>NC_090389.1:64895584-66095584 GCF_036365525.1 Heterodontus francisci
CCTCTATCTAAGCCAGTTCAGTGAGCAGCGGTGGCAGCCGGGACTGGTGTCATGACAGCTATCTGAGAAGTGGTCACAGATTTGCATGAAGCATCTGCAGTGATCACATACCAGCTTCACCTAAATTGAGAGGATTCCTTTATATGGTGATGTTTGCAGGTTGGAGCCTGGCGGAGGCCTGAGGGCCACATGAGTGCAATCTCTGAACATTACACCCTATGGTTCTCTGGCAATGGTGCGGAAATTGATGGCCCTCTGGGCCTGGCTGAGAGTCCATCCTGAAGCGACATACTGACTGGCTCTCCGGTGCAGAGCATTAGTGACCTCCCTGATGCAGCGGTGCACTGCTGACTGTGTGACCCCACAAAGGTCTCTGGTGGACCCCTGAAAAGCTGCATAGGCGTCAAGCCTATAGGATGTCTTTGCAGATGACACAAAACTGGGTGGGAGGGTGAGTTGAGAGGAGGATGCAGAGGCGCTTCAGGGTGATTTGGACAAGTTGAGTGAGTGGGCTAATGCATGGCAGATGCTGTATAATGTGGATAAATGTGAGGTTATCTACTTTGGTAGCAAAAACAGGAAGGCAGATTATTATCTGAACGGTTATAAACTGAGAGAGGGGAATATACAACGAGACCTGGGTGTTCTCGTACACCAGTCGCTGAAGGTAAGGATGCAGGCGCAACAGGCGGTAAAAAGGGCAAATGGTATGCTGGCCTTCGTAGCGAGAGAATTCGCAGGGATGTCCTGCCGCAAATATACAGGGCCTTGGTCAGGCCACACCTGGAATATTGTGTGCAGTTTTGGTCTCCTTATCTGAGGAAGAATGCTCTTGCTATAGAGGGAGTGCAGCAAGATTTACCTGACTGATTCCCAGGATGGCGGGACTGACATATGAGGAGAGATTGAGTTGGTTAGGATTATATTCGCTGGAGTTCAGAAGAGTGAGGGGGGGAATCTCATAGAAACCTATAAAATTCTAACAGGACTTGACAGGGTAGATGCAGGAAGGATGTTTCCGATGGTTGGGGAGTCCAGAACCAGGGGTCATAGTCTGAGGGTACGGGGTAAACCTTTCAGAACTGAGATGAGGAGAAATTTCTTCACCGAGAGTGGTGAGCCTGTGGAATTCGCTACCACAGAAAGCAGTTGAGGCCAAAACATTGTATGTTTTCAAGAAGGAGTTTGATCCCTTTCGCCCCAAAAGCTATACAGTGAACTATACAGTAAATGGAAACGTCCTGGGGGAAATTGATGTACAGAGAGATTTGGATGTTCAGGTCCATTGTTCCCTGAAGGTGGCAACGCAGGTCAATAGAGTGGTCAAGAAGGCATACGGCATGCTTTCCTTCATCAGACGGGGTTTAGTTTAGTTATACAGCACTGAAACAGGCCCTTTGGCCCACCGAGTCTGTGCCGACCATCAACCACCCATTTATACTAATCCTACACTAATCCCATATTCCTACCACATCCTCACCTGTCCCTATATTTCCCTACCACCTACCACCTACCTATACTATGGACAATTTGTAATGGCCAATTTACCTATCCACCTGCAAGTCTTTTTTGGCTTGTGGGAGGAAACCGGAGCACCTGGAGAAAACCCACGCAGACACAGGGAGAACTTGCAAACTCCACACAGGCAGTACCCAGAATCGAACCCGGGTCGCTGGAGCTGTGAGGCTGCGGTGCTAACCACTGCGCCACTGTGCCGCCCCCCGGTATTGAGTACAAGGGTTGGCAGGTCATGTTACAGTTGTATAAGACGTTGGTTCGGCCACATTTGGAATACTGCGTGCAGTTCTGGTCGCCACATTACCAAAAGGATGTGGATGCTTTGGAGAGGGCGCAGAGGAGGTTCACCAGGATGTTGCCTGGTATGGAGGGCGCTAGCTATGAAGAGAGGTTGAGTAGATTAGGATTATTTTCATTAGAAAGACGGAGGTTGAGGGGGGACCTGATTGAGGTGTACAAAATCATGAGAGGTATAGACAGGGTGGATAGTAAGAAGCTTTTTCCCCAGAGTGGGGGATTCAATTACTAGGGGTCACGAGTTCAAAGTGAAAGGGGAAAAGTTTAGGGGGGTTATGCGTGGAAAGTTCTTTACGCAGAGGGCGGTGGGTGCCTGGAACACGTTGCCAGCGGAGGTGGTAGACGCGGGCACGATAGCGTCTTTTAAGAAGTATCTAGACAGATACATGAATGGGCAGGAAGCAAAGAGATACAAACCCTTAGAAAATAGGCGACATGTTTAGATAGAGGATCTGGATCGGCGCAGGCTTGGAGGGCTGAAGGGCCTGTTCCTGTGCTGTAATTTTCTTTGTTCTTGTATCTAAGGATATGGTGGGAAAGCGGGAATAGGTTACTGAGTTGGATGATCAACCATGATCATAATGAATGGCGGAGCAGGCTTGAAGGGCCGAATGGCCTACTCCTGCTCCTATTTTCTATGTTTCTATGTCCACTGAAGCCCATGGGCTGCAGGTCATCTTTGAGCAGGGCACAGAGACATGTCACCACCCTCTCTACATGCATAATCGCCTCTAACACTGGTGCTCTGACATCTGATGGCATGTCATGCGGGGCCAATAGATGCACAGCAGTTGTAATGGCGAGCTCCCCTTGGGGGCTGCTGCTCACGACAGGGGGCCTCTACGTGGATCACACCTGCCTGTTGATTTTGCCTCTGGCGCATACGGATCCTCAGGAGCAGAGGATCATGCAATGTAGGATGAGCCATAACTATTTCCATGTAATAAATAAAGTTGAACCCTTCATGTATTCGAAGGTTCCTAACAGGGCAGGGATTGGTGTTGACGGGTACATCAGCTGCTTTCATGGATCAACTATGTGGCGTGCCATGGCATTGCCCATTTTGGCCAACACCGAGTGGCACAGCATGACCAGAATCAAGATTGCCCCCACCGTCCATATAACCTTAATGCTCCTACCCTTTCAGGCACCCTTTCCACACACACGGTGTCTAGAGTGCCATTGCTCCTTCACAAACACGAATAAACGTGGAGCATACAATGTTTACGGAGAGAAGGTACACAGTACCTCCCTTCATGCCTGCAGAGCTTTCCCTCCAGTAATCCCAGACCCCCTCCCTCTTCCCTTCCAGTATGCAGAGTGGGATGCCTGAATATCCCCTCCCTCCTCCCTTCTGTAATGCAGAGTGAGACCCCTGAATAACAGAACTTATCTTCACTGGTGACCACGTTTGCCTTTGGAAAAGCTGGCAGGTCCTCAATCGTGAACGGGACAGCATGTGATGGTCACCCGTTCAGTGAACAATCCGGGGGTGTCCATGGAGAGGCGACGGGCTGCATAATCAGCAGAGGTAAGTATTGGTTAACATATTCTAATTGTGATGCTGCCACCGTGCGGTGGGGGGCTGCACCAAGGTGGGGGGCTGCGGCAGGCCCTTCTCGACGTTGTGGGTTGAGGCGGGCCTCTCTCCACAGAATTTTACCCACGCCGTGATCCACGGCATCAGGGGGGCCTGTAAAATTCAGCCCTTTGTCTTTTTTATGGACTCTAATTCAACCAATCTATCTTTCCCCTGTGTGTAAACCTCTAGTGTGTGTGAGAGAGAGTGAAAGTTGGCACGTTGTTTATTATTTTTATTAGTTTGGTTTAGGTACAATAGAGTTACCCTCTTTCTTAACTCAAGAAAACCTGTCTGACTGGTTCTTGGTATGATCATAGCAAGTAAGTAATCAAACACCTACTAAATTGGCCAGTACATCCACTTTAAGAAAGAATTAAACCTGTTGTGGTCAAATAAAGAGAGGGAAAAGCAGGGGAAGCCCTTCGACCCCCTCCTTGACTGTGACATGGGAAATAAATCTTTGAGCAAATTTTGCCCTTTAGGAATGACAATTTGCAAACCAATTGGTGATATAAAGTTTACATCACTCTGCAATGATTCCTAAAATCCAGTACCTCCTATCCATACTATGATCACAGGGGATTTTTATACGAACATTCGAATTAGGGGCAGAAGTAGACCATTCGGACCCTCTAGCCCGCTCCACCATTCAATAGGATCATGGCTGGTCTGTTTGTGTCTCAAATTCCACACTCCCATCTATCCCCAATAACCTTTGATTGCCTTGCTTAACAAGAATCTATCTACCCCCACCTTAAAATTATTCAATGACCCTGCCTCCACCACCTTCTGAGGCAGAGTTCCAAGGTCGCACACCCCTCAGAGAAAAAATTCTCCTAATTTCTGTTCTAAAAGGGTGACCCCTAATTTTAAAACAGTGCCCCCTGGTTCTAGACTTCCCCACAAGAGGAAACATCCTTTCCACATCCACCTTGTTAAGACGGTTCAGGATCTTATAAACTTCAATCAAGTCTCTCCTCGCTCTTCTAAACTCCAGTGAAAACAAGCCCAGTCTGTCCAACCTTTCTCCATAAGACAACCTGCTCATTCCAGGTAAACTTCCGCTGAACCGCCTCCAACATTCGCATCCTTCATTAAATAAGGAGACCAAAACTGCACACAGTATTTGAGATTTGGTCTTACCAATGCCCTGTATAACTGAAGCACAACATCCTTACTTTTATTTTCAATTCCTCTCGTAATAAAGGATAGCGTTCCATTCGCCTTCATTATTACTTGCTGTACCTGCATACTAACTTTTTGTGACTCATGTAGTAGAACACCTAGATCCCTCTGCACCTCTGAGTTCTGCAGTCATTCTCCGTTTAAGTTCTACTCTGCTTTTTATATTCTTCCTGCCAAAATGAACAACTTCACATTTTCCCACATTTTACTCCATCTGTTGCTGTAAGTGGAATGACATGAATTACTGAATTTCTGGTATTGATTTTCTTCTTAATTTGATGACAGTTGGAAGTTAAAATATAAGAAAATGGGGAGTGTGTGTTTGTGCAAACCTAACCTGTAATGGACTTTTACCAGTAGCACAGTTCAAGTGCGTGCAAACATTAAGTGAGGAATGCGAGGACATCATTTAAAAATACTGA
Organism: Heterodontus francisci; assembly: GCF_036365525.1. NCBI lineage: Eukaryota > Metazoa > Chordata > Chondrichthyes > Heterodontiformes > Heterodontidae > Heterodontus > Heterodontus francisci. Next base: position 64,900,589 of record NC_090389.1, read on the forward strand.
TTAAAATGTTTCGAAATAATTGATGACTTTTAAAAGGTCAACATGAAAAAACATTTCTAATTATGAAATGTTTGATTCATGCAGCCAACATGTTACAGCCACATTTAAATCATGTTGATCATTTAATTTATACATTATCAGTCTGTAACCCCAAACTTATCTGTCCAGGTTACAAAGATCTTTCAAAAGAAGAAAAATTCAGTGACCTACAGCTTCCGGCAGTCCTTTTCCTTGTATGGGATACAAGTTCTTCTCTTTGAAAATCAGTGTAAGGATTCAAGAAACTTTTTCAAATATTTTAAACATAAATAAAACCTTCAAGAAATCATTATAACTTTGCCAGTGATAGTTTTTATGTATTGTAATAGATAGCAAAATTTCAAACATAAGTATTCTTTTATGTTTTTCTTAGATTATCCAAATGGAATCCGACTTACTTCAGCTATTTCAGGTGCTGACATCAAAGTCCTGATTAATTTCAATGCCCCCAACCCACAGGATCGTAAAAAATTCACTGATGATCTGCGCGAGTCTATTGCAGAAATTCAAGAGATGGAAAAGTACAGAATAGAATGTAAGTACAAAATTGTCAAATTGCCTTCAATTCAATGTACAGTTTTTACTTCAAGGTGTGAACTTCAATAGATATAGTTTCATTGGTTTCAAATTGAAACTCTGCCTTCACTGTCAGTTTGCTATCTGAAGTATTTTATTATTGCAAGTTCCATTGAAACATGAATCCTGAAGTTTTGCAAAACTAAAACAATTATACTTTTCAATGGTATCTTTTGTATTGAACTGACACAGTTGTTCATCATGAAATGTTTGATTCATGCAATGAGTTGAGAATTTGAGCCTGTCTATTCAGTCGCCAACAGCACTATAAGGAAATATAATTCAACATTTTATCTTCAGCCGAACTAGAAAAACAGAAAGGAATTGTACGTCCAAGTATCTCTCAGAGTTCAGGCCTGAAAAAGGAACCTGGTATTGGCACATTAAGCAGGACCAGTCTGGATGACAGTTATACCACTGGGGAGGGGTTAAAGAGGACAGCACTAAGTAGTTCCCTCAGGGACCTCTCAGAAGCAGGTAAGAAGCTAGCTGTTTATTGTGATTTTTGTTGCTGTGTTCTAAAGCTAAATATAATTCTGCTACTGCTTGACCAGGTGAAAATGAGGACTGTTCTGCAATCTAACTGATATTGAAGGACAAAGCATCATCTTTGAGTAACCTTTATGACACTGTTGAATGCCACATACAGAATACACATTTGCAATCTGTTCCAGGTTTATTCCAAGAATGATTGAGTAAATTTCCTAATTTCCAGCCTCTGAAGTTGTGTATTAACTTTATTAATGTTACATGTAGACTTTCAATCTTCAGCAAATTTGGTGCTTACAAGTTTTGAGCAACATTAAAGAATGTCTAATGGGTATTGTGAAATAAATTCTGTTTCTATAGTTAATAATTGGTACTGACATTACTTTATTATGGAAGGCATGAAGCTGTTATTTCAGCTGCAGTCATGTTGCATATTCATTTGAAAATGTGAGCGTTGATCAGAGTAAAACATTTAAATTTAGTTTTGTTGGATGATGAAAAACTCAGAAATATGCTCTGCAGCATCTTAATCTCACAATTGGGATATGTGTATTTTAAATAGAATAGTTTGATAATTCAGATTTTGAAGGTCACTGAAATGGCCAGAAATATAAACTGCAACTTCCCTGTTGTCAGGTTAACATGTGTGATCTGGTCAGTCAGGGAATGTTCTGCTTGGAATGGATTACATTTTGGATAGAGATCCTGTGTAATGTATCTGAATGGAAATTTTCTGTGTTATGTGCTTGAATCAAATATATGTTCAACCATTTTCAAGTGTACTGTTTTTGTTTAATGTGAGGTATGGCAGTGTGTTATGGCGATCCTAAATCAACGTGAGCTCCAGGAAAGAAGCTTAGTAGTTGCGCTTGCTCAGTAATGTTTGGTCTCAAGTCTGTTTGTTCTCTTTAGAAGTTGATTTTAATTATGGATGTTGCACACTTATTTTCTCATGTGACATATACTTATTCTCTAAAAGGTATTCATTTATTAAGTGTTAAACTCTAAAATGACTACTTCCCAAATTAGTCCAGGATTTCTGTTTTTAAAAAAAACTTTCATTCTCTGAGAAAATTGACAGTTCTGATGTTAAACAAAAACATTAACACAGACTGTTCAGCTCTACACATCCAACATTTCAATAAAACATGCCATATTTAGGAAAGGTCATTGGTTACAAGATGGAATTTGCACCTCTTTTAAAGACACTGTCATCTTTCACCATTTGACCTGGGTTCTGCAGGTTTCTTATTAGCCATTGTTTTCTCCCAGAGTAGAAAAATGAAATCCACTAGAGGTCCAGTTTTTCACACATCAATGGATGCTGCTTTAAAAAAAAATTCAGTGCAAGACCACATTAAGGAAGAGTTTAGTAATGTGTTCATTCTGTTGCCTCTACTTATCCACAAATGCTGGTAAAGCTCATCATTTATGTAGTTTCCATGGAAATAAAATAGCCATTACCCATGTTGCTGATGTTTTTTCGTTTTTCTTTTTATGTCTGCAGTATGTTTTTATACAATATACACCCGTATTTGTATGAATTCTAAACAAAAAATCAGTTTTTAAAACTGTAGCATTAATTGTTTGAATTATTTCTTTTGAAAATGCTAAGTTTTCTCAATCAACAATGAGTTGTAACAATGATGCATTGTTACTTTTAGGTAATTCTTAAAAATATTTAGAAACCCTGCAGCCATCCCCCATAATATGCTGCTCAGTTTCCTTCAAGTTTGCCTGCTAGCTCCCAATTAGATGTGCTCAGCTTGTACTGTGTGCAGAGACCCTTTAATGTGCATTGGGTACAAAGATGTGGCCCCTGGGTTAATTCTCAGTTTCTAATCTTTGGTATTGCATGTCCTGGGCAGGCAAGCGTGGGCGCCGCAGCAGTGCAGGATCGCTAGACAGCAATATGGAAGTAAGTAGGAAGTAATTGATCTGTAGCTGGATGTATAATGTATATTTTTTAAAGCATTTGTTTTGCATCCTTTTGCTTTCTTCCAACAAGTAACCTGCCTGCCACATAGAATATGCATGTGTGAACTGCTTGCCATGTGCACCTAATGCTCGCGCACAGTCAGGCTTCTTGTCAAGGCACCCCATTGTTGATGGAATAAGCTGAATGTGGTTCTGCTGGCAGCATTGAGTCTGAAGCTTTTGAAATCATCAGCATGTGTAATGCTGAATAAACTAATATGTGCCATGTTGTAACATTGGAACATGGACTTGGTTTATTATTTTGCTTTGTTTGAGCTGCACTTACACTTTCTCCTTTGTGTTTTTTGGCTATCAGTTTGCAGAATAACACTTAAGATTCTCAGTCAGGGTTTTGAGTTCTTAAGTTGTTAAAAACTTTTTTTTCTGAAAGCACAATTGTGCTTTAGGTGAAAGCATTGTATGGAAATGCATAGAAAAACTGGATAGAGTAGATGAACTGAGTGTGGATTTCATAAAAATTCATTCATTATCCAAGCATTTACCCACACCTCCCTGCTCCAAGTTCATGTATTGCCCATGCATGCTTACAGTGTAATGGCATTAAGATTAATAGACTTGCTAATTTAACATAAAAATATCAATAATTATGTATACAATTTTTTATTTCTCTCAAAACGTATTTTTTTTTCTTGATGTCTTCACTGATTATTGTCTGTGCAACTGTCTTTGTTGTGGTAGTCTTGTACATTCTGAAAGATTGTATTGAAATTTGTTGCTATTTGTATATGACTGGTAGCACAGTATGTCCAGTGCATTGGTCCTGTTTCTACTGAATTCTAAAGTGAATAATTAAACCAAATGCATAACTAGGATGTCAGAGGAAAAGTAATGTTGGGGTTCATTTTATGGAAATGTTTGTTTGTGTTTGTGGAAGAGTTGAAGAAAAATACTAACATTCACAATGAATTTTGAGATAATCTCAAGATTGGTGTTCGCTATGAGTCTGTAGCACACCAGATTCATCCTTTGTAAATTTTGCAGCTAGAATCAAAGGATATATTTGGGTACAACAAATAGTAATAAAGGCAGTGTGTGACAACACAGAATCTCATGCCTAAATACCCTTTAGCCAATACATGAATCAAAAATTAGGAAAAATGTTTGACAATGCTGCATTCATCTGTTTTCTTTTAAGTGCATATAAAGTAGCTAACATGTGGCCAATAACTCCAAAGCTAGTGTATTGGAATCTTTACTCGATGTTCATACTTGGGAAACTCCTGGAGATTGAGTTTCACAATACTCTTTTTCAAGACAACAGTCAAGGAAGGAAAGAATAAATGAGTTTTGTTGGAAGGGGAGAATTTGGCCTCTTAAGCAATGCTGCTGCTTCTATCTTAAAGGGTCAACAAAAAAATGCAAATGTGATTGGTTAGATCATCCTGCTCTCCTGACTTAAGATAATCAGGAAGTCTTTGGGGACAAAGATGGGGGATCACTACAGAATAAAAGTGTATAAAATTGGAAAAAAACTGAATTGAAAAATAACTTGAATGTATTTGTTATGCAAGACATATTTCAGATCCCAAATCCTGTAAGGCAGTGTGAAAGGTAGTATAGAATACTGACAATTATGGTTATTTCTTCTGTTTTTTTTCCACTGGACAAACAACAATTACATGCTTAACATCTTGCTTCTGTGCAAAAAGTTCTAATTGTAATACCCTGGCAATTATTTTGTTTTTATATGTGAATATTTGAATTTTTTGTAGATCATGGTCCTTTGTAACTTTATCCGTATTTATCTGGTAGAAGTCTGTATCCAGCCAAAGCCACAAAGTACTATCAATGCATGCTGTGATACAATTGTCATAATTTGATAAACAGAATAGTTTTAGAAACCTGTATCTTCTTAAAAATTCAAAAACTCTATTTTCTTGAGCCTTCCAAGTTCAGGTTAGGTGCACATATTGAGGCCAGAGGGGAAATCACTCATTTTTCATATATTTTGGCAAAGTCTATTATTGCCATGCACTTGTACACTTTTGTGGCCATTCAATGAGTAGATACTGCACTGTCAAACTGCTCAGTTAATGAACTTTGCCAGATTGCTACCAAGACATGAGACAATAACCTTCACTTGCATAACAGCTCAATTTTTTTTTAAAGTAACAAAGCATTTTACAGAATGACAAGAATAAAATAGATAATGGGAGTGGATGGAAAGACAGAGAACAGGGCAAGGTTTGTCCTTTCACCAATGGTGAAGTGAAGGAATGGTAGGTTGCATAAATGATCAGAGTTAGAAGAAATTGAAGCGAACACTTGTTCAGGCCTGTTCCCCTCCCTATCAGGTAAAAGTGCTGCATTTAATTTGTCACTGCATCACACTGTTGCCATTAAGTTGAGGATTCCTTAATCCAACTAATTTTCAAACTATCCTTATGGAAGTGACTTTTAGCTGTTAGATTAGGTCTGTTTGACTTTTAGATATTGCGGTTACAGTTCCCTTGCTCCATGTTTCTTAAAATGATGAAATCCACTGATCAGTTATTACAAAACTCCTGTGCAACAAACCCATATATGTAATCCAGAAGAAGCGTGAGTTAGCTATGGATGCTTCCTAAGTGATTTCTAAATACAAAACTTAAACTGCTAATTGCAAACAAATTGGGTAAATGTCTGTATTCATGAAGGTTGCAATTACATCTGTAGATTTGAAGAGTGTGGTGTATGAATGAAAGCTTTAATGTAGGATGTTATTTAAACATTTTAGTTTTATTCAAAAGACTCGAGGAACATCATGGATGAAGACATTTGCTCTAATCACAGAAGTTTCTGCTCACTCAAAATGCAATTTTAACAGGATTTGACTGTAGGCTACCCAGGCGTGCATGTTACTTGCAGATGCATTCTGTAAATAACTTTGAGATGAATATAAACCAATTCTGGCACCTACTTCAGGTGATAAATGTTAATGGACTCTATATTTTTAGGGTATATTTGCTAATTACGTAATTTAAAAAAAGTTCAAATTGAAAATGAAGATTAAGCTGGAAAAGTACAAAAACTTCTTGTTTTTCATTAAGTAAATAGTGCCTGTAAAGATGTATGTGGAGACATTGTACATCTTTGGATTCATCTATGAGGTGCATTAACTAAAAACCGTAATATATACAGAATTTTAGCACTCCTGAGAAATTATTCTTTTATTCAAAACCCATCCCATTAGTGTCCTCTAAATAAATTATATAAAATCTTATTGTTACAATGCATAAATAATCTGCAACATTTCATTGAAGAAGGAATCCAATTGTTATAACGATTCATTGGTCTTAGAATGTTTGGTCCATAAAAATATCTCATAAAATTTTGTCTCAGAATATTTGAGCAAACTACCTTTCAACAGTTTTTTTTCAATAAATAAAATATTTTTCTTTTTCCTCCTAGGGGTCAGTCATTAACAGTCCTCATGCACGTCGAAGAGCCACCACATCTACACGAGGGGAGTGTCCAATCCGTTCTCACCAGACATTGCCAAACTCATCATCGCTGCTTGGTTCTTTGTTTGGTAGTAAAAGAGGGAAATCCTCTTCCCAGGGTTATTCTGTACCAGGGTCATCTCAACAGCTTCAATATCCACATCAGCAACATTCCTCAGCTGTACATCACACAGGCCAGACAGAAGTGCAAACACAACAGCTGCATGCACTCCACTCTCAATTCTGTCACATGCAACAGACCCAGCCTCTTCCACCTCCTTATCATCACCATCACCACTACCACCCACCTCAACATGCACAGCTCCCTCATCAGCATCACCAGCATGTACAGCTTTCCCAGCACGCATCACATTCCCAACATACTCCCTATGTGCAACACCCCCATGCAACTCATCCTCCTGTTCCCACTCCCCATGCCCAGCATCCTACTCATTCTCAGCACCCTCAGCATCTCCATGGCCAGCAACCCCCATCTGCTTCTACCAGTGGCAAGACCAAACACACGAGTGGCATCAGCACAATAGTCTAAGAAAAAAGGTAGAATTGAGAACATTGTATGCTTGTAATATCACAAAGAAGCTGCACTGACAGTTGTGAAGGCACTTAAATGCAGCAATATGTAAATCTGACTTCCTAATTTTAACCAGTGAAAGCACTATAGATAGCATCCCATCAGAGTAAAAGAATTTACATTCCCAATGTAATGTCAGAAAATACAATAATTGGCTTCATCCCTTAGGCTGCTCAGGTGAAAGCTTTCCTTGGTATTTTTCTTTGCCTTGCTGAAGCACGCTGGGAGCCTTCTGTGCTGCTTACCATTCAGCGCTTGTGCTATTACTCTTCCAGCAGATGTTACAGCGTTTTTCTTTCCCTTGGAGTATTGCCTGACAGCTCTTTTGTTATTTCAGATGTAGGAGCCTGTAACAAAAGACTGTGATGTGGATCAAATGATTCTAGACTTGCTTGGTTTATGACATTTGTTTCTGACAATGGATGAAACCCTTGTGTAGACAGAAGATTGTTATGGTGGCTTTGTTTGAATTATGTTTTTGATGCTAAAAATAACTTAATTGCACATGGAAAGTAATGCTTAGCACCCTGAAACTGCAAAAGAAGCCTCGAGTTTTAAAAAGAAGTTATTGGTTTAGTTACTTTTAGATGAAGATGAACTATCTACAGAAACTTAAATTGTAGAATTCTGAGCATTGTTAAACAATTTGTGTTTATTCAACTGTAGCCCCCGTGACTAACAAATACATCATGATTGTAATCTTTATTAAGTGTGCCAACTATATCATCACGTACTAATTTAATCATAATCATGCATATTTTAATAGAATGAAAACCTATTTGACTTATCAACATTGAAATTAGTATGTTGAATATTCTAAGTAAGCTAACTGTGAAATTTGGTGCAGTTTGCTAATGAGATGGCATCTGATCATCTGAATTTGGTATCCTTCGTTACAACAGTAATAGCATATCAGGTGAGGAAAATGAAGGCAAAGCATAGAGAATAGATCTATATTTACTTCATCCATTTACATATGAATACAGTATAAACAAATTTCCATGTACATATGCACACAAGAATATTTAGCAGCCCACTCAGCAATTAGCAGGATAAAGCATTAAAATTTTCAAAGATAAAATTCCTTTTTTTCTTATAAGATAATTTTCAGGAGATAAATATATATATATTTTTGCTTCAAAGTACATTGCACTCAGCAGGCTGAGTACATCTCTCACTCGCATCACTATCACACTTGTTTTTGAAATTTAAAATATAGTCCCTTTATTTCAAAAATGGATTGGTGATACCATCTAATATCAAATTATTGCAGCAGACACACGATTGAAGTGAACAGCAATAGTAAGCTTGCAAAATAATATATTCAGTGACAAAGTGAGAGGTCTGCTGAAACTGAAAGAACATCTCTGGCTTGGACCATTCTAAAATAAAAGATGAGCTCCGACTAATATTTTTTATTCTGAAAACAACAAAATTCACCAACCATAAATACCAGCAAACTATGAACTGAGCACTTTGTTAGCTGCCATAGTGAGCAAATACAGCAAATAGAGTTTAGCCTTTTTTTAAATTTTGTTTCCTATATGTGCAATATTTTTCTTATAATTATCTACTGAGAAGTGAGAAATGTCAGGTTTGTTAATTTAATCATTCTTGAACATCTTGGATCGTGAAGTCTTATCTCTTGGAGTCAGACTGATTCCCGAGATTCTGTTCCTTGCAGTATAAAGAATGATGTGCTCTCAATGAAACAGGCTATCTTGCATGTCATTTAATGTTAATATGGTGAGGCTACACTCTACATACTGTATATTTGCAAAATTTCCGTGTTGATATTAAATATATTTGAGGTAAGGTGATCTCATTAAAATACTTAGACTGTTTCTTCATACCTCTGTATGTACAAGTATAGTCTAACTGTAATCTAAAATTTGTTCCAAAAAAGATCTGGTTGCCATTCTAGATGATAGTTGGTGAGAAGTATTAGCTTCACGGTCCAGTTCCTATAAAAATTGCACAATAGCTCCTTCATGAAGACATTTGTCTGTTACATATACTGTGCATAAATTGTTTGAAATTATGAATTTTCACTGTAAATAAAATTGCATTAAGTTGGGAATAGCGTGCATTCTTTTTATTTCTACTGCTTAAACATCTGTATAATCAGTTTGTCCGAACTAATGTTTAGCTGTGCACAATTTGTGAGTGTTGATGTGTAAATGAGTTCAAACACATGGCATATTTGCTTTGTCAAAATCAAATCATACCATTTACTTTCATCAAGATGTAGGATATTTAACATACATTTTCGGCTTATGCAAGTAATTTCCACCAGATGATGCCAGATCAAGAAGACGACACTATGTGGCCTGTAATTCACCCACTTTATCTTGCAGACCTGATCTTTTCTGGAATAACCTGAACAATGTGTATTTGTATTTGTTTTTTAAGTTAAGAATGAAATGTATGACAATGTAATTTCTTTGGATAAGATCACTTTAATATTAGTGTACAAGTATTGTATTGCTTAAAAAAGATAAAAAGCAACCATCTGATGTCAAATGTTTTATCATGCACTGCATGCTGCAGTAGCTGCTTGTTTCTTGTAAAAACAAACTGAATGAAAGTCAGCAAAGACAAAGTGAAACTCTTGATGTTAAATTACGTCTCATGTAAAGCTATGTGTTGCTACAGTCCAGCATGCAATTAGGTTTGTACTCATTGTACAATACCATTTGGCAATGCCACTTCTGCCTGCAAATATAGAGAAGTAATTGTGTACATACTCTAAGAATGGAATACCATATCTCAAGGGTGAGATGGGGAGGGGAGTAGGAAATTAAATAGGAAGTGGGGCTAATGAATAGGCAATTCTTCAATTTGTACATAGTGTATAAATTAGTACTTCAAATATGTCCAGTCAGTTCGGGGTTGCATTCCTTCTGTTCTGAAACTACCGTAATGCTTAGGTCTGTTGTAGTTCTGTGGCAGCCCATTGCCAAACTGTTTGCTTATTGCAAGTGATGAGTTCTTGAAAACAGACTGTTAGTTAATTTTCAGATGCTTTCAACTATTCATGCAATGCAACTGTTCTACAAGGCTCATGATCCATCTTGTATGTACTTGAGGAGAGAGGAGTGCTTTCATTTTATTAAGCATTATAGTTGTAAGTAGTATACAACCCTATCCATGTCAAACTATGACTGTGATAATGTGGAGAACGCAAAATAAACCATACAAGAATACTGTCCTTTTGTCCTTTTTTATTTAGTGGTTTCCTTGGAATTTTGAAAATTACAACATTTTTGAAGTTGCCTGCTATTTTCCAATTCATATTTTGTAGGCAAAATTATGGACTGTTTTAGATACTTTTAATTGTTTATAAAGTATCACAGCTGTTTACTTTGCATTGATCTTCTCTGTAACAGATTAGTATAAATATTCTAATATTGGCAGCCCTGCCAGTCATGGACTCTACCCAACTTATGTAATTTCTTGTGGGAAAATTCTGCAAATCTCTTCTTTGCCACCATACAGGAAGGTAATCCATCTAAATTCTAAATAAAAATATATAAACTTGTATTTTTTATCCTTGGTTATAAAGTATGGCATGAGGTTCTGTGTTCACTGCAGTTTAACTAACGAGGATTTTCCCTCAGTAGTTTGGTTTGCATACTCTTAAGCATGGTTATCCAGCTGATGAGAAAAATTTCAGTAAGCATTTTGTTCTAATCCATTCATTCATTCATTTCACCTATGCTTTTGTTGTGTTATGAGTTCCTTGGCATATTTGAAAAGTCCTCCATAAACGTTGAAGTTTTGCTAAAACTAAAAAGTATGGATAAATATGCACTTTGACTTCCACACCAAGATTTAGATCACAATCTAACAACTGAGGCAAAAGAAGTTGGTAGCAGAAAGGAAAATCTTGGTCAAAAATTCACTTACATAGCTCATAATATTTTGGGTATATACATATGGATTATTGAAGACAAACATTTTTATGCATATAAATTTATTTGCACACTAAATCTTTGTTTCTACATATGAATTAGGAGCAGGAATAGGCCTCTCAGCCCCTCGAGCCTGCTCTGTCATTCAATAAGATCATAGCTGGTCTGACTGTAATCTCAACTCCACATTCCTGCCTACCCCCAAGAACCTTTCACCCCCTTATCAAGAATCTACCTCCGCCTTAAAAAAATATTTAAAGATTCTGCTTCCACTGCCTTTTGAGGAAGAGAGTTCCAAAGACTCATGACCCTCTGACAGAAAAAAATTCTCCTCATCTCTGTCTTAAATGAGTGACCCCTTTTTAAATAGTGACCCCTAGTTCTAGATTCTCCCACAAGGGGAAACATTCTTTCCACATCCACCCTATCAAGACTCCTCAGGATGTTGTATGTTTCGATCAAGTCACCTCTTACTCTTCTAACCTCCAGCGGATAAAAGACTAGCCTGTCAAACCTTTCTTTATAAGACAACCCGCCCATTCCAGCAATTAGTATAGTAAACCTCCTCTGAACTGCTTCCAATGCATTTACATCCTTCCTTAAATAAGGAGAACAATACTATACACAATACTCCAGATGTAGTGTCACCAATGCCCTGTATAACTGAAGCACAACCTCCCTACTTTTGTATTCAATTCCCCTCACAATAAACAATAACATTCTATTAGCTTTCCTAATTACTTGTTGAACCTGTATAATATCCTATTGCGATTCATGCACTAGGACACCCAGATCACTCTGCATCTGAGTGCTCTGCAATCTCTCAGCATTTAGGTAATATGCTTCTTTTTCTTTCATCCTGCCAAAATGGACAATTTCACATTTTCTCACATTATACTCTGCCAGAACTTGGCCCACTCACTCAACCTATCTACATCCCTTTGTAGCTTCCTTTTGTCCTCTTCACAACTTACTTTCCCACCTATCTTTGTGTCATCAGCAAATTTAGCAACCATACCTTTGATCCCTTGAGATCCCAGCACTGATCCCTAGGGCACACCACTCGTTGCCAACCAGAAAATTACCCATTTATGCCTACTCTGTTTCCTGTTAGCTGGCCAATCTTCTATCCATGCCAATATGTTATCCCCTACACCATGAGCTTTTATTTTCCGCAATAACCTTATCAAATGCTTTCTGGAAATCTAAATACAGTATATCCACCAGTTCCCCTTTAGCCATAGCGCACGTTACTTCTTCAAAGAACTCCAATAAATTGATTAAACATGATTTCCCTTTCACAAAACCATGTTGACTCTGCCTGATTACCTTGAATTTTTTGAAGTGCCCTGCTATAATGTTTTTAATAATAGCTTCTAACATTTTCCCTATGACTGATAAGCTAACTGGCCTGTAGTTTCCTGCTTTCTGTCTGCCTCCCTTTTTGAATAGAGGAGTTACATTCACTATTTTCCAATCTAATGGAACCTTCCCCGAATCTAGGGAATTTTAGAAAATTAAAATCAATGCATCAACTATTTCACTAGCCATTTCTTTTAGGACCCTAGATGAAGTCCATCAGGACCCGGGGACTTGTCAGCCCGCAGCCCCAACAATTTACTTAGTACCACTTCACTGATGATTGTAATTTTCTTGAGTTCCTTCCTCCTTTTCCATTTCCTGATTGACAGCTGTTTCTGGGATGTTACTTGTATCCTGCATAGTAAATTCAGATGCAAAATACCTGTTCAATTCATCTGCCATCTCCTTATTTTCCCTTATTAATTCCCCAGACTCACTTTCTATTGGACCAAAGCTCACTTTGTTAACTCTTTAACTATAGAAAATCTTACTATCTGTTTTTATCTTTCTAGCTGGCTTTCTCTTGTACTCTAATTTTTCCCTCCTTATCAATCTTTTAGTTATTATTTGCTGTGTTTTATATTCTGTCCAATCTTCTGACCTGCCACCCATCTTTGTGCAATTATATGCTTTTTCCTTAAGTTTGATACTATCTTTAACTTTTTTTAGTTGACCACCGATGGTGGGTCCTCCCCTTGGAATTTTTCTTTCTTGTTGGAATGCATCTATTCTGTGTATTCTAAAATATCCCCTTAAATGTCTGCCACTGCATCTCTCTCAATGTATCCCTTAACCTTATTTGCCCATTCACTTAAGCTAGCTCTGCTTTCATGCCTTCATAATTGCCCTTATTTAAGTTTAAAATACTGGTTTTGGACCCATTATTCTTCTCCCTCAAACTGAATGTAAAATTCAATCATATTTTGATCGCTGCTACCTAGGGGCCCATTCACTACGAGGTCATGAATTAATCCTATCTCGTTGCACAATACCAGTATAGCCTGCTCTCTAGTTGGCTCCAGAATGTGCTGTTCTAAGAAATTATCCCGAAAACATTCTATGAACTCATCTAGGCTACCTTTTCCCACCTGACTTTTCCAGTCTATATGTAGATTAAAATCCCCCATGATTATCGCCGTACCTTTCTGACCAGCTCCCATTATTTCTTCCTTTATATTCTGTCCGACCATGTGGTTACTGTTGAAGGACCTGTAAACCACTCCCATAAGTGACTTCTTGTCTTTGTCATTTCTCATCTCTACCCAAACTGCTTCTACATCCTGGTTTCCTGAACTTGGGTCATCCCTGTCTAATGTGCTAATACCATCATTAATTAACATAACCACCCCTCCACCTTTTCCTAGCTTCCTGTCCTTCCTAGATGTCATGTACCTGCCAATATTCAGAGCCCAATCTATGTCATCCTGCAGCCATGTCTCTATAGTGGCTACCAGATTGTACTTATTTATTTCTATTTGTGCTATCAGTTCATCTGTTTTGTTTTGAATGCTACGTGCATTCAGATACAGGGCCTTTAGTTTTGTCCTTTTATTATCTTGTAACGTCTAGCCTTGACTGCTGATTTACTCTTAGATTCGTACTCTGTCACTTCCTGTCAGTCTATTTCCATATTAATCATTTTCCTTATTAATACCTTTCTTGTCTTGTTTCTATTCTTTGATTTACCACATCTTCCCAAATTTGATCCCTTGCCCCCACTATTTAGTTTAAAACCCTCTCTACCTCCCTAGTTATGCAGCTCACTGGAACACCAGCCCCAAGCATGGTTCAGGTGTAGACCATCCCAATGGGTACAGCCCCCACTTTCCCCAGTACTGGAACCAGTGTCCCATGAACCGGAACCACACAAGTCTTTGATCCGCGCATTCATTTCTGTAATCTTATTTGCCCTATGCCAATTTGCACATGGATTAGGTAATAATTTAGAGATTATTACCTTTGAGGTTCTGCTTAATTTGCTGCCTATCTCCTCATACTGACTGTGCAGCACCTCCTTCCTTGTCCTGCCTATGTCGTTGGTACCTACATGGACCACCACGACTGGATCCTCCCCCTCCTCCTGCAAGTTCCTCTCCAGCCCTGAGCAAATGTCCTGAACTCTGACACCGGGCAGGCAACACAGTCTTCTGGACTCTCTCTCTTTGCTGCAGAGAACAGTGTCAGTCGCCCTCATTATACTGTCCCCTATTACCACTATGTTCCTTTTTGCTCTCCCCACTTGAATGGCATCCTGTACCACAATGGCATGGTCAGTTAACTCATCCATGCTGCAGCCCCCACTCTCATCCAAACAAACTGGAGGAATCTCAAACCTTTTGGACAATCACAAAGGCTGAGGCGCCTGCACTCCTGCCCTGTGAGTCCCCTTACCTGCCTCAATTGCAGCCATACATTCCTGTGCCTGACCACTGATCAAGTCAGAAGACCTTATTCTAAGGGGTGTGAGTGCCTCCTGGTAGAAAGTGTCCAGGAAACTCTCTTTTTCCACCCCCCCCCCCCCCCCACCACCGATGTGTTGCAACATCTGCAGCTCGGCCTCCAGTTCAATGACTCTGAGCCGAAGCTCCTTAAGGCACAAACACTTACTGCGGACGTATTTGCCCTGAACCACACTGGCATCCAGGAGCTCCCACATGCTGCAACCGTGACACATCGCCTGTCCTGCCATCCTTGATGTGTTTTAATTAACTGCTTAATTATTTTATTCAATTATTTTCCTTTTTTATATATTTTATTAACCTTACCACCAGTTCCTGGACTATTTTAAACCTTAGGAATAGAATAGACCTTAACCACTTATCAGATACTCACAAAACAGCGAGCTTCTTCCCCTAGTAGAGTCAGAACCAAATGAAAATGTTAGAAAAAACAAAGGAGCATCTCCTTTTCCCCCACCCCCCACCAACTTTACCCAGCACTCTGTTCAAGTCGTACTGAAAACTGAAATGTTATCTTCTTATTTGAACTCGCATGACAACTTGCTACTTGTGAAGCGCTTTTAATGTAGAAAAATGTTCCAAGGTGCTTCAGAGGTGCAATCAGACAAAAATGGACAGTAAGACAAAGGAGGACATATAAGGAGAGGTGACCAAAAGCTTACTCGGGTGGAATTTAAGGAGGAACTTAAAGGAGGAGTGCTGGAGAGGCAGAGGCATTTAGAAAAGGACTTTGAGCATTGGGTCTATGGTCGGTGGCTGAAAACATGGGATGCAAGCAGTTGGGGTGCAAAGAAGGACAAAATTAGAGTGTCAGTGTTGAGGTGGGTTGTAGGACTGGAGGAGGTTTGGGGATGGGGAAGGGCAAAGACATAAAGGTATCTAAACACAAGAATAAGAAGCTTAGCCAATTCGATTCATTCCACGTGATATCGAGCAACGACTGAAGGCACTGGAAACTGCAAAGACTATGGGCCCTGACAACATTCTGGCAATAGTACTGAAGACCTCTGCTTCAGAACTTGCCATGCCCCTAGCCAAGATGTTCCAGTACAGCTACAACACTGGCATCTACCTGCCAATGTGGAAAATTGCCCAGGTATGTCCTGTACACAAGAAGGTCAAATCCAACCTGGCCAATTTCCACCCCTTCAGTCTACTCTCGATCGTCAGTAAAGTGATGGAAGGTGTCATCGACAGTGCTATCAAGCGGCATTTGCTTAGCAATAACCTGCTCAGTGACTTTCAGTTTGGGTTCCACTAGGGCCACTCAGCTTCTGACCTCATTACATCCTTGGTCCAAACATGGACAAAAGAGCTGAACTCAAGAGGTGAGGTGAGAGTGACTGTCCTTGACATTAAGGCAGCATTTGATTGAGTATGGCATCAAGGAGCCCTAGTAGAAATGGAGTCAATGGGAATCGGGGAAAACTCTCCGCTGGTTGGAGTCATACCTAATGCAAAGGAAGATGGTTGTGGTTGTTGGAGGTCAATCATCTCAGCTCCAGGACGTCACTGCAGGAGTTCCTCAGGGTCGTGTCCTAGGTCCAACCATCTTCAGCTGTTTCATCAATGACCTTCCTTTAATCATAAGGTCAGAAGTGGGGATGTTCGCTGATGATTGCACAATGTTCAGCACCATTTGTGACTCCTCAGATTCTAAAGCAGTCCGTGTAGAAATGCAGCAAGACCTGGACAATATCCAGGTTTGGGCTGATAAGTGGCAAGTAACATTTGCGAAACACACGTGCCAGGCAATGACCATCTCCAACAAGAGAGAATCTAACTATCTCCCCTTGACATTCAATGGCATTACGCTCGTTGAATCCCCCACTATCAACATCCTGGGGGTTACCACTGACCAAAGACTGAACTGGAGTAGCCATATAAATACCATGGCTACAAGGGCAGGTCAAAGGCTAGGAATCCTGCGGTGAGTAACTCACCTCCTGACTCCCTAAATCCTGTCCACCATCTACAAGGCACAAGTCAAGAGTGTAATGGAATATTCTCTACTTGCCTGGATGGGTACAGCTCCAACAACACTGAAGAAGCTCGACACCATTCAGAACAAAGCAGCCTGCTTGATTGGCACCCCATTCACAAACATTCACTCCCTCCACCACCGACGCACAGTGGCAGCAGTATGTACCATCTACAAGATGCATTGCAGCAACTCACCAAGACTCCTTATGCAGCACTTTCCAAACACACAACCTCTACCACCTAGAGGGATGAGGGCAGCAGACGCATGGGATCACCACCACCTGCAAGTTCTTCTCCAAGCCACACACCGTTCTGATTTGGAACTATATCACAGTTCCTTCACTATCGCTGGGTCAAAATCCTGGAATTCCCTTCTTAACAGCACTGTGGATGTACCTACCCCACATGAACTGCAGTGGTTCAAGAAGGCGGCTCACCACCACCTTCTTGAGGGCAATTAGAGATGGGCAATAAATGCTGGCCTAGCCAAAGATGTCCACATCCCATGAATGAATTTAAAAACAACTGTGATTCTTTGGGGAATCAGGACCCTTATATAAATTAGCAAGGACAGGGCTGATGGGGTAAGCAGGACTTGGGCCAAAACTTTTTGTTGGGCGGGATGCCCCGCCCACCAGCCGAAAAGTCGGTGGCGAGCCTGTCTCTGCTCGGCTTGGAGAGCCATACCAGGATTTTTCACTCCCCGGGACCTTAATTGGTCTTGAACGGGACTTCCACCTCCTTGCAGCAGGAAGTCCCACCTAATAGAGCTGCCAGCCAATCAGCGGGTCGCCATTTTGCATACCTGCCACTGCTGCCAGCAGTGTGGTGATAAACTTCAGCGCAAGATCTACACTGATGCCTAATGTAACGTACTTGGGTGTAAATTCAATTGCAGTGGGGGTGTGCATGTGCCAGTGTAAGTGGGAGGATGTGCCCACTTAAGATGTCTATCACTGACACTGCAAAAGTTTCCTTCATTGCCATGCTAACGGTGGATACCAACCTGCTCCTGAAATCTGATAACTGTGGTCTACTGTACTAGGCCCAAGTGGGGATTGTTTTGGGACCATCTCCCCCTACTTGAAAGGATAAAGTGGTCACACCTTGGCCACTTTTATAAGGAGGAGGAACACATCTTAAAGAATTTTACAAAGCTAGTGTCAACCATTAAACTTTTTGGGGAAACAGGCCACAATTCCAGCTTCATCTCCCAGATGGGGCCATCACTCACTATTCAATGGCCTGTTATGATTGATGATGTGCCTGGCTAATGTGAGGCCGGGGACGTAGGAACTCCTACCTTTGGTAGTTCCCGCTGTTCAACCCTGCCATTTATGTTATTGGCATTACCCTTTACAAAACGTGGAATCCACCATCTAAGACTGGGACCTGGTCTAATTTCTGGCTCTTCTCGGCACACTCGTACCAGAGTTAAGACCAGAGTACATTGGCAGGACTGCAGCTTTTCAATCCTTTTCTTTTGCAGATTAAAGATTGCAAGAAAACAGAATGAGAAAGGGCCATTTGATGCATTGAGTGTCCTCCTTTCAGCAGACCTTTCTCCTGATTTGCACTGGTCCTGATGGTCCAAATTGTTTAGTCTTGAGGGGAATAAATAACTGCAATTGAAATGTTGTCACTGACTATGCTACAGCCTTGTTATCCACTCTAAACCATTTGTAATACATGCTGTCAATCAAAATGATATTTAAATATACAGTAATATTCCGGAAAGAAGACATTTTGCTTTTTAAATAGTTTCCTCAAGATTTAGTCTGAAACTTGCAAAATCATTATGGCATGTTAATCCTGAAGCAACAACTGTGGGTGGAGGTGTAAGAATCTCCTAGACAAGCATCTGTTCATATCGCCTTGGTCTTAAATGTGATATTGGGTGTTAAAGTGCCAACATACTGTGTACGTGTGAAAACTGCAATGAAAGACAGAGTTAACCAAAAGATCAAATTCAAAACAAAAATTCAACCTTGTTGAAAGAAATCTAGCTAATTCATTGAAATGAAAGGAATATGACAAATTATGTATAGAAATTGTATCCACTACATTAAAACCTCCACCTGATGATGACTTTCTACAAGTGTCTAATTTTAAAATGGAGTCAGAGATTCAAAGTAAGAATGTAAGCCTCTTGGCATTCTGATGGCAGGATGCTTTGTTAGAGGAAAGGCAAAATATCAAGCTGAAAGCTAATCTACACTGCTTTCTGGCAGAGACCGCAGCCCTCCAGGGTAGAGAATTCCAAAGATTCACAACCTACTGAGTGAAGAAATTTCTCTTCATCTCATTCTCGTCCCCTTATCCTGAGACTATGTTCCCTATTTCCAGACTCTCAGCATCTACCCTGTCAAGCCCTCTCAATTTTGTATGTTTCAGTGAGATCACGTTTCTTTCTTCTAAACTTCAGAGAGTATAGGTTCATTCTACTCAACTGCTTCTCATAGGGCAACCTTTCGTTCCCAGGATCAATCTAGTGAACCTTCTCTGCACTGCCTCCAGGACAAGTATATCCATCCTTAGATTAGGAGACTAAAACTATGCATAGTTCGCTAGATGTGGTCTCACCAAAGCCCTGTACAATTGTAGCAAGACTTCCTTACTCTTGTACTCCAAGTCCCTTGCAATAAAGGCCAACATACCATTTGCCTTCCGAATTGCTTGTTAACTGTGTTTCGTGTATAAGGACACCTACATCCCTCTGAACACCAACAATTAACAGTTTCTTACCATTTAAATATTCTGCTTTTTTCCTTTTCCTACATTTACCTTACATTTCCCCACATTATACTTCATCTGCTGGCCCCCGATCCTGCTCAGCAAAAATGGCACGGAGGAGTGAGCCAGGGAACTAGCATGCCGGCTGGCAAGGCTATTTTTAACTCCTGCCTGCCTCCGATCCAGCCCTTAGAAGTTGTTTCCACTTGTGGGGAGACTAAAACTAACAGCCTTAAATATAAGATAGTCACTCATCAATCCAATATGGATTTCAGGTAAAATTCCATATCCAGAGTGATTAGAAAGTAAAACTCCCAAGTAGAAGAAATAGTTGGAGTGACTAGCATTGGTGCATTTAAGGGGAATCTAGATAAACACGAGGGACAAAGGAATAGAGATTTATGCTGATGAGATTAGATGAAGAGGGGTGGGTGGATGTTCATGTGGGGCATAAATATCGGCATAGACAGTTGGTCCAAATGGCCTGTTTCTCTGCTGTACTTTCTATGCAATTGTAATATGTAAATGAGTTTGCTCAGGATTTTGCAGGTAGATTATAGGAAGGGCCAAAAAAAGGAAGTGAATTTAGAGGGATCGATTTTCAGGAAACAGCTTTCACCCATTTTGCTGCCAAAAATATACAATTGTCTGGATTATCACTGAAATTGTGTTAAATGCCATGAAATTTCTGGGCCCTGGCCTTTTCTTCCAACAGAAAACTCCTATTTCATCATCTAGTGTCTGGATGAATATACTACCGTGCAAAAGATTAAAACATCTTCAACCCTGTGGACAAATACACTGCTTCGCATCTGGGTTGGGAAATGCAAAATTTGAAGAATACTTAAAGAAATACTCCAGTGTAAGGTCCTAAAAATGGTGATACTCCAAATATTCATCTGAGCTATAGATTTTTAAAAATAATCATTTGTAAGTTTTTAAAAAAAGACTGTTTTAAAGGTTAGGTGCCAACACATGATTTGAGTCTGACCTTTAGCAACCAACCCTCTTTCCCCTGACCACTCCTTTAATTCTTTCTCGAGTCCAAGCTTTAACAGTTCTTGAAGCTGAATTCAGAAAGCATTTCAGTCAGTTGTTCTAAAACATGATTATTAAGTTGTCCTTAAGGGTAGCATTTGTCCACCTAGAGAATAATTTTTCATTCATGCCTGTTTAGAGAGATAGCACCCAGTTTCTGTTAACTTTTGAGATTAGTTTGCCGTTTTGTAGCATGGTCCATTAGAAAAAAGAACATCGCTTTTAATATTGATTAGGTCATTGACAGAACATCATGGCATGAAGCAAATTTTCCTAAGGGAGTTGTTTTTAGCTGTTAAGAAACCAGAATATCCATTTATCACGAATGGATGTTCACATCATCTGACGATGTCATTTATGAAGTTTAACAGTTCATTGTAACATTGCACAAGAGGCTAGCTTCTCATAAAGGCTGCAGTGTCAAAGTCTGAAGGATCCAGAAATGGCGACTGTTGTGCTTTGCTCTTTGTATAAGCAGGAAGAGAATTATTCCATCTGCACTGGAAGATTGAGAACGCGTCAAATTGTTTGCTTTGCTCTGAAACCAAGTTGGTAACCAGGCTGTGACTGCGATGTTGCAGCAGCTTCTCATTCATTATGGTTTACCTGACCTTTAATAAACTCAGCACTCGGAATATTTGTTTCTCTGTTTTATGCTTTAAAACTTGATGGTCAGGGGCAACCTGAGAACAAAGGTCTTTTGAACAGGATATTTGTCAATTATTGTAGACTTGGGATGAGCACAACTAACTGAATTACAAAATGAGCATGCCTGCACTTGGCTGAGCACAAAACAAACTGAAATTTGTAGACCCAGAATTACATTACGTTGGAATTCCAACTTATGATGAGATACCATACCAGTTCTATCATCATACCAGTTGCTCTGATGATGTCTGTTTATGAAAATTAGGGTATACTTCAAATTGAAAAAGTGAGATTTTTTAACCCAATGGAAATGCTTTGTGATACAGAGCTTGCCAGTTTGGGAATTTCATTTAGTTAAGATTATTAGGTACATGGTTCAATCCTGATAGCAATCCCAATCTCTGGGATCATCATCTGTCTGGTTCTATTTTTTCTTGTTTCTTTTTCCTCTGAATATTTTTGCATATATGAGTAACAATATAGCAAATACATGGTGTAGCAAGTATTTTCTCCTGACTGAAGGAAGAATAGACTTGCCTTGGAGGGAGTGCAACAAAGGTTTACCAGACTGATTCCAGGGATGAGGGAATTGTCTTATGAGGAGAGCTTGAGTAGATTTGGTCTATATTCCCTAGAGTTTAGAAGAATGAGGTGATTTCATTGAAACATATTACATTCTTAAGAGGCTTGACAGGTTCGATGCTGGGATGTTGTTGCCACTGGCTGAGGAATCTGGAACTAGGGGTCACAGTCTCAGAATAAGAGGACTGAGATGAAGAGAACATTTCTTCATTTGGAGGATTGTGAACCTTTGGATTTTTCTGTCCCAGAGAGCTCTGTTTGATGAGTCATTGAGTATATCCAAGTCCGAGATCGATAAATTTTTGGATAGTAAGGAAATCAAGGAATATGAGGATAGTGTGGGAAAGTGGAGTTAAGGTATTTCGGCCATGAATGACGGAATGGTGGAGCAGGTTCGAAGGACTTAATGGCCTACTCCTGTTCCTATTTCTTATGTTCTTAAAAAAAGAACTGCAAAAATAAATCTTTACTCACACAACTTGTTATTCTCTGTATGCTCTTTTAATCAGTTTACTTATGTTCTTTAAGTCTCAATTCTCTTTTCTAAATGTTATTTTGGACTTTCCTGTTTTTGCAGTTTTTTTTCTTCTTCCCTGCCCTCTGATCCTGAATCCTTCCCTACCCTCTGATCCCGTTTCTTAACCACGCCTCCCTCCCCACCTTCCCCCCACCTGTTTCCCACTCTTGCTTGGTCCTGTACTTCCCCTCCCTCACTCTGTGTCCAGTGGTCTTCCTCCCACTATCCCACTCCATTCATTGTTTCCCCACCCTTGCTCGGTCCCGTGTCTCCCTGCCCTCCCTCTGTTCACTGTCCCAAGCTGCGGACAGTTGACCAAAGGCTAGGTCGAAGAGGTAGATTTTAAGCAGCATCTTAAAGGACAAGAAAGAGGCAAAGAGCTTCAGGGAGGGATTTCACAAGCAAGGATGAGGAAACAATGGATGGAACAAGGGGGAGAACACTGTACAGAGTGAGGGTGAGGAAGTGTGGGGGAGGCACCAGACCAAGCAAGCGTAAGGGATGGTGGAGAAATGGGACCAGAGGGTGAGAAAGGAGTCAGGATCAGAAGACAGGGAAGAAGAGGGGACCTAAGGGCTGGGAAAGGTGTCAAGAATCAATGACACCCTCATATTTCAGACCCCCCTTAAGGTTGAGACTTCCTGATTCCCAGCCCTCCTGTCTCCTCCTCTCTGGGTGACATCACTGAGCCAGAGGTTTCTTTAACAGCAGCCGGTGATGTCACAAAACAAGTTGGGCGGGGGTGGAAATTGCTGCATAAATTTAAATCACTGAATATCTTGGATTGCTGAAGGCATGTCCTCCAATGGTGGAATGAAGAAAGAGACAGATGCACAGATGGTTATAGTCGGAGAAACAGAGTTCTCGGAGGGTTATATGGCTTGAGGAGGTTATAGAGATAGGGAGGGGTGAGACTATGGAAGGATTTGAACACAAGAATTTAAAAATTGAGGCAGTGGTAGATCAGAAGCCAATGTATATTGGATATCTGCATTACCATATAAAAGCTTGGCACATACAGATAGGTTTCTGTAAATATGTGCACTGATTTATGTACATGGGTATCAAATTATGATGCTCTCCACAGAGCTGGGGACATTACTACCTCCACTTTACAGAAAAACATTCCTATTTGTTCACTGCCAACCAAAAATTTTAACTGTTTTATTAACAAAGTTACGGTTGTACCTTTATTCACAAAGTCACTCTTTTAAGCTTTTAAAATTAATGAGACTTTAAATATTGAAGCGAGCTTGTTAGAGCAACAAGATTTTATGTTGTTTTAGAAACTAGTGTTGTTCCAGCTAATTGTTGTAAAAGGTACACTGAGCTCTCAATCTTGTAAGTAAGGTATGGCCAAAGTCACAGGTGATTTTAATCTATAGGTAGATTGGACGAATCAGATTGGCAAAGGTAGTCTGGAAGATGAGTTCATGGAGTGTTTTCGGGACAGTTTCTTAGAGCAGCATGTTCCAGAGCCAACCAGAGAGCAGGCTACTCTAGATGTGGTAATGTGTGGATTAATTAATGACCTCATAGTAAAGGCACCCCTAGGTAGCAACATGATTGAATTTCGCATTCAGTTTAAGGGTGAGAAGAGTGAATCTAAGACTAGTGTTTTAACTTAAATAAGGGTAATTATGAGGGTTTGAAGACACAGCTGGCTAAAGTAAACTGGAAAATTAGGTTAAGGGATAGGTCAGTAGAGATGTAGTGGCAGACATTTAAGGAAATATTTCATAACACTCACCAAAGATACATTCCAGTGAGGAGGAAAGACTCCTGGGGAAGGACAAACCATCCATGGCTAACTAAGGAAGCTAAAGATAGTATCAAATTGAAAGAAAAAGTGTACAATTCTGGAAAGGTCTCATCAGATTGGAAAATAGCTAATGTAACTCTGCTATTCAAGGAAGACAGAAAACAGGAAACTACAGGCCAGTTAGTTTAACATCTGTCATAGGGAAAATGCTGGAAGCTATTATTAAAGAAGTTATAGCAGGTCAGTTAGAAAATCTCAATGCAATCAGGCAGAGTCAACATGGTTTTCTGAAAGGGAAATTGTGTTTGTCTAATTAATTAGAGTTCTTTGAGGAAATAACAAGAAACGTGGATAAAGGGGAACCTGTGGATGTGGTCTACTTAGATTTGTAGAATATATTTGACAAGGTGCCACATCAAAGGTTACGAAGCAAAATAAGAGTCTATGGTATAGGGGGTAACATATTAGCATGGTTGGAGGATTGGTTAGCTAACAGGAAAAAGAGAATAGGCATAAATATAGGCAAAATACTGCAGTTGCTGGAAATCTGAAATAAAAACAAAGTGCTGGAAATACTCAGGTCAGGCAGCATCTGTAGAGAGAGAAGGAGAGATAACGTTTCAGGCCCATCGGTAGGCATAAATGGGTTGTTTTCAGGTTGGCAAGTTGTAACTAGTGGAGTGCCACAGAGATCAGTGCTGGGGCCTCAACTATTTATAATCTAAATCAATGACTTGGATGAAGGGACAGAATGTATGGTTGCTAAATTTGATGATGACACAAAGATAGGTCGGAGAGTAAAGAGGATATAAGGAGTCTGCAAAGGGATATAGATAGGTTAAGTAAGTGGAAACAATTTGGCAGATGGAGTATATTGTGGGAAAGTGTGAACTTGTCCACTTTGACCAGAAGAATAGAAAAGCAACACATTATTTAAATGGCGAGAGATTGCAGAGCTCTGAGATGCAGAGGGATCTGGGTGTCCTAGTACACGAAACAAAAAGTTAGTGTGTAGGTACAGCCAGTGATTGAGAAGGCAAATGCAATGTTGTCATTTATTGCAAGAGAATGGAATATAAATGTAGAGATGTTTTGCTACATTTGTACAAGGCATACGTGAGACCACATCTAGAGTATTGTGCACAGTTTTGGTCTCCTTACTTAAGAAGCAGATAATTGCATTGGAAGCAGTTCAGAGAAGGTTCACTTGACTGATTCCTGGAATGAGAGGGTTATCTTGTGAGGCAGGTTGGGTCTGTATTCATTGGAGTTTAGAAGGATGAAAGGTGATCTTATTGAAACATATAAGATCCTGAGGGGACTTGACAGGGTGGATGTTGAAAGGATGTTTCCCCTTGTGGGGGAGATTGAAACTAGGGAGCACAATTTAAAAATAAGGTGTCTCTCATTTAAGACAGATGAGGATAATTTTTTTTCTCTCAGAGCAGGGTTGTTAGTCTGTGGAATGCTCTTCCCTGGACAGCAGTGGAGGCAGGGTCATTGAAGGTTTTCAAAACAGAGGTAGACAGGTTCTTGACAAACAAGGATATCGGGGGTAGGCAGGAAAGTGGAGTAGAGTCCACAAACAGATCAGCCATGATCTTATAGAATGGCAGAGCAGGCTCGAGGGGCTGAATAGCCTACTCCTGCTCCTAGTTTCTGTGTATGAAATGTTACTCCTAACATTTATGATTAGTCAGAGAGGTCATAAATGTATTTAAACAGGCGCTACTGTTCATTTTTAGCAATTATATACACAATCACAATGGGTCACGAGTGAGATTCTGGCTACATTATCCAAAGGCAGTCGGAGTAACCTACAGCAGCACTATGTCTGTTGGAGCCACAGTAGCCAACTGCAGGTTCTGGTTGTAAGTGGACCTTGCAGGCAATTGCTCTGGCTTCCCATCTTCTTTTCCGTGGTCTTGTCTGTGCTTGTGTTGGCCGGGCGAGGGAGCATGTGGTATCCGACGGTGCGCTTGAGGCCTTCCACAACTGGAGGGCACCGCCAGGGCTGGAGTGTTTACTGGACGTGGGTGGTGATATTTAATTTTACAAGTATCCAATGTCATATGGTTCAGTGTGAGCCCCTCTTTTATTTTTGTTGGGCGGTCGTTTGCTGATACTGGGCCTCAGGAGAGGCACAGCAGGCCCTGTTGGATGGTTACACAGGGCTGCCCCCTGCCGGCACTGGGCCGTATCGCCTCAACCTTTATGACGTCAACAAACTGCGACGGCCGGCTGCTATGCGCGCACTGGGTGAAAGGTCAGGGGCGGCATCGGTGCTCGGCAGCCGTCTCAAGGAATGAGTGCATTGGCTTTCTTCCGTGTGCCCGTCTGCCGGCTGCTGTCAGCCTCGGGGAAACGCTTGCGGGAGCATCCCGGCGCTGGGCGACTGCCGCCCCCCTCCTGCTGTTGTTGCCGCGGCTTCCGGACTCGCGGCCGTAGTCTGGCTTACGCCAAGGATTTGTTTCTGGGCAAAATTAACCAGGTACCCGGGGGAGGCGGGTTTGCAGCTGCTGGGGTGGCTCCAGCAAGTTTGTGACGTTTATCCCGTCTCAGATCTTGAGAGAGCTCGGGGACTGAGAGTTATGCTACTTTATTGGTTGATGGAAATTCACTGGTAGAGGATTTCACCCTTCTGACCCTGTTCTATTGTAGGTATCTGCTGCAAATGGCAAATCTCCACATCGCTGCCAGGTCAGGTACAATTAAGCCCTGTATGTGGATGCATTTAGTGCAGAATTCTGTTTGCCAGGAAGCCGTCGGTACTTACATTTTTCAGGTGTCACTTGGCTTATTTAGTAGCACTCTTATCAGAAGGTTGTGGGTTCAGGCTCTACAGGATTTGAACACACAATTAGGTTAACATTTAGGGGAGTGCTGCAGTGACAGAGGTACCATCCTTCTGAAAATATGCTAAACTAAGCCTGCTTGCTCAGGAAGATCACATAGCAGTATTTGAAGAGCAAAAGTGATACCTTTGTGTTCTAGCCAATATTCAGTCATCAATCAAATTAATTCCTCTTTGAATTCAGTTTGTGGAATGTTCTTGTGTTAATTGGCTGTCAGACATTTGATGTCAAATTTACTTTTTTAGAAACTTTTGGGCAGTCCGTTGAAAAACAATATTGCCTAGTCCAACATTGTGGGGGCAACTTTAGCGCTTGGCAATGTTTTCTGAAGAATTTCTACTAAACCATGATTAATGCGCCTATAGTCTATAAAGACCCCTTCGATGTACATTTTCAATTCTTAAAAATACATAAAGGAAGAACTACCACTGCCTGTTAAAATGAGTTACCATCTTCATGAGGGGAGTTGAGAGAAGGGAGGGTAATGGAGTATAAGTAGAAGCATAAGGAGGCATTATTGTAAATGAGTTTTGTTAGATTATATATGTTTGTAATGATGTATTGTCTATATGCCAAGTGTGAATTGTTGGACACCGAGTCAAACACCTGCAGTTTATTAAAGGTTAAGTATTACAGACTTGTGGCCAACATCAAAAGCACAAAAGATGCTTTGTCAGCTGTTGACCTTTTTCTTGTTTGAGTTATTTTATGTTATGTGTTCATATGTTCTGAAAATGTAAACTTCAGTTGATCAAAGATGTCCAAAAAGATCAGAATTACAATAAAATAAGATATATTAAAATATTTTGAGAAAGAGGGTAACCAACCAACGTGGGCCCCTGAAAGACAGATGCAGGTGATACTGTATTTGAAAGTAAGGAAATGGCAGATAATCGCTAAATAATTGCTTTATATTGGTGTTCACCATAGAGGAAGAGGACAAAGTGCAAGAAATATGTGGAAATAAAATAAATCAAGGGGAGGAACTTACTGGATTTAATATTTAAAAAAATCATGGTAATGGAGAACATAATGAGACTTAAGATTAACAAATCTCCAGGATCTGATGGTTTCCACCACCCCTGGCTTTTAAAAGATGTAGGTGAGGAAATGGCAGATGCTTTAGTCATGGTTTTCTAAAACTCTCTTGTTTAATGAATTGTTTCCTTGAATTGGAAAGTTGCCAATTTCACTCCATTATTTAAGAAGCGGGGAGGGGAGAAAAACCGGAAATTATAGACCTATTAGTGTAATATTTATTAGCGGGATGTTACTAGAATCTACATGTTGTTAGATGCCCTGCTACATCAAATTCTAGCCCATAGTGTCTGATGATCTCAGGACATCTCAAAGTTCTTTACAGTCAATGAAGTACTTTTGAAGTGTAATCAGTGTTGTAATATAAGAAATGGGGCAGCCATTTTGCAAGAGGAAGGTCCCACAAACAGCAATCAGAAAAGGACCAGATCATCTGTTTTAGTTTTTTATTCATTCATGGGATGTGGGCGTCACTGGCTATGCCAGCATTTATTGCCCATCCCTAATTGCCCTTGAGAAGGTGGTGAACTGCCTTCTTGAACCGCAGCAATCCTTGTGAGGCAGGTGCACCCGCAGTGCTGTTAGGAAGGGAGTTCCAGGATTTTGACCCAGTGACAGTGAAGGAACGGCAATATAGTTCCAAGTCAGGATGGTGTGTGACTTGGAGAGGTACTTGCAGGAGGTGATGTTCCCACGCATCTGCTGCTCTTGTCCTTTGAGGTGGTAGAGGTTGCGGGTTTGGAAGGTGCTGTCGAAAGAGCCTTGGTGCTTTGCTGCAGTGCATCTTGTAGATGGTACACACTGCTGCCAATGTGTGTCGTTGGTGGAGGGAGTGAATGTTTGTGCATGGTGTGCCAGTCAAGCAGGCTGCTTTGTTCTGGATGGTGTCAAGCTTCTTGAGTGTTGCTGGAGCTGCACCCATCCAGGCAAGTGGATGACTTGTGCCTTGTAAATGGTGGACAGGCTTTGGGGAGTCAGGAGGTGAGTTATTCACTGCAGGATTCCTAGCCTCTGACCTGCTCTTGTAGCCACAGTATTTATATGGCTACTCCAGTTCAGTTTCTGGTCAATGGTAGCCCCTAGGATTTTGATAGTGGGAGATTCAGCGATGGTAATGCCATTGAATGTCAAGGGGAGATGGTCATTGCCTGCCACTTGTGTGACGCAAATGTTACTTGCCACTTATCAGTCCAAGCCTGGATATTGTCCAGGTCTTGCTGCATTTCTACACAGACTACTTCAGTATTTGAGGAGTCCCGAATGGTGCTGAGCATTGTGCGATCATCAGGGAACATCCCCACTTCTGACCTTATGATTGAAGGAAGGTCATTGATGAAGCAGCTGAAGATGTTTGGACCTAGGACACTACCCTGAGGAACTCCTGCAGTGATGTCCTGGAGCTCAGATGATTGACCTCCAACAACTACAGCCATCTTCCTTTGTGCTAGAAATGGCTGCAACCAGCAGAGAGTTTTCCCCCTGATTCCCATTGACTCCAGTTTTGCTAGGGCCCCTTGATACCATACTCTGTCAAATGCTGCTTTGATGTCAAGGGCAGTCACTCTCACCTCACCTCTTGAGTTCAGTTCTTTTGTCTATGTTTGAACCAAGGCTGTAATGAGGTCAGGAGCTGAGTGGCCCTGGTGGAACCCAAACTAGGCATCACTGAGCAGGTTATTGCTAAACAAGCGCTGCTTGATGGCACTGTTAATGACACCTGCCATCACTTTACTGATGATTGAGAGTAGACTGATGGGGCGGTAATTGGCCGGGTTGGACTTGTCCTGTCTTTTGTATACAGGACATACCTGGGCAATTTTCCACATTGATGGGTAGATGCCAGTGTTGTAGCTATACTGGAACAGCTTGGATAGGGGCGCAGCACAGTTCTGGAGCACAGGTCTTCAGTACTATTGCCGGGATATTGTCAGGACCCAAAGCCTTTGCAGTATCCAGTGCCTTCAATTATTTCTTGATATCACGCGGAGTGAATAGAATTGGCTGAATTCTGGCATCTGTAATGCTGGGGACTTCAGGTGGGGGCCGAGATGGATCATCAACTCGGCACTTCTGGCTGAAGATTGTTGCAAATGCTTCAGCCTTGTCTTTCGCACTGATGTGCTTGGCTCCCCCATCATAGAGGATGGCGATATTTGTGGAGCCGCCTCTTCCAGTTAGTTGTTTAATTGTCCACCACCATTCACGACTGGATGTGGCAGGACTGCAGAGCTTAGATCGGATCGCTTAGCTCTGCCTATTGCATGCTGCTTATGCAGTTTGTCATGCAAGTAGTCCTGGGTTGTAGCTTCACCAGGTTGACCCCTCATTTTGAGGTATGCCTGGTGCTGCTCCTGGCATGCCCTCCTGCACTCTTCATTGAGCCAGTGATGTTGGTTAAGGGATAAATATTGCCCAGTACCCCTGGAGAGCTCTCCTGCTCTTTAGATAGTGCCATGGGATCTTTTACATCCACTGAAGAGGTCAAATGGGACCACCCCTCAGTACAACAACAATAATTTGAATCTTTATATGCACTTTTAACGTCATAAAATATCTCGAGCTGCTTCACAAGAGCATTATCAAACCAGATTTGACACTGAGCTGCATGAGATAAAAGAGCAGATGACCAAAAGCTTGGTCAAGGAGGTAGGTTTTCATGAATGTCTTAAAGGGGAAAGAGAGGTTGCAAGGCAGGGAGGTTTAGGGAGGGAATTCCAGTGCTTAGGGCCTTTAAAAACCAAAGGCACAGCCACACTTAAAATCTGGGATCTGAAAGAGGCCAGAATTGGAGGAGTGTAGTTATCTTGGCGGGTTGCAAGGCTGGAGGAGATTACAAAGTTGGGGAGAGGCGAGGCCATGGAGGGATTTGAAAACAAGGATGAGAATTTTAAAATTTGGGCGTTGCTTATCCAGGAGCCAATGTAGGGGTGATGGGTGAATGGGACATATGTGTTAAGATACAGGTGGCAGAGTTTAGAATGAGCTTAAGTTTACAGAGGGCAGAGGTTGGGAGGCTGGCCAGGAGTGCGTTGGAATAGTCAAATCTACAGGTAACAAAGGCATGGATGAACATTTCAGCAGCAGGTGAGCTGAGGCAGGGGCAGAGTTGGGCAATGTTATGGAGGTGGAAGTAGCCAGTCTTAGTGATGGTGTGAATATGTGGTGGGAAGCTCATCTCAGGGTCCAGTATGACAGTGAGGTGTTGTGAACATTTACAGCACTGATTTGAAGTGTCAGCCTGGATTATATGCTCAAGTCTTTGGAGTGGGCCTTGAACCCTTGGCCTTCTGATTCTGAGGCAGAAGTACTACCACTGAGGAGGAAGAAATAGCTGGTTTAAGTTTGTGTTGTAAAAGGATTGTATATTGCAAACACTTTCAATTTAAGAAATATTAGAATTTAATATGTTAATTTATTTTCTAGAAAGAAGTTTTTCCCTACCCAGAGATCAGTAAAGAAGAGTTGGAAGAGATTAGTCAACTCGTTGCACCTGTGGAAAGGTTTTTCAACGAAGATGGTGTGTTTTCTTTTTACCTAATGTGTATTGTGTAAATCTGCCTAGTGGTCAAGCTTTGTCATTTATGCTAATAATAAGTTCCCTTCAACTCAGTGCTGTAGAGATAAAACCATTTACTGTGCAAAGCATTGCCAGTTGGTGCTTATTCTCTCTGCTCTAGCAAAAGAACCAGAGGTGACACGAGGAAACATTGTTTCATACAATGAATTGTGTTGATCTGCAATATGCTGCCTGAAAGGGTTGTGTAGGCAGATTCAATAGTAACTTTTGAAAGGGAATTGGATAAACACTTGAAGGGAAAAATTTGCATGGCAGTGGGGAAAAAGCCAGAGAGTGGGACTAAGTTTGATAGCTCTTTCAAAGAGCTGACACATGCACAATAGGCCAATGGCCTCCTTTTGTTCCGTATCATTGTATGATTGTCCAGAAAGGAATTTTCTTAACTTCCATCCTGTAATCACCTGCCTTAATCAGAGTGTGACTATTAGGATTTCTTTGCCTGAGATAATTACATTTTGGGGTTGATCGAAAGAATATAATCACTTTGAAAACCACTGTGATCTATCGAAGAATATGCACAGTTTATGTCACCAGATCTGCCTCTGTTGAAATCCCCCCCAATTATAATAATTTCATATACTCAGATGAGAATACTGCATTATTGTACATGTATGCATGGAGGGGGAATGGTGCTTTAAACCAGAAAAAAGTCAGTAGGTACAACATTTATCTGTTTTTCCTTGTAAATAGGAGATGTTCTAGCGATATGAGTGGCTTATGTAGTGAGACAAGGAAAATAAGAATGACTAATATATCTGTAATTATAGAGAGAAAAGTTAGTGTTGCAGTGAAAATGTTCATCAAGAATTGGGAACTAGGTTCATTTTAAAGAGCTAGCTATCTTTTTGGTACCTTTTTTATTTTCTGGTTTGTAAAAATGCCTGTTTTGTAATAAGTCTGTCTCTTCCAGTTGTAAAATCATACCCTATAACATATATCCATTTTTTGTTCCGAGTGACCTTCAGATCCATTCTGGTGAGGTAATACCATTTCATGTGTATAGTCATGGAGATCTGCATTGCCAGATAGTGCTCAGTATCCAGAAAAGAATCTCATTAGGATGCTCTTGATATGAGCTTTGTAAAGACTAACTTTATTACTAGTATAAATGGTATTTCTAAAATCTATTGAGTGCAACAACGAATTGAAGTTTAGGTTTGCTGAAACATACTGATTAGCTGCAGTAAAGCATGCAGTCCTATCTCCTGCATGCCAGCTTAAAAATAGTAAAACAAAAGAGAAAATGGGGCTATTTCCTATAGAATTATAACATCTGGTACTCTGGCATCTTTGTTCTGCTAGCTTATAATTTTTGTTCTTTTCCATTGAATGGTTTTGTTCCTCACTATTATAGGTTGATCCATAAAACTGGAAAGTAAATAGCAATATTGATGTACAGGTCTGATTTGAAATATGGACATAGAGCTTCTGCTTTGGGTGCAAGAGGTGATCTGGGCGCAAATTGCAGTCGCCTTGAAGTGTTTTTTTTCTGGAGTTTCTGCTCAAACTCATTCTCACATCAAATGCAAAATCTGGCATGAATCAGTGTTTTAAAATATAATTTTTTTAAAACTTTTTAAAAAATATATTCCTTGATATGTTTGAGTGGTAGCTTGATGCATTTGAATTATACAGCTAAAAATGGGTTATTCACAAAAAATAGCATTTTTAATCTGTCAATCCACTACCTGTGGAAAGGATGTTTCCCCTTGTGGGAGAATCTAGAACTAGGGGTCACTGTTCAAAAATAAAGGGTCGCCCGTTTAAGACAGAGATGAGGAGAAATTTTTTCTGAGGGTGGTGAGTCTTTGGAAATCTCTTCCTAAAAGGCGGTGGAAGCTGAGTCTTTGAATATTTTTAAGGAAGAGGCAGATAGATTCTTGCTAAGCAAGGGGGTGAAAGGGAGTAGGTGGAAATGTGGAGTAATCACTTCAGCCATGAACTTATTGAATGGAGGAGCAGGCTTGAGGGACCGAGTGGCCTACTCCTAATTTGTATTTTCCTATGTACCTGTGAGTAACTTGGTTTTGAATTACTGAAAATGACTTTTTAAAAAGTCAGTTTTTGAGTAAAAGAGAAACAAAATTGCATTCAAAAGCTTTAAAAAAAAATGTAAACTCGTGTCCTTGAACCCAAAATTTTTAGAGCCTCCTTGAAGACAAGCGCAGTTAGCGGAAATTCTCAGTGGGGATTAATTCCTCCTGGGGCGGAGCCTGTTTCTAGTGTGATTTTTTTTTAACTACCACAATAGATAGAGGAAACTCAATTTGCACTTACAATTCTGCGGTCTTTTGCGTGGGTTACGCCAATTTCAGCCAAATTGCACCAAAACAGAGTGGAAACTCTGTCCCATAATCTATTGTTTACCTTTTTGTTTTGAGGTAAGATTGATAAATAGTGGCGCTTGTGTGTTATATATGTTGACCGACATTCAGATGAATGTTTTAAGTTTTTTTTTCTTTTTGATCAGTTGATTCCAAGAACATTGATTTGGAGGCAAAAATTCCACCAGAAACCATGAAAGGACTCAAAGAGCTGGGTCTCTTTGGACAACAGATTCCTGAAGAGTATGGTGAGTTTGTAAATATTGATGGATAAAATTACTGCTGATGTCTAACCTTCCATGTCAAGCATTTTCCATCCAAATAACTGTACATACTGCATAATAGTTCTTTTGGTCACTTGATTTATTTGAGTTTTAGCATCAAAATGCAGTATTTGTGTTAATCTGTTGATGCATGTTCTCTGCAGGCGGCCTTGGCCTATCAAACACCATGTATGCACGAATTGGTGAGATCACTTCCTTGGATGGGTCCATTGCTGTTACTCTGGCAGCTCATCAAGCTATTGGACTGAAGGTATTTGAGGTGTTTGTGATACTTCTGTCCAATTAGTTTATAAACTGTTGATTTGAATTGAAGAAAAAGCCAATAACTGCCTCCCTCAGTATGTCCTTCGAAAGAAAAACTTCTAAAATGTAGTACTTGTTAATTTCGGGTATTAGTTTGCACTTGCTGAGTCTGACTATGGTAGTTGAATTAATGTACAAAGTTGAGATTGAAAGAAATTTTGGTTAGTTATAGCTTTCGCTCGGGTTAATTCAGTTCTTTTACACGGTTGGGTTCAGTAGCTGCTTTCAGCCAGCATATGAAACCCTGGTTTGACATTGCTTATCAAGTACCACATGATTTATCCTGCATTCTCCCTCCCTACTCTTCTAAATAAACAAATTCTGTCCAATCATCACATGAAATATGACCAATAAATTTCCTGTGATTGGTCCCTATGATATCAATAATGTAGTTAGCAGAGACCAGCCTGGTGTAGTATTCAGTATATATCGCTGCCATCATACTTCATGCCCTTGGCTGTGCATTACAGGGGAAGGAAGCTTTGCACTTGCTGCGGCTTAGGACTTTGGTCCTTTTCCAATTTTACCTGACTCTGCTTCTGCTTCTCTATAGAATCCAGTCTTTTTTCTGTAAGCCCAGGATCCCTGGTCTTCTGGCCTTGTCAGTCTTCTTGCTGCACTGTTCATTATATTAGTCATAGTGTTGGGCCTAGCTAAACACCTCTTTCACAGAACATTCCCAATGAAGTCAGATATTATCCTTTGAATGCAGAAGTTCAAATTCATAGTGTTTCCCTAATTCTTTTGTTAGTAAGAATTTCTGTTGTCATTATTGATTGTTGCTTATTTCTATTTGTAATTGAATTATCAGTCAGAGTCATATCGGCACAGCAGGAGGCCATTTGCCCACTGAGTCCATGCCAGCTCTCTGTAGAGCAGTCCAATCAGTCCCATTCCCTGGCTGTATCCCTATAGCCCTGTAACTTTATTTCCCTCAAGTGCCCATCCAATTCCCTTTTGAAATCATTCATCGTCTCCGCTTCCGCCACCCTCGTAGGCAGTGAATTCCAGGTCGTTACTACTCAGTGCGTAAAAATATTCTTTCTCACATCCGCCCTACATCTCTGCCAAAACCTTAAATCTATGTCCCCTAGTCCTTGTACCATTAGCTAATGGGAACAGCTTTTCTTTGTCTACCCTATCTAAACGTATCATAATCTTGTACACCTCGATCAAATCCTCTGTCTCCTTTGCTCCAAGGAGAAAAATCCCAGCTTCTCCAACCTAACCTGTCTGCCACACCTCCAAGTTTGAACTTTGTAGGTTTTGGTTTGTTTGAGCCCTGTAGATACCTTGACTGCTATCTAAATGAAGAATTCATGCCAGGATTTGGGAAAATTCTTCTGTTTGGGCAGAATAGATAGAAACTGAAGATGGTATTGAGGGAGGCATAAGATAGAGATAGAAGACAGCGCTGGAAGGAAGTGAGAAGAAGAGTGGAGGTTTATGGTTCTGAGGCAGCAGCTGTTTTGGGAAAATAATGGAGCAGCTGAAGCAGACAAGATTTCAACTGCAGCTAGACCAATCATGGGGGAAGGGAGAATTCCATTCTTGGAGGAGTCTAGGGAAAAGATGAAAGAAACTTTACCTGGAAAAAGCAGAATATTTAAGGTGTGGAAAATGAACAGAACAGTTGACTCATATGGAGAAAAACACTGGTGCAGACTCTTCGGGCTGAATGGCTTTTCTCTATAGTGTAGCATTCTATGATTTTTGATCATAGGAGATAAAGGCTGTTTATCGGAAATAAACAGTCCTATAACATACCTGAAATTGAGAGGGACAGATTAAAATGACATAAGACTTGTTAAAGAAACTTTTTTCTGCATGGTCAGGAGATTTTGTGTCTTTGAGATGAGAAACTCCAAGGGATGAACTGAAAAGAGACATGAACCCCAGAAACTCAAACTTTTTTCTTGCTTTGGTTAATGTTTGTCCAGTTGGCTTTAGTTACTTGTGCTGTTCTGCTATGTATATTTGTTGTAAAAATGATGCCACTCTGTCCCAGAGAGTACAGCTATGTGCCATCATACCACTGTATAAGTGACTTGGACAGCCTCTGAGTAAATAGGGTAATAGTTGAATTATTGACGAAAGTGTAGCAGAAACTGATCCTTGTTTATTTTGCGTGTGTTTAGGGAATCCTAATTGTTGGCACTGATGAGCAGAAAGCCAAGTATCTGCCTAAATTGGCAACAGGAGAACATGTTGCAGCTTTTTGTCTTACAGAACCAGGAAGGTAAGATAGGAGCTAACTGGATCAACTAATTATTAAGAGTTGGATTCATTTTCCCTAAGCAGAGAGCATTTTTTTCATTTATATAAGACATTTAATCTGGGGTATGTTATGAAGTTTGAAGAATTCCGATAATATGAACTGTGAAAAATTAATGTTTATTAATGTCTCAACACCAGTTTTATCACTGCCTTGTAACAACCATGATTTTGTATTTTTAAATATGCAAATTTAATGACCTTTTAGCCTCTGGCCTTTAGTGTTTGGATTTAAAATGTGTATGCACCATATGATTGTACCAACAGTGATATTTGTTAGCCTTAATTTCACTGCAACATAACAGAATAAGGTATATGTATTACAGGTTTTTCAAGAAACACATCAATGCATGAAGTTGTTATGGTATTGTGGTAGGCCTCTTCTCCAGCCAATTGTTTAAATTGACAATCAATGTATTTATTCCTGCTCATGGGGAAGACTGAGATGTCCTTTTTAATGGTCACAGTTTTGTTTAATGTTTCCAGTTTGCTTTACAAAACAATAAAACTTTTCCATGTGGGAACACTTGTAAGTTTTAGAGTAAAAGAGTTAGGACTCTTATCAACTATCCGAGGAAACATATGCCTTTTAATTCATATGCAGTAATGGAAACAATGGGCTGAATTTTCATTGGGCTGAGGAAGTGGGACCCAAGGCAGGCGTGCGGGCAATTTGATGTCGGAGAGTAGTGTGCCGGTTTGCTGGCATGTTCCTGTCTCTGGGTCATTTTGGAAGAGACTGGTTCGGGGGTGTGGGAGTGACGGCTGGTGATGGGTAGCCAATTAGGCCGCCTAAAGGGCCACTTCCTGACGCTGATTGTTTACAATTTAACCTCCACCACCACCGTTGCCGTAAGGTCATAGCTGTGGCCGCATGCCATCCTGTGGAGGGACTCCTCAACAATGACAGCCTGGCAACTGTGGCCTCTTTGTTTTTGTAAAGTTTGTTCTCCACCCTACATTGGCCGCTCCCAGCTCTGACGGTGGGGCTACTGCTCTTTCAGAGCTGGACGGCCTCCTATTGGCCCTCCAGCCTTGGGAGTTGGCCTGGTGTCCTTAATATGACAGTGAACGAACCATCTGGCCACTAATTGGCCATTTTGAAAATTGAGTCAGGCATCAATGCGGGTGCAGGGTCAGGACCCAGGAATGCTCCCGACATTGAGTCCTGACCCAAAAACAAAAATTCAGTCCAATGTGTTTATATATCAAGAAATGCAGAAACGTTCTGAAATGTGATGTCCTCAGTGAGCCCTTGAGATCCTCTCGTTGACCTCTAGGGGTAGAGGAACCCCAGTGGGCATTGTTGTAAAGAATTTTTAAGATCTCCTTATAAGTTTCAGAGCCCAACAGTAAACTCTTTACTTTGTCACATAATAGTGGGGGAAGGGCTAAAATGTTAGTATGATTATTGAGGGATTTTATACTGTCTCATTTGTCACAGCCAGGCTGTGATAGACACCATTATGTCAGCTTTCACAGCCTATTGTTCTTCCAAATAGCTGTTCCCGTGCATAGACCCCACACCTCTGTTTTGGCGTACTGATTGAGGAAACAATTTCCACATAGCAAGTTATGATGATCCAGAATGCAATGACTGATAGGGTGGTGGAAGCAGATTCAACAATAACTTTCAAAAGCGAATTGGATAAATACTTGAAAGGGAAAATTTTACAAGGATATGGAGAAAGAGCAGGGGAGTGGGATTGATTGTACATTTCTTTCAAAGACCCGGCATAGACGCCTTGGGTCCTTCTGTATCATTCTACGATGTCTTCCCAGCTCCAACTGAACTGGTCCTTATTGGTCACATGACTCATGTGCATTGCAGGTGATGATCATCTAGCTATAAAATTCTCTTTACCAACATTTAGGGCTCTTATCATTACCATGCTATTCATCATTTTGCTATTCCAGCTGATATCTAAAAACCTCCTTGAAGAGAACTTTCTAATTTGCAGCAGCACACTTAAATATTGTTTGGATATTAGCCTGGATTGTGCTTTTCACATTTTGTGATGCATTTTTTCCACCAAATGGTTCCTGTCAGAAACATTTCGGTAGAACTGTACATCCTTTCAGATCTTCCTTTTATTTCCCATTTATCAGGTGCACAGCCTCATGAACATAAGCTTGTTTACCACTTCCAGTATAACGTAACATTATAGTTTATATTTTTTTGGATAAGTACGATTCTTTATCCCCTCATGGAGAAAATGATACTCAATAATTGCAAGTTCTTTTTTCTGTCTTTTGTTCCTACTTATCATTACTCTTGTCCTCTCTCATGCTTTGATTACTGTGTTTTGTTAACACTCTTTTTTGCTCTCCTCTAAAATATTAATGTAATGCAGTTTCAGTAGTGCATAAACCTGTACTTAATCCAAATGGTTCTTCGTCATATGCCGGTGGACAGTTTACTATGGGGTTGTCACAACTAAGCTGATCCTTTCATTAGCCAGTGTTGAAAACTGGTTGCCATAATGCATTTGGCAGTATTTATTGAATGATAATCAGACCTTCTGACCTGAAATATTCCTCCCAGTCATCATGAACCTACCACAAAGACTTAGCTGAGCTTGATGAAGTTAGAGAACAAAGATTGAATGTATGACTTTCCTGGTCTGTTGGCTTAATGGCACATCGTGAAATACCTTGTTTCAAAATTCCTGGTATTCTGTTACATGGAAGCCTTGAATTTTGCATCAGAAAAGCATACTGCATTTGTTTCAGAATAAAAGTTAGTGTGTTTGTTGGATATTAAAACAGCTATAATGGAGATTGCATCATGTTTATTGTAAATCTTAATTATTTCAGTTCCTTGCACTCTTGGATGTGGCTGTCACTGACATTTATTGCACTTCCCCACTTCCCCAGTTGTCCTGCAAAGTTGGTGATGGGTGGCCGCCTTCATTCGCTGAAGTTTATTCAGTGATCTTTGTCGCAGTTTGGCTTGCGAGGCTACTTCAAGAGGACATTTAAGAATCAACCATGTTGGTGTGGGACTGGAGTCACAGGCTGCAGTTTTCCTTTCCTAAGGACTTTATTGGTAATCTGACACCATCATGGTCACACTTAGCATTTCAATTCCAGGTTCTTTCAGATCGAATTCACAATTCTCAACTAGGACGTGAATTTGCCCCAAAGACACATTGTACAGCGAGCTCGCCACTGGTATCAGACCCACCGGCCGTCCATGTCTCCGCTTTAAAGACGTCTGCAAACGCGACTTGAAATCCTGTGACATTGATCACAAGTCGTGGGAGTCAGTTGCCAGCGTTCGCCAGAGCTGGCGGGCAGCCATAAAGACGGGGCTAAAATGTGGCGAGTCGAAGAGACTTAGTAG
The DNA here is from genome assembly GCF_036365525.1 of Heterodontus francisci. NCBI lineage: Eukaryota > Metazoa > Chordata > Chondrichthyes > Heterodontiformes > Heterodontidae > Heterodontus > Heterodontus francisci. The sequence goes on from NC_090389.1 coordinate 64,940,704, forward strand.
TTGGCAGGAAAAAAGACAGGCGCAAGGGGAGAGCCAACTGTGCAACAGCCCCGACAAACAAATTTCTCTGCAGCACCTGTGGAAGAGCCTGTCACTCTAGAATTGGCCTTTATAGCCACTCCAGGCGTTGCTTCACAAACCACTGACCACCTCCAGGCGCGTATCCATTGTCTCTCGAGATAAGGAGGCCAAAGAAGTATTAGTTAGTCCAAGCCTCTGGATTACTGATACAGTAACATATCCATTGCACTACCAGACCATACCTGTAGTTCTCAGTAGCTTTAAATGACTTCCTTCCACATATTTACTTTTTCAGATGATATTTTGTTGCTGTTCTTTGGTAGTAGATTATTTAGTTCCTTAGTGACAGTTTGGTTTAGTAGTAGGCCCACTGCAGGATTTGAGCATAAAGTCTAGGCTGGCATTGCAGTGCAGTACTGAAGGAATGCTACATTGTTAGAGCAATCATCTTTCAGACAAAAAGATTCATTGCTACTATGTAAAGAAGAGCAGGAAGTTCTCCTGGAGTTCTGGCTGACATATAATTGTCCAGCAATATCACCAAAGCTGCTTATTAACTAGTCACTTGTCTCATTTGCTGTTAAGGGGCCTTTCTGAGTGCATATTGGCTGCCACATTTTCCTACAAAACAATATTGACCACATTTCAAAACTCTTTGAAGCACTTTGGGACATCCCAAGGACATGAAAGACACTATGTGAAACAGTTCTGTTCATTCCTTTGAGGGAGTTCCAACAGTAGCTTGATACATTTGTCCTTCATATTATTTAAACCCTTGTAATCTTATTTGAAATGCTATCTTTGTTTCAGAATGTTATTTTATTTAGTAAAGTACTATGTTGCTATTTAATCTGGATTTATTTTACTTCTAATCATGCAATAAATATAATTAATTTTACCTTGAATCACATTGTTGGTCAGTATGGTTTTTATCTACCAAACGCAGAAATCAGGCGTATACATTGGGACAACCTGTGTATACCCTGGCTATACAAGTTAACCTGAGACGTGCTTGTTTCATACATAAATTTCAGTTCCAGTTTGGAAAAGGTAAGCACTTGCTCATTGAAACTGCTTTTTGTGGGAACCATGCGGAAAGAATGTTGTGATGCCTATTTTTAACACCTGTCACAAGTGTTAATTCATGTATTTTCAGTGGGAGTGATGCAGCATCAATTCAGACCAGGGCAACTCTCAGTGATGATGGACAGCATTATTTACTCAATGGTTCGAAGGTGAATTCAATGCACAAATAATCTTGGCAATCCCAAACTTTTTATTTTTTTACATAATTTATTGTTGGAATCAGGAATAACTACATACCAAGTACAATTTACAAGTGACCGATAGTTTCTTCTCTAGTCCTGTATATTAATAAAGAATAATCACCGTACAGAACTATATTCTATAACCTTGTACTTGGAAATTAATTTACAAAGTCCACTCCACCTATTTTGCATAGCCCTTTGTACCATAATAGCTAATCCATTATATATTGTGTACTCATACTAACATTGCACATTGTGGACTCCTGTTTCTCCATTCTATCTCACTGACCATAATTTTATTGCACTAATTTTTCCTAAGAATAAATGGTGAGAGTCCCTAATGACCAAGTATTTGAAAGCAGTGAGTAGTTGAACCACACAGGTCATGAAGGTTCCTGGTTTGTTCTCAGGTCTGTGTATGGTAAGCTGATCTCACTGGGCTGTGACATTTGAGCGAGGGATGTGGAAAAAATATCAGCTGTATTTCTTGTTGCTGATGGCTAGCCAGAGACTTTTGAGGGATAAATCTGCAAAGATGGAGTGAGGGCAGAGTTTTCATAGTTGTAGCTTTGTTACTTACATTTATACTGTAAACTTCTGAATGTATATGGAACTGAGAAAGACAAGTCATCTTTCCTCATTCTAGCTTGGGTTTTTCTTTTTTTAAAAAAAAAAAGCAAATTAAGTGTCTATTACTTGTATTTTGTTGGTAGAAAATGTGAACCTTCAGATTATTGATGCCTTTGAGACAGAGTTCCTAATATGAATGCTTGCCTCAAAAATTGATACAAAATGTAAAATTCTAATTACTGATCTCTCTGAGATAGAGAGGCAGACATCGATACACTTCCAAGAAGCAATCTCAAGGGGGGGACTTTGGAGTACCCTGGAAATGAATATGTAGGGCTGGAGGAGAAACAGTTGCATAAGATGTGCTGCCTCAGTTCAGATAAGTAGAGTATCTTCTGACTTACATTGAGCAATGCCATAGGAGTTAGGTATGAGTTCCATATATAAAAGGAAAGTTGAAAGAATGCCTGATCCAGAGAGCCTGAAATTTTCTTTTACTGTACTGCAGTGTCAGCCTAGATTATGCTTTCAATTTCTGAAGAAAAGTTTAACCCAATACCTCTTGACTTCAAGACAAAAGTGCTATCAAAAGAGCTAAGCTAACAGTGTAGGTTGTGCTGGTAATAGAATCATTGAGGTAAGAATGGGGGAAAAGCATCAGCCTTTATTCCTAATGGCTGTTCAATGGTTTCTGCTGCAGATCTGGATATCAAATGGTGGAATTGCAGATATTTTCACAGTATTTGCACAAACAGAGATGGTTGACAAAGATGGTACAAACAAGGACAAGATCACTGCTTTTGTGGTGGAAAGAGAATTTGGTGGCATTACCAGTGGGAAACCAGAAGATAAACTGGGAATCCGTGGATCTAATAGTAAGACACTCATAATGCTGACATGAAAACATTTAATTTTCTAGCTGTTGTATAAAGAATTTGCTGATTTGAGTTTAGGCTTACTGTATAAGGAACCGACCAGAGAACAGGCTATTTTAGATCTAGTTTTATGTAATGAGAATGGGCTAATTAATAATCTTGTTGTAAAAGAACCTTTAGGGATGAATGACTGTAATATGATAGAATTTTACATTATGTTTGAAAGTGCGGCAGTTCAATCTGAAGCCAGGGTGTTAAATTTGTACAAAGGAAATTATAAGGTGAGCGGCAAATTGACTGAGGTGGACTGGGAAAGTACATTAAGAGGTATGACAGTACATCGGCAATAGTCTTTAAAGAAATATTACATAGTTAACAGCAACTATACATTCCTTCAAGGCACAAAAAACACAAAACTAAAGGCAGTCAATTGTGGATAACAAAGGAAGATAAAAGAAAAGGCGTAAAAGAAGATTAAAAGAAAAGGCTTATAAAGTTGCCAGAAATAATAGTAAACCTGAGGATTGGGAGGATTTTAGAATACAACAAAGGAGGACGAAGAAACTGATAAAGGGAGAATAGAATATGAATGTAAGCAAGCAAAAGATATAAAAACGGACTGTAAAAGCTTTTATAGGTACGTAAAAAGGAAACATTTGGCTAAGACAAATGTGGGTCCATTACAGGCAGTCACGAGAATTTATAATGGGGAATAGAGAAATGGCAGAGAATCTAAATGATTACTTTGTGTCTGTCTTCACTGAGGAAGATACAAGAAATGTCCCAGAATTAGAGAGCCAAGGGATTAGGGGGAATGAGGAATTGAAGGAAATTAGTATTAGTAAGAAGGTGGTATTGGAGAAATTAATGGGACTGAAGGTTGATAAGTCCCCAGGATCTGATGTTCTACATCCCAGAATTTTGAAAGAGATAGCTAATGGATCTTCCAAAATTCTACAGGTGCTCGAGCGGTTCCTGCAGATTGGAAGGCCTCAAATGTCACCCCACTATTTTAGAAGGGAGGGAGAGAGAAAACAGGGAATTAGACCTGTTAGTCTTACATCTGTCATTGGGAAAATGCTGGAATCTAGTATAAAAGATGTGATAAATGGACACTTGGATAATAATGAACTGATTGGGCATAGTTAACATGGATTTAGGAATGGGAAATCATGTTTGACAAACCTGTTGGAGTTTTTTGAGGATGTTACTAGCAGAATTGATAAAGGGGAGTTGGTGGACGTAGTATACTTGGATCTTCAGAAGGCTTTTGATAAAGTCCCCACAGGAGATTGATTAGCAAAATTAAAGCACATGGGTTAGAAGGTAATATACTGGCATGGATTAAGGATTGGTTAACAGGCAGAAAACAAAGAGTAGAAATAAACTGGTCAGTCTCACGTTGGCAGGCTGTGACTAGTGGGGTATCGCAGGGATCAGTGCTTGGGCCCGAGCTGCTCACAGTACATATCAGTGATTTGGATGTGGGGACCAAATATGATATTTCCAAGTTCGCGGAAAATAAAACCAGGTGGGAACATGTGTTGTGAGGAAGATGAAAACCGGCTTCAAGAGGATTTGGACAGACTTAGTGAGCAGGTGAGAATGTGGCAGGTAGAATATAATGTGGAAAAATGTGAGGAACAGATGTGTAGAGTATTTGTTAAATAGTAAGAGATTAGAAAGTGTAGATGTACAAAGGGACCTGGATGTCCTTGTCAATAAGTCACTGGGTACTGCCTGTGTGGAGTTTGCAAGTTCTCCCTGTGTCTGCGTGGGTTTCCTCCGGGTGCTCTGGTTTCCTCCCACAGCCAAAAGACTTGCAGGTTGATAGGTAAATTGGCCATTATAAATTGCCCCTAGTATAGGTAGGTGGTAGGGGAATATAGGGACAGGTGAGGATGTGGTAGGAATATGGGATTAGTGTAGGATTAGTATAAATGGGTGGTTAATGGTCGGCACAGACTCGGTGGGCCGAAGGGTCTGTTTCAGTGCTGTATCTCTAAATCAAATAAATCAAACATGCAGGTGCAGCAAGCAGTCAGGAAGGCTAATGATATGTGAGCCTTTATTGCAAGAGGATTTGAGTACAGGAGTAGAGAAGGCTTACTTCAATTGTATAGAACCTTGGTTAGACAGCACTTGGAGTACTTTGTGCAGTTTTGGTCCCCTTACCTTAGGAAGGATATTATTGTCATAGAGGGAGTGCAACAAAGGTTCACCAGACTTGATGACGGGACTGTCCTATGAAGAGAGAGAGTGGGGAAATTGGGCCTGTATTCTCTAGAGTTTCGAAGAATGAGAGGTGATCTCATTGAAACCTACAAAATACTTAAAGGGATATGCAGCTAAGATATTTCCCCTGGTTGGGGAGTCTAGAACCAGACTGTATTTCAAAATAAGGGGGAAGCCACTTAGGACAGAGATAAGGAGAAATTTCTTTACTCAGAGGATTGTGACTCTTTGGAATTCTCTAGCCCAGAGGGCTGTGGAAGCTCAGTCACTGAGTATGTTTAAAGCAGAGATTGACAGATTTCTAAATACAAATGACATAAGGGGATATGGGGATAGTGTGGGAAAATGGCATTGAAGTGGATGATCAACCATGATCATATTGAATGATGGGGTAAGCTCGATGGGCTGAATCGCCTGCTCCTGCGTTCCTGTATGTTGAGTAAGTGTGTGCTGCTAACTTTGGTTAAATTGGTATTAGACTAATTTTCCTGTTATTGAAAGTTTGTAGTAGCTGGTAAGTTCTAATCAGCTAATCTTTATCAAAAAAATTGTTTGAATGTTATTGCAAAGACTGATTTGTTCTAACCAGAATTTGATGAGTTGAATTAGTTGCATTTCTACCCAATTCATTTCCCATTTTTCTGCAAAAGTAGTGTTAGTCATTTCTGCTTTGAAATACGTTTTGTATCACCTGCTTCTGTACTTCTAATAGTGAAGAAGTCACTTTAGATATTTGAATGTGCATTTTAATTGCCTGCAGAAAATGTTCAGTACTCACTTTGGGCTATAATTTGCTTTATTAGGGCATCTAACAGCATCTCCTGTCAGTGAAATGGGCCCCTGGGAGGCAGGGGCTCATAGAATCACGACAGAAGGTGGGAGACGGGGCTGTCACGTTCCCATCACACTGAAATTGTTAGGGGCAGGAAAGGCTGAAGACTGGTTTCTTGGCCAGAGGCCAATTAGATTGAAGGATTGAAAGATAAGCAGTGTAAGACTCAGAAGGAAGTGCAATTTGGAGTGGGTGAATTGAATGTCAAATCAGGTACAGAAATAGAATAAAGAAAGATTGGATTACGAGAGAGAAAAAAGAGATGAATGAAAGGTTTTTTAAAAATTAAAATGGTTTAAATCTCCAACCATTAATACCAGATGAAATTAGACTGAAGACTTGTCATGTTAATGGTTTAATTGTATGCAGTTGGTGAGCATTAATTGGGTTTCGCATTAGCAAATATAAAGAGACACTTATTGAAACTGTGGTGTAGTTGAGTTAGAAGGTATATGCTTGTAATGTTTCATTCTGTATATCAATGTCAGACTGAGTAAAGATTGACCCCAGTACTACCCTTCGCGAACTGACTTTCCGGTATAGAATATGCAATACCACTGCTCATCCAGCTCATGCACATCAGAGCAAGCATTCTAGGCAAAGGCCTGCAAACAGGTTGCCTTTTTTTTTTCTCTCTACCTATTAGATTATGGTTTAGAGGGTAGAAAAATGGGTCCAAACTTTTAATACTGCGAACGTTTTTTAATAATTTCAGTCAGCTATTTTGATGAAATCTTCATAATGAGTATCAGACAACAGGTGTTGTATTAAGTTTTATATTCTGTACTCTGAAAAATGTTTATTGCTGGTTTTGTCTTTTTCAGCATGTGAAGTTCACTTTGAGAATACCAAAGTGCCAGTAGCAAATGTCCTGGGGGAAGTAGGAGGTGGATTTAAGGTAAATAATAAGGGTTCACTTTGCATTTGTCATTTAAAATATTTTAAACTGCTCTCCATTGTTTCACGATAAACTACTACTCGAATAAATTGTACAGTTTTGAAATGCGCAATGTTCAGTTTAGTGAATTAGGTTAATGTTTAAAATGTAATGTTGGTCTTTTATGACATTGCTCAGAAAACAAAATTTAAAAAACAGACTGTTTTATGTCTATTTGTCTCTCTTTAATTCTCTTGTGGTCTTTGTTCTTTCATTTTGTCTTTATTTTTGCCATTTTATTTTAGAAACACATAATTTGATTCTAAGTGCTGTACTCTAAATTGTTGATTTCTCACTCCCATACTTGCCTTTAATACAGTATCTTCTAACATTCCCCATATATTACTGCTAAGTACACAGTCATGGCTAGCACTATATTACTCTTGTGTTCCCATGTTAGTAATTTTTTAAAACAAATCCTCCTAAACAGTTATCAACCTACCATGTCACTACTAAATGCAAGAACCAGCCAGATGAGAGTTGAGAAGAAGGATCCATGGTTGCCTGTCTGCACTGGTTATGCAGTCCAGCTCTGTGTGCTGTGAAACCTACTGAATGTACCAGTAAAAAGAGGGGAAATCAATCAAATCACTGATTTAACAAAAAAGATGCTTTCAGTTGTCACTCAGTAGAAATATGCGCTTCCTCGTCTTGTTTCTCACGATTCCCCCCGGCAAAAGGTTAATTTTTTGGTTCATCATGAGCCATCTCACAGGTGATTGTACTAATATTATTGCAAATCAATTGTAAGTTATACCAGCCTGACCATTAGAGGAGAGATGGCTTGGTACCACTAGTGCTGGAATTTAAATCGCAGCAAAGACAGATTTGGGACTTTTTCCAAGTCATTGAAGGTATTGTCACCTCCCAAATCTGTTCACATTTTTCCTGAAACTCCATGTTTGAATCCCTCCAATCACGTTTCCACCCCTGCCACAGTACTGAAACAGCTCTTATCAAAGTCACAAATGACGTCCTACGTGGCTGTGGCAAAGATAAACTTTCCCTCCTCGTCCGTCTTGACCTGTCTGCAGCCTTTGACACAGTTGACCACACCATCCTCCTCCAGCGCCTCGCCACTGTCATCCAGCTGAGTGGGACTGCTCTCACCTGTTTCCATTCTTTTCTATCTAATCAGAGTCAGAGAATAACTTGCAATGGCTTCTCTTCCTGCTGCCCCCCAAGGATCTTTGGTCCTCTCATATTTATCATCTACATGGTGCCCCTCAGTGACATCATCAAAAGCACAACATTAGTTTTCACATGTACTCTGACAACACCTAGCTCTACCTCACAACCACCACCTCTCTTGACTCTGCCAGTGTTGCTAAACTATCATACTGCTTATCCAACATCCAGTACTGGTTGAGCAGAAACTTTCTCCAATTAAATATTGTGAAGACTGAAGCTATCGTTTTCAGTCCTTGCTCCAAACTCTGTTCCCAAGGTACTGACTCCATCCCTCTCCCTGGCAACAGCCTGAGATTAAGCCAGTCTTTTTGCAATTTTGGTGTCACATTTGACCCAGAAATGAACTTCCAACCTCATATTCGTGCAATCACTAAGATTGCCTATTTCCACCTCCGTAACATTGCCTGATTTTTCCCCGGCGCAGCTCATCTGCTGCTGAAACCCTCATCCATGCCTTTGTTACCTCTAGATTTGATTATTCAAATGCAACCTGATTAGTCTCCCACATTCTACCCTCTGTAAACTTGAGGTCATCCAAAACTCTGCTGCCTGTGTGTTATCTCGCATCAAGTCCGGTTCTCCTATCGCTCCTGTGCTTGCTGACTTACATTGGCTCCCCGTCAAGCAGCACCTTGATTTTAAAAATCTCATCCTTGTTTTCAAATACCTCCATGGCCTGACCCCTTCCCTATCTCCTCCAGCCCTACAACCCTCCGAGATGTCTGCGCTCCTTGAATTCTAGCTCTTGTGCATCTCCAATTTTTAACACTCCACCATTGCTGGCCATGCCTTCAGTTGCCTAGGCCCTAAAAACTGGAATATCTTCCCTCTGTCTCTCGACCTCACTTCCCTCCTTTTAAGGCTGTCCTTGAAACCTACCTGTTTGACCAAGCTTTTGGTCATCTAACATAATATTTCCTGATGTGGCATGGTGTCATACTTTGTTTTATAATGCTCCTGCGAAGCACCTTGTGACACTTTATTACATTAAGGGCGCTATATAAATATAAATTGTTAGGAATGTTTGAGGGTGTGAGCGTACCTTTCCTACTTAATGCAGATTGTGGATCTGTAATCCAAATTGTCATTTAGCATGTTGTGAAATGGGTGTGCTGTGATCAGTGAAGGCACCTGTTTTACTGAATGAATATGGGTTAATATTGTGGGAGTGAAATTCAATCGCATAGCAGATATACCTCTGTTTGTAGTGTGGAAGGTGCTGCTAGCTGGTTCCCATGTGGCCTCAGGCAACTGGAGTGGCATATGCAGGTGCGTGCCCTGCGTGTGCCAGAAAAGATTTAACAGGCCAGATCATGACTTTGCAGACATTGTGGGGTGGTGCAAATTGCCCAATGAATGTGCCGGGAACACCTCCCTAATTCATTCCTAAAACAACAAATAGCAAGCAAGGTGATCCCTGTTCTGGGACTTTTTAAAGAGCCACTCAATATGTTGCAGCTAAAATGCTTTTGCCTTACTTGTAATTGAGCAAAGTTGGTGGAGACACTGTGGTGAGTTGCTGGAGGATTGTGAAGGATTCTTCTGACCATGGAAAGGCCAAGAAAATTAAATAGCCTTACACAAGTATGGGGGCAGTAGTTGCAATGCCACTTTCTCTGCAGCATGAGCAGGACAAGCCAAAGAACGAGGCAGAGAGGAGAAGGAAGTCCTTCCTTAGAAGGCCCTACCGCAAGAGGGTCTTCTGGGAGCACCAGTCCTACGTTGGGATGAGGCAGGAACAATGCCTCAGGAGGCTTTGCTTTACGAAGGATGTGGCGATGGAGTTGTCACCTTGTTCACGAAGACCTGGAGCCTCAAACTATGGCGAGAGCAGCCCTCCCCTGTGCCAGTGAAGATCACCGACCTTTCTTTCGCAACCAGTTCCTTCCAGGCAGCAGTTGGCAACATTAGCAATGTGTCACAGTGCGTCATCTACAGAAGTAGCCGTAAAGTGACAGGCACTCTACAGGAGGAGAAAGGCCTTCATCCTCTTCTCCCTGATGGCAGAAGACCATAGAATCATAGAATGGTTGAAGCTCAAAAGGAGTCCATTCTGCCTGTTGTGTCCATGCCAGCTCTCTGCAAAAGCAATTTACCTAGTCCCACTCGCCTGCCTTTTCCCCCATAGCCCTGGAAATTGTTTCTGTTCATATAATTATCCTGTACTTTTTTGAAAACCTCGACTGAATCTACCTCTGCCACACACTCGGGCAGTGAATTCTAGATCCTAACCACTCACTGCGTAATAAAAAAGGTTTTCCTCATGTTGCCAAACACAAATTAGTGTCCTCTGGTTCTGGATCCTTTGGCCAATTGGAACAGTTTCTCCCTATCTACACTGTCCAGACCTCTCATGACTATGATCACCTCCATCAAATCTCCCCTTGATCCTCTCTTCTCCTCCAAGGAGATCAGACCCAGCTTCTCCAAACTATCCATATAACTGGAGTTCCTCATCCCTAGAACCATTCTAGTGAATCTTTTCTGCACCTTCTCTAATGCTTTCACATCCTTCCAAAAGTGTGGTGCCCAGAAATGGGCACACTAATCTAGTTGAGACAGAACCGGTGTTTTATACTTGTTTATCATAACTTCCTTGTTTTTGTACTCTATGCCCGTGTTTATAAAGCCCAGAATCCCATAAGCTTTATTAACTATTTTCTCAACCTGCCCTGCAACCTTCAATGATTTGTGCACATATACCCCCATGTCCCTCTGCTCCTGCACCCTCATAGAATTGTACCCTTCAATTTATATTGCTTCTCCTTATTCTTCCTACCAAAATGATTCACTTCACGCTTTTCTGCATTAAATTTCATCTGCCACATGCCATTTGACCAGTCTGTCTGCGTTCTCCTGAAGTTTATCACTTTCCTCCTCACCGTTCACAATACCTCCAAATTTTGTGTCATCTACAAATTTTGAAGGATAAGAGAGCACGTGTGTTCGCCAAGATAGCGGGCTTCTTGATGTTGCAAGGCAGCATTGACTGCACACATGTGGCTTTGCGGACCTCCCACCTAATGGGGATTGATACTGCAACCACAAGGGATACCAGTCAATAAATGTGCAGTTAGTGTCTGACCACACCAAGAAATTCATATTGGTGAATGTCCGCTATCCTGGAAGCACCCACGATGCTTTCATCCTTCGACAGTTTGCCATACCTGTTGTCTTCAGGACTCGAAGACATACACAAGTATGGCTGCTTAAAGACCAGGGATAGCCCCTCCACACATGGCTCATCACCCTCTTCTGCCATCCCGCCATGGGAGGTCAGAAGGCCTTCAATGAGAGCCACACAACACCATGGAGCAAGCCATCAATTTGCCGTGATTTTGCTGCCTAGATTGCGTGGGGTGGGGGGGAATCTCTGCAATACATGCCCAAGGGGGTCTTCATGTCTGTGGTATTGTGCTGTGCCCTTGACATTTGAGGGATCCAGAGACCATCTTGGGGGGAGGAGGAGGAAGAAGAAGGGTGAAGACTACATGCAGCAGTTGCAACTGGACAGAGTGAGAAGAACCATATGGTGAGGCTTCGCTTCAGTTGAACTCACCATCTCCTGACAATACTCCCATTTCAGACTCCTCATGGCAAAATTCCCTTGGCCTACATCACTCAATAAAGGCCAACAGCAAAAATCTTCCCACAACAACTTTATCCAGCAGTAAGTCAGTAATACATAAAAACACGGAAATGATCACCCTTATCATTCCCTTGGTACCTTCTTGTGGATGCTCTTGGCTGTCCTAGTGCTCCCACGCAGTGCTACCCCAGTGGCTGCAGCATGACTGGTAAAGACTGCTGACATTCATTGGTGGCTACTGCAGATGGGCTTGCAGGACGCCCTCGAGCAGCTTTGAACCTTGAGGGCTTGAATTCAGACTGCACCATCTCAGCATGGGTGGCAGCAGTTTGGGATGGCTGGCTGAGAGGCACTGACAAGGGCACTGTGGGAGTGACTATGGTGGGAGCATGAATGCTGTCATCCCAAGAGGACAGCAGGATCATGTTCTACGGTGCCACTGCCAATCCCATGGGGTGGAACCCCAGCACTCCTAGTTATTGATGGACTGCTGAGAGAGCCTGCATGCCCTATCGAGCACAGATCTGCATCCAGGATGACAGCTGTCTGTGTCTGGATGGCAGCAGCCTGGGATCTCATGACCTCGATCTGAGCTTCAACTGCAGGAGTGATACATCGGTAGGACTCTGCCTGTGCTGCAGTGGCAGCAGAGACAGCAGCCAGCAGATGCTGCATCATTGGTTGGTTGGGCAGTGCTGCCATGGAGGTGCCCACCACTTCCACGGTGGAAAGGATGAGCTCCAAGCCTGTGCACATTGCCCTGTACATTGTCCGGTACCACAGTGGAGCCAGACTCCTCCATGCTTCTAGTCAGTGACTGAAGGCGATCTGGAAGTGGCGATCTACCACTGTACCAAGCATTTTGTATGCATGTTCATCAGTGTTTTCCTGTATTCCACCCTAACAAGGTCTTCATCTGAGTCCCCTGCAGCAGAACTGGTATGCTACCTCACCCTCCAGGGAGTTTGCACCCGAATTGAAGTAACCCCCTGCTCTTGTGCCTGGTGAAGCACCACGTGCAGATCCTGACTCTAAACTAGTCTCTAAGGTATGCATTGTGCCATACTGTCTGAGCTGGTGGCTGAGTGTTTCAGGTCAAGTTCCAGGCTTTCTTCCTCCTCTTGCTCCTGGAGAGGCTGAGCAGCCAGCAGTTCCTGGCTATCAAAACACAAAGGCATAAGGCAAGGATGGGGTAAGGGAAGACAGCTGAGGCGGAAATCATGAGGCCCACGGTCACTTGATCTGCAGTTTCCGTTTCATGGTATCTTTCTGGATGAGGGTTAGGAGTTAGTAAAGAAGGTGTATGAGGCAGCAACTTACCATCGTGAGGGTGTACAACCAGAGGTCGTGGTCCATGTTGGTACCAATGACATAGGTAGAAAGAGGGTTGAGGTCCTGCAAAAAGAATTTAGGGAGCTCGGCAGCAGATTAAAAAGTAGGACCTCAAAGGTTGTAATCTCTGGGTTTCTTCCGGTGCCACGGGCTAGTGAATATATGAATAGGAGGTTAGAGCAGATGAATGCATAGTTGGGGAGATGGTGCAGGAGGGAGGGCTTTAGATTCTTGGATCACTGGGTCTGTTTCTGGCGTAGATGGGATCTGCATAAGATGGACGGATTGCACCTGAACCGGAACGGGACCAGCATCCTTGCTGGGAGGTTTGCTAGTGCTGTTGGGGGGGGTGGAGGAGGTTTAAATTAATTTGGCAGGGGGATGGCATACAGATTGGATGCACAATAGGGGGTGTTGTACAATCAAATATTAATGTGAAGCTAAGTCAGTCCAGAGGACAGAGTAAATGTAGACCTGTTAAGGCTCAGGCAGATAATGCAAGGTTGGATTGTATCTATTTTAATGCAAGGAGTCTTAGTAATAAGGCAGATGAATTGAGGGTGTTGATTAACACATGGGAATATGATATTATTGCTCTTACTGAGACATGGTTGAGGGAAGAGCAGGACTGGCAGCTTAATATTCCGAGGTATAGAATCTTCAGACGTGATGGGGAGGGGGTACAAGGGGAGGTGGCATTGCACTGTTGATTAAAGAGACAATTACTGCAGCAAGGAGGGATGTTATCGTAGAAGGTTCCTCTAATGAGGCCATATGGGCAGAACTTAAAAACAAAAAGGGGGCAGTCACTTGGCTGGGAGTGTACTACAAGCCTCCAAACAGTCAGAGAGTGATAGAGGAGCAGATATGTCGGCAAATCTCAGACAGGTGCAAAAATAGGGTGGTAATAGTAGGGGATTTCAACTTCCCCTATATGAGAGGGGATAGTATTGGTGCCAGAAGTTTAAAGAGGGTGGAATTCTTCAAGTGTATTCAGGAGAGCTTTTTGAGCCAGCACGTAGAGAGTCCTACAGAGGAGGGGCGTTACTGGACTTAATCCTCGGGAATGAAGCCAGACAAGTGGTAGAAGTGGCAGTGGGGGAGCATTTCGGGGATAGTGACCACAACTCTAAGATTTAAGATTGTTATGGAAAAGGACAAAGAGGGACTGGAAGTAAGACTACTGAATTGGGGGAATGCAGATTTCAATATGATAAAACAGGATCTGGCCGAAGTGAACTGGGAGCAGCTTCTTACAGGAAAGTCTACATCAGACCAGTGGGAGTCAGTTCGAAGGGAAATTGTGAGGGTTCAGGTGCAGCATGTTCCTGTAAATGTGAAGGGTAGGACCAGCAGGTCAAGGGAACCCTGGATGTCCAGGGATATAGAGGATTGGATAAGGAAAAAAAGGCGGCATATGGCAGATTCAGAGCACTGAAAACAACGGAGGCCCTAGAGGAGTATAGAAAGTGTAGGGGAGTACTTAAAAAAAAGTAATCAGGAGAACGAAGAGGGGGCATGAAAAATCACTGGCAGACAAGACAAAGGAAAATCCCAAGGCATTTTGTAAGTATGTTAGTGGCAAGAGGATAACCAGGGAAAAAGTGGGGATCATAGAGGCAATCTGTGTGTGGAGCCGGAGGATATAGGGGAGGTTTTGAATGATTACTTTTCATCTGTGTTCACTATGGAGCGAAACGATGTAGGTGTTGCGATCAGGGAAAGGGATTGTGATATACTTGATCAAATTAGCATTGAAAAGGAGGAAGTATTAGCTGTTTTAGAAGGCTTGAAGGTAGATAAATCCCCAGGCCCAGATGAGATGTATCCCAGATAGCGGGGACTCTGACACAAATTTTCAAATCCTCTCTGGCCACAGGAGAGGTACCAGAGAATTGAAGGACAGCGAATGTCGTACCATTATTCAAGAAGGGTAGCAGGGATAAACCAGGTAATTACAGGCCGGTTATTCTAACACAGCGGTAGGGAAATTATTGGAAAAAATTCTGAGAGACAGGATTAATCACTTGGAGAAGCAGGGATTAATCAGGGATAGTCCGCATGGCTTTGTCAGGGGAGATCGTGTCTAACAAATTTGATTGAATTTTTCGAGGAGGTGACTAGATGTGTAGATGAGGGTAAAGCAGTTGATGTAGTCTACATGGACTTCAGTAAGGCTTTTGATAAGGTCCCGCATGGGAGATTGGTTAAGAAAGTAAAGGCCCATGGGATCCAGGGTAATTTGGCAACTTGGATTCAAAATTGGCTTAGTGGCAGGAGGCAGAGTGTGATGGTAGAGGATTGTTTCTGCGAGTGGAAGTCTGTGACCAGTGGTGTACCGCAGGGATCGGTGCTGGGACCCTTCCTGTTTGTAGTGTACATTAATGATTTAGATGTGAATATAAGAGGTATGATCAGTAAGTTCGCAGATGACACAAAAGTTGGTGGTGTCGTAAATAGTGAGGATAGCCTTAGACTACAGGACGATATAGATGGGCTGGTAAGATGGGCAGAGCAGTGGCAAATGGAGTTTAATCCTGAGAAGTGTGAGGTGATGCACTTTGGGAGGTCTAACAAAGCAATGGATTATACAATGGATGGTAGGGCTCTAGGGAGTACAGAGGGTCAGAGGGACCTTGGGTGCTTGTCCATAGATCACTGAAGGCTGCAGCACAGGTAGATAAGGTGGTTAGGAAGGCTTATGGGATATTTGCCTTTATTAGCCGAGGCATAGAATATAAGAGTAGGGGGGTTATGGTGGAGCTGTATAAAATGCTGGTTAGGCCACAGTTGGAATACTGTGTACAGTTCTGGCTGCCACACTACAGGAAGTATGTGATTGCAATGGAGAGGGTGCAGAGGAGATTCACCAGGATGTTGCCTGGGCTGGAGCATTTCAGTTATGAAGACCGACTAGATAGACTGGGGTTGTTTACCTTGGAGCAGAGAAGGCTGAGGGGGCACCTGATTGAGGTGTACAAAATTATGAGGGGCATTGATTGGATCGATGGGAAGAAACTTTTTCCCTTAGCGGAGAGGTCAATAACTAGGGCGCATAGATTTAAGGCCAGGGGCAGGAGGTTTAGAGGGGAGTTGAGGAGGAATTTTTTCACCCAGAGTGTGGTTGGAATCTGGAACACTGCCTGAAGAAGTGGTAGAGGCAGGAACACTTACGACATTCAAGAACTATTTAGATGAGCACTTGAAATGCCATGACATATAAGGCTACGGGCCAAGTGCGGGGAAATGGGACTAGTTAGGACAGGTGCTTGATGGTCGGCATAGGCTCGTTGGGCCAAAGGGCCTGTTTCTGTGCTGTAAAACTCTGACTCTATGACTCTATTGTTAATTTCAGCCTCCATGATATAATGATTTAGAACATGCTTTAGAGTATGTTTTGTGTGAATGCAATCGGCTCCACTTATGATACACATGAATATTAGGAACTGTTCATTACCCTGAGTACATTGTTAATCCCAGAGCAAAATAAAAGTTCAATAGGGAATCAGTTGCTTAAAAGAAATGCTAATGCTGCTTTAATTGGATAATAATTAACCACTATTGTAGTACTTTGATCGGAGCAGTTGTGATGCGACTATGCACCACATTACAGGTACTGCCAATCCTTACAGAACATTATAGCTGATCCCAGCATGCAAATATACAGAATTAGATAACTGTACATGCATTGATCCCAACTTAGAGAACTGGGAAACTGCATTAGTCACCTAGGGCTCAATAAGGACTTGTACAGTTCCGGACCTTGATCCATAGTTGACCCAATGCAATCTCCAAGCAGGAAATAGTCTAGCCCAAGGTCTGTAGGACAGCAGTATGGGCATTCATATGATGTGCTAAGACTGGTGTTATGGATCCGCCAAGGGGATTCTACTGCAATGTCTGCGGAATTGCCAAAGGCTCCACATTGGAATTTCTTTTCTAGACAGAACACCACATATGCAGATGTTGGACCTCTCCCCACTAGCTGTCATGTTCTGAAAGCTTCTAGACGCAGACCTTAAAGGCTGAAGCAGTCATAAAAGTTCAGAATGCACCCTTCTTTTAAAAGCAGAGCCCCTGAGGTCTGCATCAATATTCTCATCAGCTGAGAATGTACGCAATCTCCAGACAGCTAGATCCTGTGCCTTTTGTGCCACCACCTCCTGTTCTTTTTGAAGGTAATTAAATGGCTTGTTTGTTTTTTTTTTATCTTCTATTAACATTGTACTTGCGAGAAAGTGTCATTCACAACTTTTTTGTAAAAACTTTCAAAATGTTGAAATGTGTCTGTCTTGTTTTTCATTATTATTGACATTTGAGTAACAGCATTGCAGCTCTTAATAGGAGCAGGAGTAGGCCATTCAATCCATTGAGCCTGCCCCACCATTCAGTATGATCATCCCCAACTAGGGGAAACATCTTAGCTGCATCTATCCTGTCTATCCCTTTAAGTATTTTGTAGGTTTCAATGAGATCACCTCTCATTCTTCGAAACTCCAGAAAATACAGGCCCAATTTCCCCAATCTCTCTTCATAGGACAGTCCTGCCATCCCGGCAATAAGTCTGGTGAACCTTCGTTGCACTCCCTCTATGGCAATAATATCCTTCCTAAGGTAAGGGGACCAGAACTGCACACAGTACTCCAGGTGCTGTCTAACCAAGGTTCTATACAATTGAAGCAAGACTTCACTCCTGTACTCAAATCCTCTTGCAATAAAGGCTAACATACCATTAGCCTTCCTAATTGCTTGTTGCACCTGCAAGTTCGCTTTCAGTGCCTTATTGTCAAGGGCACGCAGGTCTCTTTGTACATCTACACTTTTTCTAATCTCTTACCATTTAACACATACTCTGCACAACTGTTCCTCCTGCCAAAGTGGATAACCTCACATTTTTCCCCATTATATTCCATCTGCCACGTTCTTGCCCACTTACTAAGTCTGTCTAAATTCCCTTGCAGCTGCTCTGCATCTTCCTCACAACACACATTCCCACCTAATTTTGTGTCCTCCGCAAACTTGGAAATACTACATTTGGTCCCCACGTCCAAATCATTGATGTATATTTTGAGCAGCTGGGGCCCAAGCACTGATCCCTGTGGTACCCCACGCGTCACAGCCTGACCACGCGAGAATGACCCGTTTATTCCTACTCTCTGCTTTCCACCTTTTAACTAATCCTTAATCCATGCCAGTATATTACCTCCTATCCCATGTGCTTTAATTTTGCTAACCAACCTCCTGTGAGGGACTTTATCAAAAGCCTTCTGAAAATCCAATTATACCACATCCACCAACATCTTTATCATTTCTGTTCGTAACATCCTCAGAAAAACAGGTTCGTCAGCCATGATTTCCCATTCATAAATCCATGTTGACTATGCCCAATCAGATCATTATTATCCAAGTGTCCATTTATCACATCCTTTATAATAGATTCCAGCATTTTCCCAATGACTGATGTAAGACTAACAGGTCTGTAATTCCCTGTTTTCTCTTTCCTCCCTTAAATAGTGGGGTGACGTTTACGACCTTCCAATCTGCAGGAACTGCTCCAGAATCTACAGAATTTTGGAAGATCCACTAGCTACCTCTTTCAACACTCTGGGATTTAGAATATTAGGTCCTAGGGACTTATCAACCTTCAGTCCTATTAATTTTTCCATACCATCTTCTTACTAATAGTTTCTTTCAATTCCTCATTCCCCCTAATCCCTTAGATCTCTAATTCTGGGACATTTCTTGTATCTTCTTCAGTGAAGACAGACACAAAGAAATCATTTAGCTTCTCTGCCATTTCTCTATTCCCCATTATAAATTCTCCTGACTCTGCCTGTAATGGACCCACATTTCACTTAGCCAAACGTTACCTTTTTACGTACCTATAGAAGCTTTTACAATCTGTTTTTATATTTTTTGCTAGCTTGCATTCATATTCTATTCTCCCTGTATCAGTTTCTTCGTCCTCCTTTGCTATATTCTTAAAATCCTCCCAATCCTCAGGTTTACTATTATTGCAACTTTATAGGCCTTTTCTTTTAATCTTCTACAATCCTTAACTTCCTTTGTTATCTACGGTTGACTGCCTTTACTTTTGGGGTTTTTGTGCCTTGAAGGAATGTACAGTTGCTGTAAACTATATAACAATTCTTTAAAGACTGTCCATTGCCTATGTACTGTCATACCTTTTAATGTACTTTCCCAGTCCATCTCAGTCAATTTGCTGCTCACCTTCATAATTTCCTTTGTTTAAATTTAACACCCTGGCTTCAGATTGAACTACTTCTCTTTCAAACATAATGTAAAATTGTATCATATTATAGTGATTTATCCCTAAAGGTTCTTTAACAACAAGATTATTAATTAGCCCTTTCTCATTACATAATACTAGATCTGAAATAGCCTGTTCTCTAGTCGGTAAGATATTGCATTTATGACTAAATTTAATAAATGGCTCTTGTTCCTAAGGGTGCCAACCCCTGACCTAGGGGTTTAACTGTTGCACTTATACCATACTAATTACTTATAGCTGAATGAATCCGTTATAAATGGCTGGTACTGTGTGTAGAAATATTAACTTCATAGAATCATACAGCACAGAGGAAGGCCATTTGCCCAACATGCTTGGGCCTGCTGTTTAAAAGCGCCACTTCCCTGCTCTTTCTCCATACCTTGCAAATTTTTCTCTTCCATTTATACAATCCCTTTTGAAAGTTACTATTGAAACTGCTTCCACCACCCTTTCGGGCAGTCGGATCCTTACTTGCTGCCTAAAAAAGGTTCTCCTCATCTCTTCGTTGGTTCTTTTGCCAATGATCTTAAATTTGTGTCCTCTGGTTACTGACCCTTATGCCAGTGAAAACAATTTCGTCTTATTTACTCTATTAAATCCCCTCATAACTTTGAATGCCTCTCATTAAATCTCCCTTTTAACTTTCTCTGCTAGAAGAATATCATTCCCAGCTTCTCTAGTCTCTTCACATAACTTAAGCCCCTCAAATCTAGTATTCTGGTAAATCTCTTCTTACTCCATTTTTCTTTCTGGTTGGCGTGATGGCCGTGATATAATTGGCTCTTGAGAATTGTGCATGGTTTATAATATGTGGTGTCAGTAATTATTGTACTGATAAAGGGAACGTAACTTGTACATATTGCAATATTCTTTTGGGCCTCCTTATCTCGAGAGACAATGGATACGCGCCTGGAGGTGGTCAGTGGTTTGTGAAGCAGCGCCTGGAGTGGCTATAAAGGCCAATTCTGGAGTGACAGGCTCTTCCACAGGTGCTGCAGAGAAATTTGTTTGTTGGGGCTGTTGCACAGTTGGCTCTCCCCTTGCGCCTCTGTCTTTTTTCCTGCCAACTACTAAGTCTCTTCGACTCGCCACAATTTAGCCCTGTCTTTATGGCTGCCCGCCAGCTCTGGCGAATGCTGGCAACTGACTCCCACGACTTGTGATCAATGTCACACGATTTCATGTCGCGTTTGCAGACGTCTTTATAACGGAGACATGGACGGCCGGTGGGTCTGATACCAGTGGCGAGCTCGCTGTACAATGTGTCTTTGGGGATCCTGCCATCTTCCATGCGGCTCACATGGCCAAGCCATATAATTGCAATATAATGAAACCTATTTAGAGGGGCCATGAAACAATGCACTTAAAGCTTGCTTCTTGTGTATCAAAACTATCCAAATCATTGCTCGTGTTGAATTTTGGACAGCCGACTCATTGGTAAAAATAAATGAGTCAGTATTATGCTTTACCAATAGAAATTTTGATAGAAGTTATATTAATTCTTGCCTCCAATCTCCTCCAGGTGGCCATGAGGATCTTGAATAGTGGACGATTTAGCATGGGTAGTGCATCTGCAGGAATGATTAAAAAGCTTATTGGTGAGATTACAAAACATGAATCTTAATTGTGTACAAACTAAAAACTGAATAAGTATCAGCTTGATCCAATTGGTAAACTCGCGTCTCCAAGTCCTATTCCAGAATTTGAGCATTTTTAAAATATAACACTGGAAAGACAGCATACATTACCCGTCCTTGAAATATTGGCCTGAAAAAATAATGGTGGGCATTAAGAGTCAATCACATAATTTAACCCAGAGTCATTGTATAGCTTGGTTCTTTCTCTTGAAAGACGTTCGTGAACTAGTTGTTCCACTAGTTTAACTAGTAGTTTTTACAATGTCCCAGTAGTTTTACTGATCATTTTATTTTCTGCTGCCGGTCCACAATTCATAATTTGCCATGGTGGAAATTGTTTTTTTTTTGTTTGTTTGTGGGATGTGGGTGTCCCTGGCTCGGCCAGCATTTATTGGGCCATCCCTAATTGTGGCTTGCTAGGCCATATCAGAGGGCATTTTAAGAGTCAACCACATTGCTGTGTGGCCTGGAGTCAGGTACTGCCACATCAGAATGGCATTACAACAAACAATAATTTTCATGACCACCATTAGACTAGCTTTTAATTCCAGATTTTTATTAATTGAATTCAAATTTCACTATCTGCCATGCATTACCCTAGGCTCTGCTTTACTCGTACAGTGACATTACCACTATGCCACCATCTCCCCTTCTGAACTTGCAGTCTCCAGGTTGCTAGTCTCATACTATAAACTATCATAAAACTAGGCAGCCTTTCTAAACTAAAACTAGATTAAACTAAAGCCCCTATTCTGTTGGTTCATGAGGATCTTGAAGATCCCCTGGTGGTAATCAAAGAAGAGCAAGGCGTTTTGCCAGTTTCCTGGCCTGCATTCCTCCCTGAACCACCAAAAACAGATTAACTAGTCAGTCATCTCATTGATGTTAGTGGGAGCTCACTATGCTACTGTATTTGTCCACATAATGACCACTACTCTTCAAAATCTAATTGCGAAACACTGCAATATTTCTGAGAGGCAGGATAAGGCACTATATAAATTCAAGTCTTCATTTTATATTTTGTCTTTTTGTAGAGATGACAGCAGAGTATGCTTGTACCCGCAAACAGTTTGACAGAAAGCTGAGTGATTTTGGACTGATTCAGGTACATCCTTTTTTTTAAAAAAAAACTTGTTGCAAATCATTGCTACTTATGATGAGCTGCCTAACAAGCCAAAACTCTAAACAAAATGGCTTTTAAACCTAGTGCCCAGAATAGAGATAATTGAATATATTCATTGCTTGTCATATGCAACTATGACTCCTCAATTTTGCAGAGAAATTGTTCTCCTTTTCATTGTTTACTTATTTAATAATATCTTGTCTGTATAGAGATGCATTGTTACATGTGTCTTGCAGTTCCTTTATATAAACAACCATTCTTAGTGACGATATGCTCAAGTCCTATAGATTACAGTTTCTTTCTTTGTTTACACTGTGTGAATTCCCAGTAGTGAAAATGGGTACTAATATCACTCCTGATGATGCTGGCTGAGTCCTGAAGGACA
This sequence comes from Heterodontus francisci, assembly GCF_036365525.1. NCBI lineage: Eukaryota > Metazoa > Chordata > Chondrichthyes > Heterodontiformes > Heterodontidae > Heterodontus > Heterodontus francisci. The sequence continues at coordinate 64,962,991 of NC_090389.1, forward strand.
TTTTTGCTAGATTGGGCCTGCGGCAGGTAGTGAGAGAACCAAGAAGAGGGAAAAACCTGCTTGGCCTCATCCTTACCAATCTACTTGTTGCAGATGCACATGTCCATTACAGTATTGCTAGAAGTAACCAATGCAAAGTTCTTGTGGAAACCAAGTCCCGTCTTCACACTGAGGACACCATAACGTGTGGGGCTACCATTATGCTAAATGGAATATATTCAAACTAATCTGGCAGCTCAAAACTGGACATCCATGAGGTGTTCAATCTATAACCTCTTGGCCAGCATATCCCTCACTGTACCATTACCAACCCTGTTTCAATGAAGAGTGTAGGAGGAAATGCCAGGAGCAGCACCATACCTAAAAATTAGGAAAATTGTAGCTGGTAAAGCTATGACACAGGTCTACATGCATGCTAGATAGCTGAAGCAGCATGCTATATACAGAGCTAACCAATGGATCAGATCAAAGCTCTGCAGTCCTGTTATAGCCAGTCATGAATGGTGGTGGACAATTAACTAACAGGCAGAAGAGGCTCCACAAACATTTCTAACCTCAGTGATGGCGGAGCCCAGCACGTCAATGCAAAAGACAAGCTGAAGCATTTGCAATCATCTTCAGCCAGAAATTACAAGTGATCCATCTCACCCTCCTCCTGAGGTTCCCGGCATCACAGATGCCAATCTTCAGCCAGTTCAATTCACTGCATGGGATATCAAGAAATGGCTGAGCAAACTGGATACAGCAAAAGCAGTGGGCCATGACGACATTCTGGCTGTAGTACTGAAGACTTGTGCTCCAGAACAAGCTGTGCCAGTACAACTATAACACTGGCATCTACCTGACAATGTGGAAAATTGCCCAGATATGTCTTGTACACATGAAGAAAGACAAATCCAATCTGACCGATTTTTAATGCTCTATCAATCTACTCTCAATCATAAACAGTGATGGAAGGTGTCGTTGATAGTGTTATCAAGCAGCACTCAGCAGTAGCCTGCCCATCAATGCTCAGTTTGGGTTTCGCCAGTGCCATTCGGCACCGGACCTCATTACAGCCTTAGTCCAGACATAGACCAAAGAGCCGAATTCCAGAAGTGAGGTGAGAATGCCTGCAATTGACATAGGAACATAGGAGCAGGCCATTCAGCCCATCAAGCCTGCCCTGCCATTCAATACGATCATGGTTGATCATCCACTTCAATGCCTTTTTCCCACACTATTCTCATATCCCCTTATTTCGTTGGTATTTAGAAATCTGTCAATCTCCGCTTTAAACATGCTCGATGACTGAGCTTCCACAGCCCTCTGGCTGAGAAAATTCCAAAGATTCACAACCCTCTGAGTAAAGAAATTTCTTCTCATCTCTGTCCTAAGTGGCTTTCCCCTTACTTTGAAATTGTGTCCCCTAGTTCTAGACTCCCCAACCAGGGGAAACATCTTAGCTGCATCTACCCTGTCTATCCCTTTAAGTATTTTGTAGATTTCAATGCGATCACCTCTCATTCTTCGAAACTCTAGAGAATACATGCCCAGTTTCCCCAATCTTCTGTCCAAGGCAGTATTTGTTGGAGTGTGACATCAAGGAGCCCTAGCAAAATTGAAATCAATGGAAATCGGCGGAAAGCGCTTCACTGGTTGGAGTCACATCTAGCACAAAGGAAGGTGGTTGTGGTTATTGGAGGCCAGTCATCTCAGCCCCAGGACTTCGCTAGATGAGTTCCTCAAGGTAGTATCCTAGACCCAACCATCTTCAGCTGCTTCATCAATGACCTTCCCTCCAACATAAGGTCAGGGATGTTTCCTGATGATTGCACAGTGTCCAATACCATTCGCAACTCCTCAGATAACTTGCTGCATGCGGGCACGACTGCTTCAGTAACGTTTCAGGCTGATGACCTTTCATCAGGTCAGTGTTACCTCTGTTTCTGTCTCCACAGATGCTGCCAGACATGCTGAGTATTTCCAGCATTTTCTGTTTTTATTTGTGATGGAATACCCTCCACTTGCCTGGATATGTGCGGCTGCAACAACACCATCCAAGGCAAAGCAGCCCGCTTGATCAGCATCCCATCCACCACCTTAAACATTCACTCCCTCTACTGCTGGTACATGATTGCAACAGTGTGTGCCATCTACAAGATGCGCTGCAGCAACTCACCAAGGCTTCTTTGACAGCACCTTCCAAACTCGTGACCTCTATCACCTAGGAGGACGAGGCCAGCAGATGCATGGGAACACCACTAACTGCAAGTTTCCCTCCAAGCCATGCACCATCCTGACTTGGACCTATATTGCCACTTCTTGACTTGCTGGGTCAAAGTCCCGGAATTCCCTCCCTGACACCAGTGTGGGTGTACCTACACCGCATGTACTGCAGCGGTTCAAGAAGGCAGCTCACCACCACCTTCTCTAGGGCACTTAGGAGTGGGCAGGAAATGTGGGCCTTGTCAGCAATGCTCACTTTCCATGAACAAATAATAAAAAAAGAATTGTCTCTCCTTCCCCATCCCCATCCCCAAATAGGAACTGTTGAGAATAAAATCTAGATTGGGAGTGCTAGATATATCTGTGGAGATTGTGTATTCTGTCTGCTCTGGGTTAGTTGCAATATCGGATTGCTAAAATCATCAGAGACTGTTAATGCATTTGTAAATGGAACTCTTGGGCAACATTTCTTTCCTTCTCGCTTGTCTCTAGATTAGACTGTTGTGTGAATTGATAACTGGACTGTTTACAGTGTGCACTATCTCGGAATGAGAGCTATTTTATTCTAGGGGCCTCTGCAAAGGAAGTCAGATTAACAGTGGTAAATTGCAGTAAAGTTTGAGGGGAAACACGATACTCGACTTGTGAAAGATCCACTAGGCTATGTAACTTTTTTTTGTATGTATTGAGAATAAGCCCTTAAAGATGCTATATCCCTCATTCTATCCTTCCCCAATTCTATCCTTCTAACAAATCTCCCTTCTATCCAAGTTTTGGGAGAGGGCAAAAGAAAGAACTTCCTTTTGTGCAGTATCTTTCACATCCCCAGGACGTGCCAAAGTGTTTCCCAACTAATTAATTACTTTAATTGTTGGGGTCTGAAGTTCTGTTAATGGATGATAAATACCTGGTTGTTCAAGATAATAGGGTGAACTGGTGTTGGGTGTTTGGAGAGGAGAAGCAAGCTCTGTGGCAAGCAATAAACAATCTACACGAACGCATCCTAGTCTCCGTGTCTTCTTCACAAACAGGCTTGGTGATTTCTTTAACATTGGTAGCAGAGGATGGTTGCCTGAAAGTGAAGATCGGAGACTAAGATTTGTTTTCAAACAGGAGATTAGAATTGGAGTTTATTTTGAGAATGCTGTATTTGGAGTTTTCTTTTTGAAGAAAGATGACTGAAACCAAGTGTAAGGTGTTGCGATAGGATTTTCCACCACTGTTTTGTGAAGCCAAACCTTATGATCAATGGAAGAATGAAGTTGATATATGGACATGGGTTATGTCTTTACCTGAAAGGAAGCAAGGAATGGTCCTTGCACTTTCGCTTCCCTCCAGAAGTAAGATCAGGGAAAAAGTATTCTCTGAGCTAGAGGCTCATCATTTGGACCATGAGGAAGATTTGAACAAACTCTTGAAATATATGGACAAAATGTATGTGAAAGATGACTTATTGAGTGCCTATGAGGCATGGTCGGACTTTGATAAATTTAGAAACGTGGATGGTTCTTCCGTAGAAGAATATGTTATGGAGTTTAACCGACTAAATACAAAGTTGCAGCGATTTTGCTTGGCAATTCCTAGATCAGTACTTGTCTTCAAATATCGAACGTGGATCGGCTCTTAGTATTGACCGGAATTTGATTCAATGAAAAAGATACGCTGTTTGATCAGATATCTGATGCCCTAAAAAAATTTGGGGAAAACATTTCTTTCTGGCGCCTCTCATGGTGCAGATGGGCTCTTCAGCGGTGACACCAAAGGTGGAGGATACAATGTGTGCAGCATTACAAGGCTGTTCAAAAATGGGGCCCAGACGTCAGTAAGAAAGGAGGAAAACACACACAATGAATGAGGATAGAGATCCTTTTGGCAGCTATAACAGACAGCAGGAATTGGGTAATTATGACAGAAAGATGAACCTTAGGAATAACCAAGGGGTGGTCAACAGGTGTTTCCGAAATGACTCAGAGTATCACTATGCATTGCATTGTCCAAAAAAGAATAATGGTTTTTGAGATGACTCATGACATGGAAGGTTCGGATGATGCTACTGATCAATCAGAAGGAATTGTACTGGTCATGAGAAGCTTCAGTCCGGTAATGAGTGTCCTAGTCGCAGATTCGTTCAGTTGCACAATACTAGACAGTGGGTGTACGTCCACAGTATGTGGAGTGGACTGGTTAAGGTGTTACATGGATTCTTTAAGTAAAACTGAAATAAGGTCAAAGAATACAACAGTTCTACCTGTTTCAGGTTTGGGGATGACAATACGTTGAAATCACTAAAAAGATTGGTAATTCCATGCAAAATAGCAGGGGTAAGCCATTTTATTAGTACGGATGTAGTATCCAGTGATAGTTTACTTAACAGCAAAGTTATATGAAAAAGGCTCAGATGAAATTAGATATGGAAGATAAGGCAATTGTCTTTGGGAAATCTGTAGCTTTGTGGTTTATACAGTCAGGACATTATTGTATTCCTTTAGCGAGACCTAACATCTCTAAGCAGGATGTTAAAGTAGTGTTAATGGCATCCGGGGATAGGGATTTAAAGGAGAATCGGCAAATTATTTCAAAACTACATCGACAGTTTGCACATCCATCTGGTCATAGGTTGATAGATTCTATTAAAAGATGCAGGGGTAGTAGATGATGACTACACTAAACTTATTGAAGATATCAGTGGAAAGTGTGATGACTAAAAAAAAAATACTGGAGGACGCCATCACGACCCATAGTGAGTCTCACATTAGCAAGGGACTTTACTGAAACCGTAGCTGTGGACTTGAAAGTATGGGATAAAGAAAAAAAAACATTTTTATTCTACACTTTATAGATGTGGCGACCAGATTCACTCTGTCGACGGTAATTTATAGTAAAGAAAAAGAAGTAACAGTGGACGAAATAATGGAAAGGTGGATAGGAACAGGACTGGGAGCACCGGATAGGTTTCTAACTGACAATGGAGGAGAATTTGCCAATGATGAGTTCAAGAGTATATGTGAAAATATAAATATTGTAGCAATGCACACGGCAGCAGAAAGTCCTTTTAGTAATGAGGTTTGTGAGAGAAATCATGCTGTGCTTGATGAAATGCTCTGAAAAATTTTAGCAGACCAGCCAAATTATAAATTGACTACTGCTCTGGTGAAAAACACTTCAAATGGTTGGGGGCTACAGCCCATATCAATTAGTTTGTGGCAGGAATCCGAAAATACCTTCGGTAATGTGGGATCACCCTCAGCTTTAGAGGGGACTAGAGTCATAGTTACACAGCACAGAAGCAGGCCCTTCGGCCCATCGTGTCTGTGCCAGCCATCAAGCATCTACCTATTCTAATCCCATTTTCCAACACTTGGCCCGTAGCCTTGTATGCTATGGCATTTTAAGTGCTTATCTAAATATTTCTTAAATGTTGAGGGTTCCTGTCTCTACCACCCCTTCAGGCAGTGTATTCCAGATTCCAACCACCCTCTAGGTGAAAAATTGTTTTCTCATTCTATCTGAACCTCCTGCCCCTTATCTTAAATCTATGCCCCCTGGTTACCTCCGCTAAAGGAAAAAGTTTCTTCCTATCTACCCTACCTATGCCCCTCATAATTTTGTACAACTCAATCAGGTCTCCCTTCAGCCTTCACTGCTCTAAGGAAAACAACCCTAGCCTATCCAGTCTCTCTTCATAGCTGAAATGCTCCAGCCCAGGCAACATCCTGGTGAATCTTCTTTGCACCCTCTCCAGTGCAATCACATCCTTATTATAGTGTGGCGACTTGAACTGTACACAGTACTCCAGCTGTGGCCTAACTAGTGTTTTATACAGCTTCATCAAAACCTCCTTGCTCTTGCATTCTGTGCCTTGGCTAATAAAGGCAAGTATCCCATATGCCTTCCTAATCACCTTATCTACCTGTGCTGCTGCCTTCAGTGATCTATGGACAAGTACACCGAGGTCTCTCTGACCTTCCTGTGCTTCCTAGGGTCCTACCATCCATTGTATATTCCCTTGCCTTGATGGTCCTCCCAAAATGCATCACCTCTCGGGATTAAATTCTGTTTGCCACTGCTCTGCCCATCTTACCAGCCTATCTATATTCTGTAATGTAAGCCTTTTCTCCTCACTATTTACAACACCCAATTTTTGTGTCATCTCAGAACCTACTGGTCATACCTCCTATATTCATGTTTAAATCATTAATGTGCACTACAAGTAGCAAGGGTCCCAGCACTGATCCCTGCAATACACCGCTGGTCACAGGCATCCAATCGCAAAAACAACCCTCGACCATCACCATCTGTCTCCTGCTACTAAGCCAATTTTGGATCCAAATTACCCTGGATCCTATGGGCTCTTAACCTTCTTGACCAATTTCCCATGCGGGACCTTATCAAAAGCCTTACTGAAGTCCATGTAGACTACAACTGCTTTACCCTCATCTACACATCTAGTCACCATCTCGAAAAATTCAGTCAAATTTGTTAGACATGATCTCCCCCTGACAAAGCCATGTTGACTATCCCTGATTAATCCCTGCCTCTCCAAGTGGAGATTAATCCTGTCCCTCACAATTCTTTTCCAATAGTTTCACTACCACTGATAGACTCACTGGCCTTTAATTACCTGGTTTATCCCTACTACCCTTCTTGAATGATGGCACCACATTCGCAATCCTCTGGCACCTCTCCTGTGGCTAGAGAGGATTTGAAAATTTGTGTCAGAACCCCTGCAATCTCCTCCCTTGCTTCACATAACAGCCTGGGATACATCTCATCTGGGCCTGGGGATTTATCCACTTTTAAGCCCGCTATAAAACCGCTAATACCTCCTCCCTTTCAATGCTAATTTGTTCAAGTATATCACAATCCCCCTCCCTGATCTCTACATCTACATCGTCCTTCTCCATAGCGAACATAGATGAAAGTAATCATTTAAAACCTCACCTACGTCCTGTGGCTCCACACACATTGCCAATTTGGTCCCAAATGGGCTGTACTGTTGCCCTTAATATGTTTGTAAAACGCCTTGGGATTTTCCTTTATCTCGCCCAGTCACTCTTCGCTCTACTAATTACTTTAAGTACCCCCTTATACTTTCTATACTCCTTAAGGGCCTCCACTGTTTTCAGCCCTCTGAATCTGCCATAAGCCTCCTTTTCTTTCCTTATCCAATTCTCATCCAATCCTCTATATCCCTTGACATCCAGAGTTCCCTGGACTTGTTGGTCCTACCCTTCACCTTTACAGGAAATTACTGCAATTAGTTCAGTTTTTGCAGAACATTTGAATGCCATGCATATAACAAGAGGAGCATTTATTAAGGTGGAGGTTTCAGAAAAAATCAGGAAAGCTTTGAGGTATCGGATCAGGCCATCAGAAAAGAATTTTGATTCCAGGGTTATGATGTATTACAAAAGAGAAGGGCAGAAAGAATGATAGGCACTGATGGCAAAACTGTAATTTTGCAACATGGCAACCAAACAGAGTACTTTCCTCATGGCTTATTGGCATTGATTATACATTGACAGAATCTGAACAAATGATGGACACTGATGATGCACCATGTACTTGGCATGCACAACAGATTGTGGCAGATAATGGTCTGACTGAGAGTGGACCAAGTGATGGTGACGATCCAGATAAGGCCATTTATCCCAAAGGTCAACTACCAAAAGTTGGGACTAGAGTGACATATATGCCAGAAGTGACTAGTGAATGGAGGGGAGGCCACCATTTATAGGAAGGGCAGGAAAGGCCACAGGGAAATACAAACATTGGCTGAATGTGCAAGACAAAGGACAGGATATCAGATTGATAAATTGGCAGAAGGAAGTGAAAATGTGGAAGGCCTGAAAATGTAGTGTAAGTTCAGACAGTGGGCCTGGAGATGATCATTGTCCAAGGAAAAGGTCACAAACTTGTGAAAGGAAGTCTGGTTGTAGGAGGGACAGGTCGAGTAGTTTAGTCCAGAAAGGAAAAGCAAGTTTGAGGATTTTCCTAGCCCTTTTAGCGACACTCGCGGGAAAGTAAGTCATTGACATCAAAGCATTTTTGCAAGGGGACAAATTTCAAAGGGAAGTCTTTTAAAGCCACCAAAGAAGCTGGAGATATAGAAGGGGAATTATGGAAGCTAAACAAGTGTGTTTATGGGCTAAATGATACATCCAGGGTGTGGTATTTTTCAGTCAGGTCCATCTGTTAAAAGCTGGTTGTATTCAACTAAAGGTGGATCGGCAATGTTTTATTAGTACTATGAAGAAAAGCTAGCGGATGATTTTCTGTGGGGAGGATCTGAGACATTTGAGAAATTTGTGGTAGATGAAGTTCTGCAGGAATTTAAAGTTGGAAGTCAGGCTTCCGGAACTTTTAATTATATAGGGTTGAACATTAGGCAGACTAAGTTGGGGGTGACCCTAAATCAACAGTCTTGCCTAGAGAATGTTAATAGGCTCCCAATAAATCGGCCAGGTCCTCACAAAAGGAAGTCTCTGCAACCAAGGAAGAAGTAGACCAGTTAAGGAGCTTAATAGGGCAGTTGGACTTCTTGTGCTTACAAACTAGGCCAGATGCTTGCTATGATGTGTTCGAAATGAGCACCATGCTGAAACATACTGTTGGGGAAGTGCTGAAAACAAGTAAGACATTGAAGAGATTGAGTTTTGATAAATATACACTCCAATTTCCTGCATTGGGTGACCCAGAAGAGATGAAATTTGTCATTTTTAGTGACGCCTCACATGCTAATCTTCCTGATGGTTATTCGAGTGCAGCAGGGTTCATTATATTTTTGGTGGGAAGAAATGATCAATGTTGTCTGTTAGCCTGGGAATTGAAGAAAATAAAGAGGATAGTTAAAAGCACCTTAGTTGCTGAGATACTTGAAGCGATCGATACGGGTATGTATTTTAAAGGAACTCTTGTATAAGGGGCAATCAGAGAAAAGCTTTCCGATAGAATGCTACATAGATAATCCTTCTCTCTGGGACAATGTCCATGCGACAAACAGCGTCATAGAGAAGAGTTGAGGATTGATCTTGCGAGTATAAAAAAAATATTGGAAAGAAAAGAAGTTTCCAAAATAAAATGGGTTGACGCAAGTTGTCAGATTGTTTTACTAAGAGGTGCTTGTTCGAAAAAATTGTTGGATGTCCTCTAAGTGGGCCATCTTGTGTTATAAGTTAGGAAAACTTGGAAACATTTTTTTACGCTAAGTTGCTTTTTCTTTAAACAAGTTTTTTTAAAGGTGGGGAATATACAGCATGTTAATGGCTGGTGCTGTTGAAAGTTAATGATAAATAATGTAAAGAAAAATGTGTATTTGTTTTTTATTTATTTTTCATATATAAAAAATGTATTTAAAGAAAAAAGGGGGAATCTGTTGGGGTCTGAAGTTCTGTTCATGGGTGATAAATACCTGGTAGCTCAAGTTAATAGGGTGAACAGGTGTTGGGTGTTAATTAGTTAATTGTATTCAAGTGTGTGTATATATAAAGAGCCAGCCAGCTGGCTGGTGGTGGTGTTTGGAGAGCAGAAGTAAGCTCTGTGACAAGCAATAAACAATCTACACCAGAGCATCCTAGTCTCAGTGTCTTCTTCACAAACAGGCTAGTAGATTTCTCTAACATAATTACCTTATACTGTTGTGTAGCCAATCCAAAAACCTGTAGCCAATTGCTGTTTAAGATGATTAAATTTACTTCTCACAAATATTTGAGTAAATGTGAATCATTATACAATTTGTATCAAAATTCTTAGAACTGCTTCAAACATCTTGGGACTGAGATACTTGGTTATCTTAAAATACCTATAGTTCTTGAATCGATTATTTGAATTTTTGAACTAATTTCTGAACATAGTTTAAAATTAGTACCACGTGTTTTGCCAATTATGAGCAGTAGGAGCAGTGTTTTGGTGTACCAGAAGATGATATGAGTTAGTTTCCTAGGCAGTTTTCATGTATTTAACTGTCGAGGTTTCTTTCAGGAGAAATTTACACTGATGGCGATGCAAGCATATGTAATGGAGAGCATGGCTTACTTGACTGCAGGAATGATGGACCGGCCAGGAGAGCCAGATTGTTCTGTAGAAGCAGCCATGGTGAAGGTAGTGAACTGAAATTTAAAATATTTTTATGGAACTAGTTTAGATGATTCCATTTGTGATTTGTGACATTTGAGCAGGAGGAGGAACTGCGTTATATAAAAGTGTGTCTCGTTTTACTTGAAGATTAAGTTAGATTTCAGAACATGCGTAATTAAATTTACTACATGTCAATATTCAGAAATGATGTGTAGACCTGTAAAATATCAACTCTATGTAATGTCAAAATGTGAACTATATAAACTGGATTAAACAACTGTGGATTTAAATAACATGGTCCTCACCAGGCCCCAAACAACTGTTGGGAAAAATATTGCTTTCCTACCATTTTCCTGTTGGCAACTGATCACAGGAAATGATATTTTTCAGCTATTGGTAATGAAATACTGAACTGGAGTGTTGCTATTTTATAATCACATCACAAACTTGTACCTACATAATTGAGTCTGCATTGCTTACTGTATGTGGTACGGTGGCTGTGTGTCTTGCCATAAGTGCTTTTTTAAAATTAAAAAACATAAAATGTTACAAAGAACCATACTGGTAATCATTTATTATGGTCACAATTTCTTCAAAGTGCCAGCAAATTGCAATTATTTTTAATCTTGTAATTCCTTGCTGCTGTTATCTAATTAATTTCATTATTCATGCAATGTGTCTAATCCTGATGATTTCTAACTGAGTCAGTCTATCGATTAGGTTTACAGTTCTGAAGGTGCCTGGGTATGCATTAGCGAAGCACTGCAGATACTGGGAGGCCTTGGCTATATGAAAGATTATCCCTATGAACGACTCCTCAGGGACAGCCGAATTCTTCTGATTTTTGAGGTAAGCCAAAACTTCAATAGATTGGATACTAAATTTAATGGTGATGATAATTGACAGCTTAACGTGTTGCAAATGGTTAGGTAGCACTTAGCCAGTCAATTATGTTTAGCCAATTTAAATCTTTGCATCAAATATAAGGTAACAAGTTGTAACTTTACTGAATTTTATCTATAGTTGTACTGAATTGAGCAGATCTTAGATTTCTAAATTGGATAGGATAAAGTGGTTTTTAAAATGCATTTGTTATTTCAGATGTTAACATTAATTAGCTTCAGTTTGCCTTGTCACAGTCTATAGTGATAATTATGCTTATAGATTCAAAGATATCTTTGCAAACAACTCTTGTGACAAACCTGCTAAAAAAAAATTTTAAGTCAGTGCTGTGATTGGGTGAAGAACCTCAATTCTGCCTTTTCCTTGTTTTTTAATAAAGTCTCATTTCTCCCACATCAAGCATAATTACACTTCTTTTTGATAAGGCCTGGCAGCCTGCAATATGTTCAAATCTCTATAGTTCATTAAATATCTCTTGCTGAGAAACATAATACCCTCCATTGTTTATTCAACAGGCTTGTAATCTGCGGATAGAAACATGGGTGCTCTAAAGCTGTACAGTTTTGACCTGTGATGAAACAGTTCTGGTATCAATGCAACAAACAGGCTTCAAGAGGCATGGAAACACTGGGCTAAAAATTCGTCTGCTTCCGTTTTCAGCGCAAGGGTTGCGATTCGCAGTCTGCCCGCGCAGGTCCCATTGAGGCAGACAGCACACAACATCATGTTGCTTCCTCATTTGCCTGATTATAGCATTCAACTGAGTGGGACCGATGCTGCTGGCTGGCTGAACAGGGAAGGGGGCGGGGGGGTGGGTGGCAAAGCAGCACGTGAGGCTAGCAAATGCTCCAGCTGGCCTCGAGCGCTTAAAAAGAAGTTGCATGGACTGCCAGTACTGCAAATGTCTGCAATTTGAGGCAAAGCAAATGGAGCAGCAGGGTAAAGAAACAGCTCACAGGTATGCAGATGTGGCGCTTAGACTTCGTCGTGGAGGTTGACAGGAATAGAGAGGCCATGCTTCTTGGGAGTAGGGGCGGTGGGTGGCAGGCGGCCATCAAGGAACGCCCTCTGAAGGGAATGGGAACAGGAGACCAGTAAGGTCAATGCCCAGAGGACCTGACAGTAGTGCCGCAAGTAGTTCAGTGACATCATGCAGGTGGTCAAGGTCAATGAATGTAGCTTCACGTGACATCATATCCACCGCAACAATCTGTCATGCTGCTCAATACACCACACCCATATCACTCATTCATCAGCAGTCCCTAGGAGCCAGGACTCTCATTCAGATACTCTATCTCATCTTCCAATGATGTCATCTTCATAGAGTTATACAGCACAGAAAAAGGCCCTTCGGCCCATTGTGTCCATGCCGGCCATCAAGCATCTATCAAATTTGAAAGAATCACTTGACACTTGGGTCTGCTCCAAACGTCAAACAGTTTATTGCATTACGCTGGCAGGGAGCAGGTCACTGGGCAATCCAGATTCCTCTCCACCGAACAAAGGAAAATCATCAATACTTATACAGTTTCAAACAGTTACTCAGCCCATCCTGGCTGGGCACGGTCCAATCATAGTGATTATAGATTACATACATTGATTAGTGGAACCAATGAAATTAGGTACCAGGCATTGGGGGACTGCGTGACCAGCTCATGGACAGTTAGGGGGTTGCTCATGAACTCATGATGTCTTCCAAACCCCCTTATCTAACGTCCTTGGGTCTTGTGTATTTTTTTTTTATTCATTCATGGGATGTGGGCGACGCTGGCCAGGCCAGCATTTATTGCCCATCCATAATTGCCCTTGAGAAGATGGTGGTGAGCTGCCTTCTTGAACCGCTGCAGTCCTTTTGGGGTAGGTATACCCACAGTGCTGTTAGGAAGGGAGTTCCAGGATTTTGACCCAGCACAGTAAAGGAACGGTGATATAGTTCCAAGTCAGGATGGTGTGAGACTTGGAGGGGAACTTTCAGGTGGTGGTGTTCCCATGTATTTGCTGCCCTTGTCCTTCTAGTTGGTAGAGGTCGCGGGTTTGGAAGGTGCTGTCTAAGGAGCCTTGGTGCATTGCTGCAGTGCATCTTGTAGATGGTACACACTGCTGCCACTGTGCGTCAGTGGTGGAGGGAGTGAATGTTTGTAGATGGGGTGCCAATCAAGCAGGTTGCTTTGTCCTGGATGGTGTGGAGCTTCCTGAGTGTTGTTGGAGCTGCACCCACCCAGGCAAGTGGAGAGTATTCCATCACACTCCTGACTTGTGCCTTGTAGATGGTGGACAGGCTTTGGGGAGTCAGGAGGTGAGTTACTCGCCTCAGGATTCCTAGCCTCTGACCTGCTCTTGTAGCCACGGTATTTATATGGCTACTCCAGTTCAGTTTCGGGTCAACGGTAGCCTCTAGGATGTTATTGGGGTATTCAGTGATGGTAATGCTGTTGAATGTCAAGGGGAGATGGTTAGATTCTCTCTTGTTGGAGATGGTCATTGCCTGGCACTTGTGTGGTGCGAATGTTACTTGCCACTTATCAGCCCAAACCTGGATATTGTCCAGGTCTTGCTGCATTCCTACACGGACTGCTTCAGTATCGGAGGAGTCACGAATGGTGCTGAACATTGTGCAGTCATCAGCGAACATCCCCACTTCTGACCTTATGATTGAAGGAAGGTCATTGATGAAGCAGCTGAAGATAGTTGGGCCTAGGACACTACCCTGAGGAAGTCCTGCAGTGATGTCCTGGAGCTCAGATGATTGACCTCCAACAACCACAACCATCTTCCTTTGTGCTAGGCATGACTCCAGCCAGCGGAGGGTTTTCCCCCTGATTCCCATTGACCTCAGTTTTGCTAGGGCTCCTTGATGCCATACTGGGTCAAATGCTGCCTTGATGTCATGGGCAGTCACTCTCACCTCACCACTTGAGTTCAGTTCTTTTGTCATGTTTGAATCAAGGCTGTAATGAGGTCAGGAGCTGAGTGGCCCTGGCGGAACCCAAACTGAGCATCACTGAGCAGGTTATTGCTAAGCAAGTGCCGCTTGATGACACTGTTGATGACGCCTTCCATCACTTTACTGATGATTGTGAGTAGGTTGATGGGGCGGTAATTGGCCGGGTTGGACTTGTCCTGCTTTTTGTGTACAGGACGTACCTGGGCAATTTTCCACGTTGCAGTGTAGATGCCAGTGTTGTAGCTGTACTGGAACAGCTTGGCTAGGGGCGCAGCAAGTTCTGGAGCACAGGTCTTCAGTGCTATTGCCGGAATATTGTCAGGGCCCATAGCTTTTATATACATAATATCTTGCCTTAATCTTGTTACAGGCTGGTATCTTTGTCAGCATTCCTTAAGGGCATCTGCTAGAGGCTGCTCAATTAGAGATATTCTGCTGAATGAGCCTTTTTCTATATGAATCTGTGTGAATCAGCCCTTATAAGGAATGTAGTCAAGTTAGTTGGCTAAGTCCCATGGTGCCTTGCAAACATTTCATTGCTAGCTAGAATTATATGTTATTGGTTATTCGTATAATATTTATTGCAGGTGCCTCTGCCTAGAATTCAACAATTTTAATCCCATTTCCCAGCACTTGGCCCGTAGCCTTGTGTGCTATGGCATTTCAAGTGCTCATCTAAATTATTTTTAAATGTTGTGAGTGTACCTGCCTCTACCACCCCATCAGGCAGTGTGTTCCAGATTCCAGCCACCCTCTGGGTGAGAGAATTTTTCCGCAAATCCCATCTGAACCTCCTGCTCCTTACCTTTAAATCTGAGCCCCCTGGGTGTTGACAACTCCGCTAAAGGAAAATGTTCCTTTCTATCTATGCTACTCATAATTTTGTATACCTCAATCAGGTCCCCCCCTCAGCCTTCACTGCTCTAAGGAAAACAACCCTAGCCTATCCAGTCTCTCCTCTTAGCTGAAATGCTCCAGCCCAGGCAGCATTCTGGTAAATCTCCTCTGCACCCTCTCCAGTGCAATCACACCCTTCCTATAGTGTGGCGGCCAGAACTGTAGACAGCCGTGGCCTAACTAGCATTTTGTACAGCTCCATCATAACCTTCCTTCTCTAATCTTCTATGCCTCAGCTAATAAAGGCAAGTATCCCATCTGCCTTCCAAACCACCTTATCTGCTTCTGCTGCTGCCTTCAATGATCTATGAACAAGTACTCCAAGGTCCCTCTGACCCTCTACTTCCTGGGGTCCTACCATCCCTTATATTCCCTTACCTTGTTAGTCCTCCCAAAATGCATCACCTCACACTTCTCAGGATTAAATTCCATCTGCCATTACTCTGCCCATCTTACCAGCCCATCTATATCCTGTATTGTAAGGCTTTCCTCCTCACTATTTACGACACCACCAGTTATCGTATCATTTGATCATAGCTCCTATATTCACATCTAAGTCATTAATGTACACTACAAACAGCAAGGGTCCCAGCAACGATCCCTGAGGTACACCGCTGGCCACAGGCTTCCAATTACAAAACCAACCCTCGACCATCGCCCTCTGCCTCCTGCTACTAAGCCAATTTTGGATCCAATTTGCCAAATTGCCCTGGATCCCATGGGCTCTTAGCTTCTTAACCAATCTCCCATGCGGGACCTTATCAAAAGCCTTACTGAAGTCCATGTAGACTACATCAACTGCTTTACCCTCATCTACACACATAGTCACCTCGAAAAATTCAATCAAATTTGTTAGACCTGATCTCCCCCTGACAAAGCCATGCTTACTATCCCTGATTAATCCCTGCCTCTCAAAGTGGAGATTAATCCTGCCCCTCAGAATTTTTTCCAATAGTTTCTCTTCCACTGATGTTAGACTCACCTCTTGTTGCCTCCACATACCTCCAGCTATTCAGCCCAAACACAATGCAATACAGTCACTGACATTCTTTCTTCTCTTGCAGTGAAAGGTGGCACACAGTCCAAGGGAGCAGAGCAGAAGAGGTGGGGGACAGGCACATCTGCATCTCCTGAGCCCTATGGAGGTGATGGCACTCTGCATCCTGGGTCCAGTTGTGACAGAGCCTGTTGCATCTGGCATTGCTGAGAGCATTGAGGATGACCGTATGTTACTGCCTTATGCCCCTTCTCAGCTCCCATCTCACCCTTCTCCTACTATCTGGCCCGAAGTGTAAACTGCATATAGTGTGACCGTGGACCTATTGCTTTCTACCAAACCCCTGCTTCCTTTCATCCCAACCCTCCCCTTCTGATCTGCTTTCAGATATCCAAGAATTGCCACATGCCCAGCCTCAGGAGGAAGAGAGAGAGCAACACCACACCACTGATGAAGAGGCATCATCACTTGATCTGATACTCGCAGCCACCAGCTCGGGTATTGGCACTGTGCGAATTTTAGAGGGTAGTATAGAGTCAGGATCAGCACATAGTGAGTCACCAGGGCATGAGTGGGCTGCACAAAAGGAAGTGGAAAGGTAGCCTGTGTGCCAGCTCACTGGAGGTTGAGGTAGCAAACGAGTAGGGGATTCAGATGAAGACTGCAATGGGCATACAGGAGAACACTGATGATGCACACCAAAATGCTTGGTGCATTGGCAGGCCTGCCAGACAGCCTCCGGTCACTGTCGAGGAGTATGAAGGAGTTTGGCTCCAAAGTGGCAGAAAGCATCGCATAATGCTTGGAGCCCATCCTTTCTAGCATGCAAATGATGGCCAGCAAGTCACAGCACTTGCACTCCCAGTTGCTGTTTTGGCTTTCACTGCAGCACAGCCGGAAGGCATTCAACATCTCACTGGCAGTTTAGACAGAGGCCATGCGATCTATGCTTGTTTCACGCAGGCACAGACTGTTGCAGTCATGGCTGCCTATCTCCGTGCTCAAAGGGGCATGCAGGCTCCCAAAGCTGTCTAGTAACCTGTGCTGCAGCATATTACTAGGATTGATGAGGTGCAACCCTGTGGGAGTGGCAGTGGCACTGTTGAGACCAAACCTGCTGGCCTCTCAGGATGACCGCATTCGTGCTTCCATCACGACCACTCTGCCAGTGCCCTTGCTGTTGCCTGTCAGCTAGTTCAGACTGCAGCCACCCATGCTGAGATGGTGCAGTCTGAAGCTGGGCCTTCTCTGCCCAGAGTTGCTTGAGTTCCTACAAGGTCTACATTTTTCCCCATTTAAAATTAACAGCCTTCCACCAGCCATGCTGCAGCCACTGGGGTAACACTGCATAAAGGCAGGAGGGTAGGAAAAGGCAGTCACATGACGGTTCATTTTTGTTTGGGTAGGTGGATGCGTTTTTGGGGAAGATGTTGTGGAATAGTTATTATTGGTGGTTTTTATTGTAGGATCTTGACCAAAGGGATGCTGTGAAGGAGCATCCCATGTGGATGGTGGTAAGGTGGCGGAAGATGGGAGCCATGGTGTTGAAGGGATGTTCACCTAAGGTAAACCTGTCCAAAGTGAATGTGTTCTGGCTATGTCCTCTCTGCTGCCTCCTCAACCTCCCTCTCCCAGGATGACCTCCAGATGCCTGGTGACAATAGCTGTGCCCTCACAATGTGGAGGATGCAGCAGACCACCACAAACTTGGAAATATACTCTGCTGAGTATTGTTGAGCTCCCCACTGAGCAGTTCAGGTAGCAGAATCAATTCTCAAGAATGCCAATGGTCTGTTCCATGATGTTTCTGGTTGCTGCATGCCTTTCATTATCTGCCCATTGACCCTGTATAGTCAGTTGATGGAGGGGGATCATCAATAATGTGTAGAGGGTTAGCCGTCATCACGGAGCAGCCACCCTCTGCTGGTTCTTTGAGACCCAAAGATGGCGGAAACAGTAGAAACCCTCAGGATGTCAGCATTGTGGTTGCTGGCAGTGGTGGGCATTCACTGACATTATGGTTTGTGCATGGTCACACACCAACTGCATATTGATGGAATGATAGCCCTTGCGGTTCCTGTACCCCTCCCATTTAGTGGGGCCAGCCCCACCACGCCTGTAGTTGGTGGCTCCCTGCTTCATTGGGAATCCCGCTATCCTGGCAAATCCACAAGCTCGCTCATCCTGCTGCTCTCTGCTTCGAGAGAACACGATGAAATCTCCTTTGTTCACATATTGGGTCTCCGTCATCACCAGATACAGAAATAGACAGTGTACTGGGAGATGTTCACTGTTGTCTGGTCCTGCCTGGAATGATCTGGTCATATAGAAGTTTAATGTGACTCTGTGACCTTTACAGTCACTGGCAGCATAATCCTTGCCTGGTGTGAGGCTGCAGGTCCTCTTGAAGGAGGTGGCAAAGACCTATGAGTCACTTTTTGTTGAATCTGATTCACCTCGTGCTTTTTTCCTGAAGAGGTGCAGCTAGCGACGTGGTGGGTAGAGCCTTCTGTGAAGAACCGCCCTCCTTTTCGTAGAGCTTCCCCTCTTGCAGCCTTTACTTCATTTGTTGGTCATATTACAGACCCAGAGGCACAGCAACGCCAGTCCCTATAACTCTTGCAGAATTGGTGAGTACAAGAGTTGTCACGGAACTGTGTTTTTTCTCCTCTGTTTAAAACTGTGTGCCTTTAAGACTGAGCATGTGCCAGCAGTTGCACCTGTTCCCTAGGCCACAGCAGGAGGGAGAGAAGGTTACATGATGTACTGTAACTTTTAACTGTGGATAAAGATTGGCTTCAACCGATCTGAACTAGAGTCCTGTGAAGCATGCTCCAAAGGAAGTAGCTGTCTATTTCTCTTAGCCAGAAAATCTACATTTATCTTCAAGCTCTGCATTGCCGAAGGAGAGGGAAAGACCCCTGGAAAAAAAAACATTTGCCTTCAAGAGGGACTCTGTCGTTTGTTTGTGTTTGCTCGAATTCTCAGAAAAGTTTCTATTGAAAAACTACCAATTTTAGAATCCAAATAGCCTGTGGCTATCCTGCTTGTTAAAAAAACTGTGTGACGCCTGCTGCAACCAAAGTGCTTCAAATGCCTATCTATTAAAAGACTGTGTCGTTGAATCACCTGGAGACTTCGAGTGGCATCTGATTATTCTAATCTGGGACACCTCACCAACCAGGAATGTAATTTACCAGGACTTACAACCCAGCTACTTGTTTTATTCCTAAGAAATATTATTTTAAAAACTGGTTAACCATTGATTTTTGAATGTATGTGTGTGCGCATTAGGGTTAAGAGAGAATAAGTTATAAAGTTTTTAGACATAAATTTATCTTAATAGTGTTTAAGATTTAGTTTATTAATAAATAGTTAATTTGTTGTTTAAAGATACCTCGTTTGATCTGTTTTATTCTGGGGGTTAAAGTCTTTAATTTGGCTAATTTCCAGTAGGTGGGAAAACTTTAATATGCTGTGACCTGTGGAGTATTGGAACTGATTTGACCATGTATTACTCTCGCCTTGGTCGTGACAGTGTCCAAATCCTCTCCTCTCCCTGAATGGATGCACTGACTCATTAAAAAGACCTACAAAAACAAGCCACTGTGCTTCCACAAACTTTCCCACAGCAGAAGTAAGCCAGAAGCATCTCACCTGCAAGTTGGATGGCTGACCCTTTAAACAGCACTACTGGTGGGCCCCTCCTGCAGTTGAATGCATGTTCAGCTGAGAGTGATTAGCACGTGTACATTGGACCTGTGTGGTCCAAGTTTCCATAACATGCGTCAAATCAGCTAGAACCGCTTTCAGACATCACAGTCTGACCACTCCTGACACTTCTGGCGCACGCATGACAAGCCTGCGTGAGTGCCTTTCCCAGCACGGGATGCGACGTCAGCCACACCAGAACTGACGGGCAGTACATGCCATTTAAAGACTTCTGGACTTCTGTAGCACTAGCAGTAGTGGTGCTACAGAGCCCAACTTTTCAGCCTTTGTGTTTTTGTGAAGTCAGAGGAGGTTAATATTTTAAATGCAGATTCCAAAATCTCAATTTCATGTAGTGGCTTGCAGATGAAGACTTAAATCTCTGTGCAGTTGCCACTGATGTACATATTAATTTATGCCATTATTCAACATGTGCATTACTCAATGTGCTCAATAGTATGGCTGTAGTGTTTGGCAGCATTTTAAATTGCAGTATACTGACCTATCTGGATATTATTGGGTGTGATTATACAAAATAACAGGTTGTGGAATTTGGTGGGTGTTCTGCACAAATTAAATTGTGAATAAAGTGTTTTTGTACTAGTTGGAGTATCAAATGGATCTCATAATTACAAGTTTAATTATTTTTTAAAAATTTATTTGGTAGCTTCCATGTTCCTTGGATGTATTGATTTCATTCTTTTCATATATTGCAGGGGACTAATGAAATTCTACGGATGTACGTGGCCTTGACTGGGTTGCAGCATGCAGGGAAAATCCTCACCGGAAAAATAAAGTATGCTGTCCCTAACATTTTTTTCACTTTGTTCTAAATATCCTCCTCCTAAACCACATTCCAAAAAATAATCCACACTTCTCCAGTTACTGAGATGTAGCTATGTAGATTTTTTTTTTAATGAGTGATGTGACTTAGACCTTTGACTCTAGCTTCATTGTAATCAGCGTATTGAACTGTGATCCTAGGGTCAGTGCCTTTAATTATGCTCATTTTAAATTTAAATGTTTTATTAATTTTACCAATATTCTGTAATCAAAGGAAATTGGAGATTGATTTAAGGCTGTATTTACACTACAGTTGCAGCATCAATGCACAGCTAAAACAGGGCTCAGTCCTGCTGTGGAGCAAAATAAAGTGAGGCTCCTGGAGAAGCATTAGGTTGGGATTTACACTTTTTAAAAAAAAAAGCGTATGGTGTTCAGATTGGGTCAAATTTTGGATCTTGGACAGACGATGGAACTGGAAATTTTGCAGTACTATGGTAGAAGAGATGATCGGGTTCAAAAAAAAAAGCTGAGTTATGTGTGAAATGGGTTTGGACAGTCTCAAAGCAATTCTTTTGACACTGATAGAGCATTTCTGTTGAGAAGTCATTGAAATAAATGATGTATCAAATGAAAATGTCAAGTGCTGCAGAGGTTGAGGCATCTTAATGGGTTAAAATATTGAAGCTTTCAGTTAGTTTCAGAATTAATGTCTGAATAACTTTCACCGATTGAATAAATTCAGAAATCCCATTTCTTCTAAGAAATTGCATTTCATTAAAACTGTACTCTGCTATAGGAGTGTTTAGGAAGGCAAAGAGGGGGTGTGGTCATTCATATAACAATAAAAACTTGTATTTATATAACAATAACTACTTATATTTATATAGCCAGCCAAGAGCGACGTCTCAATTCATTCCATCTTCGCTGCCTTCGGAGAATACTTGGCATCAGGTGGCAGGACTATATCTCCAACACAGAAGTCCTTGAAGCGGCCAACATCCCCAGCTTATACACACTACTGAGTCAGCGGCGCTTGAGATGGCTTGGCCATGTGAGCCGCATGGAAGATGGCAGGATCCCCAAAGACACATTGTACAGCGAGCTCGCCACTGGTATCAGACCCACCGGCCGTCCATGTCTCCGTTATAAAGACGTCTGCAAACGCGACATGAAATCGTGTGACATTGATCACAAGTCGTGGGAGTCAGTTGCCAGCATTCGCCAGAGCTGGCGGGCAGCCATAAAGACAGGGCTAAATTGTGGCGAGTCGAAGAGACTTAGTAGTTGGCAGGAAAAAAGACAGAGGCGCAAGGGGAGAGCCAACTGTGCAACAGCCCCAACAAACAAATTTCTCTGCAGCACCTGTGGAAGAGCCTGTCACTCCAGAATTGGCCTTTATAGCCACTCCAGGCGCTGCTTCACAAACCACTGACCACCTCCAGGCGCGTATCCATTGTCTCTCGAGATAAGGAGGCCCAAAAGAAAGAAGGAAATTTATATAGCGCCTTTTACCTAAAAGCAGGACAAATCCAACCCGACCAATTATCGCCCCATCAGTCCACTCTCAATCATCAATAAAGTGATGGAAGGTGTTGTTGACTGCTATCAAGCGGCACTTGCTTAGCAATAACCTGCTCAGTTTGAGCTCCACCAGGGCCACTTGGCACCTGACCTCATTACAGCCTTGGTTCAAACATGGACAAAATAGCTGAACTCAAGAGGTGAGGGGAGAGTGACTGCCCTTGT
Organism: Heterodontus francisci; assembly: GCF_036365525.1. Classification (NCBI taxonomy): domain Eukaryota; kingdom Metazoa; phylum Chordata; class Chondrichthyes; order Heterodontiformes; family Heterodontidae; genus Heterodontus; species Heterodontus francisci. The sequence goes on from NC_090389.1 coordinate 64,985,259, forward strand.
CATCAAGGCAGCATTTGACAGAGTATGGCATCAAGGAGCCCTAGCAAAACTGGGAATTGGTGTGGGTGGGGGGTGGGTTTGTTGTGGAGGGAAAACACTCCAGTAGTTGGAGTCATCCCTAGCGCAAAGGAAGATGGTTGTGGTTATTGGAGGTCAATCATCTCAATTCCAGGACATCACTGCAGGAGTTCTTCAGGGTAGTTTCTTCGGTCCAACCATCTTCAGCTGCTTCATCAATGACCTTCAATCATGAGGTCAGAAGTGGGGATGTTTGCTGATGATTGCACAATGTTCAACATTTGCGACTCCTCAGATACTGAAGCAGTCTGTGTAGAAATGCATCAAGACCTGGACAAAATCCAGGCTTGGACTGGCAAGTGGCAAGTAACATTCGTACCACACAAGTGCCAGGCATGACTATCTCAAACAAGAGAGAATCTAACCATCTCCCCATGACATTCAATGGCATTACGCTCGCCCCACCATCAGCATCCTCGGGGTTACCATTAAGCAGAAACTGAACTGGAGTAGCCATATAAATACCTGGCTACAAGAGCAGGTCAGAGGTTAGGAATCCTGCAGCGAGTAACTCACCTCCTGACTCCCCAAAGCCTGTTCACCATCTACAAGGCACAAGTCAGGAGTGTGATGGAATACTCTCCACTTGCTTGGATGAGTGCAGCTCCAACAACACTGAAGAAGCTCGACACCATCCAGGACAAAGTAGCTTGCTTGATTGGCACCCCATCTACAACATTTACTCCCTCCACCACCGATGCACAGTGGCAGCAGTGCATTGCCATCTTCAGGATGCACTGCAGCAACGTGCCAAGGCTCCTAAGACAGCACCTTCCAAACCCGTGACCTCTACCACCTCGAAGGACAAGGACAGCAAATGCTTGGGAACACCACCTGCAAGTTCCCCTCCAAGCCACACACCATCCTGACTGGGAACTTATATCACCATTCCTTCACTGTCGCTGGGTCAAACTCCTGGAACTCCCTAACAGCACTGTGGGTTTACCTACCCCACATGGACTGAAGCAGTTCAAGAAGGTGGCTCACCATCACCTTCTCAAGGGCAATTCAGGATGGGCAATATATACTGTCCTAGCCAGTGACGCCCGCATCCCATGAACAAATCAATTTAAAAATAACATTTATTGTGGCTAACAGCTATATCATACCATTTCAAAGTTATATAATGTGGCTCCAGATTTTGTGCTTAAAATGTGAAGCAAACCATAAACCTAAAATTGAACAAAGTGTCTCTTTCCCAGAAGTTAACACCTTTACCTGCTCGGTTAACAGCTTTAGATTCCTGTAACTGATGCACCGCATTTGAGAGTTTTTAATAAAAGTTGTCACCTTTAGAGGTGATATTTACAATAATTCAGTTGGTAGCATCCTTGCTTCTGAGCTAAAAGACAATGGGTGAAGTCTTACTCCCAAGTTTGAGCATACCTTGTATGGCATTTAGTGTAGAAATGAGTGAGTTTTGCATTGTTAAAGGTAGCTGCTCAGCTGATCATAAAAGTTCTCCTAGCAAACATTATTCCTCAACCAACACCACCAGGCAAAATGGATTTACTGGTCATCCATCTCATTTCTAGTTTGTTGGGTCCTTGTACTCAGTTGCTTACATAACAGGAACTGCACTTCAGAAGTAATTTATTAGCTCTGATGTGCAATTTCATTCTGATCTACATTGTCACGGTTTTTGTGTTTGCTTCCAGAGAGATGAAAAAAGGAAACATTGGAGTTGTATTGGAGCTTTTAGGAAAAAGATTGGGAAGTGTTTTTAACAAAAAGGTGGATTACGGCCTCACGGGCAAAACTGGTGACGTGCACCCAAGTTTGGAGGTACATAATCATATAAATTGCCATTTCTGGTCTTTATTTAAGATATATTTTGAGAAGTAATTTTTCATCTGGCATTTCAATCATTAACTGGAACCAATATTTAGCATGTAGAGTAGATCGTTAAGCACATTATGTAGTTGAAGACTTCAGTTCTGTTGTCTAAGAATTTTTGTGTAGATACCCAGGTCTACACAGATGTTGTACAATGTAAAGCCCATTATTTAATCCACTGATTTACAATATTGGGTAGGTCAAATTGTGTTCTATTAAATGGAATTCTAGGTTTGATATGTTTTGGTGATCAAAGTCTACAATTATATACATTATCTATTAAAAATGTAAATCCGTGGTTTATTATAATTGATTTCTTCTGGCATTAAACAATGAAGTGTAGAATTCAGGTGAAGCAGGGATAGATAAATGAGCCAAGGAGACATTCTGAACTCATTTTTCATCATAAAAGGAGAAACATTTTCAGGGAATAAGCACTCTGGCCCATGCTGACTGCTGCTTAGCATCCTGAGAGGAGCAGGCAAATCCCCATCAGATTCTCATGTGAGTAGCTGGACTAACCAATTGATGAGTTCACTGTTATTTGAACTTGCACTTGAACATAGAATCAGAATGATTCCAGCACAGAAGGTGGCCATTCGGCCTTTTGTGCCCATGCCAACTCTCTGCAAGAGCACTGTTAGTTCCATTCCCCCCAACCTTTCCACGTAGGCCTTCCAATTTTTTTTCTCTTCAGGTGCATATCCAATTCCCTTTGACAGCCATGGGAATCTGTCTCCACCATACTCTGAGGTAGTGCATTCTAGATCCTAACCACTCACTGCAAAAACCTCACGTCACTTTTGGTTCTTTTGCCAATTGCCTTAAATCTGTGTCCTCTGGTTCTCGACACTTCCATCAAAAGGAACAGTTTCTCTTTATGTACTCTATCTAGACCCCTCATGATTTTCAGCATCTTTATCAAATCTCCTCTCAACCTTCTCTACTAGGGAGAGGAACCTAACTTCTCCAATCTATCCACTGAAGTCCCTCATCCCTGGAGCCATTCTTGTAAATCATCTCTACATCCTCTCTAAAACCATCACATCCTTCCTAATGTGTGGTACCCAGAATTCCAGTTGAGGTCGAATGAGTGTTTCATCAACTTTCTTGCTTTTGTACTCTATATGCCTTTACTTATAAAGCCCAGTATCTCGCATGTCTTTTTAACCACTTTCTCAACCTGCCCTGCCACCTTCAATGATTTGTGCACCTCTACCTCAGGTATATATGCTCCTGCATCCCCTTTAGAATTGCACCCTATATTTTATTTTGTGTCACATCATTCTTCGTACCAAAATGTATGACTTTGCGCTTATCTGTGTAAATTTCATCTGTCACATGGTTGCCCATTCCACCGCCTGCCTATGTCCTCCTGAAGTCTATCGCCATCCTCCTCACTGTTCACTACACTTCCAAGTTTTGTGTTGTCTGCAAATTTTGAAATTGTGTGCTGCACGCCCAAGTCTAGGTTGTTAATACAGAGCACAAGAAGCAGTGGCCCTGGTACTGACCCCTGGGGAGCCCCGCTGTGTACTTCCTATGGTCCGAGAAACAACTGTTAGCCACTACTCCTGTTTCCTGTCACTCAGCCAATTTCGTATCCATACTACCACTATCACTTTTACTCCATGGGCTTCAACTTTGCTGACAAGCCTGTTATGTGGCACTTTATCAAGTGTCTTTGGAAGTCCATAGACACCACATCAATTGCATTGCCCTCATCAACCCTCGCTATTACTTCACCAGAAAATTCAATCGTTAGTTAAACACAATTTGCCTTTAACTAATCCACACTTGTCCAAGTGACTGTTAATTTTGTCCCAGGATTATCGTTTCTAAAAGCTTTCCCAGCACTAAGGTTAAACTGACTGGCCTGTAGTAGCTGGGTTTGTCTTTGCACCTTTGTTCAAAAGAGGGTGTAACATTGTAACATTTGCAATTCTCCAGTCTTCTGGCACCACCTCCATATCTAAAAAGGATTGGAAGATTATGGTCAGTACTTCCACAATTTCCACGCTTACTTCCCTCAGCATCCTTGGACAAATGTCTGAAGAGATGAGATAATCCAGACGGTGGTGGGGGGGGGTGGCTAACTGGACAGGTCAAATAGATGGAATGTCCAGGGAGCAATCAACAGATGAAACCGTAATAGATATATGTGAGAGGTGGTGATCAGGGTCACCCCAGGTGTGCTCACGTACTAAACACAGCCAACGCACTTATGACACCTCCTTGGGTGCGGCAGGCGTGTTAACATTCTAATGCTATGCTAATCTCGGGCAATGAGCAACATAAAGGCGGAGTGACTTTTGACACCACTGTCAGCCAATGAGTGGGAGGCAGGGCCATGTTGGCACATTACAATGTACCCTATATCGGCCCTTCCACCATGCTAAAAGTGGACTTCCATCATGTAGCTGGTTAAAATGCAGAAGCATGCTGAATTGTGGAGGTTCTAATCAATGCCATGGCTATTGCTAACTTGCATTTAAACTTTTTTGGATTTGGGCAAATGGCATAGAGGCTGTATGGGTGAGATGTTGGGAGATTTTCTCTATGCTTTATGGAATGTGATCAGTTTGTAAAGAATTGATTTACAATATTATTACATGTAGCAGTATTATAAATCACTTTTTAGACTTTTTCCCATTTTGAGCAAACAAATTCCTTGTGTGGAGTTTGGTTTGCTTCTGTGCATGGCGATGGGTTCCAACGTATGACAGGTGCCCAGCTGAACCAAAGAAATTAATCTGTATTTGGGGCAGAATGCTACTTGTACTATGATGCATCATATTGTTGTAGAATGTGGGTTATCAGCAATTTCTTCCAGATGGTTACATTTCGTTAAGGGCAATTAGTGTTTAACTAACTTGATTGGGTTTTTTGGTGAACTAACAGCAGGTGGATGAGGGCAGTGCAGTTGATGTGTATGTGGACTTTGATAAAATACTACATATTAGGCTTGTTAGCAAAATTGAAGCCCATAGGATAAAAGGGGTATGACTGGCATGGATACAAAAATTAATTAAGGGATAGAAAACAGAGTACCTTTTCCAAGGCCTTGACATCATCCTTCTGAAAATGTGGTGCCCTGAATGAAACACAATATTCCAGGTGAAGCCTAACCAATGTTTTTTAAAGGTTTAGCATAAGATTCTTGCTTTTGTATTCTATTCCTCTATTAATAAAGCCAAGGATCCCATATGCTTTTTTTCAACAGCCTTCTCAACTTGTCCTGCCACCTTCAGAGATTTGTGTACCGACACCCCTAGGTGTGTCATAGTCACAGAGTTATACAGCACAGAAACAGGCCCTTTGACCCACCGTGTCCACACTGGCCATCAAGCACCTCGCTATTTTAATCCCATTTTCCAGCACTTGGCCTGTAGCCTTGTATGCTATGGCGTTTCAAGTGCTCATCTAAATACTACTTAAATGTTGAGGGTTCCTGCCTCTACCACCCCCTCAGGCAGTGCGTTCCAGATTCAAACTATCTTCTGGGTGAAAAAAGTTTTCCTCAAATCCCCTCTAAACCTCCTGCTCCTTACCTTAGATTTATGCCCCCTGGTTATTGACACCTCCACTAAGGGAAAAGAAATTCTTCCTATCTACCTTATCTATGCCTCTCATAATTTTGCATACCTCAATCAGCCTTCTCTGCTCTAAGGAAAACAACACTAGCCTATCCAGTCTCTCTTCATAGCTGAAATGCTTCAGCCCAGGCAGCATCCTGGTGAATCTGCTCTGCACTCTCCCCAGTGCAATCGCATCCTTCCTATAGTGTGGCGACCAGAACTGTACGCAGTACTCCAGCTGTGTCTGTTTCTGCACCCCCTTTAAACTTGTACCGTTTAGCTCATATTATCTCACCTCATTCTGCCTGCCAAAACACGTTGCTTTACACTTCTCTGCATTAAATTTTCATCTGCCATGTGTCTTCCCATTTTACCAGTCTGTCTAGGTCCTTCTGAAGCCTGTTACTGTCATCCTCATTGTTTACGCCTGCAAACTTTGAAATTATGCACTGCATTCCCAAGTCCAGGACATCAATATATATTAAAAAGAGCAGTGCACCTAATACCAATCCTTGGGGATACCACTGTATGCTTTCCTCCAGTGTGGAAAACAAGTGTTCACTATTCTGCTTTCTGACCCTTAGCCAATTTTGAATCTACCCTGCCATTGTCCCTTTAATCCATGGGCTTGAATTTTTCTAAAATTTATTATCTGGTACTTTGTCAAGTACCTTTTGAAAGTCCGTTTACACATCAATGCATGCCGTTACTTCATCAAAGAACTTGATCAAGTTTGTCAAATACGATTTGCCTTTATCAAATCCATGCTGAACTGCAGCTTGTACAGCTTAAAATTGATAATGACAATTAAGGATGATGGAATGGAGGCAGCGAAGTTGTCAAGGTTGATTAAAGGAAATATTTGAATTTGTTTCCTACAGGAGAGTGCCAAAAAAATGGAGGAGAATGTGTATTTTTTGGGATGCTCAGTGGAAAACTTACTGTACAGATATGGGAAGGTAAGTAGAACACTGCTATTCTGAAGAAAATATTTGTGGCAAGAAAATATGAGTATGCTGTAAATGTATGAACGTTTTAAGCTGAAAGGTTGTTTTTTGATTACATCCTTATTCCATAACTCAGTTGGAATTTCAGGGTGTGGTGGGGTTGTGACATGGTGCAGTGGGGAAAGGAAGCAATGAAAGTGGGATGCATTTTGGTGGGGGTTTCAGAAGAAATGTTACCCTCGGCAGTGATTTTCTCTCCCCCACCATCAATTGTACTCATTCCCTCCCCTTCCTATCACTAGCACTACTCATTCTCACCACTACCCCACCTCTTTTTCTTTTAACTGTCTCCAGTGGCGCAGTGGTTAGCACCGCAGCCTCACAGCTCCAGCGACCCGGGTTCAATTCCGGGTACTGCCTGTGTGGAGTTTGCAAGTTCTCCCTGTGTCTGCGTGGGTTTTCTCCGGGTGCTCCGGTTTCCTCCCACAGCCAAAAGACTTGCAGGTTGGTAGGTAAATTGGCCATTATAAATTGCCCCTAGTATAGGTAGGTGGTAGGGAAATATAGGGACAGGTGGGGATGTGGTAGGAATATGGGATTAGTGTAGAATTAGTATAAAATGGGTGGTTGATGGTCGGCACAGACTCGGTGGGCCGAAGGGCCTGTTTCAGTGCTGTATCTCTATTTAAAAAAAAATTACTCTGCTGCCACTTACCGTGATCATTCATCCACTCTTATCCTCCACTTCCTCCCTTGCTCCTCATTTACTTCCTCCCTTGCTCCTCATTTACTTCCTCCTTGTCCATCTCCCTCAGAGATTCTGTTTGCCTGCAATGTACACCTTACTTTTTTTTAAAAGGTGTCAAATTAGAGTAGAGAAAGATGCACAGTTTCTTTTTATTTTATTCATTCATGGGATTTGAATGTCGCTAGCCAGGCCAGCATTTATTGCCCACATCTTATGGCCCTTTAGAAGGTGGTGGTGAGCTGCCTTCTTGAACCGCTGCAGTCCATTTGGGGTAGGTACACCCACAGTGCTGTTAGGAAGAGAGTTCCAGGATTTTGACCCAGTGACAGTAAAGGAACAGTGATATAGTTCCAAGTCAGAATGGTGTGTGACTTGGAGGGGAACTTGCAGGTGGTGGTGTTCCCATGCATTTGCTGCCTTTGTCCTTCTAGTTGGTAGAGGTTGTGGGTTTGGAAGGTGCTGTGTAAGGAGTCTTGGTGCATTGCTGCAGTGCATCTTGTAGATGGTACACACTGCTGCCACTGTGCGTCGGTAGTGAAGGGAGTGAATGTTTGTAGATGGAGTGCCAATCAAGCGGGCTGCTTTGTCTTGGATGGTGTCGAGCTTCTTGAGTGTTTTTGGAGCTGCACCAATCCAGGCAAGTGGAGAGTATTCCATCACACTCCTGACTTGTGCCTTGTAGATGGTGGACAGGCTTTGGGGATTCAAGAGGTGAATTACTCGCCTCAGGATTCCTAGCCTCTGACCTGCTCTTGTAGCCACGGTATTTATATGGCTACTCCAGTTCAGTTTCTGGTCAATGGTAGCCACCAGGATGTTGTTAGTGCGGGATTCAGCGATGGTAATGCCATTAAATGTCAAGGGGAGATGGTTAGATTCTCTCTCTTGTTGGAGATGGTCATTGCCTGGCACTTGTGTGGCGCGAATGTTACTTGCCACTTATCAGCCCAAGCCTGGATATTGTCCAGGTCTTGCTGCATTTCTACACATACTGCTTCTGTATTTGAGGAGTCACGAATGGTGCTGAACATTGTGCAATCATCAGTGAACATCCCCACTTCTGACCTTATGATTGAAGGAAGGTCATTGATGAAGCAGCTGAAGATGGTTGGGCCCAGGATACTACCTTGAGGAACTCCTGCAGTGATGTCCTGGAGCTCAGATGATTGATCTCCAACAACCACAACCATCTTCCTTTGTGTTAGGTATGGCTCCAGCCAGCGGAGGGTTTTCTGCCTGATTCCTATTGACCTCAGTTTTGCTAGGGCTCCTTGATGCCATACTCTGTCAAATGCTGCCTTGATGTCAAGGGCAGTCACTTTCATCTTACCTCTTGAGTTCAGCTCCTTTGTCCATGTTTGAACCAAGGCTGTAATGAGGTCAGGAGTTGAGTGGCCCTGGCGGAACCCAAACTGAGCGTCGCTGAGCAGGTTATTGCTAAGCAAGTGCCGCTTGATGGCACTGGTATTGACACCTTCCATCACTTTACTGATGATTGAGTCTAGGCTGATGGGGCGGTAATTGGCTGGGTTGGACTTGTCCTGCTTGTTGTGTACAGGACATACCTGGACAATTTTCCACATTGCAGGGTAGATGCCAGTGTTGTAGCTGTACTGGAACAGCTTGGCTAGGGGTGCGGCAAGTTCTGGAGCACAGGTCTTCAGTACTATTGCCGGAATATTGTCAGAGCCCATAGCCTTTGCAGTATCCAGTGCCTTCAGTTGTTTCTTGATATCACGCGGAGTGAATCGCATTGGCTGAAGTCTGGCATCTGTGATGATGGGGAACTTCAGGAGGAGGCAGAGATGGATCATCAACTCGGCACTTCTGGCTGAAGATTGTTGCAAATGCTTCAGCCTTATTTTTCGCACTGATGTGCTGGGCTCCCCCATCATTGAGGATGGGGATATTTGTGGAGCCTCCATCTCCAGTTAGTTGTTTAATTGACCACCACCATTCACGGCTGGATGTGGCAGGACTGCAGAACTTAGATCTGATCCATTGGTTATGGGGTCACTTAGCTCTGCCTATCGCATGCTGCTGATGCAGTTTGGCACGCAGATAGCCCTGTGTTGTAGCTTCACCAGGTTGACACCTCATATTGAGGTATGCCTGGTGCTGCTCCTGGCATGCCCTCCTGCACTTTTCATTGAACCAGGGTTGGTCTCCTGGCTTGATGGTAATGGTAGAGTGGAGGATATGCTGGGCCATGAGATTACAGATTGTGGTTGAGTACAATTCTGCTGCTATCTCGTTAGTTAGCAATTGGAGCATTTCATTTTTGGTCATCATAGACCGCTTCGCTATTGATTGAAAATTAAATTGGTATTTTGTTGAAAAATTAACTAAATTGCCCTGAAAAAAAGACTCCTCTTATTCATGCACCCGTACAGCGCTTTATATTGGGAAAAAAACTCATTTTGCACTTCGCACACACAAAGCTATTCAAATTTGACCTCTCGCTTCAAATAAATTTGAAACACTGAACAAAAACTGCTAGAATCTAAAGAAAAATACTCCATCAATACAGATCACTGATAAATGGACTTTCTGGGAAATTTGGGAAATTGCGCATGCTCAGACTCCACAATCTGAATTCCACTAATAGTTTCAAAAATATTAAGACCATGTCTAGGCTTCTGGGGAGGCCTTCAAGTAAAACTTTAATGAAGATGTTAAAAGAGACAAATACAATTCACTGGATAAATTTCATCATTTTATTGTGAAGTATGTAATTTTTTTTTTCAATGTTTACGATCTTGTTTGGAACATTAGAAATTTTAGTTGTTGAACAAGTTGAAGGTGAAAAATATCAATTTGTCAAGAAAGTGTGATACAGTGCCATCTAATGACCACAGCTTATAATTACACATGTACATATCAAATATGAGTAAAAATTTATAATGGAAAGAGTTGATACAAAAATGTAAAAAAGGTTGTGTCGGGAAGCGTACACAAATGTAAAATCTTAAGGTATATGAGTGAATACGTGAAATGTTTATAAAGTACGTTAATTATCTTTGGCTTTTGGAGTAGCCGCAAAACCACATTTTACAGAACAGAAAATGCAGTTACAGAGAGTGGATACCTGTGGCAAGCATGCCTCCTAGAAATTAAATTCATGAATTACAAGTGAGATCGGAGCCTCGTTGTCGGATATTTACTTTGTCACACAGCATTGTTATTTTGAGATGTATTCTATCTTGCAGCATGCCCAGGTTCATTGTTTAATATTTAATAGTGGTGTTTAACGCTGGTGTTTTGTGGTCAGAGTTCAATACATTAATGATGTGGCCCTTTTCAATTCAGTGGCTTACTGTGACCTCAATCTTCATTCACAAGGATCTCTGTTAACGGAATAAATCCTAACCAGGACAAAAATGGAATGGGAGTCTGACCAGTTCAGACCAGACCGTTAGTAAGGAGTAAATGGCAAGGAAAGAAACCAAATTGATTAGGAGTGCCACAACCATAAAAAGAATGAGCAGAGATTGGGCTTAATGATGGAAATAAATCAGGGACTTGTGAAATGGGCCATCATATTAATCTGCTTGTACATTAAATGGTGTTATAAAATGCTCAGATTTCAATACAGTATTTCTGCATTTGACACTGAAGCTAAATGTGTTATATAAACAGACTGTTTGAAAGTAGTGTGTCATGGAAAAGTGTTCTGCTGGTAACAGTCTTTACAATTTGGATGTCACAGAACCATATTTTTTTCTCCTCGGATTAAAACAGCGTGCCTTTAAGACGGGGAGAGAAGCTTTTGGATTTCTGAGGCACAATGTGCCAGCTGCATTTTGCTACCTAGGCCACAGCAGGAGAGAGAGGTCACATGGTATAATGTTTCAATTTGACTGTGTAAAACTGGCAAAAAAAAAGTCTGAACCAGCCACCAGCGAGGCCTGCGACTAAAGAAAAGAGCTGTCTATTCTCTCTCAGCAGAAATTCTATAAGGAGCTGAAGGCTTGAGTTAACTGTCTAAGGAGAAAAAAGCTTTCTTTTTGAAGAGACCATTTGTATTGCTGAAGATAGCTAAACTCCTTTCCTTTACTTCCAAGCCAGGAAGTATTTGCTTCAAGATTGAATCTCTGTCTTGACTGTTTGCTGGAATTCGAAGTAAAGTTTCAACTGAGAGACTGTCGGATTTAAAATTCAAGTTGACCGATTGCTGTGTTTATTGTTGAGAGAACTGTTTGATGTCTGCCGCAGCTGAAGTGTTTTGAATGCCTATCTACTGAAGAGACTATTTCATCAAATCTGCATGGAATCTTCGAGTAGCATTTGATTATTTTGCAATAGAATACCTCACCCATTGGGAATGTAACCCACAAAGTCTTTCTTATTTATTCTTAAACAGCTAATTTTTAAAAAGAAACTGGTTAACTCTGATATTTGAACGTGTGTGAGAATGGGGGAGTTAGGTTAAAATAAGAAGTTACAAGGTCTTTAGATATAGGTTTATCTTAATAGTGTTTAAGATTTAGTTTTTTAATAAATAGTTCATTTGTTGTTGTCTAAAGGTTCCTGGTTTGGTCGGTTTTATTCCAGGGGTTAATTTGGCTGTTTTCTAGTTGGGTGGGAAAATTTTAATAATACGCTGCGACCTATGCAGTGATGGGACTGAATTGACAGTGCATTGCTCCCGCCTCAGTCATAACAGGATATAGATATTGGGGGAATTGCCTGTATGTTTGTGGATGATAAAGATTTGTACTAGTGTTAAAAAAAAATCGTGGACGAGAAAAAATGATTACAAATCAGATCTAGGTGCGATGAAGGAATGGGCCTGCTTTTGCCAGATGACATTTACTATAGATAATTATGGTGTTAAAGGGCTAATGCCAGCATGTTTGTATGATGCAGAATTCTGAACTAATGTTTTGATCAGGACTGAATCCTAGGTGATATAGTGCATGAGTTGTTCCAAAGATTCGCAAGCACTTCCATGAAGCAATAGCAAAAGCAAATAGAACATTGGATCATCCTAGCTTAACATCCCAATCAATATAACCCAAAAACACAATAGTGACCTTGTACAAGATTTTGGTTAGACCTTATCTGGAATGCTGTGTCCAGTTTTGGTTTCCTCACATGGTGTGTATATAGAGGCACGAGAAAAGGTTAGGAAGAGGACCATGTTACGGCCAGGTGAGGAGGGGGTCTCGGGCTCCCCTTTCACCCTTTCTGTGGTTTGACCACAACAGGGTTTATCCTTTTAACAGTGATTGAACTTACCACCTCAGTGAGCAATTGCTCTTGTTCCTCTAATATAATTGCCAAAGAACTAATCACACAGGTTTTCTTGGTTTTAAACAAGAAAGACACGAGTTTATTATCCCTAACACTCTAAACCGGTTAATATTACTATGCTCCTATTCACACGAGAGACATACATGCACATAGATTACAGAGGGAAAACAGAATTGGGTGATTGGAGTAGAGTCTGAAATAAAGTGGAATTGAAATACAGTTCAGCAGTTCCGGAGTTCTTAGTTGAAATTGTAATCCTGAAGTCCTCGCTGGGCCACATGCACAGTTTGGGCTTGCTTCTGTGGCTCCAGAAGTCAGAAGAGGGGGTTTTGACCTAGTTGTTGGTTGTGGTTGTCTGTAGACTTGGCTTTTTCAGCTGCAGCTGAGGCTTCTTTGGATCTTTATTTGAGAGAGGGAGAGAGAGCTGCTCCGTTGATGGCTATTGATTGGAACTTTCACTGCTCTACCTTCTGAGTGACAAAAACTCAGTCTCCCCAGAGCTGCATAGCCATCACGTGACATTACCAAACATCTGTATGGCGCTAATAAAATTCTTCTGGAAAATTCTGAGATTCAAGGTGCCACACCTTAAGCTGTTCAGCCACACTTGGAGGGGGCTGGCACTTTCAAAGTCAATGGGTGTTGATGGCTCTTGACTCTATTGATAAGGCCATTTCAGGTAATTGAATCAGAGAGCACCCATTATTCTGGCGAGGTTGAGTCAATCATGTTTGTCTCCAGTCTACTCTGTTGATGATTAATATGCAAATTGCCATGTCCATCTTTGCTGCGAGCTTTTCTTTTTTAAAAGTTATTTGTAACAATTTCCAGTAAAAGTCTCAGGCAATGTTCCAATCAATGAAATTAATATTTCTCATTTGGCATGTGGGGTTTTCATAACCATTAGATTGTTAACTAGTTTAAAAGCCTTATTTATCATGGTAGATTTAGAGAGCTCAGTCATTTTATTCAACATGTAGGTTTCAGGGAAATTCATTTGATTTTAAACTTTCAAAGTGATTTGACTGTATGCATGTGTATGACTATCTAATTAGATAAGTTAGGAGGAACGTGTGTATGTTACATAAGCATAATGAGTAGTTAGTTAATGTGAAAACAAGACATTCTCTTGCGTTTCAAGGAGAAAATTCAGCACCATATCTTTGAAACCTTTTCATATTTAACTAGACTGAGTCAGATATTGAAAGTAACAAACTTACTACATTTCTAATAAGGTTCATTTTTTTTAAACAAGGTAAGTTTATCATAATGAAATTGTGTCTTTCCCTCTTCAGACAATAGTGGAAGAGCAACTGGTAGTGAAGAGAGTGGCTGATGTTCTTATTAATCTTTATGCCATGACAGCAGTTATCTCGAGAGCTAGTCGCTCTATCAGCATTGGCCTTCGCAATCATGACCACGAGGTAGGTGCATTCTATCTTTGCAATAAATATCAGTCCCTTTAAATCTACAGTGAGACCATCTGAATGACGATGATCAGAAATTCTGAGACCAAAACCTTGTTTTCAATAATTGAGTTAAATATTTAAATTTTATAATAAAAACAAATTATGTGGAACTTTACCTTAGCAGGACAGTCTTCAAGAATAAAAGGAAAATAATAAATTGTCGTGTTGGTACAAGAAATGAGTCATTTCTCTGTTCCAACAGTTGCTGAATGAATCCAGTTGAAATCTCGCGGAGGGGGTAGGAGAGGGGGAATCACCTAGGACTGCACTTTATTCTGAAGTCAGGGGTCCCGGCGGCAGGCTGGAAGGCAGGGGGAGACCCCAACTCTCAGCCCTCTGTCAGAATCCCCCCCCCACAAAGCCTTTTCACGGCAGGCAGACAGGCAATTAACTGCCTCTCGTTAGGACACCTTCCTTTTAAGGGACAAGCTCCTGCCTTCAGAGATGCTGGCCAATCAGAGGGCTAGCAGCTCTGCAGTATCGGCAGCTCCACTGGGTGCAGTGGCCACTGTCGGTACTGCAGGGGGCTCTGCAGCATCAAGGATCTACGGGACCTCAGGAAAGGCGAGTGGGGTCGAGGCTATTCATGCAAGCCCCGACGACAGGATGGGGTTGTCCTCCCGGGGAGGGTGGGGGGCAGCGATTGCCATTGGGGGTCCCCTCTGGGGGTTCTGGATTGGCCTCAAATGAGGCTCTGCTCTCTTACCCCTGCACCCCCCCCCCCCCCCCAACTCCCCCACTCCCCCAACAACCCTGCAAGCGAGCCACCAGGCTCCTCTGCCCTTCCACTAAATTGATGTGGAAACAAGAAGAGGCCAGAATTAATTAATTGGCCACTTAAGGGCCTCAATTAGCCTGGGGCAGGAGGGCCATCCTTGGTCTTCCCTGCCATCGACAAAATGGTAGGAGGCCCAGGCAATGTCAGTACAGGTGCCACCTGCCATTTTGTTCCCCCCACTTCTCCTCCGTGCCAGTCTGCAAGGGCACAGTAAAATTCTGTTCCTTGTCCAAAAGGTTCACATGAAGCCAACAGCAGATGTGACTGTGACCATTACCATTGGTATTTTGCTGTGGTACCTGATTGGGAAGCTTCTTGCTCACAATTTGTAAATTTCTGTAGTTCTGATGAGAAAATCTTTTTAATTATTTCTGGCCAGGATTATGATCTACCAGAGACTGAATGAGCTATGAAATTAATTAAAAATTGGGAAGAAAAGTGATTAAGTCAAATAGAGTTGGAGGGTGTGGGAGAGTGGGAGGGGCAGGAAAGAGAAAACCTGTGAATCTGTTGGCCAGAGAAAAATGCATTACGCTCTTTGCAAATATTGATTCTTGTGTGTATGTTTTCCCTTTTACATAGCTCCCTTTTGGTTTTCTTCTCACCCGTTCTTAACAGCATTGTGAGTTATTCCCTGTCAAAAATGTCCTCCTGTTAAGTCTCCCTTGTTCTATAAATGGCCTCGAGGAAGTATGCAGGAAGTTAGTCTGGAATAAATCATCCATTCTCTCCCTTTTTGTTTCCTTCATTTGGTATACAGCAACTCCTGGCCTCTGCTGAATGCCTCCCCCAGTGGGATGAGCAAGTGAATACACCTCATTATAGGGGGAGGGGGGTGGTTTGTCAGTGAGGGAATTGTAGATGCAAAGCAATTTCCTGACACTAGCCATGGAGAGGTCACTCCATAGTTGCCTCACAGCGACTGACACCACTGACCACCTCTAGGCGCTTACCCATTGTCTCTCGAGACAAGGAGGCCAAAGAAGAAGAAGAAGTACAGCTGGAGCCCCCAATCCCGGCAATTGCATTAATGTGTTTGTTAGACCAGTAGCCCGAAAAAAAAAACCCATAAGCTTGGTTCAACGTTGATGATATTCCACATGACAACCTTGTTTCAATTATTTCCTGCAGCTGCCTATGTGCCACATGTGAAATACGATATAAAATATTCCACATTTTTGGAAACTATTACTTTTGCCTACTGTGACACTTATCCTGATAATAGACAGTAATAGTTTAACAATTCTTCCTTTACGGAATGAATGTTTATTATGCCATTGCCTTTTTTATTATCTGCCTTGGCTACTACAGCTTTCCAGCTGATACTTTCCACTTGATCCCTCTAAATCACCTCATCTGTGATTGATCTAGATGGCTGATTCTTATGGGTCTTATGATTGATTTGCCGGAGATAGAACAATCCCATGAGGGCTCCAGGCTTGTAATCATTCAGCAGGCTGCTTTTTCAAATTCAGCTCATAAACAGAATATAGACTTTAATGTACTTATGAATACAAATTTGCATAATGACGACATGCCATTGAACTTATTCAGTGAAGAAGTCTATGCCTTCAGAACAGTGTTCCAGACAAATCATAGTATGCATTCCATATATGTTGAATTATCTAAAACAAAGTAATTGAGCTAATGGTATATGATTTTTATGTTAAGCTAATAATGTCCTTCTATTAATTTTTAAGTGAAGTAAAATGGCAGATTATTTTGAAGACCTGTTTGGTTTACTGACAAATGCAGGGTAAATGTATTTTTTTCAATTTATTCAAGCACTCCCTTTAGAGCAGATAACTAAAGGAATCAACCATCATATTTGGTTCTCCTCTTCTTCATGAAAGGCTTTGTGTGTTAGAATTCATAAGACTATTCGAAATGATTATTTAATCTATTGTTCCAATGTTTATGAACAGTATTTGTCTAATTAAATTCACAAAAGAAATCAATACCGTTGCTCATCTCTCAAATTAAATTTTTGTGGAATTGTTTTCATTTTTATTGAATAAACCAGTATGTTTTCAGACAAAAGTCCCAAAGTAAAACAGATCCTAACTTGCAGTAGATTGAAATTGGGTGTAAAATTGCAAAGAATCAGTTAAAGGAAAAATTGCATTCATTACTTGTGAATTCACCAGTTATAAACATAGTTTCTGTTCCAAAAGAAAGTTAGAAAAATGAGAGAATCTTCATAAGATTTTTCTTGAATAAAAATGAGCGTATCAGACTATCTCAGTGCTGGTTTAATTTACTAGCTAGTAAGTGTTTTGGCTTTTTTTTTCCTAAAAGTCTTTTCAGTAACACATTTAGGTTGCAGTGGCTGCTGGAGTGAAATTCAGTATTTGTTTAATTGTACAGTTTTTCATTTATAAAAGCATGAACAGACAGACGGTGCTGCTTCCTCTTGGGTTTGACATGATTTCCTGACGGCTTTTCCAGTTCTTTGTTTCTGTCACCAGGTTTTACTTGCCAACACCTTTTGCTCTGAGGCCTATTTCCGGAATAATTACCTATTGGCGCAACTACAAAAAAGTGAGTTATTTCTTGAATTCAGTAATAGTAACTGCTGCTAAGAAATGGCTTATCTATTCTACATGCATAAAGCACACCTCGAAATTTTAGTATGAAACTACATTTGCTGTGATCTGTGGCAATATACTTTGGAAGGGGTCATTTACTATCCCTTTTTAACAAAAGAAAACTGCACCAAATTTTGTTAGGTTGATTTGAGATCAGCATACCCTGTGCAATGAAATATCCATTGTAACTCTGCTACTAGGGGAATGGACTAACCATTCACGATGTGCGGGAGACAATCTAAGTTACCTGGTGCCCATCACTTTTATCAGCTGGGAGAATGGTAGAAGGTGAAGTGAGATGGTAATGAGCAGTAAAACTAATTATTTCATTATACATCATTTAAAGGTGGAAAGACTTGGAGAAGTACTTGAAGTGCAAAGCCCTTTCTCCTTTTCCTCCCTTCCTATTCTACCTAATTTTTAAAAAAAACACCTCCCTGGCAGAGATCTTTCAGTGGCTCATTTTTTCTTCTACTAGACACTCAGTATTTTAGATCTCTGCTATCATAATCAACCAGTGCTAACTTATAGGATGTCCTGGAGCGGTTTCATTCACTGTAGAAGGAGTTGGTGTTTCGGACTGGCCTGAATACCGATCTAGTCACACCAACACTGTGAAAATGTAGCTGGGTACTGTTTGTGTATCCGGCCAGCACTAGTTTTCCTTGGCTTGGACATTATTGGATTGGTTTACAGGCTAAAGCACTTGTGTGTATGAATGAATGAAGCTGCTTTGTAACACGTACTATCCAAGAGTAAGCACAAAATGGTGTACTGAAAAGAGCCATTCTAATAAATTATTTTTGATACAATTCAGCAGATGGAGATAATTGTCTTTACTGAATATAATATTTCAGAGGGTTGTAGGGATGGATAACTGAGATGGGGAGGGGCCAGGCCATGGAGGGATTTGAAAATAAAGGTGAGAATTTCAAAACTGAGGTGTTGTTTACCAAGAACCAATGTAGGTCAGTGAGCACAGGGGTGATGAGTGAACAGTATTTGCTGCGAATTAGGACACAGGCAGCAGAAGTTTGGATGACCTCAATGTACAGAGTGTAGAATGTGGGAAGCCGGCCAAGTGTGCATTAGAATAGTCAAGTCTGGAGGTATCAAAGGCATGGATGAAGTTTTCAGTAGTAGAAGAGTTGAGGCAGGGGCGGAGATGACCGATGTTATGGTGCAGGTAGGTGTTTGAAAGCTCATCTCTGGTCAGATATGACACTGAGGTTGCAGACACAAGCTTCAGCCTCACAGTTGCTCGGGAGAGGGATAGAATTGATGGCGAGCGAGTGGAGTTTGTGGCGGGGACCGAAGACAGTGTCTTCAGTCTTCCCAATATTTAATTGGAGGAAAGTTCTGCCCATTCAGTACTGGATATTGAATAAGTAGTCTGGCAATTTAGAGACAGTGGAGGGGTCGAGAGAGATGGTGAGGTAGAGCTGGATGCTTTTGGCATACATGTGGAAACTGCCATGTTTTTGCATGATGTTGGCATGTAGATGAGAAATAGGAGGGATCCACGGATAGATCATTGAGGGACACTGGAGGTAACTGCAGAAATGGGAGATAAGCCATTTATGACGATTCTGTGGCTACGATCAGATAGATAAGAATGGAACCAGACAAGTGCAATCTTGCCCAACTGAATAATTGAGAGCTGTTGGAGGAGGATGGTGTAATCAACCATGTCAAAGACCAGGATCAACTGGTCAACACCTCTTTGGTTATTTCTTGCCCCACCCCTGCTTTATTTCCTTAAAACCTATTACATTTCTAGCCTCTGCCAGTTCTGATGAGCATTTGCAGCATTTCTTGTTTTTATACCAGGATCAACTGCTTTTTTTTCCCTAATGCATTTGCCATTTTTGTTTTTCTCATTAGATTCTTCTGAAAACCTTGATGACAGCATTAAGAAAATAGCACAGCAGGTGCTAGATAAGAGAGCATATGTTTGCTCGCACCCACTTGACCGAACTTTCTGAGAAATATTCAAGCATAAACTGGCTATAGTTTTCTAAGTGTTTGCATATAAATCTGAATATTAACACCAGGCAATAAAACTGTAAAGTTAGAGTAATGATGAAAATCTGTTTTACTGAAATTAACTGAAAATTCTGAAATACTTTATAAAAATCTATTTTTTATTTGAAGATGCGGTATCATACATCACTGCGTATTATTAACAAGTCTGAAGCAACTCTACAGTTAATTTACTTCAGTGGTAGAAATGACAGCAACTTATCATGTGGCCAATATTTAAGTGTCAGATATCTGTTTAATCAATGAAATGTACAAAAGCATAATGTCATAAACAATTAGGTTAGCTGTATGTCCATTTCTCTTTTCACAGTGGATTAGAGTACTTCCATGGGAGGATTGTTCTTTTGAAGGAGGTGGGTCTTCTCCATTTCCTCATTTAGTGGATGGAGCTTACGATTGTAAATACGTGAGTGTTTATTGCAGTAAACGCTGAAGAAAAAGGTGTGAAAATAGGTTAACATGGATCTCATGAAAATTAATAAAGTTATGGTATCAATACAAGTTGAGAGAAATCATTACAGGTTTCACATAAAGGTTATGACTGTTCACTAACTTGGGAGAATAGTGTTAGGAAGCTGAACTACAGTAACTACATACAAAGCCATAATATGTTGACCAGCGTTGGACTCTGTCACACATTTATCATGGGTAAAGATCTTCTCGCTGGTTTTATGGATCCAGATTTGTTCATTGGTTTTAAACTGTTGGCCTTTGGTATCTGTATTAAGACCAATTAGTGCCATTGTTTGATCATTTTAACTAAGTGATGCACCTGATTGCTGCTTGAGACTCTCTCTAGAGTTCATTCAATCCCAGCTCAGATGGATGGACAGTCTTTTGTCGGAGAAGCCTCTGTGCAAAGGCTTAATTAGGATTGCAGTGTTACAACTACTGTTTTGATTAGTTTATAAAATTTTCCGTTCGAGAACAGGGAACCGTTAAATAATTTGCATGTACATGTAACTTTCAAAGGTTGAATCAATTAATTTTAGTAATACTGTTATAAATACTGTTTTAAATCAATTCTGCCAAAGCACCGATGGTATAGATGCTGTCCTGGTTCTCTTACTTGAAATCATTTCCTCTGAGATCAGCAAACTTCTTGTGCTCCATGTCGTAACGAGGAATTATGTTAGAATTTACTTTCCAGCTATGTTTATTACTTAAACCTGGGGCAAATCCTTTGGTGATTTCTCGCTGATTCGGGGTCTTGCATCTTACTGAATCTCCAACATCTGAATAAGTTGTCTGCTAGGGCAAAATGACACAAAATTGGCTTTGAACTGTTAAATCACAAAACTGAAGACTTGACGCTTTTTAAAAACAATTGTGTGCATTAACAGTTCTAAGATCAGTGTAACCTTAAGCAAATGTGGAAGCATGTGTTCCATATTTCAGTATCCTATATTTTACATCATGGTTATTTGTCTTGATTCGGCCCATTGGTCATTACTATTTACATTAATAATGTAGACCTCTCAACAACTTACATTTATGCAGCAGCTTTAACATAGAAAAAATGTCCCCAAAACACTTTACAGAGGCGTAAGCAAAATAAGAGTCCAAAGCCAAAGAAGGAGATATTAGGCAAGGTGACCAAAATCTTGAATACAGAGGTGAATTTTGAGGAGAAGTGGAAGGCTATATGGGGAACATTGGGAGTGGGGCTTGGGCAGCTGAAGGCATACCCAACAATAGATGAGATGAGCATGATGGGGAGGCACCACACACTAGAAATAGCTGCAAGTACATGGTTAGGGCAGGGAGGAGTCTGAGGGGAGGTTTGGCTTAGTGGGCACAGGAAATGGAGGGGATAGTGAAGAAAAGTCTCAATCTTATGACAAAAATGTCAATTGTTATGTAAATTTGAAAGGGGTCACGAGACAGTCCTGAATTTAATATCTGCTTTTCAGACCTCTATACAAAGGAAAAGCATGAAAAATTGCATACTGCTGCCTTGTAATAGGTGGATTGGAATAACCTTCAAATAGTTAAATGTAAGTAGGAAACCAATGCTCTACCAGAAAGAGGATATGTCAGAGTATGTCACCTATTATACTTTTGCACACAATTCCTGCTAACTAGTCAAAATTGGGGGTTGCTTACCTTTCGCAAGGCTTGTGTGGGATGTGTAATGAAATATAAAATAACTAAATCAAATGTTATAATTTTAAAAAGCTTTCAGCTACAGTCCGGTTGAGAAATGCTTAGGGCGGTGCAGTGGCGCAGTGGTTAGCACCGCAGCCTCACAGCTCCAGGGACCTGGGTTCGATTCCGGGTACTGCCTGTGTGGAGTTTGCAAGTTCTCCCTGTGTCTGCGTGGGTTTTCTCCGGGTGCTCCGGTTTCCTCCCACAAGCCAAAAGACTTGCAGGTTGATAGGTAAATTGGCCATTATAAATTGTCACTAGTATAGGTAGGTGGTAGGGAAATATAGGGACAGGTGGGGATGTTTGGTAGGAATATGGGATTAGTGTAGGATTGGTATAAATGGGTGGTTGATGTTCGGCACAGACTCGGTGGGCCGAAGGGCCTGTTTCAGTGCTGTATCTCTATTAAAAAAAAAAAATGTGACCATGTCTCATTTTTCACTGAAAAAGTTTCTCGCCTGTTTTCACACATGCCACTTAAGTTTATATAATTAATTTATGAATCATGTTTAGAATTAACCTACAATAAAACAATCTTTTAATCTGTTTTTTTCAAATACTTTGAGGTAAGATAACCAGATGATTATTTGGTTTAAAATAATCAATGTACATTGTGCATGCTGTAAGACCACTGTGGATTTAGACGGTGTAATTTATCATCTTATGTACAGCAGCACATTGTTTGACTCAAATACCTAACCTGGCTCAGGTTATTCAAAATAAATATTTGAATGGGTTTATGCTTATGGCAGGAGCTCATATCATTAAAGTGGCTTAATCACTATATACACTAATGTAATTGCACACAAAGCTTTGAAAAACACTGGAGAAATAATTAGCAAAAAGTATAGTTTTGTCACTGTGTATAAAAATATGCCATTTGGTGTTTTCATTGGAACTAATCTCAATTAAGAACAAAGTATAAGGAATAAGATGGCTGGACAGAAGCTGTTATGGGATTAGGGTACTAAAGAATATGGCTGATACCAGAGAATGGTAATAAATACAACATGCAGGGCTATACATTTCTCAGGCGAATGCAGACGGGAAAGGAGGTACTGTAGTCTTAAATTATGCAAAACATCCAGAACATTAAAGAAGTTCATCCTATGGAAGGTGAAAATTTACACAAAGTTGTCTAGCCAAAACAGGTTATTAACGCTTGAGGGTAACATTAGAAGTATGCTCTCCTTCAGAAGATTAGAAGACACACACACAAAATTAAAATGCCAATTTTAAAGAAATGAACAGCTTATGTAAATTGGGAAGGACTTGTTCAACACTTCATGCTTCATAAGGGCTGAGCATGCAGGATAATTATATATAGGATCAATAAACAAACTAAGGATTCAATTCTCAATGGACTATCAAGTTATTCAGAAGCAAAATGAGGATAAGCAAAATAAATCTGAAGGCAGAAGTGTGAAGAGATTACTGTGAATGTAGGGACATGTAACAATATGAGTAACAGATAGATGGGCAAATAGAGGTCTAGAAAACCATTTGGATGTAAATGTAAAACAGCACTAAAATTCTTTCAATTTTGTAAGCAGTCAGGGACGAGTTGAGAACCTGTCAAAGGTGCTCTGGAGTTGAAACCAAGGATAGGCATAAGATAGTTGATAAACTAAAAGATTGTTTGCTCCAGATATTTCTAGCAAAGACATGAGCAACATGCCATTTCTAAACTGCATTAACCCAACCACAATTTAATGGTTTCAATATAAATTATCTGGAAGTTGAAGTCTGGCTAAAAGGGATCAACATTAATTGATCCCTGGGGATGGATGCTATTCATCCCAGAGTACTAAGACAGAAGAGAAGAGATTTATGAGACCTTGGTGATCATAATGAGGGAGTTGAATGAACACTGATGAGGCTTGGTGCAGACTGGAAACTGATTAATGTGAAATGCATTTTCAAAAAGAATGACAAAGCAGAATAAGGCAACTGAAGATTCATTAATCTTACATCAATGCTAAGTAAAGTAATGGAATTGACTTAAGTGCCTTAACTTTTTTGTGGAACTAAAATCTCCAATAAACTATCATTAACCTACCAAAATAGTTTACTTGGACTTCCAAAAAGACTTGGCAAGCTTATGCATGAAAGGCTACTAGCCTTCTAAGTTCAAAGCAGGATTTAGGGTTAAAATTTGCAAATGACCAAGAATTTTGTTGAAGAGCAGAAAGGTACTTTAGTTAGAGTTATGCTGTGGTTGATTGGAGCATCTTAGGAATTGCTTTTTGGACACTTGTTTCGAATTTACATTAAGAAATTGGATTAGGAAACTCACTGCCACTTGGCTGAGGCAATTGATTCTGAGGAGGCAGCCCACAAACTATAAAATGAGTTGAACAAAACAGGTAAGTGGAATACAGACAAATATAAAGTAGTCTATGTAGGAATACAAAAATCAGCAAAGTAAATGGAATGTTGAAATATGTAGATAAAACTCTAGGGTGGAGGAAATCATAATCAAATTGCATCATGCTTTAGTCAGACCACACCTTCAGCACTGTCTTTTGAGATACAAGGATTACATGTAAGCTCTGAAGGTCGTTCATAGAAGAGTCTTGAGGCAAAACCCCAGTATAAAGAAACTGGAGACAGTTGAGATATGAAGCATACCAGGTTTAAGGAATTGACCATATTGAGATGGAATATGAAGCACTATGGAAAAGATAGCAGAGAATTACTTAAAACTATGAGAGTAGTACAAAAATAGCACAGGTTCAAACTAGTAAAAGACAAATTTAGAACCATAGAACACTTTGCACAAGGAACAAATAATACATGGAATAAATTCCTAGGTACAGCAGCAAGGAAAAAAGGTAGAATATCTTTTAAGAAAAATAATTGGATGTCTTGATAAGCGATTGGGGAACTATATTGTCTTTCTGGATGGATGAGTTAAGATTGGCCAAATATGGCTCAAATGGCTGCCATCATCGATATTTATCTTGTGAACTATCTCTAAGGGTATCTGGGCAGATATGTAAAGAAAGATCGATCTTGCTGTAATGTAGGGCAATGTGGCAGTTGTTACGTCGATGGTTCCCACTGTTCACCTCCCAACTGACCACAGCAAGTGTTTTTGTTCCTAGGGTTTTAAGCCCTTGTTTTTTTTTTGCCAAATAAACAGACAGTGACAGGTTTTCTTGTAGGTTTTATACAGAAGCTTAACTATTTATTGAACAATATTCATTCCTGAAATGTCACAACCGCACCCATGCACGCATTCACTTGTGCAATCACACATAAGAATAGACAGAGGAAAAGGGTAAGTGGTTTGAAGTGAGGTAGGTCTTCGGGGTTCATGGTAAATCTGTTGAATCTTTTCGGAGGACAATTTCTCTTTTAAAGTCTCAGACCTGGATTGTTAGATTTTCTGGTGATTAAGACTTTGGTCTGGAGGTGGTGGTTACTTTCAGTTCTATGTTGCACCAAGTTGAAGTGTGGAATTCGCAGCAGGGCTTCTCCTTTGGTTGTTGCTGGATCTCTCAAAGTTCTCAGCTGGACAGGCTTTTTGTGATGTGATCTCTCCCCTATCTCGCCAGAAAGCTACTATTTAAGGTGACCATTTCTCACATGTTGCCTCTGTTAGGAGATGCAGGGCCCCCTCCCTGCAGTGACCAACAATGGACAAGGATATGGCTACTTTATACCTCCTTTTGTTTCAGAAGAACCCATTCAATTCAGGAATGTCTTGATGGGTTCAGGATAGGTGTAATTGACACCTGTTAGCTTGGAATGTATCCTTTTCTCCTTAGCAGACAGTTTGAATATACAGGCTGTCAGCCCAACCTTTGGTGGCCATTTTGCAACACATTGTCCACTTTTTAAAAAGAAAAAGTCAGGTTTTTTTTAATAACTTTCCAATTTGTTTCCGTATCTTCATCGCTGCACTTCTCATGAGCATGACACAGTCAATTTACAAACAGCAAGGTCCACAAACAGCAATGAAACAAGTGCCTACATAAGATTTTTCAGTGGTGCAGATTGTGAGCTAAATGTTAGCCTGGACACCGGGAGTTCTCTGCTCTTAGATTTCATGGCACTTTTTGAAGAAACTTTTACATCCACCTGACAGGGCAGGTGGAGCTTTGATTATCTCATCCTGCATTGGAAACCTTTACAAATCTATGCAACAATGCAACAGTCCTTTAAGTACTGTATTGAAGTGTCAGCCTAGATTCATGTCCTGGAGAGGTGCTTCAACTTTCAAACTAAAAGGCAAGAGTTACCAATGAACCAAGTGACATCTTCATCAATCATGGGTGCTATTTCATCCTTTCCACCAGGAACCACTCTAACCAATTTAGAATTGTCTGACTGCCTTGCTCATTGTGAGATGCAGTGAGAAGAGACATTTTCCTGAGTGACAGACATTGCCAGAGTGAAGCTGGAGTCTGGTCAACATGGTAAGTTTTTGTCCAGCTTAAATTTTAAATTGAGTCAGGCTTTAAAATCTCCAGGTTAGGTAAATAGTCTTGTTAAACAAGAAGCAGCCGGCAGTTATCTGTCAACCAGTTGAAAGTAGTTGGGTTCAATAAGTGCTAATTATTGCAGCAGAAGCTCAGCTAGTGAGTCATCAAAATCTCTATATAAAGCAGACCAGTTCTCAGCTGAACGCAGTGAGGGGATGCAGTGAGAAGAGACATTTGCCTGAGTGACTGACATTGCCAGAGTGAAGCTGGAATTTGGTGCAAAGGGGGAAAGAGGGGCTCCTTTTCCTATCTTTTTTAGCCTCCAGCAGCTGGTGAGTCTTCCTTTGAATCCAAGATAGGTGATTGGTTAGTGTTTTATCATTAATCTTTGAAAACTCAGGTAATTTCAGAAATTACCTAATGTTTTTATTTAATAATTAAGCTTCGATTGAGAAACTGAGAATTAAGAAAGTGATTTAAAAAGTAATTAAAGTAAATTAATAGCTTAAGTAACAATGTCAGGACAGAGGTGATGTTGCAACTGTGGTATCTGGGAGTTTTTGGATGCCAAGGCGATCCAGGCCAAGCACATCTGCAGAAACTGTAAGCAGCTAAAGGAATTCCGGATCAGGATTATTGATCTGGAAGTCGAACTGCAAACACTGCGCAACATAAGGGAGGGGGAGAAATATCTGGACATTTTGTACCGGAAGATGGTCACACTGCTTAGAACAGGGTCATCTGTTTTGGTCAGCAGTGAGGGACAAGAGGATGTGACAGTGAGTGAGGCAGGTAATGGGACCGAGCAGAGTAGTGGAGGAGCCTCAGACTTTGCAATTGTCAAAAAGGTTTGAAGTGCTCTCAACCTGTGTGGATGAAAGTGATGCCTGCAAGGTGGATGAGCAGACTGGCCATGGCACTGTGGTACAGGAAGCCATTCAAGTGGGGGGAGTAAAAAGGAATGCAGTGGTAGTAGGGGATAGTATAGTGAGGGGGATTGACACTGTTGTGTGCAGCCGAGAGCGAGTCCAGAAGGCTGTGTTGCCTACCCGGTGCCAGGATTCAGGACATTTGCTCAGGGCTGGAGAGGAAGTTGGAGTGGGAGGGGGAGGATCCAGTTATCGTGGTCCATGTAGGTACCAATGGAATAAGTAAGACGAGGAAAGAGGTTCTGCTTAGACAGTATGAGGAGCTAGGCACCAAGTTGAAGAGCAGTACCTCAAGGGTAATAATCTCTGGATTATTACCTGAGCCATGTGCCAATTGGCAGAGGGCACATAAGATTAGTGAAATGAATATGTGGCTTAAAGACTCGTGTGACAAGTGGGTTTCAGTTTGTGGGGCACTGGCAGCAGTACTGGGGAAAGTGGGGGTTGTACCATTGGGACGGTCTGTACCTAAACCATGCTGGGACCAGTGTTCTAGCAAACCATACAACTAGGGAAGTAGAGAGGGCTTTAAATTAAACAAGAGGCGAGAGGTAGAGGTATGCAAAGGAAACCCGACCAAACTCTGAATGCTGGACCCGGAAGCCAAGCCCAGCCCGAACCGAATCGAACCCGACATATGCTGTCGGATCCAGTCAGGGTCAGGTCGGGAAGCCGGCCTTTACCCACATACTGATGTAAAGGCCTGCCACTCAACCTGACCCCGTCGACATGTCTGGTAGGGGTCGGGTCGGACTTCCGGGTCCCGAATTCGGGCTTGCGTCGGGTTTTCTTTGCATACCTCTAGGGAGAGGGATCAAGCTTGGTTAGATGCAGGAGAATGGCAGGAAGGGACGGAGAAAAAAACCTAATAACACACCAACAGTCAAGACCAGATGTTACAAAGATACCAAAAAGACACAATTAAAGGCTCTGTACCTGAATACACGTAGCAGTCATAACAAAGTAGACGAACTGATAGATCATATTTACTGCAATGTGCGCTGATAGCCATTACGGAGATGCGGCTGCAGGATGACTAGGATTGGGTCCTGAATATTGAGGGGTACATGACGTTCAAGAAGAATAGGGAGGTGGAGGGGGAGCACTCTTAATCAAAGATGGGGGCATTGGTGCAATAGAGATGACCTTGGTGCAGGAGATCGGGATGTAGAATTGGTTTGGGTGGAGATAAGGAATAGTAGGGGGAAAAACGTCACGAGTGGGAGCGATCTACAGGCCCCCTAACAGTAACCATAATGTAGGACGAAGTATAAAAGAAGAAATATTGGGTACTTGTGCTAAAGGAACAGAAGTAATCATGGTGATTTTAATCTACATATAAACTGGAAAAATAAGATTGGCAATAGTAGCCTGGATGATGAGTTAGTTTCTTAGAGCAGCACATTCTGGAACCAACCAGAGAGCAGGTTATATTCGACTTTGCATTGTGTAATGTGACAGGATTAATTAATGATCTCAGTGTAAAGGCAACTCTCGGTAGCAGCGACCACAATATGATTGAATTTTGCATCCAGTGTGAAAGACAGAAGAGTGTCTTGCACCAGTATTTTAAACTTAAATAAGTTAACTTAAATATGTGGGCATGAATGCTGAGCTAGCTGAAGTGAACTGAGTTACTGGGGGAGCCCAGCACATCAGTGCGAAAGATGAGGCTGAAGCATTTGCAACAATCTTCAGCCAGAAGTGCCGAGTTACTGATCCATCTCGTCTCCTCCTGAAGTCCCCAGCATCAAAGATGCCAGAGTTCAGCCAATTCGATTCACACCGCTTGATATCAAGAAATGTCTGAAGGCACTGGATACTGCAAAGGCTATGGGCCCTGACGATATTCCGCCAATAGTACTGAAGACCTGTGCTCCAGAACTTGTCGCGCCCCTAGCCAACCTGTTCCAGTACAGCTACAACACTGGCATCCACCCAGCAATGTGGAAAATTGCCCAGGTATGTCTTGTCCGCAAAAAGCAGGACAAGTCCAACCTGGCCAATTACAGCCCGATCAGTCTACTCTCAATCATCAGTAAAGTGATGGAAGGTGTCATCAACAGTGCCATCAAGCGGCACTTGCTGAACAATAACCTGCTCAGTGACGCTAGTTTGGGTTCCACGATGGCTGCTCAGCTCCTGACCTCATTACAGCCTTGGTTCAAACATGGACAAAAGAGCTGAACTCGAGGTGAGGTGAGACTGACTGCTCTTGACATGGGAATTGGGGAAAACTCTCCGCTGGTTAGTCATGCCTAGTGCAAAGGAAGATAGTTGTGGTTGTTGGAGGTCAATCATCTCAGCTCCAGGATATCACTGCAGGAGTTTGTCAGGGTAGTGTCCTAGGCCCAACCATCTTCAGCTGCTTCATCAATTACCTTCCTTCAATCATAAAGTCAGAAGTGGGGATGTTCGCTGATGATTGCACAATGTTCAGCACCATTCGTGACTCCTCAGATACTGAAGCAGTCCGTGTAGAAATGCAGCAAGACCTGAACAATATCCAGGCTTGGGCTGATAAGAGGCAAATAACATTCGCGCCACACAAGTGCCAGGTAATGACCATCTCCAACAAGAGAGAATCTAACTAATGTGGAGGTTGTTTAGGGAGCACTTGCTGCGACTGCTGGATAGGTTTGTCCCGATGAGGCAAGGAAGGGATTGTAGGGTGAAGGAACCTTGGATGACAAGAGATGTGGAACAGCTAGTCAAGAGGAAGAAGGAAGCTTACTTAAGGTTGAGGAAGCAAGGATCAGACAGGGCTCTAGAGGGTTACAAGGTAGTCAGGAAGGAACTGAAGAATGGACTCAGGAGAGCTAGAAGAGGACATGAAAAAGTCTTGGCGGGTAGGATTAAGGAAAATCCCAAGGCATTTTACACTTATGTGAGGAACAAGAGGATGGCCAGAGTGAGGGTAGGGCCAATCAGCGATAGTGGAGGGAACTTGTGCCTGGAGTCGGAGGAGGTAGGGGAGGTCCTAAATGAATACTTTGCTTCAGTATTCACTAGTGAGAAGGACCTGGTCATTTGTGAGGACAGCGTGGAACAGGCTGATATGCTTGAACAGGTTGAGGTTAAGAGGGAGGATGTGCTGGAAATTTTGAATGATATGAGGACAGATAAGTCCCCGGGGCCAGACGGGATATACCCAAGGATATTAAGGGAAGTGAGGGAAGAGATTGCCGCGCCTTTGGCGATGATCTTTGCGTCCTCACTGTCCACTAGAGTAGTACCAGATGATTAGAGGGTGGCAAATGTTGTTCCCTTGTTCAAGAAAGGGAATAGGGATAACCCTGGGAATTATAGACCAGTCAGTCTTACGTCGGTAGTGGGCAAATTATTGGAGAGGATTCTGAGAGACAGGATTTATGATTATTTGGAAAAGCGTAGTTTGATTAGAGACAGTCAGCATAGCTTTGTGAGGGGCAGGTCATGCCTCACAAGCCTTATTGAATTCTTTCAAGATGTGACAAAACACATTGATGAAGGAAGAGCAGTGGATGTGGTGTATATGGGTTTTAGCAAGGCGTTTGATAAGGTTCCCTATGATAGGCTCATTCAGAAAGTAAGGAGGCATGGGATACAGGGAAAGTTGGCTGTCTGGATACAAAATTGGCTGGCCCATAGAAGACAGAGGGTGGTAGTAGATGGAAAGTATTCAGCATGGAGCTCGGTGACCAGTGGTGTTCCGCAGGAATCTGTTCTGGGACCTCTGCTTTTTGTGATTTTTATAAATGACTTGGATGAGGAAGTGGAAGGCTGGGTTAGCAAGTTTGCCGATGACGCAAAGATTGCTGGAGTTGTGGATAGTGTGGAAGGCTGTTGTAGGTTGCAACGGGACATTGACAGGATGCAGAGCTGGGCTGAGAAGTGGCAGATGGAGTTCAACCTGGAAAAGTGTGAAGTGATTCACTTTGGAAGGTCGAATTTGAATGCAGAATACAGGTTTAAAGACAGGATTTTTGGTAGTGTGGAAGAACAGAGGGATCTTGGGGTCCATGTCCATAGATCGCTCAAAGTTGCCACCCAAGTTGATAGGGTTGTTAAGAAGGCATATGGTGTGTTGGCTTTCATTAACAGGGGGATTGAGTTTAAGAGCCGCGAGGTTATGCTGCAGCTCTATAAGGCCCTGGTTCGATCACACTTGGAATATTGTGTTCAGTTCTGGTCGCCTCATTATAGGCAGGATGTGGAAGCTTTAGAGAGGGTGCAGAGGAGATTTACCAGGTTGCTGCCTGGACTGGAGAGCATGTCCTACGAAGAAAGATTGAGGGAGCTGGGGCTTTTCTCATTGGAGCGAAGAAGGATGAGAGGTGACCTGATAGAGGGGTACAAGATGATGAGAGGCATAGATAGAGTGGATAGCCTGAGACTTTTTCCCAGGGTGGAAAGGGCTATCACCAGGGGGCATAATTTTAAGGTGATTGGAGGAAGGTTTCGGGGAGATGTCAGAGGTAGGTTCTTTACACAGAGAGTGGTGGGTGCGTGGAATGCGCTGCCAGCGGTGGTAGTAGAAGCAGATACATTAGGGACATTTAAGCGACTCTTGGATAGCTACATGGATGATAGTAGAATGAAGGGTAGGTAGGTAGTTTGATCTTAGAGTAGGTTAAAGGTTCGGCACAACATCGTGGGCCGAAGGGCCTGTACTGTGCTGTACTGTTCTATGTTCTAACCATCTCTCTTTGACATTCAATGGCATTACCATGGCTGAATCTCCCACTATCAACATCCTAGGGGCTACCATTGACCAGAAACAGAACTGGAGTAGCTATATAAATACCGTGGCTACAAGAGCAGGTCAGAGGCGAGGAATCCTGCAACAAGTAACTCACCTCCTGACTCCCCAAAGTCTCTCCACCATCTGCAAGCATGTCAGGAGTGTGATGGAATACTCTCCACTTGCCTGGATGGGTGCAGCTCCAACAACACTCAAGAAGCTTGACGCCATCCAGGACAAAGCAGCCCGCTTGATTGGCACCCCATCCACAAACATTCACTCCCTCCATCACCGACGCACAGTGGCAGCAGTGCGTACCATCTACAAGATGCACTGCAGCAACACACCAAGGCACATTAGACAGCACCTTCCAAACGCGCAACATCTACCAACTAGAAGGACAAGGGCAGCAAATGCATGGGAATGCCACCATCTGCAAGTTCCCCTCCAATGCACACACCATCCTGACTTGGGACTAGATCGCCGTTCCTTCACTGCAAAATCCTGGAACTCCCTTCCTAACAGCACTGTGAGTATACCTAACCCACATGGACTGCAGCGGTTCAAGAAGGCAGCTCACCAGCTCAAGGGCAATTAGGGATGGGCAATAAATGCAGGCCTAGCCAGTGACGCCTGCATCACATTTATAGAGATTATAGAGAGATACAGCACTGAAACAGGCCCTATGGCCGACCGAGTCTGTGCTGACCATCAACCACCCATTTATACTAATCCTACATTAATCCCATATTCCCTACCACATCCCCTCCTACATTAATCCTATATTCCCTATCATTCTCCTACCTACACTAAGGGCAACTTACAATGGCCAATTTACCTAAAAACCTGCAAGTCTTTGGTGGTGGGAGGAAACCGCAGCACCCGGCGGAAACCCACGCGGCCACAGGGAGAACTTGCAAACTCCACACAGGCAGTACCCAGAACTGAACCCGGGTCGCTGGAGCTGTGAGGCTGCGGTGCTAACCACTGTGCCGCCCCGAATGAATAAAAAATATTACTAGGCTAGGAGGTAGATCAATAGAGAAGCAGTAGCAGACTTTCAAGGGAATATTTCAGAATACTCAGGATAAGTATATTCCTACTATAAAGAAAAATTCTAAGGGGAGGACCCACAATCCGTGGTTAACTCAAGAAGTTAAGGAAAGAATCAGAAGTAAGGAAAAGGCATATAATTGTGCAAAGATAAGTGACAGGTCAGATGATTGGTCAGAATATAAAGAATGGCAGAGAATAACTAAAAGGTTAATCAGGAGAAAGAAATTAGAGTATGAGAGGAAGCTAGCTAGAAATGTAAAAACTGATAGCAAGAGTTTCTGCAGGTATTTAAAAAGGAAAAGAGTAAGTAAAGTGAATGTTGGTCCTCCAGAGAGTGAGAATGGGGAGTTAATAGATAATGAAATGACGAATGAAATGAATAAATATTTTGCTTCTGTTTTCACTATAGAAGATACAAAAAACATTCTAGTACTAGCTGTAAATCAGGAGGTGGAAGGAAGAGAGGAACTTGTTGAAATTACAATCACCAGGGAAGCAGTACTGACCAAACTAAAGGAGCTGTGGACTGACAAGTCCCTGGATCGTGATGGGCTTCATCCTAGGGTCTTAAAAGAGGTGGCTAATGAGGTGGTAAATGCGTTGGTGTTAATTTTTCAAATAACACTAAATTCTGGAAAGGTTCCATCAGACTGGAAAATAGCAAATATAATCCCTCTATTCAAGAAGTGGGGGGAGACAGAAAACTGGTAACTATAGGCCAGTTCGCTTGACATCTGTCTTGGGGAAGGTGTTAGAATCAATCATTAAGGAGGCTATAGCTGGGCACTTCGACAAACTCAGGGTAATCGGGAATAGTCAGCATGGATTTGTGAAAGGGAGATTGTTTAACCAATTTATTGGAGTTCTTTGAAGGAGTAACGTGCTGTGGATAAAGGGGAGCCTGTTGACATACTGTTCTTGGATTTCCAGAAGGCATTTGACAAGGTGCCACATAAAAGGTTATTACACAAAGTAGGAGCTCATAATGTAGGGGGTAACATGTTAGCGTGGATAAAAGATTAGCTGGCTGGCAGAAAACAGACAGTATGCATAAATGGGTCCTTTTCTGATTGGCAGGATGTCGTTCGTGAGTGGAGTTCCACAGGGGTCTGTGCTGGGGCCTCAACGTTTTACAATTTATATCAATGACTTTTTTTTAGAGATACAGCACTGAAACAGGCTCTTCAGCCCACCGAGTCTGAGCCGACCATCAACCACCCATTTATACTAATCCTACACTAATCCCATATTCCTACAACATCCCCACCTGTCCCTATATTTCCCTACCACCTACCTCTACTCGGGGCAATTTATAATGGCCAATTTACCTATCAACTGCAAGTCTTTTGGTGGTGGGAGGAAACCGGAGCACCCGGCGAAAACCCACGCAGACACAGGGAGAACTTGCAAACTCCACACAGGCAGTACCCAGAATTGAACCCGGGTCGCTGGAGCTGTGAGGCTGCGGTGCTCGCCACTGTGCCGCCCGATTGGGTTTAAAGGGATCAAAGGATATGGGGGGAAAGTGGGAACAGGTTACTGAGTTGGATGATCAGCCATGATCATAATGAATGGCGGAGCAGACTTAAATGAGGGGAGCGATGACATGGTAGCTAAATGTGCAGATGACACAAAGATAGGTAGGAAAGTATGTTGTGAAGAGGACATAAGGAGCTTGCAGACCGATATAGATAGGTTGAGTGAGAGGTCAAAAATCTGGCAGATGAAGTATAATGTGGGAAAATGTGAAGTTGTTTACTTTGGCAGGAAGAATAAAAAAGCAGAGTATTACTTAAACGGAGAATGACTGCAGAACTCCGAGGTGTAGAGGGATCTCTGTGTTCTCGTGCATGAGTCCACAAAAAGTTAGTATACAGGTACAGCAAGTCATAAAGGCGGCTAATGGAATGCTATCCTTTATTTTGAGAGGAATTCAAAATAAAAGTAAGGATGTTATGCTTCAGTTATACAGGGCATTAGTGAGACTACATCTCAAATACTGTGTGCAATTTTGGTCTCCTTATTTAAGGAAGGATGTGAATGCGTTGGAGGCGGTTCACTAGATTGAGTGGGTTGTCTTATGAAGAAAGGTTGGACTGACTGGGCTTGTTTTCACTGGAGTTTAGAAGAGTGAGGGGAGATTTGATTGAAGTAATAATGGGCAGCGCAATGGTTAGCACCGCAGCCTCACAGCTCCAGCGACCCAGGTTCAGTTCTGGGTACTGCCTGTGCGGAGTTTGCAAGTTCTCCCTGTGACTGCGTTGGCTTCCGCGGGTGCTCTGATTTCCTCCTACAGCCAAAGTCTTGCAGGTTGATTGGTAAATTGCCCCTAGTATAAGTAGGTGGTAGGGGAATTGTGGGATGTGGTAGGGAATATGAGATTAATGTAGGATTACTATAAATGGGTGGTTGTTGGTTGGCACAGACTCGGTGGGCCAAAGGGCCTGTTTCAGTGCTGTATCACTCTATGACTCTATAATAAGATCCTGAATGGTCTTGACAAGGTGGATGTGGAAAGGATGTTTCCTTTTGTGGGCGAGTGCAGCACTAGGGGGCACTGTTTTAAAATTAGGGGTCACCCTTTTAGCACAGAGATGAGGGGAATTTTTTTCTGAGGGTTGTGTGACTTTGGAACGCTCTGCCTCCAGAAGGTGGTGGAGGTGGGGGTCATTGAATAATTGTAAGGCGGGGTAGATAGATTCTTGTTAGGCAAGGGAATCAAAGGTTATCGGGGTAGATGGGAGTGTGGAATTCAAGACACAAACATCTCAGCCATGATCTTATTGAATGGCGGAGAAGGCTAGAGGGGCTGAATGGCCTACTTCTGCTCCTAATTCGTATGCTTGCATGTTCATATATAAAATAAAATGATCTGAGTTTGAGGAAAAAGCAAGTTCTTTTCATCAAACTGAAACTTGTTTTGAGATTTTTTGTTAAACGGAAATGATCCTTCCTCAATTAAGTTGCTTTAAACAGGCACAATTAATTTGTGGTTGAGGTGGAGATCATTGTATCCTTTTTGGGAAAATTGGATAAATATTTAAAGCAGAAGATGGCACAGCTACAGGGAGAAAGCAGGGCAATGTGATTAGTTTTGGATTGATCTAGCAAAGTCGTCAGCCCAAATGGCCCCCCTCTGTATTGTAAACTTTTACAATTGTATTTAAATTTTCTTAGTGGTCAATTTCAGGAACTGGAGTTCGTGTACATGCATTGCTAAATCCACACTTACTTAATGAACTGCATTTTTAGCAGTTTTCACTTTACATAAATTATCTTTGCTTATTGCCAGTTAATGATTCAAGTTATTATTTTACAGAAGGTGGAGGGGGCTGTTCATTTTGTGGAAAGAGCCTAAAATACATTACAACATCATTGTACCATGTTTCGTAAAGCATTATGGAAAAATGCTGGCTGACCGTTTTTTTGAGTTGATCATCTCTAAGTCATAAATGTCAGAATTTTGTTGTTCGTGGACTATGTAATGACTTGAAAGGAAATAAAAACTTTATGTAGCAAAAAAAGCTTCTCCAAACACAGATTGGTGAAACACAAAAAAGTTAATATTTTGTGTGCAGATCCTTCTAAAAAAACTGTGTTCTATATAATAAACTGTAAGCGCAGTACCTTTTGAAAAGTGATGGGCTGTTTGAGGGGGGCTGTTGTAGGTTTGTCTAGCTGTGTGCTTGTTTCTGGCCCAGTTGTTTGTAACTCAGAATCTATAGCACGTCTGCAACATTTAATCTTGGTATTGTCCGCTATAACCTTCGAACGCCAATCCTCATAACCTTTGTAAATAGTTTCAAGTTGTTCAGCTCTTAAAGTATCACCTGAAATGCAAAATTTTGTGCAGTGATTTCATTTTTTTAAAAGAAAATATCACTGCCATTATATATGAAAATGTCACAGGAAAAACCAGCTGCTCCATCTATGCTTTCACATACAGCCATAATGCCTTGCACAGCGCAGTTAGATACTCCCTAGAGTACATATAATCTCTTGGGAGAGGCACAAAACCAAACAAACCATATTTTTCACATTTTATGGAATAGAAGATGCTTAAATTTGCAAGATTAGCAAGAACTCATGAAAGCTGTAATAAAATAACCAATCTAGTAAAACACACTGCATGTATTTAGTTAAATGCTCAAGTTAGATTCTGTTTAATGAATGTTCAGAGAGCGAGAGTATCGTCTGGCATGAGAACATTCCATACGGAGAGCTGATTAGGATTTTAGTGTACTCAAAAAAAACCCAGAAATACTTAAATTCTTTTATGGCATTCTTCAGTTATAATTTTTATTAAACAATAATGAAATAAAAGCAAAATACTGCAGATGCTGGAAATCTGAAACAGAACAAAAAGTGCTGGAAATACTCAGCAGGTCTGGCACCATCTGTGGAGAGAGAAGCAAAGTTAATGTTTCAGGTCTGTGACCTTTCATCACAACTGGCAAAGGTTAGAAAAGAATTAGGTTTTAAGCAAGTGAAGGGGAGGGAAGTGGGGGAGAGAACAAAGGGGAAGGTGTTTGATAGGGCAGAGGGAGATTAAATAACAAAGTTGTCCTGGGACAAAGGCAAAGCGTGTGTTAATGCTTGTGGTGAAAGACAAAGCATTAGTCCAGAGAGAGTGTTAATAGTGAATAATGGGCAGCTCTGACTGCATGAAAAGCAGGCACATGGTTAAAAAAATAAAATATTAAAAAAAAGGCCAGTCATACTCTGAAGTTATTGAACTCAATGTTCTGTCCACAAGGCTGTAGAATGTCTAATCGAAAGATTAGATGTTGATGTTCACTGGAACACTGGAGCGGGCCAAAGCTAGAAATGTTGGCATGACAGCAGGGGGAAAGTGTCGAAATAGCAAGCAACCAGAAGCTCAGGGTCATGCTTTCGGACTGAGCGGAGGTGTTCAGCAAAGCGGTCACCCAATCTGCATTTGGTCTCTTCAACGTGGAGGAGACCGCATTGTGAGCAGCGAATACAGTATACTACATTGAAAGGAGTACAAGTAAATAGCTGCTTCACCTGAAAGGAGTGTTTGGGGCCTTGGATCGTGAGGAGAGAGGAGGTAAAAGGGCAGGTATTACACCTCCTGCGATTGCATGGGAAGGGGACGCGGTGTCAGGGGTAATGGAGGAGTGGACCAGGGTGTTGCGGAGGGAATGCTGATAGGGTAGGGGAGGGGAAGATGCATTTAGTGGTGGCATCACGCTGGAGGTGGCGGAAATGGCAGAGTGAGGACAAGGGGAACCCTTTGAAGGTTTCAATATTAGATCAGTTAAGTTTCCAGTAAATATAAAAGAGCCAAAGTGATTTTTCTATAAATATCTGCAATTTTAATTGTCAAACACAAGATTTTACGCACTTATGGTGTGATATTTAAATATATTTCATAACTAATCACATCAAGAATTTTATATCAAAATAAATGCCAAGTAACCATTCTTGTAATTTTCAAATCTGCAATCATAGCTTTTACTACCGTAACATGGAGAAATTTTGACCTCCAAATTTGGCCAATAACTCAGGAAAAAGGTGGTTAATAAAATGTAGTCCATTGACAGCAGATTGAGTGGATTTTACAAGGTTTTTTTTCTCTTTTCTTTTCGTCCCTGTCCTTTCAAGGTTGTTGACTCGTAACTCATATGTACTGTCAAGGGCACAAGGTCAAATACCTTGACCAAATAAACATTGAGTTTAGACATTGAGGCTTAAGAATTCTGCATCTCCAAAACCACTCCCCAACACAGTGAGCAAATCGAGGCAAAAAAACTGCTCAGGAAAGTGCTCAACCATCTTTCTAGGCCAGTCCTGTTAAGGTACACTATACTCAACTCTGTTGACATGCGTATGAAGAGTTGGTGAAAATGAAGGAAACATGACCTCAACTATGTTTCTCTCATTAGGGATCACCATTTA
The DNA here is from genome assembly GCF_036365525.1 of Heterodontus francisci. Taxonomy (NCBI): domain Eukaryota; kingdom Metazoa; phylum Chordata; class Chondrichthyes; order Heterodontiformes; family Heterodontidae; genus Heterodontus; species Heterodontus francisci. The sequence continues at coordinate 65,023,788 of NC_090389.1, forward strand.
CATCCAGAGGTCAATGGAGGAGGCTTTGGTCCAGAAGGAGAAGGGAAGCAAACACTCTCTGAGCACATCCATGCTTGAGCCCATCACAGCAATATACAATTTTTGTGTTTTTTCAAAACCGACAGCTTACTGGCTATCTCTGCTTTGTGCAAGTGTTCACTCCAAGACTAGCACAACGTGAGTGGAGGCCAAGGAGCCACCTCCTGTTTGTTAATGGCTCTGGGACCAGAACTATGGTCAGATATATTTTAAAAAATCAAAAATGCTAATGAATGTTAGCTTATATAACTAGAGGCCTAGAATATAAAGGGGAAGAAGTTTTGCTACAGCTAAACAAAGCCTTGGTTAGACCATATCTGGAGTAAGTTGTTCAAATCTGGGCACCAAACCTCAGAAAGGACACATTGGCTTTGAAATGAGCACAATGCAGATTCAACAGAATGCTACCAGGCCTCCAAGGATTAGATTATGAAGAGAGATTACATAAAATAGGCTTGTATTTCCTGCAATATAGGTTAATAGGTGATTTATTTGAGCCTTTTTGGATGTTGAGGTGGGGATTTTATAGTGGGGGGTAATGTTGAGGTCGAGGATTTATTGAGGGGATTTAGTGCAGAGTTGGAATGTTGGGTCTCATGTTCATCTCAAATTTGAGAAATGCCCCTGGATCTCGCTAAAAAGTGAAATAATACCCATCAGCACAATTTTTAAAAATTGCTTCTCCTCTGCAAGTCAAGTGCCTGGCTCCTCATGTCACACTGGCTTTTTGCAAAAGGGACCTCTGGCTACTGGCAAGCCCCAAGCACCCTAGAAATGATCTTGGATCAACCCTTGTGGCCGTACCCTCCACTGAGCACCATAAACAGAAGACAACACCCATCATCTTTATTGCTCCTCTTATGATATGGAGTTTCATGACCCGCAGCGGCACACATACCACCATCTCCGGCATTGTGGTGCAACCAATGTACTGTCAGTCATCTTGGCTCGTCCTTGTCACTGGATAAGGTGCATTAGCTGAGAAAGCAGCTTGGCTTATGCGCTAACCTTGTTGCTCTGATCTCGCCTGCACAGGCAAACATCTTGCTAGCCTTATCTGCCTGTGATTGGTAAACTGAAGAAATTCTGTTAGCTCAGGCAGCGAGGGTATCATGGCCATTCACATGCAGATGAAACGACTGCACAATCCATGCAGCTGCCCTAGGCAACCAAGCAGCTCTATTTAGAGATGGTTTGCTTGCCCCTATGGGAGACAGCCCAATAAGGGCCTTGCTTCACCACCTACATTTCCTGATAAATTTGCATGTTGGAATGTTCAAACCCTAACGGACTATATTAGAGGTGCTTCACTCCCTCAAAGGATGGTACACATCAACTATGAGCTGTCCCATATTAACATTGATGTTGCAGCACTGAGTGAAATACAGATCACAGGAATTGGTTCACCTTGTGAAAATGACTACGCCTCCTGGTCTGGGAAGCCTAATGGGATATGGCATGAGCATGGTTTATGTTTCGCCATCAGAAACAAATTGGTTGAGACAATTGATGAACCTGAGTGCCACTCAGAAAGACTCATGTCTGTACGTACCCCAATAAATCCAACAGATTTTGACACCATCAGTACTTATGCTGAAATGATGTCCTATAAGTTAGAGAAAAGGATGAGATTTTATGATGAACATGACCAACTGTTGACAAATGTAGCAGAAAGTGACAAAATATTTCTTTTAGGAGATTTCAATGCGTGCGTTGGAAAAGACTTTGATTTAGGACATCTGTACTTGGGGGCCATGATATTGGAGCTATGAATTCAAATGGATAGCTGTTAGAGTTCTGCTGCAATCACAACTTAATCATCATCAACACGCTGTTTCCTATGAAAGACAGATGGAAAGTGACATGGCAACATCCCTGTTCCACCCACTGGCATCAACTTGATTTCATTATTGTCCGATGTCAGGATATGAAAGATGTTCAGATCTCCAGATCTAAGCATAGTGCTGATTGTGAAACCGATCATGCTCCTGTCCATTGTAAGTGCTCCAATTTTGTTCAAAAAGAAAAGAAACTATAAACATCAAGCCCATCCATGGATAAATGTGCAACTCCTCAAGGACAGCCAAAAGAGGGAGAATTTTCAGCAAGTACTAGCTGAAGCCTTTGCTGAAAAACTCATTCCAAGTAAACCTCAGAGTCCAGAAGAGGAGTGGACATCTATTTGGAATACTGTGTATAATGGATTGCCAGCAGCTGGGAGGCCCTAGTCTGCACCATAAGCTGTTCTTGCTTATCATCAGCATGTGGGAAAAAGGAGAAGTTCCCCAGGAAACTAGAGATGCCCAAATCATAACCACGTACAAGAATTAAGGTGACAAATCACATTGGAACAACTACCAAAGCATTTCACTATTGTGTGTAGTGGAAAGAAATTGCCTGAATAGTGCTCAGTCGTCTAAAAAATATGGCAATGATGTCTATCCAGAGAGCCAGTGTGCAATGAGCTGGTCGTTCAACCACAGACATGAACTTTACAACTTCAAGATAAGTGCAGAGAACAGTAAAAGCCACTAGATTCTGCTTTTGTAGACCTGACCAAAGTCTTGGATCTGGTTAACAGAGATGGTCTGTTCCCCCTTCTTCAAAAAAAAATCAGTTGTCCACCAAAACTACTCCAGATCGTGAAATCTTTCCATTATGAAATGAAAGGAAGAATCTTCTACAATGGATTTCCAACTGATTCATTCTCAATACTCAGTGCAGTAAAGCAGGAATGTGCTCTTGCACCAACGCTGTTTGACATCTTCTCCTGCCTCTTCTTGTAAGCTTTTCGGGATAATGAAAAAAATTTTAGAGGAGTATTACTACGTACAAGATCAGGTGGAAGACTGTTCAACCAGTCCTGACTGAGAGCAAAGACCAAATTGAGACATGTTCTGATATGTGAATTCCTGTTTGCTAATGATGCAGCTTTTGTGGCACATTCAGCTGAAGGCCTGCAGTCAATTCTAAGTGCCTTTTGAACTGCTGCAGAGGAATTTGGGGTCAGTCTACAAAAAACAGTGGCAATGACTCAATGTGGTCAGTCCAAAGCAGCATTACAAATAAACAACACTGAATTGAACAATGTAGACAAACTCTGCTACCTGGGCTCAATGGTTTCAAGTGAAATGAAACTTGATGAGATATCGGCTCGTATTGCTAATGCTGCTGTAGCATTTGGCAAGCTTCAGGCAAGAGCCTGGAAAAACTCCAAACCTACAATTGCCACACAACTAAAAATCTATAATGTCTGCATATTAAGTAGGCTGCTGTTTGGTGCTGAAACTTGGGACTACATATCAGAAGCAGGAACGCAGATTGAATTCATTTCATATGCGTTGCTTGTGAAAGACCTTTGAGATCCATTGGTAGCATACAGTCTCCAACACAGAAGTCCTGCAGCTTTCTAATTCAGAAAGTATCATGGCGACGCTTAAAGCTACGTCAACTACGGTGGCTAGGCCATGTCATTAGAATGGCTGATGGTCACCTAGAAAAAGATGCACTATATGGCGAGCTTGATAGCACCAGCAGACCCGTTGGCTGGCCAAAGCTAAGATACAAGGGATCATGCAAGTGAGACATCCTTTCATGCCAGATTGACTGAAACAGCTGGGAACAGTCTTCACATGACCAAAGTACTTGGTGCCTAAGTCTCCAAACTGGAGCACAGAAATTTGAAGAACTACACTTACAAATTGCCACAGAGGAGCACCGTTGCAGGAAGGAGCATGCGGCAGTAGCCCCTGCATCAGTGAATGACAACCTCCGATGCCCCCATTGCAACCAGTAATGCTTTGTTCGAATTGGACTGTACTCCCACCTGAAGACTCACAACAGATGAGCAGTAGATGTGAATCATGGCAACGATGCAAAGCCAAAGAGAAGAGGATTTTGGAAGGAATTGATAGGGTAGGTAGAAAAAAACTTTTTCTGTTGTTGGGGGAGTCTAGGACAAGAGGACATGACCTCAAAATCACAGCCACACCATTCAACCGAAGGGTTAGCAAATCACACAAACAGTGCTCTAAGTGTGAAACCCCCTCCCACAAAAAGTAATAGATGCTCATTCAATTAATTTTAAATCTGAGACTGAAAGATTTTTGCTAAACAAGGGTATAAAGGGATGTGGGACCAAGGCAGACAGATGGAGTAGCGATGCAGATTAGACGTGAACTCATTAAACAGTGGAAGAGGCTTGAGAGGCTGAATGGCCTACTTCTGTTCCCATAGTCAATGGAAATAACAAGAGGACGGTTTCTCCATCAGGTTGCCGATGTACAATACCAGTTTTATGCCTAGGCAGCAAAGTGAAAATCTATGCCATTAACTTTGAAATAACGCCGGGGAACAGTTCTGTATAACCACTTAACGCATTTGTCTGTAATCCCTCTGTCTACTAATTTAACAGAATCATTTACACATTTTAAATAAATTAATTAGCGTCTGTACCAAATTAATGGAGGAAGGAATTTCAGGTAAGGCGTTAAGCATTTGTACGTTCGTGTCCTCCATACTACTTTAAGCTATCTCATTTCCAAACACGATTTCAGCACTGCTGTTCTTTTCTATATTCCCTTTGTTTTCTTGAGAGTTATATAACTATTCAGTATCTGATCCTGCAAACTCTTCAATGAGGTTCCGCATTTTTTTAAAATTACTAATCACTAAAGCACATACCTGCCAAGTGAATACTGAGTTGGGGTGATGCGTAAGATACCTTTTTGTATAATTCAAAATCTTTATTCCTTTCACTCCATTTCCATCTGCCACGTTGTAGGATTGGCACATATAGGTTACCATGCAGAATATTTTCCTTCCAAATCTAGAAGCAAAACACCAGAGTTCATACCATCAACAGTAATAAGAAAACTGCACTGTGAAGGTGTCTATGGCGAGTTATGCAAATCACCCCCATGAGTCAAACAATCATGCACAAAAGCTTTATCTGCGTGGGGAGTGAAATGATTGGAGCTCTGAATTTGCATGCCAGAAAAGAGGCCCAAGGACTACTCTGAATAAGTCCTCGGACTTCAAAGGAGTGAATGCGGTGAGCTATGAGCACCAACTGGGCACTCTGATGCAGCTCGCTGGTCCAGGCCATTTACAGTTCTTCTTGCTTGGACACTGAGTCATCCTGTAGATTTTTTGTTCCCAAAAATATACTTAATTCATAAAAATTTGTAAAAAGATACAATACAAAACAGTTCAAATTTGACATTTTGGAAAGTGCAATAGAGATCAGATTCCTTCGATACAAAACATGAGGTGCCTCACAACTCTTGCCATTCCATTTTATATGCATTACACAGCAAAAACATTTTTGGTGCATACAGCCCGAGGGGTTTTACATGAGTTCCAGCCCCTCCGTATACTATGGCGTGCAGACCTTACACAGTGGCCTTTCCCCATTGACCCTTTGTGGCAGCTGCCCTAAGCTTTAGTGCATCCCTCAGCAAGTAGTCCTGGACCTTGGAATGTGCCAGTCTGCAACACTCGGTCGTGGACAACTCTTTGCACTGGAAGATCAGCAAGCTTCAGGCAGACCAAAGCGCATCTTTCACCAAGTTGATGGTCCTCCAGCAACAGTTAATGTTTATCTCGGTGTGCGTCTCTGGGAACAGCCCATAGAGCACAGAGTCCTGTGTTACAGAGCTGCTCAGGATGAACCTTGACAAAAACCACTGCATCTCTTTCCACATGTGCTTTGCAAAGGCACATTCCAGAAGGAGGTAGACAACGGTCTCTTCCCCACCACAGCCACATCGAGGGCAGCGTACGGAGGTGGTGAGCTGAGTCGTCCCTTAGGTTAAGTCTAAGGTGGAGGGGGTGGGTGTGGACCAACAGTGTGGAGGTAAAAAAAGCAGTTCCTGCTGCTCCTGGCTCCACATTAAGGGAAGTTTTTTTAAGAAAAGGCTTCTTTAGTAGCCCCCACCACTGCTTAAGCCACTGTAGAGCCTGAAAGACTAGCGAGAGCTTGCACAGTGCAAGAGTAGTGCAATATTGAAATGAAGCCGGTGCCAAGGTGACCTTAAACAAAAAAAAAGGCCCTGACAAATTTAGCAGTGGTCAGAACATCTACACGATTCAAGCACTGCTTGATATTTTAATCATCTATGTGGTGTTGTATTATTTCTTTCTTTTGGGCCTCCTTATCTCGAGAGACAATGGATACGCGCCTGGAGGTGGTCAGTGGTTTGTGAAGCAGCGCCTGGAGTGGCTATAAAGGCCAATTCTGGAGTGACAGGCTCTTCCACAGGTGCTGCAGAGAAATTTGTTTGTTGGGGCTGTTGCACAGTTGGCTCTCCCCTTGCGCCTCTGTCTTTTTTCCTGCCAACTACTAAGTCTCTTCGACTCGCCACAATTTAGCCCTGTCTTTATGGCTGCCCGCCAGCTCTGGCGAATGCTGGCAACTGACTCCCACGACTTGTGATCAATGTCACACGATTTCATGTCACGTTTGCAGACGTCTTTATAACGGAGACATGGACGGCCGGTGGGTCTGATACCAGTGGCGAGCTCGCTGTACAATGTGTCTTTGGGGATCCTGCCATCTTCCATGCGGCTCACATGGCCAAGCCATCTCAAGCGCCGCTGACTCAGTAGTGTGTATAAGCTGGGGGTGTTGGCCGCTTCAAGGACTTCTGTGTTGGAGATATAGTCCTGCCACCTGATGCCAAGTATTCTCAAGTATTTGAGAATATTATATGCTACTATATACTACCTGTAACATTAATTGGTATCTGGTAATTGAAGAGCGTGCAGTGAAAGAGTGCATGTGCAGGTGTTGGTTATTTGGACTTGTCCTTGATGAGAAAATTTGGTTCTACTTCATTTAAATACCAGTTGTATATGTTTGTTGTGGATCTATAAATATTTTTGTAAGTCTGCTGTGTGTTGTAATGAACTATATATTTTGATATTGATAGCACTCCAGTATGCTATCTGTAATGATGAAATGCCATAATTAAATCTGTGTTACAAAATGATAGAAATGTTGATTCATAAGGAGGCCATATGGTCTATCGTACCCATGCTAGCTCCCCACTAGAGCTATCTTTAATGTTTTTGTTCTTTGTTTTTATCTAATTTCCTCTCAAGATGTCATGATTGACTAGGCTATAACAGGCACTTGTTATCACTTATTCCATATTAAAATAACACTGCTTGAAAAATAGCCTTCTAACTTCCTCTCTTTATACTTCAAGTACTAATCCTGACTTTGATTTATTGGCAATTCACCAACCAATGAAGATAATCTTTCAATATGTACCCCTTCAAACTTTTGAATGACTTTGAATACTTCAGTACAGTTTGCAGCTCCTCTGATACTGAAGCAGCCCGTGTAGATATGCAGCAAGACCTGGACAATATCCAGGCTCGGGTCGATACGTGACAGGTAATATATTAGAATTAGAATTAGAATATTACAGCGCAGTACAGGCCCTTCGGCCCTCGATGTTGCGCCGATCATCTGACCTACACTATTCCATTTACATCCATATGTCTATCCAATGACCACTTAAATGCCCTTAAAGTTGGCGAGTCTACTACTGTTGCAGGCAGGGCGTTCCACGCCCCTACTACTCTCTGCGTAAAGAAACTACCTCTGACATCTGTCCTATATCTTTCACCCCTCAACTTAAAGCTATGTCCCCTCGTGTTTGCCATCCTCATCCGAGGAAAAAGACTCTCACTGTCCACCCTATCTAACCCTCTGATTATCTTGTATGTCTCTATTAAGTCACCTCTCCTCCTCCTCCTCTCTAACGAAAACAACCCCAAGTCCCTCAGCCTTTCCTCGTAAGACCTTCCTTCCATACCAGGCAACATCCTAGTAAATCTCCTCTGCACCCTTTCCAAAGCTTCGACATCCTTCCTATAATGCGGTGACCAGAACTGCACGCAATACTCCAGGTGCGGCCTCACCAGAGTTTTGTACAGCTGCATCATGACCCCGTGGCTCTGAAACTCGATCCACCTACTAATAAAGGCTAACACACCATATGCCTTCTTAACAGCCCTATTAACCTGGGTAGCAACTTTCAGGGATTTATGTACCTGGATACCAAGATCTCTCTGCTCATCTACACTACCAAGAATCTTCCCATTAGCCCAGTACTCTGCATTGCTGTTACTCCTTCCAAAGTGAATCACCTCACACTTCTCCGCATTAAACTCCATTTGCCATCTCTCAGCCCAGCTCTGCAGCCTATCTATGTCCCTCTGTACCCTACAACACCCTTCGACACTATCCACAACTCCACCGACCTTCGTGTCATCCGCAAATTTACTAACCCACCCTTCTACACCCTCATCCAGGTCGTTTATAAAAATGACAAACAGCAGTGGCCCCAAAACAGAACCTTGCGGTACACCACTAGTAACTAAACTCCAGGATGAACATTTGCCATCAACCACCACCCTCTGTCTTCTTTCAGCTAGCCAATTTCTGATCCAAAGCTCTAAATCACCTTCAACCCCATACTTGCGTATTTTCTGCAATAGCCTACCGTGGGGAACCTTATCAAACGCCTTACTGAAATCCATATACACCACATCCACGGCTTTACCCTCATCCACCTGTTTGGTCACCTTCTCGAAAAACTCAATAAGGTTTGTGAGGCACGACCTACCTTTCACAAAACCGTGCTGACTATCGCAAATGAACTTATTCTTTTCAAGATGATTATAAATCCTGTCTCTTATAACCTTTTCCAACATTTTACCCACAACCGAAGTAAGGCTCACAGGTCTATAATTACCAGGGCTGTCTCTACTCCCCTTCTTGAACAAGGGGACAACATTTGCTATCCTCCAGTCCTCCGGCACTACTCCTGTCGACAATGACGACTTAAAGATCAACAACAACGGCTCTGCAATCTCCTCCCTGGCTTCCCAGAGAATCCTAGGATAAATCCCATCTGGCCCAGGGGACTTATCTATTTTCACTCTTTCCAAAATTGCTAACACCTCCTCCTTGTGAATCTCAATCCCATCTAGCCTAGTAGGCTGTATCTCAGTAATCTCCTCGGCAACATTTTCTTTCTCTACTGTAAATACTGACGAAAAATATTCATTTAACGCTTCCCCTATCTCCTCTGATTCCGCACACAACTTCCCACTACTATCCTTGATTGGCCCTGTTCTAACTCTTATCATTCGTTTATTCCTGATATACCTATAGAAAGCCTTAGGGTTTTCTTTGATCCTATCCGCCAATGACTTCTCGTGTCCTCTCCTTGCTCTTCTTAGCCCTCCCTTTAGATCCTTCCTGGCTAGCTTGTAACTCTCAAGCGCCCTAACTGAGCCTTCACGTCTCATCCTAACATAAGCCGCCCTCTTCCTCTTGACAAGCGCTTCAACTTCTTGAGTAAACCACGGCTCCCTTGCTCGACAACTTCCTCCCTGCCTGACAGGTACATACTTATCAAGGACACGCATTAGCTGCTCCTTGAATAAGCTCCACATTTCGTTTGTGCCCATCCCCTGCAGTTTCCTTCCCCATCCTACACATCCTAAATCTTGCCTAATCGCGTCATAATTTCCTTTCCCCCAGCTATAATTCTTGCCCTGCGGTATATACCTTTTAGATCTCTCTTAAACACCATTTTTCCAACGAATACATTTGTATTTCAGGTCTTATCATAACCACGTCTTCTCATCCCTGATACTGTCTTAATCTAGTGAAATTCTGTTGAATTTTTTTCAATGGCTTTAATATCCTTCCTCGGTACCAGAATAGCATACAAAACTTAACTGTGATTTAAGCAGCGTATCATACAGATTTAGCTCCATTACACTTATACAGAATAGCCGGAAAACTATTTTGCCCTTTTTATAACTTTTTTCACCTCGAATCATAGAATCTTACAACCCAGGAGGAGGCCCCTCATGACTGTGCCAGCTCATTCAGCTATTCAGTTAGTCCCACTCCCCGCTCTTTCATCTTAGTCCTGCAAGTCTCTCCCTTTTCAAGTATATATCCAGTTCCCTTCTGAAAGTTACTATTGAATCTGGAGTCTTGTTTTGAAAAATCTGTACATCTGCACCTCTAAATGACCATTCCTCCACACCAATAAGAATTATGCCTTATAGGATATATTTCATTCTCTGCTCTCAACAACAATAACAAATTTATATAGCACCTTTTAAAGTAATAAAACGTCCCAAGAAGCTTCACAGGTGCATTATAAAACAAAGTATGACACCTATCCACAAAAGGAGGTGTTAGGTCAGATGACCAAAAACTTGGTCAAAGAGGTATGTTTTAAAGAGTGTCTTAAAGGAGGAAAACGAGGCAAAGAGGTGTAGGGAGGGTATTTCAGAGCTTAGGGTCTAGGAGCTGAAGGCATGGCCACCAACGGTGCAGTGATTAAAATCAGGGAAGCACAACAGGCCAGAATTAGAGAAAGGCAAATATCTAGGATGGTTGTGGGGCTGGAGGAGATTACAGAGATAGGGAGGGTGAGGCCATGGAGGGATTTGAAAACAAGGATGAGAATTTTAAAATCAAGCTGCTGCTTGACCGGGAACCAATGTAGGTCAGCAAGCACAGGGTGATGGGAACTGGACTTGGTGCAAGTTAAGACATGGGCAGCAGAGTTTTGGATGACCTCAAGTTTACAGAAAGTAGAATATGAGAGACCAGCCAGGAGTGTGTTGGAATAGCCACGTCAGTCTAGAGGTAACAAAGGCAAATTGTACTACTTCATATTAAGCTTACTTTTGAAAATCCAAAGTCTTTTGCAGTAAAACAAAAATGAGCAATCCAATAATTTGAATTCAGTAATATAAATGACAGTGGGAATTAGTGCAACAAAGTTGAATGATATGATTAATTGAATTAAACAGCTTTGCATTAAGTGAGTAGTCTACCTATTCTGTTAACATGTCATTCCTAATGCATCCTCCTATATTTTTCCTCAGTTTCCTTTTGCTCCTTAATTTAGAAACAAAGAAAGCATTACTGCACAGAAGAAGCCAATCAGCCCATTGTGTCCATGCCAGATGAAAAGAGCTATCCAGCTTAATATCACCTTCCAGCTCTTGATCTGTAACCCTGTAGGTTACGGCACCTCAAGTGCATCTCCAAGTTTTTTTTAAACTGCGATGAGGGTTTCAGCCTCTACCGCCCTTTCAGGCAGTGAATTCCAGATCCTCACCACCCTCTAGGTGAAATAATTGCTTAACTCCCAACTAATGCTTCTATCAATTACTTTAAATCTATGCCCCTTGGTTATTGACCTCCCTGAGAACAGAAATAGATCCTTCTCATCCACTCTTACCTAAACCTTAATAATTTTATACATCTCAAAATTTGATATCCATGCTGAATTTTAATCATGTCCCTTCCATGTCCATGTGAAAATTGTTAATATATAGCAGGAGAGTTCCAACACGAATAACTGAAATGCATCACTTAGCTATATTTGCCAATCTAAGGATTATGAATTTACTTCTCTTTTATGGAATAAATTACATATTCTATATATGTGAGATGACAGTCATGTATCAAAAGTTGTTAAGGGCCAAATAAATTACATTAATTCCTCGAGAGTGGTAATGTAAAACCAAGGGGAAAACTCATTGTCTTGTTCTCATATATTGCTTCCCTCAAATCTCTAAGGTAGCTTTCTAATTCATCGAACATTAATGCTCTTCATCTTTAGAATACTAAATTGGTTAATGGATGATTTTGTTCTCGTGTGTACTGTAGAAGTGTAGAATTTACTAGTTCTACCTTTTCAGAAATATTAGGAGTTGACTTTAATGATTCATGCTTTATAAATGTTCATTTCATTAGCAAGTTACTTTAGCACTGATGTGGAAAATCCATTACTGCACCTTTTTAAGATCACTTATCCTTGCTGGATCAGGCTTTTTTGGATGTTCATTGGACTCTAGGCTGCTCTTGAATCCTGGATATCTGAATCCATCAAAGGTTAGCCAAGCTTCCTTTGATCTTTCCTTTGCTCTCTTTTCTTCATTGTTCACGTCCACAGGAGTCACTCGGGCTGATAAAAATTCTTGATTGTATGTGAAGTAATGATTTGGCTTCTGTGAGGGAGAAAAGCCATTTATTTACAGATGGACCTCAATACTTTGTTACAAGATATCGAAAACCATTTTTCACACATGTGCCTGTACGTGTTCAATAAATAGACATGTTTGGATCTTACATCAATTGTGTCTATATAAATGCTATAAGGCTTTGGTGTGTGCCTGGTCTTATGGAAGGGTTACAGACAATGAGTGTGATTGTTTATCTTGAGCAAACACTGGGCAGGATGATCACACCACTTACCCATGTTGCTGGTGATTAGTCTTCAACTAAAATAAAATCAGGAAGCTAAACAAGCACTGACAGGCAGTTTCCGAAAGAGGAGGGGCAATAAATCCAGTGGCTGCTCTGTGGAGCTGATCCAGTAGGGACACCATGGGGTGGTAAAGGAGGGACTGGTTGCAGGCCAAATGATTTTTGTGGGGCATAGAGTAGATTCATATACTCTTCATGGCACCACAAAAGTCATTTACAAGAAGTTACCTCGATCTTTCTGGAGTGGCCTCCAGTGGTCCCTTTAATGACCACCAGTTAAGCCATTAAACATTAAGTTCCATGCAGACTGCGTACAGCACATGTTGGCCCAGTAGAAGACTACAATTGGAATCTGATTTAAATATTTTAATGAGGATCCCACCTATTTTGGCCTGGAGTTCTGGTCACCTAAATTAAGGCCCACTCAAAAAATCACAAGTGGGATTTGGGTGGTGAGTGAGTGAGGTTTGTTTTAAAAAATATTTCACCTGCCACTGCTACGTTTACATTGAAAAATGGCAGTAGTGAGACAAAAATCGCCTCCAGTATATAATATCTACTGTAACTTTCTTCTCACCCCACTGGTTCAACTTCTGTCAACATTATTTCAAATCCTGCAATATGGGCATACAAGTGTTGCTTAATATAAATGACCTGTGACAGAATAGTGAAAATTATGTTTTGCACAATTTTCCACTGTCTGCTATGCGTAGACCCCACAATATGGTTAACCATGAATTTATCTTTTTTGGGAGGGAAGAGAAAGAAAAACCTATTTAATTACAGTATAAACATAGTACTCATCCATTTCTATTTGGTGTGATATTTATCTAACACTTAATAACACTTCAAGTGCTTTGTTCAGTTAGGTCGGCTTACTGAATCAATTCTGGTGCATCCTGAAATGTAATAACAAGCCTTTGGAATCCATCGGATCCCTTCCATTGGGAATTAGATAAATACCAACTTTAAAAAAATTCTTTGTGGTAAAAGGAGTTAGGAAAGTTATATGAAGACTTGGAAAGAAAGCTTTTGCAATATAAGCTAGAAATGGAAACTTAAGTTTCAGACTATTTTGAGTATTTTCCAAAATGTTAAGTTCAACATTAAGCAAGCATTCACTTTTCCCTCAGTGTGATGGAGCTTCCAATCCCAGCCTCACACCATGACACACAATTTATTCTACTGAATTCACTCTCTACATTCAAAATAAAGATCCTGAACCTGAATTTTTATGGGACTTTGAATTTGAATTTTCTCCCACAGTACTAATGTAATTGAGGTGGGCTGGGAAATAGGTAATCAGGTAATAGGATAAGATACTGGGATTTCCTGTAGGGATGGGACTGGGTGGTAGTAACAGGTGTACCCTTGCATCCTGACACAGTAAAAAGCACTTCCGGGTCTGGCATTCAGGCTTGGGTTGGACCAGGTTGGACACGCTCTATCACAGGTAAGTGGCTCCACTGTTAATTTAATTTTTGGACTAGAAATGTGGTTTTGTTACAGTTACTTTAAGTTTGTGCAGATCAGCAAGAAAGTGAAAAACGGAAGGTAAGTTAACTGATGGTCAGGTCGAGTCGGACGCGGGAAAAAATGGAAGGACTTGGGTCGGGCTCGGGTCGGATGTGGTTCTGTTGGGCTTGGGTCGGGTTTTTATTTTTGCAGACCCGAGCAGGCCTTTAATGCGCAGTAACTTAAAGGGCTGGCTTGCATACGGCCCGTGCAGGGAATTTCGGGTTGCCGCCTGGTCGCACAGCTTAGAGGGAACATTGTTGTATGCCTGCAAGATGCAAATGTGCAGTACCTCTCATGGACAGAAGTGGGGTCAACTTAAAGTATTTCTGGTTTGGAACATGCAAAAGAAAACATTTAGCCTTGATATGGTATTTTTATTTTATTCCTCTGCCAGCCCTTTGACACCTCATCTAAGTGGGCATTCTTCATATTTGAGATGAGTTATTGCACTACATGGGTCATCACAGCTAAACTTGCTCCAACATCCACTGGAATGCAATTTCTAACTGGGGTCACTGGATACAGATTGTGAACAGGAACACTTGCTCAATTAAGGACAGTCATATCAAGCATAGCACCCTATTGCTGAGATCAACATAGATCAGAGTTTTCTGGTCTTTATAGCTCAGTGAAGCATCATAAATTGCATTCGTCCATGGAGTAACTGAGTCTGAAAAATGGTTTGAGACATAAGTCCTGACTACCTGTCTCTTTAGTTCATTGTTCCCATGTTTTATGTATGTTAACTTGTATTGCTGTTTATTTTTAATATTTGATAATTCTTTCATTGTCACAAATGACTAATTATCTCATCTGAAATTAATTATTAATTTATAACTGAGAATTACCAGTCTGTAACACGTCATATACATATAGGACCTTTTAAGTTGATCCCTACCTTAGCCATTTCCTGCCGGAGCAATTCCTTTGCCTGTTCAGCAGAGTTCAAGGTTTGAGTGGAATAGATATGCACTGCTTTGCCTTCAGGAGGCACAGCTGCAATTGTACCTCGCTTGGTTTTCTTCAGCTTTTTGCTAGCTTGATAAACTGCATCAATGTTAGCCTGAAACATGGAAATATTTTTGCTCAAGTGGCTTAGTTGAATTTGAAAAGGGGGCAGACACCAGAGTGGAATGCTTACATTTGAAAGTATTTTGCTGACTTATGTTAACCCAATGAACCATCTGAGGCTGAATGTCTTCTGGTGACTGAGCTCTGAGGCTTTTTCAGCCTGAAATCAGAACAGTGCATCTGCTTTAGGCGGGGTCCATAAAAGAGTCCCCTTGAAATGTAGATCTATGTTTAAGGCTAACTTCCTGGAGCACCCGAAGTGTTTCCTCTTTAGGTAGAAGTGAAATGTAATTTTTTACCTGTTAAATTTTTGTTGACAGTATCATGAGTGAATGAAACACAATATTTTGTATCCACTTATCACCAGTAATGCACAGCTTGTGTTTATATCTGTACTTAACTTTTGCAGCAAAGTATTTTTCACAAATTAATGGTGGAAACTTATGCCTTTGCAACTAGATTGTAACAATACTTATTTAAAATGTTGCATCAAGTGTTGAACATCTCATTTAGCTTGAACCCCAGAAATAACATTGGACAGCAGAAGGGATTTTCTATGTTATCGTTTTCATACATACTTGGAATACTCTTTTCAATGAAAATTATGATTTTCATATATGCAGTTTGTTTTCTTTCTATCACTAGAATAACCCTGCTGTTCTATGCCACTATGCAAACCTTGATTTTGCCTAATACCTGAATGTGATCTGTGAGGATTATTTGATCCTTTTCCCTCTGCATATAGTTTTCATTATAAATGTCCAGTAAAGAATAATGCATCCGTTTTGGTAGTTTAACTTTGGGAACAGGTAGATTTGTGATGGCTGACACCTTCTTGATGGTAAATGGACCTTTTTCAGAGGCTGGGATTCCAAACTCACGACTCAGGATCATTACCATTGCTGCTGTTGGGAACAGGTCACACTGTACTACGTCTCTCAACCTTTTGGCAGAACACATGTGTTGAAGTCTGAGAAACAAAAAAAGTCTTCAATTATAATTCAATTGGTGCAGCTGGTATATATGCCTTGAAGAATCAGGAATCTAACATCTCAGAATTCAATTTAAAGACCACAACCAGGCTACAAAATGGACTTCCTTCAGTCACTGAATACTGAAATAATATAAAGCATGATGGATTTAAAAGGGTGCCTTATTTTGGCAAAAACAGGATCTGCGTTTTCATGCTCCAATTGTTTTTAACCTTTTGCTAGGTTCCTTTTACAATGTGTCATCATGAAAGGAAGCCTACCAGAAGCATTAAAAATAACTGTATATGGACCTGTTACGACCAGGTGAGAAAGAGGTCCAGGGGTCCCTCTCAGCCTTCACCTGGTCTTACTGTAACAGGAAAATACTGGAGATACTGGAAATCTGAAATAAAAATAAGAAATGCTGGAAATACTCAGCAGGTCTGACAGAATCTGTGGGGAGAGAAGCAGACTTAACGTTTCGTGTCAGTGAACCTTCATCAGAACTGGCAAATAATAGAAATGTAACAGGTTTTAAGCAAATAAAGTGGGGGTGGGGCAGGAGATAACCAAAGGGAAGGTGTTGATGGGACAAGGCCATAGAGAACAGACACTTTATCGAACACCAGGAAGGAAATAGAAAGCAATGAAGGTAAACAAGGTAAAAGAGACAAACGAAAATCCTGTCGGAGAGAACAGTAGAACTTTTTCAAGGTAGGCATTCCTGGTAGAGAAGTGGCAGTGAATTAAACACTGAAATAAAAGCAAAATACTGCAGATGCTGGAAATCTGAAATAAAAACAAGAAATGCTGGAAATACTCAGCAGGTCTGGCAGCATCTGTGGAGAGAGAAGCCACTCCTGGTGTTTGATAAAGTATTCTCTGTGATCTTGTCCTATCAGCACCATTTGGGCGGAAATCACCTTCCCACCCTTTGTCCTTTTTGAATTTGTTGGGGTGATTAGGAAAGGTTCTCCACTGGGAAACCAACTTATAAATTAAAGCAAACTCATCAGCCAGAACAGCCGCCTGCCAGGCTCTCTGAACCCGCTGCTTCTCTACATGGGTCTTTATTGAGAGTGGGAGACAGTTTATAAATTCCTCTAACAGAACTACTTCCCTGAGATTCTCATAGCTGAGCTGTACTTTAACAGCCCTCAGCTACTGGTCAAAAGCCAGCGCTTCTTCTTTCAAACTCCAGATAAGTTTGATTAGCTTGTTTTTTGAGGGTTCTAAACTTTTGGCGATAGGCTTTGGGTACTAATTCATATGTCCCGAGGATAGCATTTTTGGTCAGTTCATAATTTGACCAACTCTCACAGAGTCATAGAGTTATACAGCACAGAAACCGGTCCTTCGGCCCATCATCTCTGTGCCGACCAAGAAGCATCTAACTATTCTAATCCCATTTTCTCTCACCTGGCAACAGGGAATAAACCTCATGGGCTTTTCCAGTTAGCTTGCTTTGTATTGAAAGAGACCAGGTTTCAGCTGGCCATTTTAGCTGCCTTGCCAGTTTCTCAAAAAATGCCTCCAGATCTTCTTCATCAAATTTTGGGATTAGATGAGCTAGTTTTAACAATTCTGTACCCAGCCCTGAAATACGCTCCTCCATATTGGCCACGCTTTCACTGGGGTTACTCCCCTTGTAAACTCAAGCCGCTTCAACTCTCTTTGCATTCTTTCTGGAATATTCTTTTTCTCTCTTCTCTCCCTCTCATTCCTTCTCCTGTCTTTCTCTCTCTCTCTCTCTCTCCTACCTTTCATTTCATGTTCCTTCTGGAAGGCTTTCTCTTTCTCCCTCTCCCTTTCCTCAAATTCAAGTTTCCTCTGTTCCAATTGTATCTTTGCTAACAATAGCCTGTTGGATTCTGCTTCTAACCCTACTTCTGCTTCTTCAGATTCATTGGAAAATGGTTGGCCTCTAGTCTTAGGAGTTAGGCCTTGCCATGTACAGTGATCCCACACTGCTCAATCATTTTTCTCAACTCCTCCATAGACAGTGCTTTTAACTTATCCCAAGTTACTTCACCCTGGCTTGGAGAGCTACTTGCTTCAGTTGCAGACATGTTAGTATTCAATCACACTCAATCACAAGAAAACCTGTATTAACCTTGCTCTTTTTTGATTGGAAACAATTTGGCTTCCCACTTCCAATTTCTCTCATTTGTCCATGGGTAAAATTCTGGAAGCTGGCACCCAAATTTCTGTTCTGACCAGGTGAGAAAGAGGTCTAGGGTTCCCTTTCAACATTCACCTGGTCTTACAGTAACGGGTTTGATTTTAAACACACTGTGTTTTGCGTTCCCCCTTGGTGAATCCTTGTTCATCGCTTTCCAATTATAAGGCAAAGAAATGAGCACAAACAGGCTTTCTTGGGTTTAAAGAAGAAAAATGAAATTTATTACAACTTAAACTTTAACTCTAATTCAGTTAATGCCTACAGATACATGACATGCCCACGCTGACATGCATATGTGATGCGCACATTCAGATAGGGACAGAAAAGTGCAAAAGAAAAAATAAAGTGGAAAGGTTTGAGGCAATATCTAAAAAGTTGTTACGGTTCTTCAAGCTCACTGTGGAGTCCCTGCTTGTAGGTAATTCTTGCTTTTCGTTGGGGCCCAGTATTGTTCTTAAACCTTGTTCACTGTAGGAAACTTTTCTCTTTTGGGGTTCATGTGTCTTCAATGGATTCCAAAGCTGGTGGGAAAGAGATGGCAGCAGACAGGAGAGGAGAAGGTCTTTTCAATCCAGGAGCATACAGCTTTCTGCCAGTTCAGACACTGTCTCTACAATTTAAAACTCCCCAAGTTGACCAGCAGGGTGGTTACGTGATTGACTGGTTTGACTAGGTCTTTTCTGTATATTGTATGGGAGCAGGGGATAGCTCGTTTCTTCCAAACTGTCTGCTAATATGCAAACATGTCTTTCCAGCCAGGGGCCTGGCAATACCTTGTAACAGGCCTTCTCTTCTTCCCAGCAACAATTTGAAATTTAGTGTCCCTGTGGTGAAATTAATGTGCCTCATTCTTGACAGGTAGGGGCCTGCATGACATGACCCATGAGTGTGAACCTGTATCCTACATGGGAATATCAATATGCTCTGCTGCTTTCTCAAAAGCAGGATGCCACTCTACAAACTGTTTTTAAATGTATAATGCTGTTGTTTAGAATTTAAGAAACACCTCAATAGCTCATCCTAGAATTTCTTGCACTTTTGAACTTTTATACATTACCACGAGCAACTGGATGACAGAAGAATCTAACAGAAATTTGTTGTCCTTATTTTAGTGTAATCTCAATTTGTATTGATGGTCATATCATTCTGCCTTTACGCTAACAAAACTTCATAAAAAGAGACTCAACACTTAGAAAAGTAAATGAGTGCTTTTGGTTAGAATTATGGTTTGTGAATGAGTGTTGTTTATCTGTAGGGCATGAAGCCTCCAATTCCTGTATACACTTGGTCGGTTTAAGATTTAAAAATATGCCAGCAGCCATGCGACATAGCTAGATTTTTAACAAAAGACTTGTTTCTAGAATTCACTGTGAAGCTCTGAGATAGCTCAACACAGTGAGGTGCAGAATTCAATTGTCCCTGAAAACGGGTATGGGGATCACGATGCACAATTAATCCTTTGTGCTGCATACTCATTTACATGATTGCAGTGTGCAGCCAGCATGCAGTGTCTGCATGGCTCAACAGAGTGTGAAAAATCATGAAAGGCTAGTATGAGTTCAGGTTAGCCTGCACCTTTTAAGGGCGGTGCACTTTGCAGCAGATGCTGCAAGCCATTATAAAAATGAATTTGACCTGAGAATGACACAGAAATGGCACAACATGGCAGTGTGCTCTAAGCTTCTCTGACACGGCACTGGAGGTCTTCATGCAGGAGGTATACAGGACAAGAGAGGTCCTCTATCCACAGGGGACTAGGAGGCCCTCCAGATAGACTCTGCGATGGCAGTGAAAACAGATAGCCATCATGATCAACGTCAGCAGTCTAGTCCTGAGGACCTGGATGCAGTGCCGCAAGAAGTCCAATGACCTCACATAAGTGGTCATTGCCTGTGAATGCATCTTCAAATGCCATATCCCAGCAACAGCACCATTAGCCTCACACACTGCTCAATTCACCACACCAACCCTTCACTCAGCTGCCAACAGTCTCTAGGATTTGTGATCATAATATAATAGAATTTCATATTTTATACTGCCTTGCCAGCAATTCCAACATACCAGGAATGAATAAAAAAAAGTTTGAGTGTGATGTACTTTAATCCAAAACAAGAGTCTTAAATTTAAATGAAGCCAATTACATAGGTTGTTGGCTAAGGTTGTTTGGGAAAATAGATCAAAATGTATGCAGCTAGTCAAGCAGTGGCAAACATGTAAAGAAATGATTCAAAATTCTCATTGAAAATACATTCCATTAAAAAACAAAAGCTCCATGGGAAAAGTGATTCATCCCTGGCTGACTAAAGAAGGTAGGATAATATTAGATTAAAAGAAAAGGTTTATAATGTTCTGAAGAATAGTAGTAAGCCTGAGGATTGGGAGAGTTTTAAAAACCAGCAAAAGATGACCAAAAATTGACAGAGGGGGGAAAATAGAATGAGAGTAAATTAGCAAGAAATATAAAACAGATTGTAAGAGTTCTACAGGTAGGTAAAAAGGAAGAAAGTAGCAAAAGTACACATTGAGCCCTTAGAGGCTGAGCTGGAGAAATCATAAGGAAATGACAGAGACATTAAAAAAATATTTTGCATCTGTCTTCACAGAAGACATAAAATGCACACCACAAACAGTGGGGACCAATGAGACTGAGGAACTTAAAGTCATTAATATTAGTAGAGGAAAAGTACTAGAGACGCTAATGGGACTAAAAGCTGACAAATGCCCTGGACCTGATGGTCTGCATTCTATGATTCTAAAAGAGGTGGCTGCAGAGATAGTGGATGCACTGATTAGGATTTTCCAAAATTCCCCAGATTCAAGAATGGTCCCAGTGAATTGGAAGTTAGCAAATGTAACACTGCTATTCAAAAAAGGAGGGAGAGAGAAAACAGGATGCTACAGGCCTGTTAGCCTGGCATCAGTTGTCAGACAAATGCTGGAATCTATTATTAAGGAGATGTTAACAAGACACTTAGAAAATCAGAATATGATTACACGGTTTTAGGAAAGGGAAATTGTATCTGATGAATTTATTACAGTTTTCTGAGGTGTAACCAGCAGGGTAGATAAAGGGGAGCCAGTGGATGTGGTATATTTGGACTTCTAGAAGGTATTTGACAAGGTCATGAAAGGTCATTGCACAAATTAAGGGCTCATGGGGTTGGGGGTAATATATTAGCTTGGATTGAGGATTGGTTAATGGACAGAGAGTAGAGATAAATGGGGCGGTTTCAAGTTGACAGGCTGTAACTATTGGGGTGCCGCAAAGATTAATGCTGGGGCCTCAGTTGTTTACAATTTATATTAATGATTTGGGTGAAGGGGCCAAGAGTATTGTATCCAAGTTTTGGTGATGATATAAAGCTGGGTGTGGCAGAAGGCTGTGAGCAAGACACAGAGACTGCAGTCAGGTTAAGTTAGCAAGAAATAAACTGGCAGATGGAATATAATGTAGGGAAATGTATGTGACATTATCCACTTTGGTAGGAAGCATAGTAAAGCATAATATTTTTAAAATGTTGATGTTCAGAGTGATTTGGGTGTCCTAGTACAAGAAATACAAAATTAGCAAGCAATTAGTAAGGCAAATGACATATTGGCATTTATTGCAAGGTGGCTGGAGTACAAAAGGAAAGATGTCTTGCTACAATTGTACAAGGCTTTGTGGAGACCTTACCAGGAGTACAGTGCACTGTTTTGGTCTCCTTATCTGAGGAAGGATATATTTGCCTTAGAGGCGATGCAGCAAAGGTTCACTCGATTGATTCCTGCATTGAAAGGGTTGTCCAGTGATGAGAGGTGAAGTAAACTGAACCTTCATTCTAAGGAGTTTAGAAGAGGATTGACAGTGTAGACACTGAGAGGTTATTTCACCTCGCTGGAGAGTCTAGAATGAGTCTCAGGATAAGGATTGTTCATTTAAAATTTAGATGAAGAGGAATTTCTTCACTTGGGGTTGTGAATCTTTTTGAATTCTCTACCCCAGAATGTTTTTGATGCTCAATCATTGAGAATATTCAAGGCTGGGATAGATAGATTTTTGAACTCTCAGGGAAACGAGAGATTTGGGGATCAGGTGGGAAAGTGGAGTTGAACAAAAGGTCAGCCATAATCTTATTGAAGGGCTGTTTGGCCTGCTCCTATTTCTTATGTTCTCACGTTCTATTAAGCACGACGCATACTTTACATTCATAGCTTCACCTCACCCTTACACACTTAAAATTGCTGCAAGCCTCATACCTACATCTCACAGCTTGTGTACATTGCCAACTATTCAACCATGACAAGCACATCACCAAACAGGTTACACCACACTCACTAACACACTTATCTCTCTCTTGCACGACAAAGTGGTGCATAATCGCAGGCAGCAGTACATCATCAGCAGGGGACAGGCATGGCTGCATGTCCTCACCTTGATGAAAGAGACAGTGTTCACCATCATTGCAGCAACCATAACTGAGGCCATGGCCAATGGTGGGTCTGAAACCATCTAAGATGACAGTATCCTCATGCCTAATCCTCCTCCTCCCATCCCACATCCCTCTCATCCTACAATCTCTTCTGATTTACAAGCTGCAGACAGTCTATAGATACACCTCTTGCTTCCCCTCCTCAGAACCCTCCCCTTGTGCCTTTCCCCTTTCAGATATCTAAGAACGCAACCTGATCAGGCAGTGGTATAGGAGCAAGAAACAGAAGAGACTGATGATGAAAAAAACACCGCCACACACTCAGTCACAGCTACCAGCTCAGATCCTGACACTGCGCATACTTTAAAAGATAGCTTAAGAGGTGGGATCTGCACATGGTGAGACACCAGGCACAAGTGGCCTACAGCCAGGACAGGGAAAAGGGCAGTCCCACGAGGGCCTCAGATGAGAACTTTGATGAGTTGGCCTTTAGAAAAAGGCTGATGGGTATGCAGAATGAAATACTTAGTGCGTTGGCAGAAAGCATACAGTCACTGTTAAGGAGCATTGAAGAGTCTGGCACCAACCTTGCACAGGGTGTTGTGCAGAACTTGGAGTCCATCCTTTCCAGTATGAAAGTTGTGGCCAACTCCATTACCACACTTGCAGACTTAACCATGATGCAGCGTCTGATCGCCATTATCTCAGCTTCCATTGCAGCTTAAGCAGAAGACACTCAATGCCTGAGTGATGCAGTGGAAGCTCAGATTGAAATCATGCAAGCTCAGCTTGTTCTCATGGAAGCTCAGACTGCTGCCAACATAGCTGTGGATACCAGTGTGCAAAGGGGCTTGCAGGGTGTCACAGCCGTCCAGCAATTTGTCCTCCAAGTCATTGCTAGGATTGGTGAGGCACCACCCCGGAGAAGTGGCAGTAGGTCTGTGGAGCATGCAACTGCTGCCATCACTCAGGATGATAGCCACTCTGTCAGTGGCCTTGCTGTTACTTGTCAGCAAGCCAACTCAGACTGCTGCCGTCCATAACCAAGGTGATGTAGTCCACAGACGGGCCTTCTAGGCCCAGAGCTTTTGAGGTCATCCTGTAAGGACATCTGCAGTCTCCTCCACTGAAAGTCAGCAGCCTTCCAAAAGTCATGCTGCAGCCATAGGTGAGTACTGCGTAGGAGCATTAGGTCAGAGAAAGGCATACGGAAGGCAAAGGAAATGCACAAAGGTGATCAGTTGACTTTTGTATGGAATATTGAATGGTTTAATTTATAAAGTTGGTTTGGAATGTTTGTTTGGTGGTGGTTTTTATTTTTGAATTGTGGCCAAGAGGACGCTGTGATGATCAGTATCAGAGGGGCAGGCAAGGTTTGGGACAGATGTTGAATTGCGAATTTGGGTTGCATTCGCTGGTACCAGAGTCAGATGAGCCAATCGCGGACAACCCGACAGTAAAGGGGCAGTATTGGTTGTCTCCTCCCTTCCTTTTCCTCCTCATTCTCAGTTGCTCACTGCGTATCTGACAGCAAGGGCAGTGCTCTCATGATGGCACGGGTTGTGTCTTCATGATGGCAAGGGTATGCAGGATGCAACAAACCACGATGAATTGTGAGATGCACTCTGAAGAGTAGTGCAGGGCTCCTTCAGAGTGGATGGGCTGCAGAAGTGTTGCTTAACCGCCCCAAATGGTCTGCTCTATGACATTTTATGTGGCAGCATTATATGAATGCTGCGCATGTGTGCATTGGTTCCGCACTGGCGTCATGAGCCAGGTGACCAGTGGATAGCCCCTATCATCCAGTAGCTACCCTCTGGTTTCTCATGCTGGCTTAAATGCTGATGTTACAGGGGTCTGCGCAGAATAAAGGATGCATGACTGCTGCCAGGATACCTGGCATTGACCTACATGATGTGTTGAGTATGGTCATACAATAGATGGACATTGAGGAAGAGGAAGCCCTTCTGGTTGTGGTATATCTTCAAATTTACACACAGTATGTGCAGTTGATGGCAACTTGCATCATGGGGAATTCTGGTATCCTGGCGAAGCCATGTGCCTGCTCCTCTCTGGCAAGATAGAATGAAATATGGTCAGCTCTCCATGCATACAGAGCTTCAGTGATTTCCCTTATGCAACAGTGGATGGTGAACTATGAGATGTTGGAAGTGTTGCCTGCTCCAGCCTGAAGAAATTCATGGCCACGGCCACCTTCAAAGTCACTGGCAGCACTCTCCTCACCCTGCTCTGAGGCTGCAGGTCTGTCTGCAATAGGTGACAGATTTCAGTGTGCACTTTCTTAGTGAAATAGAGACTTTGCACACACTATTCCTCATTGAAGTTAAGGTAGGAGAATTGCTTCCTTAAAGGTCTGAAGTGGATTTGGCCTGCTGGTCAGAATCCTTCTTCCCTTTCACCTCTTCCACCTTCGAGCAGCTTGTCCTCCTCTGTGTCACCTCTGCTCACTTTCCCTATCAAGCTGCAGGCCAAGGGGGATAGAAACTACAGCACCCATGTCAGGAAGCAAATAGTCTGAGCAGAACCCTTAAAGTAAGAACCATGGTCTTCACCACATGTCACTTGCTGTAGACTTCAGCAATCTTTAAGTAATAGTAGCACCTTTACAAACTCAGCAACAGTCAGTAAAAATAAATCAGCAACTATCCTGAAAGTGGTTGATGATCTCTTTAAATAGTGCTGATAGGGGGTCCTTCTTGCTGCTGAATGCATGCTCAGCTGTACGAGGTTGAAGGCGTTAGCTGGAGCTTTGAGGTTGAAAATGGCACTGCTGGCATCAAATCAGCATTATACGCTGACTGTCACAATATGCCTACTCTGCACACTTCCAGCTCACATTCCCAGCACCTGCACTAACAACCTACCTAAAATTGCGTCCAGCACGGCCCACAGAATTGTGCATGACTGGAGCGAACACCTGAAACCGCACCCACAGCACCGAAAATACAGGACAATGCAACCAAATTTTGAGGGTATTTCTTTTGAATAGTTTCAATGATGAGGCAGTTTCCTATTACAACATTCTTTATTGGCGAGCCTGTAATTCTCCAGTGACGAATTCCTGATCTCAGCTGTGCCATCAAAGAGATGTACACAACACATTCTGGGTAATCTTCAAAAGTGTCCTAATGGCCTGTTCAGTAGAAATAAATCATCGAGGCAGGTTTTCTGCATGTCTTCTCAGTCAAGTAATTCTTGTTGATTTTTCAAAGTTGAACTTAAAAGTTTTAGAACATTTAAAAAATATATTTTCCAAAGTGCACAGTTAAGCAGAGATTTTGGCATGGAAGTTTTATTATCTTTGGAAATTATTCAAAAATTGGGATGACTTACATATTTGCTCCTTAACTGGATGGTTTGGAACTAAAAGGTTTGAGACAGTAGAATGAAAGAACTTGCATTTATGTAGTGCTTTTCATAAACTCAGGATGTTCCAAACTGCTTTACAGCCAATGAAGTACTCTTGAATTTTGTTCACTGCAGGAAATGCAGCAGCCAGTTTGCACACAGCAAGATCCCACAAGCATCAATGAAACAAATGATCTGATTACTGTTTTCGTTATGTTGGTTAAAGGATAAATGTTGGACAGGATATAGGAGAGCTTCCTTGCTCTTTAAATATTTTTGGGGGGATGACAGATTGTGCCTGTGTTTAACATCTCAGCCAAAAGATGGCACCTGTTACAGTGCAGCACTCCCTTAATACTGCACTGAAGTGTCAGGCTGGATTATGTGCTCAAGTCGCTGGAGTGGGACTTGAACCCACATCCTTCTGATTCACGCAAGAGTACAACCACTGAACTAAGGTTAACAGTCAATGTACCTTTATTTTCTATCATGCATCTTAAACTTGTTTGACAGCTGATGTGATATGAAGCGTTGCTCACTGTGTATATCCTCTGAATCAGATGATTGGCTTTTTAAAATAATTTCATCATTAGAAGTTTTTGATCTTTGAAATTTCAGAGTTCATTATTTTCTATTCTGTGTTTAACTAGAGTATCAACCTTAACCTTCAATAGAATGAATATATAGTTATTTATGATGTGCCAATTTAGCTTTCCTGAGTTATAGCATTTGGTTCATATTTGTGCCTGTGATGTAACTACATGGCAACTTCTATGCTTTAGTTATGCCAGACATGTCCCCAAAGAGGGTAGAAGTTAACAGACAAGGCCACTTTTGTACATCTTCCAAACTGGATCAAGTAGTATTACCAAAATTCTAAGAATTTTTTTCCTCCATTTTCTAGAATGGCAACAGCTACATTGCAGAGAGATATGTTAAGAGTGGACAAAAATGAAGTTTTTATGAAAGAGAGAAACTATAAAATGTAAATGATCTCGTTCAGATTGCCCATTAAATGCAGCTTGTTTTCAATTAATTAGATCTGTAAAGGAAGACCTCACCTACACAAGGCCTGAAAGCAGTCCTGAGGCGTCATATCCCTGATATACAGCAAAGGTTGCTTTGCAATATTGTACAGGGGCTCATGGAGGTAGATATGATAAAACCTGTCATCCAAGTTTGCATACAACCGCTGATGAAAACTGAAGTCAGAATTGTACAGCACCTTAATCTTTTCCTCCTCAGGAGCCAGAGATCTGAAAAATATAAATAAACAGAGAAAGATTATTTTTTACAAGTGGATTCCCTTGCATAGAGGCCAGCACAGGCCAATTTCTATTGGTTTAAATTTCAGTTTCTGAGAAAAATGAAAAATCCTTTTTTTTAAAATTTACATTTTGAGTGATTTGATTGGTTCCTTACAAAACCATAATGGCGGGAAATTCAATGGAAAATTTGGTCATAGAAATTTACAACAGAAAAAGGTTAACTAAATGGGACAACAGGAAATAATGTTTTCTAGGCAGGTAATGTGCACAGATGTAAGATTTTTAATTATATATAATAAACAAACAAGTTCGTGTGGCAATGAGTGATCTTATTTGTGTATAATTCACTACAAAAGAATTTGCACCATCAGGATTATTTTATATGATCTGTCTACATAAATCTTTCATCACTTATGATTCAAGAACATTTAATATGTTATAAAAATAGGGGTGAAATTGATTGGTAAAATGTGCTTGTAACAAATCATCATCCTGTTTTACACAGGGTCACATTTTCTTTTCCATTAAGGGTGGTGTAAAACAAGCTGCTAATTCAGCAAGTGTGTTTCACGCTACTAGATAAGACCAATTTTATCCCCAATTTATCCAAAGAATTAACATACTAACGGATTTGTAAAATTATAACTTTCTGTGAATTTTCATATTCATTGCTACTTGCTCACTTTCATTATTGAAGATTTGTTTAATTAAATGTCAGTTCCTTGCTGCATTTGCTTTGATAGGTATCAGACCTTTTCCCCACTCTGGAAGAGCAGTTAACTCGATGTATTTTATTAAAATTGCAGATTGTAGACAGCTCTGTTCACCGAATTCTCTGCATGGGATTTAATACAGAGGATGTAGTGAGTTATCTTCTTCCTCTTTGGCCCAGCAGCCAATCTCCTCAGGCCATAAGCCAAATGCTGAGCAAGTTGTTAGCCTTTCCCCTCTCCTTTTTGGGGGATGGTTAAGAATGATGGCTTGACCTCCTGTGGAAAACCACAAACTATCCCTTAAGACTGAAATGTCCTACTGTCTATGAGTCATCCAATGACAATGAGCATAGGAAGTTGGGGGTTGCTTGTTGGATGGGATCATGCCTGAGCTCCTGCCAGCTTATTTATTGCTACAGTACATCCTGTGGGTACCACTAACTAAGGTACTTTACCACTTTTTGAAAAGCTAGTTTTAGAAGCATTGTCTTTCACCCTTTCTCTCTTTGTTGGTTAGTCACTTTGTCAGCAGTCCTTCATTTTTGCTATCTGGATACATATTTTAAGCAAACATTTTTAGCATTTTTGTCATTGTAAGATATCATTTTGTGTGCATGTTGCACTGGATTCTCTCACCTGATTGGCAGCTTTTCCCACAATTTCTTGATTCCACTGTTTCTCAGTCCCTCCAGAACAAAGAGATGGATTATTCCATCCATTACATGAAAACCTGTCAAAATATCCAGATAGGAGCTTTCTTTTTGCTCAACGTCCGTTTTAAGTGCTCTGTCGGCTGCTTCATTTTCATTATTTGTCTGAGAATCCAAGCAAAGTGCTACAGAATTAATTGAACTAATTATTTCCAGCAAATCATGAAGAAAGTTTGTGTTTTTATAGTCAAAAATGTAAATAATTCGACCAAATTGGCACTCCCCTATTTCACCTGGCACATCAGTGCTTCCCGTTAAAGGATAAGCTAGCTCAACTCTCACGTTAAGCACAGAGTTTGATTCCAAATAATGCCCTTTAGGTAATGGACTGTCTTCTGGACCATCAACAGCTCCTGAAATACCTAAAATACGTTCATCCAATCCATCAGTTCGGTAACCCATTGGATCTGGTGAACTACTGTTCTGTATAGACACAGCAATATTCAAGCACTTTTCACCATACACAAGGTCAGCAAAGGTCACCTTAGCAATGCCATAAGGATCCCAAGATTTATTTGTGTTTGTGAAAGGATCATGGACAGTTCGTTTACTGCTGACAAGGCCGACATTGCTCAGTTTAGTATCTTCAGGCTCAGTACCAAACAATGCTGGTGGTTGAGAGTGTGGCTTCAACTTTCTGTCACGGTCGTGAACCTCTATCTCTAGTGCAGGCCCAAGTAGATACTCTTTGAGTTTATCTGGATTGAAGGTCCCTGTTAGAATCACATTCACATCCTTGAAAGAAATCTCTGTCCCATGCCCTCTGCCTTTAGTCTGATGATGTGGCAGATCATAGAATTGATACTGACAGTACACAGGGCCACATCTTTCCTTGGAAAAGAAACAATATTAGGACATAATATTAGTCATTGTATTTCTCATAATATCGTTAGATTAAAGCCTTCAGAATATATACTTATAAATGTTGTTCTAACATCAGAGGTAAAGGTAGAACAACCTCATATGTGCATAGGTTTAAAATAATACCTGCAATGCTAGAATAGAAAAATCCTTAAACTATTGTATATGCTTAATGTGTAATTATTATTTTGTACGGAAATAGTCTTACTATTTTCTTTTCCTTTGCTAATTTGGGAAGATTTGCTTTATAAACAACTTTTAAAGTACAATATACTATGTTGATGCAATAGGTTACAGGTCCTTAAGGGTTTTAACTAATCAGTATTCTGCCTATTCATGAAAATCAAAAATACCAAATTTAATATTTCAAATTCTTAGAAGCCTTCACTTTTTAAAATGAATTTATTCTACACCTGATTTTAGATGTGAAACATTAACCTATGATTATTCCAATGGCATGAATAGAAATTGTAAGTAATTGTGAGCTTTCTCCCTTTCATATAAATACCTCTTTGCCCCTTTAATACAGCAACTTTGTGACATGATTTCATACAGAAATTATCTGTCTTATTCCACAGTATCACCTTGTGGGCCAAACTTCCATTTTGTCAGACAATAATTTTACATCCTTGTCTTTGTAAATGTTTCTTGAGCTAGATCTCTTTACTGCTGGATAGCATCTTGCCACAAGCTAGCCAACTGGCATTCCCAATACAAGAAAACAAGTGTACGCAACCTACAAGAGTTTAATCTTCCCCATTCTTGTTATCTAGAGGGTAGTACTTAAGAATGAATGTCAGAATGAAACACTCCAAGATCACATGATAAATGTGGCTGAGGAAGGTCATTCTAAAATGCCTAATAGTGTATATTTTCTGGTATTAATACCAATGGGGCAGGAGTATAACAGGTGCTAAGAAACCAGAAAATCTGGCTCAGATGAATACAGCTAGATTTGCAAAACTTTAGCATAAAGTTCAATTTTCTGGCAGGTTATTTAAACAGGCCAAAAGTGATCCTGCTGAAGAGGAGCGACAGATCATTTTAAATGTTTTAATAATAAAGCCTAGCACAACTTTTCATCTGTAGGACAGGATTGTGTTGGGCATTCCCTTGATCTCTAAGGGATGCCCCTTGAGTGGTGAAGCTCTTAAATGGTCCAAGTCCTATAATTCATATTTCCCAGTTACAGTAAAGTTTTAGTACTGGCTGCTGCTGTTGGCATTTTCTGATTTTTTTTTTAAAAGGAACAGGTTTTCTCAAACTTTTTTTTGCTGAGTTTCCCTTCTGAGATTTTCTCTTTAAAAACTCACTGCTAATGACTGGGAGAGCATCTACAACCCAAAGCAGAATTTGTATACAGTAAACATGTATGTTTTGAGCTGTCAAACTGGAACTTTCAGTCAAAGGACAGCTACACAACTGCAAGAACCCCCATATCAGCATTTTCAAACAAGCACCAAGTCATAGCTTGGCTGGTGGTGAGAAGGGCCCTCCCCATCAGATCCTTCCTGCATGCCCAGACTCTCACCGCCTGCACACGCTGCCCTTGAAGTGGCTGTGGTGGGGAAGAGACCATCAATCCACCTCCTTCTGGAATGTGCCTTTGCAAAGCAGGTGTGGAAAGAGATGTAGTGTTTTTTGCTGAGGTTCATCCCAAGCAGCTCTTTAACATAGGTATCAGAGCTGCACGGGTTGTTTCCAGGGACACACACCGAGATAAACATCAACTGTTCCTGGAGGACTATCGACTTGGTGAAAGACGCTCTTTGGTCTACCCAAATCTTGCTGGTGCAGAGTTGTTCACTGCCAAGTGTTGCAGACTGGCAAAGGCTGCCGCAAAGGCTCAATGGGGAAAAGCCACAGTGTAAGGTCCTCCCACCATAGTATACTGAGGGGCTGGAACCCGTGTAAAACCCTTCAGGCTACATGCACCAACAATGTTTTTGCTACGCAATACAAATGTACATTGTATATAAAATGGAATAGCAAGAGTTGTGAGGCACCTCATGTTCTGTATCGAAGGAATCTCTATTTCACTTTCCAAAATGTCAAATTTGAACTGTTTTGTAATATATTTTTTAAAGGATTTTATGAATAATGTATATTTTTGGAAAAAAGAACCCCCATATCAGCACTTATCCTCCAATCACACAGCTCCAGCACAAATCACTGTCATAATAATACAATGGAAAGTACTGCTTATTAAACTTCCGGATGAAAACAGTTCAGAGGGTAGATAATCTTTAACTATTCTCAGTGGAGTCATTCTGTTCCCTTCCTCTCCACAAATAGGGAGGAACTATGAAATGAAAACTGTAACCAAAATATTGCAAACTCATATTGTGCACATGGTAACATGACACAAAGGAAATAGAACAATATGCACCAACATTGTAGAAAACAATGTTCAATAGTCTGGGTCGTAGAATGTTCGTTTCAACATATGATGGATCAATGATCCTTGAATCAAGCCAGACACATAGGTGCTTTCAGATGACTGGGCAATCTTCTTGTCTGGGTGAGGCAACCTCCCTGCACTGCTTTTATTTTTTGGCATGCTTTCAGCGTTGATTTCTGGCTTCTGATGCGCAGAATTGTCTTCCCTGCATTTATTTTATTGGAACAGCAGCTTTGAACCCAACAGATTTACAGACTTGCATTTTCCTAGGTCTCTGCTGTTGTCGGCTTCCAGCAGTCTGTGTGGGTTTGTTTTTGAGTGCCTGCAGTGAACTGTGGTCCTGTCAAATAAAATCGCGTTTTGTTTCCACAATACAATTTTATCAGAATATGGAGAATAAACTTTTAAAAAATCAACATGATTCTCTCATACAAGTGCTCTTCAAAAACAAACTGTTTTGTTCCTTACTCAACATCCACTTCTAGAAATTAGTGGGATTCAAACATCCCATGTTGGACTGAGATTTTCTCATCCAGCACCTCCTCTGGCCATAAGGGACTGCATTGGTAATTCTCATACTTGAATATAGATAGGTTAAGTGAGTTGGCAAAGATCCAGCTAATGGAGTATAATGTGGGAAAATGTGAAATTGCCCATTTTGGCAGGAAGAATAAAAAAACACATTATATACATGGTGAGATTGCAGAGCTCTGAGATGCAGAGGGATCTGGGTGTCCTGGTGCATGTATCACAAAAGGTTAGCATGCAGGTACAGCAAGTAATTAGGAAAGCTAATAGAATGTTATCATTTATTGCGAGGGGAATTGAATACAAAAGTGGGGAGGTTATGCTTCAGTTATACAGGGCATTGGTGAGACCACATCTGGAGCACTGTGTACAGTTTTGGTCTCCTTATTTATGGAAGGATGCGAATGCATTGGAAGCAGTTCAGAGAAGGTTCACTAGACTAATACCTGGAATGGACAGGTTGTCTTATGAGGAAAGGTTGGACAGGCTAGGCTTCTATCCACTGGAGTTTAGAAGAGTAAGAGGCGACTTGATTGAAACATACAAGATTCTGAGGGGTCAGGGTGGATGCAGAAAGGATGTTTCCTCTTGTGGGAGAATCTAGAACTAGGGGTCACTGTTTAAAAATAAGGGGTCGCCCATTAAAGAGAGCAATGCGGTGAAATTTTTTCTGTCAGGGGGTCGTGAGTCTTTGCAACTCTCTTCCTCAAAAGGCGGTGGAAGCAGAGTCTTTGAATATTTTTAAGGCAGAGGTAGATAGATTCTTGATAAGCAAGGGGGTGAAAGGTTCTTGGGGGTAGATGGAAATGTGGAGTTGAGGTTACAATCAGATCACCATGATCTTATTGAATGGCAGAGCAGGCTCGAGGGTCCGAGTGGCCTACTCCTGCTCCTAATTCGTATGTACATCTTGCCAACCAGAAAATGACTCATTTATGCCGAATCTCTGTTTCCTGTTAGCTAGCTAATCTTCTATCCATGCCAATATGTTACCCCCTACATCATGAGCTTTTATTTTCCGCAATAACCTTTGATGTGGCACTTTATCAAGTATCTCCTGGAAATCTAAGTACAATACATTCAGTGGTTTCCCTTTACTCACAGCACATGTTACTTCTTCAAAGAACTCCAATAAATTGATTAAACATGATTTCCCTTTCACAAAACCATGTTGATTTTGCCTGATTACATGAATTTTTCTAAGTGCCCTATTTAATAATAGCTTCTAACATTTTCTCTATGACAGATGCTAAGCTAACTGGCCTGTAGTTTCCTGCTTTCTGTCTCCCTCCCTTTTTGAATAGAGGAGTTACATTCGCTACTTTCCAATCTAATGGAACCTTCCCCAAATCTAGGAAATTTTGGAAAATTAAAATCAACGCATCAACTATCTCATTAGCCACTTCTTTTAAGATCCTAGAATGAAGTCCATCAGGACCCGGGGACTTGTCAGCCTGCAGCTCCAACAATTTGTTCAGTACCACTTCCCTGCCGATTGTAATTTTCTTGAGTTCCTCCCTCCCTTCCATTTCCTGATTTACAGCTATTTCTGGGATGTTATTCGTATCCTCTATAGTGAAGACCGATGCAAAATACCTGTTCAATTTATCTGCCATCTGCTTATTTTCCATTATTAGCGACCTCTACCACCTAGGACAAGGGCAGCAAATACATGGGAACACCACCAAGTTCCCCTGCAAGCCACACACCATCCTGACTTGGAACTATATCGCTGTTCCTTCACTGTCGCTGGGTCAAAATCCTGGAACCCTTCCTAACAGCACTGTGGGTGTACCTACCCCACATGAACTGCAGTGGTTCAAGAAGGCAGCTCACCACCACCTTCTCAAGGGCAATTAGGGATGGGCAATAAATGCTGGCCTGGCCAGCGTCGCCCACATCCCATGAATGAATAAAAAATATATAAAAATTACCCAGACTCACTTTGAAGGTGGCAGGGCAGGGTGAGAAAGTGGTTAATATGGCCTATGGGATCCTGGACTTTATAGGTAGGGACATAAAGTACAAAAGCAAGGATGTTATGATAAATCTGTATAAAACACAGGTTCTGCCTCAACTGAAGTATTGTGTCTAGTTCTGGGCACCACACTTTAGGAAGGATACGAAGGCATTAGACATGGTACAGAAAAGATTCACAAGGATGGTTCCAGGGATGAGGAACTTTAGTTCTGTGGATAGATTGGGGAAGCGGGGGGCTGTTCTCCTTGGAGAAGAGATTAAGAGGAGATTTGATAAAGGTATTCAAAATCATGAGTGGTCTGGACAGAGTAGATAGGGAGAAACTGTTCCAGTTGATGGAAGGATCCAGAACTCAAGGACACCAATTTAAGGTGATTGGCAAAAGAAGCAACAGCAACATGAATTTTTTTTTTAACGCACCGAGTGGTTAGGATCTGGAATGCACTGCCTGAGAGTGTGGTGGAGGCATTGTGGCTTTCAAAATAGAATTGGATAATTATCTGGAGATAAAATTTGCAGGGCGATGGGGAAAAGGTGGGGGAGTGAGAGAGCATAATAGCTTCTAACATTTTCCCTATGACAGATGCTAAGCTAACTGGCCTGTAGTTTCCTGCATGACGGGCCCAATGGCCACCTCTGTGCTGTAACCATTCTGTGATTCTATGGTAATACTCCAGCTGAGGCCTAACCAATGATTTATAAACAACTGGCATAACTCCCTTGCTTTGATACTCTGCACCTCTATTTATAAAAGCCCAGGATCCCATGTGTTTTTTTTAATGGCATTATCAATTTTGTCCTGCCACCTTCAAAGATTTGTATCTGTAAACCCTTAGGATTCCCTGTTCCTACACTCACTTTAAAATTGTCCATTTAGTTTATATTTCCATGACTTGGAATTATATGTTTTGATGAAAATGTTGTTTTAACTGCGGTGTTTTTTCAAAATGGTTAAAAGATTGTACAAAAATTAACATTAATTTGCATTTACATACCATCTTAATGTAGTAAATATCCTGAGGTACTTCAATGAGATGGAATGGACTATGAGCAATATTAGGAGAATTCGGGAAGGTTACTGATAGCATAGTTATAAAGAAGGAGATTTTGAAGTGATTATTGAAGGTGGGGAGAGAAGGTGCAAGACAGTTGGAATTAGTGAGAAACTTCCAGAATATAGAGATAGGGCCACTAAATCAAATTGCAGTTAACACCTTTGCATTTCTTCAAGCTTAGTTTACAATGTACATTATTGACTTTGAAGTGAGACAGAAACAAAATTGTCCAAAGTTTACAGATGATAAATTGAAATGTACTGTGTATAACAGGGCAAAGGTTGATCAATAGTAAAGGATAGATTGGGGAGCTGGGTTGAGGTAATTTAATGTGGCTAAAAGCAAAGTCATGAGATTAGATAAAGATAATAATGGCAATGTAACCTGAATAGTATTACTGTACAGCGCATGACTCAAGAAAGTGATTTGGGAATACTGGTGGATAAATCACTGAGACCACCAGCACAGTGTGTGGCAGCAGTAGGAAAAAGCAATATAAGACCTTGGGCTGCAAGGTGAGAGGAATGATGCACAACCTCAGGAGGTGATTGAGTTATATAGAGCTTTATTCCAGCTCCACCTGGAATGCTGTGTACAACTTTAGTCACTGAATTATGAGAAAAACATCCCTGCATTGGAAAGGGTGAAGTGAAGGGCAGTTAAATTGATAGCTGGAATAAAGAACCTGAATTATGAGGAGAGGTTGCAGAAGATGGGAATGTTTACATTGGAGAAGAGAAGGCCTGGAGTAATCTTACTGAAGGTAAGGTCTTATTCAAGGTCCTAAAAGGCACGGGCAACACAAGCATAAATACTTTTAACCATTTCAGATGCCACAAGGGGACACAGCCTCAAACATGGAAGACAGTTTTGATCTAAATATTTCATGCAAAGTGTGGTTAATGTTTGGAATTGAATTACAAGAGGGGCCAACAGTTTCAAGAGATCATTGGCTAAGTACCTGGTGAAAAATTGGGATATGATATTTACTAGACAGTGGAAGAGGCTAGATGGATCTCAATAGTTTTTTATGGTCCTCTACATTTCTAGGTTCCTAGTACAACTGCAGACATGCAATAAATCATCAGGCCGGTCAATTTGACCTATCCAAGGCTTCTGTAAAAGTTTTTTTCTCTTAGCACTGTTAATGACATCATATTTTACAGATCATAATATCTGCCCACATTTTGATTTATTTTCTTTGCATGTTTTGGCCTTAATCTTGTTTTTCTCTTTTTTTCCTCTTGTTTTTGTTTTCAATTGGCAACTGTTCATTATTCGGCTATTGACATCTCCTCCAGACGCATTTTTTGTTTCTTTACTCATCCCCTGACTACTCCCTCTTGCTCTGAACCACCAACTCTTCTGTCATTTAATGTGTCCCATCTTCCACCTAATCACAGACATTCCCTTTTGTTCTTTTTCCACCCTCCTCCATTTGATCTACTTGAAACCTACTATATTGTTAAATTTTACTGGTTCTGATGAAGGGTCATCGACCTGCAATGATAGCTCTGTTTCTCTCCCCACTGATGCTGCCAGACCTACTGAGTATTTCCAACATTTTCTGTTTTTATTTCATCTTTTACCATGTTATGTTGGTAATCTATGGGACCAGACTGGGGAGGTTTTTGATTGAGATGTTTTCATCCAACACTTAACATCAATCACATGGGGGATGCCATGAAGCATTTTCCTTTAATCTCTCAGCTGGATTGTTGTTTGCATCGTCCGATTTCAATGTGCAGATTTACTATGGGTTATATGTGTTTGTTAATCACTGAGAGGGAGGAAGGTATGGAGGGGAATCACAATACTGTAAATTACTACCAATATATACATCAAAATAATTCTAATGATTTAAGAAAAATAAAGACAGCTTGAGAGTTTTAAGGTCACCCTTAGCTTTGACCGATATTCCAAACTTCCTGAATTTCATAGGATGGGTTTTCTCAATTCTTCAGTAGATGCGATGCACCACCTTGGGTGGGGGGGAGTGGGGAGGAGAAGAAAAAGAGCAAAAAGATTGGAAGGACTAAGTTGGCCCATTACTGATTAGCAGGATACAGATAACTCGACAGCTATGACGATCTTGCCCTTCCAACTGCCTGAAATGTGGGGCCATGAAGCAATCTGAAGAGGCAGGATATAGTGACACAAAACACAAGTATTTATTTAAGATTTATTTAAAATCATGCTTTAGCTACAAACCAACCAATAATATAGTATAAATATTATCATTTTAATAGATTATATCTTAGCCTGTAAGACTGTACTGGAGGTCAGTCTGAAGGTAAAACTTGTCATCAAACAAAAGCTAAATATGTTATTAATGACCCCATACTCATGCTGAAAGTTTAAGTTCAGTAAAAACATCACAATATAACACTGTGGTTTTCAAACTTATTACATTGTAAGAAAATGAGTTCCTTCTGTGTAGTTGTACAGGGTCTACCTTCTGGGTCAGGGAGCAGAATGATGAATGATGCTTTTATTTTAATTTATATTTATTTAGAGATACAGCACTGAAACAGGACCTTCGGCCCACCGAGTCTGTGCCGACCAACAGCCACCCATTTATACTAACCCTACAGTAATCCCATATTCCCTACCACCTACCTACACTACGGGCAATTTACAAAGGCCAATTTACCTATCACCTGCAAGTCTTTGGCAGTGGGAGGAAACCGGAGTACGCGGCGAAAACCCACACAGTCACAGGGAGAACTTGCAAACGCACAGGCAGTACCCAGAATTGAACCTGGGTCCCTGGAGTTGTGAGGCTGTGGTGCTAACCACTGCGCCACTGTGCCACCCAGGTAATGCTGGCCTTGGTAATGGTATAACTAGGGCATTTGGCACAATTGGTTCAGGGCTAGACTTTCTGCTTACACAGGGGATGAATTCACACATTTCATGTGGTCAACAATCTGATATAATGCCTTTTTAAAATTCTTTCATGGGATGTGAGCATCGCTGGCAAAGCCAGCATTTGTTCCCCATCCCTAGTTGCCCTTGAGAAGGTGGTGGTGAGCTGCCTTTTTCAATTGCTGCAGTCCATATGATGTAGGAACCCACAGTGCTGTTGGGAGGGAGTTCCAGGTTTTTAACCCAGTGATAGTGAAGGAACAGCGATATAGTTCCAAGTCAGGATGGTGTGTGGCTTGGAGGGAAACTTGTAGGTTAGTGGTGTTCCCCATTCGTCTGCTGCCCTTGTCCTTCTAGGTGGTAGAGATCACGTGTTTGGAAGGTGCTGTCAAAGGAGACCTGGTGAATTTCTGCAGTGCATCTTATATATGCACATACTGCTGCTACTGTGCGCCAGTGGTGGAGCAAGTGCATGCTTAAGGTTGTGGATGGGGTGCCAATCAAGCTGGCTGCTTTGTCCCGGATGCAGTTGAGCTTTTTGAGTGTTGTTGGAGCTGCACTCAACCAGGCAAGTGGAGAGTATTTCATCACACTCCTGACTTGTGCCTTTTAGATGGTGGACAGGATTTGGGGAATCAAGAGGTGAGTTACTTGCCACAGTATTCCCAGCCTCTGACCTGCTCTTGCAGCCACAGTATTTATATGGCCGGTCCAGTTAAGTTTCTAGTCAATGGTAACCCCCGCAGGATGTTGATGGCTGGGAATTCAGCAATGATAATTCCATTGAATGTCAAGGAGAGATGGTTAGATTCTCTCTTGTTGGAGATGGCCATTGCCTGGCATTTGTATCGTGTGACTGTAAATTGCCACTTATCAGCCTAAGCCTGAATGTTATCCAGATCTTGCCGCATGTGAATACGAACTGCTTCACTATCTGAGGAGTCATGAATGGCACTGAATCCTGTCCAATCATCAGTGAACATTCCCACTTCTGGCCTTATGATGGAGGGAAGGTCATTGATGAAGCAGATGAAGATGGTTGGGCTTAGGACATTCCCCTGAGGAATGTCAATCACTGTAGGGATGAGGTTGATTCAGTTGATAATCCTCAACAGATTCGATTAGATACGCAGAAAATTACTAAATTGAGCTGTTCATCAGATGGTGGAGGTTGACATTGTGACACTGAAGAGAGTATCCTTCTTTACACAGTGTGGAATTTCCCTAAAATCCTCCTCTTCTCAGAGCAAAGAGGGTGCTTTGATGGATGCTGCAGCAGGTCAGGAGGGCACAGCTATTGATAATGATCCTAAAATATGTTTGTTGGATTCTCTGTCGCAGACGAAAACTCCACCGTGTTTATACAAATGATTCC
This sequence comes from Heterodontus francisci, assembly GCF_036365525.1. Classification (NCBI taxonomy): domain Eukaryota; kingdom Metazoa; phylum Chordata; class Chondrichthyes; order Heterodontiformes; family Heterodontidae; genus Heterodontus; species Heterodontus francisci. The sequence continues at coordinate 65,063,431 of NC_090389.1, forward strand.
ATTGGCATTATTTGCACTCAAAGGAGCTATAAACATATTCCTACTGGATGAATGATCAATGTCATTGACATTTTGTAATGAGGTTGGGAGGCAGGGGAGGGGGAAGCTAAAACTGTACCACCAGATTTGGAATAGGATGAGGAGGCCTTTGAAGTCAAGAGTTAAGACACAGAGCTATAAGGGTCGGAACATATTTCTGTGTAGTCATCCAGAATACCGACTTCTGGGTTTAGAACTATAATGTGAAATGCTGTGTCCACCTTGTGATTGGGTGGAACACCTGTCTTTTCTATTTTTTTCTTTAACTTGCCGTTTCTTTTCTTGTTTCTCTCTGGTGCATTAATTAGAAAAAGGAACTCAGGAACAATAGAGGTTTATTACAACATCTGTATTACATTTTATGATATTTTACATGCTGAGCTGGGTCAGCGTGTATTTCTATCATTATATGTTTCTTATTTAGTTTGTCGTTTGTAATAAAATAAAATTCTACCCGCTTAAAAAAAACACACTTTTAAAAAAAAGTTTTAATTTATTCACTTCTTTAACCTTTCTCAGTCCAGAATTGGGGAGGTGGTTAGAGGGCGAGAAGGGAAATAATACTGATTCAACCAATGCAATTTAAAGATGTAATCATAACAGTTTTTACATTTATCTTCAATTTTTCTTACGATGGAATAGGTGGGATTGAAAAAGATAGACTTGTTGGGTCTAATAATATTTCCAATTTCCTAAAATGTTTTATGTACTTATAGCATAGACAAAAGAGTGTTTATATCAGAAAAGATTTTCTACAGTTGAAGCCAAATGTGTCAAAGCAATATTTGAAAAAGTACAGATTTATGATCCAATTTGCATCAAAATTTAAAACTACTCAAATCTTTTGCACTTCTAGTTTATCTATATATAACAGGTAGTTTAACAGTAGATGGATTTTCCCCAGAACCATCTGGAACAGAGGCCTTTCTGAAATCTTACTTCAAAAAAAACTTTGCTATAATCTTCAATATTCCGTAAACCCACAATAAGACTTCAGAAATTTGTGGCATTAAACATTCGTTACATAGCAAATAGGCATTAACCCTTTCAATGCAGACTCTCCAAGAGATTGCACTTATCATCTATAGACTTCATAAATATTTTAGTATTTGAGAGCATAAATGCATTAATGTACTAATTGGAAATATTTTTTACTCTAAAATACACGAGCAGGCTTCATATTCAACAACTCAGAATACCAATTTTGTTCAGTTACTGGTCAGTGTAGTTAAATCATCCCTATGTGCATTGTGAAAATGGATCAATTATACATGGTTTGGATAGCTTTCCAGGTAAACTCTGTCATCTGAGTGTAATTGCGCTACAATGTTTGTCCTAGGGTAAATGGATTCAAGTCCAGTGACATAATTGCTAGTTGAGCTGTTACTGAATGTAATTCAGAAAATGGGGACCCAATTGTTTGGCCCTGAGGAAAGGAGGCTCAAAAAGGATATGATGCAGGTCAGTGGATGGAAGTGGGATTGGCAATAAGTGGCACCTTCAGAAACCATTACACAGCTACCCAATTCCAGAAGATGTTCATTGACATTTCCCAGTACAGCATTGTCATACCTTACAACATTGCACTGTAATAAGCATGTTTTCCAGTTGCAGCATCTTTCCCTTATTACAATGGACATATTCTGCAACTTAACACTTATATGCAGGAAGTACCCCAGAGTTTTGCACACCCCTTCCTTCACTCTGCAATTCTTTCATTACTCAGAATTAAACATATTGAGAAGCAGTGGAAGGCTCTAGGTAGGTATTTCATTGCCAGCATCTGTTCTCATATGAAAAAATGTCTTCTGAAATGTGGGTTGCATTCCATATGATGGTACACAGAGTGCCTTCATTCTCTTTACTTTCTTTTTATAGGGGCAATGGACCATAACCAAAAACAAAGAAGTAACATCTCCATTCTCCAAGGCTCCTGCAGTAAATTATCAGCCAGCCACCTCAGAAAACCCTGCTGCAGCAAGAGAAGCTGGAGGCTAGGATTGAAAGGACACTCAGTAGCAGGCATCAATGGGAAGACAAAATGGTCTGAAACTGTAGGATGTTTGTCAGATTTGCTTTTCAGTGATTTTCTTTTTGGCAATGGTGTGCTTAATGATTTTAGCAAGGTGAGGAAATGCCTGTGCAAAAGAGTAGGCTCGAGGGGCCATATGGTCTACTCTTGTTCCTATTTCTAATGTTCTAATACTCTCCAAATGAAGCCTTAGTAGCTCTCGATGGAGATGACATGTCAATGAATGAGTGAATTGACTTTCTTGCCAATGGGGAACCAGGATGACAAAGCTCATATGGCAGTGCGCCCGGATCATAGTCAGCTGAAGATCTCCCTTAAGAGCTGTTCCTGTTGCTGTCTATCAGCTGGCACAACTCAGCTACTAGTTAGAGGGGGACGCAGCCTTCAGGAACATACACCAAAATAAATCGACATTTTGAAAATCAAAACAAGTGAGCATCACCGCAAATGTTAAAAACTGCAGCTAGCAAAAGTGGATCATCCAGCATCCCTTATGCCTCTCCCTGTTGCTTTACTTTGAAATGAATGAGGAGAAGGATCAGGTGGACCACTGCAAAGATGCCACAAGTTGAAGCAGCACTGTAGGTAATCTGTGGCTCCTACTCACTTGTATCCATGCCTACCTGTTTGCCAATATAGACAAGGACACTTTAACGTATTCTCTCAGCAATATTTTCAAAAACTGTATTTTCTTCAAAAAGCTATAACTAAATAATTCCTCAGGCTCAGTTGGAAACCTTAAAACTGAAAAAAATTGAAAGATTTTAAAACACTTTATAACAAAAATTAAAGAAACTTTGAAATAAATTAAAAACATAAAAATCTGTTTAAAAACTTAAATACATTTCCCAAAAAAATTTAAAATACTTACAGACTCACCTGCAGGATACTCTGGTTTCTTCTGACCTTTAACGTTAGTGAAGGTTCCTTGAGGCTATTAACTCTGGCCGTACATAAACAAGCCCTAATAAGTGTGTTATGAACTCACATCTGCTGTACATATATTTGCAAATTCAGTGGCATTAAGTTGCTCCTATAAGTCGGTCCCACGTTCCTTATGTGTCAGTGTTGCCTCACACTACCCATTATCTACCTATGCAATAATATAACCCAGGAGCTGTAACAAAGAATTCACTTTGACACATATTTGGGCTGTGAAATTCAGTTCCTTAGTGCCCAGTTTGTCATTGCTACAAGTGCCGCTTCGCCTCCCAAACAGCGTTCATGGTGTGCACACGATTCTGGTGCTAACTGTGCCAGACATCATATTGGTGTGGGTGTTATAACGCATTCGTTCAGCAGCAGGAAGGATCCCACACAGTGCTATTTAAAGGGACCATCAACTACTTTCTGGTTAATTGCTGATGAATTTATACTGGCTGTTGCCGCAATTGTAGAGTGTTTGGTGGTTTGTAGTGTTATTTGAAGTTGCTAAAGGCTACAGAGTGGAGTGTGGCATATGCTGTAGGACTTTGTCCTCACTTCAAGGATTCTGCACAAGCACTTGCTCCCAGACATAGATGCATATAACGAAAGCCAGGCTGTCACACAAAATATGATTAAGCATCCCAATGGTCTGCTCTAACAATGTTTCAGCCGCCTGAACTTCTGTGGGGCACCCCTGTCAAGATTTATGGTGGCCTGCTACATGCTGCCTTACCTCGCCATCATGAGGGTACGGGGAGATGGTGGCGGAGTGGTAATGTCACTGGACTAGTGATCCAGAGGCCCAGGCTAATGCCCTGAGGACATGGGTTCAAATCTCACCACAGTAGCTGGTGAAATTTAAATTCAATTAATTAATAAAAATCTAGAATTGAAAGCTAGTGTCTCAGTAATGGTGCCATGAAACTATCATCGATGCAAAAATAAAAGCCACCACCAAATATGCATTCCAAACCAAATTTATAAATCAAATCATGCCTCAGCAATGCTAGTAATGTGTTGGAGGACAGATTGCTGGACTGCTGTGATATCCATAAGCCCTTTAGCACACCAGCATCGCAGCCATAATGGCAGCTGTCTGAGAGCAGCCTGAGCTTTAAAGGCAGTAAGCAGACCTTACATGACTTCAGTCTGAGCTTCCACTGCAGCACCCAGATGTTGGGTGGCTTCGGCTTGTGCTGTGATGGAAGCTGAAACACTAGCCCTCAGATGCTGCAACGTGGTTGGGTCTGCAATTGGAATTGGTCACCACTTCCACGCAGGAAAGGATAGGCTCCAAGTTCTGCACAAAGCCTTGTGTCAAGTTGGTGCCGGACTCCTTCATGCTCCTTAACATTGACCACAGGCTTTCTGACAGGCCTGCCCATGCACCAAGTATTTAATTGTGCATACACATCAGCTTTCTTCTGTAGGCTGCCCCATCGCAGTTCTCATCTGAGTCCTCTGCAGTAGAACCTGTTTGCAACCTCACCCTCCAGTGAGCTGGCACCTGCACTGTCCCGGCTGAAGGCCATTTGTGCCCGGTGTCTCAGCACATGCATATCTTACTGTAAGCTGTCATCTGAAGTATGCATTGTCTCATTTTCTGAGCTGGTGGCTGTGAGTGTGAGAGTGAGTAAAAGTGTTTCTTCTTCATCGCTGTCCTCATGCTCTTCCACCTCTTTCTCTTGTACCACTGCCTGGTCAGGTGACAGTTCTTGGGTATCTGAGAGGAGAAAGGCATATGGTAGGGTTGTTGTGAAAGGAGTGGGGGAGATAAAGCAACAGGTGCATGCTGATACCTCCTGCAGCTTGTAAATCAGAAGAGATTGTGGGATGAGGGGGAAGTCGGATGTGAGGAGGAGGATTTGTATGCGCATACTGTCCTCTTCAATGGTTTGAACCCTACAACTGGCCTTGGCCTCAGTCATGACTGCTCCAATGATGTTGACCACCATGTTCTCCATGAGGATAAGGACGTGCAACCATACCTGTCCCCCAGCAGTTAGGTTTTGCTGCCTCCGATAATGCGCAGAGAGAGGACAGTGTGTCAGTGAGTGGGGTGCAGCATGCTTGGGTGATTTGGTTGTCATGGATGAATAGCTGACAGTAGGTGGCGGCTGTGAGATGTGGGTGTGAGACTTGCAGCAATGCTAAGTGTGTGATGGTGAGGTGAAGCTATGAAGGTGAGGTATGAGTCATGATTGATAGAGATTGTTGGTAGGTGAATGATAGAGATACGGTGCGAGCAGTGTGTGCAGTTGGTGGGATATGACGTTTGAAGATACATTCACTAACCTTGACCATTTGTGATGTCATTGAACTTTTTGCGGCACTGCATCCAGGTCGTTGGGAACTTCATTGCTGGCATTGACTGTCAGTTATCTTTGCAAAGTTTGGCTGGAGGCCCTCATGCAGATAGATGGCATCTTTCCTGCTCTCCAACTCAGCCCTGCAACTGGAGCCTGCTGTCTGCCTTTTTGTGCTATTATTGAGTGTTCCCTCTGTCAAAATCACTTCTACAACAACTTTCAGCACCTGCTCCAGCGACAATGGACCGCCTCTTTAAGAGGTGCAGGCTGGCTTTTAGTGCAAGCTAGCTAGAACTCGTGATAGTCTCTCACAATTTTTCAGCCCCTGCTCAGATGTGCAGCCACTCAAGCACGGTTAGCGCTGACTGCATGCTACATTAATTTAAATTAGCAGGCAGGATGAAGTCTATGTGCTGCCTGTATCGGAAGCAATGAATATGGGGTAATCCTGCATTCCAATCCCATTTCTGTGCCCTGCCCAATTTCTCAGCCTTAGTCTTTTGCACATGCCCTCATAGGCTTCTCCAATCTTTTCAACAACGGACCAATAAGACGAGGCCACATACAAATCATTAAGCTGCTTTACTTGACAGACAGCAAGTGAACATACAGAGCAGAAATGATAATCACCCACATACCTTGCCTCTGCATAATAATGCAAATTAATTGACACTCTCAGCTTCCCCATACAAGTGGGTTATAGAGCCTGACTTTAAAGAAATAACTAGATGAGGAGAATTTTTTCTCTCAGAGGATTTGTGGGACTTTAGAACTCTCTGCCTCAGAAGGTGGTGGAGGCGGGGTCACTGGATAATTTTAATGCGGGGTTCATAGATTCTTGTTAGGCAAGGGAATCAAAGATTATCAGAGGTAGATGGGAGTGTGGATTTCGAGACACAAACAGATCAGCCATGATCTTATTGAATGGCGGAGCAAGCTCAAGGGGCCGAATGGCCTACTTCTGCTCCTAATTTGTATGTTCGTAAACTGCCATCCTGCATCAGAGTTTGCAGCCTTTGCTGGATAGACTGACCATAGCCTGCCTGTTTCTGAATATGTGGTTTTCTTTCCTGTTAATTCTGACCCCAGGAATTGTAATCTTGTCAACCTACCCTGGCAACTACCTCTCCTTAGTTCACATGAAGCGAGTCATTTCAACCAGAATACGTCCGAATTATCACTGAAACTTTCATCGTCTGAAGCACACTGATTCAAATACCCCATCCAAATACAAATTTACATCTGAAAGAAACATAGAATTATAGAATGATTACAGCACAGAGGAAGTCATTCAGCCCAACGTGACCATGCCAACTCTCTGCAAGAGAACTCTGCTAGTCCCACTAACGCACCCATCTCCCCCAACCCTACTTTCCCCGTAATTCTGCAAATTTTTTCTCTTCAGGTGCTTATCCAAATCCTTTTTGAAAGCCACAATTGAATCTGCTTCCACCACACTATCAGGCAGTGCATTCCAGATCCTAACCACTCGCTTTGTAAAAGAAAGTCCTTCCACATGCTGCTGTTGCTTCTTTTGCCAATCACGTTACACCAGTATCCTCTGGTACTTGATCCTTCCGCCAATGGGAACAGTTTCTCCCTATCTACGCTGTCTAGACTCCTCATGATTTTGAACATCTCTATCAGATATCCTCTCAACCTCCTCTTTTCTAAGGAAAATAACCCCAACTTCTCCAATCTATCCATGTAACTGAAGTCCCTCATCCCTAGAACCATTCTTGTAAACTTTTTCTGCACCCTCTCTAAAGCCTTCACACCCTTCCTAAAGTGTAGTGCCCAGAATTGGACACAATACTCCAGTTGAGGCCAAATCAGAGTTATTTAAAGGTTTGATATAACTTGCTTTCTTTTGAACCTATGAACTTAACCCCTGGAGATCTCAGTTTAACTTCTTTCTTTTCTTTCTTTGGGCCTCCTTGTCTCGAGAGACAATGGGTAAGCGCCTGGAGGTGGTCAGTGGTTTGTGAAGCAGCGCCTGGAGTGGCTATAAAGGCCAATTCTGGAGTGACAGGCTCTTCCACAGGTGCTGCAGAGAAATTTGTTTGTCGGGGCTGTTGCACAGTTGGCTCTCCCCTTGCGCCTCTGTCTATTTTCCTGCCAACTACTAAGTCTCTTCGACTCGCCACAATTTAGCCCTGTCTTTATGGCTGCCCGCCAGCTTAATAGTAACATTTTTAACATAGATTACACCAAGGTCTCCCGGTGTAACAAAGTCAGAAGTCCAAAAACATGACAGCCTGTTTTGCAAGGGTGTTGTGCACCAGCAATTGTCATTGGGCGAGAGCAAAGAGAAATGAGGCCCTGCAGCAAAGCTCACTGACCTACTATCATTTGCATGCGTCAAAACAAGCATGCAGTGGCCAAGTTATTCCGTCCCCAGCGAGGAGGCCTGGGGGCAGATATTGGAGGAATATCTATCTGCCACTTTTTTGAGGTGGTGAAACAATGTTAGGCCTCCCAAATACATTTCCATCCCATTAACACTCTGAGACTGTCTGAAAATGGATGGGTTCCTGCAGGAAATCCAGCCCATTCCATATTTAATACAATTTGAACTATCTAGTTCCTGACCACAATGTTATATATTTGAGGTACTTTTTAGTTTTTTAGAAAATTTATTTTAATTTAGAGATACAGCACTGAAACAGGCCCTTTTGGCCCACCAAGTCTGTGCCGACCAAGAACCACCCATTTATACTAACCCCACAGTAATCCTACATTCCCTACCAACTACCTACACTAGGGGCAATTTACAATGGCCAATTTACCTATCAACCTGCAAGTCTTTGGCAGTGGGAGGAAACCAGAACACCCGGCGAAAACTCACACAGTCACAGGGAGAACTTGCAAACTCCGCACAGGCAGTACCCAGAATTGAACCCGGGTCCCTAGAGCTGTGAGGCTACAGTGCTAACCACTGTGCCATTGTGCCGCCCTAAGATAGTTGGTAAGATATTTTCGACTGGTAAATTTCAACTCAGCTTTTTAAATCAATTTTAGACATTTTACAGCAAGCGGGTTACGCCAAGCTTACCTCTAACACATGGATTGGTACAGGAGTTGATGGCAATGAGCTGGCTGAAATAATACGAATGACCATTGGATTCAGTTCCCTCTCCAATTCTTCAGACATGAGTGATTTATCCACTGATACAGTGAAAAGAGCATCGAGTATTCCAGGGATTGAGCCATCCATTTTATTTGTGACTGATTTATCTCCTAAAGGTGGAATGGAGAGAATCATTAGCAAAAGCACTTAAATTAAGTAAATTATGTAAAATAAAAGCATAAGCAGTGAATCTTATCACTTTGAGCTTGGTGCTTTTCAATAGAACTGCTGAATAGTGAGAAATATTTTCATTTGAGTAAAACCATAGAAGCTTAAAACATAAAGGTAAGCCATTTTGCCTCTCATATCTAGACTGGCTCTTTGCTTGAGCAATCCAAGACGAGTGACACTGCCCTTATCTCTTCTCATAATCTTGTATCTTACTCTGCTTCAAATATCAAAGAGGCATATTCATCATAGAGTTTTGCAGCACAGAAACAGGCCCTTCGGCCCAACGACTCCAAGCATATCAATGCCCCTAAAACTCTGTAAAGGAATTTCTCCTAACCTTTCTCCTTGTTTTCTTAGTACCCAGCTACCAATTTTAAACAGACAAAATTATTGTGTTTTTTGATTTTTTTTGTAAACTAAATTATTTTTGTGTTCATCAATTGCTTTTAAGCATTTGTTTTCTCTTGCCACTTGGTGTCAGCAATAATCATTCCCTGGTCATGTACAAAAATCTGCAGATAGCCCTTCATAGACACCTCTACATGCACAGTCACCCTCCTCTTCACCATCTATTTGCCTTATAGCAACAACATTCGGAAACATGGGGTCATCTTCCATTTGTATGCTAATAATCACAGCTCTACCTCTTTGCTTCATCCATTGATCCAAAGGCTGGTGCTACATTACCAGCATGACTGACATTAAAACCTGGATGAACCAAAATATGCTCCAGCACAATGTCAATAAAATCAAAGCCATCTATTTCGGTTACTATCAACACTTACATGGCTGTGGCTTCCATTCAATCAATCTCCTAGCTGCCACATCAGGTTGGGTCAGGAAAAAAAGACTTGCATTTATATAGCATCTGTCATAACCACAGATGTCCAAAAGCACTTTACAACTAAGTACTTTTGAAGTACAGTCACTGTTCTAAAGTAGGAAAGACAGCAGCCAATTTGCAAGTGGCCAATGCCTCCTTATGTCTGTTTTAGCCGGCCTACTGGCCATCGAAATGTTAATGAGGCCCAGCTGTTAAAATAGACCAGACCTCCCGCAGAAACTTCCAGACGAGAAGTCGGACACATCTGCCTTCTGCCTGGGAGGTAAAATCTTGGCTTCAGAAACCATTATGTTCCCATTGATTTTGTGATTATCTCTCACTGTGCATTTTCATTCTCAAGGCCCTTCCTAACCAGATACTTAGCTAACTTTTAAATTGATTAATTAATAGAGAAATAACTGCTTTTGCTTGTACTAGCAGTATATTCTAGATATCCATTACTATTGTGGATAAAACAATTACTTCTAATGTCTTACCTTGCTTGAAGTTTGTTAATTTTCTACTCGGGCCCTTTAGTTCTGTGCTCACAGACCAAGTTAAATTATCCATTTGTCTAGGCATTTAAAAGGCTTTCAGAGAAAACATGCTCAGGTTTGTAGCTCTACAAATGAATCTCTTCAGAACAGCATGCAACCCTATTTGAAAATATGCTATGAATTAAGAACAAACTTTCAGAGCTCACATATGTACTCAGACCTCCCTAGATGCTGAGCTGCCAATTACTGTTTGGTTAAGTGCAGCACATAGTGAAGGTGAGATGCCTTGGCAATGGAGGAGGGGAACACTTACATGTTGTCACACTTCAGCGCTCCAGCAACTGGCCAGAGTGCAACACTGGAGAGAATGTGGAGGTGTCCACAGTATCTACTCCTCTGTGGGTTCCAAAAATGGGAGAAGAAGGATTAAACAAAACTCAAAAACAAAAAATATGAGCTTGACTGGCAACTAATGTAAAATGCAGATGAAAGATGAAACATTAAATCACTATTCAGTGCAACAAGTACTTTGCTTCTGGATTTGGTGGCAATAATAGTCAACCAACTACTTAAGTAATTACAGTAAAATCAGTTGGGTCTTTTGAAGTGCTGCAGCTTACCACAAACAACGAACTACCAAATCTCCAGAAAATGAACTTTCCACACGATTGAAGCTGTTCCTGGAACAGCACAAATACAACCAGCTACATGGGCCAAAGGAAATACAACAGAAGCAAAAGTAATTTTTGAAAGTCTAACATACATGTGGTTATTTGTTATACTGTGCAACATTTTCTATACTTAAATATGCAAATTAGCCTGTGTGCTTTTTTAAGGGACTGTTTTAACAAAACTGCAATAGAATAATGATTTAAATTAGCGGTCACTTGTTTAGATGGCTCCATGGCTATAAATGGTATGTCTAGCATCTGCACAAATAATCAGTGTGATTACAGTCAAACAATTGTTTTTCACCCACAGCACAGTCATAGATCTGACTGAGCCATGTTTTGTCTGGATAATACAATGATTTAGCTTGCAGAAGATACATGCAGCTGAACTTGTGAGAATTTCCATGATCAGCTCATTTTAATAGTTATTAGACAAATTAGATCTTGAGGAGAGAGTTTGGTGATGATGGGGGTAGGATTTCAGGGACAACAGCAGTCTTCAAAGGCTTGTATCTGAGCTTTAAATGTGAACTGCATGAATTTTCCATATCCTAACTTTTTTACAGAAAGCATTTGTTCAGGCTTAGTAAGATGGCTGAGGAAAGTTAAAATGCGAATGGAAGAAGGAATGTTCTGAATCTGCCATGGAGTTGCTTCTAGAGGATGTGACGCAAAGGAGGGAAGAGAGTCATCGTACTCTACTAGTTGCTTTCTGCACTGCCTGGAAGGCTGTGGCAGAAAGAGTAAATGCCTTCTCCTTTGTGCACAGGAGGATTGAGCAAATACAGAAGTTTTTAAACAAAAGGATCATTGCTAAGGTATGAAAAGACAACATTTCGCATAGTCTTCTTTGGCCTCCTTGTCTCGAGAGACAATGGGTAAGCGCCTAGAGGTGGTCAGTGGTTTGTGGAGCAGTGCCTGGAGTGGCTATAAAGGCCAACTCTAGAGTGACAGACTCTTCCACTTCCACAGGCGCTGCAGATAAAATTGATTGTCGGGACTGTTACACAGTTGGCTCTCTCCTTGCACTTCTGTCTTTTTTCCTGCCAACTGCTAAGTCTCTTCGACTCGCCACTCTTTAGCCCCACCTTTATGGCTGTCCGCCAGCTCTGGCAATCACTGGCAACTGACTCCCACGACTTGTGGTCAATGTCACAGGACTTCATGTCGCATTTGCAGATGTCTTTAAAGCGGAGACATGGACAGCTGGTGGGTCTGATACTAGTGACAATCTTGCTGTACAATGCGTCCTTGGGGATCCTGCCATCTTCCATGCGGCTCACATGGCCAAGCCATCTCAAGTACTGCTGGCTCAGTAGGGTGTATATGCTGGGGATGTTGGCCGCCTCAAGGACTTCTGCTTTGGAGATACGGTCCTGTCATCTGATGCCAAGGATTCTCCGGAGGCAGCGAAGATGGAATGAGTTGAGACGTCGCTCTTGGCTGACGTACGATGTCCAGGCCTTGCTGCCATAGAGCAAGGTACTGAGGACACAGGCTTGAAACACTCAGACCTTTGTGTTCCATGTCAGTGCGCCATTTTCTCACACCCTCTTGGTCAGTCTGGACATAGCAGCGGACGCCTTTCCCATGTACTTGTTGATTTCTGCATCAAGAGACAGGTTACTGGTGATAGTTGAGCCTAGGTAGGTGAACTCTTGAACCACTTCCAGAGCATGGTCGCCGATATTGATGGATGGAGCTTTTCTGACATCCTGTCCCATGATGTTCGCTTTCTTCAGGCTGATGGTTAGGTCAAATTTGTTGCAGGCAGCTGCAATCCTGTTGATCAGTCTCTGCAGACACTCTTCTGTGTGGGAGATTAATACAGCATCGTCAGCAAAGAGGAGTTCCCTGATGAGGACCTTCCGTACTTTGGTCTTCGCTCTAAGACGGGCAAGGTTGAACAACCTGTCATCTGATCTTGTGTGGAGGAAAATTCCTTCTTCTGAAGACTTGAACGCATGTGAGAGCAGCAGGGAGAAGAAGATCCCAAACAGTGTAGGTGCGAGAACACAGCCCTGTTTCACGCCACTCAGGATAGGAAAGGGGTCTGATGAGGCACCGCTATGCTGAATTGTGCCTTTCATATTATCATGGAATGAGGTGATGATACTTAGTAGCTTTGGTGGACATCCGATCTTTGCTAGTAGTCTGAAGAGACCATGTCTGCTGACGAGGTCAAAGGCTTTGGTGAGATCTATGAAAGCAATGCAGAGGGGCATCTGTTGTTCTCGGCATTTTTCCTGTAGCTGGCAAAGGGAGAACAGTATGTCAATGGTGGATCTCTCTGCTCGAAAGCCGCACTGTGCCTCAGGGTAGACATGCTCAGCCAGCTTCTGGAGTCTGTTTGAAATGACTCAAGCAAAGACTTTCCCCACTATGTTGAGCAGGGAGATTCCACGGTAGTTGTTGCAGTCACCGCGGTCACCTTTGTTTTTATAGAGGGTGATGCTATTGGTACTGCTCCTTCATCCCAGCACAGGCAAAGCAGTTCATGGAGTGCTGAGAGTATAGCAGGCTTGGCACTCTTGATTATTTCAGGGGTATTGCCGTCCTTTCCAGGGGCTTTTCCACTGGCTAGAGAATCAATGGCATCACTGAGTTCAGATTTTGTTGGCTGTACGTCCAGCTCATCTATGACTGGCAGAGACTGGGCTGCATTCACGGCGGTCTCAGTGACAACATTTTCCCTGGAGTACAGTTCTAGGTAGTGCTCCACCCAGCGGTCCATTTGCTTGCATTGGTCAGTGATTGTGTCCCCTGATTTAGACTTGAGGGGGGTGAACTTCTTGATAGTTGGCCCAAAAGCTCTCTTAATGCCATCACACATTCCTCTGATGTTTCCGGTGTCGGAGGCCAGCTGAATACAACTGCATAGGTGTTGCCAGTAGTCATTTGCACAGTGCCTGGCTGTTCTTTGTGCAGCGCTTCTGGCTATTTTAAGTGCTACGGATGTTAACTCGCCGGGGGCTTTCTTGTAGTTCAGCAGTGCAGTGTGTTTAGCGGCTATGACAGGTTCCAGCTCTTCAAAGTGAGATTGAAACCAGTCTGCATTCTGCTTCTCACGTTTGCCAAAGGTGGTCACTGCGGAGTCATAGGTGGCGTCTCTGATGTGGGCCCACTTGGTCTCTGCATCTCCTGCAGGAGTGTTTTGAAGGGCTTTATCAAGTGAATTTAGAAACTTATGTAACCTGCTGTGGATAAGAAATTCTGTTAGTGTTGATGCGCTGGCGGCCCTTCAGCTTGAAGTGATGTAGCTTCTTTGATTTGAGTCTCACTTTGCTGCACACCAGGGAGTGGTCGGTGTCACAGTCCGCACTGTGGAAACTGCGTGTGATTTGGACACTGTTTATAGTGGCTCGCCTTGTGACAATGAGGTCCAGCTGGTGCCAGTGATCTTGGGTGTCTCCATGAAACCTGGTGACAGGGTTTAGTATGAAAGAACGAGTTGGTGATGCAGAGGTTATGATAGGTACACAACTCCAGCAGTCTCTGTCCATCCTTCTCATTCATCCTTCCAATGCCATAGCGCCCAAGGCAGGAGGGCCATGAGTCATGGTCGGCCCCAACCCTGGCGTTAAAGTCCCCCAGCAGGAACAAATGTTCGGTGTTAGGAATGCTACTAATGATATTATGGCGTTCCTTGTAGAACTTGTCTTTAACTTCAGGTGGGAAGCAGAGTGTTGGAGCATAGATGCTGAGTAGGTGTACTGGACCAGAGGCGGTGAGCAGTCGGATGGACTGTATGTGTTCCGAGCCATTTGAAGGTGGCTCCATCATGCTGAGCAAAGAGGTCCTGATGGCGAAGGAGTGCACAGCATGACGTTTGGCACTGGTATGCCCACAAGACAGTGGGGTTGTTAGCTCCTATCCCTGAGCAGGAGCCCTAACAAGTAAACTGTGCGCTTTCATGCGGAGAGAGGGTGTGAGGAGGGAGGGGGTGCGAGGGGGGATAGTAGGCATGCCACAAACTGTTTAACTTTAACATGCTGCACCTTGACTGAGGCTGCATACTACATATTGGCATGCATATCTTTGCTGATGCAGCACACACTTTTTAGCTAGTACTGAAACACGTAACTATTTTTGTATAGATAACTTTGGAGCTATGACCACAACGTTACATCCAGGTTAAGCACTAAGCATTTGTAAGGAAAAGCAAGTGGAGGTAGCAGCAAAAAACAGGAAAAGCTAATTGTATGTCTCTTGGTCATTGGCTCACATGCTAATTGGGACATAGGACACTTGAATGGTAATGTTTATGATCTTCAAACTCTCACTATCTCACCAAATTGTATCTGCTTGCAGAACAAGACTATACCTAACAGGAGAAAATGATGTGATGCCAGAGGAGGCCTCACCAATGTTTCCTCTAAGCTGTGCAGCAACTGGAAATGTGCCATGCAGAGGACAAACATGCCATGCACAAGCAATGGTCTCTTTAATGCAGCTGTATCGCAGTCTTAAAAGGACTGTGCAGTACAACAAACAGGCCACGTTCAACAAAGGGAAATTAGAGGGAAAATTGAGCTCCACCCAATATAAGTTTCATAAGGTTATATAACAACAAATCCGAGAAATAGTAGCTTTGGAGGGGGAGAAGATGCTATAATCAAAACTACTACCGTCCTTTTCTTCCTCTTCCTCTCCCTATTGACTCATTGGGCTGCCTTTAATGCAGTTGGCAGAGGTCAAGATGCCAGGCCAAAAAGGTGAGGGGAACCCCCGCTTTGGCTGTTTGGGGGACCCCCGACTGCATTTTACGGCACTCAGGCAATTAACTGCCCGGCACCAGGGTTCAATCAGAGAGCCAGCAGCTCAGTAGTTCCAGCAGCACCACCGGGAGCAGTGGCCACTACTGGAACTGCAACAGTCACCGGACCAGGAACAGCCATGGAGCCCGGGAATGCAGGTAAGAGAGGGTGGGCTTGCCAGGGCCAGTCAGGTAGGCCCCGATGAGGAGTGGGAGAGGGTGGATTGTTGAGGGCAGGGGATTGGGTGGTGACACAGGGGTGGTCTTTGCCACTGGGGGACCCTACGTGGGCTACAGACTGCCCATGGAGGAGGCCCATCTCCACCAGCCACACAGAGGCTGCCTTGTTTTAATGGGTGACCTCTGCATGTTGTAGAGGACCCCTCCCTGTCGTTGATAAAATGCTAGTGGCGGTGGGAAGAGCTGCTTAAGTGGCCAATAATTGGCCACTTAACAACGTCAATTGGCCTCTGGGCAGGAAGGCCATCCTTGTCCTTCCCCACCCTAGACTAAATTTGATGGCATTGTGTAGGTAACAGGCACCCCAAACCCCTCCCCGACTTCCCTCGCAATTTTATGGGCCCTCCCTGCCTCCCTGCAGTATAGCTCCATAGATTAGCATGTCACTTTGTTAGAAGTGATATCTTCCTGTTGTTATTCCACCATGCTCTTCCTGTATTTCTGCAGGTATCCCTCCAGAGCCAGAACCAGAACCAGGGAAGTCAAAACCACCTGTAGATCGAACCATGCATCCATCATTTTACCTGTCACAAGCACCAGAACAGCCACATCACTCTGGGGGAATTCAACTAGTCAGATTGAGGAAGTACCACCAATTGAAGCATTGAGCACAAGTGAGGAGAAACAAGTGAAGGTAGCAGCAGAAGAACCAGAAGTGTGTGTCCATTTTTGGAAGCATGTCAATGAGGCAGTAATAATGGGGTTATTATTTCTACCTCTTTTATGCTGAGTCTTAATCACATTAGTATATAATTGGTATCCGGTGGTGCTAAGTGCTATCCTGAAGATGGAAGTAAGTTTAAAGGGATGCCTTCTTCAGACACTCTTGTAGTTAAAACCTAATTATTGTGCTATATCTGTTTTTTTTTTTCTTTTCCATCTACTTTACCATTTGCCTTTGCGCTATTTGATCAGAGGTTGCCAATTAACACCTTTTGCCAACTTTTTCAGCTCGGATGCAATTAATTTCCTCTAATAAATTCCACTTTGTTTCTGGGAAGAAAGGGGGAACAATGGAAGGAGATTAGGCTAGTAAGCCTATACCACAAGCATATGGTATACATCCACCAATACCTCAAGTAGAGTATATGGCAGAGGCTCCCCCACCTGAGGAACAGTGCTTGTGTAGGGATTGTCCCGATTTTAAATTGCAGGTGGCAGGGATACTTACCCCAAGCTGATAGGGTACTCTTTAAATATGCAGATGGTGCTCCAATGATGTCATCAGGGCCTGATCTGCTATTTTAACCAGAGGCTGGAGCAGAGAAGCTGTGGTGGCAAACCCACTGGAAACAGCAGCCAGAGCTAGAAGAGGCCCATTGGGGTAAGTTTCTATTTGTTTTTTGTATCGTTGTGGATCAGGAGGAGCAGGAGTGCTCCTCTGGGCTCCACAAGAAAACTTTGGGACTCCCCTGCGCTGAACTTCCTCCCTGCTCCTACAACTGGGCTTCCCCTCCCAGAGCACATATGTTTTACAGACAACTGTACCCTGGGTCCACAGCTGATTTTAGCAGTTGGACAGATACTGACGTCCTGGCCGCATGGCCCAAAAGTCAGCAGGCTCAGTTGTTAAAATCAACTGAGCCTGCTTGCTGCTGCTCCCAGATGGACACACTACATGTTTACTGTGCTCCCACCTGTGAGTTAAATTTCGAGCCCATAGTGTGTGTATATCTGCTTAGACATACTTTCTAGTTATTTTATGCCAGTTAAATAGTTACCATATTTAGATTAGTCTGGTTCCTTTTAGGTATATAACATAGCTTTCACAAGAAAACTCTTCTCAGGGTTATCCGCTTTGGCAACAACTAAAAGTTCACATCAAAAGAAAGCTGTCAAGCAGACGAGCCAAGTCTGGTACCAGTCTGCAGGCAGTTATTAAAACTTTCCAGCCCTACCTCCTGCAGAAGACTTCAAAGTATTGCAGTAAACACAGCCTCAAAATAAGCATCATTAAATCTTTAAAGAAATGCTGAAGAACTTAGGAAGTGCAGCATGTGTTGCTAATTTGTCACAGGATGTGGGATAATGCTTGTGCATTCTCTTTGATAAAAGTCCGTATTTTTATTCCAGTTCAATGAAAAGAACTCCAGCAGATTATAAAGGCAGGATTTTGATATTAATACATCTGAAATTAGTGCCAGTGAACAAAAAGAATGTGTCTTGCCCCACATTATGCAGAATTTAAAGTTGCATTACCCATTATTGTTAGCATTTCTATGCTAGTACAAAACTACAATGCAACAACATTTAGTTGAAATGTTGTAATTGACTGTAAAAGTTGTTCAATTTTGGATGGATATAGAATTGATGAAAAAAAGTGCAGAGATGGCAGCAAATAAAATCTGAATTTTCAGCAGGAATGTTAAAAATGACTGTGCTGGATAAATTTGCAATTTATCTATTACTTCAGCATCTGTCAGATGAGGTACTGAAATATCCGAAGCATAGACACCATGAATGATATTTGCATGTTTCCTCATTTAATGTAATGCTTCTGATTTTAGCTAAATCCATTGTTTCATAAAACGGATACATCCAATTGTGCCAGCTACATTATATATTCAAAGCACACAAAAAGCAGATCATTAAAACAAACAATATAAGCTAAAGAATCAATTATTTTAAGTACAAAGCTAGTTTTGGAGACTTATGCAAGCTAACAGCAGCATTGCAAATCCTGGTTCATGCAATGACAAAATAGCTAATTTCAGCAGGATCTGCTGTATGAACCATTGCTGCTGTATAAGTTAAGCTGTATAAGTGAAATAAGTTAAAGTAAAATAAAAATTTAAATAGTGAAAATAGGAAAGAGACCAGAGAAAACGAAATGAATACTGAGAAAAAATGGAGCAGAGTATTACAACTTTTGTTTCTACGTTTTTTTAGTAGTTTATTATAGTAATAAAGCTGCTCCTGTCATTGTGTAGCATATTATTGTAATACTGTATTAGGATTTGTTTCAACATTGTAGCATGTTTCTTTAAAAATGGCTAGTCCAGGGAGCTTGGAGATCCTCATAGTCTATGGACTAATTAACTATGAGGCAAAACCCTACTTTTATTATAATATAGGCCACGCAGCTCTGAATTTCATTATGCTAAAACTAATTAAGTAAAATTTAGAAATAAGTTGAATAGTTTCATTTCCAGTCTAAAATCATAACTAGCTTATCTACCATCAAGAAACACAAGAATCATTCAAATCAGTGCACAAATCCCACACAAGTGTTACGGAAGTTATTTCATTTAGTTAAAAGAAAGTGTTTTCTTTCAAATAGAAGGCAATTACAGAAACCAGAGGCAGATGAATGTGCAGTAGACTGTCAGCTGCTACAGGATATGCCAAAATTGTAATAATATATCTGTTGCATAATTTCCCTATTCCCTACCATTTAGGATTATCTGTGTCCACTCACCTGCAAGAAGAAGCCTAATGTCCAGGTTTATCACACCTGAGGCATGTTTCACTGTCCCTTTCTTTTTCTGACTTCGCTGCTGTGGTTTTGCAGATTCAGTTTTGTTTTTGGACTCTTTGGTTGTTGTGGCTGCAAAGAAATCGGGACATGCTTAGGTTCAGTTAGAATCATAGTATCCTTTGCTTTACCCTAGACTACTTAAGAACAATCAAAAATCAAACCTTATTCATGTATTAAAGGGAACAATACTGTAGGGAAGAGTACCTTTGATATCAACTATCCCCTATACTTTATAGACTAGGGGAGAAAAAGTATTGCCAGCTCAGAGAAACCTTCTGTTTTATCTTTGCAACAGCAGCCTGCTGGAACTGCCACATTGTTTCTTAAAAACAGAAATCAGCTGTTCAGATGAGATGGGACCAGTAATGAGCAGCTGTCATCAGAGTACAGAATGCTGGGATCCTTCTGGGTTCCATTGTCAACCAGCAATGTAAAATTAAACTGTCGCCAGCCTCGCATGGTGCTAAAATGGTTGAGGATACCATATTCATTACCACAATAAGAGTACTTATCCTTATGGGTACTTGGTACCTGTCAGCTTATAGGCTGACATTTGGACTCAACCTGGAAGATCATCAACAAATTGCAAGGAACAGGAGAAAAGGAAATGTTCTCCTCAACATAAGGAAAGGACTTTTTTAAAGCAACTTTTCCCTAGTTATATCGGGAAGTATTTTACCTTGAAAGTGCATAACCCTTTAACCATTATTGCCAAAACAAAAGGTGCATAGGCACTAAACTGCAGTGGTACAGAGTAGTAAGAATGTAAGGTTCCTCCCAGCATTCCCAATACAACTAGTTCCCAAGCTGGGCATTGAGGAAACTATCACGTATTTCCCTGTATGGAGGGACAGCGTGATTCTCTGAAAGTGCTGATTCCCATCCTTTTTGGAGTGACATTCGTGCAGGGGAAGGAACATGTGTTTCCCTCTGTCAGGGTGTCTGCCTATCTGCTTCCTCACCACCCACTGAACCAATACCAATCATGGTGCAAGAAAGCCAGCTGGGCCAGACTGCCCTGACAGCACCCAAAGTGCTTCAGTCTGCAGCCTCTGAAGGCCCACTGCAAGAAGTCATCAACCACAAGCATCTCAAGGGTACCCAATGAGTAATCTCCCACCAGCTCTGCTAAAATCACTGGGGATGCAACTTGCAGGAAAATTCATAGAGTCATAATGAGACAGAAGGAGGCCATTCAGCCCAACAAGTCCATGCCAGACAAAATTAAGAAACTGCCCCCACCCCAAAGAAAGCAAATGACTCATATGATGATTGAACCCACAACCTTGGCGTTATTAGCATCACACTCTAACCAAGTGAGCACTATGGGTTGATCATTGTGGCAGCTACAGAATGAAACACAGCCAAATTATATGGTGGTAAGCAAAGACATGAACTTGGATTGTAATATCAAGAAACTGAATGTATATATGTCTTAAAAATGTACAATATTGCTGGAAGTACGATACAGGTTGTAGCATAAGCTTAGTGTTCTGATTGTTCCATAAACTGGTTGCTATATGGTCATTATTTATACCCCTATAATTTTTTATTCTATTGATTTAAAATACACCAACTGTCTCATTTACTCCCTATAGGTGCTTTCATTTTAGTTTCCTAGTTCTTTTACTTGTCTAAATATCTATTGTTGATCCATACAAATACTAAAGGAAGAACTCTGAATAGATCCTACACACTAACAGACAATTTTCCTCATTTTAGAGCTTGGGTTTAGGTTTCACATGGGTGTAAATTCCAAGTTAAATGCATACATCTGACCTTCTATACTGTCAGGTACTAATATAAGCTACAGAGGAGACTGATTCCACAAAGCACGAATGGGGAAATGAGGAGTTTTTTTAAAAAGTGCAGCAAGTTGTTATGATCTGTAATGCACTGCCTGATAGGGTGGTGGTAACAGATTCAATAGTAACTTTCAAAAGGGAATTAGATATATATTTGAAAAGGAAAAAATGGCAGGGCTATGGGGATAAAGCCTATTTCTGTGCTATAAGTTTCTATGATTTGAAGCAAACTTCACAGAATCAGAGCAAATTCACTATTCTCCAATTTATTCATGTGAAACCAGTCTGTTGCAAGCTTGGTGTCATAGTTGACCCCAAGATGAACTTTCGACCACATATTCGTGCCATCACTAAGACCGCCTATTTCCACCTCCACATCACCCAATTTTGTCCCTGTGTCAGCACATTTCCTGCTGAAACCCTCATTCATGCTTTTGTTACCTTTCGACTTGACTATTTCAATGCACTCCTGGCTGGTCTCCCACAATCTACCCTCCGTAAACTTGAGGTCATCCAAAGCTCTGCTGGCCATGTTGTAACTCGCACCAAGTCCCATTCACCCCTGTGCTCACTGACTTACATTGGCTCCTGATCAAGCAATGTCTTGATTTTAAAATTCTAATCCATGTTTTCAAGTCCCTCCAACGCTTCGCCTCCCTATCTCTGCAATCTCCCCCAGCTCATATCTGCACTCATCTAATTCTGGTCTCTCGAGCATCCCCGATTTTAATCACATCACCATTGGTGGTGCCCCTTCAGTTGCCTAGGCCCTAAGCTCTGGGATTTCCTTCCTCCAACTCTCTGCATTTCTACTTTGCTTTCTTCCTTTACGACCCTCCTTAAAACCTACCTCTTTGACCAAGCTTTTGGGCACCTGATCTAATATCTCATTATGAGGCCTGGTATCATATTTTGTTTTATTATGCTTCTGTGAAGTACCTTGGGATGTTTTATTATGTTAAAGACACTATACATAAGCTATTGTTTTTTTTGCTGTTGAAAATAAAAATAGCTCTATACCACCAGTTGGTCTTTTTTCAATTCTACACAATGCCTTCCACGAACCTATGAAAATATTATTGGACGATAATGCTAATGGTAGCTGGAGATTGCTAAGGGTACACAGACTAGAATCAGGTATGAGTGCCTGGAGGCATAGCCCATGACATTTCTGTTGCCTAAACTCATTAAGGTAATTATTTTAATATCTGTTAGATTTCATTAAGTGCCACAGTATTTGAAATGCAATATTTGATAAACTGTCACATTGCAGTTAAATGTCAGTCAAAGCTGTTTACTTTTTTAAAAGAACTCAGCGAAACTTGTGTCTTAATTAAAGCCGAAACACACAAATAGAATAATAATTTGCAATGATTTCTTGTTGAATTGGAAAGGCTGTGATCAACAAAATCTCTCGCTGGGTTCCATTCAGTGTTTTTGCATTTGTTGAGATCATGCTGTTTTCTAATGGAATCTTTCCTTAAGGGGATTAGCCAAGTTTCAACAACAACTGTTTTTCTCTTTTGAACAGGATGTTTCAATTGTCCTGTGACATGTTTAACATAAAAGTGAGGAAGTGTGCACTGTTAAACAGCACAGTTCATTTATTACTGCCAGGCAATTTCCAAACTCCATGGGGATTTCTTTATCCAACTAATGCAAAATGCACAGCCTTTCAGATCCCAACTTCAATGAAGTAATGAAAAAAAGATATTTTCCCCTCTACATTTTTTTTTATCTTGTCTTACATATTCATTTAGTAGAAGCCTGCATTTTACTATACATTTTGATGAACAATTAACATCTCTTTGAACTCAACAGTTACCATACTGCCATTCTTTGGAAATTGTTAGAGTTTTTTTATACATTTCATGTTGTATTGACTTTAGAAGGCTTTCATGAATCACTATGGGGTGATTTTCAACTGCCACTCACTTGTGTCTTGCCTTTAAAATAGGTGGCTGCATGACCAACAACTATAGGGAATTACAGGTAGCTTGTTACATTTACTTGCCATTAGTCTTGAAGGACCACCATTTGTGCCACGGTGCTCTGTTGTAGTCATGAAGTGCTTTCTGTCCAGGGTTATGTGATGGCACAAAATGGCCTCTGATATGAGTAACAATCATGTATCTTGGAGGACAAGTTCAAGGAATACATTTAAGAGTTTTTTTTTAGAACATTTTGAGGAACCAACTAGGGAACAGGTCTTTTTAGATCTAGTATTGTTTAAGGAGATGGTTAGTATGTACGCATATAGTAAAGAATTCTCTGGGAAAGAGTGATCTTAATACAATAGACTTTCATATTAAGTTTGAGAGTAGTGTGATTAAATCTGAAACTAGAGTTTTGAATTTAAACAAAGCCAATTATGGAGGTATGAGGTGTGAGTTGGCTTCGGTAGGTTGGGAAACAAGGTTAAAAGATATGATGAAAAATAAGCAATGACAAACATTTAAAGAAATATTTTGTAACTCTCAATCACTATACATTCTCAAGATGAATAAAAACTTCACTGGAAAAATGGTACAGCCATGGTTCACTACAGGAGTAATGAATAGTATCAGATTAACATACAAACATATGAATGTACGAATTAGGGGTAGGAATAGGCCACTTGGTCCCTTGGGCCTGCTCCACCATTCAAAAAGATGTCATGATCCTGTCTTTTTTTTTCTCTCTGGGAAATATGTGGTGTGTCTTTAAGACAGCAAAGGATCAGCACTGCTTTAAGAACAAGCAAGGCCTCAGGAGTTACCAAGCAGTTGCATTTTGGTTGCCGTTGGACACAACCATACCAAGAGGGAACCAACCAGCTTCAAAGGGTACATCCTGGTTGCCTTGGTTACAACCATTCAGGACTGAGCATCAAGAGATACATTTGTTACAATTTAATTTTGAACTGGCTTATCGTGGAAAAACAGACTGTTCTAACTGAGGAACAGACAGACAGCTGTGTGTTAGCACCTGAAAGGAGCACTTTCAGACCACTTAAACTGAAGGAAGAGAAGTTAGTCTGTTTATTTATTATTCTCTCTCAAAATTCAAAAAGGTCAAGCCAAAACAGAGATCTCTCATCACTTAAACTGAAGGAAGGAAAGTTAGATTGTGACAATCTTTTATCCCTCAAAACTTCTAAAGTCAAATTGATTCATTAAAAAACGTGTTTGCAAGTTATTAATTGTTGAAATTCATTGCTGGAGAAGGAGCAACTATTTCGACTTCTGAATTAGACTACGGAGAGATCTATTGTTGAAGAACCTTTTTTTCCCCATCGGACGGCTATGAGGACTTCAAGCAACCTTGGACTGTTCCACATCCGGCAGGAGTGTAAATCTGCAAGGACTCTAATTTTTTCTATTTTAAATATTGTTTATATCTTAATAGTGTTTAAGAATATAGTTTTTCTAAGTAAACAGTTAATTTGTGATCTAAAGCCACCTGGTTTGGTTAGCCTCATTCGGGGGGTGAATAGATGGTACAATTTGGCTGGGTCTTTCTTTAATTTGGAAAGTTTAAATGATATGTTCGGCGATCTGTGGAGGGACGGGATTGAATTAACAGTGCTTTTCTCCCACCACAATCAGAATTGTACATATTGATTGGGAACTTTGACTGGAGCGATCGGTCATAACAAAGATCATTGCTGATCTGATTGTAACCTCAACTCCACTACCCCGGATAACCTTTCACCCCCTTGCTTATCAAGAATCTATTTACCTCTGCCTTAAAAATATTCCAGGACTCTGCTTCCACCACCTTTTGAGGAAGAGCGTTTCAAAACTCGCGACCCTCTGAGAGAAAAAATTTCTCCTCATCTCTGTCTGAAATGGGCGACCCCTTATTTTTAAACAGTGACCCCTAGTTCTAGATTCTCCCGCAAGAGGAAGCATCCTTTCCACATCCACCCTGTCAAGATCCCTCAGGATCTTATATGTTACAATCAAGTCACCCCTTATTATAAATTCCAGCGGATACAAGCCTAGCCTGTCCAACCTTTTCTCATTAAACTTACAATGTTGCCAAAAGTATAGCAAGTTTGAGATTGGGAAGGTTTTAAAAATCAGCAAAGGATGACCAATAAATTAATTGATAAAGAGGGCGAAAATAGAATATGAGAGTAAACAAGCTAGAAATATAAAAACAGATTATAAGTACTTTTACAAATCTGTAAAAGGAGGAGATTAGTGAAAGTAAACGAGAGTCCCTTCGAGGCAGAGACAGGAGAAAATATAATGGGGAATAAGGAAACAGCAGAGATTTTAATCAAATGTTTTGGGCCTGTCTTCACAGTAGAAAACACAAAGAGCATACTGGAAATTGTAGGAAATCAAGAGACTAATGAGAGAGAAGAACTGAAAGTAATTAATATTAGTACAGAAAAATTACTAGAGAAATTAATGGGGCTAATTTTATGCTCTTCCCTGCAATGGGTTTGGAGGCAGGGAGAGCATATAATTGGGTGGGATGATGGTGGGAGGGGCAGGACCCCGCCACCTTCCTGCCTCTGCCGAAAATAAGGCCAGGGACGGGAAGGCCTGTGAACGGCCATCCTGCCCCACCACCAACTGAGGCCCTTATGTGGGCAATTAATTCCCAATCAAGAGCCTCAGCCAATGCCACAATTAGCCGACCGGTAGGTGGCCTTGTCACCGCATGGGAAGCACGCCAGGAAAAACTGTGTGGAATACTTGCCAGCTCCAGGGGTGGGCGGGTTGTCAGGTCCCTTGTTAAAAGGCACTTAGTGCCTGAATGAGAGACCCAGCATCGGGAAGGTGGTGGTGCTGCTCAGTTAAAGAGCTGCCAGCCTCTGATTGGCCAGCAGCTCTCAGAGGGCGGAATTTCCATCGCCAAGGTCCTTAAACCCGTGAAAGGCCTGCCACATGTCCATCTTAGTGCCAAATTGACACTTGATTTGGCAGGCCTCCCACAGAAGAGGCAACGCAGGGTTCTCGGCGGCATTTTTGCTGGATGTCGAGACCCCTATCACCTGGATAAAATCCCAGCCAATGGGACTAAAAGCTGACAACTCCCTGGACCTGATACCCTACACGCTAAGGTTTTAAAAGAGGTGGCTGCAGAGATAGTAGATGCATTGGTTTTGATCTTCCAGAATTACATGGATTATAGAATGGTCCCCGTGGATTGGAAGGTAGAAAACCTAATATCACTGTTCAAAAAAGGAGGGAGAGAGAAAACAGAGAACTACAGGCCAGTTAACCTGATATCAGTAGTAAGGAAATGCTAGAATCTATTATTAAGAATGTGGCAACAGGGCACTTGAAAAATCAGAATATGATTAGGCAGAGTCAACACAGCTTTATAAAAGGGAAATGGTGTTTGACAAAACTATTAAGAGTTTTCTGAGGTTGTAACTGGTAGGGTAAATAAGAGGGAACCACTCATGTAGTATATTTGGATTTTCAGAAGCATTCTATCAAGCCACACCAGAGGTTGTGACACAAGATCAGGA
Organism: Heterodontus francisci; assembly: GCF_036365525.1. Lineage (NCBI taxonomy): Eukaryota > Metazoa > Chordata > Chondrichthyes > Heterodontiformes > Heterodontidae > Heterodontus > Heterodontus francisci. The sequence goes on from NC_090389.1 coordinate 65,089,782, forward strand.
TTCTTGGAATTTGGGAAATATGTTAGCATGGATTATGTGCCTTGGTGTCATATTTTGCTTTATAATGCTCCTGTGAAGTGCCTTGGGATGTTTTATTATGTTAAAGTGCAATACAATTATAAACTGTTGTTGGATTGAGGATTGGTTAATGGACAGAAAACAGAGTAAGAATAAACATGTCATTTTAGGGATGGCAGGGTGCATGTAACTAGCTCATAGGACCCATGGGAAATTGGCAAGTGGATCCAAAATTAGCTGAGTAGAAGGAAGCAAAGGGTTCTGTTCGATGGTGCTTTTGTGACTTAAAGGCTATTTCCAGTGAGATTCCACAGGGCTCAGTACTGGGTCCCTTGCCATTCCTGGTATATATAAATGATATAGATTTAAATGTGGTGGGCATGGTTAAGAAGTTTGCAGATATTATGAAAATTGACCATGTGGTTGATAGTGAGGAAGAAAACTGTAGACTGCAAGATGACACCAATGGACTGATCAGGTCGGCAGAAGAGTGGCAAATAGAGTTCATTCTGGAGAAGTGTGAGATGATGCATTTGGGGAGGACAAACAAAGCAAGGAAATGCACAATAGATCTTAGGATTCCGAAAATGTAGGTGAACAGATGGAGCAAGGTGTTCATGTCTACACATCCCTGAAAGTAGCAGGACAGGTAAATAAGGTGGTCAAGAAGGTATACGATACTTTCCTTCATTGGCCAAAGCCTAAAATATAAGGACAGGAAGGTTATGTTAGAACTGGATAAAACACACATTACAGTGCAGTTAGAGTATTATGTACAGTTCTGGTTGCTGCATTACAGGAAGGGTGTGAGTGGCGCAGTGGCGGGCGGCACAGTGGCGCAGTGGTTAGCACCGTGGCCTCACAGCTCCAGCGACCCGGGTTCAATTCTGGGTACTGCCTGTGTGGAGTTTGCAAGTTCTCCCTGGGTCTGCGTGGGTTTCCTCCGGGTGCTCCGGTTTCCTCCCACATGCCAAAGACTTGCAGGTTGATAGGTTAATTGGCCATTATAAATTGCCCCCAGTATAGGTAGGTGGTAGGGAAATATAGGGACAGGTGGGGATGTGGTAGGAATATGGAATTAGTGTAGGGTTAGTACAAATGGGTGGTTGATGGTCAGCACAGACTCGGTGGGCCGAAGGGCCTGTTTCAGTGCTGTATCTCTAAACTAAACTAAACTAAAAACACTAGAGAGACTACAGAAGAGATTTACGAGGATGTTGCCAGGGATGAAGAATTTTATCTATTAAGGAAGAATGGATAGGCTGCGTTTGGTTTCTTTGGAACAGAGGAGGCTGAGGGAAGATTTATTTGAGGTGTATAAAATTATATGGGGCTTAGAGTGGATAAGAAAGACCTATTTACATTAGCCGAGAGGTCAATAACCAGAGAGCATAGATTAAATGTGGAAGGATTACAGGACAGGTGAGGAGAAATCTTTTCACCCAGTGGGGGATCGAGGTTTGGAACTCACTGCCTGAAAGGATGGTAGAGGCAGAAACCCTCTTCGTATTAAAAAAAATATTTGGATATCATTTGATGTGCTGGAACCTACAGGGCTATGTACCAAGAACCTAAAGGTGGGATTAGACTGGATAACTCATTTATCCAGAAGGAACAAGATGGGCCAAATGTCCTCCTTCTGTGCTGTATATTCTTCTATGTTTCTATCAGTATATTTGTACTATTGTGGAAGAGCATCTCCTTAGGATGTGAACTGATCTATGTGAATAGAATCCATTGTTAAGGAAGTAATAATTAGAATCCATTATTAAGGAAGTAATAACAGGACATTTAGAAAGCAATCCATCAGAGTCAGCATGGTTTTATGAAGGGTAATCGTTTTGACTAATTAGCTAGAGTTCTTCGAAGATGTAACAAGCAAAGTGGATAATGGGGATCCTGTAGATGCAGTATATCTGCACTTCCAGAAGACATTTGATAAGGTGCTGCACAAAAGGTTAATACACAAGGTAAGATCACATGGGGTTAGGGTCAATTTATTAGCTTGGATAGAGGATTGGAAAACCAACAGAAAACAGAGAGTCAGGATAAATGGGTCTTTTCTGGTTGGCAAGATGTAACTAGTGGGGTGCCACATTGTTCGGTCCCCGGGCCCCAACTATTTACAATCTATATTAATGACTTGGATGCAGGGATAGAAGGTACTATAGCCAAATTTGCAGATGACGCTAAAATAGGTGGGATAGTAAGCTGCAATTAAGAAATTTACAAATGGATATGGATAGGTTAGGTGAATGGGCCAAAATTTGGCAGATGTAGTTTAACATGGATAAGTGTGAGGCTATCCATTTTGGTTGGAAGAATAGAAAGGTAAATTATTATCAAAATTGAGAGGAACTTCAGAGTGATTCGGTGCAGAGGGACCTGGGTGTCCTCGTGCATGAATCGCAGAAAACTAGTATGCATGTACAGTAGGTAATAAGGAAGGCAAATGGAATTTTGGCATTTATTGCTAAAGGAATACAGTATAAAAGTAGGGAAGTGTTGCTGCAACTGTACAAGGCATTAGTGAGACCGCACCTGAAGTACTGCGTACAGTTTTGGTCCCCTTACTTGAGGAGGGATGTAGTTGCATTGGATGCAGTTCAGAGGAGGTTCACTGGATTGATACCAGAGATGAGGGGTTTGTCTTATGAAGAGAGATTGAGCAATTTAGGCCTTTTCTCTCTCGAGTTTAGAAGAATGAGAGGAGATCTAATTGAGGTATATAAGATGATTAAGGGGATTGACAAAGTAGATGTAGAGAGGATGTTTCCTCTTGTGGGGCAATCTAGAACGAGAGTTCATAATTTTAGGATAAGGGGTAGCAGATTTAAAACAGAGATGAGGAGAAATTACTTCTCTCAAAGGCTCGTGAGTCTGTGGAATACAGTACCCCAGAGTGTGGTGGATGCTGGGACATTGATTACATTTCAGGAGGAGATAGACAGATTTTTAATTCGTAATGGGTTTAAGGGTTATGGAGAGTGGGCAGGAAAGTGGAGTTGAGGTCGAGATGAGATCAGCCATGATCGTATTGAATGGCGGAGCAGGCTCAAGGGGTTGAATTGCCTACTCCTGCTCCTAGTTCTTATGTTCTATGAGGTTTCAGAATCCCTCCATTATGATTACCTGGAACCATTCTTCAAACAATTGGAAGCTATGACTGCATTCTTGAGTTTTGACTCCCAAAGACACCATTACAGCAGTACAACTATTCATGAAATGCTCCTACAATGCCTATGGCTTGTGTGTAACTGAGCTTGCACTGCAAATGCCATTGCTGTCACTTGCTTAATGACAGACTACAATGCAAAAAACCATTGCTCCACGACATAATTCGTCTTAGACTTAACCATGCATATCTGACCCTTACAAACTATCAGGACTCCTTTTGATCTCATGTAAAATAAGGTAGTGATTCCTCAAGACTGATTCTGTAAACATTTTCATTTGAAAACAGGCCTGTTTAGGATTGTCTCCACCTAGAAATCAGTAGTAGAATACAGCATGCTCTGCCTCCACTATGGGTCTATTCATTAGTGGGTCCATTCAGAAGTAGAAAAACAGACTTTTACGTTTGTACAAATTAAGGAATAACTGGCCTTAAAGTGTTTTAAGATAGATTCTATTCCCAACCAGTAGGCCATTTTCATCAAATAAAAATTTATGTTATAAACTTAGTTAATGCCCTTTCCTAAACACACACAGCTGCAGATGCGTTTGGCACCACGAAGGACCCCCACCTATGCTATTTAAAGGGATTATCATCACGTTGCAGGTTATTTGCTGATTAATTTCTACTGGCTCTGTTTGAGTTTGTGGAAGTGCTGGATGTTTTGCGGAGTTGCTTACAGTTGATGAAGTCTGCAAGGAAGCTCTACATCTGGCTGATGACTCCCCTCTACAACCCAAGCACACATGGCCAGCAAGGATATAATGGGAGCCATGCTGCCACAAGAAACATTATTGAGCAGATGAATGGGGTGCTAAAGCAAAGGTTCACTGCATCAACCTCTTTGGAGGAGTCCTCCAGTACTCACCAGAGTGGGTGTCCTGATGCGTGATGGTTCTTTTTATTCATTCGTGGGATGTGGATGTTGCTGGCTAGGCCAGCAATTATTGCCCATCCCTAATTGCCCTTGAGAAGGTGGTGGTGAGCTGCCTTCTTGAACCGCTGCAGTCCTTGGGGTGTAGGTACACCAACAGTGCTCTGAGTAAGGGAGTTCCAGGATTTTAAGCCAATGATAGCGTAGAAATGGCGATATAGTTCCAAGTCAGGATGTTGTGTGGTTTGGAAGGGAACTTGCAGGTGATGCTGTGCATGTTCTGACTCAAAGGGTTGTGAATCTTTGGAATTCTCTACCCCAGAGGGTTGTGGATGCTCCATCACTGAATACATTTAAGGGTGGAATAGACAGATTTTTGGTCTCTCAGGGAATCAAGGGGTATGGCAAGTGGGCAGGAAAGTGGAGTTGAATCCTAAGATCAGCCAGGATCGTTCTGAATGGTGGAGCAGGCTTGATGGGCCATATGGTCTATTCCTGCTCCTATTTCTTGTGTTCATATGTTCTTGTGTCCTTGTCCTTCTAGGTGGTAGAGGTCGCCAGTTTGAAAGGTGCTGTTGAAAGAGCCTTGGTGAGTTGCTGCAGTGCATCTTGTAGATGGTACACACTGCTGCCACTGTGCATCGGCGGTGAAGGGAGTGAATGTTGAAGGTGGTGGATGGGGTGCCAGTCAAGTGGGCTGCTTTATCCTGGATGGTGTGGAGCTTCTTGAGTGTTGTTAGAACTGCACCCATTTAGGCAAGTGGAGAGTATTCCATCACACTCCTGACTTGTGCCTTGTAGATGGTGGACAGGCATTGGGGAGACAGGAGGTGAGTTACCTGCTGCAGAATTCCTAGCCTCTGACCTGCTCTTGTAGCCACAGCATTTATGTGGCTGACCCAGTTCAGTTTCTGGTCAATGGTAACCCGCAGAATGTTGACAGTGGGGGTTTGAGCGATGGTAATGCCATTGAACATTAAGGGGAGATGGTTAGATTCTCTCTTGTTTGAGATGGTCATTGGCTGGTACTTGTGTGCCATGAATGTTACTTGCCACTTATCAGCCCAATTCTGGATGTTGTCCAGGTCTTGCTGCATATGGACATGGGCTGCTTCAGTATCTGAGGAGTCACGAATGGTGCTGAACATTGTGCAATCATCAGCGAACATCCCCTCTTCTGACCTTATGATGGAGGGAAGGTCATTGATGAAGCAGCTGAAGATGGTTGGGCTAGGATACTACCTGCAGCGATGTCCTGGGACTGAGATGATTGACCTCCAACAATCACAACCATCTTACTTTGTGCTAGGTATGAGTCCAACCAGTGGAGAGTTTTCCCCCGATTCCCATTGACTCCTGTTTTGCTAGGGCTCCTTGGTGCCATACTCAGTCAAATTCTACCTTGATATCATGGGCAGTCACTCTCACTCTCCCTCTCACCTCACCTCTGGAGTCAGCTCTTTTGTCCATGTTTGCACCAAGGCTGTAATGAGGTCAGAAGCTGAGTGGCCTTTGCGGAACCCAAACTGAGCGTCAGTGAGCAGGTTATTGCTGAGTAAGTGCCGCATGATAGCACAGTCAATGACCCCTTCCATCATTTTACTGATGATCAACAGTAGACTGATAGGGCAGTAATTGGCTGGGTTGGATTTGTCCTACTTTTTGTGGACAGGACATACCTGGGCAATTTTCCACATTGCCAGGTAGGTGCCAGTGCTGTAGCTGTACTGGAACAGCTTAGCTAGGGGCACGGCTAGTTCTGGAGTCTTCAGTACTATTGCCAGAATATTTTCAGGGCCCATAGACTTTGCAGTATCCAGTGCCTTCAGCCAATTCATTTATCAACATGGAGTGAATCGGATTGGCTGAAGACTGGCATCTGTGATGTTGGGGACCTCAGGAGGACACTGAGATGGATCATCTACTCAGCATTTCTGGCTGAAAATGGATGCAAATGCTTCAGCCTTGTCTTTTGCACTGATGTGCTGGGCTCCATCATTGAGGATGGGGATATTTGTGGAGCCTCCTCCTCCTGTTAGTTGTTTTATTGTCCACCACCATTCACGACTGGATGTGGCAGGACTGCAGAGCTTAGATCTGATCCGTTGGTTATGTGCTGCATCTTCCACAACCTGGCAATAATGAGGACATACCATTGCCACCACAGATTCAGTGACAACCTCAGGAGAAGGAGGGGGAAGAGGAGGAGCAGCAGGAGGAGGAGGAAGAGAAGAGGCAGCCTGCACATTCAGATTCTGGACAGGCTGTTCATGAACTCCTAATTCAACTCCGGTTCCCGTGAACACCATCCCAGATCCATGTTGCCCAACAGTCCCACAGCTTACCATCCCTCAGTTATGGACCATTACAACATCCTCTTAGTCACATTTCTGAAATAAAAGCCACCAAAAAAACAATCATTTTATGACAGCTTTATGCAACAGAACATGCAATAATCCATGCAAAACTCCAACTAACCACCCTTGTGCACTCCCTTAATGCTTCTATTGCGGGAACCTTTGCCTGTGCTAGTGCTCCTACGCTGTGCTACCCAATGGCTGCAGCAGGGCTGGTGGAAGGCTGCTGACTTTCGGTCAGGGAGACTGTAGATAGTCTTGCAGGACGTCATTGAGCAGCTCTGGGCCTAGAAGGATCAGCTTTGGACTGCACCACTTTGACATGGGTGGCAGAAATCTGGGCTGGCTGGCTGGCTGATGAGCATCAGCAAGTGCAGCGGCAGGAGGATGAATGCCGTCATCCTAACAACTCTCCGGAGCCACTGCCAATTCCCCAAGGCAGTGCCTCAGAGGACAGATTACTGCACTGCTGTGAAACCCTGGAAGCAGTTTGAGCCTGCATGGCTTCAACCTGAGATTTCATGACCTCAGTCTGAGCTTCCACTGCAGCACTCAGATGTTGGGAGGCTTCTGCTTGTGCTGCAGTGGAAGCTGAGACATAGGCTATCAGACGCTGCATTATAGTTGGCTCAGAAAACTTCTCATGGAGTTTGCCACTACTTTCTCACTATTATAACAGATTGAGGGATAGATTTAAGTGGGATGTGGTGGATTATGCTGGAACGTACTGTCATCCTTGATGGTTTCAGATCCACAGCTGGCCACTGCCTTAGTGATGGCTGTTCCAATGATGGCCAGCACCATCTCCTCCATGGGTGTGAGCACATAGAAATATCGAAAATGTATGGCACAGAAGGAGACCATTCAGCCCATTGTGTCTGTTCCTAGCCAAAAAAGAGCAATTCAACCAAATCCCACTTTTCAGCTCTTGGTCCATAGCCCTGTAAGTTACAGCACCCCACATGCATACACGATGAGCATATCTGCCTCTACCATCCTTTCAGCCAGTGAGTTCCAGGCCCCTATCACCCTCTGGGTAAAATAATCTCTTCTCAAATCCCATCTAATCCTTCTACAAATTACTTTAAGGGCTGGATTTTAAGAGCCCGCCACCGCTGTTGGTGGTAGGCTCAGAAAATGGTGGCACGCACACAAGGGCTGCATGCCAAGGAGCTGCCACAATCTCCAGCATGGCAGCTCATTTAAATAGCCGGGACAGCCCACCAAACCCCCCCAATTTTTGAAGTGAACTCCGCCCCCAAAATTTACTAAATAAAATTGTAATGCCCCTTTCCAACCCTTGCCCCCATAAAAAGTACACACACTGACGATAGCGGCAAGCCCAGAAGATTTCGGGTAAGTTGATTTAAATTTATTCATTTCATTAATTTACATATTGAAATAGTGTTCCCGTCGCCCAGCGGCAGGGGTTGGGGGGACCCCACCACAGAACCTCGCTGCCGCTAGGAGGATCGGGCCGGGTCCTCCCAGCGTCGGCCTCCGTGTCGGACCGGGCCTCTGCCGGACCAATCTTCTGGCACCCGCCATGGAGCATGATGTCAGGGGCTTGGTAAAATCCAGCCCAATGTATTCATTAAGAAGCATGCCCATGTTTTCGACCTACACAAACAAGCTACGTTTTTGGTATCTAATCAGCCCTACTCTTTCCTTAATTATCCTCTTGTTCTTTATGTATTTATAAGACATCTTTGGATTTTCCTTGATTTTACTTCAATATTTTTTCATGCCCTCTCTATGCTTTCCTAATTTCCTTTTTAATTTCACCCTACACTTCCTATAGTCCTGTAGGCTTTCTGCTGTATTGAGCTCTTGGCATCTGACATATGTTTCTCTTTTTTGCCTTATCCTACTGTCTGGCATCCGGAGGGGGAATAGATTTGGGAGTCCTACCCATCTTCTTTCTGGGGACATATTTCTTCTGAAAACTCTTTATCTCCTCGTTCAATGCCTCCCACTGTTCTGACACTGATTTGCCTTCAATAGCTGCTTCTGGTCCACTTTTGCCAAATCACATCTCAGCTCAGTCAACCCATATGTCCTCAATTGATGCTCCTTCTAGTATGTCATCCCTCCTCACAACTGTGATTGTTTATTTAACCAATATTGTGACCGCTGCCACTCTCCACCACCACTCCCACCCCTCCTTTTTTATCCACCTCTCTACCCTGTCTGTAAATCCTACCAGTCAGCTGCTTCTGCAGCCTATTATGGATCATTTTGTGAGTGAAGTGCAAATGAGTGTGGTGCAATGTGTTTGGGTGATGTGCCTGCCACAGTTGGATAGCTAGCAGTGTGTGCATGCTGTGAGATGCGTGTGTGGCTATGAAGGTGAGGACAGGTTATGAATGTGAGATTTCACTCATAGTTGATAGAGATTGTTGGTAGGTGAGTGAAGGAGCTGTGGTAAATGGAGTCATGTGTGAGGCTAGTGGTACAATTGGCAAGAGATGACATGTGAGGATGCATTCACTGCTTTCCTCCTGTGCACCTCCCGCACTACAGCCTCCAGTGCAGCATCATAGGGTCTTGGTGAACATTCTCTGGTCTTTTGCACCATTTTTGTACTTTCTTCAATTCTTTGTTAACCAGTTCCAGCCCCTGCTGCAGCCCGAAAGCACCTTGCCTTTAAGAGGTGCAGTCTGGCTTTAAGCAGTGCAAGATAGCTTTAAATGTTGCAAAACTTGCACAAACTTGGGCCCGCGACTAAGGCATGCAGCCACTCAACAGTGCAATCAGTGCTGGGATGCACACCACAATCATAATATGCGGGCAGCACAAAATTTGCATGCTGCCTGCATCACTTTGAACAAGTGCGGGTTAATCATGTGTCACAATCCACGCTTGTACTGACTTATATAAAGGCCTACAAACTATTCCTCATCTAGTGCCTGTTTGAAGTGCTGTTTATCTATTCAAGTGCTTCTAAGAGATTCCACCCCTGCCCACAGCAACCCCCCCCACCCCCCACCCCCCGCACCGCCCCCATCAATGGCTGCAACATGGGAGAAGGGTGGTTGCTGTAGCTCATGCAGGAATCCATGAGGTGCTCATGGTCAGTGACCTCTAGGTTTTTCATTAATAGTCTGTCTGGCACTAGTGACTTGATAATCTAGTCACCTAGAAAACAAGGAGAGGAATATGGGGTAGGATGTATTTGCAAAGAAAAGCAATAGCAGATCAGCAGATCAGTGGACCACCATGTTGTCATGCTCAGTGTGTGCCTGAAAGAGTTAGTAAAAAGAGAATAGGATGGGAAGACACCAATACACCCTGCTGTGCCAGATCTTCAGTCTCCCTTTGTTTGATGCTGAATGCTGTGTGCCTTCAAATGATGTTGATGGTGGCCTTTTCCATATCAGTGAATGTTTTCAGTGTAGCAAGACCTCCTCCTGTGCTGCTTATCTCTCTCCCTGTTGTGTGTCAGGTTGTTGTGCAAGGAGAGTGAAAATGGGTTAAGAAATGCCTTGGCCAAGTGCTTTCAACATACATGAACCAGATTACCATTGTGTAGATGATAACAGGAAGAAGCAGTGACTGCGGTCTAGAAGGAGAAGTAGTTGTGAGGGCAGTAGCAGCGTTTGAAGGTATGAATCCTAGTGGAAAGCAGATACAGTGAGATCTTCCCTACTGACTAATGGAGAGCCATGGCAAGCAGGGAAGGGAAGGATTGATAGTGCTGTGGCAATGGTCACCTTGTCAACGGTTGTGCATAAAGTATGAAAGATGTGAAAGGGAGACCTACCTTGATATTCCCAGTAAGGTCATTAAATTTCTTCCAGCACTGCAGCCAGATCCTGCTGTATTTATATATCATGCTATCTCTCCCCTTGCCTGCTCAGCAATTTGCCATGCTGCCTGCCAATCATCGGCTGGGAAGAGGACCACCTTTCTACTGTGAAATTGCTTCGCCAGCACCTCCGTGGCTGCATCTGAAAACCTTGGAGCGCTCCTGGAATGCATGTTGGTCACAGACCTCTCTTTCAGCTCCATAGTATTCACAGAATTGTTGCAGCACAGAAGGAGGCCATTCAGCCCATCATGACTGCACTGGCTCTCCAAAGGAGCAATTCACCTAATGCCACTCTCCCGCCTTCTCCCCACAGCCCTGAACATTCTTCCTTTTCAGAGTATCCAATTCCCTCTAGAATGCCTCGATTGAACCTGCCCCCACCACACTCTCAGGCAGTGCATTCCAGATCCTAACCACTCGCTGGATGAAATTTTTTTTCCTCAGGTCTCCATTGCTTCTTTTGCCAATTACCCTAAATCTGTGCCCTCTTGTTCTCGATCCTTCCACCAATGGGAACAGTTTTTCATTCCAGATCCCTCATGATTTTGAACACCTCTATCAAATCTCCTCTCAACCTTCTCTTCTCCAAGGAAAACAGTCCCAACTTCTCCAATCTATTCACGTAACTGAAAGTTCCTCATCCCTGAAACCATTCTCGTGAATCTTTTCTGCACTCTCTCTAATGCTTTCCTAAAGTGTGGCACCCATAACTGGACATAATACCCTATTTGAGGCCAAACTAGTGTTTTATACAAGTTAAACATAATTTTCTTGCTTTTGTATTCTATGCCCCTATTAATAAAGCCTAGGATGCTGTATACTTTATTAACTACTCTCTCAACCTGTCCTGCCACCTTCAATGACTTATGCACCCCCTTTAGAGTTGTACCCTTATATTGTCTCTCTGTATTCTCCCTACCAAAATGAATCACTTCACACTTCTCTACATTAAATTTTATCTGCCACTTGTCTGCCCATTCCACCAACCTGTCTATGTCCTTTCGAAGTTCTACACTAGCCTCCTCACTGTTCACAATGCTTTTCGTATCATCTGCAAATTTTGAAATTTTGTTATTCCTTTCCTGTTTTAGCCACAAAAGAAAGCACCCCTTGAAGCTGCTACAGACCTTAAAGAACCTGCAGCAGCACAATTTTCCCACCTCTTAATTGGCAAGCTGTGTATGGGGAGTATAATTTACGCTTGCAGCTCACCTCAACCATGAAAATGTGGAGGGACCCAGAAACAGACTGGTCCCTTGCTGACTCCTCTGAGCAGTCGTCACTTTCACCCCGTTCACCTCCCGCCCATTCCCTACTGGGAGATGAAAATCACCCCCAGTCTTCCATTCATTAATTTAAATAACAAGAAATTATATTTACTTACCTTCTTTGAGTCTTTTGTGAGAACCTCTCTTTGCAGGCTTCCGTAATGACATACCCTTTTTTTTCAGTGTCTTCAATAATTTACTTTGGTTTAGGTCTGCGCACAGTTTTTTCTCACTGACCAAGCAATCACATGACAATTGGGTAAAATTACTAAAATCCTGCACATTACAGTAATGTAAGTTTATTTGTAGGTGTATTATTTTGGTTGAATATTTTAATCTGTTTTCATGATGCTACAATTAATAATTACCTACAGTAATAGGCATGAGAAACATATTCCCATCAAACATTTATGCTAAATACAAAAAAAAAACATCGTTTGAACCCAGATTATCAGAAGTCCGGGCTAGAATTAATTGGAATATTTACTGATTTTAAAAGAACCAGCTACTCTTCTTTTTAGCAGAACAGCCTATAACTATTTCAGCCAACTACAGTAATACTCAGCCACATAACGTATGACTCGTGGCAGCATTATGACAGATATCCGGTAGTAGATAATAAAAACAGAAAATGCTGGAAATACTCAGGTCTGGCAGCAGTGTGGAGAGAGAATCAGAGTTAACGTTTCAGGTCTGTGACCTTTCATCAGAACTTCTCTCTCCACAGATGCTGCCAGACCTGCTGAGTATTTCCAGCATTTTCTGTTTATATTTCAGATTTCCAGCATTTGCAGTATTTTGCTTTTATCCAATAGATATTATATATTAAAATCCATCATCTACATACATCTCCTATTGTTACCCTTACTTCCCTCAGGCCTATGTTATCTCTGAGTAATGCCTGCTTATTGTTAATTGTACATTAAATGAGTGGTGGGCGTTAACTGGGGATTCACTTGTGCTCCTATAAATAGGAGCGGACTGAAACTGTGGTTGTTGAGTTTTGAGGTGCATGTTTGTAATGTGTGTCTCTATAAATAAAACTTAGAAGTGTGTAAAGATTAGGCTCCTGATCTATCCTTTACCACCTAGCTATCTGGGTTAGAACACTTATAACTAAAAATAAACTAACTTATTCATATTTACCACTATACTTGCCTTTCAGCAAAAGCTGCTACTTCTTGTCTCTAATTCTGTAGTTGACATTACAGGTAAGTTTTTTTTCAATATTTGAAATTCATTTTTGTTCTTTAGATCTTTAGGTAAACTTGATTTTTATTTTACTTACTGCACTTGCCTTCATGCACTTCCAAAATTCTCAAGCTATTTGCTCATCAGATGTTGGGCCTTGCTGCCCACTGTTCCTCTATAGCATATTTCTTGCTCCTTGATAATTTTTTTTTTAAGTGACCTGTCTGCCTGTTCCAATTTACACCTTTCCTCCCATCCCAGCCAGGTAATCTCAGTCCTCATTGAACTTTCTCGGCACTCCTCCAGTAATATACATCTTGGGCCTGTCCAGCCTTTGGCATTATGCACTGCCTCTAGAGTTGCCAACCTTCCCAGATTGTCTGGGAGTTTCCGGGAATAAAGATTAATCACTTGGATGCTGCTGCTAGCAACTTGAGTTAAAACTACTTTCTGATCAAGACTGCACATCTTCGCTTCTTGAGCTCAAAGACTATGCGGGTGCATCAAGCTTTGCCTACAGAAAGTTTTCAATGGGTCTTGGATTGTGGTGGGACATACCACTACTTCATTGCCTAGCAAGTGGATCTAGTATGGGTCTACCTGACGAATAGCTTACTCATCAACAGTCCACTCCCATTAGCAAAGCAATGCAGATCTTCCTATGGTTCGGGAATGAGAGGGGATTCTTGTGCTGGCCTTGCATCTGAAATTTAAATGTACCTACTCAATCCACACAGAAACAAATGAAAGGATCCAATTCAGAGAGTTTCAGCAACTGACAAACAATGTGAATGCTTTGACCATATGTTAGGAAGGTCAGCAACCTCTTAAAGGGACAGCATATGTGTAAATAGCTCATAATTTAAAAGGAAATTCCTCCTCCCTATTTTGTTTTATTCATTTCGTCAGATGTGGGAATTGCTGGGAAGGCCAGCATTTGTTGCCCATCGCTAATTGCCCTTGAGTAGGTGTTTGTGAGCTGCCTTCTTGAACCGCTGCAATCTATGTGGTGTAGGTACACCCACAGTGCTATCGGGAAGGAAGTTCCAGGGTTTTGATCCAGCGACAGTGAAGGAGTAGCAATAAAGCTGCAAGTCAGGATGGTGTACGAGTTGGACAGATGTTGCAGGTGATGGTGTTCCCATGCGTCTGCTGGTCTTGTCCTTCTAGGTGGTAGAGGTTGTGGGTTTGGAAGGTGCTGTCAAAGGAGGGTTGGCAAGTTGCTGCAGTGCATCTTGTATATGGTACACACTGCTGCCGCTATGCATCGGTGGTGGAGGGAGTGAATGTTTAAGGTGGTGGATGGGGTGCCACTCAAGCAGGCTGCTTTACCCTGTAAAGTAGTGAGCTTAAGTGTTGATGGCGCTGCACTCATCCAGGCAGGGGAGAGTGTTCCTTCACACTCCTGACTTGTGCCTTGTAGATGGTGGACAGGCTTAGGGGAGCCTCAGGAGGTATCTTGCCACAGAATTCCCAGCCTCTAACCTGCTTTTGTAGCCATAGTATTTATATGGCTGGTCCAGTTACGTTTCTGGTCAGTAACCCCCAGGATGTTGATGGCAATAATCTCTTTCCCCCTGCTCTCCAAAAGGCAATGATTCGCACCAATGTACAGTGCTGACTCACACTGTGGGATGCACCCCTGGCGCTGACTCCCTCTGGAGTATGATTTCCCCTATTAAGAAAGATCTCTCCTTTGTATTGCAGTGGTGAATTAAACTATTGGTGAAAGAGAAAAGAACAAGAGATCACAAGAGTGAAGCAGCATTGAGAGAGGGGAGAATAATAGAAAGTTGGCACTTGCTGCCCTCCAGTACTTCAGTCATGCTGGCTAACTGTTTCTTGCCAGAGAAACAAGACACCAGCAATTCAAAATAGAGTGGGGCCTTGGCTTTCCCATTGGTACCAAAAGCCTGTCTGATCCAATTTTCAGACTGCCCTGTAAATAGGTGAGCCACCTGCTCATGTTTTTCTGGTGGGTAGCTGCTTAAATTTGAAAATTTGTGTCTTACACCATTTGCAATTTTGAGGTATAGATGGAAAAAGTATGTACACTTATTTGCACCAGGCCTTGAGTGGCCTAACTGACTCATTCAAGAAAGAGCCCAATAATTTTTTCAGGAGATTTTTTGTAGGACCAGGAGGAGAAAGAGCACTGCTGCTGGTTGATACTTGATCCGGCGGATTTCCTGCTCTCTCACAAGTAGAGAGAAGCAGAGTTAGAGGTGCTGCTGAACAACATCACATCTTGTGCTGGGTTTAATGAGTAAGTTAAAAAGTCTCCAGCATCACTAATAGCATCAAAGAATCCCACTTAGATATAGGTTTAAGAAGAAAGAATCTGTAAACTAAGGCACTCAACTACAGGGATCCCAACCTATATAAACAGTGGGCAAATGTCACAGGATCAAGTGCCACGTCACCGAACCTTCAGGAATACATCCAACTACAGTTGGCAACCCCATCTCCCTTCCATCCAAACCACCTGACCCCTTATGCTGTTGCATCCCCAAAAATCCTTCTTGTCTTCGGTTTGCCAGTATAACATTATATACTATATATAGCAACAGTAGAGTTTCAAATAAAATAATTGCTAATTTCTCAGTAGTTGCAAACTGGCAAACAGGAACATTGTTATTGGTGGACCACAAGAAATATAACGAGGCACGTGGTCAGGCATTCAGAATGGGAGAAAGGTGCAAGTCCTAAGCCCAGATGGGCAAATGACCTAAGTTTGTGGGAAAGGAGGAAACAGGGAAGTAGAGGACTTTCACCGAGACCAGTGAAAGGGAAGTTAACTGAAGCTCTGGGATTATGCTGGTGGGGGATCAAGGATAGGGAATGAGCATTTTGGATCAGGAGTCAATTTTGCCTATTTTGGATTTTCTATGTAGCGTGATGATCATAAAAACAGAGGTCAGATTAGCTCAATCAAACCTTAGATCTAAAATGTCCTGTGAACATATGTTAATATTACTCTAACATTTATCTATTAAAAAGTATCAATGCATATGAAGGCATCACACTTTGTTATAGTTGTAAAACTATCTTAAAATGCTAAGGGATAGATTTTGATCATGGCCCATTTTTGAGCCCAAACTTGGTACCCAGAAGCAAGAGGCCTGAGGATTGATGAAATCAGTCCTCAGAGCTTATCAGCACACTCGGCACAAGCAGCTGCCACTGGTGGCACCTCCACAGGCAGCTCGCCTGACTGAGCGATCACTCCTGCCCCTCATGGCACTGTAGGAATTTTTTTTATAAGAAAAAAAATCATATTCAGGCTTGGGCTGATAAGTGGCAAGTAGCAGTCACTCCACACAAGTATCAGGCCATCTCAAATGAGAGATAATCTAACCATCTCTCCTTGACATTCAACAGCATTAACGGGCTGGATTTTACCAGCCTCCGACGTTGGGGTTGTGGCGGGGCGGCCTGGAAAATACTTCCAGGAGAGGACCGCCATGGGCCTTGATGCAGTGAAGTCCCCGCCCCATTTTACCGGCAGCGGAGAGGCCTTGTGGTGGCCCTCCCACTGCTTGGTGACCGAAACGGAATTTTAATATTTAAATAAATGTTAATCACTGAATAATTACTCAGCTTTTCACGACAGCCGTCCCACTCCAATATTCCTGCCATTTGCCGAAAGTCCCACGCTTTTGGATCTGTGTTATTGGTTGAGGGGATGGTGGGAAGGGGTTGAAGATCAAAGTTAATAAAGTTCAGGGGGGATGTTCGGGATGGGAAGAAAAGTTTTATTCTGGGAGGAGAGGGAAATAAACAAACTATTTGGTCATTGGGGAGTGGGAGAGGGCCTTCAATCTTTTATTAAATTTTAAAATGTAACTGTAACATCCATTTCCCTTTAAAAATTGAAATTACTTCTAAGGACTTGAAGCCCTTTAAAAATAGCGGTGGTGCCAGACACCATTGCTGGGGATGGAGCGCCCACCCCCTCTATGTCATCATGAGCGGGCAGTCCGCCCCCTCCATGTAGCTGAGCTGCTGCACTAAATATCCTGGCGGCTCCACAGTGCACATCTCGTGCATGCGGCGCGCTGTTCTTGAAGTTGAAAAATCCAGCCTACCATCACTGAATCCCCCACCATCAACATTCTGAGGGTTACCATTGTTAATCTATTAATTGTGTATCAATTGTTTAATTATATGCAGGTGGAGAATGTTATTTGGAGTCTTACTTGAGTGTTTATAAGCAGGCACTTGCTGAGACTAGTGAAGGGTTTTGAGTAAGGAGCCACTTGTTTATAATCCTTTTACTCTGGACAATAAATGTGAAACTGAGTAAAGATGGGCTCCAGCATCATCCTTCCACAACAAGCTTTCTGGAATTTAATAACCACTGACCAGAAACTTAACTGGACCAGCCAGAATAAAGCACACCAACCAGGTTTCTTTAAACAACAACATTAACTATTTATTAGAAAAAAATAAGTCTTAACCACTAATGAGATAAATCTATAGCTATGAAAACTCCTTATTTCCCTAGGCCTCGTGCACACACGCATACATTCAAAAAAATGGTTAATGGGGAAAAAAAGGTTTTGGTTTACAGCTGTTTCTTAGGAATAGTAGGAATAAAATAAATCAGTTCTTCATGTTCTGGTAGGAAATTCTTCAGTTGGGTGACGTGTCCCAGAGTCGAATAGTCGGATGCCACACAAAGTCTCTCCAGCCGAGTTTGATGAACAGTCTGTGATGGCTAGGCGTTCAAGGCAATTCGGCTGCAGCAGGCGTCACATACGTCTTTCAGCGGGGGTCTGCTTAGGACTCACAGCAGCAATATAGCAGTAGAAGCTTTCTTCATGTTCCAGGATGTCCCAGAACATAGGAGGAAACAGGAACCACACTGGATGTAGGAATTCTTCAGAAACAGGAAGCATTAAGAATCTGCCACCTTTCAAATACAGGGTTTCTTTTCAAGAGATGCAAGTTTCCTTGACAGAGAGAGATCTTCTCTGGGTCTTCCACTTTGATCTCTAGGCAGGTCAGAAACCGAATTTCAAATGCCTGCTCTTTGTCCAACTCACTGTTTTTTTAAAGGGTCCAAAGTGAAAGTAACCTTCCTGAGCCAATCACATTACCAGACACAGTATCTCCCCTGTCATTAAAAGTGTTGCTCTGAGAAGATGAAAAACCCCTGGCTGGCTTCCTTGAAACTGCTTGCTTTCCTATTCCTGCATATAAAGTCAACATCCAGAAATTTCAGCTATTTGCAGGTGTCCTTGTCCACTGAAAATCCTTCATCAGTTTTTTAAAACACACAGAATTCTAAGATTTTAGTACAAAAATAAAACCCTTGTAACACTGTACAATAAACGTGAAACTGAGTAAAGACTGGCTCCAGCATCATCCTTCCACAACAAGCTTTCTGGAATTTAGCAACCATTGACCAGAAACTTAACTGGACCAACCATATAAATACAATGGCTACAAACCAGGTCAGAGGCTGGGAATTCTACAGTGAGTAACTCACCTCCTGACTCCTCAAAGCCTGTCCAGCATGTACAAGGCACAAGTCAGCAGTGTGATGGAATACTCTCCACTTGCCTGGATGAATGCAGCTCCAACAAGACTCAAAAGGCACAGCACCTTCCAGGACAAAGCAGCCCACTTGATCATCACCCCATCCACCATCTTATACATTCACTCCCTCCATCAGTGGTGCACTGTGTCAGCAGTGTGTACCATATACAAGATGCACTGCAGTAATTCACCAAGGCTCCTTCAACAGCATCTTCCAAACCAGCAACCTCTATCACCTAGAAGAACAAAGGAAGCAGATGCATGGGAACACCACCTGCAAGTTCCCCTCCAAGTCACACACCATCCCGACTTGGAACTATATCACAGTTCCTTCACCGTCACTGGATCAAAATCCTGGAAGTCTCCCTAACAGCACTGTGGGTATTATCTACACCACATGGACTGCAGTGGTTCAAGAAGATGGCTCACCACCACCTTCTCAAGGGCAATTAGGGATGGGCAATAAATGCTGGCCTTGCCAGTAATGCTCACATCTTATAAACAAATACAAATTAATTGAATTTACCTTTTGTTGCTGACCTAACATTATGTAGTCGCAATTGGAAGCTTGTCAAATGAAAATATGTAACTATATTTTACATATAACTTGAAAAATATGAGGGAAATACTAGCTATATAAGAATTTTAAAAACACTGAGACTTATGGAAATATTTTACTCATTTTGGATTGGTTTATAGGTTTTAGAAATCATTTAAAGTTTGCAAGGGTGAAGCAAATCATTAAAAAAAATTGCTATTACAGGTAACATACATGATGCATTAAAATATGCATGATTGTGTAGGGGAACTATAATTGGGTGCTTGACAGCTTTGGATGCCATTAAAATGAGAGGAATCAGATGTAAGTACAAGAAAGTTGTGTTTTTTTTTGTATAATGTCACAGAATTTCAGTTTTTGTGTTAAAACTTCAGAATCTATATTTTAAAAAACTAACAAAAAGATTTCATGGACATTGAAACATCTGGAGTTAGCTGAACTTTCTGGATGCTTTAACAAGTTGTTCCTGGTTTTGACCAGTAAACAAATACTGGAAACCAGGTGATTTCAAGGGAATCACAGGGGGTTTGACTTAAGAGTTATACTTTGTTGTAACAATAGAGAATTTATGACTAGCATGACACCTGCTTGATTTCACTTTGAACTGTTAAAAGCAGGCAGTTGGAATCTGCATATGGACCTGCCAGGAAATCAGAAGAAGAACCAGAGAACTATTACCTCTCTTTAAAAAATCCCTGCTCTGAAAAAGCAAAAGCTTTTATGAAGTGGTACTGTTGCCTCCTGCAATTTTGAAGAAATCCTGAATACTTGCAGAAACCTTGCATCTTTAAAAAGGACTTTTGCATTGAATGTGTGTGAGAACTGACACTTCTGTTGCTACGTACCTGCTGTAAGACCCATATGAAGCCTTCTGCCGTTGGATTTCTTTGAACGCCTACCCGAACAGACTGTTCATCAACCTCGCCTGGAAAATTCCTTGTGGCTGCCAACTATTCGACTTTGGGACACCTCGCCAAAAAAAAGGACTTTCATCTCTTTTCTTCAGTAAAAGTTTTTTTTATTCCTTCTATTTCTTTGTAACAGCTGTAAACAAAAATCCCTTTTTTCCCGATTAACTGGTTTTTGGATGTATGTGAGTGTGTATGAGGGCTAGGATATATATAAAAATACAGGGCTTTAATATTTCAATTTGCGTATATACACACTTCATTATTGGTTAAAACTTGGTTTTATAATAAATGGATAAATTTGTTGTTTATTAGAGAAACCTGGTTAGTGTGCTTTATTCTGGGGACAAATAGAATATCTAATTGGCTGTTTCGGTAGTGGGAAAATTTATTTACATTGATATCCAGTGAGTCAGAGGATACATTTTAAAACACTTTTAATATCTTAATAGATACATAAAAAAGCAACTTTTCAACTATCCAAAATACTTGTGCATTTTACCCACATCTTAAGTATCAAATTACTGAAAGACGTTGCCTGGAACAATACTTGCAAATATATGTAAACAGCTGAAAGACATTTACAACATTTAGTCATAAAAACCTCTTGGATTGGATTTAATAGTTATGTATAAAATGCCTGTAACATTGTATACAATAAGATATATTAGTTACGCATTTGAAAATTTCCTCTAGAAATATGAGATTTGTTAATACCTCCAGTAAATGTTGGAAGACCCCATGACAGCCATACGCATATGTATAATTAAAATGCGTATAGAGTTCCAATTCAGTTTTGTATTGAATTCAATTGGAATGTCAGTGTAGTTTTAAATTTAATATGAATGCTAATTATAAAATAATATTCATAATTTTTAAAAGATGTACAAATGGCAGATAGATTGACGGTCCAGTATTCTAAGCCAGGAGGAGGATTTCTGGTCACCCCAAACAGTGTGGAGTGTGCATGCTGTTTTTTTTAAACAGGTTCCCTGCCTGGAAGCCATCCTGGTTGAGAGACTTGGCTCCCTGTCAGGCTGGGAATGCTCCAGAAGAGGCTGCAGCCCAGGACCAAGTAGTTTTCCTGCTGCTCGGAGTAGACATCACTGGGAGGGTAGGGAGCAGGTGGGGGGTAGTTGGGGGGGTGCAGAACGTGAGAATGGGTACAGCATGTCAAGGAGAGATCGGGGGCAGAGATTGGAGGTCAGTGATCGTGGGAAGGGATCCGATCAGGAGAGTTCCAAACCCTCAGTGAGAGATGGTAATGCTGTGAAATGGAATATTTTTTATTCTTCGAATCTAATAATGGTTTCATGAACTATTGTGGCAAATCCACTTGCCTGGATGGGTGCAGCTCCAACAACACTCAAGAAGCTCGACACCATCCAGGACAAAGCAGCCCGCTTGATTGGCACCCCATCTACAAACATTCACTCCCTCCAACACCAACGCACAGTGGCAGCAGTGTGTACCATCTATAAGATGCACCGCAGCAATGCACCAAGGCTCCTTAGACAGCACCTTCCAAACCCGTGACCTCTATCAACTAGAAGGACAAGGGCAGCAGATGCATGGGAACACCACCACCTGCAAGTTCCCGTCCAAGTCACACACCATCCTGACTTGGAACTATATCACTGTTCCTTCACTGTCACTGGGTCAAAATCCTGGAACTCCCTTCCTAACAGCGCTGTGGGTGTACCTACCTCACATGGACTGCAGCGGTTCAAGAAGGCAGCTCACCACCACCTTCTCAAGGGCAATTAGGGATGGGCAATAAATGCTGGCCTAGCCAGCGACGCCCACATCCCATGAATAAATAAAAAAATGTGTTGATGGAATAAAGGGTCAGTTGGGCAGTCTTTTGCTGTGGACTGAATTCAATTCAAAACACCTATATAATGGGCATATATTCTCAAAAAATGTGGAAGCTCCGAAAATACTCCAGATATTTTAATAATTATGGCACTTTCATTTAAGGCTGCTTCTAAGCAAACAACAGTGCCAGTTATGGAACTAATTTTCCCCAATCTCTGCCCCTGATCTCTCCTTGACATGCTGTAACCATTCTCACCTTCTGCACCCCCCCCAACCAGCCCCCACCAGCTCCCTACCTCCCCCCCCCCCCCCCACCCCCCACAATGATGTCTACTCCGAGCTGCAGCCTCTTCTGGAGCATTCCCAAGCTGACAGGAGCCAAGTCTCTCAACCAGGTTGGCTTCCAGGCAGGGAACCTGTTCTCAATGTGGTGAAATTTCTTTGTTCCTATTTTACCCCTGAATTGTACTGTACATTAAATTATTTGGTTCCTCTGGTGTCTGCACCTGACTGAAACTGAAGAGGGTACAGCAATGTAAATTTCAGAACAGCAGAAAGCATTGCACATACATTCCCTCTAATAGTGTTGGGTGCAGTTCAGGGAAAATTGTCCCCATAAAAACTTGCTGCTGAATCCTGAGTTGCTGTTTGGGTCCCATCAGACTTAGCGGGCAAGCTGCGATTGCCAAGATCGGTATTTGTTTTTGATTTCTTGAATAAAATACAGTTTTGAGGCTTCAAGAATTGTTGCAGAATGCTGTTCGTATTTAACACTTAATGTTGGAGCTGTTGTTCAGTACTATGCCACTCCTCCCTTTTTTCCTTTTTGTGATATTGCTTACTTAGAATAAGTTGAGGGGAAACAGCCATTAAACCCCTTGACAGCTGCTGAAGTCATCTCCCTAAGATGCCGTTTGCCTTTGCTCCATGACCTTCTGGTCAGTTATTCTCTGTGACCCTGTCCTATCAACACCTTCCCTTTTGTTATCTCTTGCCCCACCCCCACTTTATTTGCTTAAAACCTATTACATTTCTAACCTTTGCCAGTTCTGATGGAAGGGTCACTGACCTGAACCGTTAACTCTGCTTCTCTCTCCACAGATGCTGCCAGACCTGCTGAGTATTTCCAGCATTTCTTGTTTTTATTTCAGATTAGTTGGTCATTTATCTCTTTGGTGTTAATGGGATCTTGCTATTCACAAATTGGCTTTTTCATATTTGTTTTCAGGCTGTGAAGTGCTGTGGGATGTCCTGAGGCCGAGAAAAGTGCTATATAAATGCAGAGACAGTGGCCAAGATCTTCCCAGAAGGTGGGCGGGGGGGGAGGAAGTCCTGAGGTCGGGAAGCTTTTCGGGCAACCAGCACATTTGGGCAGGAGGCTGGACTTCCCCAGCAATATTGCTAGGCTGAAGCTATCAAAACCCAGCAGGCGGGAGTGGCAGCCAATTAAGGAAGGTAGGTGGGCCTTCCACACAGCTGACCCAATCAGAGTGCCAGCAGCTCTGCAGCCTTGGCAGCAACACCGAGAGAGGTGGTCGCTGCTGAGACAGTAAGAGAAATGCGAGGGTGCCTCCATTTTGAGGGGCCCTCACAAGGTTGGCAGCGATTTTGTTTTTTGCTGGGCCAAGCAGGCAGGCCCCAGTGATCGGAGAGGAAACCCCTCCAGCTTCGGTGTCGGGGTCACAGGGTGGCCTTTTCCACTGGTGGCCTCTTCCCTGGGCCATGGAGCCTCCGACTCCAAAGGCCCACCCACCTGGGAAGTTGCAGGGAGGTCACCTCCTTGCAGCTGATGGCCTCCCGGCACGGCGGGGTCCACTTTGCCTCCAGAAAATAGCCCTTAACTGGGCCTTAGTGGTCCAAATTGGCCGCCTGCCTCTGGTCAGTAGGCAGCCAAGTCGTTGCCATTGCCGCCACTGGGAAACGTCTGGTAAAATCCCAGCCAGTGCGTCAGACCTGTTCCCCTCACAGAGGTGGGGGAACAACTGCTCTGGGTGATAGCAACATTGCTGCACATAGCAACCAAAGGATTACGTTCCTTCCCCCCAACAAAGTGAAAGAAACATGCAGAAATTAAAGTGAAAGTATGTGAGACATTCAAGTGAATGGGAGACATACAGAAGAGAAAGTATACAAAAAAAGGAAAGACTAATAAAAAGAAACTGAGTAAGTAATAAGAATAACATAAAATGATAATTAAGGAAATGTATGAGATACACAGGGAGCAAAAAAGTGAAACCTAAAATAAAAAGGAGACAGTCTTCAAGACAGAAGACAGTTGCAGGAGGAGTGTGATTTTTTATTGCATGCAACTCCCCACGTGATCTATCAGTACAGTTTAATACTGATAAGCATGTAATTAGTTTTCCAAGGAAAGTTTAGTTGTGAATTAGAATTATGCTAATATCAGGACTCTTCTATGATAAGACTCAATGGGAATACACATGGAAATGCTCTATTAATGCTCAAAATGAAGTGTGTTTTACTCAGACTAGGTCATGCTTTAAAACTATTACCTACAGTAAAATACAAATTTCTTCTCAGAATGAATGCTCAAAGGGATCCATGGCAAACCGCATTAAAATTAAACATATTTGCATATCTAGTATTTGAAACCAAATGATATGCCTTGCAGTGGAAAGATGCATACAGTGTATTCATTCAAGCAGCTGCTACATAATGAAAGGCAATTGTATGTCTGGTGTGAAATATTATCTGAGAAAATTGGCCTGCCCTCTCCTCATGAAATATCTGGATAATATTACAGAATGATTCTTAGAATCTGTTAAAAATATAGCAACACCATGAGCTTATTAAAAGCTCAATATAAGGTTAGCAAGGATTCATTTATTTTTCAGAGATTTAAAACATCAATATTCCAACTTTTAAATACTTAAACTTATCACTGACAGATAATCAATCCAATTTCAAGGTCTAAGCCAGTATTCTGTGTGAAGGAGTTGGCAACAACTGTTTTATATTATCTGTGTGAAATACAGCTAACACCTGACCTCTCCATGCCCCCTTCTCAAAGACAGCTGTAACCTATGATGCTGTGTTCTACGACAAAATAAAACATGTCAAGATGACAAACTGCACACACAATATCATCCACCAGCTGGATCTTCTGAGGCGGAGTGATGTCCTATTGTATTGTGTAACATCAATGCAAATTTTATTAAATGATGACATTTTTCAGCTTTCTTCACTAATCACACTCCACAAAGTTCTGTATATAAACCTTAGGAGAGAATCCTGTTGGTGTTGTTATCAGGTCGAGTTCTGGATTTTAACACGCAGCGGACAATGTGAGATATACCCTGATATTTTACTCTGTGGGTTAGCTTTAGCAAATTCACAAACACATTGATCCTGAAATTGCTTGGCTGTTACAGAAATCTCCTGTCATAACTTCAGCAGAAGTTTAGCAGAACGGTAGCAAACACCTGGCAGCATGTCAAGCCAGTCGGTGTTCCAGTTTCTGGATTGCTGCTGCTGATGGCGGCCAAGCGGGGAGTTCTGATTGTGCTGGATTGGAATCAAAATTTGGCAGGAAAAACAGTAGTTGTACAATGGGCTACCTTCAAAGAAGAGGTAGTTTGGGCACAGTCAAGGTATATTCCCTTGATTGGAAAAGGTAGGGCAAATAAATTCGGAGCTCCCTGGATGACAAAAGAGATAGAGATGAAGATGAAGAAGAAAAAGTGTGCTGATGACTGATGTCAGGTAGATAATACAATGGAGAACCAGGCTGAAAATATAAGGTTCAAAGGGGAAGTGAAAAAGCAAATAAGAGAAGCAAAGACAGAGTATGAAAGAGACTGGCAGCTAGCATAAAAGGGAATTCCAAAGTCTTCTTTGGCATATAAATAGTAAAAAGGTGGTAAAAGTTGGAATAGGGCTGATTGATTTGATTGAAATGTACAAAATAGTGAGGGGCCTGGATAGAGTGGATGTAAAGGGCCTATTTACCTGAGCAGAAAGGTCAGTGACTAGGGGGCATAGATTTAAAGTGATTGGTAGAAAAATTAGAAGGGAGATGAGGAAAAATGTTTCACCTAGAGGGTGGTGGGGGTCTGGAACTCACTGCCCAAAAGGGTAGTAGAGGCAGAAACCCTCAACTCATTTAAAAGGTGTCTGGATATGCACCTCAAGTGCCGTAACCTGCAGAGCTATGGACCAAATGCTGAAAGGTGGGCTTAGGCTAGGTGGCTCGTTTTTCGATCGGCACAGACATGATGGGCCAAGTGGCCTCTTTCTGTGCTGTAAACTTTCTATGATTCTATGATTAGGGACCAAAAGGGGGATTTACACATGGAAGCAGGGGGAATAGTTGAGGTATTAAATGAGTACTTTGCATCTGTCTTTACCAAGGAAGAAGATGCTACCCAGGCCACAATGAAAGAGGAGGTAATTAATACACTAGAACGATTTAACATTGATAAGGAGGAGGTATTAGATAGGCTGTCTATACTTAAAGTTGATAAGTGAACAAGGCCAGATGAGATGCATCCAAGGATACTTAAGGAAGTGAGAGTGGAAATTGCAGAGGTACTGGCCATAATTTTCCAGTCTTCCTTAGACTAAAGGGTAGTGCCAGAAGCCCGGAGAATTGCAAATGTTACACCCTTGTTCAAAAAAGGATGTAAAGATAAGCACAGCAACTATAGGCCAGTCAGTTTAATTTCAGGGGTGGGGAAACTTCTGGAAACAATAATTCAGGATCAAATTAATAGTCACATGGACAAATGCAGAATATTAAGGAAAGCCAGCATGGATTCATTAAGGGAAAATCATGTTTAACTAACTTGCTGGAGTTTTTTGAAGAGGTAACAGAGAGAGTTGATGAGGGCAATGCTGTTGATGTGGTGTACATGGACTTTCAAAAGGCATTTGCTACAGTGCCACACAACAGACTTGTGAGCAAAATTATAGCTCATGGAATAAAAGAGACAGTAGCAACATGGATACAAAATTGGCTGAGTGACAGGAAACAGAGTGAGTTGTGGTTAATGGATGTTTTTTGGGCTGGAGGAAGAATTAGAATTAGAACATTACAGCGCAGTACAGGCCCTTCGGCCCTCAATGTTGCGCCGACCTGTGAAACCATCTGACCTACACTATTCCATTTTCATCCATATGTCTATCCAATGACCACTTAAATGCCCTTAAAGTTGGCGAGTCTACTACTGTTGCAGGCAGGGCGTTCCACGCCCCTACTACTCTCTGAGTAAAGAAACTACCTCTGACATCTGTCCTATATCTGTTTGTAGTGGAGTTCCCCAGGGGTCAGTATTGGGACCCTTGCTCTTCCTGATATATATTAATGACCTAGATCTTGGTTTCAAAATTTGCAGATGATACAAGACTTGGAACAATTGTGAACTGTGAGTAAGATAGTGTAGAACTTCAAAAGGACATAGACAAGTTGGTGGAATGGGTGGACAAGTGGCAGATGAAGTTCAATGTGGAGAAATGTGAACTCATTCATTTTGGTAGGAAGAACATGGAGAGACTATATAACATAACGGATACAACTCTAAAGGGGGTGCAGGAGCAGAGGCACCCGAGGTTATATGTGTATAAGGCATTGAAGGTGGCAGGACAGGTTGAAATCGCGGTTAATAAAGCATACAGTATCCTAGACTTTATTAATAGGGGCATAGAGTACAAGAGCAAGGAGGTTATGTTGAACTTGTATAAGACACTAGTTCGGACTCAGCTGGAGTATTGCGTCCAGTTCTGGGTACCAAACTTTAGGAAAGATGTGAAGGCTGAGGGGAACTTCAATTATGAGGATAGATTGGAGAAGTTGGGACTGTTTTCCTTGCGGAAGAGAAGATTGAGAGATTTGATAGAGGTATTCAAAATCATGAAGGGTCTGGACAGAGTGGATAGGGAAAAACAGTTCCCACATGTGAAAGGATTGAGAACGAGAGGGCACAGATTTAAAGTGATTGGCAAAAGAAGTAAAAGTGACATGAGGAAAATCTTTTTCATGCAGCAAGTGGTTAGGGTCTGGAAGGCACTGCCTGAGCGTATGGTGGAGGCAGGTTCAATCGAGGCTTTCAAAAGGAAATTAGACTGTTATCTAAAAATGAAAAAAGTGTAGGGTTATGGGGAAAAGGCAGGGGAATGACATTAGGTAAATTGCTCATTTGGAGAACCAGTGCAGACAAGATGGGCCAAATGGCATCCTTCTGCACTGTAACAATTCTCTGATTCTTATATCCATGATTTTCAGGTGAGTATATGCAGGTGAGGCTTCTCGCCATCAGTGGACATTTGTAAAATAAGCTCTTAGAAGTCATATGAGGAAATATCCCATTTGCTAGTATTAACATACCTCACCTAATCAAGCAAAATATTAATCTCAAACATTTAAGTGAAGGTTGGATGCTTCCCAGGCATCCTTGGGATTTGTTGCATTTGAGTGTTGAGGGATATTCAGTTAAATAGCATTTTCAAACACATTTTCTAATTTGTTAAGGATTAGAAATATTTTTCTGCATACTCCTCAGAGTCATATAAATAACTTTGACATAAAGTTCTTTATTATATTCTCAAACAGCACACCTGGTACATTAGGTCATTGTAATCATACTACTCAATATACTACCAATTTTGAAACATTTCTATCGGTTCTCTGCATGCATTAGCTGTGCCCAGGCATGGGATAGAGACACATACCTCACAGAAGCCTCACACAGTGCACTTTGAGTACAGTTAGTGTTTGGGCTTTGGGATGTCTTTGGGTAATGGTCTCTGTTTCAGTATTCCCTCATGTCACTCAGTGAACAGAATGGTCACTGCCATCAATTCACAAATAATACACTTTGATCACAAATTATAGTTCTTCAGCCAATCATTTTGAGTGTTTAAGTCTATGGGTGTAAAGATATTTACAACTAGCTCTTTATTAATGACAGTAGTGTGACACTGTAGTGAAATACTGCCTTTAAGATAAATATAAGGTAGATTTTAACATTTAATTAATTTTTCATAGTGATTAAAGAAATCTATCTTTGGTGTCTTTACTGTATTGCCC
This sequence comes from Heterodontus francisci, assembly GCF_036365525.1. Taxonomy (NCBI): domain Eukaryota; kingdom Metazoa; phylum Chordata; class Chondrichthyes; order Heterodontiformes; family Heterodontidae; genus Heterodontus; species Heterodontus francisci. Next base: position 65,118,350 of record NC_090389.1, read on the forward strand.
AGTGCATAGTCAACAATGGTCTTTGAAAGTGAATGGCTATTTTACCTCTGTAATTTCTGTTCATCAATGATGGAGTCTGATATTCCAAGGTTGTGTGGGTCTGGTGAGGTAACGACACCTGTGCAACATCATAGAAAGAATTGAGGAAAAGAGATAATGAACATTAAAAAAGAAACTGGAACAAAATCCCTATAATCGCCATATTTTAACAGCAACTACAATCTTCCAGCGGCAGCACCTCATGATGAGGATTATGAGGTGTATGTGGTCCTGATGCATTCGTGGGAAATAAAGCTATTTCAATATTTTAAAAATGAGGTGTTTATGTTCTCTAACTAACTTTCACTAATAAATAATGATATAATTTATTCAATTGAATGATGAATTAAGTAATCCCATGTGACTATTCTAGTCATGTCACTTTCTAGCAGTCTCATTGGTTGCAGCTAATTATGTGACTAATTTATTTGTTCCACATTTTGTAGAGCTCTGACCGATGTTGATTAAAAACACAACAGATAGGGTCAGGGATTTTGCAGCTTTCTGTTTATACAGTCGTGGTTCATTGGCAGCCACGTAACTGCTGGTTTGAATGCTGTGATTGGTCTGTGGGGACAGTGTCCCTGAAAATCTGACCAGTTATTGTCTGTGATGACTCACACTCAAAATGCTTAAAATTTTGTAAATATTAAAAGGATGTAAGCATACAGGTATGTAGTATAAGGAGTCCAGCAGTAATTTGCAACAATCTTCAGCCAGAAGTACCAAGTTGATGATCCATCTCGGCCTCCTCCTGAAGTCCTCAGCATCACAGATGCCAGACTTCAGCCAATTCGATTCACTCCGCGTGATATCAAGAAACGACTGAAGGCGCTGGATACTGCAAAAGCTACGGCCCTGACAATATTCCGGCAATAGTACTGAAGACCTGTGCTCCAGAACTTGCCGCGCCCCTCGCCAAGCTGTTCCAGTACAGCTACAACACTGGCATCTATCCTGCAATGTGGAAAATTGCCCAGGTATGTGCTGTACACTAAAAGCAGGACAGGTCCAACCCAGTCAATTACCACCCCATCAGCCTACTCTCAATCATCAGTAAAGTGATGGAAGGTGTCAACAACAGGGCCATAAAGCGGCACTTGCTTAACAATAACCTGCTCAGTGATGCTCAGTTTGGGTTCCGCCAGGGCCACTCAGCTCCTGACCTCATTACAGCCTTGGTTCAAACATGGACAAAAGAGTTGAACTCAAGAGGTGAGGTGAAAGTGACTGCCCTTGACATCAAGGCAGCATTTGACCGAGTATGGCATCAAGGAGCCCTAGCAAAACTGAGGTCAATGGGAATCAGGGGGGAAACCCTCCGCTGGCATGTGTCATACCTAGCACAAAGCAAGATGGTTGTGGTTGTTGGAGGTCAATCAGCTGAGCTCCAGGACATCACTGCAGGTGTTCCTCAGGGTAGTGTCCTAGGCCCAACCATCCTCAGCTGCTTCATCAATGACCTTCCTTCAATCATAAGGTCAGAAGTGGGGATGTTCGCTGATGATTGCACAATGTTCAGCACCATTCGTGACTCCTCAGATACTGAAGCAGTCCATGTAGAAATGCAGCAAGACCTGGACAATATCCTGGCTTGGGCTGATAAGTGGCAAGTAACATTTGCGTCACACAAGTGCCAGGCAATGACCATCTCCAACTAGAGAGAATCTAACCATCTCCCCTTGACATTCAACGGAATTACCATCGCTGAATCCCCCACTATCAAAATCCTAGGGGCTACCATTGACCAGAAACTGAACTGGAGTAGCCATATAAATACCGTGGCTACAAGAGCAGGTCAGAGGCTAGGAATCCTGAGGCGAGTAACTCACCTCCTGACTCCCCAAAGCCTGTCCACCATCTACAAGGCACAAGTCAGGAGTGTGATGGAATACTCTCCACTTGCCTGGATGGGTGCAGCTGCAACAACACTCAAGAAGCTCGACACCATCCAGGACAAAGCAGCCCGCTTGATTGGCACCCCATCTACAAACATTCACTCCCTCTACCACCGACGCACAGTGGCAGCAGTGTGTACCATCTACAAGATGCACTGCAGCAATGCACCAAGGCTCCTTAGACAGCACCTTCCAAACCCGCGACCTCTACCAACCAGAAGGACAAGGGCAGCAAATGCATGGGAACACCACCACCTGCAAGTTCCTCTCCAAGTCACACACCATGCTGACTTGGAACTATATCACCGTTCCTTCACTGTCACTGGGTCAAAATCCTGGAACTCCCTTCCTAACAGCACTGTGGGTATACCTACCTCAAATGGACTGCAGCGGTTCAAGAAGGCAGCTCACCACCATCTTCTCAAGAGCAATTAGGGATGGGCAATAAATGCTGGCCTAGCCAGCGACGCCCACATCCCTGAATGAATTAAAAAAAATTGATATTATAAAATACATGTTAGTGATTTCCTCATGTTATAATGTGGGTGATATGCAGTGTGATGCATATTGTACTATCAGTGACATTTGGAAGCATTTGGGCATAGCCTCGGGTCCAGGAACATTCAAAGGGGATGTAGAAGAGTTGGAGTCTTGAGGTTGAGCAGCAAGGTGGAGCTGGAAATTGGAAGCAACGTAGGGAGTCCTGCATTTTTGTGCTCCTGGGAGAGCAAAGTTTAGCAGCACTGTGAAGATTTTTGGGCTTGTGTCACTAGGGTTGGTGGGGGTTTCCCAGGGTGTTGCAGTACTAGAGAAAGATAACAGCTCAGCCAAGGACACCGTACACTAAGTGCACACACTTTGGGAATAAAAGTAGCCATGGGGCCAGATTTTCAAAGGCCGGTAGGGGCAGGAACAGCTGCGAGCAAGATTTGAATATCGCATTCTTGGAGGTCGGCACTATAATGAGTTCTGTATGTTGTCTGATGCAACCTAAATGAGATGTGTGGAGTCCAGTTTGCTGAAGTTCTTAAACAGGTTTATTACAGCTAAACTATCATATACAGTTCAGAGCAAACTATTTACAGAACCTTCCTCGAGGTGTTACAGTTGCAGAGAGACTCTGGCTTGAAGTCACATGACTGCATCCTGGTACTTGGCTCATTAGTATACTAAGATCTTAAAGAGACATCACTCTTAAAGGCAATCATACAACATCCCCTTTGCTTCCAAAGATAAATCTCATATGCTATAATTAAAATACACAAAATTAGATAACATCAAAACTAGTTATCTGGGATATAGATTTTAAATCTACAGGTATAGAAGCTTAAGAGCCCATATATTGTTTCGGTGGTTTAACAACTCTTCCAGATCTGGTTATGGTATAAGCTTCTGGGGATGTGGATTTCACCCTTGAACGCAATGCTAATTTTACAGGGACGCCGGCAGCGAGGGAATGGGTCAGGTGAACACCTCCAATTAAGTGCCTCTTGAGCTCATTAAAGAGCTCATTGACAGGCTTGACAGTAGCAGTGCACAATTTTTAATGGCTGGGAATAGGGAAGACGACATGTGGGGAATACGACATGGTTGTGAAGAAGTAAACAGTGTGGTGGGCCATGAGGGCTCAGGGAAACGCTGATTGAGGGCGGCACAGTGGCGCAGTGGTTAGCACTGCAGCCTCACAGCTCCAGGGACCCGGGTTCGATTCTGGGTACTGCCTGTGTGGAGTTTGCAAGTTCTCCCTGTGTCTGCGTGGGTTTTCTCCGGGTGCTCCAGTTTCCTCCCACAAGCCAAAAGACTTGCAGGTTGGTAGGTAAATTGACCATTATAAATTGTCACCAGTATAGGTAGGTGGTAGGGAAATATCGGGACAGGTGGGGATGTTTGGTAGGAATATGGGATTAGTGAAGGATTAGTATAAATGGGTGGTTGATGGTCGGCACAGACTCGGTGGGCCGAAGGGCCTGTTTCAGTGCTGTATCTCTAATTAAAAAAAAAGACTGCAGAGGCCCAAAGTAAAATGCAGCTGCTTCAAAAGTGCCACAGAGTGGCCATTGCTGCAGCTGTGAGATTTGCTTTTCTCAGTGGTGAGTGGCAGGAATCTGAAGAGGGATGTGAGGCAGCTGGCATCACTTGAGCACCTGGGGTTAGCAGGGGAAGGACTGGTAAATGCAAAAAACCCCGCTGAGACAGTTTGGATGGGAACAGACCAATCTGACATTGGACAGAACAGCCAGGATGATCGGCGGCAGATGCAACTTCCTGGACAGCAGGAGGCCAGAGGAGCACAGTGAGGGTGGCTGCAAGGGGAGGAAGGCACTACTCAAGACGCCGGGTGCATAGCCCAAGAGTCAGATACCTGCAAATGACGGAGTGGCAGTGCTGTAGGAGACTGCGCCTTTAGAGCTAGATGGTCTCGGTCCTGTGTGCTCTGATCCACAATGATCTGAGGCCTCATGGCTCGATGGCAGTCCTCTACCTGCAGCCATCCATATTTAGATTTATAGATTTAGAGATACAGCACGGAAACAGGCCCTTCGGCCCACCGAGTCTGTGCCGACCATTAACCACCCATTTATACTAATCCTACACTAATTCCATATTCCTACCACATCCTCACCTGTCTCTATATTCCCCTACCACCTACCTATACTAGTGACAATTTATAATGGCCAATTCACCTATCAACCTGCAAGTCTTTCGGCTGTGGGAGGAAACCGGAGCACCCGGAGGAAACCCACGAAGACACAGGGAGAACTTGCAAACTCCACACAGGCAGCACCCAGAATTGAACCCGGGTCGCTGGAGCTGTGAGGCTGCGGTGCTAACCACTGCGCCACTGTGACGTTGTCCTGAATTTCTGCTCAACTGGGCTGTTCCAGGGATCAGCTGTGGACCTAGGTGGATAGTGCAGTCGGCAGCTCATCAGACAGATCATGGATGCCATCTTCAGGAGGGCAGGGGACTACACCCACTTTGACACAAATGGGCCTGTGCAGGCACAGAGGGCATCGGGTTCAGCCTCCATCGCTGGATTCCCCCAGGTGTAGGGCAGGGCACCATCACTTGCACCCATGTGGCCATCAAGGCACCCAGCAACCAGCCAATGAAATCCATCAACAAGAAGGGCTTCCACTCCCTCAACGTCCAAATGGTCTGCATGCACAACAAGAACTTCCTCCATGTTTGCACTCGCTTTCTTGTCAGCTGCCATGACTTCTTCATCCTCCACTAGTCCAGGCTGCCTCTGTACTTCACTCCATCCTCCATCCTGGTTCCACGGGAACAAAAGAAATCCCTTGAAGAGATGGCTATTGACACCTCTATGGGAGCCTCAGTCAGAGGCATAGAGGCAAAACAAACAATTTTTAAAATTTGTTCATGGGATGTGGGCATCACTGGCTTGGCCACCTGCTCAGGAGCCCAACCATTGAGCAGGCCATCAGGTTTCTGAAGATGCGATTCTGGTGCCTGGATCAGTTGGGTGGCACCCTCCAATACCCTCCTGCAAGGGTCTTGGTCATTGTGGTGGTCTGCTGCTCTATCCATAACATGGCCCTCCAGGGAGGTATGGACCTTGAGGACAGTGAGGCCCTGGAAGGAGACAGCTCATCAGGGGAGGTGCAGGAGTTAAGAGAGGAGGAGGAAGAGTGGGCAGAGGGGGATGCCACTGAACAGAGAGATGCCCCTGCTGCACAACAATGTGGCCTCCTCCTGCCACCCTCTGGATAGAGGTCTTCCCTTCTCTCCCTCACGGCCTCCTGCATTAGATCCAGGTGGGCGTCAATGAAGTGAGGGTCTGCCCAGCCCCTAGTGCCAGGCCTCCAGCTCCTCTGTGGCATCTTGCCTCCTTCTGGTGCTTTGAAAGGTCGATCAGGACAACCTCAGGACAACCAGCAGTCTCAATGATGGCTGCTGTGGAAGTCGACATGAGCACCACACTTGATCCGACCCAATGCCATTTTCAATTCCACTGGCTCTAAGAGGACAGGAAAACGGTCTCCATACCCACTTGAAAACTGCAATCTGAATCAGCTTCCAGAGCAGGCAGGTTTCAGATCCAAAACCAGACCCGGTTCCTGTTTCCCACTTCGATAATGAAAATCCAGTCCATGGTCTCTACACCAGGAGCACAGTGGACAAAAATGTTGGTTCACAAATAGCACAGATGAAAATAGCCACAGCAGGAGCACAATGTCTGCAAAGTGACAATAAAAGCAAATGTAGAGGAAATAATATCAGCAGTAATATGGTGCATGTTAAGAACCCACCTCTACCAAAGCAAAAGTTCAAAATTCAAATTTCAGAATAACATTTCAAGTTAAGTACTCCAAACTGAGCCACGGGCACCTGAACCAGGAGAAGGGTTGACAAGGAAACCTTTTCCAGGAATTTATAACACTGCATGGGAAAATCTATAAATACGAGTAAGATTTTCAATTAAGATTTTTTTATAGGTTTCAGTGTTACAAATGCTTTTACCAGCAAATTTTCAGATGGTAAAATTAGATGGTGCATCACAAAATATTTTGTGCATTTTCATTGCTTCATCTCTTTTCTCTCATTGGTAGATTTCATTCACTTCTCATTCTTGGGGCTGAACCAATGTCGGCGGCGGGTGAACAAAATGGCGGCCCGCGCATGTTGCGGAGCCGCCACAATCTTCTGTCCGGCAGCTCATTTAAATAGCTGGGGAAGGCCTCCCCCCGATCACGTGGAGGGGGCGGGCTGTCCGTCCCCAGCAATGGCTTCAGCTGCCTGCGCACAGGCAACTGAAGCCATTTTTAAAGGGCTTTAAGCCCTACTGGTAAATTTAAATATTTAAGAATAAAGTGCACAAAAAATAAATAAATTTCTTCTGCCCCTCTCCCACCACCCCCCCAATAGCAATTAAATTAATTATTTGCCCTCTCCCCCCCCAAAACACTTAGCTTGTCCATCTGACATTACCTCCCCAAACGGCATAAACTTTAACCTTAAATGCTTCCCACCATCCCCTACACCAATGATGTTACTTTGACCCCGTTCCCCCACCCTGCACTGAGAGACTTACCTCCTCACCCCTCCCCACCAGTGTTGCGCATCGTTTCCCCAGATGGGGATCCGAAGGCGCGGTAGTGCTTGCCAGCGGGCAGAAGATCAGAGCGGGCCCTCAGGCAGCCGATGATGGACAGCCCATTCCCTCTACGTCATCGTGGGTGGTCTGCCCCGTCTATTTAAATGAGCTGCCATGCTTAATATCACAGTGGCTCCACGACGTGCAGCCCGCACAGGCTGGCCGCCATTGTTTTCTCCTGCCACCGATTCTGGTGGCGGGACTATAAATTTCAGCCCAGAAGCTTTATATTCTGACCAGTTTGGGAGAAAAATCATTGGGGTATTAAAAAATTGTGTGTGTTTAAAAAAAAATTCTTTGAACAATTTTGATTATTAATTGTAAAAATATTGCAAAAACAGACTATATTACTGGGCTGGGTATTTGGAAGCAGGAGTTCATGTGGTGAGACCTCTCGGAATACATCCAACTAGACCCTATTCTGACCTGAAACCTGAATAGCAATTGATCTCTTACTGAACTTGCCAAGTGTTTATTTTGCAGAAACTTATTGTAGTGAGGTAGTATTTCCACAGGATATCTCCCAACTGTCTGCTATGTATTTTGCAGATCCACAGAAACTCTGAAGAAGTAAGGTTTACGCAGATTGTCCACCATGGATTGGGAGAACCTTTGTGAAAATTCATGGCTTGTGGCCTTAAGTGAAGACTGCTGTACTTTAGCAGTAGAATAATACATTATGGATTACATGGTATGATACTCCTGTTGCTAAAATGTAGTGTATTAGCCGATAGAGCGTGAGCAATGGGAGATCCATTGGATGTCAAAGGTTACAAATTCAGACATTCCCATTTTTGGGTGCATGGGTGGCACAAGGTTCATACTCTGATCGATGAGGTCCAAGGTGCCACCGATATTGTACCTGGTGCCTCATTATGATGGAGTGGGCGTAGCATGAATAGTTAGGACGATCTGGGAACTGCTAGCAGAGGGCAAGGTTATGAGGACAAGTTGGGCATGACAGGCCAGGCTAGGGGGTGAGATAGGGTTTGGGTGAGAAGGCTGCTGTTGGGAAGGCGGGGGGATGCTGATTGGAGGCCATGGTGAAAACAATCAGAGGTCGGGGAAGGACCGAGGATCAGGAGTAGCAGCAATTGGGATGTGGGGGCAGTAATGGCACCCTTCTCAAGAGGGCATACTGTGTAGGCAGTGCAGCACATATCCCTAGGAGGGCACAGGACTTACACAGCAGAAACCAATTTCGCGCCCGAAGTTCTTAAAAGAGTTGAAAAGACTTAAGCTTGTTTCCAATCAGAGCATGTAGCTTGCCTGTTTGACTATGAGGGTGTGATTCCTAAGGCTTTCCCACACTGGGCTGGATTTAGTTCTCTCCCAGGCGTCGGTATCTGTGGCAGGAGGTTGGGGCCTGAAGATGCCTCCGGGAGAAGGCCAGGCCCGATATTACCGGCAGCGGCGAGGTTTCATGGTGGTCCCCCCACTGCTCGGCAACAGGAACCCCCTTTGCATATGTAAATAAATGAAAATGAATTAATTAATGATACTTATGTCGCTGCCTGAGTTCCTGCTCTGATCTTTGGCCCGCTGGCCGGCACTACCGCGCCTTCGGATCCCCGTCTGGGGAAACGAGGCGCAACACCTGTGGGGAGGGGTGAGGAGGTAAGTCTCTCAGTGCAGGGGGGGAACGGGGTCAAAGTAACATCATTGATAGGGGATGGTGGGAAGCATTTAAGGTTAAAGTTTATGCCGTTTAGGGGGGTAATGGACAAGTTAAGCGTTTTGTAGGGGAGGGGGCAAATAATTAATTTAATTGTTATTGGGGGGAGGGGCAGAAGAAATTTCTTTATTTTTTTATGCACTTTGTCCTTAAATATTTAAATTTACCAGTAGGGCTTAAAGCCCTTTAAAAATGGCATCAGCGCCTGCGCACAGGCAACTGAAGCCATTGCCGGGGGCGGACAGCCCGCCCCCTCCATGTGATTGGGGGGTGTGCAGGCCTGCCCTGGCCATTTAAATGAGCCACCGCACGGCAGATTGCGGCGGCTCCGCAATATGTGCAGGCCGCCATTTTTTACACCCGCCGCCAACATTGGTTTGTCTATGATTTGTTTTTGCAAAATGTCAGCACCAAATATCAATAGTTAGATTATCATTAATCACCAAGAGGCTTTAAATGTGGACTCTAGGGTTTAGCCAGCAGAGGCCAACTTGAAGACTTGAAACATCTCCTCCTGAATATTCAAGCTTTGAGTTTTTATTAAACTGACATGTTGGCTTGGATATTAATCCCTCCAACATGGTTGGGGTTAAAAATGAAAAAAGGGGATCACAGCCCCAATCTGCCCATTTTCACGGCAACAGGATTCGAGGCATTCAAGTATCCTGCTGTTGAGAGGCATGAAACTTCATTAATATATTTAAAATGGGTTCTCCATTGAGACCCTTATTTAGAGTTTACAGATGATGCATGGGATACCATTGGAATTGGGAAGACTGACAGTGAAAGGGAAGCAGGAACGGCTGATTCCACAAGGTACGTGCCTTTTACATCACTCATTGTGGGCCAGCAGGAACAGATGTGCTTCTCCCAACCCCTTAAGGAAGCCTTTGGATTCTCCTCTGCCAATTGCAGCCTCTCTCTTCCCACTTCCGTCATTGCTAACCTTCTCCCTCCCAACCCCAATGGCCCCGCTCTCCCTCCAGCCATTTCCATTCCATCCCTCCAAGCTCCAAGCACCAGCCAGTCCATGCTCTGATCGTAGCTTTCCTCACCTACCCCAATCGCTGACTTTCCCTTTCTCTCAATTACCAGGGACTATCCCCAAGAGTCCCCAATTATGGCCTCTTGTCACTGGTTTTCCGCATGATAATTTGGCTGGCTGCCAGGCAGGAAAAGGAAGGAACAAATGATAATGAGCTCTGCCCTCACAGGTGAATGTATAAGATCCAATGGCACTATTCAAAGAGCAGGGGGGGTTCTCCTGGCGCTCTCAGAAATATTTAGCACTCAACCAGTGTCAATAAAACAGATTATCTGGTCATCAAACTCATTGGTGTTTGTGGGGTCTTGTTATGTATATTTTGGCTGCTGCATTTGCGTACAATAAAGCAGTGACTTCACTTCAAAAATATTCCATGGGCTGTAAAGCACTTTGAGATGTCCTGAGGTCATGCCAGGTGCTACATAAAATTCACTTTCACTCTTCTTCATAACAGAAAATCTATTTATACAGTAATACTAAATGTAATGCTTCCTAACATTCCATTGGTTGCAAAGAGTCCCACAATCACATTTTAAAAAGCCCTAAAATGTTCATGGAATAAAGGAGTATCACGCTAGATTCTGGGCTCTCTTATTTCTTGCATTTTGTTTCAGAAAACTTTTCATAATGCACCAATTAAGTAAAAATTGAGGTACGCCATCCACAGAGTCAAACATTCCAAATGGATTTTGTGTCCTCTGATTCTTACCTTGTCCAAGGAAACTTATGAGCTGTTCAGGGTACATAACATCAACTTCGTTATAGGTTGTCAAGAGGGGACTGTTTCCCAATAGTTTCAACTGCTCCTGAACCAAAAGTTTTATTCCATCTGCCAAAACAAAAGTTCATCAATCAGATGGAATCTTTATGCAATATATCAAAATATGACAATAAGAGGTAAAAGCAAGCAAGTCCAGTAGGCAGGCCGGGCAGGGGCAGAACAGGGAGCATGGAAGGTCTGGTAGGCTAAACTGCATTTACTTTAATGCAAGAAGCCTTACAGGTAAAGCAGATGAACTCAGAGCATGGATCGGTACATGGGATTGTGATATTATTGCTATTACGGAAACGTGGTTGAGGGATGGACAGGACTGGCAGCTCAATGTTCCGGGGTACCAATCTTTCCGGTGTGACAGAGGTGGAGGTAAGAGAGGAGGGGGAGTTGCACTATTGATTAGGGAGGACATCACGGCAGTACTTAGAGAGGATATCCCGGGGGGAATGTCCAGCGAGGCCATATGGGTAGAACTTAGAAATAAGAAAGGGGTGATCACTTTGATGGGATTATAGTATAGGCTCCCCAATAGTCAGAGGGAGGTGGAGGAGCATATATCTTGGGAAATCACAGATAGGTGTAGGAATTATAGGGTTGTAATAGTAGGTGATTTTAACTTCCCTAATATTGACTGGGACTGCCTTAGTGCTAAGGGATCAGATGGGGAGGAATTTGTTAAGTGTGTCCAGGATAGTTTTCTGAAGCAGTATGTGGATAGCCCTACTAGAGAAGGGGCTACACTCGACCTCCTCTTAGGAAATGAGAATGGGCAGATGGTTGATGTGTCAGTGGGGATCACTTTGGGACCAGTGACCATAACTCTATTAGCTTAAAGACAGTTATGGAAAAGGATAGGACTGGTCCTCAGGTTGAAGTCCTAAATTGGGGGAAGGCTAATTTCGATGGCATCAGACAGGAACTCTCAAAAGTTGAATGGCAGAGGCTGTTTACAGGTAAAGGGACGTCTGGCAAGTGGGAGGCTTTCAAAAGTGAAATAGGAAGAGTTCAGGGCCAGCATGTTCCTGTTAGATGGAAGGGCAAGGCTGGCAAGTTTAGGGAACCTTGGTTGACGAGGGATATTGAGGGTCTGGTCAGGACAAAGAAGGAGGCATATGTCAGGTATAGACAGCTGGGATAGAGCGAGTCCCTCGAGGAGTATAGGGGATGTGGGACTACACTTAAGAAGGAAATTAGGAGAGCAAAAAGGGGCCATGAGATTTCCCTGGCAGATAAGATAAAGGAGAATCCTAAAAGATTCTATAAGTATATTAAGAGTAAAAGGGTAGCTAGGGAGAGAGTAGGTCCCCTTAAAGATCAGTGTGGCAATCTATGTGTGGAGCCACAGGAAATCGGCGAGGTCTTAAATGAATATTTCTCGTCCGTATTTACCGTGGAGAAGGTCATGAAAGCTAGTAAGTTCAAGGGAGGGAACACTGATATCCTGGAGCATATCAACATTACAAAGGAGGTTTTGAAGTGCATTAAGGTGGATAAATCCCCAGGGCCTGACCAGGTGTATCCTCGGTTGTTATGGGAAGCAAGTGAGAGATTGCTGGGGATCTGGCAGAGATTTTTAGAACATAGAACATAGAACAGTACAGCACAGTACAGGCCCTTCGGCCCATGATGTTGTGCCGAACCTTTAACCTACTCTAAGATCAAACTAACTACCTACCCTTCATTCTACTATCATCCATGTACCTATCCAAGAGTCGCTTAAATGCCCCTAATGTATCTGCTTCTACTACTACCACTGGCAGCGCATTCCACGCACCCACCACTCTCTGTGTAAAGAACCTACCTCTGACATCTCCCCGAAACCTTCCTCCAATCACCTTAAAATTATGGCCCCTAGTGATAGCCCTTTCCACCCTGGGAAAAAGTCTCTGGCTATCCACTCTATCTCTGCCTCTCATCATCTTGTACCCTTCTATCAAGTCACCTCTCATCCTTCTTCGCTCCAATGAGAAAAGCCACGGGTGAGGTACCGGAAGACTGGAGGATAGCTAATGTTGTGCCTTTATTTAAGAAGGGCAGCAGGGATAAGCCAGGGAACTACAGGCCGGTGAGCCTTACATCAGTGGTGGGAAAGTTATTGGAAGGGATTCTGAGAGACAGGATTTATATGCATCTGGAAAGGCAAAGTCCGATTAGGGATAGTCAGCATGTCTTTGGGCGTGGGAAATCATGTCTCACGAATTTGATTGAGTTTTTCGAGGAGGTGACCAAGAGGATTGATGAGGGCAGGGTGATGGACATTGTCTACAAGGACTTTAGCAAGGCCTTTGACAAGGTCCCACACGGTAGGCTGTTCCAGAAGGTTCGAACACATGGGATCCAGGGTGAGCTAGCAAATTGGATACAAAATTGGTTTGGTGATAGGAGGCAGAGGGTGGTAGTGGAGGGTTGTTTTTCAGATTGGAGGCCGGTGACCAGTGGTGTGCCGCAGGGATCAGTGCTGGGCCCTCTGTTGTTTGTCATATATATTAATGACATGGATGTGAATGTAAGGGGCATGATTAGTCAGTTTGCAGATGACACCAAAATTGGTGGTATAGTGGATAGTGAAGAAGGTTGTCAAAGATTACAACAGGATATAGATCAACTGGGAAAGTGGGCAAAGGATTGGCAAATGGAATTTAACGCAGACAAGTGTGAAGTGATGCATTTTTGGAAGTTAAACCAGGGCAGGACATATACAGTGAATGGCAGGGCCCTGGGGAGTGTTGTTGAGCAGAGAGACCTTGGGGTGCAAGTACATAGTTCCCTGAAAGTGACAACACAGGTAGACAGGGTGGTGAAGAAGGCGTATGGCATACTTGCCTTCATCAGCTGAGGCATTGAGTACAAGAGTTGGGACGTCATGTTACAGTTGTACATGACGTTGGTTAGGCTGCATTTGGAGTACTGTTTGCAGTTCTGATCGCCGCACAACAGGAAAGATGTGATTAAGCTAGAGAGGGTGCAGAAAAGATTCACAAGGATGTTGCCTGGTTTGGAGGGCTTGAGTTATAAAGAGAGATTGGATAGGCTGGGTCTGTTTTCCCTGGAGCGAAGGAGGCTGAGAGGGGACATGATAGAGGTATATAAAATTATAAGAGGCATAGATAGGGTAGATAGGCAGAGTCTGTTTCCCCATGGTAGGGGTGACTAAAACTAGAGGGCACAGATTTAAGGTGAGAGGGAGGAGGTTTAAAGGGGATCAAAGGGGTAAATTTTTCACACAAAGAATAGTGGGTATCTGGAATGAGCTGCCTGAGGAGGTGGTGGAGGCAGGAACAGTAGCGACATTTAAGAGGCATCTGGACAGGTACTTGAAAGAGCAAGGCATAGAGGGAAATGGAATTAATGCAGGCAGGTGGGATTAGTATAGATAGGCATTATGGTCAGCATGGACGCGGTGGGCCGAAGGGCCTGTTTCTATGCTGTACAACTCTATGACTCTATAACACATGCCCTGTTTGTTTTACAAAATGCTCCTAAAGACACCTGGTGCCCTGAAAATGTTTCTATTAAAATATAGATAACACAGGATTTTTTAAATAGAAGGATAAATAAATTAGTAAAGCAAAATCCAACAAATTTATTTTCCAGTGAATTCCTTCCCCTCTACTTTGTGTCTCCTTTGATGGCACAACTAAGAAAGAAGTTTCAGTCTAAGGTAAAATATGTTGGCAGACCAATCTACGGTCACCAGGCAGCCATTTTAAAGCATTTTATTAATAACAATGGAACACATATAACAAATAGCATATTTTGTCTTTGATAGTTTTAAGATCCGGTCTGTTCCTTCTTCCTAAATGCGACTATTTAACCAGAATCATTTGCATTCAGGTATTTAGATTTTAAAATGGGCTTCTATTCCTTCATATATTAATTATAGCATTACTTCTATCTTATGATAAACAAATTTGTTTTTCTTGTTTAATGATTTGAGTTTCTTTTGTCAAATGTGCTCAAAATTGACTAATTATTTGTTTGATTTATTGAGACAGCAGAGCCTCCTACTCACCTGTATTTTCTTTCTCCATGAGAAAACGTAAACCCTTCGGTCGATCAAACTTAGCCTTGGCGCATACTTTATCCTTACCCTCCCATACTTGAAGCGTCATTAAATGAGGGCCTAATGTTAGCAGTAATTCTTTAGTGATTGGCAACTCTACATCATGACTGAAGATCAACCACATCTCTTCACCATCATTCCATGGCTTTAGAACCTGCAATTTATTGTAATAAAGGAACATGCCTTAAATATATCTCATATTAAAACTGTGCATCTTCATAATTTTTTACTACAATGAAGAACAATAGGTAGCTACGAACAATACCCCATCTAATTTTTTTTTATTGCGTGGAACCTATTTTAGTGCATGGGACCTTCAAATTTTTTTGCGCGGCCATGCACGCATGGTAACTTAAATGGGCCGACTTGTGCTTGGCCTGCGCAGAGATGTCCGCGTTGCTGAGCAGCTGCGCAGCTTAGAGGGAACATTGTCAAGGAATGTCAGAAAATAATGCTACTGATTATTTTTTCAGATGCTGTCATAAGTGAAGCTCAAATGGTTTTTACATTGCATCTCAGCAACAGCATGAGATCAGACTTCAAATTATTTCTACATATGTCTTAATAGGTCTCAGCACATTCTCTGTCTACAAAGGGCGGCACAGTGGCGCAGTGGTTAGCACTGCAGCCTCATAGCTCCAGTGACCCGGGTTCAATTCTGGATACTGCCTGTGTGGAGTTTGCAAGTTCTCCCTGTGTCTGTGTGGGTTTCCTCTGGGTGCTCCGGTTTCCTCCCACATGCCAAAGACTTGCAGGTTGATAGGTAAATTGGCCATTATAAATTGCCCCTGGTATAGGTAGGTGGTAGGGAAATACAGGGACAGGTGGGGATGTGGTAGGAATATAGAATTAGTGTCGGATTAGTATAAAAATGGGTGGTTGATGGTTGGCACAGACTCAGTGGGCCGAAGGGCCTGTTTCAGTGCTGTAACTCTTTAAAAAAAAAACTCTCCTTCCTGTTGTCACACTTTTGTGACAGCTTTTGCCATTGTAAATTCCAATGTCCACATTTCCCATTAATTTGCCTATGTCAAATTCATGATTTGTTGAGGAACCAATTAAAACACGCAGGCTCCATGTTTAAAAAAAAAATTGTCTGCCATCTTATTCTTGTACGACCTCAATGAAACAGTTAATGTTAAAATACGAGATATCAGCCCTGAGATCAATTTAAAGAGTTGCACAAGATTTCACATTTTAAGACATTTATTATAACAACTAAACTAAAAGAAGTCACTGTCAACTAAGTAATGTTTTGTAAGTAGCTGATAACCCAAGTTACAAAGAAAATATATTTTCTTTACTTATTAAAATACTTGGGAACCTCACACCACACTTATACGTAACATAATCCTCTTCGATGGTGAAATCTTTGCAGTTAAAAGTCCCAAACTCCTCCCAGTTGCAATGGGTTGAATCTCCCAGGCCTTTTCAAAATGAATGTCCTCTTTGTTCACTTCCCCAAGCACTTTCGACCTGGACGTCCCTGAATAAGGCAATTCCTGGTGATTCTGTTGGCCTTTTACTTCTCCGTGCACTTCAACTTCCAAAACAGGTTCCAGCCTTCGCAGCCTGTCGCTATCTCAGGCTTCCAAGAGCAGGTGTTTCCTCTCTCCTTCTCAAGGTTGCCACCACTGACTGTGTTCCTTACTTCCTTCTTTGAGGCATCAACCGCTGGGATCCCTTCTTACAGTCTGTCTGCCTTCAGAAAATCTGTTAAATTTATCTGGATTCAAAAGTCAATAGCTTATTGTCCTGTTCCAATATGCAAAGTCCAAAGGTCTGGTTTTCCAGATTCACCTGGGCCTTCCATTGATCCCAGGTGTTTACAGCTACTTGGTACATTTGCATCTTCAGAATCACTGACTCCTTGTTTACAACCCAAAAGTCTAGGAGGGTGAAACCCATTGTTCTTTAAGTGTTATCCCTGCAGTTTCTGTTTCTTCCCAAAAAAAGTATTTGATCTGTGTTCTCTGTTGTCCTGGTAACCAAGATTTCTGTCTTGTCCTTTAGCAGAGTGGATGTGAGGTCACCTGACCTTCTGGACACCATCTCAAACTTTTTAAAAATCACAATTTTTAAAAAACATAATCAAGTTACAAAGACCAGTGATCATAATACTTCCCAAATAAAAATAGAAAATTAATTACTGTGGTAATGATTTTTTCTTACAACATAATCACATTGTAAACATTTTAATTAACATTTTATACTTTACACAGGTAACAACAATATTTTATATTTCTGAGCTGTTTGCCTCCATTATACCCTTTCTTTAAATTCTGGATAGAGCATCAACAATTGCACTGTTCTTTCCTGCAACGTGTATAATCTTTAGGGTAAATGGTTGTAACATTAAACTCCACCAAAATAATCTAGTGTTTTTGTTTTTGAATTGATCAGTGTAAACTGTTATTTCCCCTTGGCCAGTATTGACATATACTTCAAAATGCTGAAGGGCCAATGCGAGCCCTAAAGCCTCCTTCTCAATAGTGGAGTACTTCTTCTGGTACTTACTGAGTTTGCTAGAAAAATAACTGACTGGTTGTTTGATTCCAATATCACCATCCAGGAGTAACACTGCTCCTACTCCTACATCACTGACATCAATAGATACTTTAAAGGGCTTGCCAAAATTTGGTGCTCCTAGAATGGGTTCATTTATTAAAATGACCTTTAACTTTTCAAATGCCATTTGACAGGATTCTGTCCACTCGATCTTCACGCCTTTATTAATAAATTCATCAGTGGAGTTACTACTGTACTGAAGTTAGGAACGAACATCTGCAGAACTCACATGTCCCGAGGAATCCTAGTATCTCCTTTTTCTGACTTGGGGACTGGAAAGCCTATTATCGCCTGAACCTTAGCTTCTCTAGGCAACTCTTGACCTTGACTCACTACATGCCCTAAATAGGTGACCTCAGCCTTAGTAAACTCGCTTTTGGCTAAGTTTACTACCAATTTGGCTCTCTAACTTGTCGAACAGAGCCTTTAAGTGTTCAACATGGTCTTTCCAGGTGTCACTGTATACCAACAGATCATCAAGATACAAATGCAATTGCTTAGTCCAGCAATCGCCTGGTTAGTCAACCTTTGAAATGTGGCCAGAGCCTTTTTCACACCAAACGGCATGACCTTACACTGAAATAGGCTACCAGGGGTCATGAAGGCATAAATTTCGTTAGCTTGGTCAGTCAAGCGGACTTGCCAATAACCTTTCAGCAAGTCAATCTTGCTAATAAAGACTGAATTCCCCACTTTGTCAATACAATCCTCAAGAGGTGGAATTGGATAAGAGTCTGTTTTGGTTACTGCATTGACTTTCCAATAATCAATACAAAATCTTTTGGGACCATCTGGTTTTGACTCTTGCACCACTGGTGAACTCCAGCTACTTTGACTAGGTTCAATTATATTGTTCTTCAGCATCTCTTGAATCTCTTTGCTGACCTGAGCCAATTTATCAGGATTGAGTCGATAAGGGTTCTGTTTAATGGGTGTAGTCGACCCTACATCAACCCCATGAATAGCCAAAAGAGTTCGACCTGGCTTATCTGAACATATGGCTTTAAATTCTTTTAGCAGCTCAGCTATTTCCCTTTTATGCCATTCAGAAAGATAGTGTAGAACTGTATCTAGATTTTCTAACATATCTGTTTGCCAGTTTCACCACAGGGGTTCAATCTGAGAGTTCTCAGTCTCTGCCCCTTCATCCAGTTCATCAAAAGTAACAGTATCCTTAACCTCCTCTTCTGTCATTTGACATACATTTAGTGGCTGACAAGGTTTGAGTCATTGTATCTTTTCAACATATTCACGTAACACAACCTTTGACTTTCCCATCTGATGGGGTACTAACCAGATAGTTTATCTTGTTACGTTTCCTCTCAAGAAGTAAGGTCAGCTGAACCTAGCTTTTAATGGTTCCCTACACAAAGGTAACAAAACTAACACCTTGTCTCCAGGCTGCTGTTCTATCGCTTGGGTTTTCATCACTTAATGATAAACATTGAGATGTTCTGTGGCCACCTCACAAGATTTTGTGAGTCTCTCTTGAAATTCTGACACATAATCTAAGAGGGTAGTTTCCTCTTCCTGTGCTAAAGATCTCTCCTTAATGAGTTTAAGGGGATCCCTAACCTCATGCCCATAGACCAATGGACTGATTTAGTGTGCCCTGGTAGCAAATAATAAAAACAATATCCCCAATCATAAGGATACTCAAAACAATAAACCTTTATCATACTTTTTAAGGTTTGGTGATACCTTTCCAAAGCACCTTGTGACTGTGGGTGATAAGTGGATGATTTGAGCTGTTTCACTCCCAAATTACTCACGACCTCTTGAAATACTCCTGATGTGAAATTTGACTCCTGACTGAATTTCTTTTAGCAATCCATATCTAGTGAAAAACTGAATTAACCCCTCAATCACAACATTTGCTGTGATTCTGACCGTTACCAGGCCAATGACTAAATCACATTGCAAATTAACCTTATGCAATGGAACGTATAAATAACGCCCCCCATCGATGCCCCGCACAATCACTTTCACATTCCTAGCACTATTTAGGAGAAGATCTACATCCTTTGCTACCATCAATGGCTGAGCTGCCCCTATATCTCTAAGCAACACAATCAGCTTGCATGCCTCATCTTGCAAATATGGGGGCACCGTACCCCTGAGCACAAAACTTCTATACCCTTCAGGGACCTGATTTAATTCATTAGCACACAAAGGAGAATACCTCTGCTCACTGTCCAACATCATCAAAGCCACTGGCTTGTCATCAGCACCAGCTGTTGGGACATCCTTTTCAGGACAAGCTTTCGGTAAACCTACTAGGACTACTGGCTTGCCCTTTAACTTCCAGCATTCTGATTTTCTATGCCCTCTTTTATTACAAAAATAACATGTTGGTCCTTTTGACTCAACCTTAGTCTCCTATCTTTTTTACCACTCTGAGGGTTGCCTGTAACCTTTCTCTCACTGAAACTGAATCTCTTCTCATCATTCACCCTCCTATCTTTCCAGCTCCATGATCGAGGTGGGGGGTGGGGGGGGGGGCGTAGTGGCCCGCACCGGCTATTTAAATGAGCCACTGCCCTTGGAATCGTGGCGACTCTTTAGATTGTGGCCTGCACGGGAAGGCTGCCATTTCTTCGACCACAGCCGACTTATCAAATTCAGCCCTATACAATCATTTTGGCCTTAATGTTCTTTCATTAGTATGATGCCCAAAATTACACACAAACTGGGCTGGATTTTGTCATGGTGGCATGGCTCCCGACACCAGACTGAAAAGGCGGTTAGCACCGCAGCCTCACAGCTCCAGGGACTCGGGTTCGATTCTGGGTACTGCCTGTGCGGAGTTTGCAAGTTCTCCCTGTGACCGCGTGGGTTTTCACCGGGTGCTCCGGTTTCCTCCCACAGCCAAAGACTTGCAGGTGATAGGTAAATTGGCCATTGTAAATTGCCCCTAGTGTAGGTAGGTGGTAGGGAATATGGGATTACTGCAGGGTTAGTGTAAATGGGTGGTTGTTGGTTGGCACAGACTCGGTGGGCCGAAGGGCCTGTTTCAGTGCTGTATCTCTAAAAAAAAACTCTGCCTCAGCTTTTCAGAGCCCACCCCCCAATGTGATTTAATGACGCTCTGGCACTTATGTGCCAGGTGCTGGGATCCCTGTCCCTTTAAAGACAGGGATCCTGCCTCCAAGAGCTGCCAGCCAGTCAGAAGGCTGGCAGTTCAGTAGTTTCAGCAGTGCCACCGGGAGCAGTGGCCACTGTCAGTACAACAAGAGGCCTTGGACCCAGGCCCAGCGCTGTAGCCCAGACCCAGGTACATGAGGCAGAATCGCCAGGCCCAGACCAGTGTTTAGTGCAGGGGGAGGGGTGTTCATATAGGTGCAGTGTTTCCCGGCAGGGGCTCTCTGTGGGCCACAAATACCCATGGGGCAGGGAACCCCCCTCAAGCCCACAGGGAGGTCTCCTTGTTTTACTGGCGACCACCCCACTTGGCAGAGCTCTCCCATCCCCCGACGATGGCCTTCCCGCCCAGAGGCCAATTGAGGCCCTTAAGAAGCATATTATCAGCCACTTATGGGCCCCTTCCCACTGCCGCTGAAATTAAGCCAGCGCCAGGGAGTGGGGTGGGGGGGGGGGGTGCCTCTGCCACGCAGGGAGGTCGCCCAATAAAATGAGGCAAACTCCCTGCGGGTTTGGGTGGGGCTTCCTCCCTGGACATTCTGTGACCCACAGAGGAGCCCCAGCAGAAAACCTGAACCCCCTCCCCACATCGCCGGGGCCTGTCGGACTGGCCGCAATGACTCCGCCTCACTTACCTGTTTTTTTTTATTTTAAAATGTTTTATTTTCAATCTTCGTTAATATACTGAAAAGTTTAAGATCTTGGTCTCTCCTTCTTGCCTTTGTACAGGGCCAACAGAGATACATTGGCAACTTTCACCACCTTGAAACGAACACCAGGAATATCACCAACAGCATGGCCCTTACGACCAAAACCAGCGACCAGAACTTCATCATTTTCCTCAATGAAATTCAAACAACCATCATTTGGAACAAAAGCTGTGATTTTCTTGCCATTCTTCATGAGCTGGACTCGAACACACTTTCGGATGGAAGAATTGGGCTGCTTAGCCTCACTGGGCCTGGTTCCAAGGCCTCCTGCAGTACCAGCAGTATCCACCGCTCCCTGATTGGCTGGCAGCTCTTGGAGCTGGGATTCCTGTCTTTAAAGGGATGGGGATGCTAGTGCCCGAGAGTCGTTAAATAGTGCCATGGTGGGGGCGGGGGGTTGTCCGAATGCCCGAGGCAGGTTTCCCATTGCCTTTTCGGCGCAGTGCCAGGATCCCTGCCAGCTCCACTAAATCCAGCCCTTTACGTGGCTGGTTTAGGTAAGCCTCTGGTCAATCATAACCCCCAGGATGTTGATGGTGGGTGATCTTCCTTGCTGTTTGCACACCCCTAATATTGTCATCAACAACGTTCAAAATTGGGTTTCCAACACCCAAATGCAAATCATCTTTCTAAAGACTGAAAACAAAGGAGAACCAGCTCTGATCCCTAGAACTTCCAACTCCTCTCCAATCAGAGAAACACACATTTACCCGAACTCTTTATTTCCTTTCCATCAACCAGCTTTCTCTCCATACTGTTGCATTTCCTCTTATATCATACACTTGAATTTTCTAACAAGACCCTTGTGATACACTTTATGAAAACCCATATACATTACATCTAAAAAAAGGCATTGGATAAAAAATGTGCAGGCCTATGACAAAAGGGTGGGCTAGTGGAACCAGCTGAATTGCTCTTCCAGAGAGCTGGCATCTAAAATCTAGGTTATAGGATAGATTTTAAATTGTTCTAGCAGAGAGCTCGGACTGACATACGATGGACCAAATGACACCCGGGCTGTAAGTTTTTATGGCTGTATGGAGCTGAATAATAGAATGGCTGCAGTACAAAAAGAGGCCATTCAGTCCATCAGGTCTATGCCGGCTCTCTGGAAGAGCAATTCCACTGGTTCCACTACCCCACCCTTTCGCCATTGCCCCACACATTTTTTATCCAATGCCCTTTTGAAAGCCACAATTGAATCTGCCTCCACCACACACCCAGGCAGTGCATTCCAAATCCGAACTACTCGCCGCAGAAAAAAATGTTTTCTCAAGTCAGCTTTGGTTCTTTTGCCAATCACCTTAAATTTGCCTCCTCTGCTTTTCAATCCCTCTGCCAAAGGGAACAGTTTCTTTCTATCTACTCTGTCCAGACCCGTCATAATCTTGAACACCTCTATCAAATCTCCTCTCAACCTTCTCTTCTCTAAGGGGAACAATCCCAGCCTCTCCAATCCTTCCTCGTAACTGAAGTCACTCATCCCTGGAACCATTCTCGTAAATCTTTTCTGTGTCCTCTCTAAATCTTTCACATGCTTCCTAAAGTGCAGTGCCAGAACTGGACACAGTACTCCGGTTGAGGGTGAACCAGTATTTTATAAAGGTTCATCATACCTTCCTTGCTTTTGTACTCTACGCCTTGATTTATAAAGCCCAGGATCCCAAGTGCCTTTTTAACCACTTTCTCTACCTGCCCTGCCACCTTCAACGATTTGTGCACATATTCCCGTTACATTCCACTGTTTCTGCACCCCCTTTAGAATTTCACCCTTTAGTTTATACTAACTCTCTTCGTTCTTTCTCCCAGAATGTATCACTCCACATTTCTCTGCAGTAAATTTCATCAACCACATGTCCACCCATTCCACCAGCCTGTCGAGGTCCTCATGAACTCTATCACTATCCTCCTCACAGTTCACAATACTTCCAAGTTTTGTGCCATCTGCAAATTTTGAAATTATACCTTATATACCCAAGTCTATCATTAATATTCTTCAAGAAAAGCAGTGGTCCTAGTAGTGACCCCTGGGGAATCATAATGTATACCTTCCTTCAGTTCAAAAAGCAACTGTTTACCATTACTCACTGTTTCCTGTCACTCAGCTAACTGTGTATCAATGCCCATATTCTATGGGCCTCAACTTTGATGACAAGCCTATTATGTGGCAAGCCTAGCTTCTTTTAAAACAGCCTGAGACCTTGAAGGAAAAACTTTAATTAAGGTGTTAAAACATACAAAAGACAATTCAATGGGTAAATGTAATGGGTAAAAAAAAAACGATCAGTGGGAAGTGTTCAAAAAATAATTTAACTTGATACAAAATTAGCTTATATGATAAAAGGGAGTATGAAAGGAAACTTGCAACATCAAAATCAACACTTTTTTTTATTAGGGAAAAAAGAGTGATTAGCAGTAATATTGAAAACTGATAATGGTAACATTGTAAATGAAAACAAGAATATGGCGAGCATCTTGAATGATTATTTTGTGTCAGTATTTACTGTAGGGGAAGAATGCTGGAATCTTAAGGGAATGAATATTGAATCAGAAATGGGGACTCATCAAAATTAATGTAAGCAAAGTAACAGTTATGAAGAAAATAATGGGAACTAAAGAGTGACAAGTCACCAGGACCAGATGGTTTCCATCCCAGGATTTTAAAGGAAGTTGAGAACATTGCAGATACCCTAACTATATTCTTCCAAACTTCTCTTGATTCAGGAACTGTTCCTTTGATTGGAAAACTGCACATCACACCACTATTTAAGAAAGGTGAGAGATATAAACCAGGAAATCATAGACGAGTTAGCCTAACATTTATTGTTGAGAAAATACCAGCATCTACAATTAAGAATAGAGTGACTGAACATTGAAAATTGTCAGCTGATCAGAGAAAGCCAGCATGGATATGTAAAGCATAGGTCATGCCTGATGAACCTGATTGAGTTTTTTGAAGAGGTGACTAAAGTAATGGACAGGGAAATGTCTATGTATGTGATTTATATGGACTTCCAGAGGTATTCCTTAAAGTCCTTTGTAAGAGACTTTTAACTAAAGTTGAAGCTCATAGAATTGAAAGCAAATCATTGACCAAGTTAGGAAATTGGTTGAGCGGAAGGAGAGTAGAGATAATGGTTGGGTACACTAGTTGGCAGGATGTGACTAGTGGTGTCATGGGGATCTGTGTTTTGGCCTCAACTATTCACTGTACTTATTACTGTCTTAGATGATGGGGATATAGTGCCACATATCCAAGTTTTCAAATGGCACAAAGATAGGTGGCATTCTAAGCTGTGTAGATGGAAGCATAAAATTAAAAAGAGATATTAATAGATTAAGTGACTGGGCAAAATTGTGGCAAATAGATTTCCATGTAGGCAGGTGTGAGGTTGTTCACTTTGGACCATAAAGGTTAGAACAGAGTACTTTCTAAATGGTGAAAATCTAGGAACAGTGGAAGACCAAAGAGACTTTGGAGTCCATGTACATGGTTTTAAAGTCCAGAAAGCTTGTTATGGAAGGATAATGCTGGAGCCTATCTTTACTCAGTTTCACATTTATTGTGCAAAGTAAAAGGATTACAGACATGTACCTCCTCACTCAAACCTTCCACCAATCTCAGTAAGTGTCTGCTTAGAATTGCTCAAGTAAGACCCTAATTAACACCTTTCACCTGCATATAATCAAACAATTGATACACAATTAACAAATTAACACACAGATCATTAAAATGTCATTGACAGGAACAGAAAACAATTAAAAAGACTAATGGAATGCTGGCCTTTCTATCTAGATGACTAGAATACAAGGGGGTAGATGTTATGCTACAGCTGTACAAAGTTCAGGTTAGATCACACCGGCATACTGTGTTCAGTTCTGGGCACCACACCTTCGGAAGGTTATATTCGGCCTTGGAGGGAGTGCAGCGTAGATTTACCAGAATGATATTTGCACTCTAAGGGTTAAATTACGAGGAAAGATTACACAAACTAGGGTTGTATTCTCAGAAATTTAGAAAGCTAAGAGGTGATTTGATCTAAGTTTTCAAGATACTAAGGGGAACTGATAGGGTAGGTAGAAATTATTTTTGCTGGTTGGGGAGTATAGGACCAGAAAATATAGCCTGAAAATTAGAGCCAGATCTTTCAGGAATGAAGTTATGAAACACTTTTACATGCAATGATGATAAATCTTTGGCACTCGCTTCCACAAATGGTCATTGATGCTAGGTCAATTGTTAATTTTAGATCTGAAAATGATAGATTTCTGTTAACCAAAGGTATTAAAGGTTATGGGGCAAAGTCAGGTATGTAGAATTAGGTCACAGATCAGCCATGATCTCATTGAATGGTGGAACAGGCTTGAGGGGCTAAATAGACCATTCATGTTCCTTTTTTCCTTGGACACCTATGTTTTCACATGCACTATCATTTGTTAAAAATAGCAAAATATATCTCCACCACACCCTCATTCTCCAAAATTATGCTTCCTTTTTCATCCATGAGGGGTCTTTAACTATTCATTTACTTTTTTGTCTGATTTTAAAAATGCTGGCAGTTTTATTACATTATCTCCTAGCCATTTCTTATATTTTTAGCTCTTCTAATCTTCCTTTTCACCTGCCCACTACACTTTCTCTATTTATTTAGAGATACAGCACTGAAACAGGCCCTTTGGCCCACTGAATCTGTGCTGACCATCAACCACCCATTTTATACTAATCCTACATTAATCCCATATTCCCACAATTCTCCTACCACTTACCTACAGTAGGGGCAATTTACAAAGGCCAATTTACCGATCAACCTGCAAGTCTTTGGCTGTGGGAGGAAACTGGAGCACCTGGCAGAAACGCACACAGTCACAGGGAGAACTTGCAAACTCCACACAGGCAGTACCCAGAATCGAACCCAGGTCACTGGAGCTGTGAGGCTGCAGTGCTAGCCACTGCGCTACTGTGCCGCATTTGTTATGATTATCTCTTCCATTGTTAACTTCATCATATGCCTTCAGGTTTGCTTGGGTTTAATCTCTTCATATACCGAAAGAACAGTATCATTTTGGTATTTTACCTTGCAACAGTTAGGAAAGACCTTTCAATCACACCTATGCATTCTAAGCACGTGAAGTTTTCAGAATTTCTGTATGCGTGTAATCTGCACAGCGAGGATGTGCCTTTGCAAGTATTCCCAGCAAGCAAGATGTGCATTAACAGGAGTTATAAGATGCACCCTCACCCCATCCTGTGAGGATTTGAGAGTTTCTTTGCCTTTATCCATAAGATTTTGAGGGAAATTGGATTCTCAAAGCTTTTACTTCAGACAAGTGAATGGTGCATAACAATTGTGCTTTTCTGTTATGAACTCCTCAGATAAAACGCCTATGAATAGAAACAGCTGTGATTCTGGTTGTGATTGAACTATTTTTGAGGCTTAAGGGATATACTACACAAAACGTTGAAACTACATAAACATTTGAGCATTTTGTGAGGCAATTATATGGCACAATTTTTGTTTATTTATTTAAATTTATGTTTATTAAATATTACTTAAGTTGATAACTCTTCAATAATGCACTAAATTGCCAGGTGTGCAAGTCAGGAAATTATACAGCCATTCATTCATTTCAAGAAGCAGAAAATTTATGCCTAAATGCCTCAAGGGAGAAACAAGACAAGAACTAATGGCCAATGGGAAAAGTGGCAGCTGGGATTGCAGACGGGTCAAGGAAAGGATCTGGTGGGTAGGAACATAGGGAGAGGTGGAGCTTGATAGTTTGAAAGAGAACACCCTCCTCCCACCCTTGAAAAGCTGCTGAACCCTACTCTCCCCAATACTTTCAAATGCCAGAAACTCCAATACTGCCAGGTTCTGTCCACCCCCGACTCCCCTGTTCAATCCTTAGGACATCAAGGCTCCTTGTCAGTGCTCATAAATCCCTGGACTGAAATCCTAGCACTCCCTGATCTCAGAAAGACCCCAATACTCTCAGAGCATAAAACATGCTTCCCAAAATCCCCAGATGTTAGAATCTCTCTTCCAGTGATGCTAGATCCCAAGGTCTGCCCCAGTGTATCTCAAACCTACCTCTCAAGTATTCTCAGAATCCTGTGATCCTCCCTCCCTCAGAAGATATAGAACATAGAACATAGAACAGTACAGCACTGTACAGGCCCTTCGGCCCACGATGTTGTGCCGAAACTTTAACCTACTCTAAGATCAAACTAACTACCTACCCTTCATTCTACTATCATCCATGTACCTATCCAAAAGTCACTTAAATGCCCCTAATGTATCTGCTTCTACTACCGCCTCTGGCAGCGCATTCCACGCACCCACCACTCTCTGTGTAAAGAACCTACCTCTGACATCTCCCCGAAACCTTCCTCCAATCACCTTAAAATTATGCCCCCTGGTGACAGCCTGGGAAAAAGTCTCTGGCTATTCACTCTATCTATGCCTCTCATCATCTTGTACCCCTCGATCAAGTCACCTCTCATCCTTCTTCGCTCCAATGAGAAAAGCCCTAGCTCCCACAATCTTTCTTCGTTGGACATGCCCTCCAGTCCAGGCAGCATCCTTGTAAATCTCCTTTGCACCCTCTCTAAAGCTTCCACATTCTTCCCACAATGAGGCGACCAGAACTAAACACAATATTCCAAGTGTGGTCTAACCAGGGCCTTATAGAGCTGCAGCATAACCTCGCGGCTCTTAAACTCAATCCCCCTGTTAATGAAAGCCAACACACCATACGCCTTCTTAACAACCCTATCAACTTGGGTGGCAACTTTGAGCGATCTATGGACATGGACCCCAAGATCCCTCTGTTCCTCCACACTACCAAGAATCCTGTCTTTAAGCCTGTATTCCGCATTCAAATTCGACCTTCCAAAATGAATCACTTCACACTTTTCCAGGTTGAACTCCATCTGCCACTTCTCAGCCCAGCTCTGCATCCTGTCAATGTCCCGTTGTAACCTACAACAGCCTTCCACACTATCCACAACTCCAGCAACCTTCGTGTCATCGGCAAACTTGCTAACCCAGCCTTCCACTTCCTCATCCAAGTCATTTATAAAAATCACAAAGAGCAGAGGTCCCAGAACAGATCCTTGTGGAACACCACTGGTCACCGAGCTCCATGCTGAATACTTTCCATCTACTACCACCCTCTGACCTCTATGGGCCAGCCAATTTTGTATCCAGAAAGCCAACTTTCCCTGAATCCCATGCCTCCTTACTTTCTGAATGAGCCTACCATGGGGAACCTTATCAAACGCCTTGCTAAAATCCATATACACCACATCCACTGCTCTTCCTTCATCAATGTGTTTTGTCACATCCTCAAAGAATTCAATAAGGCTTGTGAGGCATGACCTGCCCCTTACAAAGCCATGCTGACTGTCTCTAATCAAACCATGCTTTTCCAAATAATCATAAATCCTGTCTCTCAGAATCCTCTCCAATAATTTGCCCACTACCGACGTAAGACTGACTGGTCTATAATTCCCAGGGTTATCCTATTCCCTTTCTTGAACAAGGGAACAACATTTGCCACCCTCCAATCATCCGGTACTACTCCAGTGGACAGTGAAGATGCAAAGATCATCTCCAAAGGCGCAGCAATCTCTTCCCTCGCTTCCCGTAATATCCTTGGGTATATCCCGTCTGGCCCCGGGGACTTATCTGTCCTCATATCATTCAAAATTTCCAGCACATCCTCCCTCTTAATCTCAAGCTGTTCGAGCATATCAGCTCCCCTACCACCTCCGACTCCAGGCACAAGTTCCCTCCACTATCCCTGATCAGCCCTACCCTCACTCTGGCCATCCTCTTGTTCCTCACATAAGTGTAGAACGCCTTGGGATTTTCCTTAATCCTACCCGCCAAGACTTTTTCATATCCCCGTCTAGCTCTCCTAAGTCCATTCTTCAGTTCCTTCCTGGCTACCTTGTAACCCTCTAGAGCCCTGTCTGATCCTTGCTTCCTCAACCTTAAGTAAGCTTCCTTCTTCCTCTTGACGAGCTGTTCCGCATCTCTTGTCATCCAAGGTTCCTTCACCCTACCATCCCTTCCCTGCCTCATCGGGACAAACCTATCCAGCAGTCGCAGCAAGTGCTCCCTAAACAACCTCCACATCTCTGTCGTGCATTTCCCTGAGAACATCTGTTCCTAATTTATGCTCCCCAGTTCCTGCCTAATAGCATTGTAATTCCCCCTCCCTCAATTAAATATTTTCCCATCCCATCTGCTCCTGTCCCTCTCCATGACTATAGTAAAGGTCAGGGAGTTGTGATCACTATCACCGAAATGCTCTCCCACCGAGAGATCTGCCACCTGGCCTGGTTCGTTGCCAAGCACCAAGTCCAACATAGCCTCCCCTCTAGTCAGTCTATCTACATATTGAGTCAGGAAACCTTCCTGGACACACTTGACAAAAGCTGCTCCATCCAAACTATTTGCACTAAGGAGGTTCCAATCAATATTGTCACCCATGACAACAACCCTGTTACTTCTGCGGGGGTCTATAGAAAACTCCCAACAAAGTGACTGCTCCTTTCCTGTTTCTGACTTCCACCCATAATGACTCAGTAGACAAACCCTCCTCGACGACCTCCCTTTCTGCAGCTGTGATACTATCCCTGATTAGCAATGCCACTCCCCCACCTCTTTTACCTGCCTCCCTATTCCTTTTGAAACATCTAAACCCCTGGAACATCCAACATCCAGTCCTGCCCCTGTGATAGCCACGTCTCCATAATGGCCACAACATCATAGCTCCAAGTACTGTTCCTGCTCTAAGTTCATCACCCTTCTTCCTGATACTTCTTGCATTAAAATAGACACACTTCAACCCATCATACTGACTGCAACTTTGCCCTGTCAACTGTCTAACCTTCCTCACAGACTCTCTGCACTCGGTATCTGCTTGTTCAACAGCTACCCCATCCACTGATCCGTAGCTCCGGTTCCCATCCCCCTGCCAAACTAGTTTAAACCCTCCCAAAGAGTTCTAGCAAACCTCCCGCCCAGGATATTGGTGCCCCTCCAGTTCAGATGCAACCCGTCCTTCTTGTACAGGTCCCACCTTCCCCAGAAGGTATCCCAATGATCTACATATCTGAATCCCTCCCTCCTGCACCAGTTCTGTAGCCACGTGTTCAGCTGCACTTGCTCCCTGTTTCTAGCCTCACTAGTACGTGGCACCGGTAACAATCCTGAGAATACTACTCTGCTCGTCCTGCCTTTCAGCTTCCAACCTGACTCCCTATATTCATTTTTCAGGTCCTCATCCCTTTTCCTAGCTATGTCATTGGTACCGATATGTACCACGACCTCTGGCTGCTCCCCCTCCCCCTTAAGAATCCTGTAGACTCCTATCGTTAATAAGACAGTTTTACTTATTGGTCCTACTTTTGGTAGCATTTGGATTCTGAGTGCATATAAATGCACAGGATGTTCTCCATAGTTGATGCATAATGATAGCTTCCCTACAGTAACAACTGTTGTAATCATTGCAATATATGTTGCATCATTAAAACAGAAATACTCTGCAGGTCAGGCAGCATCTGTGAAGAGAGAAACAGAGTTAACATTTCATGTCGATGACCCTTCATCAGAACTGGGAAAAGTTAGAAATGTAATAGGTTTTCAGCAAGTGAGAGGGAAGAGGGTGGAAAAAGAATAGAAGGCAAGGTATGTGGTAGGGTGGAAGGCAGGAGAGGTTAAATGACAAAAGAGTTGGTGGTACAAGGCCAAAGGGAATGGTAATAGGATATTTTGCTTTAATATTTGACAGCAGGTGACTACCAGTAATTAGCAGAGCATATATTACATATAAAGAAAGAACTTGCATTGAAAAAGCACCTTTAATGACTTCAGGATGTCCCAAAGTTTTTTACAACAATGTGGAAGTATTTTTGAAGCGTAGTCACTATTGTAATGTAGGAAATGCAGCAGTTAATTTGCACACAGCAAACTCCCACAAACAGCAAGGTGATAATAACTAGATACTGGGCTGAATTTAATTAGTGCACCACACTTTGCGGTGGCGCGCTTTGAAGTCGGTGACCTGCTCACACTGAGCGGCCGCTGCCGAGCCACCGCGAAATTTCTGAATTACACAACTTGCGTGGGGGCTCATTAGCATCAGTTCGGTGCACCGCCCCTCCCCCCCCCCCCCCCCCCCACCACAATATTACATGGGGAGAGGCGGGACATCTGGCACAGTGAGGGATCTTTTGTCAGCTGTACAGCAGGTGCTGAGGCCCTATTTAAAGCACCCCAGCACCTGCTTCCTGACAGCCGCCAAATAAATACTTACCTCACTGTTGAAGAGTGCGGCTGCTGTCAATCTGGCAGCAAAACAGAAAGTGCTGGAGAAACTCAGCAGGTCAGGCAGCATCTGTGGAGAGAGAAGCGGAGTTAACCTGACCAAGTTCACAGACCTGAAAGTTCACTCTGCTTCTCTCTCCACAGATGCTGCCAGACCTGCTGAATTACTCCAGCACTTTCTGCTTTGCTGCCACATACTTACCCTGATGTGTCCTAGTGTCCTGTGAAGTTGTGATCCTCTTCTTCCACTCAAGTGTAGGCATGCTGCATCTGGGTGAATAATCTTAATTTTGCACATACCAGGACGTGAGACTTAAATGTACCATAAAAGGCAAATACACAACAGAAATAAACCATAATTGAAGAACATAAGAACATAAGAAATAGGAGCAGGAGTAGGCCAATCAGCCCCTCAAGCCTGCCCCACCATTCAATAAGATCGTGGCTGATCTGTCCCAGGCCTCAACTTCTCTTTCAGGCCTGCTCCGCATAACCCTTGACGCCCCGAGATTTCAAAAATCTATCTACCTCCTCCTTAAATACATTCAGTGACCTAGCCTTCACAACTCTCTGAGGTAGAGAATTCCAGAGATTCACCACTCTCTGAGAGAAGAAATTGCTTCGCATCTCAGTTTTAAATGTGTGCCCCCTTATTCTGTAACTATGTCCCCTAGTTCGAGATTCCCCCACCAGTGGAAACATGCACCAAGGCTCCTTAGACTGCACCTTCCAAACCCGCAACCTCTACCAACTAGAAGGACAAGGGCAGCAAATACATGGGAACACCACCACCTGCAAGTTCCCCTCCAAGTCACACACCATCCTGACTTGGAACTATATCGCCGTTCCTTCACTGTCGCTGGGTCAAAATCATGGAACTCCCTTCCTAACAGCACTATGGGTATACCTACCCCAAATGGACTGCAGCAGTTCAAGAAGGCAGCTCACCACCACCTTCTCAAGGGCAATTAGGGATGGGCAATAAATGCTGGCCTGGGCAGTGAAGCTCACATCCCATGAATGAATAAAAAAATATATATTCTCAACATCTACCCTGTCAAGCCCCCTTAGGACATTATGTTTCAATAAGATCACCTCTCATTCTTCTAAACTCCAATGAATAAAGGCCTAACCTGTTTAGCCGTTCTTGATAAGACAACCCCTTCATCTCAGGAATCAGCCTAGTGAACCTTTTCTGAACTACCTCCAATGCTAGTATATCTTTCTTAAATACGGGGACCAAAACTGTACTCCAGGTGTGGCCTAACCAACACCCTGTACAGTTGTAACAAGACTTCCCTATTTTTAAACTCTAACCCCCTAGCAATAAAGGCCAAAATTCCATTTGCCTGCCTAATTACTTGCTGCATATCTACATACCAATCATCTTGACTGTGAAAAGCCACAGACCAATATGCATTTGGAATCTGTATTCATTTCTCTGCTAACTGTTATGTGAAAAGACAAGTAACTGCAATTAAATGATCTTTGTAAAGAAG
The DNA here is from genome assembly GCF_036365525.1 of Heterodontus francisci. Taxonomy (NCBI): domain Eukaryota; kingdom Metazoa; phylum Chordata; class Chondrichthyes; order Heterodontiformes; family Heterodontidae; genus Heterodontus; species Heterodontus francisci. The sequence continues at coordinate 65,151,219 of NC_090389.1, forward strand.
CAGGAAAATATGTTAATATTCTAGCTGCATTGCCAACTAGAAATATTACATCAATAATTATGATCAGCTGCTGCAGAAGCAAAGTGTACGTGAACATGTGTCGATGTGTGATAGATGAAAAACCATGACAACAGCACAGATTTCCTCACGAGTCCTGCATTGGTTTTCAAACATGTGCAAGAAAAACCTTGCAGCCAGAATTAGAGCAGTTAAACTGTGGAATCACCTTTACATTTGAAGGACCACACCAAAAACCGAGGATGCCAGAGGGGTAGTCCAGGGTGGCCCCACAGTTCAGCAATGCCTCCCTGCTCACTCTCCTCCAGGCTGTGCAGGCAAATCAGGAGGTCTTTTCCCCAGCGAAGGTAAGAAGAGGCCCTCCCGCCTGACCAAGGCAGCCTGGCTGGAGGCGGCAGGGGAGGTGAGTAGCCGTGGGGCTATCTGGCGTCAGAGGGTCCAATGTTGGAAGAGGATGAACGATCATTCCCCCAGCCAGCCAGGGCCCTCCAGGCCTCATGCACGCAGAGGACGACCCCCAAAGTCATCCACAGCCAAAGGGCAATCAGATCAGCAGCCTTCCTCCAGTCAGGCTGCTAGCTCAGAGGTTGCACAAAGAAGGGGCACTCACAAGCGTTTAAAGAGAACACATTGACACAATGGAAATACACGGGTGTCACAGCAATGTAAATACGTCTTTCACTAAATGTTCTTCACCAACATGTGTGCCCTTTTCTCTGTGTGAATGATGTGTGCCAGCATGTAGCGCCAATGTCACACCCCTTTGCACTGTTGGCCTTTCAGGAAAGCCAACATATGCAAAAACATCATTGCCATGCCACCATTACTCATGAGTGTCTACACGGATGCAGTGACATGGACATTGGCTCAATCAGCTGCTGCCTCTAATGGTTTACACAGGGATGCTGCAGATGTGGACTGGTGCACAGCAGGTGAGCGAGGGTAATATGTGGCTTGCAGAGCTCATGTCGGTTTCTATGGAGCAGACAGCCTTTGTCTGATAAGCCACTGCCATATATCCCTAGCTCACTGCTCACCCTACATTCAGAGCCTGGGTGCCATCTGCCCTCCCATGCACCTTTCCTGTTGTAGGTCCTCAGCATCCTCATAGATCAAGGAGGAATCCTGTTGACGTCTCTCCTCATCATGCCAGGCCTGCCCCCTATTGGGTGCGTAGTTGTGCAGAGCATAGCGAGCAGAAAAGAAAACAGCTGGCCTTTTTGGCCTGTAGTACAGGGCATCACCCTATCTCTCCAGGCATAGGAAGTGTGTTTCCAGCATGCTGATCACCTGCTCAATGGTGGCTCTTGTAGATCAGTGGCTGGCATTGTATCTCTCCTCTGCAGCAGTGGTGGAGTCTCTCACTGGTGTCAGGAACCATGTCTGCAAGAGATAGCCCTTGTCTTCAAGAAGCCATCCCTCCATCTGAGCCAGTTCAGTGAACAGCAGTGACAGCTGGCATTGGCGTAGAACCCTGGTGTCATGGCAGCTGACTGAGAAGCGGGCACAGATTAGCAGAAAGCATCTGTGGTGATCATATACCAGCTGCACCTGGATTGAGAGGATTCCTTTAATGATGATGTCTGCAGGTGATAGCCTGGCAGGAGGCCTGATGGACACATGAATGCAGTATGTGAACCCTAAAACCTTTGGTTATCCGGTAATGGTGCCGAAACCAATGGCCCTCTGGGCCTGGCTGTGAGGGTCCATCCTGAAGTGGACATACTCACTAGCCCTCCGGTGCAAGACATCGGTGACCTCCCTGATGCAGCGGTGCTTTGCTGACTGTGTGATCAGGTGGGCCCCTGAAATGCTGTATAGGCATCAAGTTTAAGAACCCCTGCCACTATGAGGACCGCAGGCATAGGATGTCCAGCGCAGCCCATGGGCTGCAGGTCATTGTCGAGCAGGGCAGTGAGACATGTTACCACCCTCTCTAAATGCACAATCGCGTCTGACACTGGTGCTCTGACATCCAATGGCATGTCTGTGGGGCCTGCGGATGCGCGGCAACCTGTAATGGCGAACTGTCCTTGGGGGCTGCTGCTCACGACCGGGGGCCTCTAAGTGGATCGCACCTGCCTATTGATTTTGCCTCCGGCGCATACGGATCCTCAAGAGAAGCAGATCACACAATGTAGGATGAGTCATACCCCTTTCCATGTGATAACGTTGTATCCTTCATTTATTCAAAGGTTCCTAACAGAGCATGGTTTGGTGTTGACGGGTACATCAGCTTTCATGGATCAATTATGTGGCATGGCATGGCCCATCTTGGCTCACACTCAGAGTGGCACAGCATGACCACATAAAGATCCTATCAGCTGCATAGATTGCTCCTACAATCCTTAATGCTCCTACCCTTTTGGCACCCTCCCCACACACAGGGTGACTAGAGTGCCATTTCTCCTTCACACACACAAACAAACGCAGAGTGTACACTGTTTATGGAGGGAGGGTACACAGTACCTCCCTTCATGCCTGCAGAGCTTTTCCTCCAGTAATCCCAGATCCCCTCCCACCTCCCTTTAAGAATGCAGAGCTGAGACCCCGATCATCCCAGACACCCTCCCACCTCCCTTTCAGAGTGCAGAGATGAGTCCCCGATCATCCCAGACTTGCCTGCACTGTTGTCCCGTCTGGGTTTCATATTTGTGAACGGGGCAACACGTGACAGCCGCCCGTTCAGTGAAAAATGCAGAAGTGTGGAGTGGCAGGCGGCGGGATGCAGTATCGGGAAAGGTAAGTGACACTTTATATATGGTAATTGGGGTTCTGCAGCCGAGCGGAAAAATGTGGCGGGGCCTTCTCAATGTTGGGGGTCGAGGCGAGCCTCATCCAGCAGAATTTTACAGGCCCCCCCCCCCCACCCCGCCATGACCCCTGACATTGAGGGGCTGGTAAAATTCAGCCCATTCTGTTTTTAGTGATGTTGGTTGAGGGATAAATCTTGGCCCAGGACACTGGAGAAAATGCCACTGCTCTTCTTCGAATAATGCTGTGGAATATTTTACAACTGTCTGGGCAGACTGGGCCTCAGTTTAATGTCACATCCAAAAGGCAGCACCTAAGTGTTAGCCTAGTTTTGTGCTCAGTTCTCTGGATTGGCACTTTGACCCACAACCTTTTGACTCAGAGGTTACAGTGTTACCCACTGAGCCATGGTTGCCACTAGAGGGAGTTTTGCTGTGTGCCTTACTGATTCTATAAGGTATGAGGTGGTTGTGTGCAATCCTGAGGCTTTGACTTTTGAGGCTGATCCACATTTGATGATATAACTGTATTTTAATACCTGGGGTTCCAACAATGATGTGGACATATGTTTAAGACTTGTCCCACAATCCAAGGTGCTCTGTGTGGAGAGGTACTGAGTGTGGGGATGGGGAATGAGGGCAGGGAGTGGTGGGCCTTTTCTTTTAGCTACTTAACTGGTTAATACAACTGAATGCCCATTTCAGTGGGAAGTTAAGAGTCAACCACATTGGTGAGGAACTAGAGTCACATGTAGGCCCAGACTGGGTAAGGATGGTAGTTTTCCTTCCCTAAAAGACATTTGTGAACCAATTGGGTTTTTACGACAATTCAAAAGATTCCATGATCACTTTCACTGATAAGAGCTTTTCATTATGTTTAAGTTGAATTCAAATTCTCAAACTGCTGGGTTGCATTTGAACTTCTGTTCTCTGGATTATTAGTCCAAGAATCCAGAGATGAGTCCTGACTCTACCCTTTTGCAGTGCCGGCTTGTAGGGTCAAAGTGAAAAAAATCAGAGATTTGCAGCTCAAACAGCAGAGAGCAGTGGGATTCGGGGTCTCTGGGAGGGACAAAGCCAAATGGAAAAAAATCTGTTAAGTGCTGGAATCCTAGGAAAAATTGGATAATGTGTAGACTGCTGATTGACTCTTTTTCTCTCCGGTGTGTGATATTAGGTTCTTCTGCTGTCTCTCAAATGCTCACAAGACTCCATACAGAGCAGATGGGGATGGTGATTGGAGGCTGCCAATCTCTCCCAGTGAAAGCTACATCCAATTTACGGTGGCGCAGTGATTAGCACCGCAGCCTCACAGCTCCAGCAACCCGGGTTCAAATCTGGGTACTGCCTGTGCGGAGTTTGCAAGTTCTCCCTGTGTCTGTGTGGGTTTCTGCCGGGTGCTCCGGTTTCCTCCCACAGCCAAAGACTTGCAGGTTGATAGGTAAATTGGCCATTATAAATTGCCCCTAGTATAGGTAGGTGGTAGGGGAATTGAGGGAAGATGGGGATGTGTTAGGAATATGGGATTAATGAAGGATTAGTATAAATGGGTGGTTGATGGCCGGCACAGACTTGGTGGGCTGAAGGGCCTGTTTCAGTGCTGTATCTCTAAATAAATATATATTATACTCTTCATGCCTGTGTATTCCATGCTGTATGATGCCGTGCCGTGTTATGGGGATTTGGGTGTGGGTGGGGGTTTGTTATTGACTGATTAGGAGCAAATTATATTAGATAGGACATAGGTTGATGTAGAAGAACCTGAAAGAAAGGAGAAAATAACGATAGAAGATCATGGATATTGATCAGAGTGCTAATGTCAGGTTTGGGGTATGGGGGTTGGGGAAGGAGTACTGAATGAGGTGCCCTAGGACTCAGTGTTGGGACTATTATTGTTTATCATTATCATAATGGCTTGGATTCAAAAATCCAATGCATATTGGTTAAACTTGCCAAGTGAAAACTCTTAATGTGTGTGCCTAGGCAATGGGTATTAGCAGACTATTCAGTTTTTTTTAATTCATTCATGGGATATGGGCATCGCTGGCTAGGCCAGCATTTATTGTCCATCCCTAATTGCCCTTGAGAAGGTGGTGGTGAGCTGCCTTCTTGAACTGCTGCAGTCCATGTGAGGTAGGTACACCCACAGTGCTGTTAGGAAGGGAGTTCCAGGATTTTGACCCAGCAACGGTGAAGGAATGGCAATATAGTTCCAAGTCAGGATGGTGTGTGGCTTGAAGGGAAACTTGCAGGTGGTGGTCACTCCTACCAATACTGTCATGGACAGATGCATCTGCAGCAGGCAGATTGGTGAGGACAAGGTCAAGTATGTTTTTCCCTCTTGTTGGTTCCCTCAAGTGCACTTAGCCAATCTCTGTCTTAGCCTTACCCAACATCCATATATGTTTACCTTGTTTGAGGGATAACTGTTGGCCAGAACAGCAGGAAAATGTTTCTGCTCTTCTTCAAGTGCCATGGGATCTCTGACAGGCAGATGGGTCCTTGATTTGACATCTCATTAATAGATAGAACTTCTGCTGATGCAGCACTCCCTCAGTACTGCACTGAAGTGAATTTCCACAGTGATTTTTATGCAAATCTGCCACAGCTTCCATGAAAGAGCCATGGAAATTCCAGAAAAATCAGCATAAATACTCTTTACCAAAATTACAGCTGACAAGCGAGGCCACTTCCACAGACAGGTACCCGCCATGTGTTTAAATCCTGGAGCTGGGGTTGACCTAACAATCTTTAGACTCAATGTGCTACTATTGAGTTAAACTGATTTATTTTATTTTTATTTTATTTAGAGATACAGCACTGAAACAGGCCCTTCGGCCCACCGAGTCTGTGCTGACCACCAACCACCCATTTATACAAATCCTACATTAATCCCACATTCCTACCACATCCCCATCTTCCCTCAATTGCCCTACCACCTACCTATACTAGGGGCAATTTACAATGGCCAATTTACCTATCAACCTGCAAGCCTATGGCTGTGGGAGGAAACCGGAGCACCCGGAGGAAACCCACGCGGTCACAGGGAGAACACTTGATATCTAAAGCTTCTCTAGATAGCAATCAGGAGTTGGACCTTGATTGATTACTTCACATACACTTGGAATACTGATCTTAACTACCTCATCTTACTCTAACTCAGATCAGTCCATAGAAACTTACAGCACAGAAGGAGACCATTCAGCCATCCTGTCCATACTGGCTTTTTAAAGAACTATCCAATTAGTTCACTCACCTGTTCTTTCCCCATAACCCAGCAAATGTATCCATTTCAAGTACATATCCAATTCCATATTTGAAAGTTACTAATGAATCTGCTTCCACCAACCTTTCAGGCAGTGCATATAAGATCACAACAACTCGTTACATAACCCAACAAAAACAGAGATCAAACCCAGGACCTTCCTGGTTTGTAGTTCTCAGTGGAACATTATGGCGTATTTCCCTCTGTGCCATCAGGGAACATTAGCATGAATTTCTTTAACTCAAAGGAAAATCCTGACAAATTTAGGGGCATTTTCTCCTGTTAGTTTTAGCAAACAAAAAGTGGTTACAGTAGAAGTATAAAGTGGGAACATCACTCTAAACTCACATTTATTTTTCCACCAAAAACAGTAGCAGAAAATATATCTTAGTCAATTAATTAATTGTGTTAACGTGACATATGTAAACACTTATTTGAATTAAAATATTCCTGCAAACACTCATTTGAAATATAAATAATGTTAACCTCACTTTAAATAGACATGGTTCTCACATGTAAATGCAGTAGCTATTGATAAAAGTAATTCTGTAAATGCAATGAAACAACTATTTAGGACAATGCACACATGCAGGCTGTAGTCCCAGATTTACAGGGTTAGTATATTTTACAGGTGAATAAGAAAATTAATGATCAAAATTATAGATAGAGAGCTAAGAAGAAACAGAAAGAAACACTGGAAGAGCTGAAGGAATAAACAAAGAGAAAACAAAGCAAATGTAGAGAGAAACAAAACTACAAAAGAATTGGGGGGTTCGAGAAAGAAGAAAAACAAAGCGATGTAAAAAGTAATAACAAAGTGAAAAAAGGTCAGAGTACTGAAAAATACTATGGCCTGTACATTCTTCTCTTCAGCTTGCTCGTCTCTGCAATTAAACATTCGCTATTTGGGCAAATCAAATACAGAAACTAAGATTTTCCTTATAAGTCTAAATAAAATCAAGTGATCAATGATTTAGACATCACAATGATTAGTTGAGTAGAATGATATAAAACTTGACATACTTAAAATTTTGTTTTTAAATCAATATCAGTTTCTCTATCTCATGTTCAGATAATTATGACATAACTTTATCTTAAAATATCTCTTGCAGTTTATTATATTCATGATGTTCTTGGTGTATTTCTACCCATCTGTGTATGAGAATATATATAGGAAACTGATTAGAGGACTATGCACAAAATACAGGGAAAATGTGTAATTTGCAGGATAGGTCTGTAATAGGAATGGACCTTATTGTGGACAAATTTAAATAAGTGTTTCTATAGCTCTAAAGAATTCATGTTGGGCAGTCTAATGCAATTGCTAAAAGTTTTCAAATTATTTTATATGCCCTTGCCTTCTCCTTTGAGATGTTCAAAAATACAAAAGAAGCTTTTTGAAAAGTTTTGTTGCTGAGCTCTATCCAATAAATAGCAAATATTAGCTTACTTTCTTTTGTTGTTTAGTTTTAGTATAAAGTTAGTTTCCATTTGCATTTTGTATCACAATATAATCTACAAAGCATGTGTACCCATAGATGCTTCATTTGTTCTTCATCTCCCACAACACGGAAATGATACCAATCAAAGTCACTAATGACATTCTCTGTGACTATGACCATTGTTCAACATTGCTCCTAGTTCTTTCTGTAGCCTTTGACATGGTTGATCATGCTACCCTTCTCCAGCACTTCTTCTCTACTGTCCAGCTTTGTGGGACAGTCCTCATTTTGTTTGACTCTTGCCTATCCAGTCAAGGCCAGAGAATCTCTAGCAATGGCTTCGCTTCTCATCACAGTTCTGTCACCTTGGGATCTCCCAAGAATCCATCCTCGGTACCCACCCCCCCCCCCCCCCCCCCCATCCATATGCTGAAAATTAGTAACATCATGTGAAAATCTGGGGCAGTATTCATATGTACACTGATGATACTTAGCTCGACCTCTCCAGCACTTCTCATCAGACTACTGGTCCCATAATTTGTCTTGGGTAATTTTGCCTTCCATCTAAGCACTGGGAAGATTGAAACCATGTGACGAGAAAAAGATTAGTGAACACAAATGTAGGTCCATTACAGTCAGAAACAGGGGGAAATTATAATGGGGAACAAAGAAATGGCAGAACAATTAAACACATACTTTGGTTCTGTCTTCACAAAGGAGGATACAAATAACCTCCCAGAAATGTCTGGTAACCAAGGGTATAATGAGAGGGAGAAACTGAAGGAAATCAGTATAAGTAAAAAAAAAAGTGCTTGGGAAATTAATGGAGTTAAAGGCTGACAAATCCCCAGGGCCTGATAATCTACAACCCAGAGTACTAAAGGAAATGGCCCTGGAAATAGTGGATGCATTGGTGGTCATCTTCCAATATTCTATAGACTCTGGAGCAGTTCCTACAGATTGCAGGGTGGCAAATGTAACCCCACTACTTAAAAAAGGAGGGAGAGAAAAAGTAGGGAATTACAGACCAGTTAGCCTTACATCAGTAATGGGGAAAATGCTAGAGTCTACTTTAAAGGATGCAGATGACACAAAATGGGAGGGGATGTGAGCTGTGAGGAGGATGCAAAGAGGCTCCAATGTGATTTGGACAAGTTGGGTGAGTGGGTAAATGCATGGCAGATACAGTATAATGTGGATAAATGTGAGGTTATCCACTTTGGTTGTAAAAACAAAAAAGGCAGATTATTATCTGAATGGTGATAGATTGGGAAAGGGGGGAGGTGCAACTAGACCTGGGCGTCCTTGTACACCAGTCGCTGAAAGCAAGCATTCAGGTGCAGCAAACAATTAAGAAGGTGAATGGTATGTTGGCCTTCATTGCAAGAGGATTTGACTGCAGTTATACAGGGCCTTGGTGAGACCACATCTGGAGTATTGTGTGCAGGTTTGGTCTCCTTATCTGAGGAAGGATGTTCTTGCCATGGAGGGGGTGCAACCATTTACTAGGCTGATTCCTGGGATGGCAGGATTGACGTATGAGGAGAGATTGGGTCGACGAGGTCTATATTCACTAGAGCTTAGAAGAATGAGAGGGGATCTCATAGAAACCTATAAAATTCTAACAGGACTAGACAGGCTAGATGCAGGGAGGATGTTCCCGATGGCTGGGGAGTCCAGAACCAGGGGTCACAGTCTCAGGATACGGGTTATGCCATTTAGAACTGAGATGAGGAGAAATTTCTTCACTCAGAGGGTGGTGAACCTATGGAAGGCAGTGGAGGCCAAATCATTAAATATATTCAAGAGGAGATAGATATATTTCTTAATGCCAAAGGGATCGAGGGATATGGGGAGAAAGCGGGAGCAGGGTACTGAATTAGATGATCAGTCATGATCTTTTTTGAATGGTGGATTAGGCCTGAAGGGCCGAATGGCCTACTCCTGCTCTTATTTTCTATGTTTCTATGTTTCAGTCCCCAGCACAAACTCTGTATTCTGACTCAAACCTACTCCCTAACCACTGTTTTAGGCTGAACTAGTTGGTTCACAATCTTTGCATTATGGTTAACTCCAAACTGAGTTTCTGATCCCCTCTCCACCACCATAACATTTCCAACCTCTGCCCTACCTTAATCTTCCCAATACTTCAGTGGCAGGAATTACCAAAATTATCCAAGACAAATTATGGGACAAGTAACCTGATGAGAGGTAGAGCTGAGTATTATTAGTGTATATGTGGGTGCTGCCCCGGCTTTTCAGATGATGGCCCCAATGTTCAGCATATAGATGAGGGAGCTGAGGATGGAATCTTGGGAGATTCCCAAGGTGACAGAGCTGAAAGGCCCCTTCTTGCCTTTTTTCACCTCCAAACTTGATTACTTCAATATTCTCTTGGCTGGACTTCCATTCTCCAACTTTTAACTTCAGGTCATCCAAAACTCAACTGTCATGTCCTATCCTACACCAATTCTCAATTGCCTATTATTCCTATCATCACTGGCCTACCATGCCTCAACACCTCTAATTTAAAATTATCTTCCTTGTATTAAAATCATTCCAAAGCTTTGCCCTTCCCTATCTTTATAACTTCCCGTAGCGCTATATACTACGTGTAAAACTGACTCCGGTCTCATGTGCATTACCAATTCATTCTCCCTGCTATTGGCAGTCATGCCTTCAACTGCCTAGATCCCTGCTCTTGGTTCCCTCCTTAAACCATCTACCTCTCCATCTCCCTCCCTCGCCTCCTTTAAGATTCTTCTTAAAATCCACGTTTTGACTAAGCCTTGGTCATCTGCGAAAAATGTTCAACATGTTATATAAATGCAGGCTCTGTAGTAATGTGATTTCTTAATCCCAGTGAGTCAGATCATGTGGAATGCAGGGCAGATTACAGTTACCATTGCTAAGAACTTTTTAGGAAAAAAAATCAATCTAACCAAAATCTAACTTTTAAAGTGTTAAAAAGTAAGGCTGAAATAAAACCAGAAAATGCTGGAAATATACAGCAGAGCAGTCAGCATCTGTAAAGTGAAGCCAGGTGAAGGTCGATGTTCTGAGTGCATGCACAGCAACCCAGAATTTACTGCGCAGGCTGCTCGCAAGTCGTCCCTTTTACAAAACCACGTGTGCGAGACAGCGCGAGACACGCTGCTATCAACAGGCCACGCACAACAAAAAAATTCAGAGAGGACGGTGGTTATAATATTTTGAGTTCGTACCTTCTTCAGAACAAAAAGGAAAACATAAGAAATAGGAGCAAAACTGGGGTTAAAGATAATGAAATGCAGTGTAATTGTACTAGAAATTGCCTATACAGTTGCACTATATCTTACTATCATTATTCTTAGCATATTAGAAATGTATTAAATGTGACATCCTGGTAGGTCCATTGTTAGATGTACCGACTCAGTGTGGGGCCTACTATTTTAATCCCAATCTTTACTGATACCAAATTTTACTACGTGTGTGTGAGGGTAGTGGTGGGGGGGGGGGGGGGGCGGAGAATGTTCAGAGCTCTTAGCGTTCCTGTAGTAGCAGAATATACAATTTCTGAAGGAAAAGTTCATTTTTCTGTTTAACGTTGAATAGGGCAGCTCCCATAACTGTGAATGAAGCTCCCATGAAGGTGATAGTAAAACATCACATAAAGACTACCACAACCTTTTAAATTGTCTTGAACCTGCTTACCATCAATGCCTACCTCTCATTTCAGCATTGCTGCAGTGGACACAGCTGATTGCCCTACTCAGCACCTCAAGATCAGTGATACACTTAACATTACTGTTTGGAAACTTCTGTTATAAATAAACCCATATATACTGATGCAGTGTGTCTCAGTGATATGACAGCAAATTTGCTATGGAAGTCTTCAAAGGGCATCAATTGGTTCTACAATAAACGTACACTTATTAAATGCAAAACAACCAACAACAATTTGCATTATATAGTGCCCTTAAAGTAGTAAAACACCAGATGTGACTTCACTGGAGCGTTATCAAATAGAATTTGACACTGAGCCACATAAAGAGATATTAGGACAGATGATAGGTTTTAAGGAGTGTCTTAGAGGAGAGAGAGGCAGGGAGGGAATTCCAGAGCTTAGGGGCTGGGCAGTTGAAGACATGGATGCTAGTGGTGGAGTGATTAAAATCAGGGATGCACAGGCCAGAATTGGAGGAGCGCAGAGATCTCAGAGGGTTGAAGGGTGTAAGAAGTTAGAGGTAGGGAGGAATAAGGCATGGAGGGATTTGAAACCCAAATCTGAAATGTATATTTTTCTTATATTAGTGTTAAGGAGTGGCATTTTTGAAGGATTTACAGTTTATGCCTCAAAGCATGTTAGTTGCTACTTTATTGGAAATCAGCAGGAGTAACAGGAATATGGAGAAGGTAACACTGGCTGCTGGCAAGCAAGAACATGATTTGAACAACTAAGTATTGAGCATAGGTAAAGGGAGAGGAAGGCTGGACAAAAACTTTGAAACAGCTGTTCAGGGAGAACAGGCTGCTTATTTGGTGTGGGGGCAGGTGGACATGCTTCTCAGTGATGGAAAGGTCCTGGATAAACTGCTCCAGGTGGCCAGAGATTCTGGACATGCGGCTCAGTGGGGGCTTGCATAAATAACATTCGATCGGCGGGGGGCCTAGCTAGAACTATTTAATTCTGCAATCAGGAGCTTGGGATTCAAATGACTAATTTGTATCTTTTCTCCACTGGTGGGAATTGGACTGCTAATACCCAGGAGTTAAAAAGCTCCAAATATAACTTGAAAAGGGGCTGAGTGCCTGGCATTGGACACTGGAGGGGTCGACAATAAGAGGGCAACTAGCGATTGGGAATGGGATAAAATTCTCATTACAAAAAAATATCTTACCTGACTGTCATTTCCAATATAGATCTTAGCAGCTGATGCAAAGACCACCAAATCGAGTTTTGTTGGCTCAGCATTTGGGAGAAGAGACCATTCTATATGATAAAACTTGAGGGGGCTTGATGTTTCCATTATCCTCATTGATTTAGACATTCTGCGAACATTCCTTCTGTCACCCTCATTCACTAGGAAATACATGTTCCATAATTAATAAAATAAAGTCTTTAGTCTACCAAAAGCAAATACTACCACAAAACACTTTGCACCACAAATACCTCAAGTCAAATAACATAAACCTTAATATAGCTTAGCATTAAATACATGAACTATATAGTTGCTACCAGTTATCATATCTATATAGCTGTTAGTTAACGAAATTCTAGATGCACTGATCATGAACACAGGACAAATCCGTTAATAAGTGTTCACTGTTGCAGGATTTATTCTAGACATTTTCAATGGACACAAATGTCACTGTCTGAACAGAAAGGTAAATTTAAATATTACCAGTAATGGCTTTGGAGGATGTGTGGGGAAATATCTGCATTCCAAGCCTTATGTTGTTGCATTTCCCCCAATTCTATATGTTCAAAATATAAAATATTAGTTTCAAGTTAGTGTGGATTTTGGCCCTTTCATTTTTTAAGTCTTGGCATAACTGAAGGCTCTCCATTTGTTGCACATTAAATTGTGGCATATATCTGTATAATTGTGTGCCCTTTCATTTACTCTTTATTTTGCACTTGAGAAAAAAAATTGTTGACATCATTAGCAAATTCTCTCTGCTATTACAATGAGGCACGAAACCATGTGGGGTTCATGCCTCCATTAAAACAGCAGAAAGAGGATTTTTAAATGAATAAGTTAAATGTTTGTTTGCTAATATCAACAATGGTAATTTTTGTTTTTTTTAAAATCCTTTCAGTAATATTGCCCAGAGGGTTCCCTGTTAAGGATGAAAAGATTCAACTGGGTAAGGGGGTACTGGCATTTAGAAGAAGGATGTGTGAGAGGGCTATGAATCACAGTAACATCACATTCAAGGCATAATGTTTTTGCAGTGATATTTTCAGAAAACAATATATAAATGAATTAAGTGATCGCGTCATGTGTTTATTAATAGGACTAAAATCCTTCCAGGCAATTTAACAATAAAATATTAAAACAATTTGCTTTAAGACATACATCAGAAACTGTGATAACTAGGAAGGGAATAAAAAGTCATAGCGGTTATAACTTGAAGTACTTGTGCAATCAAAAAACTCAACCTTTTCAATTTCAGAAGTCCTGAACTGCTGAAACCATATGCATCAAAAATTTAATAAGTAACCCACGGTTTTTGACCTTTTACGCTGAGATGTGCGTGCGCATTTTAAAGCAGAGCCAGATATTCACATTTTGTAATATTTTGGGATTTCCACCCCCCCCCCCCCCCCCCTACAGCTGTGTGGACTGTGTTAAATCACGCACCGTTCGGAACCGCCAGTGTTACAGTCATGGTGAATTTGACAAGGCGAGAGGGGGATGCAGTGTAGTTCTTGTCTTGGGAACTGACTTGAATCTCTGGCAGGACCGCACTCAGCTCTGGGCTGCTTGGCTGGGGCTGATCGGGGACTGGTGTCCTTTCTCCTGTGTCACTGACGACTGTTCGCGAATCTACGTCGCCATCATCTGTAGGGGGGCCACTGTCAAGCTCGACTCTGACATTATTGTCCGCACCTTCGGCAGAAGCCGAATCATCCTGTGGAAGAATAACTGAAATAGTAATTATTACTAATATCAGAGGCAGAATAATTCTGCTGTAAAAGTTCAGTTCGTACAGGCTTTCTTTACCGTGCTTACACTCTGTGTTCCGTCCATACTCAGCCTATCCATTCTGAAAATTGGATTATAACCGTGACCTTTGATTTTTTTTTTAATAAATGAAGGTCGCACACAGAGTTGTTACAGTTTAAATAGGGGTCAAATAAGCAAAGACTGCAAGAGCATCAACACAAATCAATCTGACACAAATAGCAGTGGCGATGCGATGCATTTGCAGCCCATGTTTTGGCCCTTCCCGGGCGGCTGCCGGTGGAGGTGCTCCGTTCCCTGACCCCGGGCTCCGCTCAATTCCTCTCCCTTCGTCTTTCAGAAAGTTTCACTGTAACTTCCCGTCGCATAGCAACAGACCGCAACACCCTACGCCACGTACACCACCGAGCGCCGCGCCGGGTATCCCTCCGCAACCAGAAAAATTACTATTATCAAAGGTGCAATGTCTCTGAGAATAATTCTGTTCAAACAGACTTACGTTGCAGTGCTTACAATGGTTTACTGCAGGCCGAATACAAGCTGAAAGAATGTGACAGAACACACCAGGGTAAAACAATGTGCCACTTTGTGATGTATCTCACTGGCCCAACAAGTTTCGTGTTACTCAAATACCTTTTGGCCATTCTGATTTATAACTTTTAAGCAGCCGTGCAGGTGACTGGGGGGATTCTCTACATTTTCCTCTGCCTGATCACAGACCATTCTTTTTTTTTTCTCCCTGAACCCCGCCTACCCCTCTGCTTCTATTCTTCATTATAAAGTATTTATCTGTAACACATCCCAGCTCTGACCAAAGGTCATCGACCTGAAACCTTTGGCATGCAATTCGGATTGGTAGTACCAATGTTTGGGTGTTGCTGATGCCCTTAGAGCTCCAAATCTACTGGCCCAATTTTGGGGCAAGTCACAAACTTGCAACACTAATTTGTTGCCAATGGCGGCATTTTGGAGCTCAGCACTCCAGCTAATTCCCTCTCTTAACCTCACATAGCTGTAGACATTTTCAACAGTAGGACGGACCTCCCCCACCCCACAATAGATACTATTTAAAGGTAAGATCAACTGCCTATAATCAACATTCCCTCTTTTTGGAGTGCACAAATGATTCTTTTTTAAGTGCACAGCCCCTTTAATTTTTTTGTGCGGCTGCATGCATGTGGTAACAAAAGGGCTGACTTGTATGCAGCCAGCTTGGGGACTTTTGGGTTGCTGCATGGTCATGCAGCGGCGCAGTTTACAGGGAATATTGCTCATAGGTTACTTGCTGGTTGATTTCCTTTGGCTGTTGCTTCAATTCTGCAAGTGCATTCAATAGTTGTTTAAAGTTGTAAAAGCCTACAGGGATTGGCATGGTAGGTGATCAAAGAGTTTTTGCTGACTTCTGGGCGACTTCACACACCAGTTGCTCCCAGACATGGGTGCACTAGTAGCCAGTCCCCTTGGAATACAGCATGACCTGGAGAATGAACAGAGGCCACGCAGAGGAGGACAAGCTGTTGGAAGAGGGAGGAGGCAGGGAGAAGCCATATCTATCAAGGGTATTCAGGAAGCAATTCTCATCTGAACTTCAGCGTGGAACAATGTGGGAAATTCTGCTTCAGTAAGGATGTCTTTACTGAAATCTGCCACCTGCTGCAGCCACATCAGCAGCTGCAGAGAAGGGCAAGGACCGTATTGCCAGATGGCTGTGAAGATGACTGTGGCGATGAACTTTTATGCGTCTGGCTCCTTCCAGGTTGAAACTGGAGATATTGGCAACATCTCGCAGTTTGTTTCTTGCCAGGGCCACTCTGCTTCTGACCTCTTTACAGCCTTAGTCCAAACATGGACGAAAGAGCTGAACTTAAGAGATGAGGTGAGAATGATTGCCCTGGATATCAAGGCAGCATTTGACTGAGTGTGGCATCAAGGAGCTCTAGCCAAGCTGACGTCAGTGGGAATCAGGGGGAAAATGCTCCACTGGTTAGAGTCATACCCACCACCGAAGAAGATGATTGTGGTTATTGGAGGCCAATCATCTCAACCCCAGGACATTGCTGCAGGATTTCCTCAGGGTGGTGTCCTAGGCCCGACCATCTTCAGCTGCTTCCTCAATGACCTCCCCCCCCCCCACCCCCCCATCATAAGGTCAGAAGTGGGAATGATTCGACAATGTTCAGTACCATTCGCAACACCTCGGATACTGAAGTAGTCCATGTCCATATGCAGCAAGACCTGGACAACATTCAGGCTAGGACTGATAAGTGGCAATAACATTTGTGCCACGCAAGTGCCAGGCAATAATGAGATCCAACAAGAGAGAATCTAACCATCTCCCCTTGACATTCAAAAGCATAACGATTGCTGAATCCCCCACTATCAACATCTTGTGGGGTCATCATTGACCAGAAACAAACTGGACTGGCCACATAAATACTGTGGCTTCAAGAGCAGGTCAGAGACTGGGAATTCTGCGATGAGTAACCCACCTCCTGACTCCCTAAAGCCTGTCCTCCATCTACAAAACACAAGTCAGGAGTGTGATGGAATACTTTCCGCTTGCCTGGATGAGTGCATCTCCAATAACACTGAGGAAGCTCGACACCATCCAGGACAAAGCAGTCTGTTTGATCGGCACCCCATCCACCACCTTAACCATTCACTCCCTCCACCACCGATGCACAGTGGCAGCAGTGTTTATCATATACAAAATGCACTGCCGCAACTCACCACTCCTCTTTTGACATCACCTTTTAAACCTATGACCTCTTACACTAGAAGGACAAGGAAAGCAAATGCATGGGAACATCACCATCTGCAAGTTCCTCTCCAAGTCATACACCATCCTGACTTAGAAATATATTGCCATCCCTTCACTGTCACTAGATCAAAATCTTGGAACTCCCTAACAGCACTGGGGGTATACCCGCACCAGATAGTCTGCAGCAGTTCAAGAAGGCAGCTCACCACCACCCTCTCAAGGGCAACTGGGGATAGGTAACAAATGCTGGCCTTGCCAGTGCTGCTCACGAAGGAATTAAAAAAAACTGTTGAGTGAGGGAGCTAACTACATTTCATTCTATCTTGCTAGGGACAAGCAGGCAGAGCTAGCACACAGCTTTGCTCGGATTGCAGGCTTCCCCATGATGCAGGGTGCCATTGACTGCAGGTAGATCACTTTACGGGTGTCACGTGTCAACTCTGCCTATACAACAGGGGATTGCACGCTCCAAACATCCAATTGGCATGTGACCACAGGCAGTGAATTATGCAGGTTAATGCCTGGAATCCTGGCAGCAGTCATGATGATACAGTATACTGTGCCAGCTGCATTTGAGCCACCAAAGCATACCAAATGGTAGCTACTTGGTGACGATGGCTATCCACTGACCATATGGCTGATCACTCCGATGTGCAACCCACACACACATGCACAACATGATTTCAATGAAAGCCATGCTGCCACACAAAATATGATGGAGCAGACCATTAGCATGCTGACAAATACTTCCACTGCCTGGTGAATCCCTGCAGTACTCAGCAGAGCAGGTGTCAAGATTCATTGTGCTCTGCTGTATGCTGCATAGCCTCGCCATCAGTATGGGCAACCCTTGCCACCAGCTATATGACAAGCAGGTCAGAAGCAAGAGGAAATAGAGGAAAAGAGGAAGCAACCTAGACAGTCTTCTTCTGCCTGAGTTGCCCATGAAGTTCCCCAACCGCAAACTCAATTCCCTATTCCTCATTCACAGCACACTTATGGACCCAACCATGGTGCAGTGTCTGATGGGCAATGTCTTAGCTTCCACTGCAGCACAAGCAGGTTCCACCAGAAGTCTGGGTGCTGCAGTGGAAGCTCAACTGAAGTCCTGCAAGGCCAGCTTGCTGCCATGCAAGCTCAGACTGCTGCCAGCATGGCTGTGGAGTAGAGTGCATAAAGCAGCTTGCATGATGTCACAGCAGCTTCAACAGATTACTAGGATTGCTGAGGTGCTGCCCCAGGGGAATGGCAGTGGCTCCATAAAGCATAAATCTGCTGTCCTCCCTCAGGAAGACAGCATTCGTTCTTCCACCTCTGCCATTCTGCCAGTGTCCATGCTGTTGCCTGTCAGCCAGCCAGCCCAGACTTCTGCTGCCCATTATGAGATGGTGCAATCCACGGCTAAGCCTGCTCGAGATCATCCTGCAAGGCCGTCTGCAGTGTCTTCCACTGAAAGCGGACACTGTGGATGTTCAGTGACCGAGGGAAGTTAAGGTGTGGAACATGCCTTAACTTCCATCTGTCACTGACCATCACAGTGTCTGCTTCGCCAGAAAGAAAAATAGAAGCCACCACTAAATAAACGCTCCAAGCTAAATTTATAAATCAAATAATTCCATACGACATACAAAAGTCAACCAATCGCCCTTTTGCATTCCCTTAGTGCCTGTCTTGCGGGTGCCTTTGCCTGTCTTCGATCTGCTGCCCAACGCTGACCCAATGGCTGCAGTATAGCTGTGGAAGGCTGCTGACTTTCAGTGGAGGACACTGCATATGTCCAGCACCAGCTTTACCTGCCATTTCCAGCATTGAAAATCAATTTAGGTTGGATGCAGTCAAAGTGCACTTCCCTCTTAGAGATGCGGACTGCCTTTAAATGCATCAGGGATGCCCAATTTCCAGCTTTCCCATTCAGTGAACAGCTCAAGCAATGCTGGCAGCTCGCCTATTTGGCTTGTGCCCTTTGTCCACATGACTGGCACTGGCGAGCAAAGTGATCGCTCTGACCATTTCCTGACAAACCAAGGCCTGAATTTTAATCGGGTACCACGCTTCGTGATAGCGCCTTTTGAAAGCAACAGCATGCCCGCATTCAGCGGCCACCACCGAGCCCCTGTGATATTTCGCACAGGGGCTTATTTAAATAGAGAGGGCGGATCGGCCGCCTCCGATGGCTTAAGGGGGCGGCCTCCGTGTCCCCAGAAATGCCGTCTGGCGCCTCCGCGCAGGCACCAGCGTCATTTTTAAAGTGCTGCAAGACCTTAGGAGAAATTTACATTTTTAAAGGAACATTTTGAAGGATTATTTAATAAAAATTACATACAATATGGAGGCCCTTTCCCATCCTCCCCCCCCCGATGTTTTTTAACTGGACATTAGCAGAAAATGAAACTTTATTACGAACCCGCACTTCCACCACCCCCCCCCCCCCCAACCTCTTTATATTTGCCCTTCAACCCCTTACCACCATCCCCACATCCAACCAAAATTGTTTTCCCCGCTCTGCCACCCCTCCCGACCTGAAAATTTTTTTCCTCCCCCCTCCCCATCAGGTTCTCGCCGCATAACTCTGTGCGGAGTTCTGAAGGCGTGCAAAGGCCGAACGGAGGCTGTAAAATCGGCGTGGAACAGCAGGTAAGTTAATTTGAACATCATTAATGTCAATTTACATACAGAGATGAAGGGCCCGCCTCTAGGCAGCGGTGGAGGGGGGGGCCACACAGAAGTCCCCCCCGCCGCCAGTAATATGCAGCAGGCCCTTCTCGATGTCACAGGTCGAGGCAGGCCTCTTCCCGCAGAATTTTACTGGCACCTGCGCCGCGACCCGCAGCATCGAACGGCCGGTAAAATTCAGCCCCAAGTGTCAATTTTAGATTTTGGGCACTTGACCTGTAGAGTGAGCTGGCAAAAAAGGTCATTTTGAGACCCAGAATTAATTTAAATAGAATGGCACTAAACAGACAGCCCAATACAGTTCGCCTGCTTGTGGAAGTGCAGTATTAGGTGACCAAGAAGCCGCCTGGCTGGCAGCAAGGTAGGTCAGTAGAGGGTTTGTGATAGCCAAGTGGAGAAGACCAGACATCAGTAGCCCAGGTTATTTTTGTAGGCCCGAGCCTAGCCCCACAAAATAATTGAAAACTTCTGTTTTGGGAGCCTTGTCAGCTCAATTATTAGTAAAACTAGTCAGAAAATGCAGAGCACATGTGTGGCCCAGGTCTGTTTTAAAGTAGCAAAAGAGTCCAATGTACATTCCAGGACCCAATTTACATATTAAAAGGGGCCTTCATCCAGTGATGAGCTCCTGTTGAGGTGACAGCAGGCAGAGTGTTAACATTAACGGAGTGGCAAGTCTACTGAATCCATAAGGAGGCCGCTGCTCTATTAACACGGCTGTAAGCAAGTTAAAATCGATCCCTAGCGGCCTCAACCAACTTCTCTTCCCTATAAGTCTCCATTTAGTGCAGTTTATACACAAATTTGGTTTTGGGTCTTATAGTGCTCCCCGCTGATGGATGCATTGCACCATTTATTTAACTTAATGTTTAAAAACAAACAGATGGATAGTGAAGCAGCTCTACAAAGGGCCAAATGTTCTTTAAGATGCCTTGCTGCTTTTATTGCCATGCAACTTCAGTGGAAATTGCAGGTGCTACTGAGACATTTATGCTGACGTGTTTATTGTGGAGTGAGGGAGGGGCCTGAACCACTTGACTCTATCCTGCTCCATGTGGGGGAACCCCCCCCCCCCCCCCCCACAAGTATTGGAGCTCACTTTTCCTGCTGCTGTGCTGACTAATGATGTTTTTACAAATCTGCATTAAAATATTCTCTTCGATGAAGAGAATGAATTTCAGAAAGAAATCTATTCGAATCCTTATGAAATACTGTATTCTTACTAATTTCTAGTTATTGCAAGATTTTTTTCTTTCAAATTTCAAACTCAGCTGGGGCCTGCCGAACATTGTGGGTTTGCATGTTTCCTGGGAGTATTTTAAAACTAGCTGATGAATGAAAGTTGCAATGTTTACCATCTGTGAAAGGCTTTAGAGTGCAGGCTACACAACTTACAATTAATGCTAGAAAAATCATCGAGTACAGAATTTGAGAGCGATCAAATTGATCTTAAGTATTCGTGGTTGGTCTTTCCGTGTGGTGTTTAGATCTTATTATTCTCTATATTGTCTCTTTACAAAAAATGCATTTACAATTGAATTACAGAAATGAATCTATCAAGCTGTACGTTGTGCCCGATCTGTGGGAGACGAGTTTGCTATTCACAATGTGCTCATGGAGGGCCAGGTGCAGAACTTTCTCTCAAATGATTTTCATTTAAATCGAAGAATTGACAAAGCTGCAGTGACTGAGGCATGAACAGATGTTGGATTTACTTGTGTTATTGCTATTCACATGCTGTGCTTTAGATTAAACTGTCAGTTTTTTCATCTTAATTTATTTCTAGAAAAATACATTATTTCCATCCTTTGTTTCAACTAGAACAGGTCAGAGGTTGGGTATTCTGCAGCCATTGGCTCGCCTCATCACTTCCCAAAGTCTCCCGACCACCTACAAGGCACAAGTCAGGAGTGTGCTGGAAAACTCTCCACTTGGTTGGATGGATGTAGCTCCAGCAACACTCAGGAAGCTCAATACTATTCAGGACCATCCCATCCCAGCAGCTTAAACATCCATCCCCTCCATCGTGGCTGCAGCGTGTACTATCTACAGGATGCATGCACTGTAGCAACTCATCAAGGCTTCTTAGACAGCACCTCCCAAACCTGTGAAATCCACCACCTAGAAGGACAATGGCAAAGTGTATGGGAACATCATCACCTCTAAGTTCCCCTTCAAGTCACGCATCATCCTGACTAGCACATTTTTGTCATTCTCCCTGGGTAAAAATCCCCTAACAGTAGTCTGGGAGCACCCCATTCAAGAAGAAGGTCCACCATTTTCTTAGTGATGGGAAATACATGCTGGCCTTGCCAGCGATGCCCACAACCCCAGAATGAATAAAAAATAGGAATGCAACATTGAAAAAAGGACAAGACGACATTGCAACAAATCCTGGAGTTTGCAGAAAAGAACGAAATCTAACCACTAGAGTACACTAACATTATTATATAATTCTTAAATGTATAGCACATTAGATGTGGTGTGATTTTACAGTACTTTTTTCCACCCAAATTCTTCTTCATACTGGTGCTGGAATCCCTTCCCCCACCCCTGACAAGCATACAGTACAGACAGTCAAGGTTTTAACCTCGCTGATGGAATAATTAAATAGAGGAATAAAATTGAGCTGGGAAGGACCAAAACCCCAGTCTTACACTTTCCAGAGCTGCTCAGTTTCAGAATTGAGATTATTAAATAGGCTGCAACTAACCGCCCTCTCCTGACCCTGGAACTTCTCTCGTATGTTGAGTTAAAATCGGTATTTTTTCTGTAAGGGACAATTATAGCAGAATTTCACTCCCTTTTATAATTGGCATGAACATAAGCTTACAGATCCAACCCCAAAATGTGGCATAATTTGTACATTTAATAAAGTGTCATATTTTGGACATCTTAAATTAGATCCTGAGAACAGTCCTTGAATACCCAGACTTGTCAAAAATCGACTCGACTCGTCAAAAATCGATTCGAGGCATCATCTCTGTCAGAGTAGTTTTATTCGAAATGCACGTCACAATGTGGCTGGCTGTTTCTGTGTCAAAAGATAATTTCCGTCATCTGTATTCGCAGTACAGTATAATAAGCAGGTAGTTACACTGAAGGGATAGACTAAGTCAATGCTATATCTTGGAGCGGGTCTGTTTCTGATAGCTGTAAACTATCGTCTGCCTACCCCACAACCACCCCCACCCACTCAAAAAAAACTTTATTCAAATTGGTAACAATGCTCAAGCGGATCTTTTAAAGTCAATCAGAGACAGGTTTGGACGCAGTTCATCTGCAACTCGTGTCACTGCACTGACATTTAAAATGCAATTGGGATAAAACTATTGGAGGTTCATCAGACCCGGCACTGCAAAGAAATGCAAAGTCTTTTTGGTACCGAGAAACATCTTGAATCGTTTCGGGAAGTTCTGGGCCATCCCATCCCTCCCTCGCTCCCTCCCCCGGTGGCGTCACATACGTGTGTACTTTTATTTTGATAATCGCTTCCAAGTCTAGCAGAGCCTGCTGAAATTCCCAGCATCAGGCGAGGCGGACTTCATCCGAGCTAAGTGACAAACTGGGCAAGAGCCCCCGCACTCACTGCAAAGCATCATGCAAGATGGGAGAGCGGCTTTAAAGTACAACTCGGCCCAAATCTGGAGAAATGGTCAGAGCTTGTGATTTTTTGGGGAGGGGGGAGTGAAAGAGATGGATAGATCCGACACTTGCGATCCCTACAGGTGTCCCGCTCGGCGAACGCAATGGATCGTCAGTGCTTTGGCTTATCACTACGGGCTGGACCGGGGAGTTGAAAACGAGATCATCGTCCTGGCCACAGGTCTGGATCAGTACCTCCAGGAAATCTTCCACCACTTGGATTGCCAGGGAGAAGGCAGGATCCCGGGGGAGGATTTCCAGACCCTGTGCGAGATCCTGGGGCTGGATGGGAACTCAGAGGCAGAAGAGTGTGCGGGAATCCTGGAGAAGGTGCCAAAGGAGCTCAGCTTCAGGCAGTTTCACGCCAAACTGTGCGGTCATTTCAGTACCAGAGCCGGCTGCCAGTACGAGACAGGGCGGTTGCTGGTCGGCAAGGAGAGCCAGCACATTGAGACTCAGATCCGATTGAGGAGTCCGCTCAGGCGGAGAAAGAAAACCATTTGCATCGGCCAGTCCGTTTCATCGTTATCTCCTCCAGAGGAGAAGCGCAACAGAGCATCTTCAGTAGACAGGCAGCGGAGAGGGCTGGCGTGCAGACAGCACCATTCCTGCAGCAAGGAATGTTATGAGGACATCGTAGCCTTGGAAGAAGCGGAAGACAAGATCGCCAAGCTAGAACTGGAGAATGAAAGCCTTCGAGAACTGGTGGAGGACATGAGAGCCGCTTTACAGAGCAGCGATGCTCGTTCACTAGCCCTCCAGGTCGGGCTGTGGAAGAGTCACGCCAAGCATGAATCCCAGAACTGCTTCCTCGCCTGGACAAGGTTGGCCACTTCCCGAAATCGCCAAAGCACCGCCAACCAGAGCAAGGGCCTGCAGAGCGTACTGAAGGAGATGGAGCTGATCCGCAGCTCCAGGGATGGGCAGATCGAAGAGGCAATCAGGTTCAACCAGGAGCTGGAGAGGGAGTTGAGCAGATCGCAGGATGCTCTGCTGAAGCTGGAAGAGTGCAACAGGAAGCTGAAGAAGGAGCAATTGCAGATGAGGAAAAGAGTGGAAGAAGCGCGCCAAGCTTTGTTGGGAAGCCTAGAGAAAGTGAAAGAACTGGAAACGAGAGCGAAACAAGTTCCATTCTTACAGAGGAGTGTAGCACAACTGGAATCGGAACTGCAATATTACAGGTAGGACGCGCAGTAAAGAGTATCATACAATAGTCATTTTCATTTGTCAAGTAAGGATTGTTTGCACAAAGCAAGCACTCCAACACTCATTAGAGACCAATTTGATCCAATCTGTAATTGAAGGGCAAGTTTAAATGTTCTAGAACAATAATACATTACAATCGGTTCGGAAATGTTCTAATTTGTGTTTTAAGTTGAAACTCATTGAAACTTTTCGAGACATTGAAAATAAAATAAAAATCCTATTATGCAATCTCCCTCAGGCAAATACACTTCCTACTTTTTAAACATCCGCGATATTACAGGTTGTGTTGTTTTCAAGCTTTAATGTAAGTCCTATCATCTTTTTCCCACTACCAGCCATCTCCTTCCAACCATCCTGCCCCCTTCAACATCACCTCAATGACAAGCATGGAACTCATGGATTTCTTTGGCACTAAGATTGAAACCATCTATTCAGCTGCCTCTGCTACATCCCTTCCATCCTATTGCCCACCAAGCCAAACTTCACCCTACCTTAGCCCTGAACTCATATCTTTCTCTCGGTTCTCTCCTATCTTCATGCCCTCTCTATGCTCATCTCATCCATGATGAACCCACCTCCTGCTCACTCGACCCTATTCCTACTAAATCACTCACCAGTCAACCTACCTTCCTGGCTCTCATGCTAGATAATATAATAAATAGGTCCCTCTCCTCAGGTATGGTTTCCCTCCCTTTCAAATCTCCACCCTCCTCATAAACACGCTTCTGTCCTAGAAAACTACCACTCCATCCCAAGCCTCCCTTTCTTGTCCAACGTTCTTGAATGTGTTGTTGCATCCCAAATCCATGCCCATCTTTCCTGTAATTTCATGTTTGAACCCCTGTAATTAGATTTCTGCCCTGCTGCAGCACTGAAATGGCCCTAATCAAAGTCCTCTATGACTGTGTTTAGGTGCACGTTCCCTCCTGATCCTTTTCATGCTCTGCAGCCTTTGAACCACTCCATCCTCCTCCCACACCCCTCCTCCATTGTACATCTAAGTGGGACTGGCCTTGCCTGGTTCCAGACTTACCTATTCAGTCATAGTCAGAGAATTCCCTGCAATGGCTTCTCTTTCTACCCTGCACTGTTATCTCTGGCATCTCCAAAGATCTATCTTTGGCCCCCTCCTATTTTGCATGTAAATGCTATAAGTAGAACTTCTGTGGGGGTTCTCCTGATATTTTGCCTTAATTTTGACTGAAGGTCAGTGAAAACCCTAGAGAAATGATGATAATAGCTTTTATGCTATTTTGCTGGGATTTCCACCAACCTTTCACCAAAACTACACCGGGAGGTCTGGTCTACACCTGTACAATCAGATCAGCCATGATCTTATTGAATGGTGGAGTAGGCTCGAGGGGCCGAGTGGCCTACTCCTGCTCCTAAATCTCACTACACAGTGAGATTTTGTCAACAAGCATTGATGTTCAATAGGATTTTGTTCCTTCCAGTAGTTTCTGTTGCTGTGAGGGTACCATTTCTACATTTGACCATTTTGTCCCAGGATGTTAATTGTTGCTGCAATTGAAGTGGCTGCAAAAAAAAAATGCCAAGGGTTTGTGTTCTCCTAATGTTCCATGGTTTACAACAACAACACCAAATTGTATTTATATAGTGCCTCTAATGTAATAAAATGTTGCAAAGCATTTCACAGGGCATTATCAAACAAAATGGAATATAGAACCACATAATGAGATATTAGGTCAGATGACCAAAAGCTTGGTGAAAGAGGTAGGTTTCAAGGAATGTCTGAAAGGTGGAAAAAGAGGTAGAGAGGCAGAGAGGTGTAGGGAGGGAATTCCAGAGTTTAGGGCCTGGACACCTGAGAGCATGGCCATCACTAATTAAAATCAGGGATGCTCAAGGGCCCAGAGTTGGGGGAGCACAGCTATCTCGGACAGTTGTAAAGCTGGAGGGAGTTTCAGAGATAGGGAGAGACAAGGCCATGGAGGGATTTGAAAACAAGAATGAGAATTTTAAAATTGAGGCATTGCTTAACTGGGAGCCAGTGTAGGTCAGCAAGCACCAGGGTGGTGGCAATGGTTCCACTAAGTTACGTGGCCATGCAGCAACCCGAATGTTACTGTTCAGGTCGTGCTACCACATGTGCACAGCTGTGCAAAAACTTTAAAGGGCCCAAGCACTCAAACAAATTGCCCACGTGCATTGGTGATGGGTTATTGGGACTTGGTGCGAGTTAGCTCATGGGCAGCAGTTTTAAAAATGGAAGGCAAATTTGTGAGTTGAAATCAAATGCAGATGTGGCAACACCTGATGCATTATGTTGACATCTGTCAGTCATTTATAGGCCTTGGCATGTTAGAGGACACCTGTCTTCACTGCCTCTGCTTCAGTATGGAATCACTGTCATCCTTTACATCAGACATCTGGACTTCTACCACTGTAGGTATGAAGTTTACTAAAGCTCTAACCTTTGATACCAGTGGATCCTTGCAAGCCACTGCAGGGAAAATCTACCACATCAGCCATTCTGTAATCTATAGATGCATCAAATAACTGATAGATGTGATGTCTACAAGACACAGCACTTTAATCACTTTCTCTGTGGACTGGAGTTATCAGTTGAACTGGGATAGAACTTTCAATGGGTGGCAGCATTTCCAAGATTTCAACATGTACTAGAATATAGTTACCATCATCAGCGCTCCTCACATCGACCCCACTGCCTACATGAACAAAACAGTTTGCAACATTCTGCAGCCAATCTGCACCTGCATTATGGGCACCATCATAAATTGTTAAAGGTGTCTTTTTAGGTATCCAGGTGTCTGAATTAAACAGTCGTTAGGCCCCTTGAATATGCTAATAAGGGGCTAGGGTTCAAAGGAAAAGAAAGTCGCTCGAAATGTAAAACGGGATGTTGATTTGCTATTACCCACTGTTTGCCTGGTGACAAAAGTTAAAATTCTTCCCTCTGCATCCAGTTCATGCCAACCTAGTGGCACTAATGAATTTCTTCCCCTAACTGGTCTATAAAACCCACCATAGAAATGACTTGAGAATCCTTAAGACCAAAGACGTATCTGTTCATTTTTAAGTCAATGGCCTATTGTTTCTTGCTGCTTTTGCTTCCCATTTTGACTGCTACTGTTGCTGTGAAAATCCAGTGCTAATAGCCCCAAACAGATATGTCAAGCTATACTTTACAGCTGTTTTTATAAATTGTCCTAAATTGAGATTTGAAATCTGAAGTAACAATTTGGTTTCCCTTTCACCTGGTTCACTCATGTGAAGAAATACCAGTAGATGCAACAAACATATTTCCACTGTCAATGTCACAACAAAGTGTCATCACCACCAATTTCCTCTTCCATGTATGAAAAACTACAAAAAAATTTAAACATTTTCCCTGCACACTATGAGTGTTATAAATAATCTAGGTCTGCAGTACCAGTAAAATATGAGAAAAACCTCCCTACACAGACTTACAATGGTAATGGCTGATCTGTTAAAATTCTGCTGCTCCCTTCTTTCTTCTCCAAGTCATCTTTCCATAATGGTAGCCAGGAAAACGGTGAGGTCTTCAGTGACTCAGTTTGGCCACTGAGGGTTGGGAAAAAGGACAGCATCACTCAATGCCACAAGAAGTATTATGGTGTATTTTGGAAAGAAGGATAAAGTGATATCATTAACCTATGTGGTATGTATAGAAAATACCAGTAAGGAATGGAAAAAATCACCCAATATATTCTAGTTAAAAAAGTAACTTTGTGACTCATTCCTCATACATGTTATAAATTGGCAGTCCACCGTGTCTTAATCTACAATATTAAGAAAACTGATTATACGCAACAGGTGAAAAATAATTAATCAGACAAAGCTTATCCATTGCTTCTTTGTACAGTATATTTAGATTAAGACTATTTTTTTCTTCAAGGCCAGTGTTTGTGGTGTTCGGAAGGCCTAAGATAATATCTTATTAAATGACTGTCTTTCTCCTGCCTGGATGCATTCACTGCATTCAGGGTAAATCACAGGAACACAATAGCTGTGGCACATTGCAGGATCTTTCCATTCAGTGCAGAGGACCAGATTCTATACAGAATGAGAAATACCATCAATCACCAGACACTTCCTTTATCTGTAATTATATGTGTGTCCACTAGATAAGAACTTCTCTGCTGTCTCATGGCAACCTGCATTCAAAATAAGTCATTGTATATTTCCATTTACTTTACATGACTATAAACTATGCTAATTGAACAATTCTCAACCTAACATTAATAAAAGCCTTTTATATATTGCTTCTATATATTAGATTTCCCATGCTGATTTTAATTAGCTTCAAGGTCTGGTTGCTGAAAAGTTATCTTTGAATATTGCCTTTTAAACTGTTGGGATAGGGCATGAGGTGAATGTTAACTTGCAAGGGGGAGCACGTGTAAGTGCATGCGAGGGCTTAAAGAAGGAAAGAAATGCCAGTGTTTTAGGAACCTGCCATGATTTGGTCAAATTCCGCATTTAAGCTGTGCATGGTTCAAAGCACATAGGCAACCCCATGGGACAGGCGGGACGGTGATTTAAATATGCAGAAAGCCAATTGTCTGAAAAAGTAACCCTGCATTCTGGCTGTAACTGCCAGCGCTCACATTTCCTGGGCTATGTAAAGGTTGCCAGGGTCAACAAGGCATTGCCAGTGGTGGTCAACATTACCACAGCCCTGAATTTCTTCGCCTTTGGTTCCTTCCAGAGATCTGCTGGTGACATCTGCAGGATTTCACTTTCTGCTGCACACAAGTACATCTCACAAGTGGCTGATGCTATGTTTGTCAAGGCCGCCACTTATGTCTACTTGGCCACTGATGAGGCCAGTCAGAACAAGAAGGCCCTTGTATTTGCTGCAATGGCTGGATTCCCACAAGTGCAAGAAGTCATAGATTGCACCCATGTGGCAAACAAGACGCCTTCAGATCAGCCAGGAGTTTTTTTTTATTCATTCATGGGATGTGGGCGTCGCTGGCCAGGCCAGCATTTATTGCCCATCCCTAATTGCCCTTGAGAAGGTGGTGGTGAGCTGCCTTCTTGAACCGCTGCAGTCCATGTGGGGTAGGTATACCCACAGTGCTTTTAGGAAGGGAGTTCCAGGATTTTGACCCAGCGACAGTGAAGGAACGGCGATATAGTTCCAAGTCAGGATGGTGTGTGATTTGGAGGGGAACTTGCAGGTAGTGGTGTTCCCATGTATTTGCTGCCCTTGTCCTTCTAGTTGGTAGCGGTCGCAGGTTTGGAAGGTGCTGTCTAAGGAGCCTTGGTGCATTGGAGTATTCAACAATCGAAAGGGAATCCACTCCCTTAATGTTCAGCTGGTAAATAACCACTGGAAGATAATCATGCATGTCTGTGCAAGATCCCCAGGAAGCTGCCATGATGCCTTCATTCTGCAGTTGTCAAGTGTCCCACAGATCTTTTGAACTCCAAGCAGACTCAGCAGATGGCTGCTTGGAGACAAGGAATATCCTCTAAGGACATGGCTGATGCCACCTGTGATGAGTCACTGATGCACAGGAAAGGTACAACAGAAGCCACATCAGCACAAGAGTGGTCATTGAGCAAGTCATTCAGCTGCATGGACAGATCTGGGGGTGCCCCTGACTATGCACCAACAAGGGTGTTCTGAATGATAGTGGTGAGCTGTGCCTTGCATTGCACAGCAGGGTGGACTGCAGCTGCAGGAGGAGGAAGGTGATGACTCTTCAGAGGTGGAAGAGGAAGAGAAGGAGAAACAGGAGGATGTGGAGGATGAGGAGGAGTCTGTTGTGGCCGAGGTCCCTGCAGTTGCACATCTAGCTGCCAGAGATGCCCAGGATGGACTCATACAGGCACGATTCAGCTAACCTGAGGCTGCGCAGGCCATGTGGCTCACCAATGCTGAACCCACTGCCCCGCGTCCCCCCCAAACACAAAATGTTCCCACAGTCCATTTCACTCACACCACTACTTGTCTTTGACTCCTGTCATACCATTTACCGAAAGGTAAGAGCTGGAGAGCATTTGCTGCACTTCAGTGAGGTGCTGAGCGACCAAGGCAAGGCTTTCCTATATCCTATTTAAACTGATAGACTGAGTGTGCATGCCTTTGCTGAGGGCTCGCATGTTCTCAGTTGCCTGCTGCATCTGATGCTCTATGGCCAGTGTTTCTGTGGAGGTGGACATCAGCGCAAAGGTCGTGACATCATGCCACTCATGTTAGAGATGGATTCCTCCAATCTCTCTCCAATGATCTGCAGTGTCTCTGGAAAGGCTGATTGGCCTCACAGATTTTCTGTTGCTGCTCTGGAATAGTGCTGTTGGTTGATGATTCTTGAGGCTCAGCAATTGTGTCTAGTTGAGCAGAGCTTGAAGGATTCTGTGGCCTCTGATGGGGACTGTCAACTGTTGTCTGTGTCTCCAACACCTGCTTCTGCTCACTTGTGATGTATGGCTGACCGTGTGACAACCCAGCTACCTGCCTTGAAGCTCCCCCCCCCATCCCGCCCCCCCCGCAACTGAGGTGTGTGTATCTGAACTGGTGGAGGATGTGCATGAGTGGTGTGACTGTGTTTCCTCAGAGTCCATACCCTCCTCTAAGGACTTTTCAGCCCTCTGCTACACCACCTCGAGCATCACACTTGAATGACCTGTGGGAGATGAAAGACATGCATTGAAACTGACAAGGGGAAATAGTTCAAAGTCATCATTGTGTAGATGGTCATATTTTAGTTACAGGTGACACCACATCAACATGAGTGATTGTTGTGTGATATTTGACTGTGTGGTATCTAATTTTGGTGGTGATTTGGAGGGCCAAGCCCGGATCTCTGCCTCTCCCAGGAGGTCTGCACTCTCTTCTCCTGCAGCAAGAGAAAGCAGACAGTTCTGAGTGTGAAAAATGGATTGTGATAAGATGATGGAGGGGCAACATTTGTGGAGGGTGACTTTGAGGGATAGGTGTGAGATGGCAAGAGATGAGGCTGAGTGTCAGTGGTGGCTGCTCAGATGAGGATATGAGTAAGTGCCTCAAGAGAAAGGAGTGGATGGAGTTGCAAGGTGTTTTGGTCTGAGGAGTGCTGGTGAAGTCAGAGTGAGGGGGTTAGCACTTGAATATGATATGCCACTCACCTTTCCTGCCCTGACGAGGTTGTGGAACCTCTTCTGGCACTGTATTCACGAGTGAGGCCCCACACTCCTGCTGCCCACCATCTCAGCCACTTCCAGCCACACTTGCTTCATTTCTGAGATTGGCCTCTTCCTCCTGTCCGCTGGGAAGAGTATGGGTGGAATTTTACAAGCCCTCCAACGTCGGAGGTTGTGGCAGGGGGGGGGGGGGGGTCTGGAAAACTCTTCCGGGAGAGGCCCGCCAAGACCCCTGATGACGGGAAGGTCCCGCCGCATTTTACTGGCAGCTGTGAGGCCTCAGTGCGGCCTCCACCACCACTCACCCCAACCCCGCCGCTTGGCGGTGAGGCCTTCATTTTAATATTCAAATAAATTACAATACATGTAAATTAACTCACCTGGACCCAGCGGCCGTCCCATGCTGATATTCTGGCCAGTGGCCGGAACTCCCGTGCCTTCGGATCTCCATTTAGAAATCCGAGGCGAGACACTGGTGGGGAGCGGGGGGGAGTGAAATTCTCAGGGCTGGGGGGTGGAGTGGAGAGAACTTTTCTTATTGGTTGTGGGGATGGTGGGAAGGGGTTGAGGGTTAAAGGTGCTGAAGTTCGGGGGGGGAAAGTTTGTAATAGCAAAAGGTGTTTTTTGGGGGGAATAAGTCAATTTCTTTATTGAGTACTCAATGGGGGTGTGGAGAGGGGATTCAAAGTTAAATTAAAATTTCATTGACATTTTTATAGGAGTGGGACCTTTAAAAATTTTAATTTAACTGAAGTGCTTGAATCCCTTTAAAAATGGCACCAGCACCTGTGCGGTGGCACTGGACGCCGTTGTCGGGGACAATGCAGCCGCCCCCTCCATGTCATCAGGGGTGGCCATTCCACCCCCTCCATTTAAATGATCCCCAACACGTAATATAGCAGGGGCTCAGCGATGGCTAGCCTCAAAGCGCGCTGCTGTGATCAGCGGTGCGCGCGTAAAAATCGGGCCTATGTCTCTGCAGGCCCTTATAACCCATGGCATGACCTCCGGGGATGCCTTAGAGAACCGGGTAGGGGGCAATCTTCCAAAGTTGAGGCTCCATCATTGAAGTTGCTGTCTGTGTCCTGACAGTAGTAGCATGCATCCATTCTAATCCCTGCCAGGGTCCCTTCAAGTAGTGAGGCTTGAAC
Source organism: Heterodontus francisci (assembly GCF_036365525.1). Lineage (NCBI taxonomy): Eukaryota > Metazoa > Chordata > Chondrichthyes > Heterodontiformes > Heterodontidae > Heterodontus > Heterodontus francisci. Next base: position 65,183,941 of record NC_090389.1, read on the forward strand.
AGTCAGGTGTTGGTCGTCATCACACCCGTGACTCCGATTGGCTAGGAAACCTGGAAGTGGGATACTAATGCTGCGGGTGATGTTAAAAAGCCACAGCAAAGCTGGCTCCACTAACTTTTCGGTTCCCAACTGCTGCAGGCCTCCTTCGTTGCATAGGTCCATCAGCTCTGTCCTTAGTGCCTGAATAACACGTCACAATTTTTCTAAAACATGTCTCTAGTTAGATTTGCTTTGTATCAACTTCATCACAGAAAGTCATCGAAGTGTTATTGTGTAGAGTCTAAAGAAAGTTAACAGTACAAAGGGATCTTGTTGGAATCTAGAATGCAGTTCCTGCAAACCTAAGTCTGTTATAAGATAAAGCAAACCAGCAAAGGGGTGAAGGATTGGACAATTAGAAACACTTCTACAAAGAGTTGCAGAGTAGAACAGAGTAGAAAGGTGGGGGATGTCCAAAATCCAGACAGGCTGACATTGATCTAGGATCCTGATAGGGAGATGCATTATGACCAGAAGCCAAAAATAAATATAAACATAAAATCATGTCATTATCAAGTGGCATGTTTGAGTACTAAAAATAATAAGTTGTAGTTGTCGCCGTAAACTGTGAAAATTATAATTATCATCTGACCCCAAGATTAGATTACAGTTTTAAGATTATTCCTCACTATCATTTTCATAGCATACTATTTAGTTTTATGTGGAGGCCTTAGTCACTTTTAGGCATGTTTTTGGCTGGCAGGAGGCATGAGTGCAGGTATGGGGTGGAAATTTTCTGATGTCAGGACCAAAAACAGGTTGCAAGCTCACTGGTGATGCCTGGCCACCAACCTTTTTTTCATTTGTTCGTGGGATGTGGGCATTGCTGGCTAGGCCAACATGTATTGCCGTTGAAGTGTTAGGCCATTTCAGTGGGCATTTAATAGTCAACCACATTGTTGTGGGTCTGGAGTCACATGTAGACCAGGAAAGGACAGCAGGTTTCCTCCCTAAGGGTGAATTAGTGAACCAGATGAGTTTTTACAACAATCGACATTGGTTTCATGGTCACAATTAAACCAGCTTTTTTAATTCCAGATTTATGAATTGAATTTAAATCTCACCATCTGCCATGATGGGATTCGAACCCATGTCCCCAGAACATTAGCCTGGGTTTCTGGATTACTAGTCCAGTGACATTATCACTATACCACCACCTCCCCTACAAAATGTTAACAGAGGTGGCCAATTACGAAGCTGCCTCCAGAAGCAACAAGCACCCAGTTTTCCCAATCGGAGGGCCTGCAGCCATGTCCTGCCGGCAACCCCACCAGGAAAGGTGGGTGCTGCTTTGGCAGGCAGCAGAATGCAAGGGCGCCTCAAGATGGAGATACCTCGGAAGATGTGTGAAATTTTAAAAATAATTTGTGGTAACACCCGCCAGGCGAACATTGTGGAGGGGGTTCCCCTCCAAAGGATGGCTTGTGGCCGCAGCTGTAGCCCTGTGGCAGAAGTGGCTCCGATGGGTGGGCAGGGGGAGGGAGAATAAATAAAGGAGGCCTTGCTGGCCCTCGGCCTACCACGGGGAGGCCACTATGGGGACCTGCCAGGCTTTTCCCGCAGCGTAGAGCTTGTCCACTGCCGGTAAATCCTGGTGACGTCCCCAATCTGGCCCCAGGGGGCCAGGTACCTGCCACTGATTGGCTACTTACCATTGCTGGGCGGGTAGCTGTTTCCATTTCTCACCCACATCCGGTAAGAACACCCCAAGGCTGGAACACTATTCTGCAGATTTTCCCTCTGCCCGCCTCCAAAGTCACCTCTACTTGGCTGGTAAGATCCCACCAAGTAAATCCAGCACCCACCGTGTTTATGAGACATGCGAGCTTTTACACTAAATATGGCAATAAATAACATTATTACTGTTAACTTGTTGAGAAATAGCTTATACTGAATACTAGGAAATTCTGTGGCTTGTCCATATTTTAATTGCACGAATGATTCCTTTTTAAATTTATTTTTCTCCATACTGCAGTCTTTTGGTAAATTTTCTCTCCCAGGTGGCTGATATCCAATGACACACAGTGGGAAACCTTTTAGACCCATGTTTTATTTTGCTCATTAATAATTTTGGTTGTTTGTTGATGTTTGGTTTCTTGTTGCCCTAAATGGGCTGTTTTGTCTGCTGTCATGAGGCTTCAATTGTTTACCGTCAGCAATGCTGTAAGTATTTTCTCAACATCTTTACACTTGAATGACTAATTTAAATAGACTATTTTTCAACCTGGGATGAAGGAACAGTGTTATGTTACTCAGCAGCATTAAAGGGCAATGATAGCTTTATATCACTTATTAGACTTATGCTTATTTTCATTAAAACTTGCTTGAAATCTCTTCCTGCTAAGACCACTTCCCAGAAAATAACAAAAAAAAAGTTGAATGAGCAGTTTATCTGCTTTGACATAAGCAGGGAACATGACACCTTCACAAGACAGTCTGCTAGGAACTCTCCCAACAGCTACCAATGCCCTTTAAGAGAATATTTTCACTTGACTGACCGGATGATGGAATTCAGCACTACTATAAACACTAACTATAAACTATCTTGGCTATAATCTGCTATCAGTAACTGCATAGTTAATGTTGTGTATGATAATTAATTCCAATAAGCCACAGTAGCACTATCACCCTCTTATCAGCATTGACTGCAAAAGTCTAATAGTTCATGTAAAATCAATGACTACAATGTCAATTCAGATGTTTTAAACAAGGTACCAAACTGTTGACTGTGTAACTTTGGTAGGAAAGATTTCATGAAAGCTAGAAAAACAAATAGATTGTCCATTAAAATCAATGGAATGAAAATTAGGCAGGTGCTGTAAAAGACAGATGATCTGTTCTCCTAAATTAATGATCAGTTGGTGAAGGCAAATATCTATCCCAATATTTAGTTAACTGCGATATTATTCAGGCTATGGCTGGGTTTGAGAAGTGGCAACTGATTTTGATCCCCTCCACTAGATGGGAATGGAGTGGTAGCATGATTAAAATAACAGTACAGTACTTGCTACCCCATTCCTGCAATATCTAGGTTGCCACCATTTTAGTTGGAGCCTTGAAATGGGCAGTCCATGCCCTGCCATTTTACCTGACATCAGTAGTTCTGAACTCAAACATTAACCAGTGCCTTCTTTGGACAATGGGATAATTTGTGTGCATCTTCTTATAGAGATACTGATTCCCTGTGGCATTGTTCGCAGGATCTTGGGAACATGTTGGTGTAATGGAAAGTATATTATTGTGGTATATTTTAGTTACCATTGGAAGTGGAAGGGTATATTGGTCAGAAAAGAAATTAGTGTAAAACAAAGTAAATGATACAGAGATGTTACATAGAAGTTGAAATTAATGTAATTCATTGAAAAAACTGATGAAGTTGTATATTGGAAGGTTTACACATAATTGTAGTTTAGGAATAAAGAAAATAAGTAGCAAAATAAATTTATGTGAACAATACTAAATTGTATGTTTAAATGCATTTAATTTATATCTAGTGTATGCAGTAGGCTCTCACACCCTACTCCAGTGGCTTTTCTTAAGGTTTAACCCTATACAATAGCTCCTGACAGTTTGTTCAACAATGAAGGGCATATCAACAATGCATGATTCCGTCTTCACTTGATGCCAACACACATACATGTTGTCCAGATCAGGATAATGTAATTCAGCACAGAACAGGAATTGAATCTGTGACATTCTGGTTTATGTGGGACTGTTAAATGGGCCTGTTAACAGTTGTGCCACGTGAGGAGATAATTATTTTATAGCATATAATAATGGTGGAAAGTTCAAATAGAATATCTACATAAAAGGCAAATACAAAATATGTTTTTGTTACCATGCTTCTATTTAATCGCAGTCTCAATGTAAAGAAGAATGGTTCTGAAAGTATTTAAGTTAAGAATGATTTTGTTAGTCCTTCTCACCTTAAAGGCAGATTGTGCAGTTTTAATGAGATTGTTAGTCTCACAGAATCACAGAATATCAAATATTTGTGCTTAATGAGCTTAGCAAGCACTATTAAGCACATTTTAGGGACATGAGGATTATCTAAAACTTGTACAGATTTTATTGTTTGAGGAAGACTCATTGATGCCCAATTCAGAATCACAAATTCAACACTTGTCATGTTATAAACATTATTTCTATTAATAATGCATTTCTTTATTATTGTTGTAGTGAATGTTCATCATTTAATTTTTTTCTTCCTTCTTGAGGAAAGGTTTGTATCGTGGGCAAGTATTTAAATATGGTGGGGTAGCATTTACACTTAGGGCACAATCAGGATTGTGCTTGATGTTGTGCTGGTTAGGTTACAGTTCAAGTGCAATCAGGCAGTGTAATAGAACGTAATTGTTGCTTTTTTCACTCTCAATTTTAAAGGTATCCTTGATGTATTTAAGATGTATTCTGGTTCAGTTTTATTAATTCAACTGAAAGTGGGTTTATCACTAAAAATAGGCATGTCCAGTCTTACCTGCGAGTAACCAGATGTAAAATCTCTGAAAATGACTTTAAATTGCTGAAAATGACTTTAAAAACTATACTGAACCATTTAACAGTTTCATTGGGTACACTGGTCAGTTTGTTAGTAAATTAGGTAATCTTTAATATGAGAAAACTTTTAAAATGTGTCTACTAGTGCCTGTGCGTCTAAGAAAAGGGGTGCAATCTGAAAAGCCTTTCCAAACCAGCGCAGTCTGTGGAAACTCATTATTTCGACTGGAGGCCATGATCAGTTTCATAGATGGGGCCCGATTCAGGTGAGTTCAATCTAGAGCCAACGTAAAAGATCGCAGAGAAATTGCTCAATTTTTTTCCCTGGTCTGGCTGATGTGGCCCAAATTGCACTGAGATAACTAGTGCAAACAAGTGGAAACTCAACTCTGACATTTATTTACAATTGCAGTTTTGTGAAATGTTTAAATAAGGCATTGATGCAATTTTGTTTGGCCTGTTGCTCCTCCTTTCTGTCATATTTAAATGTTTCATGATAATTTAAAATTAGGGGAATTATTTCAAAGTATACGTGATAAGTGATCATGTTCAGCTGAGTAAAACTACTGGAACAACGCACCGGTGGAACGTAACAGCATAAGAAATTGGAACAGGAGTAGGCCATTTGACCCTTAGAGCCTGCTCCGGCATTCAGTATGATCATGGCTGATCTTCTATCTTAACTGCACCTTCCCATACTATCCCCATATCCTTTAATTCCCTTAGTATCCAAAAAGCTATTAATCTCTGTCATGAATATATTCATTGACCGAGCATCCACAGCCCTCTGGGATAGAGAATTCCAAAGATCTGCACCATTTGTGTGAAGAAATTCCTCCTCATCTCAGTTCTAAATAGCTGACCCCTTATTCTAAGACTGTGAACTCAAGTTCTAGACTCCGCAGCCAGGGGAAACATCTTGCAAGCATTTACCCTATCAAGTCCCTTCATAATTCTGTATATTTCAATGAGATTATCTCTAATTCTTCCAAATTCTAGGGAATATACATCCAGTCTACGCAATCTCTCCTCATAGGATAATCCCCTAACCCCAGGAATCTGTCTAGCGAATCTTTGTTGCATTACCTCAAAGGCGAGTATATATCCTTCCTTAGGTAGGGAGACCAAAACTCTACACAGTACTCCAGATATGATCTCACCTAGGCCATATATAATTGCAGTAAGACTTCTTCACTCTTACACTACAATCACTTTGTAACAAAAGGCTAACATACCATTTGCTTTCCTAATTGCTTGTTGTACCTGCATGTTAATTTTTTGTGATTCATGTGCAAGGACACCCATGTCCCTCTAAATACCAACATTTCCCACTCTCAGCATTTAAAGAATATTCTGTTTTTCTATTTTTCCTTCCAAAGTGAGTAACTTCACACTTTCCCACATTATATTCCATGTGTCATGTTCTTGCCCTGTCTATATCCCTTTGTAAGAGTCTTTGTGGCCTTCTCACAGCCACCTTATTTCCCACCTAACTTTGTGTTATTAGCAAACTTGGATACATTACACTCAGTCCCCTCATCTACTTCATTGATATAGATCGTAAATAGCTGAGGCCCAAGCACTAATCCTTGCAGTACCCTGTTGGTTACAGACTGCCAACCCAAAAATGAAAAGTGATGTGATTTTTTTTTTCTTAAAATTGGAATTGGGCTCAATTATATTTCCATTGTGTTACCACTAAATGTTGTTAATGCCATGATATTTGTAATGCTGATACTTTTAAGCCACCTTAAATAGTAACAATAACCCCCTTCTCATTAGCAGTAACTGGGATTTTTGTCCAATATTGATGGGTAGGGACTGGGAATTATTTTCCAACAGCTTTCAGCCTGGGGTTTGACAGAACTAACATTGTCAGAATGGGAGTAGGGCAGTGATGGTGGGACTGTTCTGTTTCCATGTCTGGTTGTCTGAATAGAGAGTCTCATGATCTCTAGCACCAGCTGAGCACAGATCACAATTAGTATTTATGTCATTAATAGCAATTTTGATTTCCTATCAGATGATCCTAAACTGCTAAGAGCCAGAAATGATTTATTAAAATTATTTCCCAGCACTCCACCATAATAATGGCGGCATGAAAGCAGAGTGGAAGTATGCTTTAAGTTACCTAATGTTAACTAGTTCTATATCACATCACTACTAAATTAGATTTTTAGTGCCACAACACTGCATCTGTCAACTAGTGATGAGGTAGTGATGGTACAAATAGCACAAACAGAATCTTGCCCATTCATTCTGTCTTTAGTATATCCATTGGGCCACTTCCTATAGTAGGTAGAAAATTTGGTTACAAACCATTCCTTCTGTAGCTTATTCTGATAAATTTGGTGAATTTATGGCAGAATATTGTTCAACTATTTCAAAACCTCCATCACAAGTTCAGTAATTTTCTCAGATGGAATACTTTGCTGTAGGGCATGTTATATCTAGAAAGTTGATTAAGTCAGATGAAAAATCGGATTAAGGTTAACCGAAATTCCAGTTGAAGCTTCAATGTAGAAAGTACACTGCTCCATCATAAACTGGAGAGTGGGTTGTCCAATTGCAACCCTTTGAAACCTATTAAAGCTAATGCTGAAATAATTGACACTGTATTGTATCACCAAACCGTCCTTAAAGTTTAAGCAGAAATATAGGGCTGGACTTTAAGGAGCCTTCGATGTCGGCCTCCATGGCGGGGGGAGCCTGAAGATGGCCCTGGATAAGGCCCGCTACGGTCCTCGATACCAGCAGGGCCCGGCCCGTTATTACTGGCGGTGGCAAGGCCTCGTGGCAGCCCCACTCGCGACGCTCGGTGACGGAACCATAATTTGAATATTTAAATCAATTAAAATAATTAAATAAACTTACGTCACCTTCCGATGTCCCGCTGTGATCTACGGCCTGGCAGCAGTCTCTCCCATGCCTTTGGATCCCCGTCCGGGGAAACGAGGTGCAACACTGGTGGGGAGGGGGTGGAAGTAAGTTTATCAGTGCGGGAGGGAGGGGGACAGGGTCAAATTAATGTCATGGGTGTAGGGGATGGTGGGAAGGGTTGTAGTTTAAAGTTTGTGCAAGGTCAGATGTAAAGGTAAGTGTTTTTTAGGGGGGAAAGGGCAAATAATTAATCTAATTGTTATTGGGGTGGGTGGGAGAAGGGCAAAAGAGATGTATTTATTTAATTTTATTAAATGTTTCTTTAAATATTTAAATATGCCGGTAGAGCTAACAGCTCTTTAAAAATAGCATTAGCGCCTGCGCAAGGCAGCTGACGCCATTGCTGGGGCGGACAACCTGCCCCCTCCGCGTGATTGGGGGTGGGGCAACCCGTCTCGGCTATTTAAGTGAGCTGCTGCGCTTGGAATCGTGGCAGCTCTTTGGCGTGTGGCCCACAGGGCTGGGCCGCCTTTTTTCGCAAAATTCAGCCCATAGTTTTAATTACAGGTGACCTCTAGTCTCAACTGCAAAAGGGAATATTTTGTCCCTTCGAATGCATCTTTTGTCCAGTTAGTAAAGAACCTAGTTGTACCTTGGTTTATGTGTTTCTTGTGTCATCCAGTGGGATTTTTTAATTCAGTCACAGCATGTGGGCATCACTGGCAAGGCCAGTATTCATTGCCCACCCCTAATTGCCATTGAGAAGGTGGTGGTGAGCTACTTTCTTGAACTTCAGCAGTGCATGTGGTGTAGGTACTCCAACAGTACTGCAAAGGAGGGAGTTCCAGGATTTTGACCCAGCAACAATGATACAGTTCCGAGTTGAGATGATGTGTGATTTAGAGGGGAACTTGCAGGTACTGTTGTTCCCATGCATCTGCTGTCCTGGTTCTTCTAGGTGGTAGAGGTCACGGGTTTGGGAGGTGCTTCAGAAGAGTTCTTGGTGAGTTGCTGCAGTGCATCTTATAGATGGTACACACTGCAGCCATGGTATACCGATGGTGTAGGGAGAGAATATTTAAGGTGGATTGGGTGCCAATCAAGCAGGCTGTTTTATCCTGGATGGTGTCCAGTGTTGTTGGAGCTGCACTTAGTCAGGCAAGTGGAGAATATTCCATCACACTCCTGACTTGTGCCTTGAAGATGGTGGACAGGCTTTGAGGCATGAGGAGGTGAATTTCCAGCTTCTAACCTGCTCGTGTAGCCCAGTATTTATGTGGCTGGTCCAGTTAAGCTTCTGGTCAATGGTGATCCCCAGTATGTTGATGGTGGGGGATTTGACAATAGTAATGCCATTGAAAGTTATGAGTAGGTGGTTAGATTATCTCTTGTTAAAGATAGTCATTGCCTGGCACTTGTGGGTCATGAAAGTTACATCCCACCTATCAGTCCAAACCTGAATGTTGTCCAGATGTTGCTGCATGCAGGCACGGTCTGCTTCAATATCTAAGGAGTGCAAATGGAACTGAACACTATGCAATCATCAGCGAACATCCCCACTTCTGACCTCATGATAAAGTCATTAATAAACCATAGAAACCTTAGAAAAGAAACCATGGAAAAGTTACAGCACAGAAGGAGACCATTCAGCTGATTATCTCTGCACCGGCTGAAAAACTAGCCATCCAATCTAATCCCACCTTCCAGGACCTGGTCTGTAGCCTTACAGGTTACAGCACTTCAGGTGCATGTCCAGGTACCTTTTAATAAGTTGAGGGTATAGAAACCATAGAAAAGAGCAGCTGAAGATGTTTGGCCTCCAACAACCACAAATATCTTCCTCTGTGCTAGGTATGATTCTAGCCAGTGGAGAGTTTTCCCCCCAATTCCAACTACCTTAAGTTTTACTAGGATTCCTTGGTGCCATACTCAGTCAAATACCACCTTGATGCCAAGAGCAGTCACTTCACTTCTGGAATTCAGCTCTTTTGTCCATGTTTGGACCAATGCTGTAATGAGGTTGGGAGCCAAGTGGTCCTGATCGAACCCAAACTGAGCATTGCTGAGCAGGTTATTGGCGAGTAAGTGTTGCTTGATAACACCGTCAATCACCCCTTTCATTACTTTGCTGATAATTGAGAATAGATGGGGCAGTAATTGTCAGATTGAATTTGTCTGCTTTTTTGTGAACAGGACATACCTGGGCAATTTTCCACTTTGTCAGGTAGATGGCAGTATTTTAACTGTACTGGAATATTGATGAAAATAGAGACATGTTGTTGAAGCTTTTCGTCTTGCGCTCATTAGGACAATCTGCAAGAATACCAATGTAAGGGAAAACAACCACTTCATACTGTATGAGAAGAGAGTGCTGATTGGTTGGCAAGTGAACTCTGATTGGTAGAGGCTTTGCCATGGAGAATGCATTCTCCATAGCAGTATACAGTTGTTGTTTTCCCTTGCATTGGTATTAGTGTCACAGAGCTGTACAGCATAGAAACAGGCCCTTCGGCCCACCTTGTCCATGCTGACCATAATGCCTATCTAAACTAATCCCACCTGCCAGCATTAATTCCATATCCCTCTATGCCTTGCTCATTCAAGTACCTGTCCAGATGCCTCTTAAAAGTTGCTACTGTTCCTGCCTCCACCACCTCCTCTGGCAGCTCATTCCAGATACCCACTATTCTTTGTGTGAAAAATGTACCCCTTTGATCCCCTTTAAACCTCCTCCCTCTCACCTTAAATCTACGCGCTCTAGTTTTAGTCACCCCTACCATGGGAAACAGACTCTGGCTATCTACCCTATCTATGCCTCTCATAATTTTATATGCCTCTATCATGTCCCCTCTCAGCCTCCTTCGCTCCAGGGAAAACAGATCCAGCCTATCCAATCTCTCTTTATAACTCAAGCCCTCCAAACCTGCCAACATCCTTGTGAATCTTTTCTGCACCCTCTTTAGCTTAATCACATCTTTCCTGTAGTGCGGCGACCAGAACTGCACACACTACTCCAAATGCGGCCTAACCAACGTTATGTACAACTGTAACATGACATCCCAACTCTTGTGCTCAGTGCCTCGGCCAATGAAGGCAAGCATGCCATACGCCTTCTTTACCACCCTGTCTACCTGTGTTGCCACTTTCAGGGAACTATGTACTTGCACCGCAAGGTCTCTCTACTCAACAACACTCCCCAGGGCCCTATTCTTTCAGATTGTCCTGATGAGTGCAAGATGAAAAGCTTCGACAACATGTCTCTATTTTCAGCAATACTCAAGTTCTGTACTACCAAATGACGATTTGTACTGGAATAGCTTGGCTAGAGGCATAGCTAGTTCTGGAGCAGAGGTCTTCAACACTACAGCAAGGATGTTGTTGGTGCCCACAGCCTTTGTTGTATCCAGTGCATTCAGCTGGTTCTTGATATCATGTGGAATAAACCGGATTGGCTGAAGACTGGCTTCTGTGATGGTGGGGAACTTCAGGAGTAGGCAGAGATGGATCATCCACTCGTCACTTTTGGCAGAAATTGGTTGCAAACACTTCAGCCTTGTCCTTTGCACTGATGTGCTGGGCTCTGCTGTCATTGAAGATGGGGTTGATCATGGAGCTTCATCTCCCGTTAATTGTTTAATTGTCCGCCACTATTCATGACTGGACGTGGCAGGACTGCAGAGTTTTGATCTGATCTGTTGGTTATGGGATCTCTTAGCTCTGTCTATCACATGCTGCTTCTGCTGTTTAGCATGCATGTAATCCTGTGTTGTAGCTTCACCAAGGATCTTATTTTTAGGTATGTTGGCCCTGCACCTGGCATATGCTTCCACGCTCCTCATTGAAGCAGGGCTGATCCCCTGGTCTATGGTAATGGTAGAATGAGGGATATGACCTAATTTTTAGTAATTTTCAATTACTATTCCTGTACAACTTCTCTTGTACAAGTTTTTCAGTGCTCCTACAAACACCAAAGTCAAATATGAGAGACGACAGTCTCTTTTACAGTTTTATCCGAGCTACACTCTTAAACCACCTATCAAAACAAAAGAAAGTCGATGGTACAAAAATCTTAAATGTAGCTGTCGCGGAATTAAAAAAATGAACAACAGATTGACAGCTGGATTTTAATGAAAGCTTTGATACTAACCAGCTGCGAAGAAAAATGCCCCTTTAGCATTCGGAAGGATTAATAATCGCTGTGTGAAAAACATTGCTGAGCTGGGTTGCCAGGAACAAATGTGAAAGCATCAGAGTTCCAAACAAATTCCACTCATTTTCCTAATTTGGAATTCTCTCACGGACCAATGCTGTGTGTCTTTTTAAACCCATGGTACCTCACAAGAGTTTGCCAGAATACCATCTGTGAACGCTAACAAATGCTAATGTGCATTGTCTGTTAGAAAATGACCAAACCCAATAACTTCTGAGATTTATTGCACTTTGGAGAAAGAATTATCATGAGAATGTTCTAAGAGCAGCAAAGTAGCCTGAAATAATGTTGAGATAGTGCTACAGCAGATTTAGCCTAACAGAGATTATAACACAGCTGTTTGGTGATAAATATAGGGCCCCATGTATCCTTAAGGCACTGAGAAAGAAGTATCTGTTTAAGCATGAAGTAATTGTTTGAAGAAAATGTAAACTAAAGCTGGAACTTTAACCTATCAGTCTTTCAGTGCTTACATTTGAGAATTTGTTCAATTTATTACATCATGCTTTGGCTACACCAGATGGATTTGACAATTTCTAGTTCTTTTTCATTCTTGGTACGTTTTTTCTCACTACTGTTCCAGCATACGCTCAGGGTTATCTTATGTGTCATCCACCATTCCCAGTTGATGGTGTGGGCAGATTACTTATGCGAGAGTGCTTTGAGAGTCACTGAGCCGGCTGTAATGGATATGAGATAAGCAGTGACCAAGCTATGGGTCAGGACGAGTTTCACTCATGTCCCCGAGAGAGATTTTCAATGAGTGTTACCTTGTAAAGATATGTATAAAGCTAATTCCACAGCATAACTGATAGTAAGACTATCCAGGAATGAAATCAGTTAAAGTAACCTCTGTGCCCATGTCTGCGTGGTTGTTGAGAAAAACATTTGTTGCAAAACTTGCAACTATCTCCATAGTAACTGGAATCAAATCACAACAAAATGCTAGATTCATAAGAGGGAATATCAGCTGATATTTCTTACAGAAAAAGGGGTAGTCAGTAAGAATGAGAAAAAAAATGGAAAAGGTGTGTGGCAACTATGCTGAAAGAATGGAAAACAAACAAGAAGTCAGGATTCTGAAATTTTTTGAGTTAGCGACGGATGGATTTGATCATCGTTCTAAAAGGGCAGACAGAAGACTTAAATCTGGTGGAGTTAGTGGGGTTGGGGTAAGTGGCTGGAATTTAGGGAAAGTGTTATTTCCTCTGAGTCTCTGGCTTCATCTATTTAAATAAGGAAATTCCAATGTATACCACCCAAACCCCTTCCATCATGACTGGCCAAAAATCCCACCAGTTATGTTTTTAGTACAGCCAAGGGAAAGAGATGTACTTAGATTACCAATGTGGGGTAGTGGGGGCCTAATGCTAGTTTTGCCCAGTGATTGGTTGCCATCAGAAAACAGCCAGTGGAACATGGCAATGGAACATTTTCAGCAACATTTATTAAAAAAAACTTCATCTAAAAGTTCCCTCCCATAGTGTCCCTCTGATTTTCCTGAGCCCCCAATGGTGTGCACATGTTTGCAGTTCCACAAATGGTATAGACATTTGCTCTTTTATGCTAATAACCCTGTCCTGGGATTTGGGATGGTGTCACTGTTGGGTCAGCATGCTGACCAGAAATCCCACTCCATTGCTCTTCCAGTGCCACAGTGAAACTTCAGGAATTTCAGCTCATACAGAAATGGAAACAGAGAGTGGAACACAAGCGGACAATTACAGAAAAAGATACAACTTTTTATTTTTGTTTGTGAGCTCAACTACTTTACAAAAAATGGCATGTCTGGCATATGTTTTGTTGATCACATTTAGGTGTCACTCTCTGGATATTACATATGTGTATGTTTAAATTTCTTGCACTTGATTCAATCAAATTTTTTATTCATAAAACAGCAACAAATTACAGCTGAACAGGCAGAACTTTACCAATTAGCAAGTAGCAATCAGGAATGAAAACCACGAATCATCATGTTAAAACAAAATGGCTACTGAATTGAGGTGTTGCTGCATGAGATGCTTGTAGGAAGGTTGCCCTCTGTACCACACCACAGTACCATTCCATAGGGTAGCACCGCAGCATATCTACAAAATGTGGCAGCCAAGTTTCAGACCACAGCTCACAGTTACTGTCCCTGTACATGTACAAGATCCACACTGCATAGTCAGTGCAGGCATGCTTACAGTGGGTGCTGTAATGTTCTTGGGATTGGAGTGAGGTTTAGCCGAGTTTAGTCTAAAATATGAGGCAAAGACTAAGTCAGAGGTAGCATGCTGTTGAACATAATGGAGTCATCTTTATTCTGTTTTACTTTCACTTTCACATTCTAATGCTGTCCCATGTGTGCATGGGAGCCTCAAGTGAATAATATGTACAATGCAATTCTCAAAACACTACAGGTGGCACTGCTCAGCATTTGCTGACCCAAATCCCAAATAGGCAGCTTATCGCAGTCATTCCCTGGTAGATTTCCAGGGCCTGCAGAAATAGTTGGTGGCATTTTGGCATGTGCAGCAAAACAGACAAGACTAGCTTCTGATCACCCTGCAGTGTCTTCTTTCATGCAATACCACATAATGCATGAAATGCTGTGATTGGGGTCCTTCTGAAGCAGCTTCTAGCATAATGGTCAGGTATTCACATTGCATTGATATTAACGGGATGAAAATTAGGTGGACTATAACGGGTGGGCGATCCACACAGCCAGATTACAAACCAAGCAGTGAAGGTAAAATAATTCCCTATTACTTTCTATGTAGGAAAACAGTGAGTTAAACATTTTCTATCTTCTTTGGCCTCCTTGCCTCGAGAGACAATGGGTAAGCGCCTAGAGGTGGTCAGTGGTTTGTGAAGCAGCGCCTGGAGTGGCTATAAAGGCCAATTCTAGAGTGACAGACTCTTCCGCAGGCACTGCAGATAAAATTGTTTGTCGGGGCTGTTACACAGTTGGCTCTCTCCTTGCGCTTCTGTCTTTTTTCCTGCCAACTGCTAAGTTTCTTCGACTCGCCACTCTTTAGCCCCGCTTTTATGGCTGTCCGCCAGCTCAGGTGATCACTGGCAACTGACTCCCACGACTTGTGGTCAATGTCACAGGATTTCATGTTGCGTTTGCAGACATCTTTAAAGTGGAGACATGGATGGCTGGTGGGTCTGATACCAGTGACGAGCTTGCTGTACAGTGTTTTCTTGCGGATCCTGCCATCTTCCATGTGGCTCACGTGGCCAAGCCATCTCAAGCGCTGCTGGCTCAGTAGTGTGTATATACTGGGGATGTTGGTTGCCTCGAGGACTTCTGCGTTGGAGATACGGTCCTGCCAGCTGATGCCAAGGATTCTCCGGAGGCAGCGAAGATGGAATGAGTTGAGACATCGCTCTTGGCTGACATACTTTGTCCAGGCCTCGCTGCCGTAAAGCAAGGTAATGAGGACACAGGCTTGATACACACGGACTTTTGTGTTCCGTGTCAGTACGCCATTTTCCCACACCCTCTTGGCCAGTCTGGACATAGCAGCGGACATTTTATATAATGCAAGCAATTTAACCAATCCTGTGCAACCAAAGAATGACCATAGAATTGGTCAAGAAAATGATCTTTTCTTGCCTGATGCATTTTTATCTGATAATCCTGAGGAAACAAAATACATTAATGAGGAAGAACAAAACAAGGATAAACAAGCAAATAAACCTAGACTTTGCAATCCTCTTTACACATCTTCTTTCACATCTCAGTATCTGGCTCTCAGTCAAATTCTTTGTATCTGGGCTAATCATTTGGGTCTGCCAAAGCAAACAATCTCATTATAATACAGATTTCTTGGTGGTCGATTTTCAGGCCAGACTCTTGCAAAACTTCATGAAAAAGGCCGTTTTTTCCTGCACTAATCCAAATGTTTAAAGCTTCAGAAGTAATGATCTGCTGCTTAATAACATAGAGCTTCAATGTTATGTTAAGAAGAGGCTCAGAATTTTTCCAAGAGTGGGGAGGAACCAGGGAATTTGTGAACAAGGCAGTTGCTTATGCACCTGAGAACCAATGGTGTCAATAGTGTATGCATAGGGCTGGGACCAGGTAGCCTACTCAACATGTCTTCTGAAGCAGTGTTTCAAATAAGAATCTCTAAACAAAGTAGGTGAGGGAGAATCAAATAGCACAATAGGGCAAATGCATCAATCCTGTGCTTCCAGTAGGGAGCTGTGCTGGAAGGAATCATGGATTAGAGAATCTGCATTACCGTGTTGTAGCCCTATCTCCAACCTGCAATCTCTTCAAGCATAGCTCTTTACTAGGAATGAGGTTTGGTGAATGTACTGTTATGTGAAAGCAGTATCACCCTTCCAATACCTCCTATGTGTGCTTGAAGCTGCTTTTCTTACAATTTTTGTTCAATTATTCTGCCTCCATTTTTGGTTCCCTACTGCTGCATCCTGTCATTGCATCTACAGCTGGGTAGTGAGCCAATCTGGAACACAGATGTCTTCATGGCCAGCATTAATGTGATTTCAAGATGCAGTTCCCTCCTTAGAATAGAGCTCTAATACCACACAGGGCTTCATCAATAACACCACTGCGAATTGGAAAAACTAGCCTGATGAAAACAAGCGTTCAAGGCTGGGATCTGAACTCACAGCAATTTGGTTTGCGAAGCTTTATTGCAACAGCTGCCAGACCATCCCAATTTTGGTCAACAAATTTTAAATAGCTGCCCTCCATTTTAAAAGTTATTTTCTAGTTTCCACCCCTATGCTATAAACAGCTCCATTGCTGTAAGCAGATGATTTTTCTCATATCTATTCCTATTCTGCTGTGTAACTGTCAGGCAAATAACTGAGAAGCCCATGTTAACTTGTCTACCAAAAGCCCCTGGAAGAAAGGAAGAATACTTTTTTATTATTATTTATTCTTACAATACGGGGGAGAAAAATCAAGCCTCTAAATAGCACAATGTTTGTGAATGAAATCACTTTAAATACATTTGTATCAATTAAAGTGGTCTGTAACCACAATGATTAAGACTATTTACCTTGCCACTGCAGTAAGATTTGATGTTCACTGAGTCCCAGAAATGAGAGGCTTACCTGTGAGAAATGGCCTGGGAGTGAGCAGGAGAGACCAGAGTTGGGCAGCTGAATCTGGGATGGAAGGATCTAAAAATGTGCCTGCAATGGGAAAGGAAGAGATGAACTGGGATGATGGAGCCTCGAGCTGGAAGGGAGTGAGCCTGGAATTGGTTAGAGAGTAGAACACTTCTGTACAATGAAACTTGGATGCAGAATGTTGTATGATTGCCTTTAAGAATGATGTCCCTTTAAGATCTTAGTATGCTAATGAGCTGAGTACCAGGATGCAGACATGTGACTACAAGCCAGAGTTACTCTGCAACTGTACCAACAAGAGGAAGGTTCTGTAAATAGTTTGCTCTGTACTGTATATAATAGTTAGCTGTCATAAACTTGTTTGAGATCTTCAAACAACTGGACTCCACGCATCTCATTTATGTTGCATCAGACAACATGAAGAACTCATTACATGTGGTGAGAAGACAAAGTCTAACTTGAAGACCACACGCAAAACAGCTTTGAAAACGAGCCTTTCTACAGCCAAAAGGGAGAAAGTTCCACAGAAATACTGGCCCAATACACTCAGGGTTAAGATTGACACCGGAGCTAGTGCAAATATCCTACCAGCCCGATTGCTGAAGGATATTATGAGGGGCCAAGATAGAGTAGACAGGAAGGGCCTGTTTCTCCTAACGGAGAGGTCAATTACCAGGGAGCACAGGTTTAAAGTGATTGGTGGAAGGATTAGAGGGGACATGAGGTAGTGGGTGTCTGGAATTCACTGCCAGGATCAGTGGTGGAAGCAGAAACCCACAACATTTTTAAAAGGTACCTGGACATGCACCTGAAATGCGGCAACTTGCAAGGCTACGGACCAGGGGTTCTGGAAGGTGGGATTAGATTGGGCAGCTAGTTTTTTCAGCCAGTGCAGACATGATGGGCTGAATGGCCTCCTTCTGTACTGTAACTTTTCTATGGTTCTGTGCACCGGAGATGTTGAAAATCAGTGATACAACCGACAGGATATCTTGTCACAACTTCATTCACCAAGGCCATATGGGCATAGAGCGAACAAGACAACTGGCACGAGACACTGTTTATTGGCCAGGGATCAACACTGACATCAAAAGGTTAGTGAGGATGTGCGAGGCATGCCAGAGCCACCAGCCACAACAACGCAAAGAACCTTTACACCCTCACGAGATTCCATTAGTTCCTTGGCCCAAAATCACCTCTGATCTATTTTCCATTAATGGAGATGACTTTACCTTAGTCACTGATTATTTCTCCAAATTTCCAATTGCCAGACAGGTAAAAGACACTTCAAGTGCAGTCGTCGCAGACACACTGAGTGCCATATTTAGTCTATTCAGTACACCTGAAGAAATCATTTCTGACAATGGGCCACAGTATACGGGCAAACCTTTCAGGGATATGTGCGCCAAATCAGGTGTAAACAATGTGACATCCTCACCACATTACCCTGGATCTAATGGTCTTGCCGTGCGAATGGCTCGCACAGTCAAAGCACATATCCTGAAGTGTGGGACGACAATGAAGATGATGCATGACCGACACGCAGGGGCGGAACTACCTCAGCTACACGTAGGACAAAAGGTCAGGGTCATACACCTCACAATGAGAACATGGTTACCCACAGAGGTATCCAAAGTATGCAGTGAGCCTAGCTCCAACGAGATTACAACATCTAGCGGAGCGGTGTTGAGAAGGAACCGAAGCCAACTAAGAGATGTGTTCAATACTCCAATTGCGCACAGCAGACTTGAAAGAACACACTCCAATGATGAGGGTGTGACGGGACAACAGGACAACAACCAACACATTGACAACATGCCTACAAACTCAAAACAGCCAAGGGTGAAATCCACATCCCCAGAAGGTTAAACCACAACCAAATCTGGAAGAGCTGTCAAAAATGATATTTTAGAGAAAGTGGTTTTCGAGAAGTGGTTACACCCAAGGTGCAGGCAGATAGATGGGTGACCGCTAGAAGGGGCAGGCAGTCAGTGCAGGAATCCCCTGTGGCTATCCCGCTCTCAAACAAGTATACCGTTTTGGATACTGTTGGGGAGATGGCTGATCAGGGGAAAACAGCAGCAGCCAGAGCAGTGGCACCACGGCTGGCACTGTTGTTCAGCAGGGAAGGACAAAGCGCAGAAGAGCAATAGTTATAGGGGACTCTATAGTCAGGGGCACAGATAGGCGCTTCTGTGGACGTGAAAGAGACTCCAGGATGGTATGTTGCCTACCTAGTGCCAGGGTCAAGGATGTCTCTGAACGGACAGGGGGCATTCTGAAGGGGGAGGGTGAACAGCCACAGGTTGTGGTACACATCGGTACCAATGACATAGGCAGGAAAAGTGACGAGGTCCTGCAGGGGGAGTTTAGGGAGTTAGGTAGAAAGTTAAAGGGCAGGACCTCTAGGGTTGTAATCTCGGGATTACTCCCTGTGCCACGTGCCAGTGAGGCTAGAAATAGGAAGATAGTGCAGCTAAACAAGTGGCTGAACAGCTGATGTAGAAGAGAGGATTTCAGATATCTGGACCATTGGGATCTCTTCAGGGACAGATGGGACCTGTACAAGAAGGACGGGTTGCATCTAAACTGGAGGGGCACAAATATCCTGGCTGCAAGGTTTGCTAGTGTCACTCAGGAGGGTTTAAACTAGTGTGGCAGGGGGGTGGGAACCAGAGCAGTAGGACAGCAGTGAAATAAATGAGGGGGAACTAGTAAATAAGGCCAGTAAGACTAAGAGGAAGAGCATGCAGGGAGATGTTGCGGAGCACAGCGGGACTGGTGGTCTGAAGTGCATTTGTTTCAATGCAAGAAGTATAACAGGTAAGGCAGATGAACTTAGAGCTTGGATTAGTACTTGGAACTATGATGTTGTTGCTATTACAGAAACTTGGTTGAGGGAAGGACAGGATTGGCAGCTAAATGTTCCAGGCTTTAGAAGCTTCAGGCGGGATAGAGGGGGATGTAAAAGGGGTGGGGGAGTTGCATTACTGGTTAAGGAGAATATCACAGCTGTACTGCGGGAGGACACCTCAGAGGGGTCATGCAGCGAGGCAATATGGGTGGAGCTCAGGAATAGGAAAGGTGCAGTCACGATGTTGGGGGTTTACTACAGGCCTCCCAACAGCCAGCGAGAGGTAGAGGAGCAGATATGTAGACAGATTTTGGAAAGATGTAAAGGTAACAGGGTTGTAGTAGTGGGTGATTTTAACTTCCCCTATATTGACTGGGACTCACTTAGTGCTAGGGGCTTCGATGGGGCAGAATTTGTAAGGAGCATCCAGGAGGGCTTCTTGAAACAATACGTAGATAGTCCAACTAGGGATGGGGCCGTACTGGAGCTGGTATTGGGGAATGAGCCCGGCCAGGTGGTCGAAGTTTCAGTAGGGGAGCATTTCGGGAACAGTGACCATAATTCCATAAGTTTTAAGGTACTTGTGGATAAGGATAAGAGTAGTCCTCGGGTGAAGGTGCTAAATTGGGGGAAGGCTAATTATAACAATATTAGGCAGGAACTGAAGAATTTAGATTGGGGGCGGCTATTTGAGGGTAAATCAACATCTGACATGTGGGAGTCTTTCAAATGTCAGTTGATTGGAATCCAGGACCAGCATGTTCCTGTGAGGAAGAAGGAGAAGTTTGGCACGTTTCGGGAACCTTGGATAACGCGGGATATTGTGAGCCTCGTCAAAAAGAAAAAGGAAGCATTCGTAAGGGCTGGAAGGCTAGGAACAGACGAATCCCTTGAGGAAGGAACTGAAGCAAGGAGTCAGGAGGGCTAAAAGGGGTTATGAGAAGTCATTGGCAAACAGGATTAAGGAAAATCCCAAGGCTTTTTATACGTATATAAAGAGCAAGAGGGTAACCAGGGAAAGGGTTGGGCCACTCATAGACAGAGAAGGGAATCTATGTGTGGAGCCAGGGGAAATGGGCAAGGTACTAAATGAGTACTTTGCATCAGTATTCACCAAGGAGAAGGACTTGGTGGATGATGAGCCTAGGGAAGGGAGTGTAGATAGTCTCAGTCATCTCATTATCAAAAAGGAGGAGGTGTTGGGTGTCTTGCAAAGCATTAAGGTAGATAAGTCCCCAGGGCCTGATGGGACCTACCCCAGAATACTGAGGGAGGCAAGGGAAGAAATTGCTGGGGCCTTGACAGAAATCTTTGCATCCTCATTGGCTACAGATGAGGTCCCAGAGGACTGGAGAATAGCCAATGTTGTTCCTTTGTTTAAGAAGGGTAGCAAGGATAATCCAGGAAATTATAGGCCAGTGAGCCTTACGTCAGTGGTAGGGAAATTGTTAGAGAGGATTCTTCGGGACAGGATTTATTCCCATTTGGAAACAAGTGGACTTATTAGCAAGAGGCAGCATGGTTTTGTGAAGGGGAGGTCGTGTCTTACTAATTTGATTGAGTTTTTTGAGGAAGTGACGAAGATGATTGATGTGGGAAGGGCGGTGGATGTTATCTATATGGACTTCAGTAAAGCCTTTGACAAGGTCTGTCATGGCAAACTGGTGCAAAAGGTGAAGTCACACGGGATCAGAGGGGAGCTGGCAAGATGGATACAGAACTGGCTTGGTCATAGAAGACAGAGGATATCAGTGGATGGGAGTTTTTCTAAATGGAGGGATGTGACTAGTGGTGTTCCGCAGGGATCAGTGCTGGGACCTTTGCTGTTTGTAGTATATATAAATGATCTGGAGGAAAATGTAGCTGGTCTGATTAGTAAGTTTGCGGACGACACAAAGGTTGGTGGAGTTGCAGATAATGATGAGGATTGTCAGAGGATACAGCAGGATATAGATCGGTTGGAGACTTGGGCGGAGAAATGGCAGATGGAGTTTAATCCGGACAAATGTGAGGTAATGCATTTTGGAAGGTCTAATGCAGGTGGGAAGTATACAGTAAATGGCAGAACCCTTAGGAGTATTGACAGGCAGAGAGATCTGGGCGTATAGGTCCACAGGTCACTGAAAGTGGCAACGCAGGTGGATAAGGTAGTCAAGAAGGCATACGGTATGCTTGCCTTCATCGGTCGGGGCATAGAGTATAAAAATTGGCAAGTCATGCTGCAGCTGTACAGAACTTTAGTTAGGCCACACTTAGAATATTGTGTGCAATTCTGGTCGCCACACTACCAGAAGGACGTGGAGGCTTTGGAGAGGGTACAGAAGAGGTTTACCAGGATGTTGCCTGGTCTGGAGGGCATTAGCTATGAGGAGAGGTTGGATAGACTCGGATTGTTTTCACTGGAACGACGGAGGTGGAGGGGCGACATGATAGAGGTTTACAAAGTTATAAGCGGCATGGACAGAGTGGATAGTCAAAAGCTTTTTCCCAGGGTGGAAGAGTCAGTTACTAGGGGACATAGGTTTAAGGTGAGAGGGGCAAAGTTTAGAGGGGATGTGCGAGGCAAGTTCTTTACACAGAGGGTGGTGAGTGCCTGGAACTTGTTGCCGGGTGAGGTGGTGGAAGCAGGTGCCATAGAGACATTTAAGAGGCATCTTGACAAATACATGAATAGGATGGGAATAGAGGGATACGGACCCTGGAAGTGCAGAAGGTTTTAGTTTAGGCAGGCGTCAAGATCGGCGCAGGGTTGGAGGGCCGAAAGGCCTGTTCCTGTGCTGTACTGTTCTTTGTTCTTTATATATGGACTCTTAAGCTTCTATTCTTGTAAATTTTATGATCTATATCCTGTGTAACTAATTTTGATGTTATCTAATGTTATGTGTTTTTTAATTGTAGCATACGAGACTCATCTTTCGAAAGAAAGGGGATGTTGTATAATTGATTGCCTTTAAGAGTGATGTCCCTTTAAGATCTTAGTATGCTAATGAGCTGAGTACCAGGATGCAGTCATGTGACTACAAGCCAGCGTCACTCTGTAACTGTAACACTTAGAAGAAGGTTCTGTAAATAGTTTGCTCTGTACTGTATATTATTGTTCAGCTGTAATAAACCTGTTTGAGATCTTCAACCAACTGGACTCCACACATCTCCTTTATGTTGCATCAGACAACATGAAGAACTCGTTACACAGAGTGAGTCATTTAGCAGGCCTGAAGTTACTGGGAGGCTGAGTCTCAGTTTTGCTATTGGAGGTAGTTCCATTCTACATGGGAACCACTCACTTCCTCCTGGAGAGAGTGAATGAGGCGAGAAAGGGCTAGTATCACATGAAGAGACTGAAGATGTCTGGTTTCAGGCAAGAAGCCAGTGCATGGTTGGGCTGCTTGAGGCCTTTCGGGAGCATAGAAGCTGACTACGGCTGAAGAGAGTTCATGTGGCGATAACTATATAACTGACAAAACAAACAGTCATATGGTTTCCATGGCCCAATCAAATTGTTTATAGAATAATGGAGGAATGGATCGAGTGATTTCCACAAAACAATCAGATCATTAAAAGGCAACACAGATTGAATGGACCATTTAGATAGAGTCATAGAGTTATACAGCACAGAAACAGGCCCTTCAGCCCATCGTGTCTGTGCCGGCCATACAGCACTCAACTATTCTAATCCCATATTCCTGCACTTGGCCCGTAGCCCTGTATGCTATGGCATTTCAAATGCTCATCTAAATACTTCTTAAATGACCAGAAGACTTGAAATAAAATGTTTTTAGTAAGATAGATGGATAAATGGATGAAAGTTAATAATAAACCTTAACCCAACCTAAACGATGTAAAAATACAAGTAAAATAGCTTTGATTTTTTAAAATTATAAATGTTCAAGGTATGGGAAAAGGAAGAGATGTGAAAATAAACTAAAAGCAGCTAGAATCAGATTTTTAAAAGCGAATGATATATTTCAGACGCTATATCTGTCGTTGGATGGCTGCCATCAGGCTGAGTGAGGTTTGACATTCTTCCAAATCTTGGGTGTTGATTCTGGTGCTCAAAAACAAAACAAAGTTCAGTGATTGTGGCTGTAATTGGTTAATGTATAGCTTTGTCCATTACAATAGTATATTTGTAGATAAGAGTTTCCAATGTTATCAATGTTTTTCGATCATTTTCAGAGAGTGCTCTGTTGGGTTTTGTCTGTTAAAATCTGAAAATATGGACTTCTTCATAATTAGTTAAACTGTAACTTCATGCACTGCATTTAGCATGAACAAACGGGAGGGGGAGTGGGGAGGCGGTGGCATAGTGGTAATGTCACAGGACTAGTAACCCAGAGACCCAGGCTACTGCTCTGGGGACATGGGTTCGCATCCCACCATGGCAGATGGTGAAATTTGAATTCAATTAATCTGGGACTTAAAAATTTAGTCTACTGGTAACCATGAAACCATTGTTGTAAAAACCCATCTGATTCACTTATGCCCATACTCTCAGTAATGTGGTTGACTCTTAAAATGCCCTCTGAAATGGCCTAGCAAGCCACTCAGTTCACGGACAATTAGGCATGGGAAATAAATGCTGGCCTAGCCAGCGATGCCCACATCACACAAATGAATTTTTAAAAAAACTTCCACAAATGAATTTTTTAAAAACTTTCAATGGTGGTCAGGAGATTTCTGCATGGTTACTGCATCTGGGAAGGATTGTAAGTCCCTCTGTGACTTCTGCTGCCTGTAGGTAACAGAAACGAAGAAACCATAGGATGAACCCAACAACAGTGGACAGGAGAAAGGTTCAGTTATGGAGAGCTTGCTGAAGAGGGAGAATAGATACTTCAAATTCACATGTTATGTTTTTAGGAAGATTAAGAAGAGATTTGATAAAGGTGTTCAAAGTCATGAACAGTTTTGATAGAGTAATGAAAAAAAAAATTATTTTCATGGGATGTGAGTGTCGTTGCCAAGGCCAGTATTTGTTGGTCATCCCTAATTGCCCTTGAGAAGGTGGTGGTGAGCTACTTTCCTGAGCCACTGCAGTCCATCTGGTGTAGGTTTACCCACACTGCTGTTTGGGAGGGAGTTCCAGGACTTTGATTTAGCTACAGTGAGGGAATGGTGATATATTTCCAAGTCAGGATGGTGTGTGGCTTAGAGGGAAACTTACAGATAGTGGTGTTCCCACACATCTGCTGCCCTTGTCCTTCTAGGTGGAAGGGTTCGCTGGTTTGGAAGGTGCTGTCTTGAAGGAGGCGTGGTGCGTTGCTGCAGTGCATCTTGTATATGGTACACACTGCTGCCACTGTGCGCGATGGTGGAGGGAGTGAATATTTAATATGGTAGATGGGATGTCGATAAAGCGGGCTGCTTTGTCCCGAAGGTTTTGAGCCTCCTGAGTATTGTTGGAGCCATACTCTTCCAGACAAGTGGAGAGTATTCCATCACACCCCTAATTTGTGCCTTGTAGATGGTGGACAGGCTTTGGGAAGTTAGGAGGTGAGTTACTCACCACAGAATTCCCAGCCTCTGACCTGCTCTTGTAGCCATAGTATTCTTGTAGGTGTTCCAGTTCAGTTTCTAGTAAATGGTAACCCCCAAGATGTTGATAGTGGGGGATTCAATGATGGTAATGCTGATGGTTGATGGTTAGATTCTGTCTTGTTGGAGAGCATCATTGCCTAGCACTTGTGTGGCATGAATGTTACTTGTACTTATCAGCCCAAGCCTGAATGTTGTCCAGGTCTTGCTGCATAGACACGGACTGCTTCAGTATTTGAGGAGTTGCGAATGGTACTGAACATCGTACAATCATCAGCAAACATCCTCACTTCTGACCTTATGATGGAGGAAAGATCATTAATGAAGCAGGTTGGGCCTAGGACACTACCCTGAGGAATAAGGAGAAACTGTTTCCAGCGGTAAAAGGTCACAGATTTAAGGTGATTGGCAATAGAACCAAAGGGAACGTGAGGAATCATTTTTTTTACACAAAGAGTCATTATAATCTGGAATGCACTGTCTGAAAGGGTGGTGGAAGCAGATTCAGTAGCAACTTTTGAAAGAAAATTGAATAAATACGTGAAGAGAAAACATTTACAGGTTTGTGGGGAAAGAACAAGGAAATGGCAGTAGTTGGATAGCTCTGCCAAAGAGCTGACACGGGGCATGATGGGCTGAATGGCTTTCCTCTGTGCTGCATCATTCTATAATTCTATGAATGTTGAGTGGCTTTATAAGTAAACTGACATTTTAAAGGTGTGACAGCAGCTTGAAATTCACAAGTCTTACAACAAATGTGTGAAACTTGAGAGATATTGCGGGGGGGGGAGGATTTTATGTAGGTGACAGGAGTCTCGGCTGCCGGCTGAAGAACCGATGCGAGCCCCAGGCCACCTCCTCTGGGGAAGGCCGCCGCATTACGTGCCAATTAGGAAGCGGTGGCTGCTGCGGTAATGCACCCACCGGAGGCCTAGGATTGTCGAGGGACCCAGGCCACAGGTGAGTCATGGTGGGAGAGGTTTTACAAGGTGAGGGTCACGTGAGAAGGGGTAGGGAGATTTGTAGCAAGGGCAGGGGGTGGCACTCAGTGGGCCCCTCTTCCTGATTCCAAATCCCTCAATCAGGCACTTTTAACGAGGGACCCCCCCCCCCCCCCCTCCCACCCCCTCACCCCCACCCCTGAGCTGGCAAGCAACCTGCTCGGCGTGTTCCCCACATGGCGACAGAACTGCCCGCTGCTGAGATAATACTGGCGGAGACAGGATGAGACCCTTAATTGGGCATTAATTGCCCACATAAGGGCCTCAATTAGTGGCAAGGCGGGAAAGCCATCTACGGGCCTTCCCACCATGGACTTAATTGAGGTGGAGGTGGGAAGGTGGCGGGGTCCCCATCTGCCACCTTCACACCTAATTAAATGCTCTCCCCACCTCCAAGCCCGCCGCGGGGAGAGCATAAAATACCCCCTGTGCAGAGCAACAGAATGAGGATTAAGTTTTGTCTGCAGTGAATTTTTTCATGTTTGTTCTAGGAGATCCCATCCAGAGGATTGACTGAGAACTATCAAAACACAGGGTATAATGGATTTGACTGTTAGTCAGTATAGGACTCAAAATCATGACTACAAACACATGAAGTCAATTTATAAACCTCCCATACAACTGATCTGGATGTCTAAAGGCTCTGATTTAACAGTTTTGTGTATTTGATCTCAGTGATGTAAACTCTGCCTTCTGCTTGACAGCATATAATACTTGCCCTTTTCAATATGTGTCTGGAGTTCAAATGGAAATACAAATTTTTGCAGGAAATCCAGGACTGAATGCTTACCAAAAATTTATACGTGGCACTTCATTTAAAGATGAATCTTTAAAATAAACCTTTGCGGCCTTTGAAACTGCTTGAATGAGAGTGAGGTACTTTATGTGATTGGAATGCTGTTAATGTTCAGTGATTATCATATGTACTTTCAGTGGACTCTGCAGTAAGTCTCTACCTTAACTGAGATTCATGCTTGGCTTCTCAAAGAGGCTGGGATTTTTGCGCATTATGTATTAGGCGTTTAGATAGATTAACAGGAGAAAATTAGCAGAATGTAAATCTAAAAATAATAAACACTTCAATCTAGGTTCTAGATTTTTTAATTGCCTCCTGAGCAATTTACTTGGCCAGAAAAATACTATGAGCTAGACTTTCCTGAGCCCACCCCTACGGGGTTATGATTGGACTTCCAATCACTGCTCTGATCCCAGTCTAATTTCCTGGGTTGAGGGGTCAATTTATCACAGATTTATGGCCAGCTCCCAGTACGATTCCTGCCAGCTAGCAGGCAGACCAGCAATTGTCTCTCAGGAAAATGAATGTGATGCTGTACTGAGTGTTCTGCTGCAGTACCAGAGACAGGACAAGATATCTTAAAGGGACCAAGAGCAATATACCCTGTAATTTCTTTAAGTGCACGGCCCCTTTAAATTTTTTTACGCGGCTGCACACGCACGGTAACATAAAGCAGCTGACTTGTGTGCAGCCCGTGCAGGAACTTTCAGGTTGATTCATTGCTGTGCAGGGAACATTGACCAAGAGCTCCAAAAACTGTTCTGAATCATCCACTGAAGGCCTTGGTTCAGCCCGACACAAAGCCTTTAACACTTAAGGCATGGCGAAGTGTTAGAGAGGAAGGCACTACAAGATTCTTGACCTCCATTGGGTGCCTTTGGGGCCATTTACGCAGCTCCCTAAGGCTTACTGCCATAATTCCTGTAATGCTCCTAGAAGGGACAGGAACAGTGGTGGATAGAGGAAAATTGATTGAGAACTTAGGCCCCTCCCCCCACTGGCATTTGCATGCAGAGTAAGAAAAAACAGCCGTCACTCCCTGAAAGATTGGTGGGAGGGCAATTCAGGTCACCGTCTAATTTTATCCTCTTTTCAGGCAGGATAGTAGACAAAAATCCACTCTGATATATTAATTAAATATCATAAATTAAGATGTCATTTTAGCTAATGAAGAAGTCTCTGTTGATGGCGGGAAAGGTAATTTAAAAGGAAATTGTTACTCCAAGCCTCCCTTCTTTTCAGAAAAATTACTCACCTTCCAATAACCTGAAGTTCAGAATGATGAAACACAGCCTGAAAGTAACGAATATTCAAATTCAACAAAAAAGCAGATTTTAATTGTACCTAAATAACCCTACTTTTAGAGAAATCAACAACTTAATGATGCTGTATGTTTCACTGCTTAAACTGCATTCCCTTAATTTAAGTTTTCAGAGTAAAGGGCAAACTGGGGAGACTCTTATAAATTGACATTTGGCAGAGGCCTCACAGTCCTTACGTTACCCTCTCCTCATACTGGCAGTTAGCCAAACAAAACTATGTTAACTTCATTCCAATTCCAATTTACAATTCTGTACTCCTATTAAAAACATGTGTAAGCTCACATATGTCGGCACTAACAGTCCTGTTATCAAAATAATCTCTTTGATATAACACAGTAAGAAATTACACCAGGAATAAGTATAAAAACACAGCTTAGGATAACTAAAGCTAGTATTCAGAATGCCCTAGCACATTGGCAAAGAAAAAGGTAGCTTACAAATATAACAGTAATAACAAAACATTGTTTCAGTTATGCTGGAATTCAAAAAACAATTATAAGATTGCATTGATTCTTTGAAGGATTTAGCAGTGCGGTGAAAAATTAAAATAAAGATTTGAGCTAAATAGGTCATTTGCATTGGCTTTCACTTTTGAAGATAATGCTACAGCTCAGTGATACTAGAGCTCCTCCAATTGCAGCCTCTTGTACATCCCCTATTTTAATTAGTTCACCAGTGACGGCCATGCATTCAGCTGCCTAGGCTCTAAACTTTGGAATTCGCTCCCTAAACCTCTGTAGCTGTCTCTCCTTCTCTAAGATGCTTCTTGAAACCTATCTCTTTGACCAAGCTTTTGGTCATTTGTCCTAATGGGCTGCATTTTTGATCCCCAGAGGAAGCAGGACCGGAGGCAGACCAGGACACAGTCCTGCATCCCATCAATTTTTGAACAGGCGTCGGGATTTGGATGCTAGCTAGCTGCCTGAATGCGGTGGCTCAGCACTTGAGCTTGCGAAAATGGCAATTAATAGCCACTTAAAGGGCAATAAGTGATTTCTGTTCTCGAGCACCGGGACCACTAAGGGTCGTCACCGCATCCCCGAGTAAGAGGTGGCAGCAAGCAAGTAGCCAGTCACGGGTTCATTTAACATCAGCGAATTAAAATGCAGTGGCTCAGAGAGTTGCTCAGGCAGAGGCACACAGTGGCTAGTGAGTGTGCACAGGTAGCATCGAGGTAACTCTGTGGGCCCTGGAGCAATTTGTGGGGAGTGATCCTACAGCAGCATAGCAGGGGGTCCAGGCAGCTGTGACCTTGCTTCTGGAGGCAAGGGAGGACAAATGTGGCGATGGGGCTGAGCAACTCGGATAAGCCGATGAGGATCAGCCTCTCACACAACAAGTGCAGGCCAGTGGCGCTGAGGCATGCACAGGTGCCGGTTGAGGGGCTGGGAGGGAATGCTGTTGATACCCCCTGCATGGGGTATACTGACAATGAGTTAGTTTCCTGAATCTAACAGAGTATCAGTGTTGTCGACAGATGCGCACATCAAGGGACAGCAGCTGACCTCACTGGCATCTTGCAGTTGGCCCATCACAACATACGGGAGGTGATGGAAGCCCTGTTTGAGAGGGGATCAGATTACATTGAGTTCACCACTGATGGGACCACACAGGCACAGAGGGCAGTGGGATTTGCCTCCATGTCTGGACTCCCTCACGTGCAGGGGGTTGTCGACTGCACCCATGTGGCCATCAAGGCACTGGCAGAGCAGCTGGGGGCATTCATGAACAGGAAGGGATTCCACTCTCTCAACATTCAACTGGTGTGTAACCACCAAAAGCATTTCCTCCAGGTCTGTGCATCGTATCTGGGCAGCTGCCATGACTCCTTCATCCTTCTGTAATCACAGCTGTTCATGCCACTGGAGAGATTACATGGAT
The DNA here is from genome assembly GCF_036365525.1 of Heterodontus francisci. NCBI lineage: Eukaryota > Metazoa > Chordata > Chondrichthyes > Heterodontiformes > Heterodontidae > Heterodontus > Heterodontus francisci. The sequence goes on from NC_090389.1 coordinate 65,214,053, forward strand.
GACTGCTAGGGGACAAGGGCTACCCATTGAAGAGATGGCTTCTGACACCTATACACCATTCCTCGATGGAGGTACAGAGGTGCTACAACCGCTGTCATCTCAGCACAGGGCCCATCATTGGACTGGTCAAGATGGGGTTCCGGTGCCTTGACTGGTCAGGGCGGGAGGCGCCCTCCTGTATGTTCCCTCAAGGGTGTCTCAGATTGTGGTTGTCTGCGATGCTTTTCACAACATGGCCCTCCAGAGAGGTGTTGACCTTGATGAAGGAGAAGCGGAGGAGTGGCATACTTCCTCAGAGGAGGAGGGTGGCCTCGACCTGCAAGGACCTGCAGCGTTCCTGTTGAGGCCTCAAGGTTGCAGTCAGGATGGCTGGGACGTTTGGGCCGCTCTGATTCTGGAAACTGTCTTCTGAGGGCTCCTCATCATGGAAAACAAGTGGCTCTTGACCTGACCTTTTTATGGGGGCGGGTGTACATCCACTAAGCAAGTGAATCCACTGATCCCCACATTGCCTGGAAGGCAAGTTCCCAACTGCCACACTATGTCAACTATCGCACTCACGTGCAACTCTCCACCACCTCATATTTGTCTATCTTTAGCCCTTCAATTATGGAACTCACACAAATCTGGATGCTATCATAATCATTTTCATTGCAATACATTGAATCAGTGTAACATCTCAAAAGTACAACATGTGTCATCCAAATGAGCCAAACTGTGAGATTACCGATGCGGAGGTCTCCAATCTTGGCCGCTCCTCAGGGGTTCTCCCTCTATGGCTGAGGTGAAGGCAGGCTGTTTGCGTGCGTGTGAATGAGGCTAAGATGCCTTTGGCAGTTATCCTCAGCACTGTGGTGCCTTTGGGGGCACCACAACAGGCTGTCCCACCTGCGATGATGCAGGAGCAGCTGCTGCCACAGGGCCTTCCTGCATTGTTGATGTCTCAGTTGGAGGCACCAAGGAGGTATCAGATAATGATGGCCTCACTCACAATCTGTCTCAGGCCTATGAACGCATGGCTTCCTCCATCAAGAAGTTGGCAACCCTCATGGAGAGCCAGATCCCACAGATCCGTGCTAACCTGCACACCATCGCCTTGGCCATGAGCTGAATGTAGCAGTGGCAAGGCGAGAGAAGGTACAGGAGCCTAGGTGATTCTTCAGCTCCTGGTCCTTCTCTGGTGAGCAGGGAAGTTCAAGACAACCTTCAAAGGGAGAAGGAGAGGCTGACAGCCACAACTGGGGACTCCTCTCAGGATGCTCCGTGTGGCACCCAGCTCCTCAGCCCCGCCGCCAGTGAGCCCAGCTCCAGCAGTGCGATGCCTGAGGACACTCCCAGAAAGCCAGGGCCTTCCAAACCTCAGGCAGCCAGAGGACACCCACCAAATTCATCACAGGCCAAGGAACAGCCTGAACAGCAGCCTGCCTCCAGCCTAGCTGTCCCGCTAGGATCACACCATGTAGGAGCACCCACAGACCAATTAAAAAGACCACATAGCAACACCTTGGGTTTCACAAGTGAAGAATATACGTTTTGTGTTAAACAATTAAAAGATCCTGGCCTGGATTTTATGTTGCCGCTGCTGTAATTGGCAGCGGCCATAAAAAATGGTGGCCTGCATGCGCGGGCTTTACTCTGTGGAGCCGATTTGATATTAAATGCAGCAGCTCATTTACATGGCTGGGGTGGACCGCAGCTCCCCTGATGATGTGGACGGGGGCGGTCGTTCCGTCCTTGCGCAGGCGCCAATGCCATTTTTAAAGGTGAGTTACTTACTGCAGAATTCCCAGTCTCTGACCTGCTCTTGTAGCCCCAGTATTTATATGGCTGGTCCAGTTAAGTTTCAAGTTAATGATTCCCCTCTGGATGTTGACAGTAGGGGATTCAGCAATGATAATACTTTTGAATGTCATGGAGAGATGATTAGACTCTCTCTTGTTTGAGATGGTCATTGCCTGGCCCTTGTGTCGCGTGAATGTTACTTGCCACTTAACAGCCGAAGCCTGAATGTTGTCCAGGTCTTGCTGCACGCAGGCACAGACTGCCTCATTATCTGAGGAATCATGAATGAGAGTGAACATTGTGCAATCCTGAGGCGAGTAACTCACCTCCTGACTCCCCAAAGCCTGTCCACCATCTACAAGGCACAAGTCAGGAGTGTGATGGAATACTCTCCACTTGTCTGGATGGGTGCAGCTGCAACAACACTCAAGAAGCTCGATACCATCCAGGACAAAGCAGCCCACTTGATTGGCACCCCAACTACAAACATTCACTCCCTCCACCACCGACGCACAGTGGCAGCAGCGTGTACCATCTACAAGATGCACTGCAGCAATGCACCGAGGCTCTTTACACAGCACCTTCCAAACCCGCGACCTCTACCAACTAGAAGGACAAGGGCAGCAAATACATGGGAACACCACCACCTGCAAGTTCCCCTCCAAGTCACACACCATCCTGACTTGGAACTATATCACCGTTCCTTCACTGTCGCTGGGTCAAAATCCTGGAACTCCCTTCCTAACAGCACTGTTGGTATACCTACCCCAAATAGACTGCAGCGGTTCAAGAAGGCAGCTGACCACCACCTTCTCAGGGGCAATTAGGGATGGGCAATAAATGCTGGCCTGGCCAGCGTCGCCCACATCCCATGAATGAATTTTTTAAAAAATCATGAGCGAATATCCTCACTTCTGACTTTATGATGGAGGGAAGGTCATTGATGAAGCAGCTGAAGCTGATTGGCCCTCGGGCACTGCACTGATGAACTGGAGCTGAGATGATTGGCCTCCAACAACCACAACCCTCTTCCTTTGTGCTAGGTATGACTCCAGTGAGTGGAGAGCTTTCCCCTTGATTCCCATCGACTTCAATTTTACTAGTGCTCCTTGATGCCGCACTTGGGCAAATGTTGGCTTGATGTCATGGGCAGTCACTCTCACCTCACTTCTGGAATTCAGCTCTTTCATCCATGTTTAGACCAAGTCTGTAATGAGATCTGGAGCCACTTGGTCCTGGTGGAACCCAAACTGAGCATCAGTGAGCAGGAAATTGCTGAGTAAGTGCCACTTGATAGCACTGTACACAATACCTTCTGTCACTTTGCTGATGTTTGAGAGTAGACTGATGGGCCTAATTAGGATTTGTCCTGCATTTTGTGGAAAGGACATGCTGGGCAATTTTCCACATTGTTGTAGGTACCAGTGCTGTAGCTATACTGGGACAGCTTGGCTAGGGATGTAGCTAGTTCTGGAGCACGTCTTCATCACTAGAGCCAGGATGTTATCAGGGCCCTAGCCCTTTCTGTGTCCATTGCACTCAGCCATTTCTTGATATCACAAGGATTAAATTGAATTGTCTGAAGACTGGCATCTGTGATGCTGGGGACTTCAAGAGGAGGCCGAGATGGATCATCCACTCAGCATTTCTGGCTGAAAGTGATTGCAAACGCATCAGCCTTGTCTTTTGCACTGATGTGCTGGGCAACCCAACGTTGAGGATGGGGATGGTTGTGGAGCCTCCTGCTCTGGTTAGTTGTTTCATTATCCACCACCATTCACGACAGGTGTGGCAGGACTTGTGATAAATAATGCCTTTGCGCAGGCGCGCAAAAAAAATGTAAAGAGACCGCCCACTGGAAAAAATCGGACCATGCAGACGAATTGGTTTGTGGTGGTTTCCATGGATTGCAGGAAGATTCATGTGGTCCCATTATTTGAGAAGGGAGATAAATCAGACCTCGTGAATTGTAGGCCCATTAATTTGTCAGGTAGTAGGGAAGTTGCTGGAAGGCATCCTACAGGATGTGATTCATTATCACTTATGGAGTTCAATGTTTATTTGGGATTTCCCAGCATGTCTTCAGAAGGTGGATGCCATATCTCACTAAACCGATTGAGCTTTTTGAAGCAGTGTGCCAAATAAGGGATGATGGTACCCCTACTGATTTTGCATATCTAAGGGGTCATTTTAACCTAACTGGGTGATTAGTGAGAAACGGGCAGGTTCAATGCAGACATCTGTTTTATATCCCAATTGATTTTACTCTGCATTGACTTCAATAGAGACTAAACTTGTGCAGTGTGTAAAATGGGAGGCCAATCTCCAAAGTATTTAAATTACAGCACTTTTCAGGTCTGTAATTTTATCAGTTTAGATGCTCACTTTAAATCACTTTGTGAGTTTGAGTACTAGGGTTGAGAGACATTCAAATGTAACAAGGCTGTGTTTGCTGACAACGCAACCACTAGGTGGCGCAGTACTTGCACATGCGCAAATGCAAGCTCTTCAACTGGAATATCAGTGTCTGCGATGTTCAGGCAGCTGCCAGGATTAAAGATGGCGCTGCTCAATTTATCACAGGAAATGCTTATGGCTAGATCATTCTAACAAACTAACCTTACATTCAGTTGGATGGAAGCCCAGTAATATGCTACTATGTAGTTGTAGGATATTAACTGTAATCCTCAGATCCATTTAACATTCCAGTAATCCTATTAAGTACAAAAGGAATTTTATGACTGAATTTCCATTGGAAGATAGTGAATTAGCACCCCGATCGATGGAAAGGAAAATCAGGCAGAGTATAAAATGTGCTGCCAGTTCGTTATTGTGATTTGTTTATATGACTGACCAGGACTGATTTCACCCTAATGCAGCTACCAGCTTCCACCCCACTGGCCACTGTCCCTCCTCGGCAACTCGCTTTCTCCCCCTCCTCCCCATTGGCCGTGTAACCACCGCCCCCCACCTCAGCCGCTCGCTCCAGACCTCGCTGCTCCCCCCCACTGCCCTGGCCGATTGTTCCCCGCTTACACCACCCCGCTTTCCAGTTGGTTGCTCGTTCCCCCACCTCCAGCCGCTAGCTCTAGGCCGTGCTGCTTCCCTCCTCTGGGCCACTTGCTCCCATGTTTGATCAGTCTCCACGCGCCGCTCGAAGTAGCAAGGCGGGCTGCAAGGGGCGGCGTAGGAGCAAGTGGCTGAGAGGAGGGAAGCGGCACGGCCTGGAGCTAGGGGCTGGAGGGGGGTGTTGAGAGCGAGTGGCAGGAACAATCCGACAGGGGAGTGGGGGGGAGCAGTGAGATTTGGAACGAGCGGCTGAGGGGAGAATGTGTCAGGGCCTGGAGTGAGTTGCCGAGGGGGGGAATAGCTCCAGCCTCAAAGTCTCCCATTCAGCCACTTGCTGCAGCTGTGTGGGGGGGTTGGGGGGGGCGGTTTGCTGGATACCCAATGACACTTTAGCGCACATGCGCGAAGATGGACCAGGCAAGGATACGACATGACGTTGGCGCTGTATGATGACATCATCCCGTGCATGCGCCACTTAGTCCTGACAAGATGTAGCTGCGCATGTGTGCAACTTGGCACACTCTGATGACATCAGCGGGCTGCTGTCTTGTCAAGAATCACTTTGATGTACCAATTGCACATGATTCATTTCTTCGTCTTGGTTGCTGGGTGGGGCACCTCTTGGTTAAAGACCCTCTGGAAATGCATGTTGTTATTGTTGGGAAATATCACTTGATTCATTTCAATCCATAGCAAGGTGAAACTCATGTTGGCGATAAAAGGAACAAAAAAAGGAATTGCTATGGGCAAATAGGGAGCACTTGTCCTTTGAGCTCAAAGAGAATGTGCACGTGTAAGAGTAAACAGCAATTATTAGAATGGTACAGATAAGTGGTTCTCTAAATAAGTTAATTTAGCATTTATTTTACAATATAGACTAGCAAAAGCATGCCTTCGATAACTTTTACTTTCAGACAGCTTCATAATTATTGGAACAACAGTGTATTTTAAGGTTCAACGAGAAAAGGAACTGCAGTAATAATTCATTAGCTTAATGATATGTGCTCACAAAAAACGCCGCTGGAATCTGGGAAATCCTCCCCTCGAGTGACAGCTGATTTTCTCCCAGAGTTTCTGAGTTCATACTGACAGAAATAAAGGGATTAAGGGACTAGTCCTGCTGAAGTTGAGACGGTTGGGGGAGGGACGCTAGCAAGAAAAAAACTGTTTGGTTCATTACCGTGAAAGAACAGAGGCCATCGAACTGTCACCTTCTTTCATCCTTTTATTTCTGCAGCCTTTCTTGACCCAGGGAAGCAGTGTTTAAATCAAACAGTCAAAGTGACTGATGAAAAACTTGGTCTCTTTCCAAAACAATAGAGGACGTTTGGAGAGGTAGAAAGGGAATGCCATCTGGAGGATGCTGAAAACACTTGGCCATTTGTTTCTAGTTTTTATTAGCCACAGCCTCGTGTTTGAAGGGCTGCAGAGAAGGGCAGAGCCTTTCAATTTCTGATAATGGGGGAGAGTTTATACAAAGCTCCTACTGCTCTCTAACAGGGATCATGAGCCTGTGGTAAAGAAGTAAATGTGAATAAAGGGCCTGGCAATCATGCCAGACTCTGAAAGACGCTATATAATCGATTGAATACTTCTTTTAAATGTTGTTCTCTTGGCTTATAATGAGTTTCTCATGCTAGAGTGAAAAGTGGTAGATAGCAGGAATTCTTTTAATTTTTTTGCACAATCTGGAGATTTGATGCCACCCAAAATTAAGTGTAGAATATCAAGCTGTTTATTGTCTGCTGTCTTTGACGTGAATTTTAAAGAATGTTTGTAGAGGATTCAGGAAGAGGATTTTAAACATTTTTCAAGTTTTTTTGCCAGTCACATAAACTGTTTCTTTTATCCAACTTACCCATCTGCTTGTGGAACTTAAATCAAAGTACACAGTAGCTAAATAAACCAACATCACATTTCAGCCCCGACACAGGTAAACCCAAACTGGGCCTGGTTGAATCTAAGGTTGCAGTAAATTAAATAATACACTGCATGGGCCAATTATTAAAGCTGACACTTTGCTCAGAATCCTGCTGAGCTTTGTCACGGTTGTGTTCCATATTATAATATGTTGTTTATTGTACTTTTTTTTCAAGTTTGACAGGGCCACAGTGAAAAAAGTCTGTGATTCAAAATGTTCCATAAAAATTTTCTCCATCTCAGATGCTTCAAAAGTTTAAGATCTCTCAAACATTTCATTCTCATTGGAAGGAGAATGGAAACACATATTTCGTATATAGATAAATATATCACTCGAAGTGTTGTGCAAGTTCCAAGGCTCCTAAAGCTTTTATTAAAAATATCTCCATAATAATACATTTTGCTTAAAGGATTGTGATAAATCTATTTTCTGAGCCCTGGGGTATTTTTGGAATCTTAGGAGGAAATGCAATTACAAATGTATTTTTCCCCCCTCAAATACATTCTACTATATCTGTAGCTACACAGAACAAATACATAGTATCACAGATGAGAGCAATGACATTCACCTATAACATACCACTTCAGTTAACCCTCTATTTATGTTTGTCATTGGATTTTCAAGGCAGGATTATAACCTAAATAGCTAGATCATCAGACTTCCATTCTTTCACCATATTATATGTTCCTATTTATATGCATTACACAAAGCTGACATTATAATGACCTATTTTCTTGGATCTACAACCCAGGCTACAAGACCAAGAAGATTGGAGGAAATTTGCATCCTTCTTCAATTGCAAGAAAAGAAAAATAACCTTCGATGTTTCGGTCATGGTGACATTCTGTTCAGAATGGCTAGGAGCAAACTGATTCAAAGAATAGTGATGAATTTTTAACTTACCAAAATTGACTTTAACAGTGGTAACAGCCTCAAAATGGGGTCGGTAGATTTACTGCTGCATTAACAGCGATAATGACCCGCTGCCACTTTCAGAGAGGCCAACAGTCAGGCAGTCCAAGTGCTTGCCTGTTTAAGGTGGTAGGCCCGTTTTAATCTTCAAATCAGGGTCCTGTGCCATACATAGGACCCATTTTAGGATAAAACTGGTTGGAGCACAGGCTGTGTACTTTTTGAGCAGTTTCACTGGTGATACGGCCAATGAAGCCCTAGAGGGATAAGTTTTAAATTATTTTTGTGGGTTCTGGAGGAACAGGAGTACTCCTTCAGGCCCCACAAAAATAATTTGGGCCGCTACTACCCCAGGTTCCCTCCCTCCCCTCTGTGATCATGACAGACATCCGTGGACTTACATCGGGTCTAATGTGATCCAGTGTGAGGGCATAAAATGGTGAAAGCGGCAAGTGATGGAGCAATTAGCACTCATGCCCCAATCCTCATTTAATAGCTCGTGAAGTGGAAATTGTGCTACATAACATGGTTGTGAGGTGTGTGGCTCTAATTGCCACTGCAAGAATGCTTTCCCTATTAGCTGGTCTAGCAGCCTAGGAAGTACAAGTTATGGCAGTAAAAGTGAGAGTGCAGCTAACAGTTGCTGCCATTGGTACTGCCAGCCTATTCTGCATTTTAACTGCAGGCACAGGATTTTATGCTGCCTTTGGGGATGGGCACGGAGCAAAGGGGGTGCAAACAAAATGGGAAGGGGTGCTGTTCCCGATGTTATCCGGGCTCCCTGCCACTGAATGGCCTCTTCCCGCCTCCACTCCAATTTTGTGGAGGACAAAGGAGGCCACCACCGTGTGGAGATGGTGCCGAGTGAGACCCGAGTTGATCACATTTCTGCCATCAGGTCAACCTCCCTTGAAAAGGAGAGCCACCACATTCACTAATCCTTTGACAAAGCAAAGTTGTGTTCCTCTGTCTGTAGATGTGGCTGTGCGGATACGACCTCTGGAGCAGCATCATCTGCCTGGAATCCATCTGCGGATCTTCTGCATTTTCCTTCAGAAAATTCAAATACAGGGATATTCCTATGTGGAATCATTGTTGTTATCAGACAGATCGTTTGTATCAGAGAGGATCTTGTATGCCCCTCTACCTTGGAAGTGATAATGGCCAGGAATTTACAAGGCTCCTGACATCAGGCTCCGTGGTGGTTGGAGCCGGAGGATCGTTCCAGCAGCGGCCCGCCACAGATCCTGATGCTGGGATGGCTGGGTCCGATCTTCCCGGCGGTGGCGAGACTCCATGGCGACCCCCATGCCGCTGGGCGATGGGACCCAAATTAAAATATTCAAATTAGCAGAATGCATATATTTAAATAAAATTGACTCCAGTATTACTGTCGGGCCGGCAATCATGTGCCTTCACTTTCCCGTCTAGGGAAAGCAGGCACCGCAGTAGTGGGGAAGGGGGGGATCTTAAAATTTTTAATGCGGGGGTGGGGGATGGGGTCAAATTTACATCATTGTGTAGGGGTTGGTGGGAAGGGGTGACCTGTGCACTTAGTTCAGCTTGCAGGGGGAAGGTCAAGTGTGAAGGTTAAGTGCTTTGTGCGGGGGGTGGGGGGGGGGGAGAGGGCAAATAATGAATTTTATTGTTATTTGGGGATGGGAAAGGGGCGACAGATTTTTAATCATTACAGTGGGGGGGGGGGGAGTATAACTTTAAAAGACAGGGCTTTAAAAATGGCACCAGCGCCTGTGCACAGGCAGTTGCTGGCATCGGAGAGCCTGCCTCGTCCATGTGATTGGTGGGGGCGGGGGGAGCAGCCTGACTGGCATATTATTGTGGGCCACCATGAGGAAGATCACGGCGGCATGGCAGCTCGTTCGCCCACCACTGGGGTGCATAAAATCCAGCCCAATGTGTGTAATGCGATAAATATGCTGCGATCCAGCATTGTGGATCTTTACTCTCTTTTCCAATTACATTTGCCCAAGGTTACACTTGTTTATCACATGAACCCAGTCAGAAGATATGGTCTAAATTACAATTATATTTCCATTGACTTTCCTACCAGAGGCTGTGCATGAAGATAGAAGTTAGTCTTAAAATAATACATTTGCATCGAAGCTATACTGATGCTTTGCATTTTCTCCACTGTTTGCATTTCCAAAGTACTTCACTATGGTTACCACATTCAGCAGTGGAACCATTTCAAGGAATAGCCAAGCAACTTGGTCGATTGTAATTAGGCTTTCACTTGAGAAAACAGAAAGATGCTGTTTCATTGTCTAACCTCATTCCCAAGTGGCCTTCCTTTGTGCTTAACTACACATATTGCAGATATTATATTTGCTTGTCTCAGAGATTAGTGATTAGACTTCACCCTACCTTTTGCAGATATATTGCAGGGTGCACAATTTGGAATCTACAGTTAGCAGGCTAAATCTATGTTTAGCAGCATAAGGGCTAAATTGAGCACTCCATGTACCTTAACAATTTTAAACATTAGACCTGTTACAGTTTAGTGTGCACAATCTTAGAGCACACAATCCCAATTCCAATTTCAATGAAATGTGGCATTCAAACACGTGGGGCTGAATTTTATGAGGCCTCTGGCATCAGGGGTCATGGTGCAGGGGCCCGGAAAATTCTTCCGGGAGAGGCCCACCATGAGCCCTGACGCCGAGAAGGCCCCGCCGCATTTTACCAGCGGCAACGAGGCCTCGGTGCGGCCGCCCCCCCCCTGCTGCCGAGCAGGGGTGCCTTCATTTAAATATTAAAACAAAGTAAAATAAATGCAAATTAACTTTCCATGTCCTGGTGGCTCTCCCACGCCGATATTCCAGCTGCCGGCTGCAACTTGCAAGCTTTTGGAATTCTATTAGGAGTTCGGAGGCGTGATACTGGAGGGGAGGGGGGAGGAGTGAAAATTTCAGGGCGGGGGGAGCGGGGAAATCTGCTCCGATTGGGTGTGGGCATGGTGGGAAGGGTTTGAGGGTCAAAGGTGCTGAAGTTGGGGGGTGAAAGTTCTTAATTTTACAAATTGGTTTTTCGGGGAGATGGGTTATTTTATTAATCGATACCTCAGTTGCAGGTGGGAGGAGGTGGTTGGAAAGGAGATGGAAAGTTTTTCTGACATTTTATTTGTAATTGCGGCACAGTGGCGCACTGGTTAGCACCTCAGCCTCACAGCTCCAGCGACCCGGGTTCAATTCTGGGTACTGCCTGTGTGGAGTTTGCAAGTTCTCCCTGTGTCTGCGTGGGTTTCCTCCGGGTGCTCCGGTTTCCTCCCACAGCCAAAAGACTTGCAGGTTGATAGGTAAATTGGCCATTATAAATTGCCCCTGGTATGGGTAGGTGGTAGGGGAATATAGGGACAGGTGAGGATGTGGTAGGAATATGGGATTAGTGTATGATTAGTATAAATGGGTGGTTAATGGTCGGCACAGACTCGGTGGGCCGAAGGGCCTGTTTCAGTGCTGTATCTCGAAATCAAATCAATTTCTGGCAGCAGGCACCTTTAAAAATGTGATAGTACCTGAAGGGCTTGTAGCCCTTTAAAAATGGCACCACGCCTGCACGGTGGCGCGGATGCCGTTGCCAGGGATGCAGCTGCCGTACCTCTATGTCATTGGGGGGCAGCCGATCCACCCCCTCCATTTAAATGAGACCCCGCGCAAAATATTGGGGGGGTGGGTTCAGCGACAGCGCATCCGCACAGGAACACCGGCGATGTCGGAGCACGCCACCGCGAATGGCGGCACGCTCACAGATTTCAGCCCGTCAGGTCGATTCTTGTTTCCACCAGCTGGTGGAACAGATCGCCCGCCCATTGTATAATCTGCATGATTTTTATTCCCTCCATTGATATCAATGGAGTGTAAATCGGCAAGTTCTATTAAGGATGGGCAATCCACTCAACCAGATCAAAGGCTTTCTGAAAGTTCATGCAAACCACCTCCACTGAATTTAACCCACCCACCATATCTGGCACCTCCGCAAAGAAATCTACCACATTTGCAAGCATTTTTTCTCAAATCTCATTTTGGGTTCTATCTAATTTCCAAGCTCTTAAAAGCCTAGTTCCTGAATCAGAATAGTTTATATCTAATTATTATAATAAATAGCACACTTAAACATGTGAAAATCTTTAAACTGTGCTTTTGCAGAATTTTAAAGTTAATATTAATTTGATAGCTAATTAACTAATTTCTGGCTTCATAAGTTTTGTATATAAATACATAGATTTATACAGTCAGTACCTAATGATACAATGTACCTTACCATAATTTCCTGATAAATATTCAATTGCTTTTCATTGTTGCTCATGTTATGGACTAAAAGTAATGAATCCTTCCCACTGAATGCAATCAATAGCTTCATTGTTGGAGATTGCTCTGGAAATTGGGGGTGCTTGTGACAGGAGGCCCATAGTTGGGTGCCAGTAGCATTTTTGACTACTGCTGGGTAGTGGATAAGAACAGTTTTACTAGGGGGCAGACAAAGCAATTATGCTGAAGTTAATTATGTGACAGACATTCTTAATTGCATAAGTACCCTGAAGGAAGAAGTGACTTTTCCTAGAAAAGTAATCAGACAGCCTTCTGGTTAATCTTCATTTACTGTCCCTACACTAGTTTACATTCAAACTGTTTACAAACATAATGCTGTACCTTACCTAAGGATTATACAACCATTAAACATGAAGCAAATGCTCAAAAAGGTATTGATTGGCCTAAAAGATCTTACAATGAAAAATGTTAATGTTAAATTACAAACACCACTGTCTCCAAACGTTGCAATGAATGATTTCTATTTGCAATATTCCTTTATATATATGCAGCATCACTTGGCAGTGAAAATAAATCTAAATAAAATCATGCCATTTGGCAGAGTGTGTCCTTTGTCAAGTCATTGCCTTTGCTGTACTGGCCCTAAGCTCTAGAATTACCTCCTGAAACCTCTCAGCCTCTCCAACTCTCTCTCATCCTTAAACACCATCTTTAACAGCACTGACACGGAACACAAAAGTCTGAGTGTTTCAAGCCTGGGTCCTCAATACCTTGCTCGACGGCAGCGAGGCCTGGACAACGTATGTCAGCCAAGAGTGACGTCTTTGCTGTCTCCGGAGAATCGTTGGCATCAAGTGGCAGGACCGTATCTCCAATGCAGAAATCCTCGAGGCAGCCAACATCCCCAGCATGTACGCCCTACTGACCCAGCGGCGCTTGAGATGGCTTGGCCATGTGAGCCGCATGGAAGATGGCAGGATCCCCAAGGTCGTATTATACAGCGAGCTCGTCACTGGTATCAGACCCACCAACCGTCCATGTCTCCGCTTTAAAGACGTTTGCAAATGTGACATGAAGTCTTGCAACATTGACCACAAGCTGTGGGAGCCCGTTGCCAGCGATCGCCAGAGCTGGCGGGCAGCTATAAAGGCAGCACTGAAGAGAGGCGAGTCAAAGAGACTCAGCAGTTGGCAGGAAAAGAGACAGAAGTGTAAGGAGAGAGCCAACTGTGTAACAGCCCCGACAACCAACTTTACCTGCAGTGCCTGTGGAAGTCTGTCACTCTAGAATTGGCCTTTATAGCCACTCCGGGCGCTGCTCCACAAACCACTGACCACCTCTCGGTGCTTACCCATTGTCTCTCGAGACAAGGAGGCCAAAAAGGAAAAAGGATCATTAAAACATAGCTCTTTAACCAAGCTTTTGGTTACCCATTATAATATCTCCTTCTTTAGCTGGTGTTAATTTTTGCCTGATTACACTCCTGTGAAGTGCCTTGGGACATTTTCCTACGTTCAAGGCGCTATATAAATACAAGTTATTATCGTTGTTGTTGCTGATTAAAGTTGCAGCATTGTTACCTCCATAGGCAAAATTAATTTTGTCCATCTATTAATCTAAAAATGAACTTCCAATTCATTTTACTGCAGTCTATCCTGTCTGCCAGTAGAACTGCTAAAAATTCAATTAATCTGAAGTCCACTTATCAGCCAAGGTGTGCAAGATTCAGTAACTAAACACAAGATGGTTATCATTCAAAAGGAGCGTTAACCATTTTATAAATTGCTGTGTCAAACAGTTAAACATCTGTAAGGAAAGGGATCACCGCATCAAGAACTTCAAAACCAGCTCAACCTTTATTTGAGTTAGTAACAGGAGTCTAAGAATAATGGTAGTGGCATCTGAAATTATACTAATCCCCTTTTCATGTTTTACTTCTCAACAGCAGATCAATCTTACTTACTTAGAACTAAACTGTGATAGGATACCAGCCTGTGAACTGATTCAGGTGAAATCGTTCATATAGGGGAGGTTTATTCTAGGTTTCCGTGTGGGATTATAAAAGCATCAGGAAGGGTAATTTTACTATTTAAATGGCATATTTTAAGAACCTGTCACAGATTCCAAACTTGTTATAGTTCAATAATTTAACAGTTTTGTTACCGAATTTTCTTTCCTGATTCCAAATGTACAGCTGTCAAAACAATAATGTTGCACGTGGTGTGGGGGGCCCGGAAAATACTTCCAGGACAGGCCCACCCACAGGCCTCAACACTGGAAAGGCCCCACCCCATTTTAAATATTTAAATGAATTTTAATCAATGCGTAAACACTTACCGTGTCCCGACGGCCGTCCCATGCCGATATTCCAGCCGGTGATGGGAACTCCCGCACCTTCGAATCTCTCAGCAAAAACTCGCGTGATTGGCTGAGGGGATGGTGGGAAGGGGTTGAAGGTTAAAGAAAAGAAAGTCTGAAGGGGGTAGGGGGTTGGGAGGTCATGATCGAAAATTTACTTTTTTTGAGGGGATAGGACAAATAATAAAATGATTATTCATTGGGGGAGGGGTGGGAGAGGGGATTGGTAGTGTGAATCCATTTTTATTTTAATTTCTTTCCAAACCCGTGTCTTTAAACATTTCAATGAAAGAGAAGGGCCTGAAGCCCTTTAAAAATGGTGTGGCACCAGTGGAATGGAGCCGGACGCTGTGACCGGAGATGGCTTGCCCGCCACCCCTACGTCATTGGGGGCGGTGGCTCAACAGCGCACATCTTGCGCGTGTGCTGCGCCGGTTTTGAAGTCTCAAAAGTTTTCAAAATTCAGCCCCAAATATTGTGTCAGGTTCATACTGAAATAAACTGAACCATTGTCATCTGATTTTTAATCTTGCTCTCTGCAGAAATGCCACTGCAAACCCCAAAGAGGTGTTATTGTTTCTGCATGTTACAGGTTCATCGAGGCTGCAGGGTTAATCAGTGCTCTGAATGGCCTGGATTCTGCGGTAGTAATGATGGTGAAACTGCTTGTGTTTGCCATCTTTACTCCTCTGAAACAGACAGCAACTTCTGGAGTCCGCACATGCACAGTTAAACGCAGAAATACAGAAATTGCAGTCAGTGATTCTACGCTTCTCCATACGATATACTGTCGAAGTGCCCCAGACTGCAATCAATTAAAAATAACTGAACTGACGCGAACTTGCCCTTTCACACTTAGTTTTGCTGTAAAAACCCTTGAAAAAGTTAGATCTTATTAAATGAAGTGTTACTGGGTTTTTAACAATGTAGTAAGTTCATAATTACTGCAGTGCAGTCTCAGTGAACCTGAAATACTAATTTTATATTTGTGGAATGCCAAATTTCTCCATGATGATTTAAAAAAAAAATTCTGCATATTTCTAGAAAAACAAAGTTAGTTTCAGCTTCTACCTGCATCCCAATCATTTATTTCACTCTCTTTAAAATTTGATCAAAAGTAAAGGATAATCAGTGCATTTTACTTTCTGGTTTGCTGTCTCTGAGAATACTTCAGTGTGATTGGCTGCTTATAATGCTCGATAATTCATTGTTGCTGGATGCTTGGAGATCCCCTTGGCTTGGTGCCAGATTCTTCAGGCAAGGGGAAATCCACACCAGAGAGATTGCTAGATCTTTGTGGGCAGTTTTCCTCAAAGTCAGCAGCGAGCACTGTCACTTCACCCCTGACCGCTAAATCCAGGCTTACATATTTTTCTCTTTGTAGCTAAAGGCATTTGACCTGTTTAGTTTTATATGCTAACTCAGTTCAATTTTCAGGAAACACAGAAAACAGCTCAAAAAGCTGACTACTGTCAGCTTGAGAATGAACTGCATGGGCTGGATCTTAAGAGCCCACCGCCGCTCCCGGTGGACACGCCGAAGAGCCGCCGCGATCCCCCACACAGCAACTCATTTAAATAGCCTGAGTAACCCACCCCCCTCCCCCCCCCAATCATGTGGAGGGGGCAGGCTGTCCAAAGCCAGCAATGGCGTCAGCTGCCTGTGTGCAGGCGCTGGCGCCATTTTAAAGGGCAGCCAGCCCTGCTGGCATTTTAAAATTTTTAAAGATACACCTCCCAAAATTTATTAAATAAAATTCTAATGCACTTTTCCCACCTCCAGTAACAATTACATTAACTATTTGCCCTTTCACCCTCAAAGTCCTTACCTTTTAAATCTGACCTTCCTCCCCCCAGAATGTACAAAGTTTAAAATTCACCCCTTCCACTACACTCAATACGTTTATTTGACTCCATCCCTTCCCGCACTGGAAACCTTAACTCCTCCCGCCTCCCCACCAGTATCGCGCAGCTTTCGCCAGTTGGGGAATTGAAGGCATGGGAGTGCCGGCCGCCACACTGAGTATTGCAGTGGGCCTCGAAGATAGCGGGTATGTTCATTTAAATTTATTCATCTCATTAATTTCAATATTGAAATTGAGGTCGTGTCAGTGTGGGGAGGGGGCGGGGGTTTGCTGGATGGGTGCTGGCTGCCATGGAGCTTCGCCACCGCCGGGAGGATCAGGCCCTCCCGATCTCAAGCTCGTGGCGGGTCTCGGCCATAACCATCCACCACCACCCACCCCTGCCGCCACAGAGCCCGATGTCGTGGGCTTGGTAAAATTCAGCCGCACATTTGCATCATCTATTTAGGCTCAGCGTAACATTTAAAGCTGAATTAAACACCAATAGTAAAATCATTTCTTTTGGTACAGAAATCATGATTTGAACAATCTAATTGTTATAAATTTTTCTCAGGTATTGAGCTACTCCTCAGTTCGAAACACTCAGTGCTCAGTGATTTAGGTCAATTTGGATTGCAAGAACTTCCTATTTTTCTCTTGGTTAAAAAATATAGAGGAAAGAGTAAGAATATTAACCTCTGTGGTATGATTTTCATTCAAGTAATGAAATTGTTATAGGATTGAGATTGACACAAAACTGGGATCAGTGACATTTATCATCCAAATTTGTAGCCTGAAAACGAGATGGTGGCCTAAGTGGGAAAAGCAACTAAGCTGAGATTTCGAACTGGGGATTTTAAAAAAAGCTTATAACTACAGAAATAAAATCTAGAAATTTATTTTGTTCCCAGGGATCAATGATGAGCGCCTACTATTTCTAATCTATATAACTGACTAGATTCAGATATGTAATACAGTTGGCCAAATTTGACAGATGATACTAAACTCAGGGTGGGATCAAGTGTGATGAAGTAGCCAAGGAGCTACAAAAGAACCTGTAGCTACAGCCATGGTTAGAGACGATGCCTGGTTTAAGGAGTGATGTATCCTGATATGATGCCGTGAAATAATTTTAGTGATGTGGTTAGTGGAGCCGATGAATAACTGTCACATCTATAGCCCAGGAGGAGAGACAGCAGGAACTATTAAAAAGTCCCTGTTGAGACTTTAACCAACTGATGTTTTCATCATTCTACAAGGCAGTCTCACAATCTATATTTATTAACAGACCAGCACAATCAGGATCCAAGATCAAAATATCCCATCACTTTTGATAAATAATAAATCAGTAATTAAAAAAAGTTTCTGGAAACTGCCTTTGCAACATTTTTCATAGATTACTGCCCTTGGCTTCAGCCAGTTATATCTGGTGCTGGCCTATGTAGGAAATTATATAATGAAAACAAATTAAGATAAATTGAAAACATACATGAAGTGATGAGAGAGGCATTTTTTATTCTAAAGTGCATTCACCTTCCCTTTAGATTCTTGAAATGTTTCCATTGAAATAACATTGGTATTGGTTTAAAAGCTGAGTTATAAAATGTGTGCAATGTTGAGTGGTGGTTGCTAGTGTTGATTTTTAAATCTCCTAATATTTAAAAATACTTGATTTATTTTTGCTGTCAATAAATAAATATCTACGATGCCTGCTCATTTCCTAAATCTCTCTCAGGCCACCTTTTAATTATTTTCAATCATAAAAATGTATATTTTTTTCTCTCTGATGTGGCTTTCACATTTGCTGTACGATATCTCCCCCAATCGTGCAAATTTACATTAAAAAATCCCGATTTTTGAGCATGGCGGAAAAAATTCTGTCTAAAAATTCAATCTCATGATTAAAATTTTTAATCTCAGTAGATTATATTTAATTGATGGGTCTTAATATTAAACTGTTGGAGCTGAAAAAGAAAATAAATGTCAAGAAGAAAATAACGAAGAGGGTGATTGTATCTTGGGATACTCAAAGCAAGCACGAAAGACCCTTGCCCATTTCTCACGATGATTTTACAGAGACCTCCTCACCTTCAGCTTTTGCTCTAAGCTGCAAAACTAAATAGCGTTTGGTTGTTGGCAGCAAGGAATGAGATTATTCTGTACCATGAGGCCAGGCCAGTGGAACTGTGTTTAATATAAATTAGCTCATTAACAATTAATTATATATTTAAACTAATTAGGGCTACCTATTAATCGCAGTTAACCTTTTTGATTAACATGTGGCAAAAATTAATCTTCAAAATAACTAACCTGTTAATCACAGAATTGTGATTAATTGACAGTCCCACTCCAAGTGCTTCCACTTTGCAATTGGTTTCTGAATCTAAATATTTAATGTTAGTTAGAAAGAGCAGTGGGCCTAATACCAATTCCTGGGGCACCCATTCAGTCTCTTCTTTGGCCTCCTTATCTCGAGAGACAATGGATAAGCGCCTGGAGGTTGTCAGTGGTTTGTGAAGCAGCGCCTGGAGTGGCTATAAAGGCCAATTCTAGAGTGACAGGCTCTTCCACAGGTGCTGCAGAGAAATTTGTTTGTCGGGGCTGTTACACAGTTGGCTCTCCCCTTGCTCCTCTGTCTTTTTTCCTGCCAACTACTAAGTCTCTTCGACTCGCCACACTTTAGCCCCGTCTTTATGGCTGCCCGCCAGCTCTGGCGAACGCTGGCAACTGACTGCCACGACTTGTGATCAATGTCACAGGATTTCATGTTGCGTTTGCAGACGTCTTTCAAGCGGAGACATGGACGGCCAGTGGGTCTGATACCAGTGGAGAGCTCGCTGTACAATGTGTCTTTGGGGATCCTGCCATCTTCCATGCGGCTCACATGGCCAAGCCATCTCAAGCGCCGCTGACTCAGTAGCGTGTATAAGCTGGGGATGTTGGCCACCTCGAGGACTTGTGTTGGAGATACGGTCCTGCCACCTGATGCCAAGTATTCTCTGGAGGCAGTGAAGATGGAATGAATTGAGACGTCGCTCTTGGCTGACATACGTTGTCCAGGCCTCGCTGCCATACAGCAAGGTACTGAGGACACAGGCCTGATACACTTGGACTTTTGTGTTCCGTGTCAGTGCGCCATTTTCCCACACTCTCTTGGCCAGTCTGGACATAGCAGTGGAAGCCTTTCCCATGCGCTTGTTGATTTCTGCATCTAGAGACAGGTTACTGGTGATAGTTGAGCCTAGGTAGGTGAACTCTTGAACCACTTCCAGAGCGTGGTTGCCAATATTGATGGATGGAGCATTTCTGACGTCCTGCCCCATGATGTTCGTTTTCTTGAGGCTGATGGTTAGGCCAAATTCATTGCAGGCAGCCGCAAACCTGTCGATGAGACTCTGCAGGCACTCTTCAGTGTGAGATGTTAAAGCAGCATCGTCAGCAAAGAGGAGTTCCCTGATGAGGACTTTCCGTACTTTGGACTTCACTCTTAGACTGGCAAGGTTGAACAACCTGCCCCCTGATCTTGTGTGGAGGAAAATTCCTTCTTCAGAGGACTTGAACGCATATGAAAGCAGCAGGGAGAAGAAAATCCCAAAAAGTGTGGGTGCGAGAACACAGCCGTTTCACGGCACTCAGGATAGGAAAGGGCTCTGGTGAGGAGCCACCATGTTGAATTGTGCCTTTCATATTGTCATGGAATGAGGTGATGATACTTAGTAGCTTTGGTGGGCATCCAATCTTTTCTAGTAGTCTGAAGAGACCACGTCTGTTGACGAGGTTAAAGGCTTTGGTGAGATCAATGAAAGCAATGTAGAGGGGCATCTGTTGTTCACGGCATTTCTCTTGTATCTGACGAAGGGAGAACAGCATGTCAACGGTCGATCTCTCTGCACGAAAGCCACACTGTGCCTCAGGGTAGACGCGCTCGGCCAGCTTCTGGAGCCTGTTTAGAGCGACTAGAGCTGAGCAAACGACTACTGGCAACACCTATGCAGTCATATTCAGCTGGCCTCAAACACCGGAAACATCAGAGGAATGTATGATGGCATTAAGAGAGCTCTTGGGCCAACCATCAAGAAGATCGCCCCCCTCAAATCTAAATCAGGGGACATAATCACTGACCAACACAAACAAATGGACCGCTGGGTTGAGCACTACCTAGAACTGTACTCCAGGGAGAATGCTGTCACTGAGACTGCCCTCAATGCAGCCCAGCCTCTACCAGTCACGGATGAGCTGGACATACAGCCAACCAAATCAGAACTCAGTGATGCCATTGATTCTCTAGCCAGTGGAAAAGCCCCTGGGAAGGACAGCATTACCCCTGAAATAATCAAGAGTGCCAAGCCTGCTATACTCTCAGCACTACATGAACTGCTATGCCTGTGCTGGGACGAGGGAGCAGTACCCCAGGACATGCGCGATGCCAATATCATCACCCTCTATAAAAACAAAGGTGACCGCGGTGACTGCAACAACTACCGTGGAATCTCCCTGCTCAGCATAGTGGGGAAAGTCTTTGCTCGAGTCGCTCTGAACAGGCTCCAGAAGCTGGCCGAGCGCGTCTACCCTGAGGCACAGTGTGGCTTTCGTGCAGAGAGATCGACCGTTGACATGCTGTTCTCCCTTCGTCAGATACAGGAGAAATGCCGTGAACAACAGATGCCCCTCTACATTGCTTTCATTGATCTCACCAAAGCCTTTAACCTCGTCAGCAGACGTGGTCTCTTCAGACTACTAGAAAAGATTGGATGCCCACCAAAGCTACTAAGTATCATCACCTCATTCCATGACAATATGAAAGGCACAATTCAACATGGTGGCTCCTCCCCAGAGCCCTTTCCTATCCTGAGTGCCGTGAAACAGGGCTGTGTTCTCGCACCCACACTTTTTGGGATTTTCTTCTCCCTGCTGCTTTCACATGCGTTCAAGTCCTCTGAAGAAGGAATTTTCCTCCACACAAGATCAGGGGGCAGGTTGTTCAACCTTGCACGTCTAAGAGTGAAGTCCAAAGTACGGAAAGTCCTCATCAGGGAACTCCTCTTTGCTGACGATGCTGCTTTAACATCTCACACTGAAGAGTGCCTGCAGAGTCTCATCGACAGGTTTGCTGCTGCCTGCAATGAATTTGGCTTAACCATCAGCCTCAAGCAAACAAACATCATGGGGCAGGATGTCAGAAATGCTCCATCCATCAATATTGGCGACCACGCTCTGGAAGTGGTTCAAGAGTTCACCTACCTAGGCTCAACTATCACCAGTAACCTGTCTCTAGATGCAGAAATCAACAAGCGCATGGGAAAGGCTTCCACTGCTATGTCCAGACTGGCCAAGAGAGTGTGGGAAAATGGCGCACTGACACGGAACACAAAAGTCCGAGTGTATCAGGCCTGTGTCCTCAGTACCTTGCCGTATGGCAGCGAGACCTGGACAACGTATGTCAGCCAAGAGCGACGTCTCAATTCATTCCATCTTCACAGCCTCCGGAGAATACTTGGCATCAGGTGGCAGGACCGTATCTCCAACACAGAAGTCCTCGAGGCGGCCAACATCCCCAGCTTGTACACACTACTGAGTCAGCGGCGCTTGAGATGGCTTGGCCATGTGAGCCGCATGGAAGATGGCAGGATCCCCAAAGACACATTGTACAGCGAGCTCTCCACTGGTATCAGACCCACCGGCCGTCCATGTCTCCGCTATAAAGACGTCTGCAAACGCAACATGAAATCCTGTGACATTGATCACAAGTCGTGGGAGTCAGTTGCCAGCGTTCGCCAGAGCTGGCGGGCAGCCATAAAGACGGGGCTAAAATGTGGCGAGTCGAAGAGACTTAGTAGTTGGCAGGAAAAAAGACAGAGGCGCAAGGGGAGAGCCAACTGTGCAACAGCCCCGACAAACAAATTTCTCTGCAGCACCTGTGGAAGAGCCTGTCACTCTAGAATTGGCCTTTATAGCCACTCCAGGCGCTGCTTCACAAACCACTGACCACCTCCAGGCGCGTAACCATTGTCACTCGAGATAAGGAGGCCCAAAAGAAAGGTAAAAAAAAGAAGATACAGAGGTAGCAGATACGTTAGTTTTGATCTTGCAGAATTCCTAGATTCTGGAATGGTCCCTGCAGATTGGACTGGTAAAGATGTAACCCCATTTTTCAAGAAAGGAGGGAGAGAGGAAACAGGGAATTATAAGCCAGTTAGCTGGACATCACTAGGAGGTAAAATGCTCAAATCTATTATTAAGGACCTGGTACAGAAATTATTAGGCAAAGCCAACATGGATTTGTGAAAGGGAAATCTTGTTTGACAAATCTGTTAGGGTTTTTTGAGGTTCTAACTAGCAGGGGAGAATATGGGGAAAGCAATGGATGTAGTGTATTTGGATTTTCAAAATGCATTTGAAAAAGTGCCAGACAAGAGGTTATTACACAAAATTAAGGCCCATGGGATGGGGTTAATATATTAGCATGGATTGAGGATTGGTTAAAGGACAGAAAACAGAGTAGGAATAAACAGGACATTTTAGGGGTTGGCAGGCTGTAACTAGCAGAGTACCATAAGGATCAGTGCTTGGGCCTCAGCTATTTATGATCTATATCAATCACTTAGATAGAGGAATGAGTGTAATGTATCAAAGTTTGCTGACAATGCAAAGTTAGGTGGGAAAATAAACTGTGAGGAGGACACAACGAGGCTGCAGAGGGATATAAACATGTTAAGTTAATGAGTTGGTGAGAACATGGCAGATGGGATATAATGTGGGAAAATGTGAAAGTATCCACTTTGGAAGAACAAATAGAAAAGCAGAGTATTTTTTAAATGATGACAGATGGGATATGTTGGTATTCAGAGGAATCTGGGTATCTTTCTACACAAATCACAGAAGATGAACATGCAGGTACAGCGAACAATTAAGAAAGCAATTGATATATTAGCCTTTATTACCAAGGGAATAGAGTATAAGAGTATAGAAGGCTTACTGAAATTATATGGGGCCTTGGTGAGACCACACCTGGAGTATTGTGAAGCCGGATTTTGTGGCCGGAATGTTTTATCACAAGTAGCTATTGAGGCAGAAAAATAAACTATCATTCAAAAGGTTCAATGAAGAGTGCAGGAGGACATGCCAGGAGCATCACCAGGCATATCTAAAAATGAGGTGTCAACCTGGTGAAGCTACAACACAGGACTACATGCACGCCAAACAGTGAAAGCAGCATGCGATGGAGCTAAGTGATCCTACAACCAATGGATCAGATCGAAGCTCTGCAGTCCTGCCACATCCAGTTGTGAATGGTGGTGGACAATTAAACAACTAACAGGAGGAGGAGGCTCCACAAGCATCCCCATCCTGAATGATAGCAGAGTCCAGTATGTCAGTGCAAAAGACAAGGTTGAAGCATATGCAACCATCTTCAGCCAGATGTGCTGAGGGGGTGATCCATCTCAGCCTCCACCTGAGGTCCCCACCATCATAGATACCAGTCTTCAGACAATTCAATTCACTCCACGTGATATCAAGAAACGGCTGAAGGCACTGGATACAGCAAAGGCTATGGGCCCTTACAACATACTTGTGCTCCAGACCTAGCTGCACCCTTAGCCAAGACTCAGCAATGTGGAAAATTGCCAAGGTACATCCTGTCAATTCCAATCTGGCCAATTACCAGCCATTAGTCTCAATCATCAGCAAAGTGATGGAAGGTGTCGTCGACCTTGCTATCAAGCAGCATTTACTCAGCCACAACCTACTCACCGATGCTCACTTTGGGTTCTGCCAGGGCCACTCGGCTCCAGACCTCATTGCAGCATTGGTCCAAACGTGGGCAAAAGAGCTGAATTCCAGAGGTGAGGTGAGAATGACTACCCTTGACATCAAGGCAGTTTTTGACCAGGTATGGCATCGAGGATCCCTAGCAAACTGGAGTCAATGGAAATCAGGGAGAAAATGCTCCACTGGTTGGAGTCGTACCTAGCACAAAGGAAGATGGTTGTGGTTGCTGGAGGTCAATGATCTCAGCCCCAGGACATCGCTGCTGGAGTTCCTCAGGGTAGTGCCCTAGGCCCAACCATCTTCAGCTGCTTCATCAATAACCTTTCCTGAAACATCTGGTCAGACGTAGGGATGTTCACTGATGATTGTACAATGCTCAGTACCATTTGCAACTCCTCAGATAATGAAGCAGCCTGTGTACAGATGCAGCAAGATCTGGGCGACATTCAGGCTTGGGCTGATAAGTGACAAAAAACATTCGTACCACAAGAGCTGTCAGGCAATGACCACCTCCAACAAGAGAGAATCTAAGCTTCTCCTCTTGACATTCAACAGCATTACCATCGCTGAAATCCCCTTCATCAAACATCCAGGGGGTTACCATTGACCAGAAATTGAAATGGATCAGCCATATAAATACTGTGGCTACAAGAGCAGGTCTGAGGCTGGGGATTCTGCAGCAAGTGAGTCACCTCCTGGGCTGAATTTTACTGGCCCCTCGACGCCGTGAGTCGTGGCGCAGGGGCTGGTAAAATTCTGTGGGGAGAGGCCTGCCTCGACACGCGACGTCGAGAAGGGCCCGCTGCATATTACTGGCGGCGGGGGGACCTCGATGCTGCTCCCCCACTGCCTGGTGGTGGGCCCTTCATCAGCATATGCAAATTAACAGAAAAGAGATACAAATAAACTTATGGCGGCAGCCGTCCCACACTAATTTTATGGCCACCATTCGTGCTTTGCATGCCTTCGGAACTCCATATGGAATTCCAAGGCAAGAATCTGGTGGGAAGGGGGGAAAATAAAATTTTCGGGGCAGGAGGGGTGGGAGAGCGGGGAAAACAATTTTAATTGTTTGTGTGAATGGTGGGAAGGGGTTAGAGGCCAAATGTTAGAAAGTTGGGGGATAAGTCCGGGAAGGGAGTAAAGTATTTTTTGACAATAAGTGCCAATTAAATGACCATGGAGGGGGCGGTGGGGGAAGGGCCTCCACATCTTTATTAATTGCTCGTAAAAAAATTTGATTTATGTTCCTGTAAAAGTTAAAACTAATTCTGAGGGTTTAAGCCCTTTAAAAATGGCACCGACGCCTGCGTGGTGACGTCGGACGCCATTGCCAGGGACGCGGCGGCCACCCCCTACATGTCATCAGGGGCAGCCGCTCTGCCTTCTCCATTTAAATGAGCCCCCGTGTGTAATATTGCGGGGGCTCCTCGGCGGCACTTCTGTGTCGGAAGGCCGCCGTGTTCAAAGCACTCCGCCGCGCAGCGCAGTGCGCTAATAAAATTCAGGCCCCTGATTCCCCAATGCAATAATTCAGAGTACCATCTCCTCCAGGGGCTGAGGACATGCAGCCTTACCTGTGCCCTGTCGATTCTTTGTTGCTCCCTCCTTTATGTGCCATCTTGTCCTGCAAGAGAGAGGGAAGAGTGGGCTGCATTGTGTCTGTGTGATGTGCCTGTCATAACTGATTGGTTGGAATTATGTGGAAGCTACGAGATGTGGGTGAGAGACTTGCAACAGTGGTAAGTGTGTGAGAGTGAGGTGGAGAATATTAGGCACGAGTTCTGATTGCTAAAGATGGTTGATGGGGGTGTAGCACGGTCTGGCCTGCACGCCCCAATCATGCAGATGAGCAGGTAGGACAAAGTCTGTGGGCTGAAGACATCACCTCAATGGGGCGAGGGGTAATCGTGCTTTGCGATCATCATGCCCGCAAAGCAGCCGTGTCGAGTTTGTAGTCCTACATGTTGTCATTCCCCTCTGATTACTACAGAAATTATGTAAACTGCAAATTCAAATCTTATTCACGCAAAAGATTGGAAAAAGCAGTCTATTATAACTTTTAATTACTTTTTCCAGTTAATAAAAAAGTGAAGACTTCACAGTTTCCCATGTTACAATGTTTAAGAAAAGGGAGAAAAAAGACAGTTCTTTTCTAATATTGCTGATTTATTTAAGGTGATCTGGAAAACTGATGTCTTTGTCACCTAGTGCTGAATTTTATCAGTGCGCTCCACTCTGCCGCGGCATGCTATGAAGCCAGCGACTTTCCGACACGGAAATGCTGCCGCAGAGCCCATGCAATATCACTCGCGGGGGCTCATTTAAATGGAGGGGGCAGAACTGCCGCCCCCGATGATGTAGAGGGGATGACCGCCGTGTCCCCAGCAACAGTGTCCAGCGCCACTGCACAGGTGCCGGCACCATTTTTAAAGGGCTTCAAGCCCTTCAGGATATATTAACATATTTAAAGATGCCGGTGTGAGTAACAAATTTAATAAACTTATAATTTAACATTGAATTCCCTCTCTCCCCCCCCCCCACACTGAATCCTAAACACATAAATTGACCTATCTCCCCAAAAAATACATTTTTTGAAATTCTGAACTTCCTCCCCCAAACGTCAGTATCTTTGACCCTCAACCCCTTCCCACCATCCCCACAACCAATAGGAATAGTTTTCCTCGCTCTCCCCCACCCACCCTGATAATTTTATTCCTCCCCCCCTCCCCACCAGTGTCTCACCTCAGAACTCCAACGGACTTCCGACGGCGTGCGAGTTGCAGCCATTTGGCTGTAAAATCGGTGTAGGACAGCAGGTGGCGGCAGTTAGGTTAATTTGCATTTTAACTTAACTCATTTCAATATTTTAATGAAGGCCCCGCTGCTTTGTGGCGGTGGGGGGGGGAGTGGCGCATCGAGGCCTCGAGACTGCTGCTAATATCCGGCGGGGCCTTCTCGGCATTGTGGGGCGAGGTGGGCCCCTCCCGCTAGCATTTTACAGGAATCCCCACAATGACCCATGGCTTTGAGGGGCTGATAAAATTCAGCCCATCTCTACATATTGCTGTGATTTATCTTCTTTTCTGTAGAGATACAACATAATACATTCTTTTTGCAATTTAGAAACTCATTTTTTGTTTAGTGTGTTGTATTTTGTTATATTATGGTTAAAAGCAAACCATTGATAAATAGTTTAGAATCATAGAATGGTTACAGCATAGAAGGAAGCATTTGGCCCTTCATATCTGTGCTGGCTCTCTGCAAGAGCAACTCAGCTAGTCCCATGTTACCTGCCCTTTCGCTGTAACCCTGCAGACTTTCTGTCTTCAGATAATTATCTAATTTCGAAAGCCACGACTGAATTTGTCTCCACCACACTCTTAAGCTGTGTATTCCAGATCCTAACCACTCGCTACATAAAAAGGTTCTTCCTCATGTCGCCTTTGTTTCTTTTGCCGTTTAACTTAAATTGGTGTCCTCTAGTTCTCAACCCTTCCCACCAATGGGAAGTTTCTCACTATCTACTCTGTCCAGACTCCTCATGATTTTAAACACCTCTATCAAATCTCCTCTCCACCTTCTCTTCTCTAAGGAGAACAACCCCAGCTGCTTCAATCTATCAACATAACTGAAGCCCCTCATCCCTGGAACCATTCTCGTAATTTTTTTCTGCACCGTCTCCAATGCCTTCACATCCTAATGTGTGGTGCCCAGAATTAGACACAATATGCCAGTTGAGGCCAAACTAGTGTTTTATAAAGGTTCACTATAACTCCCTTGCTTTTGTACTCAATGCCTCTATTTATAAAGCCCAAGATCCCTTATGTCTTATAAACCACTTTCTCAACCTGCCCAGCCACCTTCAACTATTTGGGCACATACACCCCTGGGTCCCTCTGCCCCTGCACCCACTTTGGAATTGTATCCTTTATTTTATATTGCCTCTCATCATTCTTCTTACCAAGTTTAATAGAAGTAATTAAATAGTAGATCATATAATAGAAGTTTAATGGAATTTTTTGAATAACCGTAGAGTTATTTTGAGTGTAGCTTTAAAAAAACCTACTTTGAAAGTAATCCTGATGAAACAATTTCTGCCATCTGTTTTCCTCATTGACTGCTCTTGTCCTTATGCTGCCAGAATCTGTTAACTTATGTATTGCTAAGCAATAGCTCTCATGCTTCAGCATTTACTGCCACGACATTAGAATTCTCTCAAACATTAAATCTTCTGAGAGAGAGGTGGCTGGCTCTACTGGAATGTCTGACTATTTCCATCTAGTTGAGTTTATCTTCATCCCCAGTGGTAAAAGCTATAAATTTTCAAACTGGAGGCTGCTTTCAGTTGGTAGATTAATCCTCAACAGTTATTACAGAGAATTTGTAAGCATGATTCCATTTTCTCTAACACGGGTAGATTGTTATGAAATGAATGGGACTTAAGTATTTGACAGTGTTGGATGAAGAAGGTGACTGGTGGAAAGTCACAAAAGTAAATTTTCCAAGTCTTCGCCCACGGGCAAGATATCTTGTCCATTTCCAGCGGATATTGGAAAATTACAAATTTCTGATCTTCACAAGTGTCAGATGAAGGACCTCTGCCAGGTGGAAGTTGCATTGCCAGAAGCAATCAGGAAGGAATGAGTTGGAATAGAAGACTGTGAGATGAATATTGATCGCAATATATTGGATATATAGCAAGGCAGAAGAGTGTGTAGTTTGCAACTTGTATAGCATTCTTGCAGCTTAAAAGGAACAAAAAGGAATTAAAGTGTGTATTACAAGGAACAAGAGGTTAGAGGGGAGAAAGTAATTTTGACAAAGGGCCAAGCTTTTTCTTTGCCCTTGTATGGTTGAGTGAATAAGAATTGCTTGTTTCTGGGTACCTCATAATCCCATAGAAAAAAGAACAAACTATCTAAAACATCGTCCCCTTGTAAATCCAATAAAATGAGGAAAATTACTTTATTCAGTGAGTGCTGCATCTCAAGAGAGGAGATCTAAATCCAAATGGTACTGATTTGATAAAGAAATTTAAAGATTTCTTTCCAATTCATCAGGTCGATTTTAACTCATGCAAAATCCATCCACTTGCACAGAGTTAAAATCAGGCCTTCCAAATCTAATGTGGAGTTGAGATAAGAATTGTTTACCGTTTCAGAGGCAAAGGTCAAAAATCCTGAAGCTCCAGAACAGAACGGTGTTTAAAAAAATCCAAGTTAGGCATTCAGATTGAGAAATTGCATGATCAGGTGCAAAGTAAGATCCCTCTATTCTGCTTTAGCAATGTAACTTAGCCCCAGATTGGGAGAATACTGATGAATTCCTACATTTTACACACAAGCTATTCTTGTGACCTACTTGAGATCTACATCAAGTAGAAATTGGATTGAGATTTCCAAACCTTGATAAGCAGTGCCAGCTTTGTGATGGTGGATGTGTATAGCTGTAATGCTCTATGGGAGCCCATGAAATTTAACGGATAAAGTAATTTTTATAAAAAGTCTTGCCAAACATGAATTTTTATATCCCTTCAAATAAACCTCAGCTAAATTTTGAAGCATTTGAAGCTGTAGTTTTTATTTGACCTTTAGACTGAAGGAAATAATTTTCCTAATTTAAGGAGCAACTTTGTTTTAGACCCATTTCATCCATGGATTCAAACTAAGCTATCAGAGGTGAAAGGACAGCAACCATTCAGTTGCTATAGATTTACTCCTTATTACCATGCCAAATTATACCTTCATGCTTCTTAAAACCAAGAACACATTTGTACATGAGACTTTTATATTTTCAGTAAAGAATTACTCAGACAAAGGTTCTTATTAAATACTGGAAGTAATTTTTAGTTTCAAAAACAAAAAAGAGAGCTATTTCTTATAGAAGGTATCACTATAACTACAGTAAAGGATATTGGTTAACTTAATATTAGCTGTTACTTGGCTGTTTCAAGCCCTCATACAGTTTGAAGAGCATTAATTAGTCATGGGTAATATTTCAGAACCTATCACTTTACACTCTTTCACTCTCTGTGACATTTTTTCAAAGCCTAAAGCAGCTTACTCCTACTGCACAAAAGAATGAGAGAGATGTTTGTCCCTCACTATGGTGACCTCACTCCACTCAGCTTTAAGTTCTGATACTTTACCAGCATCACCAAGGGTTCTGAATGTTATCAAAATGAGCTCTGGATATTGCCATATGGATTTTATCCATAGTGCTGCCGCTGGGTTTGCTAACAGTTGAACTGGATTGCTTGTGAAAGGCCTTTACAGAATATTACCTACCACTTTTGACAATTTAGGTTTGTTCTGTGGCTCATTCAAGCAAACAGTAGAAATCTGCAATTAACACTAGCTATGCTCTGCCAGGAACTCAACAATGGATTTGTGTCAAAAGGAAGAAAGCTTGGGCAATTTATGTGGTTGACAATTTTAAACTAATAAAAATAGAACATTAATCAACATTTTGAAGCATAAATGAATTTTGGATCTATGTGTAATTTCAGTGTTCCCAGGTCTTGATATTCAGTTTTTTCCACTTCTTTTTAACCCGTCGAAGTCCTTGGCCATTTCCCTATCCACAAATAATTGAAAGTACATCAAGGAAATATGGGCACCATAAAATTGCTCTGACGTTTTGCGAATCAGAAAGAAGCTGCATCTGTTGTGTGTGTTCCAATATACTAAATATTTGCAATATACTTTTAGTGACACAACTGATTTTAGAATCAATTCTTATTTGGCAGTTTTGATGTTCATATTATGTCTCACTTAGTAAAATACAGGCAGTAATGTTGATACTGGAGCATTCTGGCCATCACTTAGACAAAAAGCAAAGGGCACACTAAGAGAGGGCTCAATGTGACAAATACACTTTCTATGCATTAGTGATCAGTTTGTATGATTTTATTGCACGTCTTCTCATTTTACTTTTAACTACCCTGCAGTGATGCTTTTCCTCAATATTTATCATGTCTCTCTGTCACACCATTCTTTGCCTTTGCAATTGATGCTCCAATTTCTTGTTTTACTCTACTTTAAGAAACATTCAGCATTGAGCTTCAAAAGGCAACTATCACACAGCTGTAGAGTTCAATCTGAAGGAGCTGGAGCATTCTAAATTTATTTTACATCACTGTGCTGCAACTGTCATTAAAATGAGAGTTGCCAACCTACACCATTGCATCGTCCAATTAGTTCCAAATCAGTGTGAAGTCTTCATAATTTTCCACTGGATAGTTTCGAACACTAGTTTATTGATGCTATTGTTTTTTGAGCTCACTTGTTTGGCTCTACTGGTGAATGCCCTCTAAAAAATTTTAATGGACTGACAGCCGCAGTAATGGATGATCAGTGAAAGCCCTCCATGATACTTACTCTCATTTTTGTTTTGTTTTCACACCACACATTCCACTGTCTTTCCCTAGAGCGATTCTCACTATAGGAAGGATTTGGCGACTGCTTTTCCTGTTTTCTATACATTAGAACATTGGATGGAAAGTTTGACTTACTTGAACTAAATACTAAACGTTATATATTAATAATCCTTTTGGTGTAAAATCCAACAACAGAAAGACTGCACATAATTCTTTACTGATTTATACTGATATATTACAAGGTAAAGCAGTAACAAACTTTAGTGTGCTTAGTATTGGTTTCAGTTAACCCCACACCACATTTATACGTTACAGAGTGTTCTCATCGAAAAGGTATCCTTGCAGTTAAAAGTCCCAGAATCCTCCCAGTTGTAATGGATTGGATCTTGCAGTCCTTCTCAAAGCCAATGTCCTCTTCAGTCACTTCTTTTTTTTATTCATTCATGGGATGTGGGCATCGCAGGCCAGGCCAGCATTTATTGCCCATCCCTAATTGCCCTTGAACTGAGTGGCTTGCTAGGCCATTTCAAGGGCATGTAAGAGTCAACCACATTGCTGTGGATCTGGAGTCACATGTAGGCCAGACCAGGTAAGGACAGCAGATTTCCTTCCCTAAAGAACATTAGTGAACCAGATGGGTTTTTACAATAATCGACAATGGTTTCATGGGCATCATTAGACTAGTTTTAAATTCCAGATTTATTAATTGAATTCAAATTCCACCTTCTGCTGTCGTGAGATTCGAACCCATGTCCCCAGAGCAATACCTGGGTCTCTGGGTTACTAGTCCAGTGACAATACCAGTACACCACCGCCTCTCCGTGAGCACATTTGACTGGATGTCCATTAATCAGGCAATCTCTGGTGACCCTGTTGGTCTCTTCTCCTCCGCAAACCTCAACTTTTGATTCGGGTTCAAGTCATAGAAGCTTTTTGCTGTATTGGTGATCTGAGAGCAGTTGTTTTTTTCTCTTGCTGTCTCTCCAGGCTGCACAGGTCTGCTTGCTGGTCTTTCTCCCTTCCTTTCAGCCTGCCAACTTAGGAAAGCCTGTTGAATTTATCGAGATCAAAAAATCAATAGTTGTTTGCCTTTTACAATTCTCAGACACCATGGGCTGGATTCTAAAGAACATAAGAACTAGGAGCAGGAGTAGGCAATTCAGCCCCTCGAGCCTGCTCCGCCATTCAATACGATCATGGCTGATCTCATCTCGGCCTCAACTCTACTTTCCTGCCTGTTCTCCATAACCCTTAAACCCATTACTAATTAAAAATCTGTCTATCTCCTCCTGAAATTTACTCAATGTCCAGGCAGCCACCGTACTCTGGGGTAGTGAATTCCACAGACTCACAACCCTTTGAGAGAAGTAATTTCTCCTCATCTCTGTTTTAAATCTGCTACCCATTATCCTAAAACTATGACCTCTCATTCTAGATTGCTCCACAAATATGGGCGGCACAGTGGCGCAGTGGTTAGCACCGCAGCCTCACAGCTCCAGGGACCCGGGTTCGATTGCAGGTACTGCCTGTGTGGAGTTTGCAAGTTCTCCCTGTGTCTGCGTGGGTTTTCTCCGGGTGCTCCGGTTTCCTCCCACAAGCCAAAAGACTTGCAGGTTGATAGGTAAATTGGCCATTATAAATTGTCACCAGTGTAGGTAGGTGGTAGGGAAATATAGGGACAGGTGGGGATGTTTGGTCGGAATATGGGATTAGTGTAGGATTAGTATAAATGGGTGGTTGATGTTCGGCACGGACTCGGTGGGCCGAAGGGCCTGTTTCAGTGCTGTATCTCTAATCTAATCCTCTCTACATCTACTTTGTCAATCCCCTTAATCATCTTATATACCTCAATTAGATCTCCTCTCATTCTTCTAAAATTAGAGAGTAAAGGCCTAAACTGCTCAATCTCTCTACATAAGACAAGCCCCTCATATCTGGAATCAATCTAGTGAACCTCCTCTGAACTGCCTCCAGTGCAATTACATCCTACTTCAAGTAAGGAGACCAAAACTGTACGCAATACTCCAGGTGTGGTCTCACTAATGCCTTGTACAGTTGCAGCAACACTTCCCTACTTTTATACTCTATTCCTTTAGCAATAAATGCCAAAAATCCACTTGCCCATTTAAAGACCCCTCAACATTAGGAACTGTAGCAAGAGGGCATAAAGATGGCCCCGGATGAGGCCCGCCATGGACCTCGATGCTGGCAGGGCCCCCCGGCCCGATATTGCCGGCAGTGGTGAGGCCTCATGGCGGCCCCCACCCCCGCCACTTGGCGACAGGACCGCAATTGAAATGTTTAAATAAATGACAACACCTGAATTAATGACTCTCCCGTTGCCTCCTAATGTCCTGCCACAATCTTCACCCCAGCGGCTGGCACTGCCTCGCCTTCAGATTCCTGTCCAGGGAAACGAGGCGCAACACTGATGGGGAGGGGGGAGGAGGTAAGTTTATCGGTGCGGGGGGAGGGGGAACGGGTGCAAATTAACGTCATGGGTGTAGGGGACAGTGGGAAGGTTTATCGTGTAAAGTTTGTGCAGTTGCGGGGGGGGGTGGTCAGATGGTAAAGGTAAATGTTTTGGGGCGGAAAGGGAAAATAATTAATTTAATTGTTATTGGTGGGGTGGGAGAGGGGTAAAAGAGATGTATTTATTTTATTTCATTTAATCTATCTTTAAATGTTTAAATTTGCCTCTAGGGCTAACAGCCCTTTAAAAATGGTGTCAGTGTCTGTGCACAGGCAGCTGACGCCATTGTCAGGGATGGGCAGCACACCCCTCCACGTGATCGGGGGGGAGGGCAGCCCACCCTGGCTATTTAAATGAGCTGTGACATTTGGAATCGCTTCAGCTCCTTGGCGTGTGGCCCACACGGGCAGGACTTATAGAATCCAGGCCCATAAGTCTAACCATAGCAAAACCACTTGGGCATTCCTTTGTTTCCAGGTGTTAACAATTGCAACTCGAATTTGCAATTTAAAGCCCTGGCTCTCTGTTTACCATCTGTGAGTCTGGGAGAGTGAAACCCATTGTCCTTTAAGTGTTAGAACCTTGCACTCTGCTTTCAAAAGGGTCTTTGATCTGGGTTCCTTGTATCCATTGTAACCACTGGCTTGCCTCTGGGCAGAGGTGTGAGGTCACATGTCTCCTGCAAATATCCATTTTACACTGCATTAAAGATCACAGTTTTTAAAACATAACCATACTACAAAGTCCAGTGTTCATAACAGTACCATGTTGTGAAATGGTTGCCTTTTCATATAATGCAGTGTGAGTTTCAACAAACAATGAGCTGGATTTTAAGGAGCCCTCGACGTTGGGATCTGTGGCGAGGGGGGCATGAAGATGGTCCCGGTGAGGCTCGCCATGGATCTTGACACCAGCAGGGCCCGGCCTGATTCTCCCAGTGATGGCGAGGCACTGTGGCGGTCTCCCCATCGCTGGGTGACGGAACGACTATTTGAGTATTAAAATCATTTAAATTAATTAATTTAAATATATTATGCCTCCTCTTGATCACCTGCCGTGATCTTCGGCCAAGTGGCCGGCACTCCCGCGCCTTCGGATACTTGTCTGGGTAAATGAAGCACAACACTGGTGTGGAGTGGGGAGGAGATGCGTTTATCAGTGCAGGAGGGGGGATGGGGTCAAATTAACGTCATAGGTGTGGGGGATGATGGGAAGGGTTGTATTTTAATGTTTGTGCAATTTGGGAGGGGTAGGTCAGATGGTAAAGGTAAGTATTTTGGGGGGGAAGGGCAAATAATTAATTTTATTGTTATTAGGGGAGGTGGGAGAGGGACAGAAGAAATGTATTTTTTCAATTTAATTTAATCTATCTTTAAATATTTAAATAAGCCAGTAGGGCTAACAGCCCTTTAA
The DNA here is from genome assembly GCF_036365525.1 of Heterodontus francisci. Lineage (NCBI taxonomy): Eukaryota > Metazoa > Chordata > Chondrichthyes > Heterodontiformes > Heterodontidae > Heterodontus > Heterodontus francisci. Next base: position 65,249,264 of record NC_090389.1, read on the forward strand.
AAATGGCAGCTGACGCCATTGCCGGGGACAGACAGCCCACCCCCTGCACGTATTCATGGGTCCAGCCCGGCTCCGGCTATTTAAATGAGCAGCCGCGCTTGAGATCATGGCGGCTCTTTGGCTTGAGGCCTGTGTGGGCTGGCCACAGCCTGTGTCGGCGGCGAGCTCATAAATTCAGCCCAATATCTCACCAGCAAATCTGGTAATTTTTTACTTCAAATCATGGAAGTAAAGTTTTTGGGCTGAATTTTACCAGCCCCTCGATGTTGGGGGTTGTGGCGGGGGTGCCCACAAAATACTTGCGGAGGTGGCCCGCCATGACCCCCCCCCCCCCCCCCGGCTCAGTGGCGGGGCCTTCAATTAAATTGTAAAATTAATACAAATAAATTTAAATATACCTACCCTGTCCCAGTGGCCATCCCACGCCAATATTACGAGTGTCAAGCGCAACTCGCATGCTTTGAGAACTCCGATTGGAGTTCCGCGGCGAGACACAGGTGTGCTGGGGGGAAGGACTGAAATTATCAGGATGGGCGGGGAGGGGAGGAAGCGGGAATAACACATTTTATTAGCTGTGGGGATGGTGGGAAGGTGTTGAAGGGCAAATGTTAAGAGGTTGGGGGGAAAGTGCGGGTTGGTAATAAAGTTCCTTTTTATGATACTGTCCTGTAAACAAACACTTGGGGGGGGTGGGTGGTGGGGGGGGTGGGGGGTGGGAAAGGGCCTCCATTATTTATTTAATTTTTACTAAATAATGCTTCACAATATGGATTGAATTTTACTGGCCCCTCGATACTGCGGGTCGTGGCATGGAGGCCGGTAAAATTCTGCGCGGAGAGGCCCACCTCAACCCTAATATCGAGAAGAGCCCGCCGCAAATTACCGGCGGCGGGGGGGACCTCGGTGCGGCCCCCCGCCACTCGGCAACGGCACCCAAATACCATATTCAAAATGGTACTTACTCTGCAGACTATACAGCCGACCACCTCCTGATGCACACTTCCAGATTTTATGTTGACGGGCAGCCGTCACGTGCCATCCCGTTCCCGAATGGAAAAGCCGGCGGTCATCAGAGGTTTCACTACGGAAGGTCAGTTCGAATATTCACAGGTCTCACTCTGCATACTGGAAGGGAGGAGGGAGGGGTCTGGGATTACTGCAGTGAAAGCTTGGCAGGCATGACGGGAGGTACTGTGTACCCTCCTTCTGTAAACAGTGTACCCTCTGCGTTTGTTTGTGTTTGTGCAGGAGAAATGACACGCTCGTCACCCAGTGTGTGGGGAGGGTGCCAGAAAGGGTAGGAGCGTTAAGGTTATATGGATGGTGGGGGCAATCGATACAGCTGGGGGGATCTTGATGTGGTCATGCTGTGCCACTCTGAGTGTTAGCCAAGATGGACATTGCCATGCCACGCCACATCATTGATCCATGTTAGCACCTGATGTACCCGTCAACACCAATCTGTGCCCTGTTAGGAATCTTCAATAAATGAAGGATACAACTTTATCTTTCATATAGAAATGGGTATGGCTCATCCTACGGTGTGCAATCCGCTTCTTGTGAGGATTCGTATATGCCAGAGGCAAAATCAACAGGCAGGTGCGGTGCACTTCTAGGCCCCTGGTCATGAGCAACTGTCCCCAAGCAGAGCTCACCATTACGGTCGCTGTGCATCTACAAGCCCCACATGACATGCCATCAGATGTAGGAGCACCAGTGTCAGAGGCAATTGCACATGTGGAGAGGGTGGCAACAAGTTTCTGTGCCCTGCTCAATGCTGGCCTGCAGCCCATGGGCTTCGGCGGACATCCTTTGCCTACGGTCCTCATAGTGGCAGCGGCTCTTAAGCTTGATGCCTAAACAGCATTTCAGAGGCCCACCTGAGACCTTTGTGGGGTCACACAGTCAGCAGTGCACCGCTACATCAGGGAGGTCACCGATGCACTGCACTGGAGGGCCAGTGAGTATGTCTGCTTCAGGATGGACTCTCACAGCCAGGCCCAGGGGGCCATCAGTCTCGGCACCATTTCCGGAGAACCATAGGTTTTAGGGGTCATAGACTGCACCCATGTGGCAATCAGGCCTCCCGCCAGGCTACCACCTGCAGAGGTTGCAATTAAAGGAATCCTCTCAATCGAGGTGCAGCTGGTATTTCATCACCAGAGATCCTTCATGCAAATCTGTGACCGCTGCTCAGGCAGCTGCCGTGACAGCTGGATCTTGCGCCAGTCCAAGTTGCCACTGCTGTTCACCGAATTGGCTCAGATGGAGGGGTGGCTTCTTGGAGACAAGGGCTATCCCTTGCAGACATGACTCCTGACTCCACCACTGCTGCAGAGGAGAGATACAATGCCAGCCACTGAGCTACATGAGCCACCACTGAGCAGGCGATTGGCGTGCTGAAAGAGCACATCCAATGCCTAGATGGATAGGGTGATGTCATGTACTACGCACCGAAAAGGCCAGCTCCTTTCTTTGCTGTTCTGCACAACTATGCACCCAATAGGGGCCTGGCCTAGCATGATGAGGAGAGACGTCAACAGGATTGCTCCTCGGACTATGAGAAGGCTGAGGACCTACAACAGGAAAGGTGCATGGGAGAGCAGATGGCACCCAGGCTCTGAATGCAGGACTAGCAGTGAGCTAGGGATGTACGGCTGTGGCTTATCAGACAAAGACTGTCTGCTCCATAGGAACCGACATGAGCTCTGCAAGCTACATATCAGCCTTGCTCACCTGCTGTGCACCAGTCCACATCTGCAGCATCTCTCTGTAAACCATTAGAGGTAGCAGCTGACTGAGCCAATGTCCATGCAAGTGCATCCGTGGAGACACTCATGCGTAATGGTGGCATGGCAATGATGTTATTGCATACATTGGCTCCCTTGAAGGGCCAACGGTGCAAAGGGATGTGATATTGGCACTACATGCTGACACACATCATTCACACAGAGGAAAGGACACATATGTTGGTGAGGAACATTTAGTGAAAGCCGTATTTACATTGCTGTGACACCCGTGCATTCCCATTTGTCTCAGTGTGTTCTCTGTAAATGCTTGCAAGTGCCCCTTCTCAGTGCAACCTCTGCACTAGCAGCCTGACTGGAGGAAGGTTGCTGATCTGATTGCCCTTTGGCTGTGGATGACTTTGGCGCTCATACCCTGTGCGCACCAGGCCTGGAAGGCTGGCTGGGGGAGTGCTCTTTCATCCCCTTCTGGCATTGGACCCTTTGATGCCGGATGGTCCCACGGCTACTCACCTCCTTTGCCATCTCCGACCAGACTGTTTTGTTCAGCTGGGAGGGCCTCTTCTCACCATCGCTGGGGAAAAGGGTCTCCCGCCTTGGCTGCACAGCCTGACGGAGCGTGAGCAGGGAGGCTTCACTGCACTGTGGGGCCTACGTGGAAAGCCCCTCTGTCATCCTTGGCTTTGGTGTGGTCCTTTAAATGCAAAGGTGACTCCACCATGTAAGTGCTCTAACTTCTGGCAGCAAGGTTTTTTTTTAATTCATTCATGGGATGTGGGCGTCACTGGCTATGCCAGCATTTATTGCCCATCCCTAATTGCCCTTGAGAAGGTGGTGGTGAGCTTCTTGAACCGCTGCAGTCCATTTGGGGTAGTTAGACCCACAGTGCTGTTAGGAAGGGAGTTCCAGGATGTTGACCAAGCGACAGTGAAGGAACGGCGATATAATTCCAAGTCAGGATGGTGTGTGACTTGGAGGGGAACTTGCAGGTGGTGGTGTTCCCATGTATTTGCTGCCCTTGTCCTTCTAGTTGATAGAGGTCGCAGGTTTGGAAGGTGCTGTCTAAGGAGCCTTGGTGCATTGCTGCAGTGCATCTTGTAGATGGTACACACTGCTGCCACTGTGCATCGGTGGTGGAGGGAGTGAATGTTTGTAGATGGTGTGCCAATCAAGTGGGCTGCTTTGTCCTGGATGGTGTCGAGCTTCTTGAGTGTTGTTGGAGCTGCACCCATCCAGGCAAGTGGAGAGTATTCCATCACACTCCTGACTTGTGCCTTGTAGATGGTGGACAGGCTTTGGGGAGTCAGGAGGTGAGTTACTCGCCTCAGGATTCCTAGCCTCTGACCTGCTCTTGTAGCCACGGTATTTATATGGCTACTCCAGTTCAGTTTCTGGTCAATGGTAGCCCCTAGGATGTTGATAGTGGGGGATTCAGCGATGGTAATGCCGTTGAATATCAAGGGGAGATGGTTAGATTCTCTCTTGTTGGAGATGGTCATTGCCTGGCACTTGTGTGGCGCGAATGTTACTTGTCACTTATCAGCCCAAGCCTCGATATTGTCCAGATCTTGCTGCATTTCTACACGGACTGCTTCAGTATCTGAGGAGTCACGAATGGTGCTGAACATTGTGCAATCATCAGCGAACATCCCCACTTCTGACCTTATGATTGAAGGAAGGTCATTGATGAAGCAGCTGAAGATGGTTGGGCCTAAGACACTACCCTGAGGAACTCCTGCAGTGATGTCCTGGAGCTCAGATGATTGACCTCCAACAACCACAGTCATCTCCCTTTGTGCTAGGTATGACTCCAGCCAGCGGAGGGTTTCCCCCCTGATTCCTATTGACCTCAGTTTTGCTAGGGCTCCTTGATGCCATACTCTGTTAAATGCTGCCTTGATGTCAAGGGCAGTCACTCTCACCTCACCTCTTGAGTTCAGCTCTTTTGTCCATTTTTGAACCAAGGCTGTAATCAGGTCAGGAGCTGAGTGGCCCTGGCGGAACCCAAACTGAGCGTCACTGAGCAGGTTATTGCTAAGCAAGTGCCGCTTGATGGCACTGTTGATGACACCTTCCATCACTTTACTGATGATTGAGAGTAGGCTGATGGGGCGGTAATTGGCCGGTTTGGACTTGTCCTGCTTTTTGTGTACAGGACATACCTGGGCAATTTTCCACATTGCATGGTAGATGCCAGTGTTGTAGCTATACTGGAACAGCTTGGCTAGGGGCGCGGCAAGTTCTGGAGCACAGGTCTTCAGTACTATTGCCGGAATATTGTCAGGGCCCATAGCTTATGCAATATCCAGTGCCTTCAGTCGTTTCTTGATATCACGCAGAGTAAATTGAATTGGCTGAAGTCTGGTATCTGTGATGCTGGGGACTTCAGGAGGAGGCCGAGATGGATCATCAACTTGGCACTTCTGGCTGAAGATTGTTGCAAATGCTTCAGCCTTATCTTTCGCACTGATGTGCTGGGCTCCCCCATCATTGAGGATGGGGATATTTGTGGAGCCACCTCCTCCAGTTAGTTGTTTAATTGTCCACCACCATTCATGGCTGGATGTGGCAGGACTGCAGAGCTTAGATCTGATCCATTGGTTATGGGATCACTTAGCTCTGTCTATCGCATGCTGCTTACGCAGTCCTGGGTTGTAGCTTCACCAGGTTGACACCTCATTTTGAGGTATGCCTGGTGCTGCTTCTGGCATACCCTCCTGCACTCTTCATTGAACCAGGGTTGGTCTCCTGGCTTGATGGTGATGGTAGAGTGGGGGATATGCCGGGCCATGAGGTTACAGATTGTGGATGAGTACAATTCTGCTGCTGCTGATGGCCCACAGCGCCCCAGTTTTACATTGCTAGATCTGTTCGAAATCTATCCCATTTAGCATGATGATAGTGCCACACAACACGATGGATGGTATCCTCAATGTGAAGGCGGGTCTTAGTCTCCACAAGTACTGTGCAGTGGTCACTCCTACCAATACTGTCATGGACAGATGTATCTGCGGCAGGCAGACTGGTGAGGACGAGGTCAAGTATGTTTTTCCCTTGTGTTGGTTCCCCCACCACCTGCCAGTCTAGCAGCTATGTCCTTTAGGACTTGGCCAGCTTGGTCAGTATTGGTGCTACCGAGCCACTCTTGGTGATGGACATTGAAGTCCCCCACCCAGAGTACATTTTGTGCCCTTGCCACCCTCAGTGCTTCCTCCAAGTGGTGTTCAACATAGAGGAGTACTGAGTCATCAGCTGAGGGAGGGCGGTAGGTGGTAATCAGTAGGAGGTTACCTTGCCCATGTTTGACCTGATGCCATGAGACTTCACGGGGTCTGGAGTCGATGTTGAGGACTCCCAGGGCAACTCCCTCCCTACTGTATACCACTGTGCCACCACCTCTGGTGGGTCTGCCCTGCCTGTGGGACAGGACATACCCGGGGATGGTGATGGCAGTGTTTGGGACATTGTCTGTAAGGTATGATTCTGTGAATATGACTTTGTCAAGCTGTTGCTTGACTAGTCTGTGGGACAGCTCTCCCAACTTTGGCACAGGCCCCCAGATGTTAGTAAGGAGGACTTTGCAAGGTCGACAGGGCTGGGTTTGCCGTTGTCGTTTCCGGTGCCTAGGTCGATGCCGGGTGGTCCGTCCGGTTTCATTCCTTTTTATAGACTTTGTACATATTGTCTTGCACATATTTGAAAACCAATGCAGGCACGCCACCAAGTTCAAAGGGTGCCACCGTGGAATGCGGCGCCTGGATAAAATTCAGCCCTATATCTTTAAATGTTAAAATTTTTCCTAAGGACCTGCAGCCCTTTAGAAATGGCACCGGTGCCTGCGTCGTGGTGCCGGACGCCATTGCCGGGGTCGGAACAGCCGCCCCCTCTACTTCATCAAGGGTGGACACTCTGCACCCCCCAATCATTTAAATGAGCCCCTGCACGAAATATCACGGGGGCTCAGCGGTGGCGCTTCTGTCTCGGAAGGCCGCCAAGTTCAAAGTACGCCGCCGCGATGTGCGGCGGGCTAATAAAATTCAGCCCCTTCATCTCACCAAGCAATGCTAGAGAGTAGCCTTTTGAACAAAAATTAAAGTCTACAAGACTATCAAAAAAGTTTGTTTAATCATTTATAAGGTTGCACCATATTGCACGATATTAAAAATGACAATATTGTGAATGAAGCAATGTTTTTGATTCAGTGTTGTTTGCCAATTCCTTTAACATATTTAGAATTTAAGTTACTGGTGTTAGATGTTTGGGTAAATACGTGTATTTTAAAAGCTATAAAAGGACAGATATGGTCAGAAAAACTCAAAAAATGATCAAAGTCATCTTAAAGGTGTTTGCTTCTTTTTCTTACAGGTCAGAGGTCATGAAGCTTCAATTCCTACAGCCAAACATTCCAGAGCAGAGGTCCCCTTTTACATCATATGAGTGGAAGGGTTGTTTACCAGTGCACCAGGAACGTAGATCCCCAATAGAAGATACAGAAACATCAGCTTACAATAGTAAGAACATTTGGAGAATGTGATATTCAGATCGGAAACTCTAACATCCATTCTATTATACAGCTTCACTTTTATTTCTTCCAATCTGTTTTTCATATTTATTTATCTGATTTATTTAATTTGATTTTAATATTTCAGTTTTATTTTAGTTCTTTTATTTGATATTTTTATGAACATTTAAAAAGATGTTCCTTATTCACACATATAAATGGAGAAGACTTTCATCCTACCAGGCTGAGCCAGAATCAAACCTGGCCTCAGAGAATAAATATTATCTAACCCATTGCACCACGTGAAAAGGATTGTAAAGCAAGTACAGGCAGGTTGGCCAATGAACTGTTGGGCAAGTTTCGGAGTCATGTGATACTTTGAGAAGGTACATTATTCAGGGTTTTTAAACAAATGTTGCTCGAAAGGCATAACTCCAAGAGGATGGTTTTTCTGCCTGTTTGTTCTATTGTTGGTGTTCTCAAATTAGGATGTTAGCCTGCATTTGTACTTAGAGCAGACGCCCTAAATGATAATCCAGTAGTAATGTTGCCTGGCCATTTGCCAAAGCATGATTGATAGGTCCACCAAGTTCTGTCATCCTCATTTCATTGCAAGAACGGGTCATCAGTCCAATATGTTAGGAGCAAAATATGTGCTCGGCTCAGTGGAGCAGTCTACATTATGGTCTGATTTGTGTTGTCTGTCCAAATCTAACCTGCAGAATCTGAAACCCCAGTTACCATAGCAACTGCGTTACACCACAGAGACCCATTCCAGCAGATTTAACAGGTATTGGCAGGCGGTTATTGGTGTTGCTGTTGTTGTGCTGCTGCTTTCAGCAATAAAACTTCTTTAACATAATACCATACCTGGCACATAATAGCTTGAGTACCACCTTGTGAAGTATTTCCTGTGTATGCCACTCCCAACTGACAGTATCTTGCAATTAGAATATAGACAGGAGCACCTGATGCAATCACAGAATCATTACAATGCAGAAGGAGACCATTTGGCCCATCGTGTCTGCACCGGCTCTCCGAAAGAGCAATTCCCTCAGTTCCATTCCCCGGCCTTCTCCCCATAACCCTGCACATTCTTCCTTTGCATATAACTGTGTAATTCCCTTTTGAATGCGTCAATTGAACTTGCCTCCACCACACTCTCAGGCAGCACATTTCAGACCTTAACCACTCGCAACATGAAAATGTTTTCCTCATGTCTCTTTTGCTTCTCTTACTCATTACTTTAAATCTGTGCCCTCTGGTTCTCGATCCTTTCACAAGTGGGAACAGTTTCTCTCTATCTACTCTATCCAGACCCCTCATGATTTTGAATACCTCTATCAAATCACCTCTCAGCCTTCTCTTCTCCAAGGAAAACACTCCTTACTTCTCCAATCTATCTTCATAACTGAAGTTCCTCATCCCTGGAACCATTCTCATGAATCTTTTCTGTACTCTCTCCAATGCCCTCACGTCTTCCCAAAGTGCAGTGCCCAGAACTGGACGCAATACTCCAGCTGAGGCCGAACTAGTGTCTTATACAAGTTCAACATAACTTCCTTGCTCTTGTACTCTATGCCCCTACTAATAAAGCCCTGGACACTGTATGCTTTATTAACCACTCTCTCAACCTGTCCTGCCAACTTCAATGACTTATGCACATATACACCTAGGTCCCACTGCTCCTGCACCCTCTTTAGACTTTTACCCTTTATTCTATATTGTCTTTCCATGTTCTTACTACCAAAATGAATCACTTCACATTTCCCTGCATTGAACTTCATCTGCCACCTGTCTGCCCATTCTACCAACTTGTCTATGTCCTTTTGAAGTTCTACACTACCCTCCTCACAGTTCACAATGCTTCCAAGTTTCGTATTGTCTGCAAACTTTGAAATTGTGCCCTGTACACCAAGGTCTAGGTCTTAATATATATCAAGAAATGCAAGGGTCCCAACACTGATTTCTGGGGAACACCACCACAGACTCCACTCCAGTCCGAAAAACATCCATTAACCACTACTCTTTGTTTCCTGTCACTCAGCCAATTTCGTATCCATGTTGCTACCGTTCCTTCTATTCCATGAGCTACAAGTTTGCTGATAATTCTGTTGTGTGGCACTGTATCAAATGCCTTTTGAAAGTCCATGTACACCACATCAACAGCATTGCCCTCATCAACCCTCTCTGTTACCTCCTCAAAAACTCCAGAAAGTTAGTTAAACATGATTTTCCCTTAAGAAATCCTTGCTGGTTTTCCTTAATTAACTCACATTTGTCCATATGCCTATTCATTTTGTCCCGAATTATTTTTTCTAGACGGTTTCCCACCACCGAAGTTAAACTGACTGGCCTGTAGTTGCTGAGCTTATCTTTACACCAATTTTTGAACAAGGGTGTAACATTTGCAATTCTCCCGTTCTCTGACATCACCCCCGAGTATAAGGAAGACTGAAAAATTCTGGCCAGTGCCTCTGCGATTTCTACCCTGACTTCCCTCAGTATCCTTGGATGCATCTCATCTGGTCCTGGTGCTTTATCCACTTTAAGTACAGACAGCCTATCTAATACTTCCTCTTTATCAATTTAAAAACCCTTCTTACCTCCTCTTTCAACATTGCCTGGGTTGCATCTTCTTCCTTGGTGAAGACAAATGCAAAGTATTCATTTAATACCTCAGCTACGCCCTCTGCTTCCATGTGTAAATCCCCTTTCTGGTCCATAATCGGCTCCACTCCTCCTTTTACCACCCTTTTACTATTTATATGCCAATAGAAAACTTCGGATTTCCTTTAATGCTAGCTGCCAGTCTCTTTTCATGCTCTCTCTTTGCTTCTCTTATTTGCTTTTTCACTTCTCTTCTGGACCTTCTATATTCAGCCTGGTTCTCAATAATATTTTCTACCTGGCACCTGTCATAAGCACACTTCTTCTTTATCTTAATCTCTACCTCTTTTGTCATCCAGGGAGCTCTGGATTTGTTTGCTCTACTTTTCCCCTTAGAGGGAACGTACCTTGACTGTGCCCGAACGATCTCTTCTTTGAAGGTAGCCCATTGTTCATCTACCAGTTTTCCTGCCAGCTTTTGACTCCAATTTATTCACCCTAGCTCTGTTCTTAGCCCATTGAAGTTGGCTTTCCCCCAGTTAATTATTTTTATGCTGGATTGCTCTTTGTCCTTTTCCATTGTCAACCTAAACTTTATGATCACTGTCCCCTAAATGCTCTTCTACTGATACTTGATCCACTTTGCCCACCTCATTCCCAAGAACCAGGTCTCGCAGTGCTCCTTTCTCATTGGACTAGCAACATAATATTGTAGAACATTTTCCTGAACACACGGAACTCTTGCCCCTCATTGCCCTTTACACTACTATTATCCCAGTCTATGTTTGGATAATTAAAGTCCCCCATTATAACCAGCCAATAACTTTTGCAGCTTTCTGTAATTTTCTTGCAAATTTGTTCCTCCACTTCCTTCCCACTAGCTGGTGGCTTATAGACAACACCGAGCAATGGAACAACACCTTTTTTGTTCCTTAGATCTAGCCAAACTGATTCTGTCCTCGACCCCTCTGGTACATCCTTTTTCTCCAGCGCTGCAATGCTTTCCTTAATCAATACCGCCACCCCTCCCCCTTTTTTCCCTTTCCTATCTTTCTTGAACACCTTATATCCAGGAATATTTAACACCCAGTCCTGCCCTTCTTTGAGCCAGCTCTCTGTTATAGCCACAACATCATATTTCCACATGGCAATCTGCACCTGTACCTCACCAGTCTTATTAACCACACTCCGTGCATTCACATACACGCACATTAACACTGAAGACTTTATTATTTTCTCCCTTACTCTGACCCCACCTAATAACTTACTATTCCCTACTCTAGTGCTGTCTGTTTCCCCCAGTATTCTTTGCACCTTGGTATTCCTCTCTGATACTTGCTCCCATTTCCCACACCCCTGACAAGTTACCAGTTTTGCCTCCCTCCAATCTGAGCTCCCTCTCAGGTTCCAATCCCCCTGACAATTTAGTTTAAACCCTCCCCAACAGCACGAGCATATCACCCTGCAACGACATTCATCCCAGTCCTGCTAAGATACAACCCATCCATCTTGTACAGGTCTCACCTGCCTCAGAACTGGTCCCAATGTCTCAGAAATCTAATGCCCTCCCTCCTACACCAGTTCTCCAGCCACATGTTCAATTGCTCAATTCTCCAATTCCTTTGCTTTCTTGCAGATGGGACTGGGAGTAATCCTGAAATTATTGCTGTTTAATCTCCTGCCATCTTCCTAAAATCTTCTTTCAGGACCTCATCCCCCTTCTTGCCAATGTCATTGGTACCAATGTGAACCCCACGCCGTCTGGCTGTTTACCCTGCCCCAGAAGAATGTCCTGCAGCCGCTCCATGACATCCTTGACCCTGGCACTAGGGAGCCAACACACCATCCTGGAGTCATGTTTACTGCTGCAGAAAAGCCTATCTAATGAATCCCCTATCACTACTGCTCTTCCACTCTTCTTCCTCCCTGCCTGTGCAGCTGAGCCACCTGTGATGACACAAACTTGGCTCTGACTGCACTCCTCTGAGGAACCCTCACCACTATCCAAAATGGAAAACCAATTAACGAGTGAGATCATATCAGTGGACTCCTGCAGTACCGGCCTGGTTCGTTTAGACTGCCTGGCGGTCACCCATTCCCTATCTGCCTGCATGCTCCTAACCTGTGGTGAGACCACCTCCCTAAATGTGCTTTCCACGTAGTCCTCTGCCTTGCTGATACACAACAGTGACTCCAGCCACCACTTGAGTTCCGAAACCCAGAGCTCAAGCTTCTGCAGCTGGTGACACTTCCTGCAGATGTGTTTGTCTGGGACACATGGTGTTCCACTCGGCAGAACTGCCCTGCCATATCTTAACTTTACAGACTATATATTATAAGTAGAATAGCTTACCAGGTACTCACCAAACAGCTCCTTCCACTGCACAGAGGCAAGAACCAAATACTAGAGGGTTAAAAAAGTAGAAAAATGGAGCACCTCCTCCCCGCTTCACCGAACTTGCCACTCACCAAACTCAAATCTCCACACTTTGCTTGCAATCTGCATGCCGTTTGTAGGCCGTACCCAGACCCCTGTATTTATACATTTTGAAGCTGAAACTGCAGCAACCAGATTAGACTGGTCAGCTACTTAACTAATCAGCTACTCTGCAGAAGGGCCTATTAATCTCTGCCTAACACTGTAAGAAACGTACTTTACTTTCTTAATCCTTCTTTACTTTCTTAACCCTTCTTTACTTTCTTAACCCTACTTTAACTAGAGAGTGAATCCCAGTTAAATGCTACCTGCAGACCAGACTTCTATAAAGATAACACTTAAACTCGCCACTCACCAAACTCAAATCTCCACACTCAGCTTGCAATCTGCACTCTGTTTTGATGGTCTCTTAACTCAGACTCCAGCCAAAGATCAGTAGGCCTAATTTAGGTGTTTTATCTCCACTGATTTGATTAGCACCAGAGAGATTGCAAACCTCAACACCTGAAGAGAGGAAGAGAAAAAATGAAACTTTTGGGCAAATTAAATCTTTGCTTGAACTTTAGATGTAAATCTCCTCTGTGACGGCAGAAGAATGGGCAATAGAAATAAGATCATCCAGATCTCGGTCTTGAAAAGAGACAATGTCAAAACCCAGTGAGCAGCAAATGGACCTGTGCACAAATCAGAATAGGAATCATGGTATAATGGAAAAAAATTTTTAGGGAAGGAGAAAATGTTTCAACTTGCTGGACATTGCACTTGCTTTTTAGGGATAGATGACATCTAATCAACTCAAACATATGGATAACTAATAGCCAGTGCACTCCTCACCATTGTAATCTAATTAATATTTTAGTTGATACCAAGGGGAAATAATGGACTTTGTAGTAAGTGCAAAGGGAATGAGTGTCTACATTCATTCTTGGGAAAATTGAATGGAGTAAGGACTTCAGGATTGTTTGAAGCTAACAACTGAAGAACAACTGTTCAAGACAAGGGCCAGCTAAGCTTCATTTATTACTGTAGTGAGTCTAAGGTTCACTGGCCATTAAGATCAATTGTTTTTATTGATTGGACAAACTTCACTATTACAGGATGCTACTGGTAGCCTGTCTTTTTAAAAAAAACTAGGCTGCTGTTTCTATATAACTCTATTCAGAGGCAATAATGCAACAAAGGTCAGAAGATTTCAGCTGCAAGCACTACCATAGTAAACTTAAAGGTTTCGAACAATTCAATCTTTTTATTTATATTAATCCCGCCAAAAACATATGCAAGTACACAGCAGAAGTGCATATGTACTTGATTAGTAATTAACAATCCTTATTTTTGCAGCAGTTCTAGAGTTTTATGGTGCAGGAAGTGCATGGCCACAGTCATAACTTAAGATGGTTATCCATTGAAATTTATCTCACAATATTTTTCTTTTTTTAAAAAAAAATGTAATCCCAAAGATCTGTGTAAATTATGATTAATGTACAGTTTTGCCAACAATTGAAATAGATGGTGTCCAGATCCTGATACAGTAAGTTATTAGACTGTGTGACGCACAGATTGTTTCATCATACAAAATATGTCACAGCAACAGTACGTAACACTATGTTGAATAATCATCGCGTACTTTTTCCCAGTAATTATTGTAGTCAGATTACGAGGAATATTTATTCATTTACATATCTTAAATAAATTTAGATATTTGACAAGTGAGATTATGAACAATCTTCACACTATTCTATGTGTAACACATGAACAAAACTTGTTTAGTTTGTGTTTATATTGGATCCATAGTAAAAGGGCTTGTAGCTCATAAATTACTAACCCGTAAGACCTACTGAAAATGCACAGGCTGCTTTGGGAAAATTCTGTTTGCCCCGGTTGGAAAACTGCTTATCAACAGTTTATATTCTTGCTTGTAATTAAGTGTGAAAAAAAATGCAGGAATAGGATTAGAAAATTAAAATTAAACTCATTCCCTGTCATTGTAGTTCTAAAAGAGTAAATGGCATAACCTTTTTGCTTCTCTGCTTCAATTAGTTGAAGAACAGCTGTTCCGTTCAGTAGAAGGACAGGCTGCCTCAGATGAGGAGGATGAGAAGTGGACTGAAGATCAAAAGAGTCAGGTGAAGGAAGTGAAGAAACTTCTGACCAGGCTTTGTTGCTGTGGGAATTGGTGAGCAGAACTTTCAAGCAGTTGAACTTTCAGTAACCTAGGTACAATAGGTATTACATTGCCAACCAGTTGTCAAAATCTAACTGAACAATCTAACCTCTCAGAATCTGAGTAATTAGCTATCTCTTATATCCTCTAATCCCATAGATTAGGCAATTCCAAATCTCCCTAATTATCTCAAATGGATTACAGATAAGGTACTGTTACAGACAGGGGTTAATAGGTGTGGGTGGTTCCCACATTCACCTCCCAACTGACCGCAGTCATGTTTTGTTTAAAATGATGAGTTAGTCCCTGAGTGTTTTTAGGGTCAAATAGACAGACAAAATGACAGATTTTCTTGTAGGTTAAACAAAAGATAATTATTTTTACACGATTCCCGAAATGTTCTCAACACCACTCATGCACACATACACAAGGATAGATAGAGAAGGAAAAGGGTAAGTGGTTTAAAGTGAGGTAGGTGTTCGTGGTTTATGGGTAAACCTGTTGAATCTTCTCGGAAGGACAGTGGGCTGGATTTTATAGGGGCCTCAATGTCGGGATCCATGATGAAGGGGGGGGCATGAAGACTGCCCCGGAGGAGTCCCGCCACCAACCTTGACACCGGCAGGGTCCATCCTGATCTTGATGGCGGTGGTAAGACCTCATGGCGGCCCCACGTCACCACTCAGCGATGGGACCGTCATTTAAATATTCAGATTAATTTACTTACCTGAATTAATGACTTTCCCATTGCCTCCTGAAGTGCCACCATGATCTTCATCCCAGTGGCCGACACTGCCGCACCTTCGAATCCCGTCCAGGGAAAGAAGGCACACCACCTGTGGGGAGGGGGAGGAGGAAAGTTTATCAATGCAGGAGGGGGGAGCGGGGTCAAATTTACTTGATTGGTCTAGGGGATGATGGGAAGGGGTAACGGTAAATATCTCTGAACTTTGTGGGGGGAGGAAGGTCATATATTCAAGGTAAGTGTTTCGGTGGCGGGGGGTGGGCAGCAATGACATGTAATGCTATTGGGGGCTAGGAATGGGGCTGGAAAGAATTTTTCAATTATTTTTAATAATCAGGGGGGCGGTCTGCCCCAGCTATGTTCATGAGGCACCACATATAAGACAGCGGCAGCTCCGCAGAGTGAAAGCTGTGCATGCAGGCCGCCATAGTTTACGGCCGCCACATAAAATTCAGCCCAGTCTCTTTTAAAGGTGCAGGTATGGGTGTCTGTACTTTATTTATTTTTTTATTTATTTAGAGATACAGCACTGAAACAGGCCCTTCGGCCCACCGAGTCTGTGCCGACCAACAACCACCCATTTATACTAATCTTACATTAATCCCATATTCCCTACCACATTCCTACCATTCTCCTACCACCTACCTACACTAGGGGCAATTTACAATGGCCAATTTACCTATCAACCTGAAAGTCTTTGGCTGTGGGAGGAAACCGGAGTGCCCAGCGGAAACCCACGCAGTCACAGGGAGAACTTGCAAACTCCGCACAGGCAGTACCCAGAACTGAACCCAGGTCGCTGGAGCTGTGAGGCTGCGGTGCTAACCACTGCACCACTGTGCCGCCCTCTTGAACTTGTTGAGGTGTTGTAGATTTCTGGTGGTTAAGACTTCAGACTGGAAGTGGCAGTGACCTTAAGTCCTCTGCTGCAGCAAGTTGAAGTGTAGAATCAGCAGCAGGGCTCCTTCCTTGCCTGGCTGGTCATCTTTCCATAGCCATTGACCAGACTGCTTTCTTTGATGTTGTTGATCTCTCCCTCTCTCTCTGCAGAGGGTTGCCGATTAAGCTAAAAATGCATCTCAGTCGCATTTGTTATTTGATACATGGCCTTCTCCCCAGGTGTAACCACACAATGGACCAGGATGTAGAATCCATGGTTATCTATTGATATCTGGATGAGTATCATTCTGTTATGATGTAGCTACTTCACACCTTCTTTGTCTCTGAAGAACCCATTCAATTCAGGAATCTCTCTTGATGGTTTCAGGATGGGTGTAGAAACACCTCTTAGTCTGGAATATATCCTTTTGTCCCTTCGGGACAGTGAGGCAGTTTTTGAATACACAGGCCAAGTCATCTGACCTTTGGTGGCCATCTTTGCAGCACATTGTTCACTTCTTTAAAAGTAAAAGTCAGTTTCAAGGAGTCCACATTGAATAAAGTTCAGATCTTAAAAGTTAGGAATATGATATATCTTTACTGGGCATGACCGTACACATACATACACAATATAGCTTGGGTTTCTGAAACAGCTATTTAAGATAAGGACGGTTTCATTGTTTGGTGTAATATACAAAAGCAGTGAACAAAACTGTCTTGTGTAGTGCAAAATCCACACAATGGGGTAGATTTTAGCAAGCCCACGACATCGGGCTCCGTGGTGGGGGGGTACCGGAATATGGGTCCGGCAGCGGCCCGCCATAGAGGCCGACGCCGGGAAGGCCCAGCCCGATCCTCCCAGCGGCAACAACGCTCTGTGGCGGCCCCCCGCCACCGCTGGGTGTCGGGACCTGAATTTCAATATTTAAATCAATAAACTGAATACATTTGAATAAATTTACCTTCCATCATCCGGGCCCACCGCGATCCTCAGTGCAGCGGCCGTCACTCCCGCACCTTCAATTCCCTGTCTGGGGAAAGCCGGCGTGACACTGGTCGGGAGGGGGAAGGAGGTAAGATTCTCAGTGCTGGGGGAATGGGGTCAAATAAACATAATGGTTGTAGGGGATGGTGGGAAGGGGTGAACTTTAAACTTTATGCAGTCTGGTGGGGGGAAGATCAGATTTAAAAGTTAAGTGTTTTTGTGGGGGAAATGGCAAATAGTTAATGTAATTGATATTGGGGGGGGGTGCAGTGGGTGGGAAAGGAACGTTAGAAATTTATTTGAGAACTTTGGTGGGGGGTGGTAGGATTAGCTTTAAAAATTTAAATCTGCCAGCAGGACTGGCTGCCCCTTAAAAATGGCACCAGCACCTGTGCACAGTCAGCTGACACCATTGCCGGGGATGGACAGCCACCCTCTCCATGTGATTGGGTGGGGCGGTGGGGGTGGGCAGGCTGCCCCGGCGATTTAAATGAGCCACCAGACAGGATATTGTGGCGGCTCTTTGGCGTGCAGCCTGCACGTGCGGGCCGCCATTTTTTGAACTCGCTGCCGAGATCAGCAGGCTCTTAAAATCCAGCTCTATATGATCCCAATATCACTAGGAAATTTAATAGGATATTTTTCACAAACTGTCAAGATGAATAAGAGATGTATCAGAAGAATATAAAGAGTTTAACATTTAACCTGAAGGTGGAGACTAATGTGATTAAAAACCATAGATGCTTTCTTTCAAAATAACTTAAATAAAAAAATGTTTGTTTTACAAATTTGGCTCTGCTGTTGATGTCTTCTTAGGTTCAGTCCCATCTGTCAGTCCCATAAGCAGTGTAAAACTCTTACTTTTATGAGGGACTATGTAGTTGTGGTATGTTCCCTGACCTGAGAACATTAATGAATCAATTAGGTTTTAGCAACAACAATTTTCATGGTTATTTTTCCCCTGATATTACCCAACAAACTACCAATTTCAGTGTTTTCCATTGTGGGATTTAAACCCACAATCTCTTGGCTGCTACTCCAGTACCATAACCACAGGACTACTGTGCCCCTCAGTTTGCAGCTGGGAAGAGAGGAAGCTTTAATCTGCTCTTTTTCAGACCTTGCTCTGAGAGAGTGCTCCAGTTATTTTTTTCCCCAAAATATACTTTATTCATAAAAATCTGTAAAAAAATACATTACAAAACAGTTCAAAACAGCTCCAAGTTGAGATTCCAGAAAGTGCAATGGAAATCAGTTTTCTTCAATACAGAAGTGAGTTGCCTCACAACCCTTCCATTCCATTTTACATGCAATGTACATTTTACAGCCAAACCATATTTTGTTGCATACAGCCCAAGGGGTTTTCCATGGGTTCCAACCCCTCGGTTCACTATGGCGGGAGGACTTTGCACAGTGGCCTTTCCCATTGAGCCTTTGCTGCGGCTGCCCCAAGCTTTAGTGCGGCCCTCAGCACGTAGTCCTGGACCTTGGAATGTGCCAGTCTGCAACACTCAGTCATGGACAACTCTTTGCACTGGAAGGCCAGCAAGTTTCGGGCAGACCAAAGAGCGTCATTCACCGAACTGATGGTCTTCCAGCAGCAGTTGATGTTTATCTCAGTGTGCGTCCCTGGGAACAGCCCGTAGAGCACAGAGTCCTGTGTTACAGAGCTGCTTGGGATGAACCTCGACAAAAACCACTGCATCTCTTTCCACACCTGCTTTGCAAAGGCACATTCCAGAAGGAGGTATTTAGATGAGCACTTGAAACGCCATAGCATACAAGGCTACGGGCCAAGTGCTGGAAAATGGGACTAGAATAGTTAGGTGCTTGATGGTCAGCACAGACACGATGGGCTGAAGGGCCTGTTTCTGTGCTGTATAACTCTATGACTCTATAACAGTCTCTTCCCCAACACAGCCACCTCGAGGGCAGTGTGCGGAGGCGGTGAGATTCTGGGCGTGCAGGAAGGATCTGACGGGGAGGGCCCTTCTCACCACCAGCCAAGCTACGTCTTGGTGCTTGTTTGAAAGTTCCTGGGGAACCATCCGACAGGATCCACCATCTCCTTTTCCCGTAGGGCTTTGAGGACATTACATGCAGACCACTGCCTGATGGATTGGTGGTCAAAGGTGTTTTTCTGCAAACTTTTCCACAAAGGAGAGGTGGTACAGCATGGTCCAACTGGATGGAGCGTTCCACGGCAATGTGGCCAGACCCATCCTTCGCAACACCGGGGACAGATAGAACCTCAGCACGCAGTGACTTGATGTTTGTGTACTGGGGTTTTACGCACAGCTTGATGCAGCCGCACACAAAGGTGGCCATCAGGATGAGGGCAACGTTGGGTATGTTTTTTCGTCCTTTATCTAGAGGTTGAACATCGTGTCCCTCGGGACCCGGTTCCCTTTGGATTTCCAGATAAAGCGGAAAATGGCTCGGGTGACCTCCACGGCACAGGAGTGGGGTATGGGCCAGCCCTGTGCTACATACAGCAACAACGCGAGCGCCTCACACCTGATGACTAGGTTCTTATCCACAATGGAGAGAGAACGCTGCTCCCACATCTTCAGTTTATAGTTTACCATGACCGCTTGCTCCTTCCAGGTTTTGGCGCACACCCTGGCCCTTCCAAACCATATCCCCAGCACCTTCAGGTAGTCTGACCTGACGGTGAAGGAGACAAAGGATTGGTCAGCCCAGTTCCCAAAGAACATGGCCTCGCTCTTGCCGCGATTTACTTTGGCTCCCGAGGTTAGTTCGAACTGGTCGCAGATGCTCATCAGTCTGCGAACAGACAGCAGATCCGAGCAGAAGACGGCGACGCGTCCATGTACAGGGAGGCTATGACCTGTGTGCCTCCGCTGCCTGGGATTGTCACTCCTCTTATGCCCGCATCCTTCCTAATGGACTCAGCAAAAGGTTCGATACAGCAAACAAATAAGACAGGGGAGAGAGGACAGCCCTGTCTGACTCCGGATTGGATCGGGAAACTTTCTGATTCCCACCCATTGATTGAGACTGTGCTACTGATGTTTGTGTAGAGCAGTTTGATCCAATTGCAGATTCCCTCCCCAAACCCCATTTTGGAAAGCACGTCCATCATGTATGTGTGCGATATCCTGTCAAAAGCCGTCTTCTGGTCCAAGCTGATGAGGCAGGCGTCCACCCCACTGTCCCGTATCTAGGCGATCGTATCCCTGAGTAGCGCAAGACTATCAGAGATCTTCCTGCCGGGTACAATGCAGGTCTGGTCAGGGTGAATCACCAACTCCAGAGCAGACTTGACCCGACTGGCGATGACTTTGGACAGAATCTTGTAGTCAACATTAAGCAGTGAGATGGGCTGTCACTTTCTGATTTCCGCCCTCTCCCCTTACGCTTGTAGATGCGGGTGATGATGCCTTGCTTCATGGACTCTGACATGCTGCCAGCTAGAAGCATCCTCTCTTACACTTCCAGTAGGTCTGGGCCAATTCAGTCCCACAGAGCCGAATACAACTCAACTAGTAAGCCGTCGCTTCTGGGAGTTTTACTCGTCGCGAAGGACCTGGTGGCCTTTATCAGCTCGTCCAGAGTTAGCTGTTTCTCCAGACTCTCCCGCATGCTGTCATCTAAGACCTCCATGATAGATGACAGGAAGGACTGCAAAAACAGCAGTCTTGCTGCCCATGGGCTTCACATCATACAGCCCAGCATAAAAGGCTTTACTAATCCTTAGTACGTCAGACTGCGAAGACGTTACAAAGAAACGCGAGCACATCTCGTCCTGTTCAACGCAGCGAACTCTGGACCGGAAGATGATCTTGGAGGCCTCCGTGGCAAAGAGCGAGGCCTGCTGGCTCTTCACCTCTTGGAGATCCTCCTTGACCTCGACCCCCATCGACTGCAGCCGGAGCAGATTTTGCATTTTTTTCTGGAGTCGGGACATTTCCCTCTATTTCTCTCTAGCCCTTTGAACACCTTTGAGAATAAACTTGATGTTCACCTTGATCGCTTCCCACCAGTGCACTGGAGGCTCAAAGAGGGGTTTCACGGTTGTCCATTGAGTTCCTCAATGTTCTCTGGGGTTAGCAGTGTAACATTCAGCTTTCAGGTCCTCCTGCCTGGTCGTCCTGTAAGTGACAGTTGGCCAGTAGGAGGTGGTGGTCAGAGAAGAACACCAGCTTGACATCGCTGGATTTGACTGTGAAAGCACGGGTCACAAACAGGAAGTCAATCCTGGAATGGGCACACCCATCCGGTCTTGACCAGGTGTATCAGGTTTGCTGAAGATGTCATGTAGCTTGGCATCTTTTACTGTTTCCATTAGGAATCTGGACGGAGTGTCCAGTTTGCTGTCGTCCCTGCTGGATCGTCCAGCTGCATTTATGATGCAGTTGAAGTCACCGCCTAGAATAACCGGCCTGGACGTCGCCAGCAGCAGTGGGAGCTGCTGGAAGACAGTCAGCCACTCGCTGCATTGAACCGGGGCATACAAGTTGATTAACTGGAGCGGAGCATTGTTGCACATTACATCTGCTACAAGGAGGTGACTTCCCACCACCTCCTTAACTTCGGAGATGGTGAAGGTGCCTCACCGCAGCAGAATACCCAGGCCGGAGGAATGGGAATCATTTCCCCCTGACCAGATCGATGGCCCGTGGCACCACCATTGTCTGTAGGTGCTGAGGTGTGGTAACCCACACTCCTGCAAAAACAGCAGGTTGGCTTTGACCTTGGCAAGGTAGTCCAAGGTCGAAACACATCGCCTAGTGGATTTAACACTACACACGTTAATCGAAGCAATCTTTATACCCATTTTAAAGTTGGGTGTTGCTTACCATACCAGGTGTCCTTGCTAGTCCTAGTCCTTGGGTATGTTCCTGCATACTTACAGTGTACACAAATTGTCTCACATTCATTGGGCTCAGAAACCCCTCTTGGTTACTCATGGGGGGTTTGTTCTGCTGGGGTGACATTGTAGTTGGGGAGGGGGGTAGGTCTTGTAGGCAGCAAGGCTTGAGCTGTCCTTTGCTGGTGGTGTCTTTCCCCTCTGTTCCTCCTTGAAGACATCACTGCTCCTGGCTTCCCGGAGCTGGAGTGCGCCAGATGCTTTGCTGCTGTCGGTCCCCCGGACCTGGGGTGTGCTGGGTTCGGTGCTTTGTCGTTGGGACGCGCTGGGCCCGTCACAGCTTCCAGTGCCCCGGACTTGGGGGGCTTTCTCTTCCAGCTCCTTTAAGTTCTTCTGCTTCTTTTGCAGGTGTTGTCTTTCCGGCCCAACCTCGTCCAATGAGGAGGAGCTGCCGTAGTCTGTCTCAGATGGTAGCCTCCTCTTGCCACTAATTTGGGTGGTGACCTGTTGCTTTTTTGGAAGCTCCTTCTTCGTGATTTTCCTTTTTGCCACTTGCCAATCATCCGATTGTTACACTGCTGCCTCCTCCTCCATGGATTCTCTGTTTGAGGAGGGGTTTCTGGGCACGGAGTATGTGTTGGATTACTGGTTGCAGCTGCCTCCCCTTTCCTCTCCTTCTCAGATGGATTTTCCTCGCTGGGGGGAGGATTGCTTGTCTCCTTCCCAGCACCAGATGCGTTCACCGTTCCTTCTCCCAGCCTTTCCTCGGACCTTGCCGCCTGTGCATAACTGAGGCAGCGTTTGGGGCAGGTTTTGTAGAGATGGCCTGCCTCACTGCACGGGTTGCAGCACTTACTCTGCTGACAGTCCTTGGTCTGACGGCCTTCCTTCTTGCAGACTGTGCTGCAGTTGGCCGACACATGAGCAGATTTGCCACAGGTACGACAAACTCTGGGTTGCCCTGCATAAATCAAGAAGCCTCGACTTCCCCCGATAGCAAAGCTGGAGGGAGGATGGATGATGGCTCCGTTGGCATCGACCTTCAAGGTCACCTTGACCTGCCGCTTGCTGGTCCAAATCCCAAATGGGTCCTTGGCATCAGTACTGCTCCCGGCCACCTCAACGTACCTGGCGAGGAAGGTGAGTACATCCATGACAGGAACATGGGGATTGTAGAGGTGGATTGTCACCACCCGGTTGCATTGCAACGGCAGCGTGAAGAGTGGCTGCACTGTGAGGATCAACAGCGGCACCTTGAACACCTTCAGGAACTTGATGCATCCCGCCAAATTCTTCAATGTCATGTTGAAATATCCACTGCTGGGATGTCCTGCAGGCAGAAGGTGTCTGTAACTTGGAATCCACAGCAATCAGGAAGGATTTTCTTAATGAAGAAGGTACGGTCAACAGGTGCACCTCCTTCATTATCCTTCACCACCACCCGAACAGTGTTAAGCACTCCCTGGTCTGAAGTTCTAGAATTGGTTACAGCCATTTTGCTCAAACCTTACCTGGAACAGGATCAAAGACCGCTGATCACGATCTCTCCCCTGCCAGGTAAGTGCTCCAGTTAGATTAGCTGATTATGCTACTTGCTCCCAATGTTCAATATTGGACCATAATTTGCTGTGACCGGACAAGCAACAGCATCCACCTCTATAATAAAAGCAAAATACTGTGGATGCTGGAAATCAGTGGTTAGCACCACAGCCTCACAGCTCCAGGGACCTGGGTTCAATTCTGGGTACTGCCTGTGCGGAGTTTGCAAGTTCTCCCTGTGACCGCGTGGGTTTTCACCGGGTGCTCCGGTTTCCTCCCACAGCCAAAGACTTGCAGGTGATAGGTAAATTGGCCATTGTAAATTGCCCCAAGTGTAGGTAGGTGGTAGGGAATATGGGATTACTGTAGGGTTAGTATAAATGGGTGATTGTTGGTCGGCACAGACTCGGTGGGCCGAAAGGGCCTGTTTCAGTGCTGTATCTCTAAATAAATAAAATTTAAAAAATAAATGCTGGAAATACTCAGCAGGTCTTGCAGCGTCTGTGGAGAGAGAAGCAGAGTTAATGTTTCAGGTCAGTGACTCTTCTTCAGAACTGGCAAATATTAGAAATGTAAAAGGTTATAAGCAAGTAAAGCGGGGGTGGGGCAAGAGATAACAAAGGAGAAGGTGTAGATAGGACAGGGTCAAAGAAAAGCTGACCAGAATGTCATGGAGCAAAGGAAAACAATATGTTCATAGTGTGTTGAAAGACAAAGCATTAGTACAGATAGGGTGTTAATGGACTGAAAATTGAACAGCCACAAGTACAAACATGAAAAAAAACAGTGGGTAAGCAAACTGAACAAACGAAGATGAAATAAAATAAACACAAAAAAACCCAAAAATAAATAAATAAATATATAAAAAAGAAACAAGAAAAAATAACTAAAAGTAAAATGGGGGGCCCGTCATGCTCTGAAATTATTGAACTCAATGTTCAGTCCTGCAGGCTGTTGTGTGCCTAATCGGTAAATGAGATGCTGTTCCTCGAGCTTGCGTTGATGTTCACTGGAACACTGCAGCAATCCCAGGACAGAGATGTGAGCATGAGAGCAGGGGGGAGTGTTGAAATGGCAAGCAACCGGAAGCTCGGGGTCATGCTTGCGGACTGAGTGGAGGTATTCCGCAAACAGTCACCCAGTCTGCGTTTGGTCTCCCCAGTGTTGAGGAGACCACGTTGTGAGCAGCGAATACATTACCCCCACCACCTCGTCCCCTTCCCATAGCACCTTCCCCTGCAATCGCAGGAGGTGTAATACCTGCCCATTTACCTCCTCTCTCCTCACTATCCCAGGCCCCAAACACTCCTGTCAGGTGTAGCAGCGATTTACTTGTACTTCTTTCAATGTAGTATACTGTATTCCAAGATGTTTACATCCACCACCATTATGTAAAGACCAGCCCACAAAATTTGGAGGAATGAGACTCCAAACTTGTAATAATTTATTTTCAATGCCAGAGAGTTTGTTTGGCAGCAGTTAATAATTATCACGTAATTAAAAGGGTATCTAGACTGAAATGGACAAGATTTAACTTTCTACGGTGACTTTAGTTTGTATCTTCATAAATACGGCAACTTTATGCCATTCAATGCTTTTCAATGGTTAGACAGATGCTGTTCTTGCAAAGCTAATGGTGGAGCAATGCATCTGAAACAGTAACCTTTAGATTTCCAATTTTAACTGTGCAGCTGCCTTCGCCTGAAGTATTTCCATATAAATAACGGCCAGCGCCAATAGCCTCAGCGTAATTTTGACAAATAATTTATTACCCATTGTATAACCTCACTTTTAAATCAACATTTTTTTTTAATGTGTGTACATGCACAGTACTTTTTGCCTGATAGTCTGTTGTCCCATGTTATATTTTCACAGTTGTGATGATAAGTCTATTAGAAAGTTAATGTCAGAATTTGGGAACGTAAGGAGTGATGAAAGTAACAGCGCGATTCTGGAACTGGTTGAGAAAGTGGCAAAATTAAAGGAGCAACTGGAGTTAAAGGAATATGAAACCCAGCAAATGGAAACTAGCATGGATCAGGTGAAAAGTCTGAGCAGCATAATGCATTTAATTGATGTTCACTAAAAGCACATTAATGACAAAAATTTAAAGGGATGCTGTCTTCATTAAAATGTCTTTGGCAAACCTTTCAGTGCTTGTACCAAAACATGATGCAATGATGTAATCATGGCAAATGCATCATTTTCATCTTATGAGGGGCATCCATACTTGTCTTTGTCACGGAATGAACTTGGAGCAGGGATTAAAGCTCCTGGATACCTATGTACAGGACCAATTTTAATGATTTACTACCCACTTTTGGGGAGCAAAAGGGATTCTATGCAGTGTCATGAAAGACATTGGAAATATGGATAACCCCTAAATTAATAAAAGTAACTGCAAAGTTTTAAATGAGATTTGCATCAAAATTATTGCATCAGTATTCTGCTTTCTAGGGAGCCCAGGACACGATTATCTGTATAACATTTCAGAAGATTGACATATACTGAGCTATGAAATCTCTGAACACCACCTCATGCTGTTCTAGTTAAAAATTAATAATACGGAAAACTCAAACTTCCCCCAGGCATGGAACA
The DNA here is from genome assembly GCF_036365525.1 of Heterodontus francisci. Classification (NCBI taxonomy): domain Eukaryota; kingdom Metazoa; phylum Chordata; class Chondrichthyes; order Heterodontiformes; family Heterodontidae; genus Heterodontus; species Heterodontus francisci. The sequence goes on from NC_090389.1 coordinate 65,275,300, forward strand.
GTAACTGTTTCAAGTGGTTATTTTAATAGATTTGCATCCTAGTTAGCTTAGATTCTTTTAAAAATCAGATTTCATGCCAAAAGACATTCAACATTAGATAATGTTAGGATATTATCACCACCACAAAGCCAACTTTCAGAGATCAGACAGATCTATCATCAGTATGAGAAAATGTACCTCACTCCATCTTAGACTTCTTTCACTGTACACTTAAACAGTTTAAAAATAGGAATACCTCAGCTGCTGTGGCACCAACTAAAGACACAAACTGCTTGCCAACAACTGTTCTGGTTGTGGTGAAAGATAGAGCCACCTTTATTATTTTATTTATTTATTTTTAAAAGTCTCTATATCTGAATCTAAATGTCTTAAAGTAGTGACTGTAATGCACATATTAGCACAGTTGAATGAAATTCCTTTGGTCACAATGTTAAATGGATTAACTCATTTGTTAAAACCCCCACATATAAAATGCAAGCAAATATGTTAGTTTTTAATATTTCAAATGTGATTCCATGCTTGCTAATTATCAGTTTGGCAATGACAGTCCCACTTTGACACTGCTCTGCTCCAGGTATCACTGCCAAACTCATTACTGCAGTGATTGATAGTGCTAGAAATTGTGGATGGGGGTTCTAATGGGTGAATTTCTGTTGATAATATATAGCACTATCAATCATAGCAGCAATGCAAGAAGGGAGGAGCCCTGAAGCAATGTTTAAGGGTATAGAGAAGCAGCAGTACTTGGGTGGGGCAGGGGTGGGGGTGCAGAGAAAGGCAAAAGCAAATGCTTTTGGGAGGAGAAAGCAAAAGAAGTCAGAATTACTTGAGCAGAGGGGAAGAGAGTTATCAGCAGCCCTGGAGGGAGAGAGAAAAATCAACAGCACTGCAGAAGGGGAGAGATGGTAACAGAGAAACTAGCCGCACTTGAGGGGAGGAGAGAGAAGACAACAGGAATTGAGACTGAGGAGGTACCGGAAAGGCTGACTATGCTAAGGGTAGGTAAGTTACTTGGCCCGAATGGCTTGCATCCCTGGTTGCTAAAGGAAGTGGGAGTGGAGATAGCGGAAGGGATTGCTACACTCTTCTCTCGATGCAGGAGAGGTGCCAGAGGATTGGAAGTAGCAAACGTGACACCCTTATTCAAGATAGGGTGTAAGGATAGTCCTAGCAACTACGGGACAGTTAGTTTAACATCAATGGTGGGTAAGGTTTTAGAAACAATAATCAGGGAAAAAATCAACAGGCGCTTGAAGAGGTTTCAATTAATTAAGGAAATCCAGCATGGATTTGTAAAAGCCAGATTATGCTTGACTAATATAATTGAATTTTTTGATGAAGTAACAGAGAAGGTTGATGAAGAGAATGTGGTGGATGTTGTCGACATGGATTTTAAGTAAGTGTTTGATAAAGTACCACTTAAAAGGCAGGTTAACAAAGTTGAGGCTTATGGAATAGAAGGGTCAGTGTCTAATTGGATAACAAAAATTGAGGACAGAAAACAGCAAGTCATGGTAAATGGTTGTTTTTCAGACTAGAGGATGGTAGACAGTGGTGTTCCCCAAGGGTCAGTGCTAGGATGATATGAACTGCCTGCAATAGGACATAGATAGGCTAGCAGAATGGGCAGACAAATAGCAGATGGAATTTAATACAGACAAGTATGAGGTGCTGCATTTTGGCAGCAGGGATAGGGTGAGGCAATGTAGACTTAATGGTGCAGTTCTAAAGAGTGTGCAAGAGCAGAGGGACCTGGGGGTGCATGTGCATAGATCTTTGAAAGTGGCGGGACATATTGAAAGAGTGGTTAGCAAAGCATATGGGATCTTGGGCTTCATAAATAAAGGCATACGGCTGGATTTTAAAGCCCCTTCGCCATTGGGAACGGTGGCGTGGGGTGGGGGGGGGCAATGAAGATCGGTACGTCGGAGGCTTGCCACCAATCCCAATGGTGGCAGGCCCTGTACCGATCTCAGCGGCAGTGGCGAGGAATCATGGCGCCGTCCCACCGCTCAGCGACAGGAACGCCATTTCCATATGTAAATGTATTTACATACCTGATTTAATTAAGGTCCCGTCGCCTCCTTAATCATCACACTGATCTTTATTTGTGCGGCCGACAATGCCGCTCCTTCGAATGCCCGTTCGGGGAAACATGGCGCGACATCTGTGGAGAGGGGGTAGGAGGTTTTTTTCTCTATGCAGGGGGGTGGTGGGGGAGCAGGGTGACAATGCTGCAGATTGGTTGGTGGGGTGATGGGAAAGGGTAAAGGACAAAGGCGCCGAACTTTCAATTTAGGAATTCCAGGGGGGAAAGGTCATTTCATTCTTTTTCACGAAAATTTAACACCTGGTCCTTTAAATTTTTAATGCTCATTGAGGGCTGTAAGCCCTTTAAAAATGGTGCCGGCGCCTGCGCATTGGCGCTGGACGCCATTGCTGGTGACGGCTCGCCCACCCCCCCACGTCATCATGGGAGGGTGACAGGCTCCGCGGCCATGCAAATGAGCCGCCGCATTTGAAATCACCGTGGCTCCATGACGTGGTGCCCGTGTGAGCGGGCTGCATTGTTTACATCCACCTCCTGCCTTGGCGGCAGAATCTCAAAATGCAGCCCATAGAGTATAAAAGCAGGGAAATTATGCTAAACCATTATAAAGCTCTAGTTAGGCCTAAACTAGATTACTATGGCCAGTTCTGGTCACCAAACTTTAGGAAAGATGGGAGGGTCCTTGACAGGGTGCAGAGGAGATTTACCAGAATGGTTCCAGGGATGGGGTATTTTAGTTACAGGGTTAGGGTGGAAAAGCTGGGGTTATTCTCCTTAGAACAAAGGAGATTGAGGGGAGATTTGATAGAGGTGTACAAGATTATGAAAGGCTTATATGAGTTAGATAAGGAAAAGCCGTTCCCATTAACTGATTGTACAATGACTAGGGGACTCAGATTGAAGGTTTTGGGCAAGAGATGGAGAGGGAATGTGAGGAAGAACTTTTTTATGCAGCCAGTGGTCATGACCTGGAACTCGCTGCCCACAAGGGTGGTGGAAGTGGAAGCAATTAATGACTTCAAGAGGAAATTTGATGGGCACTTGAAGGAAATAAACTTGCAGGGCTACGGGGATCAAGCGGGGGAGTGGGACTGACTGCATTGCTCCGCAGAGAACCGTCATGGACTTGATGGGCTGAATGGCCTCCTTCTATGCCGTAAATGACTTTATGACTCTATTACTCTATGATTTAGCAGAGAAGAGAGTGAAAAAGAAGCAGGAGGGAGAAGACAGCAACATTTCCTGCTCCCATCCAAACAACTTACTGTGCCTCCAAACTTAATGTAAACTCTGAACTTTTTTTATTCTTTCATAGGTCGTGGGCATCCCTGGCAAAGCCAGCATTTGTTGCCCATCCCTAACTGCCCTTGAGAAGGTGGTGGTGAACTGCCTTCTTGGATACACAATTCTCTATATTTCTTCCAATCATTAACATATCTGGTGAAGAGCTGATTCTCCACTATATATACTTATCACATTCCGCCAAATATAGAATGTTCCTTTTATCTCTACTGCCTATCTCCTACCTCCCAACCAATTACTGACCCATGCCACAATCTCTTGTGTGGAACCATATCAAAATGTCTAGACAACCTCTATAAACATTTCCCTATTTACCATGCCAGTGACTTCCTTAAAAAATTCAATTAGTCAGACGTCACGTACCCTTTGCAGATCCATGCTCTCTTTGATCAGCTCATACTTGTCCAAGTGCTCGGTTACCCTGTCTCTGATGATTGATTTCAGTATCTTCCTTAAAACTGATGTTAAACTGACAGGACTGTAGTTAACTTGCTTCTTCCTCTCTCCCTACTTAAATAAGGGAGTCACATTTTCTATCTTCCAATCCAAAGATACAGGGCCAAATTTTTAAATGACTGCAGAGGTGGAAATTTCCTGCCATCTCCCTATTCTGCCAAGCCCTAGGATTCTACCCCATTGCTGCCAAACCCCAGTACCATTCCCCATTGCTGCCAAACCCCAGTACCATTCTCCATTGCTACCAAACCCCAGTACCATTCCCCATTGCTGCCAAACCTCAGTACCATTCCCCATTGCTGCCAAACCCCAGTACCATTCTCCATTGCTACCAAACCCCAGTACCATTCCCCATTGCTGCCAAACCTCAGTACCATTCCCCATTGCTACCAAACCCCAGTACCATTCCCCATTGCTGCCAAACCCCAGTACCATTCCCCATTGCTGCCAAACCCCAGTACCATTCCCCATTGCTACCAAAGCACAGGACTGTCCCCAAGTGCAGCTAAACCTCATTCCCCAGTATTGCTAAATAACTCTGATTGGCACATTTTGCACAACATTTTATCATGCAATCTCAGCTTTAAAAATGGTAAGGGATAAAAATAAAATATTCTCACTCATTTACACTTTCCATAGAATAGTATAAAAGTTGTAAAACTCAATCCCCAAAGCACAAAGTAAAAATCCCATAATACCAGTAATAAAAATTGAATTTCTGTGATTCCATCTTGTAACTGCTGTTGTCCCCTAAAAGCATTTGTAACCTTATGTTACAAAACAGTGAATCCTCTGACTCACCAAGAGGAATGCCTTGGGAAATCTACTGTGTAATTTTGTTTAAATTGAGAAATGCCTGCATTTTCCCATTTGCACTTTTCAGCTGAAGGGGTCCTTACTGTGTGAACTACAACGCAAAGTGGATGAGACAGAACTGCTTCAGATGGAGCTGCAGATGTTAGAGACAGAGAGAGTACGACTGTCACTGATTGAAGAAAAACTGATGGATGTATTACAGCTCCTGCAGCAACTACGTGACCTTGTAAGTGAATGATGCCCTGACAGCTTTCAGCAATTTAATGTAATGGGCTCCCATGATAAGGAAAAGCTCATTTCCAATTGTACATTAGCAGCAATTGATGTTTTTTAATATTGTTAAACTTCAGAAAAGAGATAGGAGTTTCAGCCTATGTCACAATAAATGAATTACAAGGTTATTAAGAGTGACTTGCAAGATATTTAAGTGCCAAAATGTTAAAGTAAATGCATTTTCATTTTACAAGGTAATCAATAAGAAGTTTATTTATTTTATCTAGAATGTCTCTAGGAGATCACTAGGAAAAATCTTGCTCAGCACTTTGGAGTCCTGCAATAACCCTCAGCATGGTGAGTAAGCAGATTTATTTCCAGTTCCAGCTCTGTACTCCTTTACCCTGAATGGTACAGGTTCATGTTCATGTTCATTCACTTGCAGGTTCATGGGCGGCACAGTGGCGCAGTGCTTAGCACCGCAGCCTCACAGCTCCAGCGACCCGGGTTCAATTCTGGGTGCTGCCTGTGTGGAGTTTGCAAGTTCTCCCTGTGTCTGCATGGGTTTCCTTCGGGTTCTCCGGTTTCCTCCCACATGCCAAAGACTTGCAGGTTGATAGGTAAATTGGCCATTATAAATTGCCCCTAGTATAGGTAGGTGGTAGGGAAATATATAGGGACAGGTGGGGATGTGGTAGGAATATGGAATTAGTGTAGGATTAGCATAAATGAGTGGTTGATGGTCGGCACAGACTCGGTGGGCCGAAGGGCCTGTTTCAGTGCTGTATCTCTAAATGAAAAAAATAAAAAATAATATTCAAATAAGAACAGAAAATGCTGGAAATACTCAGCAAGTCAGGCAGCATCAGTGAAGAGAGAAACAGAGTTAATGTTTCAGGTCGATAATATTTCATCAGAACTAGGAAAAGTTAAAAATGTAATAGGTTTTAAGCAAGTGAAAAGGGGGATGGTAGAAAAAGAACAAAGAGGAAGACCTGTGATAGGGGGAAAGACAGGGGAGATTAAACGATAAAAGAGTTGGTGGTGCAAGGCCAAAGGGACACAGAAAGAAACAAAAGATGTGTCTGGAGGTGGTGTGAATGGCAGGATGGTGAACAGCTGCTGTCCAAAAGCAAAAACAAAGAAAAAGTGAGACTAAAACCAAAACCTGCAAAGAAAAAGGAAAGCAAATGGGAGCAGAGATTATGGTCTGAAACTGCTAAACTCAGTGTTGAGTCTGGAAGGCTGTAAAGTGCTTAATCAAAAGATGAGGTGCTGTTCCTTGAGCTTGCAGGAGCTTCATTGGAACACTGCAGGAGGTCAAGGACAGAGAGGTCAGCATGAGAACAAGGTGTAGAACTAAAATGATAGGTGACCAGAAGCACAGGGTCACGCTTGCAGACTGAACTGAGATGTTCCACAAAGTGGTCATCCAATCTGCGTTCGGTCTCCCAACGTAGAGTAGACCGCATTGTCAGCAGTGAATGCAGTATAATAAATTGAAAGCAGTACAGGTAAATCGCTGGAAGGAATGTTTGGGGCCTTGGAACGTGAAGAGAGAGGAGGTAAAAGGGCAGATGTTGCATCTCCTGCACTTGCATGGAAAGGTGCCAGGGAAAGGGGAGGGGATGTTGGGGTGATTGAGGAGTGGACCAAGATGTCGCAGAGGGAACGGTCCCTTCAGAATGCTGAACGGGGAGGGGAGGGCAAGATGTGTTTGGTAGCGGCACCATGCTGGAGGTGGTGGAAATGGCAGAGGATGATCCATTGGATATGAAGGCTGTGGAGTGGAAGGGACAAGGGGAACTTTACCATGGTTCTGGGAGGGAGGGGAAGGGGTGGCAGCAGAAGTGCAGGAAATGGGACAGACACAGTTCAGGGCCCTTCCAACCATGGTGGGGGGTAATCCTCGTTTGAGGAGAAAGGAAGACATATCAGAAGCGCTTGTAAGGAAGATTGCATCATCAGAACGTATGTGATGGAGACGGAGAAACTAGGAGAATGGAATGGAGTCCTTACAGGAAGCTGTGTGTGAGGAATTGTAGTCGAGGTAGCTGTGAGAGATTGTGGGCTTATATTGAATATTTGTTGATAGCCTATCTCCAGAAATGGAGACAGAGAAGTCAAGGAAAGGACGGGAAGAGTCAGAGATGGACCATGTGAAGGTGCGAAGTCTGGAAATTGGAAGCAAAGTTGATGAAATTTTCCAGTTCAGGGCGAGAGCAGGAAATGGCACTGATACAGTCATCAATGTATTGGATAAAGAGGTGAGCGACGGGGCCTGAGTAGGACTGGAACAAGGAATATTTCACATATCCCACAAAAAGGCAGGCACAGCTAGGACTCATGAGGAAAAAAAGTGTAAAATAAATAACTGAGAGTATTTTGGGAAGGGAAGAACAAACAATGTTATTTGCATCTTCACATTTTTCAAAATGGTAGGTGAATAGTATAAAAATATCATATCTGTGATGTTCTGTATCTTTTAGAATTAGTAAACAATGTAACGATTTTACAGTATTTGTGTCTATTATGTAATTTATTGGTTCAGTAAATTTTTTGTATTACAGCGATGGGCAAACTGTCAGCATGCTTGGGCTTCAGCAGGACTATGGTAAATACTAGAAACTGCAGTCCAGGTCCTGTACAACTAAGCAATTATCATTAGGAATGGTAGCATAGTGGTGATGTTACTAGACTAGTAATCCAGAGATGAGGACTAATAAACAGCAGTCCAAACACCACAATGGCAGCTTGGGAATGTAATTTCAGTTAATTAAATAAATTGGGAATTAAAAGCTAGTCTCAGTAATTGTAATCATGTAACTACCAGATTGTTGCAAAAACCCATCTGGTTCACTAATGGCCTTTAGGAAAGGAAATTTGCTGTCCTTATGTGGTCTGGCCTATATGTGACTCCAGTCCCACAGTAATGTGGTTGACTCTTAACTATCCTCTTAAATGGTCTAGCAAGCTGCTCACTGCAGTGGTACAAGAAGGTGGCTCACCACCAAGGGCAATTAGGGATGGGCAACAAATGCTGATCTTGACAGTGATACCCACATCCCATGAATGAATTTTTTTAAAATTGGATATTTACTAGTATATAAATGCAGAAAATGTCCAACAGTGCCATTGTATAAACAATTTAGATAAATATATTTAGATTTTCATTCAAGTACTTACTGAGCAAATTGTAAATCCAAAGTCATGATTGGCATTTCAAGTTTGATTATAAATATACTAATTTTATCAGAGGCAAAACACAAGCTTTTGAACATGATCCCTTAAAAACAAGATGGTGATGTGAGGAATAAAATGTCACATGTACTGAGCCAGTTTGTGTATTCTGCTCAAGATTCCCAATTGACATGACAGTTAGTTGGCAAGTTAAGACTTTGTGATGTATATGTATTCATGGTCTTCAGCAGGAACTAGGAGGAACTTTATGTAGATTTCTACTCAGATGTTATCTTCTTTGGCCTCCTTGTCTCGACAGACAATGGGTAAGCGCCTGGAGGTGGTCAGTGGTTTGTGGAGCAGCGCCTGGAGTGGCTATAAAGGCCAATTCTAGCGTGACAGACTCTTCTTCAGGCGCTGCAGATAAAATTGGTTGTCGGGACTGTTACACAGTTGGCTCTCTCCTTGCACTTCTGTCTTTTTCGTGCCAACTGCTAAATCTCTTCGACTCGCCACTCTTTAGCCCCGCCTTTATGGCTGACCGCCAGCTCTGGCGATCACTGGCAACTGACTCCCACGACTTGTGGTCAATGTCACAGGACTTCATACTCAGATATTATATTAAGTTAATTTCAGCACATAAGGGGCTAAATCCATATGGCATACAAGCTACCTGGAAAAGTAAATTTGGCCCAACAATTGAGTCCAAAATGTCGGTCAGACGCGTCTTGCTTTGAGACAAGGAGGTTCAGTAAAACATTCTAGTGACATTCATATATATATTGAATGACTACATTCACCTCAGCCCAGCAGGAGGGAGCAGATAATGAAAGATGCAGACATGGGAACGCAGTAGATAATTTGATAGACAGCTCAAATGACCAATCTGAGACTCAAAGAGTTGGAAAGGGTCAGAGATCATGTATAGCTGGAATACAAGCTGAGTTTGCAGATATTTAGAGTGGAAACAATCACAGAAGGAAAGAATTCTTTTCTTAAAGTTAGGTCTGATTAGTTTCAGGGATTTGTTAGTTAGTAAAGTGAATTTAATTTGTTAATGGGTGGAGGTGGTGTGCTTTCATATTTTTTGAAGTTATGATGCAGCAAAAGGAATGAGGTTAAATTTTGCTGAAAACAGCATTCTGGTCACTCAAATATTAATTTAAAAATATAAGAACATTGAGGGGTCTCATTGTTACAACTGCTTAGCATATGGCTGAATATTAGGCGGTAAAAGTAAACTCCTGATTATAGGATATGTGGAGCCCGCTTAAGGTAAGACTGGCGATGCTGAGCTTAAGAGTATATATAGTGCTACGACTAGGTGAGAAAGGGATCTAGGGGTTCCCTCACAGCCTTTGCCTGGTTTGACCGTAACAGGGTTTAATTTTTAAAACACTGTGTTTTTAGCTCCCCCTCAGTGAAACTTTGTTCACTGCTCTCCAATTGTAAGGCAAAGAAATCAACCAGACAGGTTTTCTAAGATTTAAACAAGAAAGGTAGAAGTTTATTAACCTTAAATTCTAATTCGGTAACAACTACAAATACGTAACACAACATGACCACGCTAGCATGCATACGCGATGAACACACACGCAGATAGAGACAGAAAAGTAGAAAGAATAAAGAAGAAAAGTTTGAGGCAATAGCTGGGATTATTTACGGTCCTTTGAGTTCGATATAGAGTCTTTAATTGCCGGTACGTCTTGGCATTTTGTTGGGGCCCAGTGCACGCTTTAAAACTTGTTTCGATGTAGGAGTCTTTTCTTTCTTGAGGGTTAAGTGACTTCAATGGATTTGGAGATTCATGAGGGAGAGCGAGAGAGCTAGCCAGGAGAGAGGCTGTCTTCTTCCAAGTTCAGTTGCAATCTGATCCAAACTGTCCTGTGAGCTGTTCAAAACCAAAAACTAGTCATGTGACTAGTTGCTTTTTTTTAAACAAACTCCTGCGTTTGTGGATTCTCCATCTTAGCAGACACCCTGGAATGCTGGCTTTCTTACACATTCAATGTCTGGTGATCAAAATCCATTTGTGTTAACTGGATCAGGGAGCAGTTCTCTTGTCTCGGGGCACTGTCTCTTAGTATGCAAATGTTTTCCAGCCAATGCTGATCTCTTTAAGCAAGGCATCTCGTCACTCTAGCAACAGTTTAAAATCGATGTTCATATGATGAAATTAATATGCCTCATTCGTGAAAGATGGGAAATTCATCACAATAGTGTAGATCCAAATTTGGTAATGCCATTCCTTTACCTCCTGCCTTAAATACTTATCCTTATTATTTGATCCATGCCTTGAAAGAATATTATGTAACCAAGTGGTGTGATATGTTCCAGTGTGCATAAAAAACATTTTCATGAGATATTGCCTTGGAGAGGGTGCAGAAGAGATTTACTAGAATGATACAGGGATGAGGCTCTTCAGTTATGTGGAGAGACTGGAGAAGCTGGGGTTGTTCTCCTTCGAGCAGAGAAGGAAATTTGATAGAGATGTTAAAATCATGAAGGGTTTAGATAGAGTAAATAAAGAGAAACTTTTTCCAATGGCAGAAAGGTCAGTAACCAGAAGACACAAATTTAAGTTGATTGGCAAAAAACCCAGAGGTAACATGAAGAAACATTTTTTGACACAGTGAGTTTTTGTGCTTTGTAATACACCGCAAGAAAGGGTGATGGAAGCAGATTCAATTGTAACATTCAAAAGAGAATTGAATAAATACTTGAAAGGGAAAAAAATTACCGGGTTATGGATAAAGAGCATGGAAGTGGGATTAATTGGATAGCACTATCAAAGAGCCAGCACCGGCATGATAGGCTGAATGACCTGTGCTGTATCATTGTTTAGTTCTATGATTCTATGATGTAGTTAATGTGCAAGTACAACAGTAATAGGGGAGTACTTTTCTGCAGCATAGCCTCTATGGAAGATTAATGGATGTTATGTCTTGCATTCCAGGATTATTTCAAGCATATAAACAGCCATAGAACTATCCAGCCAGACAGGATGTTATGTAATAACATATTTTTCAAATATTCAGGTTAACATGAAACAGATTTTGCTGATATTGTCATCTTTGGTTTTGGCTAATATGTCAACAGCCTTTCAATTATTTGTCTTCCATTCCTGATTTACCCTCTTCATTTGAAAAGTAGTAAAGTATTAAAATAAACTGTAGTATGTTGTTATCGTCTTTAAGCTTTCTTTTAATTCCTTTCACTGTCATTTTTCATTTTTTTGGCACTGTGCTTCCCCCATCTGCACCTATTTAGGCTCCGCAATCCATGCACCATTCGCAATCCTTGAGACAGAGTCTGCTTCTCAGCTTCTGCCAATATTGCTCTTGAAACAGCCATAAGAAGTGTTTAAGATTGACAACACAGGACAGCTGAGTTTTGAAACGCAGTATGTGGGGAATTCCAGATATAAACTCAACACACTCATCTTTAGTTTCCTTCATACCATTTTTTCATTTTGTTTGGTCATTTTATTCTTTCATTACCTTCCTTACTGAATCTTGTGCTTTTATGTAATTTCTTGCCAATCAGTGCTAATTGTAAAGGATTATCATCAGATCCAGATGCTGTAGCCAGCTTTTAAAACACAATAGAGAATATCTCCTGTTCAATGAAAGGGGGAAAAGAGGTAACAGTTGCACCAAAGGAACAGAGTAGGGGGAAGAGAAAATGTTAGAAAGACCAAAACAACAAAGAGCCCTGAGCCTGTAACTGAATAAAAAGAAAACTGTTTATAAAGTAAATACTGTTTATGAACAAAATAAGAGCATCACTGATAGACAACATAGTCAACCTTCCCTAATAGCTCCAAGACATCAGACTATACTTGCAATGGTGTCAACTTGATTCAGTAGCACTTTTGCCTCTGAGTCAGAAGATTGTATTTTTAAATCCCACTGAAAAGATTGAGTTTATAATCTAGACTAGCAAATCTGTGTGGTGCAGAAAGATTACTACATTGTTGAAAGGAGCCACCTTTCAAATGAGATGTTAAACCAAGTTCCTGTCTGACCTGATGGTTCTGCTGGGCATTAAAGATCCCACAGCACTCTTTAATGATAAGCAAGAAATTTTCAGTGTTTTAGTCAAAAAACAGATTACATCAAGAACAACAACTTGTAATTATACAGCATCCTTAATGTAGAAAATGTCAATTAATTCACAGAATCAAAAGAGAGACATATTAAAAGAGATGATAAAACTTTCAGTCAAAGAAGTGAGCTTTGAAGAGGGTCTTGAAAGAGGGAGGTGGAGAAAGGGGATGAGTTTAGGGAAGAAATTCCAGAGCATGGGGATTAGGCAGTTGAAAGTATGGTCACCAACGATGGGGCAGAGATGGTGGGGGTGGGGCGGGTGGCTGCACAAGAGGTCAGAGAGTTAGGGAGTGGTGTAGAGCTGGAGGAACTTACAGTGATAGGGAGGCTGGCCATGGATATGGGTAGAGAGAGATTTAGGGAGGAGAGAGGGGGCAGTGAATTCTGAGCATAGAGTGCAATGGGAGCAGACATGAAGGTTGATTTATCAAGGATTAATTGGTCATTCATATCGATGTTATTTATAGGATCTTGCTGCACACAAAATGTCTGTTGCATTTACCTACATAATTACTCACTGCACCTTAAAGTAATTCATGTATTTGGATTCAGATACTTATTATGTATAGAAGAGTCAGTTTTAAAACAACTCTAGAACTTTGAGTTTGAATCCTAATTTTGCGTAAAATTGACTCTTGGGCTTCTTCCCCACTGTGAAATGTTTTTTGATTATGTCATCACATCTGACAACACCTTTCTCCACCATACAAACATTGTGGGTCAACTAGGAAGAACTTTTATTGTGTCTATGAAGATGTGTACAGGAATGATCTTTTCACCCTCCTCATGCGAAGAAAATAAAACTCGTGATGGGTAAACTCAAGGAGGGGTGACAAAAACGGAAAACTGTTTTAATAAAAAGCATTTTAATAACTGGTTCTTTCTTACAGGAAAGGCACACATCCTGGAGGTATTGAATGCCTTGTATCATGAACTTGCTGCCTGTGAGCTTCTAACTGGCAAGCCTTTGGAAAAGACTCAAAGTCACCAGTCCCTAGTGAATCCACTGCTTATCTCATGTTGAGGACCTGCTGACTGTCTTTTTCTATTTGTTCATCAAGCACTTCAAAAATTTTCTGTATATCTACAACTCCTGTACTCTGCGCGAGTTTGTGACAATGTCATATGGCACCTTACTTAACACAATGTTAAACCTGTCAGCTAAAATAATCTGCTTTAGTAGACAGAGACTTAACTATGTAGTTCTAGTTCCTAATTGTTAATCTTTGTTATTTGAGGAAGCAAGTACTAGAGATTTATCCAGTGAATCGTGGTTAACAGATGCAGTTGGTTCAACAGAAATAGTTGTCCTTCAATAGCATTAAGTGAACCATAGAAGTATCAATATTAGGAAGTCCTCAAAATGTTTGAAAGATTTAATAAGAAAATATACCACATAAGATCAAACTGTATATTGTTTGGGAAGAAATATGAAATGAAATGCATATTTTATTCACGAAGCAATACAACAAAGTTGCCCAAAATGACAAAATATTGGCAGATTTATCCCCTGCCCAGTACCACAAAGTGTACTAAATATTTACTGGGTCAGGCCATGTGACATAATTAAGTGCAGTAGTAGCATCTAAGGAACTACAGATAGCAAAGCAGTTCATACTTAATGAAATGAAAAGCTGCAGCCATAATCCAGGCACATTATGGCATGTATCAGTCAAAACTGAGGGGAGGATTTTTAAAAAATATTTGTGTAAATGCTGACAGTCCAATGGATATTATTTCGGCAATGTATATATGTATTTATTCCTATGCCAGATTATACAAGGAAACATATCTGACAAATTTAGAGGATGGCATAATTCTAATATAGTAGTATTGCAACTTATTCTGATGTTCATAAGTAGCTGAGAGTAACATTTGCAGTTTGTAAACTGAATTAAGTGAACTCAGAGCCATGAAGCAATTTTGATTCCAGTAGATGTTTCCATTGGTCCTGGGAGCCAAACAAAGGTTAAATTAATTGGCTTCACATCAGTAAGATGCAATCTCTGGGGTTGGAGTCATTTAGCAAGCCTGCACTGATGCGCCTGACACTTTTCCTGCTCGCTAAGAATTCATCAAAAAAATGAAGGGAGCTTTGTGACTGATGGTATGGATAACCCAGCATCAGGACACAGCCATGACTCCAAACAGTGCAGTTAATGGGCAGGTTGCCCGCACAGGATTATTTTGGCAACAAACAGTGACTGTGACTGGCTCCAGGTTGCTTAGTTCCATCTAAAGCTAAAGCTTTTGGATGCATGGCTCTAGTTGTGGTTTAAATCCCCAAACTAATCAGTGAATGATCTTTCAGATTGCTTAAGAAGATGTGCTCAGACATCCATAAATTGCACCATTTATAAAGAAAATTAACTAACAATTAGTTGGCTTTTTCCTGAACTTGGGCCATTGTGTTTCACTGTATTCTTTCAGAAGTTTTGTCGAAGGCTATATAGTAAAAGTTTGTACTAACAAAGAGGAAGTGCTCTGTCTGAAAAAGAAGGCCCCAGATTGAAAGCATAGACAAGGCTTGGGAATGTTGAAGTCGGTGGTTTGTATGTGCAAAGTGGCAGATATTTTGTGTGAATTACCAACCAAACCTCAAGATATATTTCTGAAATGAACTCTGTTACATATTTTTGCATTAGAGAGAGCAATGACTAATACATCACCAGCTGCCTAATCTGCCTTGTACTTTGAGAGTGAGGCAAACATATAATGTCCTTTATTTTATATACTTGTGACTTTTAAAAATAAAGGCAACACCTTTCCTCTCTGACATATTAGATTATTGTTAGTCATGCTTACTGGCAACTGTGGGAGGATGATGACCATATCTACCCTGCACAGAAAGCATAGAATTGATAACAGCACATATGGTAGCTGTGTTAGCTCTCACCAATGTCTGTCACAAGGGCAGAATAAATGGATTCAATTGTATGGATTCAATTCAGGCAATTTCATGAAAGACACTGCAGTCCTTCATTGTGACTGCACTCAATAATTTAACTGTCAAAATTCAGCATGCTGTCAATGGCATTACGTACAGCAAAATTAAAAAGTCATTAAATTAAATAGCAACTTTTCCAAACATGAGAGTCGACAGCATTCTTTCATCTCTCATTTTCTGGGTTGTTTTCTTGTTATGTTTTTTGTATTCTAAAGCCCGCCCCTATGCTTTCCTTCCTTTAAATGTTTTATTGACATCATCTCTGTATTTTTTCCTCTTTGCACTCTGCAGGAAGAAAGGTGCTAAAACTTATATAATGACGTAGAATATGAACTTTGTTGCGCCTACTTTGCAGACGGAAAACTGGTGCACTGAGGGCCAATTTCAGGGACCAATGTCCTGTGCCCAAAGGCGCTTGAGACATCTGACCCGATTTTGGTTTGGGCCATTTTTCAGGTGCATGAGTCAGGAAATAAGCTCCTTGCATATGCTTTTTTTATTTGTTCTTTGGATGTGAACATTGCTAGCAAAGCCAGCATTTACTGCCCATTCCTACTTTCCCTTGTGTGGGGGTGGTGAGCCACTTACAACTGAGGGGCTTGCTAGGGCATTTCAGAGTGCGGTTAAGATTCAACCAGTTTGGTGTTTTAGGACCTCTCTGGGAAGTTGGGCTGCCCTGAGCACAGCAATTTTTTTTAGGGCTTAATGTAAAACCAGGAGGAACAAGAGTGCACCTTCCAGCTCCACAGCACTCCTGCAGGCTGCTGCCAGACCGCTATTGGCCCCCTTCCCATTGTCCTTCCCCTCACCATCTCACTTCGGTGACTTGCCTGAGAGCCACTGCTGGGCAAGTGGCCCAAAATTGATCCATTGGTAATGGGTGAGCTGTGTCTAAAGTGCAACAAACGCCAGCAGCTCCCAATAATAATAATAATAATGAGGTCTGAGGCCCAGTTTCAAGCCAGCCTCGGGCCTCCTGGTTAGGATGCATGCTCTGTGAACATCATCGATTTCAGGTCTGCAAAGGAACCAAAGAAGACATTAAGTTTCTTCATGCTAGCATTTGACTCCTATAGCATACCCACTTATGTGAGTGTGGCCTGGATTTTGCTGTTGAATAAAAACAGAAAATGCTGAAAATACTCAAAGTCAGGCAGCATCTGTGGAGACAGAAATAGAGTTAACGTTGCAGGTCGATGACCTTTCATCAGAATCAGTTCCATGATTTTCTATGCACCCTTGTGAATGACTGCCACCTTTTGCGGTTTGCCAGGACAATCTCAGAAGTACTTGTTTAATGGATCACTGCTAAAGGGTGATCGCTCGTGGTAACTTTTAGTCAATCACTAATGTATGCAGTACGTCTTCACCTAGGTTACACATTATCCTTGGAGAGCATGGTATTGAAAGAGAGTTAGAGAACTGGCTGCAAAATGGCAATCCCAAATACATGGGAGAGTTAGGACTGCAGAGGATGCTCAACTATTGCAAGCAGCTCAAGATGTGCTGAGGGTTAGGTATAATTGGTAAATGATGTTTAACTTAGAAAAGTGTAGTGTCATGCATGTGGGTAGGTCAAATGCTAAGCATACATACACCCTACCAGGAAAAAAAAATTAAAGCCAGTAGTGAAAGAAAAAGATCTGAGTGTTTTAGTGCATCAATCACTTATGGTTCATGACCAAGCGATGGAGCTATAGCTAAAGTGAGACGGGTTCTAGGATATATTCACAGGGCAATTCACTACAAAATAAGGCATTTCATTTTATCCTTGTGCAAAACTTGGTTAGGACTCAGTTAGTGTACAGTGTCCAGTTTTGGGCTGCTCACATGGCGAGTAATATTGAGGCTTCAGAAGGGTACAGACGAGGGCCACATGATTAATTCCTTGTTACCGGGATAGGTTTAATGATCTGGGTCTTTATTCTCTAGAGAAGGGTATACTTAGCCGTGATATGATCGAGGTTTATGAAATAATGAAGGGGATAGATTGCGTTTATGTAGACCAATTATTTCAACTGTATATGTTAGGGAAGACCAGAGGTCATACAAGTTTGAAAAGGGCAGAACTAAGTTGAATCTTAGGGAGCAGAATTTTCACCCCCATCTGGGGGCAAGTATGGAGGTGGGCAGGTCAGCGATAGGCACCAAACTATTGCACCACAAACATTTGACAAAATTATTGACTCACCCTTGGACATGGAGGCAATTAATCTGTATATAAAGTGTATAGCCAACCTACTGCCATCAAACACAGACCGATTTAAAACCTATTTCTCCATATAAATAAAGTAGCTATGCATACAAACATCAATGGTGAGTAGCACAACTGTATTAACCAGCTAGCAACCAAAACAGTATGCAATGCCAATGTGAATTATTTATGTTGACAAAATAGAGCTTCAGTTCATCACAGTATTCCCTGAAATCTAAATAATCAAATTACAGCACTCAGCAATAGAGTCCTTGCTTTACTGTTTATATAATCATTTTTATAATAAATACTAATCTTTTAAGTTTTATAAAACTTTTATAAACCATGTTTTAAACTTGGTGTGATAATAACTTTAGGAACCTGCCAGAAACCTGTAATAATAGCTTCCGTAGTTCGGTTTTTAAAACTTTTACTATATCAGAAAGCTCAAATCAACTTCCATCCTAGTGTATAGGAATGTGCACCACCTATGTTAATCACATCACCAGTAGCTGAGGAAACCCTCAAATTTTGGGGAGGTGGAGGAAATAAGAAATAGGGAAAAAAGTCTTTGGATCAGCCTAATTAGCCTGCAGGTTGGCATTTAAGTTTCAATTTCATAACTTTAATTGCATTATTAGAAAATAAAACCATGGCCTGTTTTGCTGATTATTACACTAAAA
The DNA here is from genome assembly GCF_036365525.1 of Heterodontus francisci. Lineage (NCBI taxonomy): Eukaryota > Metazoa > Chordata > Chondrichthyes > Heterodontiformes > Heterodontidae > Heterodontus > Heterodontus francisci. The sequence goes on from NC_090389.1 coordinate 65,293,250, forward strand.
TAAAAGCAAAATACTGCAGATGCTGGAAATCTGAAATAAAAACAAGAAATGCTGGAAATACCCAGCAGGTCTGACAGCATCTGTGGAGAGAGAAGCACAGTCAACATTTCAGGTCAGTGACCTATTACATTTCTAGTCTCTGCCAGTTCTGATGACGGGTCACTGACCTGAAAAGTTGACTCTGCTTCTTTCTCCACAGATGCTGTCAGACCTGCTGAGTATTTCCAGCATTTCTTGTTTTTATTACTGATTATTACAGATTGGTATAAGGTTTTTTAAAAAATATTTTTCTCTGAAATTCTCTTCCTTTCTGATGGCACTGATTCTCTTTAGTGAAGTTCCATGGGAAACGGTTACCTTTCAGCATGTGATTCAAGAATACAACATTCATAAAATTACAACCTTCTGCATTGTTTAGCAGTCGTTGAAGGGAGTTCAATACATGTTGAGAGTGTAGTTGCAGGACTTTTGAACATGCACCAGTACTGAGAAGAATTATCTGAGCAATTATAGCAAGTGGTGCAGACAAGGGAGACCACTCACAAAACACTCTGTTAACCTGTTCTCTCCTCGACCACTCTCTTCCTCTCCCTTGCAGCAGCATTTCCACTCACTCTCTCACTCCCTGAACCTCCTGAAATCAGCAAGGGCAGCCAATCCCAGCGCGCCTGTATCGCAAATCGCCAATCAGCACTCACCCTGCCCGGGCAACCTGCTGTCAATCACGCAGGATTGGCAGCGGAAGGGCTGTATGTTGGACAACCCTGACCAAGCCCGATGCCCCAATGTTCACAATCCTTTCTTACTTTCGCTCCTGGTAATTTTAAATGTCTTGCTCCAAGCCTCTAAACTTGTGTTTTAACATAATCTAGCCTGTTAGTTTATTTTAAAAGGCAAGTTTAAAGGCTTCGAACAAGATATTTAAAATTACCATGGACCTCAAAAATGTTACCACGGACATTGGTGTCCGTGTACGGACATGTTGCTGACCCCTGGGGTGGCCGCAAAAATTCACATCACCGGCCAGTATGACGGTTTGCCAGCACCATCCTGCCCCACACCATTTTCCTAGAGGTGGGATAGACGGCAGAAGGGCTACCTGCCCGCAAGCACTGGATAGCCAATTAAGGTAAGTTAATTGGCCTTAATTGACTGTTTACAGAGGCTGACTGGAATTTTCCAGTTGGCCCTGAGCCCCCCACAGTATCAGAAACTAGGCCAGCTGTCTGGAGGCCGCCTCCTGGGGGCAGACCAGGAGGCCAGCACTCCAGCCAGGCTTTGAGGCTCTCCACACCTGCCTGGGCTCAGCTGTGGCTGCAAGCTACCTATGGATGGAATGCCCCCTCCACAATGGTGGCCCAGCTGCTGAGGCTATTCTTAATTTAAAAGTGTAAGAAGTTGAGGAGAGGGTGTCTCAAGATGGAGGTGCACTCTATCCTACCTGAAACATCAGGCTGCAGCTTCTTCTGCACTGTAGGGCCTCCTATTGGCCCTCCAGCTTTGAGACCCTGCCCACCATCCTTAATTGGATGACAAGCCTGCCCTCTAGCCAATAATTGGACAAGTCAGGGAAAATCACTGCCAACAGAGTGTAGGGTCAGGACCGACATTTGACCTCGACGTGGGGTCCTGACCCAAAACATAAAATTGTGCCCAGGGTTTTTCTTTGCCCACAGAATAGTAGACCTATGGAACAGGTAGCTGTTTCATGTGGTGAACACTGAAACACAGGGCTGGATTTTAAGGAGCCCACGATTTGGGATCTGTGGCAGTGGAGGCCGGAAGATAGCTTAGGATGAGCCTTGGTTCAAGCATGGACAAAAGAGCTGAATTCAAGAGGTGAGGTGAGGGTGACTCCCCTTGACATCAAGGCAGCGTTTGACTTAGTATGGCATCAAGGAACAAAACTGGACTCAATGGCAATCAGGGGGAAAAGTCTCCGTTGGTTGGAGTTGTACCTAGCGCAAAGGAAGATGGTTGTGGTTGTTGAAGGTCAATCATCTCAGTCCCAGGACATTACTGCAGGAATTCCTCAGGGTATTGTCCTATGCCCAACCATCTTCAGCTGTTTCATCAATAACCTTCCTTCAAAGATACCGGAGCAGTCCGTGTTGAAATGCAGCAAGACCTGGACAATATCCAGGCTTGGGCTGATAAATGGCAAGTAACGTTCGCGCCACCCAAGTATCAGGCAATGGCTATCCAAAACAAGAAAGAATCTAACCATCTCCCCTTGACATTCAATGGCATTACGATTGCTAAATCCCCCACTATCAACATCCATAAACTGGACTGGAATAGCCAAATAAATACCGTAGCTACAAGAGCAGGTCAGAGGCTAGGAACCTGCGCTGAGTAACTCACCTCCTGACTCCCCAAAGCCCGTCCACCATCTATAAGGCACAAGTCAGGGGTGTGATGGAATACTCTCCACTTGCCTGGATGGGTGCACCTCCAACAACATTCAAGAAGCTCGACACCATTCAGGACAAAGCAGCCTGCTTGATTGGCACCCCATTCACAAGTATTCACTCCCTCCACCACTGATGCACAGTGGCCTCAGTGTGTACTATCTACAAGGTGCACTGCAGCAACTCACCAAGGCTCCTTCGACAGCACCTTCCAAACCTGCGACTTCTACCACCTAGAAGGACAAGAACAGCAGACACATGGGAACACCATCACCAGCAAGTTCCCCTCCAAGCCACACACTATCCTGACTTGGAACTATATCACCGGTCCTTCACTGTCGCTGGGTCAAAATCCTTGAAATCCCTTCCTAATAGCACTGTGGCTGTACCTACACTACATGAACTGCAGCGGTTCAAGAAGGCGGCTCACCACCACCTTCTCAAGGGTAATTAGGGATGGACAATAAACACTGTCCTAGCCAGTGACGCCCACATCCCAGGAAGGAATAAAAGGAAAATGAGGCCTGCCATGGATCACAATGCCGGCAGGGCCCAGCACAGTCCTCCCAGTAGTGGCAAGGCATCGTGGCGGCCCCCCACCACTCGGCGATGGGACCACAATCATCATATTCAAATTAATAAAAATAATCCATTTACATATACATACGTTTAATCTTGGGGGCCCGCCGTGATCTTCTGACCAGCGACCAGCACTCCCGTGCCTTCAGATCCTTGTCCAGGGAAACGAGGCGTAACACTGATAGGAGAGGGTGAGGAGGTAAGTTTATCAGTGTGGTGGGTTGGGGGGGGTTGGTGAATGGGGTCAAATTAACGTCATGAGTGTAGGAGATGGTGGGAAGGATAGTACTTTAAACTTTGTGCAGTTTTGGGAGTCCGAACCCCCCTGCCCCTCTGATGTCACCCCGGCGAAACAACCCTCCCCTGGGTGACCAGGACAGTTTTCTCAACCCAACAACAATGCAACAGCTTGTGAACACTATGGTCATGCAGGAACATACACAAGGGGTGGGGCTAGCACAGTCAGCTGGACTGGTAAGCAACATACAGCTTTAATGGGTTTAAAGATTGACTCCATTTACGTGCATAGTGTTAAGGCCACTAAACAATGTGTTGCAACGTTGCGGAATATCACACATCAGCACCTACAGGCAATGGTTGTATTGGCGGTCCCACGACCCATCGATCTAGTAGGGGGAATATGATTCCTGTTCCTCTGGCCCGGGTATTCTGCTGCAGGGAGACAAACTTTACCCATTTCCAAAATTAAGGAGGGTGGGTAGTCGCCTCCTCGTAGCAGACGTAATGTACAAAAACACTCCCCTCCAGTTAATCAACATGTACACCCCAGTTCAAAACAGCGAGTGGCTGACCTCTTACTGCTGCTGGCCATGTCCAGACCAGTCATTTTAGATGGTAACTTCAACTGCATCATCGATGTAGCTGGACATTCCAGCAGGTCCGTCAGCCAAATGGACGCCACGTCCAGACTCCTGATGGAAACGGTAAAAGATGCTAAGCTGCTCGATGCCTTCAGCAACCCTGCAGACGAACCGCTATAAATACACCTGGTCGAAGCCAGATGGGTCCATCCGTTCCAGGATAGACTGCTTGTTTGTGTCCTGAACGTTCACAGTCAGATCCACTGAGGTTAAGCCACTGTTCTTCTCTGACCACTGCCTACTACTGCCCGACTGTCACTTAGAGGATGACCAGAGGGTTGGTAGAGGGACAAGAAAGCTGAACGTGAAATGGTTGAGGAACTCAAAAGAGATTACAAAGGTTGCAGAACCATGAAACCCCTCTTTGAATCCCTGACACACTGGTGGGAAGCGATCAAGGTGAACATCAAGAGGTTCTTCATCCTCAAAGCTGTTCGGAAGGTGAGACAGAGACAGAGGGAAATGTCCAGACTCCAGAAAAGAATGCATAATCTGCTCCTGTTGCAGTCAATGAAGGTTGAGGTCAAGAGGATCTCCAAGAGGTGAAGAGCCAGCAGGCCTTGCTGTTTGCTGTGGAGGCCTCCAAGATCATCTTCCGGTCCAGAGTCTGCTACATGGAGCAGGATGAGATGTGCTCACGTTTCTTCTTCCAAAAGGTACACAGAGAGAGCTCTGTGATCATCAGCCTGAAGGAAGAAGACAACTCAATAACGTCATTGCGGCCTGGCATACTAAGGAGCAGCAAATCCTTTTATGCCGGGCTGTATGACAAGCCCACAGACGGCATGGTCTCCCAGTCCTTCCTGTTCTCTATCACAGAAGTGTTAGATGATGGTATGCAGGAGAGTCTGGACAAACCACTAACTCTGGACAAGCTGACCAAGGCCTTAGGGACCTTCAAGACAAGTAAACTCCCAAAACCAGTTTACCGGTCAAGTTGTATTCGACTCTGTGGGACTGGATCGGCCCAGACCTGCTGGAAGTGTATGAGAGTATGCTTCTGGCTGGCAGCATGTCAGAATCCATGAGGAAAGGCATCATCACCCTCATGTACAAGTGGAAGGGGGAGAGGGAGGAAATCAGGAATTGGTGGCCCATTTCACTGCTTAACATGGACTACAAAATTCTGTCCAAGGTCATTACCAATCGGGTCAAGTCTGCTCTGGAACTGGTGATTCACCCAGATCAGACCTGCACCATACCAGTCAGGAAGATCTCCGATAGCCTCGCACTATTCAGGGATACGATAGACTATGTGCGGGACAGGGGATGGACATCTGCTTCACAGGGATATGGTGTACAAACCTGGAGGACCATCAACTTGGTGGATGGGGACTGTATGTATTGTGATGCACAACTGTGCTGAACCGGCCTGTATGTCTTTTCCTGTCTGTTATTTTCATATGCACACTATGGTACATGTAGGAGGAAGAGGAGCAGAGGGAAACTGTAAGGAAATCCAGATTATTAAAGCAACACGAGAAAAGAGCGAGACCATCCCAGCAATATTCACCAAGCCAGATGTATACTGATCGAGGTGAACTTTCTGAGACCTTTCACAAGCTATGTTTCAGTGAGCTGCATGTCAGTCATAAAGCTTTGGTAGAGTTCCATTGGCTGCTGCAGCCAGCCCTTCAATCAAGGTTCACAGCGTGGACAATTGCGACTGCGGTAGAGAAAATAACAACAGCTCTGAACTTTTATGGTATAGGCTTATTCCAGAGAGCCACAAGAAACTTTAGCCACATCTGTTAATTTACTGTACTTTCCAGAATAAGCAAATAACCAGAGCCCTCTTTGCCAAGCTGCTCAGTCTATACAAAAAAGTGCTGGCCCTTTTTGACTGAGAGGGCCATACTTTCTTACAGAATTGATTAATTGTCCAGAGTTCTGGAGGCTATTGATTTCAGCCATGTGGCACTGCATGCCCCAAATGTAAACCACTATTCTTAACTGAATTGCAAAGGCTTCCATTCCCTAAATATGCAGGTCATTTGCAACAACAGGCATAGCTTCTTGCTATAATTCATAATATGCTGGGAGCTGCCTTCTAGTTCAGCAGTCCAGTATCCCAGCTCTACTTCAGCAACAGGGACAAAGAACAGTGGATGACAAGGCCCATGGCAGCAGATCGTTGGACCACCAGTGCTGCAGAGGAGTACTACAATGAAGTATACATGCAGTTAAGAATAAGAATTGAGCAAGCCAGTGGGATGCTGAAATAAATTTCCAGCATTTGGTTAAGTACAAGATGCTTTGCAGAATGGGTCCAGCACTATTTACGCGAATTGTTCTGTGCATCAGGACTTTGCAATCAGGAAATGACTGATGGTAAATATCGTAGTGGATGTCAGAGAGACTGATATTGACATTATTGAGGCTGCAAGCCAGGACCATGAAGAACAGGAAGCAGGTGCAGTGGATAGCATTGCTAGACAGCCGACAAGCCTCATTCAGGACAGTTTTACAGATACATAGAATAATTTTTTTATTGAGTTCTCAGCTCATCAAACAACAGCCTCTTCTCACTACTCTATGGGCTAATTAAAATCCTTGTCCCTCAGAGCTGGCCATCACATCATAATATTGAGCCCCAAGATTAACACATTTCCTGTTCCCTGATTCTTACAAAAGAACCAAACAACAATCAGTCCAGTGATTTGTTGGAATTGTTTACAAAAACATAACTTGGCTTTCACACCATTCACACCCCTTGTAAACACACAAGCTTTTATCGGCCGTATTCTAACATTTCTGCATGCCATCTAAGGGCCTGGAGTCTGAGATGTAGATGGCTGCAGTATATTATGAATATTATAAATATTATGAATCACTTGGAATGGATGTGACTGTCACAAGGCTCCTCAAGACCTTGATGGGCATGGGGTAGGTTAACTCTTGTCATAGGCTCTTTGGCAGTCTAGAAGTTGAAGGCTTCTGTGGAAAACTGATGGGCTCCTCCTTCATGCTGCAACCAAGAAGGAAAGCATATGACTTGTTCCACTATTACCAGGAAAAGGATTCTGGTTACAACAGTCATCAGGAGAACAGACCTCACAGAATCAGAAAGATCCTTAAATCCCTGAGAGAGAAAGCCCACCAAATATCTTCTAGTCTTTGTGAGGTGCTGCCGTGTATACTTTGTAATCTGGTTGATATGGGCCTCTCCAAATGGTTCTCCGAGATCTATAGTCCTTCATTCAGTACATTTATAATGAATTGACTGAATTGCCTTGATCGCGAATGAAGTGGGCGAAGGTTTGAAGAACTTCCTGCAACTGACAGTCTCTCCAGGATTACTGCAATGAGGTAAAACCCTCTCAGATGTTTGCGGACAGCAGGGCAGTGGACTCCACTACTGACCATCTGCAACACATCTTTAGAGAGGACAAGCAGAATCTACATTTCTTTGATTCTCTACCACCATCCTTCAGTTCATGGCACAATCCCTCAGCTTATCATCTATAGCCAGGGGCTGATAGGTCTTAAGCCTCTGCTTAGCTATATCCATTTCTATATCTACATCCTGCATCTTCCTTGTGCTCTGTATCTCACTAAATGTCAATTCCTCATCTACGCTACTGTACCTCCTCAAGCTTCAGTGCAAGGAATGGGTAAATGATCCTGTGGGTGAGGGGGTGCCAATTATGCCTGGAGTCTTACTCAGCACCGTAAAGCTGGCACTGAAACTTTGGTTAACTTTTGAACATTTCTGTTTGAGAAGTGGTTTTAGTATCATTAGATAGGAAGATTTGTTCAATTTGCTTTTTGCACAAAATTGTAAACATCACAGAATCACAGGAATTTTACAGCGCAGAAGGAAGCCATTCAGCCGATCATGTCTGCACCAGCTCTCCGAATGAGCAATTCATCTAATGCCATTCCTCTGCCTTCTCCCTGTAACGCTGCACATTCTTCCTTTTCATATAACAGTCTAATTCCCTTTTGAATGCCTCGATTGAATCTGCCTCCACCACACACTCAGGCAGAGCATTCTAGATCCTAACCACTCGCTGCATGAAAAGGTTTTCCTCATGTCTCTTTTGTTTCTTTTGCCAATCACTTTGAATCTGTCCCTTCTCATGCTCGATCCTTTCATGAGTGGGAACAGTTTCTCCCTATCCACTCTGTCCAGACCCCTCATGATTTTGAATATCTCCATCAAATCTCCCCTCAGCCTTCTCTTCTGCAAGGCAAACAGTCCTAAATTTTCCAATCTATCTTCATACCTGAAGTTTCTCATCCCTGGAACCATTCTCATGAATCTTTTCTGTACTCTCTCCAATGCCTTCACATTCTTCCTAAAGTGTGACGCCCAGAACTGGACACAATACTCCAGCTAAGGCCATGCTAGTGTCTTATATAAGTTTAACATAACCTTCTTGCTCTTGTACTCTATGCCCCTATTAATAAAGTCCAAGATACTGTATGCTTTATTAACCGCTCTCTCAACCTGTCCTGTCACCTTCAATGACTTATGCACATATAGCCCCAGGTCCCTCTGCTCTTGCACCCCCTTTAGAGTTGTACCTTTTATGTTATATTGTCTCTCCGCGTTCTTCCTACCAAAATGAATCACTTCACATTTTTCCGCATTGAGCTTCATCTGCTACTTGTCCGCCTACTCCACCAACTTGTCTATGTCGTTTTGAAGTTCTACACTATCATCCTCACAGTTCACAATTGTTCTGAGTTTTGTATCATCTGCAAATGTTTTAATTGTGCCCTGTACACCAAGGACTAGGTCATTAATATATATCAGGAAGAGCAAGGATCCCAACACTGACCCCTGGGAAACTCCACTACAAACCTTCCTCCAGCCCGAAAAACATCAATTAACCACTATTCTCTGTTTCCTGTCACTCAGCCAATTTCTTATTCAAGTTGCTGCTGTCCCTTTTATTCCATGAGCTATAATTTTGCTCACAAGTCTGTTGTGTGGCATTGTATCAAACGCCTTTTAAAAGTCCATCTACACCACATCAATAGCATTGATCTCACCAACCCTCTCTGTTATCTCTTCGAAAAATTCCAGCAAGTTAGTTAAGCATGATTTTCCCTTAACAAATCCGTGCTGGTTTTCCTTACTTAACCTGCATTTGTCCATGTGACCATTAATTTGGTCCGCAATTATTGTTTCTAGAGGTTTCCCCACCACTGAAGTTAAACTGACTGGCCTATAATTGCTGAGGTTATCTTTACATCCTTTTTTGAACAAGGATGTAACATTTGCAATTCTCCAGTCCTTTGGCACCAACCCTGAGTCTAAGGAAGACTGTAAAATTATGGCCAGTGCCTCTGCAATATCCACTCTCACTTCCCTCAGTATCCTTAGATGCATCTCATCTGGCCCTGGTGCTTTAAGTATAGACATTCTATCTAATATCTCCTCCTTAACAATTTTAAATCTTTCTAGTCACACTAATGTATTAATTAGCTCCTCTTTCACTGTGGTTTGGGTCGCATCTTCTTCCTTGGTAAAGACAGGTGCAAATTATTCATTTAATACCTCATCTATTCCCCCTGCCTCCATGCGTAAAATCCCCCTTTTGGTTCCTAATCAGTCCTACTCCACCTTTTACCATCCTTTTACTATTTATATGCCTTTAGAAGACTTTGGGATTCCCTTTTGTTAGCTGCCAGTCTCTTTTCATACTTTCCCTTTGCTTCTCTTATTTGCCTTTTTGCTTTCCCTCTGACCCTTCTTTATTCAGTCTGGTTCTCCAATGCATTATCTACCTGACACCTATCATAAACACATTTTTTCTTCTTCATCTTCATCTCTATCTCTTTTGTCCTCCAGGGAGCTCTGGATTTATTTGCCCTACCTTTCCCCTTCAAGGGAATATACATTGACTGTGCCCAAACTACCTCTTCTTTGACTCTCTTCCCAGTATTCTCTGCACCTTGGTATTCCTCTTTGATATTTCTTCCTGGTTCCCACACCCCTGCCAGGTTAGTTTAAACCTTCCCCAATAGCACTAGCAAACTGTCCCACAAAGAAATTTGTCCCAGCTCTGTTCAGATGCAACCCATCCGGCCTGTACAGGTCCCACCTTCTCCTTCTACAGAAATGGTCCCAGTGTCGCAGGAATCTAAAGCCCTCCCTCCTACACCATCTTTCCAGCCATACATTTATCTGCACTATTCTCCTATTTCAGTACTCACTTGTAGATGGTACTAGGAGTAATCCAGAGATTACTACCTTTGAGGTCCTGCTTTCTAATTTCTTACCTAGCTCACTAAACTCTTTCTGCAGGACCACATCCCTCTTCCTACCTAAGTCATTGGTACCAATGTGGACCACGACTGCACCCTGCCCCCTCAGGGTGCTCTTCAGCTGTTCAGTGACATGCTTGACCCTGCCACCAAGGAGGCAACACACCATCCTGGATTCATATCTGTGGCCACAGATATGCCTGTCTGTTGCCCTGACTATTGAACCTCCTACCACTATCGTTCTTCCAGTATTCTTTGTGCACCCCTTTTCAGCTGAGCCAGCCATGGTGCCATGACCTTGGCTCTAGCTGCACTTTCATCATCACTTTCCTCAGTATTCAGAACTGAATACCGGTTGGAATGTGCGACCCACTCAGTGGTCTCCTGCACTACCTGCCTGTTGCTTCTTGACTGTCTGCCAGTCACCCATTCCCTCTCTTCCTGCATAATCTTAAGCTGCAGTGTGACCACATCTAAAAACGTGCTATCCACAAAGGTCTCAACCTCATGGATGCTCTGCAGTGAGGTCAGCTGTTGCTCAAGTTCTGAAATCCAAAGCTCAAGCTGCTGCAACTGATGCACTTCTCGCACATATGGTTATCCAGGACATGAGAAGTGTCCTGGAGTTCCCACATAGCACAGGATGTGCACTCTCGACATTTTTTTATATACGTGCTTCTCATGTTGATGCAAATAAGAAACACAATAAATCAGAATGCCTATTTTGCTTTTTAAAATTGTCTTTAAAGAGTTAAAATAATATTTTTGGCCACCTAAGGTACATCTGTAAAATTTGAATTTAAGCATTCAAAATGACATCAAAACATACCAAGATATATTAAATAAGGTTAACCTTTCAAGATTCTTGATCAGATTTTGTGAATTGCTTATCCTACATTCCTCAAAAATAAAATTTTAAAAAGGAAACAAAACAAATTCACCAACAATTTATTATTCCCCACAGCACATTTTTTATGCCAGCGTAGTCTCAATCACTACAGGGATTGAAATGGAACCTTTCACATTTGTATATCTCAGTACACACCATAAGTAACATCTATCCAGTGAATCATTGGGAAGTTCATAAAGAGCTCTTTACTACTATGTCAGTTATATGAGGTAATGTACCAAATAAAACAAAATGCAACTGTAGGAGCAAAGTCAATATGGACAGACTTCTTCAGAAAGTATTAGTCACTGTTGGCTGGGAGCTTTCCTCAAGTAATGGCTCAAAATTTTCTCTAAACGGTCCGCGAATGGTGCCACCTGTTAGTTGGATTTGCCGTTGCCCATTTAATCTCCATGATATTTTGCGCTGCAAGTTGCTGGAAGTGCGAGATGGAAATGGTACAGTACCCTCCACAGAGCATCTGGAAACTGAGTGAACAGGGCAAATAAATGTGTATTGCATTACCCATTAGATTGAAGGTTTGTGAAATGATCAGCTGAAGGACGGAGACAGAAGTGTAAATTAGTGGGTGAATTCAATGTCGAATCAGGAACAGAAAGGGAAATCAAGCGATGGAAAAAGAGATTAGATTAAGAGAGGGAAAAAACAAAAAAGAAAAAAAATTAATATGTTTTTTTAATTTTCCCATGTTCAGGAGCAGCATGGGCTTCAGGTTCCTCAGCTGGTGTGTCTGCCAGGAAGTGAATACCCAGAGGCCTGCCCTGAGGGTTGGGGAAGCATTCACCTTTCCAGAGCGTATCAGGTCATTAAACCTCTTCTGACACTAGATGCAACCTCTGCAGACCACACTTCTTCTGCTGAATGTGTCAGCTATGTCCATCCAGGCCTGCTTAGTCTGGGTGTGTGGCCTCATCCTGCCACCCTCTGGGAAAAGGACCACCTTCTTCTCCCTTACAGCCTCCAGGAGGACCTCCAGGTCCACATCAGAGAATCGAGGGGCTGCCCTGCCCCTGGCTTCAGGCATCAGGCTCTCCTGAGACATTCTTGAATTCAAATCTTCTATGCACTTCCAATCTTAAGTAACAGCAGTGAAATGGCAGCCACAGTAATGGCTTCCAGGGCCTTTTTAAATCGGGTCCAAACTTGAGTAGTCCAGCTTCCGTTCCAACCGCTGCAGCTGTTAATTGGCTGACTAACCCATCTCCATGCCAATTAAGGGAACACCCTCGTGAAACTTGGGACACATGAGTGTTTCTCCCCAGGGGTAGGTTTGGGACCCAGAAATGGTCCCAACTTCCACTCTCCACCCCACCTCTGAGTGAAAATCCTGCCGACGTTGTCTGGGTGAACATTGCTAAGAAATTCAATGCAATTTCCAGGGTCTATTGCATTGGGGAGCAAATAAGCACAAAGTTTTCTGCTATCAGGTAAAGTAAAACCCAAAGTAAAAACCTTTAGTAGATATGTACTGTGTTCTCCTGTAGAATGCACAGCATAGTACCAATGGCAGTGTTTCTGCCCTGCACCCATTGCTCCATTCTGTACTATTGCTTCTCCTTCTCCTGCACGATAATTGTATAGCAGGATATTCCCATACCATACTTGCACATAAGTAACCCTTACTTGGAATGGGGTTGGGAGGGGTGGTGAAAATTTTCCATTTGTCAGCAATACTGGGAAGCAAGTCCATGTCTGTGTAGGCAGATTGGCAACAAATTATTGCAGGAGCTGCTAGTGAAAGTCTCCAGTCTTCAGGTTCAAAACTCCTCACCTACCTCAAATGATTCTCACAACAGCTGCACGATGTGATTCCCAGTCTAAGTTTTCCGGAGTGCTTTGCGATGGAAAAGCAGGAAACACAGAGCTGCAATAGCACTGGCCCTTATGTCAAAATGAGTTCATTCAGGATTCAGTCAGCCAAAGTTGCAAGGAAATTCAGGGGCAAAGGTTTCTGCCCCATTTTGCCACCAAAAATAATTATTTGCACCGAATCTTCATTGGACTTACACTGAAAACAGTGAAGAAATTCTCCCCCATAAGATGGTCACATGACTTGAATTATTGTAGAACATATCAGAAATAAACCAGGATCCAAAGCTCAACTGCTTTACAATTAATCAATAATTAAACAATTAAATCGACAATGTTCTGCAGTGATCTTTTTCAAAAGCCCACAGAATCTGGAAGATGATGCAAACTTCCATTTTGCTTGCCTATGTTGTGTCGATTTCTGATATATTTATTGCAACTACCGCATGCAATCATTGATTGAAAACAACTGTTCAGGTTAACTCATATGTTTGATGTTGGTGCTTTCCAAGAGGTTTCCCATAAATTTGAGTGAGAATCTGGCCTTGATGATCAGCAATGCTATGGATTCAATAGGTTTCTGTGCACCACATATCACTCAACCCATAACAGAATAAGCTATGATTCCAAAAATAAATACAGGCACAGGCAAGCAATGTAAAATCCCAAAACATCTTCAATTTTATATTTCTGTCAAATGATTCTTTATGCCAGCTTACCCTCTTTGTCTTCAACTTCAAATCTGAGTTTCCTTCTCTGAAGGTCATTCATCCTTTCACATGTTATTTATTGTGCTGCACAACTTTCCTCCTTTTGTTCCAAACTCGCCTCTCTGCTTGATCACTTCCATGTTGCCTGCTTTGTTTTTTTTTTCTACAGTTGGAAATGAAAATGGCTGAGTTGAAATACGAGAGTAGATGGGTCAAATTTTGCTCGGCCTTGATCTTTGTTAAGTTCTTTCCCTGATCCTAAAGCCATATCGCAGGAGTTCAGCAATTTATTCACCTGCCACTGCAAATAGTGCTAATTAGAAAATAAATTGTAAAATATTTTTAACCTGAATCTCATGCAAAATAAGTTTTTGCATAAATAATGCACAACATAGCTCCATCGGTGGCTCAGCTGGTTCAGCTATGTGTTGTTGTGCTATGCATCAAGATTAACCCAGGCTTTTTTCTTCAGTCTGTTGATCTTAACCCAGCTGACAATAGAGGCACCATCTTTGACCTCAATGCCCCTCAGTTAAGGAGGGGAATTTTAGCGGTCATTCCTCCTCTAATTGCTATCCAATGATCCCTTCTGAAAGTCCACATGAATGCTAAAACATACAGTACAGTCACTTAGGCTAGTTGCTGGAGAGTGACTGGTGCCTGTAAAAATGAGAATTTAATGCTTTGAGGAGGAAATGAGTTGGGGAAAAAAGCTGGCAGAAATAGAATGAAAGAGAAAAATATTACAGTACAACAGAACAGTTATGATGTGACATTTGCTCAACCCATGAACTTTACTTGATTGCCTTCACTCTTCACTTTCTTTGTTCTCTTCACACCAGGTGTGGCATCTACCCTCTATTTATCTAACCTCTATCCACAGTAATAATTTGATCCTTTGGGGTGTAGCTTCAACTACTAAAATATATTTGTTTATAATCATAAAATTACAAATATTGCTTTCATTCCATATTCATTAAGTGTTCTATGGTCTGTACATTTTCATAATTGATTGGATGAAATTTAAATATATATATTTATAAAGAAAGTGTTGAAGAGCATTTGGTACCTGAAGGGTTAATCCATCAATGATAAACTCTGGTATACAGAAAGGAGCCAAGAGAATCCCTATAGGAACCTCATTCACATCCTACTTACTGCATCCATGGCAACACAGTAACTGATGCCTGCAGTCTCATGGGACTTTATTTCACCATATTCTGAACTGCAAGAAACAACCATTCAGTCTGCCTCAAATTAAATCTCATCCCAGAAAATAGTGAATTAGATTTGAAATCAAATATGTTAGTCTGTAAATATGAGTTAGATTAGTAGTCTAATGAGGGATTTCTTTGAATTTTCAGGACCTGCCTCATTTTTAAACTTCATCAATTATAATACCTGTTTTAATATTTTTGTAACTGAATAGTGAGGCTATCATTTACAATTAATACATATTCAAAAACTTTCAAAAAGCAGCAGCTCATTGGGGATTCGTTAAAAAGTATCTCTTTGTTGAAACTGGAATGTGCAAAGCTCAGCTTTAACAGGCTGAGGTCCAAACGATGCAGCAATTTCCATAGCTTCCTGGCAAAGGATAGCAAAATGTTAACCAATTCCATCATCTATCTGTCAGTTTGAAACTGCATTTGTTTCACTTTTGACCTTTTTAGAGGCTGCCAAAATATAAAAATTAAAAAGGTGTTATTGATATATCATTTAAAATCCTATATAAGGCACACTCTTCATTTCCACAAACCTGTAACACTTTTCAAATCAATATTTACCATGGGAAAACCATGGCCTGCAATTTGTGATAAGAATAACAGTGAAGCTTTCAGTGCTCCCCATTATAATTGAATAAATCTGACAACAACCATTGGAGTAAGCACAAGTGTAGTTCAATGCGAAAATTCAGAAGTTGCTGTCAGGGATATTCTGCTTCTCCACAGGGTGCACTGTTGCAGTCTTTGCTGATAGACTGAACATTGAAATGAATCCAACGGCATGAATTTGCTGCACTTGCCCATTAGTTCCACATTTAAAATATCTGAAAAAGTTAGGGCTGGTACATTCAGGAGTAATTGAGTTTTTAATGGCATAATAAATGATAATTACTGCTGACAAACTCTGTGGCCCTTAAAAAATAATTTTATAAGTATGCAGTGTCATTCCTGCAGAAGAAAATTACTGTTGGAGATTTTTTTTTTAATTAGTTTTTCTGCCTAACTCTTTTACCTCTCTCCCTTACTCCCATCTGTACTTACCAATTTTTATTTTGCTTTCCGTACATGATTCAAATCTAATTTATATTTCCTGCTTTATACTTCCTGGTTTGAATTCTGCATGTCTCAGTGAAGATTCTTCAATCTGATTGTTTTGAGAGCTGCATTGATGCTTGCCCTATTTAAACATGCTACATATCCTCTGTAGGAGGCACCGCGCTGAAACAGATGTTGGAATAGGGAAATCTCCACTGACAAGTCACCAAAATGTCAGTGGGCATCTGTCAGCTAGGTGAATGACAGAAAAAAGATAAGTAAAACATTTTTGCTTACTTTAATGTGGAGCCTGGAGGAGCAGTTTATTTAGAGAACTAGGGGCAAAGTTTCCACACAACCTCCCTCTCCAGTGTTCCCAGAGCCATAATAATCCCTGACCCTTAAAGTAATGTTAGACTCTAAGGCTACATCCCAGTAACATCAGATCCCTGGCCACCTTCCCAGTGCTCCAAGATCCCAGAAACGCCCCCAGTGTTCCTGGCAATAATTTGGAACAACCTAAGCATAGATCTTCTGACTCATCAAGCTCAATATAATTGGAGTTCTGTTAATCTTCATGAAAGAGTATTTTGCAAACATTTTGTTCACAAGCACATGATATATTGACCTAAATCATGTCAAATGGATCACTGTGTCACCTGTGCTTGCAATTACACAAATAATGCAGCTCTCCCGTTACTGAAATGGGTTTACCAAACTCTCATTTTCATTAAAAGAATCCTTTTAAAGTGCTTTTGTGCCTTATATCAAAACGTATTTGATCTTGGTCAATAGCTTTTTTTATGTTTCTGCCTGTGAATCAGATTATTGGTTAGCAAAAGGTGCTATTTTCATGTTCGCTTCAGAGAACAAACACTTTCATTTTGCAGCTATAAATTGAACACCTTTTAATTTGCAGAGAATATTAATGCGCAATGATGAATCTACAGTGACCCCTAATGGTAACACTTCAACATGACACTTTCCTGTCTCATATGATGCAGTGCCTGCTTTTATCCAGGTTTGAAGTCAATGGAAATTGTTCCTCCTGGCTCCACATTCAGAAAACTAAATTTCAAAAATTCAACTTGTAGGCAGCAGGGGGTTTCAAGGTTTGGTTTACTGAGTGCAGCCAGAACTGGTGTTTGCTGCCTCAGGGTAAACCAATATTGGCATGGCGGCCTCAAACAGGCATTAGGCCCCTTATTTGCACATGCAAAGGACCCAACGCCTGTTTCGGATGTGGGCCCTAGACATCTATTTTTTCCTGTAACGCACTTCTGATCGGAAATCTGCATGCGTTAGCTGCCCGTCATATTGGGGACTTAGTAGGCTGGTTAGCGCCCAAAAAATGGGTGCTGCATGGCCGAATTTACAGACCATGGATTTTGCAGTCATTTCTATTTCATTCTTCCAAACAAAATTTATATATTTCTAATATTTTAATTCAAGGCAATGCTGAGACTATGCAGTCGTATTCAGTTGGCCTCCAACACCAGAAACATCAGAGGAATGTATGATGGCATTAAGAGAGCTTTTGGGCCAACCATCAGGAAGATCGCCCCCTTCAAGTCTAAATCAGGGGACACGATCACTGACCAACGCAAGCAAATGGACTGCTGAGTGGAGCACTACCTAGAACTATGCTCCTAAACTAATTTAACTGTAAGCTCTATTTTATATTTTAAGACTCAGTATGTATGATTTTACATCAATAAAGAATAGAATTTAATTCATCTGCACAATTATTAAGTCTACCTAAACTCTCTATTCTATAATTTGCCTTCCCTTTCAATAATTTATAATCTTTAGCTTTAGATAAATTATTTCCTCATTAATGCCATTTAGGAAGATTGAGAGATGCACTGATTCTATTTCCTTACTCTGCAACACAATACCCATAAATAACTGATTGTTTTCTATATCTCAATTTGTATCTAATCGGTAACTTTCCTTCCCAAATTCCAGAAGCTGCCATATCTCAATAGTTGTCGGAGCTGATAATGTGGTCCTGGCATAATGGGGTCAGAACTGCACCCCTCCAGGCACTGTGTACGCCTGTACTTCACAGAACTAACCAAGCTTGTGCCATTATGCGAGACCAGCTCATTTATATTTTAATGAGAGACCCTTGGCTCATAGTGTATGACACATTAGGAGTACACAAGGGGTCAAGTGGGTGTGATATCATGAGCAGCAACGCTTCGACGCCTTTAAAGCTTTC
Organism: Heterodontus francisci; assembly: GCF_036365525.1. NCBI lineage: Eukaryota > Metazoa > Chordata > Chondrichthyes > Heterodontiformes > Heterodontidae > Heterodontus > Heterodontus francisci. Next base: position 65,311,254 of record NC_090389.1, read on the forward strand.
CTTCCACTGAAAAGATGGAGAAATGCCTGCAAGTAGATAAGCAAAACAAAACGCTCCCTTTAAAGAAGCAGTTGTAGGCGCTGTGAAGAGGCTGGTCTTTTGTAGCCTCTTGCCGTGATGGAGCTCGGAGTAGAAAGCTTGCTTTGGGATTCTTGTGTCAGACATGCCAGGAAGGCAGAGGAAATGCTACAAGGATATCCTTAAAGCCTCCCTGAAAAATTGTGACATCTCGACCGATTTGTGGGAATCACTTACCCGAGACCGCCCAAAATGGAGAAGAAGCATCCACGAAGGTGCCAGCCAGTTCGAACAACTGGGTTCGACAAGCCCAGACCGAGACCAAGTGCAAACAGCGGAAGAAGCATTCGGAAATTCGAGCATTCCATTCACTTACCTCACCAAACACCACCTGCCCCACCTGTGGCAGAGTGTACGGATCCAGAATTGGACAATTCAGTCACCTAAGGACTCACGACCCTGGAGTGGAAGAAAGTCATCCTCGTTCCCAAGGGACTGCCTAAGAAGGAAGAAGAAGGTCTTTTGTGGAACAATTTCTAATGAAAGTAAGTGACAGAGCTTCAAGGATGGTAATGGAGGAATGAATCAATATAGGATACAGTGATTATGCCTTCCTGGCTACATAACACCAAGAGCACTGACTGCACTCCAATCCATTTCCCTGCTGTAGTGGAGCCGGTCTCACCCTATAATGTAAAGTCAGTTCATTTATATAAATTTATGGTGCTCCCAGCACATGACACATGACACATTTGAGAGCACCTCAGAGCACGTCCTTAATTTCAGACACCAGCATCAGTATGGGGTAGGGGGAAATGGGGGGGTACTTATTTAGTGAGTTACACAAGGAAGCATTTGGGGAAGAAGTGGGCATGAATGAGGAGAAGTGCAGATACAATTGCAGAGTTCACAAAAATGTAAATGCTCTTTCATATTTCTGTGCTTTTTTCATGGGAAAATAGACAAATTGAGTGACCTGGCCAAACAAGGCATCTTTGACATAAAAACAGAAAATGCTGGAAACACTCAGCAGGTTTGGCAGCATCTGTGGAGAGAGAAACAGAGTTAATGATTCTGGTTAATAACAGTGTTTTCTATTTTTATTTCAGAGTTCCAGCATCTGCAGTATTTTGCTTTTGTAAGGCATCTTTGACCTCCAGGTACAATTGAGCACTGCAGTTTGGAAGATTTGTCTGATATCTCCTGCTGTTGATCCAGTGGTATAAAAGATCAAAGGTAGTTAATACCTTAAAGGTCACTAACAGACCTATTCTTTCTGGGAATTGCTTTTTTAGGTCTGAGTACATGGGTATGTACATTTCTGTGATGCCCATTGGGATCGCAGCTTGCACATAGACTGGACATGTAATACATAGAAAATACAAAAGGAATCAGGTCGTTCAGTCCCATTAGTCCATTTCAGCATTTACCTTCCACGTGAGGAAACCGTGTTCCTACATTCCTTCAACCCCTTTATCCTCAAACCCTTATGCATTATAATTTTGAATATTGACTCACCCTGGGAGTGAATTCCACTAACTCACAACTCCAGCCATGTCTGGGTACGATTGTCTGGTACAAGTGGCACAAGTGGTCTACGTGAGCAAATGCATCTGCCTGATATGCCTCAAGTGATCCTTCTGCTCCTCCTCCAGAAGCAGCAAATACAGGGGCTACCCAGGGGGATACTTGTATAGGCAACAGAGTGTCTGGAAAAATAAGCAGAACTAACAAATGAAGTACAGTTTTAAGGAAGTTGACTGTAATTTCTCCTTGTAATAAACCAGATAAACAGCAAAGCAGCAAAACAACAGCTCAACAGAAAAAGAGAAGCCTGCTCCACCATTCAATTTGATCATGGCTGATCTTCCACCTCAACTCCATTTTCCTAGCTGCTCTCCACTGAGAGCTCAAATCAATTGATCTCAGTCTTGATTATGTTCAATGATGGAGCATTCACAACCCTCTGCGGTAGAGAATTCCAAAGATTCAAAACCCTTTCAGTGAAGAAATTTCTCCTCATCTCCTCGACCCCTTAGCCTGAGGCTGTGGCCTCTGTGTTCTAGATTCCTCAGCCAGGAGAAACAACCTCACAGTGTCTACCCTGTCAAGCCCCTTCAGAACTTGGTGTATTACAATGACATCACCTCTCATTCTTCTAAACTCCAGAGAGTATAGCCCCAATTTACTCAGCCTCTTATTATAGGTCAATCTTCTCATCCCAGGAACCAATCTACTGAACCTTTGCTGTACTGCCTCCAAGGCAGTATATCCTTTCTTAGATAGTGAGACCAAACAGTACTCAAGGTGTGGCCTCACCGAAGCTCTGTACAATTGTAACAAGACTTCCTTGTACTCCGAATCCCTTGCAATAAAGGCCAACATGCCATTTGCCTTCCTAATTGCTTTCTGTACCTGCATTCTAACTTTGTGTTCCTTGTACGAGTACACCCAAGTCTGTCTGAACGTCAACATTGAAAAGTTTCATGCCTTTTAAAAAATATTCTGCTTTTCTATTCTTATTACCAAAGGGAATAATCTCATACTTCCCCACATTATACTCCATCTTGTCACCCACTCATTTATTTTTGTTTTAATTTAGAGATACAGCACTGAAACAGGTCCTTTGGCCCACCAAGTCTGTGCTGACCAACAACCACCCATTTATATTAATCCTACATTAATCCCTACCACATCCCCACCATTCTCCTACCTACACTAGGGGCAATTTACAATGGCTAATTTACCTATCAACCTGCAAGTCTTAGGCAGTGGGAGGAAACTGGAGCACCTGGCGGAAACCCATGCAGTCACAGGGAGAACTTGCAAACTCTGCACAGACCGTACCCAGAACTGAACCCTGGTCGCTAGAGCTGTGAGGCTGTGGTGCTAACCACTGCGCCACTCTGGCTATATCTTTTTGCCGTCTCTTTGTGTCCTCCTCACTGCAAAGTCAGAAAACCTAGATACATTACTCTCAGTCTCTTCATCTATGTCAATAATATGGATTATAAATAGATGAGGTCCCAGCACTGATCCTTATGACACTCCACTAGTTAAAGCCTGCCAACTTGAAACTTGCATCTAGAGACACCATTATTCTTTGCCAGAATGGAGATGTTTAGATATTTCCTCCATCAATCACAGTGCTGTAAGTGCCTGGGGTTGATTTTACCCACATCATTTGTATGTAATTATCCTCCATTCATTGAATTTTGCTGGAGAAATCACCCTGTTTTCTTATTGGGAGACTTTGCTCTAGTTTTGGTCATGAATTCTGTTTGCTGTAGTTTGTGGCGACTCTTTTTAAATAAACATGGTTCAAGAAGGTCCAACATCTTACGAGCAACTAGGGATGGGCAATAAATGCTGGCCCAACCGGCAACACGCACATCCCAACAATGAATAATTTAAAAAATACAAATTAAAAGTTCAACACAAACAAAAATTATCACTGTCCCATATACCATCTGAGGCTGGGAGATAATGCCTAGTAGGAGACCATCTCCAATTCAGAACCATTAGTGTTTGTCAAGCATTTCCTTTATCTTAGCTCATCTAATATGTTCCCTTTATCATAGTGAATATCAATTGCATCCTTTATCAGACAGCATGGGAAGCCATTCATAGTAAGCATATATGTTAAGTATGAACTGCTTTAGATTCCTTTGTTCAAATACAATTGCTCAGAACAATCTTTGAAAAGAGATAGTAGAACTTTGAAAAAATATATATATATTGGAATGAAACAGGAAATATGATGTTAGATGATATGTGAAAGTTTACAAACTCATTCCATTCTAGTTTCTGGAAGGGTGATAAATGTCCTGCTTAGTCACTCTGACTTCCAGTCCTTTTGTGTTTTAGTTTACTTGTTGCTTAGTCTTAGACTTTATTTGACCAGCAAGCCAAATAAGAAAGACCCTGCAAAGCAAGGTAAGAGATTACATTTAATACAGATAGTGTCTGTGAACTTATTTAAATTTCTTAAATACTTTATGCATTGGGTGCTGGTGAAATAAAATTAGGGTAATTCAAAAAAAAATTGAGAGGTAGATTTGTAATCAGAAAGTTAGCTTTATTTATTGAATCTTAAGAGCGAATTGAGAATCAAAATTTCTTATGTATTCAGGAAGATATCTTTCCTCTTGGATTTTCTTAACTGTTCTCCTATCCTCTCCTACTGATCCCTTACGCTGGGTGTTTACCATAGGAAGCAGGAGCCCGCCAATACCATGCCCTAGTAGCTATTCTTAATGTTTAAGCATGGAGTGTGGCTTTGGGCTAACCACTAAGCCATCTATATTTCTGAATTTTTTTCCATTAAAAACTTGAAGAAAAATCCTTTAAAATTCAGGCAAACACTAGTTTGAGTCCTGCAAGTAGAATTTCCCTTTCACCAACTTACTATGTAAAATGGGACGTCTGGAAGTTAAATGGTGCCAGTATTGTGCTCGTCCTTTAAAGGTACATAGAATCCACAAGAGCTTCGTCTGTGCAATTTCAAGTTGTTCCCTTTACCTTACAATGGCATTTACCTCTCAACAACCTTCTAGCAGGCAATTCAAATAATCTGAGACTAGAAATTATTGTCAGTGTAAAGATTGGTTTGACAGCTGCCAATAATATCACAAGTGTAGTATGACCATTTCTTTTTACCCAATTCCTAACACTAATAAAATAGTATAATTTTAATTTGAAGTTTAAGTGCTATGCACTCAAATCATGCATTAAGACAATTAAGCTAGCAGGCTGGGCATTGAAAGAAAGAAGTGCCCCATATTGCAGTACTAAGATAACATTAGTGAGAGGCACAAATAAAACAGATGATAGTAGAGAGTCTGCAATGAGAAAGCTGAAGACTTCATTTAAAGGTAAATTCCTTCAAATGTGCTTTCACCATTCTAGGCTTTTTTTGGAAATGTGTGCAATGCTCCTCTCGCATCAGCCTTGGCAGAGGAGAAGTATCAAGATCAGGAAAGGGCTGCCCTAATGTGGCATATATGGTGTACCATTCAATATTGTGATTCACCAGACAGCAGGAATTCTACATCAGGCACAGCTACTTGTCAATGTTAAAAGCAGCACGTGTAAGGAAGATGCAGTTTAGAAATTGGCAGGTTTGTACCATCTCCTTCACAAAGAACTCCACACAATATGGCAACATCTGCACGGTACCAGCAGTATCTGTGTCTACAGATGTATCAAGGAAATCATAGATGCAATATTCAGCCACTGATCAAAAATAGCAATGTGAGAGGGTAATAAAAACTGAAAGTGCTGGAAATACTCAGCAGGTCAGGCAGCATCTGTGGAGAGAGAAGCAGAACTAATGTTTCAGGTCTGTGATGAAAGATCACAGATTTCCAGCATTTCAAGCACGACTGGTTGGGTACAGTCTGGACCAGTCCGTGCTTGCAAAACTCAAAACCCAGTGTCCAACATTAGATGTGATTCCGCGATTGGACAACATTTGCTAAATAATTCGCAGTGTGCTAAGAATTACGCTGACAACCAATTTAAGATTCTCAGTCGGGCTCGCAGTGTGGTGCATTTGCACGTAGTAGAAGCTACATATATTAATACACAGGGCCCTGTCCTTTGCAAACAGAAAGAACATGTACACACATTGTGCCTGTTTCAGCTAAACAAAATAAGTGACAGCCATTCGCTGGTTCATTCTTCAGAGCAATGCCTTGACCAATCAGAATCAAGTTGCCTGGTTTAAATTTCAAACAAAGCTTGGCAGTTAACTGTAAGTCACCACAAACTGGTGTATTCTCCATGGCAATGCCTCTACCAATCAGAGTCCACTCGCCAACCATTCATCACTCTCTTCTCATATAGTATAAATTGTTGCTTCTCTTACATTGGTATTCTCGCATATTATCCTAATGAGTGCAAGATGAAAAGCTTTGACAAAATTTCTCTGTTTTCAGCAATACTCAAGTTCTGTACTACCCAACAACTATTTTGCTTTTATTTGAATATTTTGGTTTTAGTGCTGCAATGTATGGTATAAAGATGTAATTCTGTAGAAAATGTTCTTATTGAAACATAGAGGGAAAGCTGCCCTTGTAACTTAGTGGTAATATCATTATCTCTGACTTATGCAGACTGAGGTGATGTTGAATTAGCTAATCCCATCTGCAGGAGCAATAATGATGGTACAATTGGCTTCAACAATCTGAATTATAAAAGGGAAAAATCAGGAAGGTTTCCTGCCCTGGGTTGCTATAGAGCTGAATAAATTTTTGTGCATGTGGAGACTAATTTGCTTCCTGCAGTCCCACAATCTACGAATATTCGTGGCGGAATCTTACCAGCTTTGACATTTTTCTGCTGTGGAACTAAAAGCGGGTTGCGACCCCAGTGGTGTCGCCAGCTGCATGGCATCGCAAACTTACGGATGCAGCCAATTAAGAGGCTGCCTCCGTGTTCACTGTCCAATTAAGGGAGGGAGGCGGATTCCCGAGGTGGAAGGCCCAATCAGTGGGCCTGAAGCTCTGAACAGCCAGCAGCCCCACTGTGAGAAGTGAGCGCTGCTGAGGCTGGTTGGGGACTGGGAGGGTGTCTTAAAATGGTGACACTCTCTGAAAGCATCCAAAAATTTTAAAATAGAGAATGGCCCCTCCACAGGATTGCTTGTGGCTGCGGCTGTGACCGTGGCCTTCTCATCCCAGTGGCTTCATGATAGGGGGGGAATAAAGAGGAGGTGTTGATGGCCCTGGGAGGCCTCCTCCAGGCGCCTGCCAGACCCCAGCCTCAGTTGGGGGTGGGAGGGGGGGGGGGCTCATCCAACATTGGGCAAATCCAAATGGCATCAGGGACTTTCCCGCAATTAGTCCCTTAATTGGCCTAACTGTCTACCCGCTGCCAGGCAGGTAGACGCTGCCACGTTGACCCCACATCCAGCAAGATCACTCAGAGGCAGGAACACATCAAGGAGCTGACCCAATGCGCTATTTTCAAATTTTGCTCCTGGTCCCGCCTCCAACCACACCTCCGTGCGGCTGATAAGACTCTGCCCTCAGTATCAGGGTTCACACCAGAGTAATAGCTACTGCTCCTCAGGAAACTATATCCCAGTAAGGGAGTCAACATCTTCGGGATAAGAGGGGAAGAGAGAAATTTGGAGAAAAAAATGAATGCCATTTAGCTATTTCTGATGTCTTCTAATATATTATTTTATAACCATTAATTTTACCACAGCACAAGATGTTGACCTTTGGTGGGTTAGTATTACTTTTCTTGCTCAATTTGCCAATTATCAAGTTGTGCCCACCATCCTGCCAATGCACAAACCTGGATGACCAGGGCTCCAAAGTTGACTGCAGCTCAAAGCTCCTGAAGGAAGTTCCTGTTCTCCCTGAAAACACAGTTGAACTTTACCTACAGAACAACCATTTAACCACAGTTGCTCCAGGCACGTTTGATAAGCTTCAGAACCTCAGGAAGGTCGACCTCTCCAGGAACCCATGGAACTGTGATTGCCATATTATATATGTCAAACACTGGCTAGAAGACCAACAACTCAATTCTAATCCATCAGTTCTTTGTTCAACTCCTGACTTAATTAATGGCAAACAAATATTGAACCTAACAGGGAATGAGTATCTTGCCTGTAACAGCCATGAATCAATCCAGTGTAAAACATTTCTTCACAAAGATATTTGGCTGGTTGCTGCATCTTTGCTTGTTTGTATTTTGTGGCTGTGCACAGTCTACATTGCAAAGCACTTGAACTACTGGGTTTTTGTGACAGATTCTTACTTGCTGGCAGAAAGCCCCAGAAGCAGATTAAAAAGCCAATAGAAAAATCTTGGAGAAAACACATTTGACTAACAGTGCATTCCCAGTATTCTCCCTAATATTCTTTGTAAAAGAACACTACTTCAGAAAGGCTGCCCTATATCCAAAAGCCTCAGCACTAGTCTTTTGACAATTAAACTGATTGGGGTAATTTTGTAATAATGGGTGAGGTAATTCCAAAGTCAATGGAAATTAAAAATCCAAAGAGTTGTAAGGGTTGCCGAATTGCTATCACCTGTATTACACTATTGCACAGTTAGCATTACCCCGAATATATTTTTAGATTTTCTTCCCCTCTTTTTAGGCTTTTGCCTGACAGCATGAGTAACAAATAATTAATTGACACAGTATTAATTGTTTTTGCTGAGAGTCTAATCCAGATCTGCATTAGTCTGCAATCACATGCTCAAGCTCTCTAGTTCTGTGATCACAATCGATGTTAAATAATCTGCTTTCAGTTACAAAATCAGGCCACTTACCATTTCAACAACCCAAATCATTCTCTTTCTCAATCATCATTTTTCCTCTGCATTAAAACACATCATGGTAATTAAAAATACGCTCTCAAATTGCAGTGTTACAACACATATTCACACTCGAGAGTTGATCGCCTATGTCCCCTCCTGTTCATGGAATGCTATGTGGCAGAGCAGGGCTGAAAAGAAGGAAAATAATGAGGGTCAAACAAATATTCAGTGGTTTGTTTTCTATATATCTACAAAAATTATTGTAAATTTCTACTGTTAAATATCAGAATTTAAAAAACAGTAAACATGTTTCATCTGCAGTTTTTTTTAGATAACAGACTATAACATTGCTGTGCTTTACATGCTGATAGAAAAATTCAAATACTATTACAGCTGTGAAGAAATAAATGCTTTCTAATACCAGTATTTCCTGAATGCCTGTTATTTATAAACAAAAGGATGCATAAGGATTGTTCCTTGCTCTGTTAACTTTTAATTCTCATTTTTATTTGAGCAATAAGATAGCATTGTCATTTGGGAAAGGATTGCTTTGTAATGATACTGTAAATCTGTTCATTAAATTTACTGCAGTCAGTGAGGTAGAAGTTTGTTATGGTCCATTTTCAGATGCAAACCTAATGAGATTCCAGCACAGCACACACCTAAACCTAGAGTCATAGAATCATTACGGTACAGAAGGAGGCTATTCAGCCTATCGAGCCCATGCCGGCTCTTTGTAGAGTATTCCACTCAGACCCATTCCCCTGCTGTATACCTGTAGCTCTGCGAGTTTATTTCCGTCAAGTGCCCATCCAATTTCCTTTTGAAGTCATTGATCGTCTCCGCTTTCACCACCCTTGTAGGCAGCAAGTTCCAGGTCATTATCACTCGCTGCATTAAAAAAGTTCTTCCTCACATAACCCTGCAACTCTCGTCCAAAACCTTACATCTGTGTCCCCTAGTCCTTGTACCATTAGCTAATGGGAGCAGGTTTTCTTTGTCTACCTTATCTAAACCTGTCATAATCTTGTCAAATTTCCCCTTAATCTTCTTTGCTCCAAGGAGAACAGCCCCAGCTTCTCCAACCTAACATTGTAGCTCAAATCCCTCATCCCTGGAACCATTTCAATAAATCTTTTCTGCACCCTCTCAAGGACCCTCACATTCTTCCTAAAGTGTGGTGACCAGAACTGGATGCAATATTCTAATTGTGGCCTAACCAGAGCTTTATAAAGATTCAGCATAAATTTCCTGTGTTTGTACTGAATACCTATACTTATGAAGCCCAACATCCCATATGTTTTGCTAATTACTCACTTAATATGCCCTGCCACCTTCAAAGATCTATGCACATGTACCCTCAGGTCCCTCTGTCCCTGCACACTCTTTAAAACAGTGCCAATTAAGTCTATAATTGCTTCTCCCTATCCCTTCTGCCAAAATGCATTACCTCACACTTCTCTGTGTCTGTCACTTGTCTGACCATTCTGTTAGCCTGTCTATGTCCTGTTGCAGTCGATTGGTATTATCCTCACTGTTTGCCACACCTCCAACTTTGGTATCATTGGCAAATTTTGAAATTTTACACTGTATTCCAATATGCAAGTCATTTACGCAGTGGCCCTAGCACTGGCCCTTGGGGAACACCATTGTCTACCATCCTCCAGTCTGAAAAACAACCATTTACAACAACTTGCTGTTTTCTGATCTTAAGCCAATTTTTTTATCCAAGCTGACACTGACCCTCCTATTCCATGAGCCTCAATTTTGGTTACCAGTCTTTTTTTGTGGTACTTTGTCAAAGGCTTTCTTAAAATCCATAGAGACAACATCCATTGTTTTCCCTTCATCAACCTTCTCTGTTACTTCATCAAAAATTCAATTAAATTAGTCAAGCATGATCTGCCTTTTACAAATCTGTGCTGGGTCTCCTTAATTATCTCAAATCTCTCCAAGCGCCTGTTGATTTTTTTTCCCTTAATTATTGTTTCTAAAACGTTACCCACTACTTCTGTTAAACTAGCCAGCATGTAGTTACACTCTTTCTTGAATAAGGGTGTCACATTTGCCACTCTCTAATCCTCTAGGGAAGATTGAAAGATTATGGCAAACCCTTTTGCTATCTCCATCCCAGTTCCTTTAGCAAAATGGGAGGCAAGCCATCCAGACAAGATGACTTACCAACTCTAAATAAGCATAGCCAGCCTTTTCAGTATACCCTGTCTATCAATTTTCACCCCATCCATTACCTCTACTATCTCCACTTCTACTTATATTTTGTCAGCATCCTCTTCATTAGTAAACACCAATACAAAGTATTGTTACAACCGGGTGAGGAAGGGGGTCTCAGGCTCCCCTCTTGCCCCTTTGGTTTGGCCGTAACAGGGTTTATCTTTTAAGAAACAGTGTTTTTAGCTTAACACCTCAGTGAGTCCTTGTTCACTGCTCTCTAATTGTATTGTAAGTGAACCAACCAGACAGGTTTGCTCAGGTTTAAACAAGAAAGAGGTAAGTTTATTAACCTTATCACTCTAATTCAGTTAAAATTACTAAACTACGTGACGCAACTATGTTAACATACATATGAGATAAACACACACAAATAAATAGAGAGGGGGAGAAAGAATTAATGGGGGGGGGGGGTGGTTTGGAGTAGTAACTGGAACTCAGTTACTGTCTTTAGTTTTGCTGTAAAGTCCTTGCTTGGAATTGTAGTCTTGTAGTTCTTGCTGGGGCCCAATGCATACTTTCAAACTTGCTTCTCTGGTACCAGAAGGCTGAAGAGGTGCTCTGTCTTGAGGCTCAAGCTGCTTCTGTGGGTCCCTGGTACTTTTCTGGAGAGAGAGAGACAGGGAGAGACCTTCCTTCTCTTTTGTCTTCAAATTGCAGTCTGCCCCAAACCTTTCTGTGGATTCAAACAGTTCCCAGTCTGGCCAGCAGGTAAGTCATGTGTCCAGCTCTTTGCTTGAAATAGCAAGGGTTGTTGATTCTCAAAGTTCTCCAGTCACACTTCATGAGTTTTGGAGCTCTGGCTCTTAATCAAGACCAATTTTGTTAATTGAATCAGTGAGCACTCCCAGTGACTCTCTATTCAACGGTCTCTCAGAATGCAAATGTGCAGCCACGTTTCAGCTGTCCAACTCTGTGGTCTTTTTTTAAACAAATTCTGTGCGATGTCCAGAAAAAGGGTTCAAGTAGTGTTCCATCTGACAAAATTAATATATTTCCATTTGGTAGGTGTGGTTTCCGTCACAAACTATTCTAAGCTTGCCCTGCGCCTCTAAGCATATGTCAACTTCTTTGTCCTTAACAGGCCACACCCTGCCTCTTACTACCTGCTTACTATTTACATGCCGTTAGAAGATGTGTGGATTCCCTTTTATGTTAACTGCTATTCTATTCTCATATTCTCTCTTTGCCAGTCTTATTTTCCTCTTCACCTCCCCTCTCAACTTATTGATTTTGGCCTGGTTCTCGCTTAAAGATTCATCTGACATGCATCATACATCCTCTATTTCTTTGTTTCATCATATTCTCTATCTCCCTCATCATCCAAGGCTTACTTTTCGCCTTTACTGAAATGTACCTAGCACGTACCTGAAGCATCTCCTTAAAGATCACCCATTGTGTCATTACAGTTTTTCCTGTCAGTCTTTGGTTCCATTTTACCCTGGCTAGATCCCCTCTCAGCCCATTGAAGTTAGCCTTCTTCTAATTTAGCAGTTCGAGTTTAGATTTTTCCTTGCTCTTCTCCATTACTAATCTAAATCTTATGACATGATGATCACTCTTACCCAAGTATTTCCCTCCCCCAACCCCAGACACTTGGTCCACTTGGCCCACCAGCAATGCCTCCTTCCTAGTTCGGCCAAGAACATAACTGGGGTTCAGGAGAACTTCCTTGACATTTCAGAAATTCCTCCCCCTCCTTTCTCTTTCCTCTAAAATTATCCCAATCGATATTTGGCTAATTAAAATCCCCCAATATCACTACTCTATTGTTTTTGAACATCTTTGATTTCGCTGCATATTTGCTCTTCTCTCTATCTTTCTGCCTATTTGAAGGCCTATAGAATACCCCCAGTAGTGTGATCATACCATTTTTGCTTTTCAACTCTAACCAAATGGATTCTGGCCTTGTCACTTCAAGGACATCCTCTCTTTCCAACACTATAACATCTTCCCTAATCCCTAATCAGTACTGCCACACCATCTCCGTTTTTCCTTCCCTAACTCTTCTGACCACTTTGTATCCTTGAATATTAAACACCCTGTCCTCACCATTTCCCCACCTCGGTGGTGGGAAAGCTTTTAGAAATGATAATTCGGGACAAAACTAATAGTCACTTGGACAAATGTGGATAAATTAAGGAAAGCCAGCAGAGATCTGTACAGGGCAAATTGTTTTTAACTAATTTGCTTGAGTTTTTTAATGAGGCAACAGAGAGGGTAGATGAGGGTAATGTGGTTGATGTGGTGTGCATCGACCTCCAAAAGGCATTTGATAAGGTGTCACATAACAGGCTTGTCAGCAAAGTTGGAGCCCATGAAATAAAAGGGACAGTAACAGCATGGATACGACATTGGCTGAATAACAGGAAACCGAGTAGTGGCGATTGGTTGTTTTTCAGACTGAAGGAAGGTACACTACGGGGTACCCCAGGGGTCAGTGTTTGGAGCTCTGCTTTTCCTGATATATAACTTGCCTAGACTTGGGTGTACAGGGCAGAATTTCAACATTTGCTGATGACACAAAATTTGGAAGTATTGTGAACTGTGAGGAGGATAGTGATAGAGTTCAAGAGGACATAGACAGGCTGGTGGAATGGGCAGGCAAGTGGCAGATGAAATTTAATGCTGAGAAGTGAGGTGATTCATTTTGGAAGGAAGGACAAGGAGAGGCAATATAAAATAAAGGGTACAATTCTAAAGGAAGTGCAGGAGCAAAGGAACCTGGGGCATATGTGCAGAAATCATTGAAGATGGCAGGGCAGGCTGAGAAAGAAGTTAATAAAGCCTACGGATCCAAAGACATTAGAAATAGGGGCACAGAGTACAAAAGCAAGGAAGTTATGATAAACCTGGGTAAAACATTGGTTCGGCCTCTCGAATATTGTGTCCAGTTCTGGGCATCATGCTTCAGGAAGGTTGTGAAGACATTACAGAGGGTGCCGAAAAGGTTCATGAGACAGTTCCAGGGATGGTGAAGTTCAGTTACATGGATAGATTGCAGAGGCTGGGCCTGTTCTTCTTGCAGAAGAGAAGATTAAGAGGAAATTTGATCGAAGGTTCAAAATCATGAGGGGTCTGGACAGAAGAGTTAGAGAAAAACTATTCCTGTTGGCAGAAGGATCGAGAATTGCAGGACGACGATTGAAGGTGATTGGAAAAAAAGCAACAGCAACATGAGGAAAACATTTTGTACGCAGCGAGTGATTAGGATCTGGAATGTACTGCCTGAGAGCGTGGTAGAGGCAAATTCAATTGAGGCCTTCAAGGAGAATTGGATAATTATATGAAGAGAAAAGAAGGGAAAAGGTGAGCTGCTCTTGCAAAGAGCCAGCACAGGACACGGTGGGCCAAATGGCCTCCTTCTGTGCTGTAACCATTTCATAATTCTATTCTACGATTTTAAATCCGTTTCTGTTATTGCCACTACATTATATTCCCACACAACTATTTGTGCTTGACAAATTTATTGACCACACTTTATGCATTTACTTATGTACCTTCTAAACCTGCCTTTATAATCCTCATAGTCCTTCTTAGTCTGCTTCTATCTAATATGGTACTATATCCTTCTCTAGTTCTATCCAACACTCACTTTACGCACCTTATTCCTCTTTTTTACTTCTATATGCTGGTTCCCATCCCTCTGCCAGTTTAGTTTAAACCCTCCCCAACCAAACTAGTGAACCTCCTTGTGAGGATATTGGTTGCAGTCCTGTTGAGGTGTAACCCATCCCTTTTGAATAGGTAACTTCTGCCCCAGAACTGGTCCCAATGCCCCAAGAATCTGAAGTCCTTCCTCCTGCACCATGTCTCAAGCCATACATTGATAATCCCATCTTTCTATTTCTACTCTCACTGGTGCACAGCACTGGGACTAATCCAGAGACTACTACCTTTGAGTTCCTACTCTTTAATTCCTCCATAGCTCCTGAAAATCTGAAAGTAGGACCTCAATACCTGCCCTTGTTATGTCATTGGTACCAAAGTGTACCACTGGTTCACTCCCTTCCCCCTGCAGAATATCTTGCACCTATTTCGTGATGTTCTTTACCCTAACACCAGGGAGACCACACACCATGCGGGACTCACGATGACAAGTATAGAATTGCCTGTCTATCTCCCTAATTGTGGAATCTCCTATAACAACGGCATTGCTTTTCTTTGTTGTTCCCTCCTGTGCAGTCCCTTGCCCATTGGTGCCATGGTCTGGACTGCTTTTCTTTAAGGTGTCATTACTCCCAGTAATCTCCAATGCTGAATACTGGCTTGAGAATGGCACACATCCTGAAGATTCCTGCACTTCCTGGCTCTTCATACTCTTCCAGATGGCCAACCATCTACCATCCTGAACTCTTATTGCCTGCGGGATGACCACCTCCTGGAACATATAATCCACATAATCTCATCCTCCCTGATGCTTTGCAGTGATTCATCTTCCCCACAAGCTCGAAAATTCTGAGCTTGAGCTCAAGCAGCTGGAGACATTTCCTACACACATGGTCCCCCAAGACACATGAAGTGTCCTGAAGTTCCCACATGGTACAGAAATTGCAAGAAACTCCTTGCAAGCAAACTCAGCTGCCCATCCATGTCTAGAAAATCTCTTTTCCTTCTATTAGAATTTAGTTAGTACCTTTTTGAACTATTAATTTTATTTAATGCCTCTAGTACTGCTCTTAATTTAGTTTAGAGATACAGCACTGAAACAGGCCCTTTGGCCCACCGAGTCTGTGCCGACCATCAACCACCCATTTATACTAATCCTACACTAATTCCACATTCCTACCACATCCCCACCTGTCCCTATATTTCCCTACCACCTACCTATACGAGGGGCAATTTATAATGGCCAATTTACCTATCAACCTGCAAGTCTTTGGCATGTGGGAGGAAACCGGAGCACCCGGAGGAAACCCACGCAGACACAGGGAGAACTTGCAAACTCCACACAGGCAGTACCCAGAATTGAACCCGGGTCGCTGGAGCTGTGAGGCTGCGGTGCTAACCACTGCACCACTGTGCCGCCCTCTGTGCTAATATTCTTTATTCTTGTAATGAATTCACTTATTGCTACACTTACCCCAATTTAAATTTTTAATTTCCTGGCTCCTGGTTTGATGAAATGCACTAGTTTAGAGATAGAAAAAGAGAAATACTCAACAATCAATCACTGACCTGCTTCCCTGTGAATTTTTTTTCTCTTTTTTTTGAACTCATTCAGTCCCCTCCAAACACCCAAGCTCTTTAGCCCCCTTGCTGGTCTCGCTCTCGCTGCCGCTGCTGCTCTCGGGCTTACTTTGCTGCCACTCTTTATCGAGTGATTCAAGGCTCATCAGAAATTGGGCCTCAGCCATTATTGTCATCATGGGGGCGAGCTGCTGGCTCCTGTCACATGTCCAGAGGCAACTCACCCAATTGCAGCTTCAATTGGGCCGTCTGCCTTGGGGGAAGTGGGCCTGGGGAGGGGAAATCAAACAGGAAGTGCGGGGGGTGGGGTGGTGTGATGATTGAGAGCTGGTAGTGGCCCTTAGGAAAGCTGTGGAGCCCAGAGGAGCATTCCTGTTTTTCTCATCTCCACAGGGAGGTTTAAAAGAACCAGCTTACATTTTTGGTGGCAGCTGCTGCTTTGGCTGCAGTAATTGCAATGGAAATTTATGTGGAGCAGGCCCAGCGCCTTTGCTGTTCAGTGCTGCCCAATTTCCTGCAGGATTCATGTAACAGGCATAAGACCTCTCATTCCCACATACAAGGGGCATGCCACCTGTTTCAAGTGGGCACCACAGCTGCCTATGTCTATGACAGGACCATACGCCAGCGTAGAATGGGCACAGGATGTTGTACCCAACATTGATCCTTTATGCAGTCATATTATGCCCATAAAACAAACACAATGAGGACCAGTTTCTATCCCAGTTTATATAACAAAGTCTGAACAAGTTCTAAAAGAATGCTTCCTAAATTCTTAGTATGTACTCCATCACTCAAAGGAGTGTACTGAGAGTGCTAAATCAAAAGCAGAAATTTCAATGTCTCTCTTTGATTTGAACTGGGAATGCATATCACAAAATTCCGCACTCCAAACTCACAATTTTCACTCCACTAACCTTAATAGATGTATAGTCACGGTCTGGGAATGTGCAGCACACGGAGTGATGCAAGTAACATTCGCACCACACAAGTGCCAGGCAATGACCATCTCCAACAAGAGAGAATCTAACCTTCTCTCCTTGACATTCAATGGCATTACCATTGATGAATCACCCACTATCAACATCCTAGGGGTCACCATTGATCAGAAACTGAACAGGAGCAGTCACATAAATACTGTGGCTACAAGAGCAGATCAGAGACTGGGAATTCTGTGGTGAGTAACCCACCTCCTGACTCCCTAAAGCCTGTCCACCATCTACAAATCACAAATCAGGAATGTTATGGAATACTCTACTTACCTGAATGAGTGCAGCTCCAACAACACTCAGGGAAGCTCAACAGCATCCAGGGCAAAGCAGCCCACTTGATCGGCACACCTTCCATCACCTTAAACATTAATTCCCTCCACCACTGACGCACAGTGGCAGCAGTGTGTACCATCTACAAGATGCATTGCAGCAACTCACCACACCTCCTTCAATAGCACCTTCCAAGCTCGCGACCTCTTCCACCTCGAAGGACAAGGGCAGCAGAGGCATGGGAACACCACCATCTACAAGTTCCCCTCCAAGCCATGCACCATCCTGACTTGGAAATATATTGCCGTTCCTTCACTGTCCCTGGCTCGAAATCCTGGAACTCGCTCCCTAACAGCAGTGTGGGTGTATCTGTGCTAGATGGACTACAGTGGTCCAAAAGGCAGCTCACCACCACCTTCTCAAGGGCAATTAGGGATGGACAACAAATGCTGGCCTTACCAGCGATACCCACATCCCATGAAAGAATTTTTAAAAATGGATTCTTTACTCCAATTTCTAGCCACTTGTGTAAACTACACACTTTTTCAAAGCAATCAAAGGGGGATTTTAACAATTGTGTGGTTGCCCAGAGGGCCAGGCCTCATTAGCATACACCAGATAGCTCCTCGCCTTGAATGAGTGTTCCCCTGTAGCTTGCTGGCCTTGGACCAGTGCAATATTAGGCAGCCTAGAGGCCGGCTCAGCTGGCAGACAGTTAAGTCTGGGGACAGCTGTGCAATTGCAGAAATGGGGGACTGGGGCAGCAGCAGCTCATGTTATTCTTCCAGAGCTGAAGAATCCAGCAAAATAATTTCAACCAAAACAAGAAATGCTGGATTCACTCAGCAGGTCTGGCAGCATCTGTGGAAAGAGAAGCAGAGTTAACGTTTCGGGTCAGTGACCCTTCTTCGGAACTGACAAATATTAGAAAAGTCACAGATTAGAAACAAGTGAGGTGGGGGTTGGGCAAGAGATAACAAAGGAGAAGGTGCAGATTGGACCAGGCCACATAGCTGACCAAAAGTTCACGGAGCAAAGGCAAAAAATATGTTAATGGTGTGTTGAAAGACAAAGCATTAGTACAGATTAGGTGTGAATATACTGAATATTGAACAGCAGCAAGTGCAAACCTGAAGAAAAACAACCTGAAAAAAACAGTGGGTAAGCAAACTGAACAAACTAAGATGAAATGAAATAAATGCAAAAAAAGATTGTAAAAAATGTAAAAAGGAATGTAAAAAAAAAGGAAGAAAAAATAACTAAAAATGACTAAAAATGAAAGTAAAGTGGGGGGCTGTCATGCTCTGAAATTATTGAACTCAATGTTCAGTCCGGCAGGCTGTAGTGTGCCTAATCGGTAGATGAGATGCTGTTCCTCGAGCTTGCGTTGATGTTCACTGGAACACTGCAGCAATCCCAGGACAGAGATGTGAGCATGAGAGCAGGGGGGAGTGTTGAAATGGCAAGCAACCGGAAGTTCAGGGTCCTGCTTGCGGACTGAGCGGAGATGTTCTGCAAAGCGGTCACTCCTGTACAGGAGGCCACAAAGGTTGCATTGGAGTCCTACATGCATCATAGGACCCCAATTTACATAGATTCATGAGACAATCAGCTGATTCAGGTAGGTGTCTGAGCTAGTCAAAGGCCGCCAGGAAAACCATTGGAGGAAGAAAGGGGCCATAATCTACCAACTTAATTTTAACTCTGCCGGGCCATAGGAGTTAAAATCTCTCCTTGTTGCACCTGTTTTTTTTTCTGCAGACAGTATATTACTGTGTTCCAGCCATTATAGTTTTGTCTAAATCTTCCTTAAAAATCAGGCATGCTAGATATAAAACAATTGGAGCAGGATGACAATCTCAAAAATGTAAACAATCTTAGTGCAATTTTAATTTTGACTCAAATTGTACTTATGTATCCTGCAGAGGGCGATTTTTGCCAGAAGTGGTCTGAAACAAGGAGAGGAAACTGCTGTAAGAGGAAGCTTGGCCACAAACTTTTAAGTACTCTCACTGACAAATCAACCAACGAGTCTTAGGGGTAGCATCTTCAAAACTAAATATGATTAACAGCGTGTGCAGCCATTCCAACTACACAGGATAATGTGTGGACAGGGATTAACTTGAAAGGGAGAAAATAGATTAATAAAGAGAAAGGTTTGTAAACCATATTTGGAATAAGTAACAAACTGTTGATTTCAAAAGCTGGTTTCTGTGTGAAGTGGTTCAGTGCATCACTTTTTTAACCTATGTATCCTGCATCAAAGGCATCATAGCTTTTTGCTTCCTGCTCTAATTTTGTTTAAACTTCCGTACAACAAATTCATGTGCATACTTAATATTTCATAATCAGTATACTTGGCGGCCTCATACTGTATACACACTTTTTTTTAAAAAAATTTAAATAATAATGACACAAATACAAAAAGATCTTAGCTTTAATATTTTAATGCTGATAATACAATGTTATAGGGATTCAAGCTAATTCTTAAAGCTAGGAGGCAGTTAATCTTATTAGTCAAGGAACTCTTATCTTCTAAAAACATTTGGTTTCCCTTCCATCACATGATGTTGCTTTACCCTAACTGTATGTCAGATTACTGCAGCTACCTGATCATATTGGTGATTAAAATATGTTTGTCACACTTCTGCCAATTTCAAACAAGCCCTAGCTATTTGGAACTGGTCACGTAGACATATAACTGAGGGCAACTATTGAATCTACTACTTTGTACTGAACTGAACATACTGCTGAGAACCAGGTTCCAACTGCAGCAGAGATGAACCTATCTTATTTCTGAAGTATGCAGAAAAATCATTTGACAACTTTGCAAGTTTATATAAGACATAAAGGTAGGTGATATGAAAATAATCTCACTTATAAATGGCATCTTTGGGGTGTCATTTATGGACTAGCATTGTTCTAATATAGGCAAGTAAGAATCTTTAATATGATGTTGGACTGACATTAGGTGGCTATTTTGGTCCATCTACACTATGAGATGTCATATTTTTCTTCAGTAAATAAACATAAGAATAAGTGTGTTGAATTGATAAAACTTATGACCTAGAAATTCAGGGGTGCCTATTTCTGGATGAGCATGGGGTGAGTGGGGTAAGAATCAATCCCTGTGCCTGTGGAGCCCTCAATATTTGGGCTTGGGCCTCATTTCCATGACAAAGGACAGCTACGAAGTGCAGTAGGAAGCTCACTCACTTTTTCACTGGCACAATCTCACTCCCACTCACTAACTCAGCTATTTTCACCAAGGGGTAACATAGTGTTAATCAGCACATGACAGCCAAAAGAGTCCATGTGAATATGTCACTTTCCCAACAGAGGCAGAGGAGAAGGTTAACCATGACTCTGGAATTGTGGGTTATTTATGTACTTACAGTGCTTTTACTTACTCAAAAAATCAGAAATTAATAATCATGTTGGCAGCAAGTTTAACTTTGTGGGCATGTTATGAATAACAATCCTGAATTTAGATGCATTTATTTAGCAGGGGCTTGTAGAGAACTGCTACAGAGAAGGAAGGATGCAAATTAGTTTAATCTTTCTAAAATTTCAGACTCATTATAAAAACTTTTACTCTAAACAAATAAAAACGTGTATCCATTTTATACACTCGGTAAAGAGCTGCTCTCCACCCTGTGATGCATCCTATTTTATTTGTTTAAGTAGTTGTGGTATATGAGGAGTACAAAATGTATTTATTAATCTAACTAGAGTGGGAAGCAAAATTTTAGGTTACTGTGCTGGATCTCTGAGCAGAGCACTTGCAAACCTCGACCCAAATCCTTTTAGTAGGGATGTGCACCCTCTGCTAATCTCTGACCTTGGCATGCCCTTGCAACAATAGAACCTCCAACTCACTGTCAGCAATGCCATAGGAAATTCAGAAAGAAATTTAAAACATTGCTCTGAATTAGGACCAAATTCCGATGGTTTACACCAAATAGTTTTGAGACAGAGGAAGGCAAAGGACACAGTAGCCTTCTGTCAAGTATTGACTTTTTCAGAGTATTGTCTATCAGTTATCAGTTTACTACTTTCCCTGAATTGAACATGTGCCTGTCTTCACGTTCACGCATTCAGAAAGTGCTGACTGTTCTCTGAATGAATCAGCAAATTTATCAAGCAGGCTAGCTCCTATGGAACTGGGAAGTCCCACATCTAATCCAGTTTGTACTGAGTTTGTTGATCTCTGTAGCTGTGGTGGGAGAGAACAACAATTAGTCTCCCTTGAGATAAGAAGGGAAATTAGGGCAGGACACCAAGCAACAAAGGTTATTGTTAAAGACTGACTTATGATTTGAGATGAGCAGTTGCAACCTTACAGGTGTTAAATTTTTTGGCAGCTTACCATTTGGAAAAAACAATGGCACATATAATGATATCATTGCTTGGTATGGATTTCCTGTTTTCAACACATGTTTAGAACAGGAATTAATGGTTAGACCAGTCCAATTTGGAAAATAGTTACAGGTGAGGAAGCCCATTCATATCATTTTAGTTCATCCAGCCAGAAGGATCCACAAGATTAGAAAATAGTTAGGGTTCAAATAGGGACATATCGGACGATGTTCTGTATATCCTACACAGACAGAAAGATTAATGAGAAAGTGCCGGAAATGGCTGGAGAAAAGAGGAAATTAATGCTTAACATCAAAGAGAGAAAGGTACAATGTTTCAGTCACATCATTAGAGCAGAAGGTAGACAGAGACAATACTGGAAGGAAAGATCAACAGAAAACATAGGAAAGGGAAGCAGAGGAGAAAACAGATGAGGGATAAAATGGACTGGATACAGCTGACCTATGCGGAATGTGGAGGTTCTTAAGGGAGGAAGGAGAGGTGTAGGGAGGGAATGCCACAGCTTACGGCTTTGGCAGCTGAAGGCACTGCCACCAATGATGGAATGTTTAAAATCATGGATGCTCAAGAGGCCAAAATAAGAGGAGTGCAGGTATCTCAAAGGATTGTGCGGCTAGAGGAGATTACAGAGGGAGGGAGAGGCAAGGCCATGGAGGGACTTGAAAACAACAATGAGAATATTAAATCAAGGCATTGCTCAACCAGGAGCATATAGATGAGAAATAGGCAAAGGCCAAGGATAAATCCTTGGGGACATCAGAGGTAACTATGCAGGAATGGGAAGCAAAGCCATTGCAGGTGATTCTCTGCATATGATCAGATAGATGAGAATATAACCAGGTGAGAGCAGTCCCACCAAGGTGGACAATGGTGAAGAGGCATTGGAGGAGGATGGTGTGGTGAACTGTATCAGAGACTGCAGACAGGGCAAGAAGGACATCACATAGGATGTCATTTATGACTTTGATAAGGGCCATATCATTACTGTGGCAGGGGAAATAGACAGTAGATTACAAAGGACAGAAACTGACTTTTAGGACTGAATTTTACCAGTCCGCTGGGGACAGGCTGGATGTGGGACAGCTGGCAAAATGCTGTGGGAAGACGTCATGAGGGGGAGGGGGGTGCCTGGCACCATGTCATTTTGCCAGTGGCGGGAAATCTGGCAGAATGGCTACCTGCCAGTAGGCCATTTGAACCACTTGAGTAACTGCTGTTAGGGATTTTCAGTAAATAGCTGGGTTAGTACACTACTATTAGGGTGCGTGTGTAAATAGCTGGGTTATAGCATCTCAACAACTAGCAGACTGAAAAAAGAGTATAAATTAAGTATTAATAATAAGGAACAAGTGAGTAGCTGGTGAGTATTTTTTTTTGGAGTAAGGTTTATTTTAACTAGTGAACTGTATTGATTTTTAGTAGGATTTATCAGTACTATTAAGGTTTTATTAATAATTCTAAGGTGTTGTAGTATTGGTAAGGTTTTTTTTAGCAGTAGCAATGAATCAACTAATAAATAACGGAATGGCAGTGGTGCTTCGACCTCGTGAGTGCACCTCTTGTGCTATGTGGGAGCTCCAGGATGCTTCCCGTATCCTGGAGAACCATTTGTGCAGGAAGTGTTGATAATTGCGGCAGCTTGAGCTTCAGGTTTGGAACTTGAGCGGCAGTTGACGACACTGCGGTGCATTCGTGAGGATGAGAGCTATGTGGATGCGTTTATAGATGTGGTCACCCCACAGCTTAAGAGTATGTAGAAAGAGAGAGAATAGGTGACCAGCAGGCAGTCAAAAAGAATCAGGCAGGTAGTGTAGGAGACCCCTGAGTGGATCTACTCTCCAACAGGTATTCAGTTCTGAATACTGAAGACAGTGATGCTTCACCTGGAGAGTGCAGCCAGAGCCAAGTCCATGGCACCACGGGTGGCTCAGCTGCACAGAAGGGTACAGGGATGACTGGAAGAGCCATAGTGATAGGTGATTCAATAGTCAGGGGAACAGACAGGCATTTCTGTGGCCACAGACGTTAATCCAGGATGGTGTGTTGCCTCCCTGGTGCCAGGGTCAAGGACGTCACTGAGCAGCTGCACAGCATCCTAAAGGGGGAAGGTGAACAGCCAGCTGTTGTGGTCCACATCAGAACCAACGACATAGGTAGAAGGAGCGATGTAGTCCTGCAGTCAGAATTTAGGGAGCTAGGTAAGAAATTAGCAAGCAGGACCTCAAAAGTATTAATTTCCGGATTACTCCCAGTGCCACGCGCAAGTGAGTATAGAGGTAGAAGGATATAACAGATGAATGCATGGCTGGAAAGAGGATGCAGGAGGGAGGGCTTTAGATTCCTGGGACATTAGGACCAGCTCTGGGGGAGATGGGACCTGTACAGGCCAGACGGCTTGCACCTGAACAGAGCCAGGACTGAGTTCATTGCGGGATGTTTTGCTAGTGCTGTTGGTGAGGGTTTAAACTATTTTGGCAGGGGGATTGGGACCTGAGAATAGACTCAGTTGGGACAAAATCAGAAATGAAAATGAAAGGCAGAAAATTAATGGATGAGTCTGGAAGACAGAGGAAGCAAAGGTTAGAAAATAAAAAAAGAATTTGGCAGTGCTCAAGGGTATCTATTTCAATGCAAGGAGTATAGCAAATAAAGCAGATGAGCTGAGGGCACATATAGACATGTGGCAGTATAATATCGTAGCTATTACAGAAACATTGCTTAAGGAGGGACAGGAATGGCAGCTCAATGTTCCTGGTTACAGGGTTTTCAGATTTGATAGGGAGGAGGATAAGAAAGGAGGGGGAGTGGCAATTTTGGTCAAGGAAACTATTACATCTGTGAGGATGGATGATATCTTGGAAGGTTCATCAAATGAGGCAAATGGATTGAGCTAAGGAACAAAAAAGGGGCAATCACACTGCTGGGAGTGTACTATAGACCTCCAAACAGACAGAGGGAGATAGAAGAGCAGATATGTAGACAAATCTCTGAGAAGTGCAAGAACAGTAAGGCAGTAATAGTAGGGGATTTTAACTACCCCAATATTAACTGGGATAGTTTTAATGTGAAAGGAACTGAGGCAGCAGAATTCTTGAGGTCCATTCAGGAGAACCTTTTTGCCCAGTATGTAGCAAGTCCAATAAGAGAGGGTGCAGTTTTAGACTTAGTTTTAGGAAATGAAGATGGGCAGGTGGAAGGAGTGGCAGTGGGAGAGCATTTTGGTGGTAGTGATCATAATTCAGTCAATTTTAACATAATTATGGAAAAGGACACAGGTAGAACAGGAGTTAGAGTTCTCAATTGGGGCAAGGCCAATTTTACTAAACTGAGGAGTGAAAGAGGACTGGAAACAGCTACTTGAAGGTAAATCAGTGTCAGAGCAGTGGGAGGCATTCAAAGGGGAGATTCAAGGGGTTCAGAGTAAACATGTTCCCACAACGAAAAAGGGTGAAATGGCCAAATCTAGAGCCCCATGGATGTCAAGGAGCCTACAGGGTAAGATAAGGCAGAAAAGGAAAGGAAAGCTTATGCCCAACATCAAGAATTCAATACCACAGAAAGCCGAGAGGAGTTTAGAAAGTGGAGGGATGAAATCAAAAAGGAGATTAGGAAAGCAAAGAGAGGGCATGAAAGAATATTGGCAAGCAAAATCAAGGTGAACCCAAAGATGTTTTATCAATACATTAAGAGTAAGAGGATAATGAAGGAGAGAGTAGGGCCCGTAAAAGCCCATAAAAGTCCAAAAAGGTAACCTATGTGTAGAGACGTAAGATGTTGGTATGGTTCTTAATGAATACTTTGTGTCTGTCTTCACAAAAGAGGGGGATGATGCAGATATTGTAGTTAAGGAGGAGAAGTGTGAAGTATTAGATGTGATAAACATAAGGAGAGAGGAAGTATTAATGGGATTAGCATCCTTGAAAGTTGATAAATCACCAGGGCCAGATGAAATGTACCCTAGGCTGTTAAAAGAAGCAAGAGAGGAAATAGCAGAAGGTCTGACTATCATTTTCCAGTCCTGACTGGATACAGGTGTGGTGCTAGAGGATTGGAGAACTGCTAACGTTGTACCTCTGTTTAAAAAGGGAGCAAGGGATAGACCGAATAATTACAGGCCAGTCAGTCTAATCTTAGTAGTGGGCAAATTATTGGAATCTATTCTAAAAGACAGGATAAACTGTCACTTAGAAAGGCATAGGTTAATCAAGGATAGTCAGCATGGATTTTTTAAGGGAAGATTTTGTTTGACCAATTTTTTGAAGAAGTAACAAGGAAGATAGATGAGGGTAGTGCAGTTGATGTGGTCTACAAAGATTTTAGCAGGGCTTTTGACGAGGTCCCATATGGCAGACTGGTTAAAAGAATAAAATCCCATGGGATCCAGGGAAATGCTGCAAGGTAGATACAAAATTGGCTCAGTGGCAGGATACAAAATGTAATTGTTGATGAGTGTTTTAGCGACTGGAGGGCTGTTTCCATGGTGTTCTGCAGGGCTCAGTACTGGGTCCCCTGCTTTTTGTGGTATATATTAATAACTTGGACATAATTATAGGGGGCACGATCAAGAAGTTTGCAGACGACACAAAGATTGGCCGTGTGGTAGATAGCAAGAAGGATTGCTGTAGGCTGCAGGAAGATACTGATGGTTTGGTCAGATGGGCAGAGAAGTGGCAAATGAAATTCAACCTGGACAAGTGTGAGGTAATGCATTTGGGGAGGTCAAACAAGGCAAAAGAATACATGATTAATGGGAAAATACTGACAAGTGTAGAGGAAGTGAGGGACCTTGGATTGAATGTTCACAGATCCCTAAAGCAGGACAGGCCGATAAGGTGGTTAAGAAGGCATGTGGAATCCTTTCCTTTATTAGCCGAGGTATAGAATATAAAAGCTGGGAGGTTATGCTGGAAGTGTATAACTCATTGGTTAGGTCACAACTTGAGTACTGTGTGCAGTTCTGGTCACCTCATTACAGAAAGTACGTAATTGCACTAGAGAGTGTACAGAGAAGATTTACGAGGATGTTGCCAGAACTGAAAAATGCAATTATGAGGAAAGATTGGACAGGCTGGGGTTGTTCTCCTTGGAACAGAGAAGGGGAGATCTGATTGAAATGTATAAAATGCCTGAATAGAGTGGAGGTAAAGGGTCTATTGACCTTAGCAGAGAGGTCAGTGACAAGAGGGCATAAATTTGAAGTGATTGGTAGAAAAACTAGAGGGGAGATAAGGAAAAACTTTTTCACCCAGAGGGTGGTGGGGGTCTGGAACTCACTGCCTGAAAGGGTAGTTGAGGCAGAGACCCTCAACCCATTCAAAAGGAGTCTGGATATGCACCTCAAGTGCTGTAATCTGCAGGGCGATGGACCAAATGCTGGAAGGTGGGATTAGAATAGCTGGATCGTTTTTCAGCCAGCACAGAAACGATGGGCCAAGTGGCCTCTTTCTGTGCCTTAAACTTTCTATGATTTTATGATTCTAAGTTGCCAATTAAGGGCCACTTCCCACCACCACCTGCATTTTGCCTGCGTTGGGAGGGCCTGCAGCTGTGTGGGGGACTGCCCAGTGAAACATGGCGGCCATCCAGTGGGCTCTGCGGGGTGGCCTCCTTTAACTCAATGGTCCATGGAGGGACGCCCCCCCACCCCCAGCAGCAACGGCACCACCTGCCCTCAGCGACCTCCCATCCCCGCTCTGATATCCAGGGCCCGCCTGTTGGGTCCCTGCTACCCCCAATCCCATTTTTCCACTTCCAGGGTGCCAGGCCATTGAGGTGCCCTCATCCTGCATCTGCAGACTCAGCAATGGCACTGCTAGCGGTGGCACTGCTAGAAGTGGAACTGCTGAGGCCGCTGAGCTCCGGCCCTCTGATTGGGCCAGAAACTCTTGTGGGTGGGCCACTGTTCTTAATAGGACGGCAGCCCCGGTGGCAGCCACTTAATTGGCTGCCGCCAGCAAAATGTGGCCCCAGGTCCCACTGCTTGCCAAAGCAGGGTCGCCTCCCGCTTTCAGCCACGGCGGTGGGACTTCTGCCACCTCAGAAAAATTCCAGCTTAGACTGTGTTGCAGGATTTCAGAAGAAAGTGAGTCCGAAGAGTTCACATATTTTTGATAATTTCTCATCTAACAAATTTGTTCTATACACACATACAAAAAACATAGAATGTTTTACATATTTAATATATATAATACAATAAATATATATTATTTACTGAACTTATTCTTTCTTTTATTTACTTATTTTCAGGATGCTGGTTTCCCCAGGTTTAGCCATGCTCTTTCTTCTGAGGTCTTCCAATGCAGACCTGTGTCCAGAATCTTGCAAATGTCAACCTGCTTCTCAGGGTATGGCAATTAACTGCAGCTTCAGAGGCCTACAGGAAATACCATTTATTCCAGAAACTACAACAGAGCTTTATCTGCACAATAATTTACTAACTACAGTTGCTCCAGGTACTTTTGACAAATTGCAGAACCTGCAGACTATTAGTCTCCACAACAACGTCTGGAACTGTGATTGTCATATTGCATACCTCAAGCAGTGGCTGCAGAATGTACCGACAATGGTTCATTCTAATGTCACCTGTTCCACTCCTACTTCTATTAGAATGAAGCCTGTGACAGAACTAAGAGGAAATGAATATTCAAGCTGTCGGTTCCGTAGCCAATACCAATGTCATGACTTATACTTTGGAAGCATTGCTCTTTGTCTTCTCTTGCTGCTTCTCCTCATTCTGATAATTTATTCCATCACCAGTATCAAATCAAAAACTTATATATTTACTCCGAATATTGGTTTTAAAGAATTTGAACTCAACCCTTTAATAAAACAAAGAACAGCCATCAGGCGCATATATAATAAGGCGATTTGGGAGCTGTCAGAACTTGAGTCAAGTATTGAATGGTCAAGTGACGACTTGATAGAGGAACCCTTTCTCTGTGAAAGTATGGAGATTTTGCCACAGGTATTAAGTACGCTGCGTACAAAGTATAACATTAAAATCAAATTACACTGAGACAACTGTGTATTTTTATATGAGAAGTGGATTAACTTTTTAAGGACAATCTAATGTCTGCATATATTACTTTTTTTTATTTGTTCAGGGGATGTGAACATCGCTGGCAAGGCCAGCATTTATAGCTAGTCACTAATTGTCCTTGAGAAGGTGGTGGTGAGCTGCCTTCTGGAACGGCTGTCGTGCTGTTAGGAAGGGAGTTCCAGGACTTTGACCCAACAACAGTGAATGAATGGTGATATGGTTCCAAGTCAGGATGGTATGTGACCTGGAGAAGAACTTGGTGGTGTTCCCATGCCTCTGCTTCCCTTGTTTTTCTAGGTTGTAGAGGGCATGGGTTTGGAAAGTGCTGTGAAGGAGCCTTGGCAAGTTGCTGCAGTACATCTTGTAGATGGTACACACTGCTGCCACTGTCCATCGGTGGTGAAGGGAGTGAATGTTTAAGATGGTGGATGGGTGCTGATCAAGTGGGCTGCTTTCTCCTGGATGACGTCAAGCTTCTTGAGTGATGTTGGAGCTGCACCCATCCAGGCAAGTGAAGAGTATTCCATCACACTTCTGACTTGTGCCTTGTAGATGGTGGACGGGCCTTGGGGAGTCAGGAGGTGAGTTACTAACCACAGAATTCCCAGCCTCTGACCTACTCTTGTAGCCACTGTATTTATATAGTGATCCAGTTAAATTTCTGGTCAATGGTAATCCCCAGGACATTAATGGTGGGGGATTCAGCAATGGCAATGCTGTTGAACGTCAAGGGAAGATGGTTAGATTCTCTCTTATTGGAGATAATCATTGCCCGGCACTTGTGTGGTGTGAATGTTACTTGCCACTTATCAGCTCAAGCCTGAAACACATCCCTTACAGGCATTTTGTTACATAATTCATTAAGTAATTTCAGCACAATGTCATATTTTTCAGATCTGGTGTTACATTAGTAATAATCGGGTCTGTGCAATTGTAGAAGGTGAATTCAATGTTGGAACAAGAAAATTAGGTAATGCATACTAGTTTAGCAATGGTACTATATTAATTGCTCCAGTGAAAAATGTGCATTTTGTAAGAAGTTAATGTGATGAGTATTTGTGGCAGTTAAAACTCACATAAAACAAGCTGTACCACAATGACAGGTGATGAATAACAGGTGCAATAAACAAGTCAATATGATAAAAATTTGGCTTCCATCTGCTTTTCTGGTAGAGAATTTATTGATTTGTTTGTGTCATTCCTCTGTAAAGAGTTCCTCATGAGCCAATTTCCCAACAGTCTTGTTCATTGTAATACAACTAAAGAAAATAAAGAAATCAGCACAAGTATGTATTAAGTAAAAATGACTCTCACCCTATAAGTGATACGTTTATTTGTTCTTTACAGACATGGGAGTCAGGTTTCCTCTCCTCCCACCTTCGCCTGGCCTCTACTCCTGCCAATATGACCTGAACCCACCTTTATTTGCAGGTTAAGGTCATTTTAATAGGACAGATGTACCCCGGGGATCTGTACTGGGGCCTCAGCTTTTCATCACCTATATTAATGATTTGGATGGAGGAATAGAGAGTTGTATATCAAGGTTTTCAGATGGCTCCAAATTGAGAGACACTGTAAATTGTGCAGATGGGAGCAGGAGAGTAAAAGGGCATGGACAGATTAAGTGAGCAGGTAAAACTATGACAGATGGATTTCAATGTGAGGCAGTGTGAAGGTTTGGGAGGGAACTTTAGATCTGAGTAAAACAAACTGAATATTTTCTCAATGGTGAGCGACTCGGAACTGTAGAAGAGCAAAGAGATTTAAGTGGCTATGCATGCAATTCGCTAAAAGCTAGTAAACAGATACAAAAAGTAATCAAAAAAGATAATGAAATATTGGCCTTTATCTCACCAACCAGTGCCAGCACCTTATGGTGAGTATGTTGATGAGATCCAAGACTCAGTTTCTATTGCTCCTCAGGTCTCTTGTTTCAGGCGTCTGTTGGTCACAATGCAGCAAAAAACATTTTTTTTAGAGCACTTTCGTTGAGTTTCTAAATGTTATTTGTTATTTCAGACTAATTTCTACACCCCAGTGTCTCACAGGTCATTCCCAGTGCTGGATACTCAACACTTGGACTGTAAGAAAACAAAGTGGAAATAAAGGGCTGAATTTTACCGGCCCCTCCAGGCCACAGATTGCGGCACGGGGGATGGTAAAATTCTGCGGGGAGAGGCCCGCCTCAACCTGTGATGTCGAGAAGGGCCCGCCGCAAATTACCTGCAGCGGGTGGACCTCGGTGTGGCCCCCCCCACCCCCCCACCACTGCACGTCGGTGGCACCCCAATTACAATATGTTAAACGCTACTTACCTCTGCAGATTATGCAGCCCGCCGCTTCTCCATGGACACCTCCGGATTTTTCGCTGAATGGACGGCCGCCACATGCCATCCCGTTCATGATTTGAGAAGCCGGCGGGTCCTCAGAAGCAGACGGTTTTGCGACGGAAGGTAAGTTCCTTTTCAGGGATCTCACTCTGCATTCTTAAAGGGAAGAGGGAGGGGGTCTGGGATTACTGGAGGGAAAGCTCTGCAGGCATGAAGGGAGGTACTGTGTACCTTCTCTCCGTAAACAGTGTACGCTCTGTGTTTATTCGTGCTTGTGAAGGAGCAATGGCACTCTAATCACCCTATTTGTGGGGACGGTGCCAGAAAGGGTAGGAGCATTAAGGTTATCTAGATAGTGGGGGCAATCGAATCAGCTGGTGGGATCTTGATGTGGTCATGCTGTACCACTCAGTGTTGGCCAAGATGGGCAATGCCATGGCACATCACATTGTTGATCCATGAAAGTAGCTGACGTACCCGTCAACACCAATCCCTGCCCTGTTAGGAATCTTCGAATACATGAAGGGTTCAACTTTATTTATTACATGGAAATAGGTATGGCTCATCCCACCTTGTGTGATCCTCTGCTCCTGAGGATCCATATGTGCCAGAGGCAAAATCAACAGGCAGGTGCGATCCAGATAGAGGCTCCCGGTCGTGAGCAGCAGCCCCCAAGGGGAGCTCACCATTACATTTGCCGTGCATGTACAGGCCCTATATGACATGCCATCGGATGTCAGAGCACCAATGTCAGAGGCGACTGCACATGTAGAGAGAGTGATGACATGTCTCTGTGCCCTGCTCAAAGATGACCTGCTGCCCATGGGCTTCGGATGGACACCCTATGCCTTTGGTCCTCATAGTGGCAGCGGTTCTCAAACTTGACAATTATGCAGTTTTTCAGGGGCCCACCAGAGACTTTTGTGGGGTCACACAGTCAGCAGTGCACCACTGCATCAGGGAGGTCACCGATGCCCTGCACTGGAGGGCCAGTTAGTATGTCCGCTTCAGGATGGACTCTCACAGCCAGGCCCAGAGGCCCATCGGTTTCAGCACCATTGCCAGAGAACCATAGGTTGTAATGTTCAGAGACTGCACTCATGTGCCATCAGGCCTCCCACCAGGCTACCAACTGCAGACATCACCATTAAAGGAATCCTCTCAATTTAGGTGAAGCTGGTATGTGATCACCGCAGATGCTTCATGCAAATCTGTGACCGCTTCTCAGGCAGCTATCATGACACCTGGGACATGCGCCAGTCCCAGCTGCCACCATTACTCACTAAACTGGCTCAGATGGAGGGGTGTCTTCTTGGAGATAAGGGCTATCCCTTGCAGACATGGCTCCCAACACCAAGGAGAGACCCCACCACTGCTGAAGAGGAGAGATACAACGCCAGCCACTGAGCTACAAGAGCAACCATTGAGCATGAGATCGGTACTGAAAGAGCGCTTCCAAAGCCTGAATGGATAGGGTGATGCCATGTACTATGGGCCGAAAAGGCCAGCTTCTTTCTTTGCTGCTCTGCACAACTATGCACCCAACAGGGGCTAGGCCTGACATGATGAGGAGAGACGTCAACAGGATCCCTCCTCGGATTATGAGGACGCTGAGGGCCTACAACATGAAAGATGCATGGGAGGGCAGATGGCACCCAGGCTTTGCACGCAGGGCTAGCAGTGAGCTAGGGATGTATGGCAGTGGCTTATCAGACAAAGGCTGTCTGCTCCATAGGAACCGACATGAGCTCTGCAAGCTACACATCACCCTCGCTCACCTGTTGTGCACCAGTCCACATCTGCAACATCCCTGTGTAAACCATTAGAGGCAGCAACTGACTGAGCCAATGTCCATGTCACTGCATCCGTGGAGACGCTCATGAGTAATGGTGGCATGGCAATGATATTGCATACGTTGGCTCTCCTGAAGGGCCAATGGTGCAAAGGGATTTTACATTGGCATTACATGCTAGCACACATCATTCACATAGAGAAAAGGACACACATGTTGGTAAGGAACATTTAGTGAAAGACGTATTTACATTGCTATGACAACCGTGCATTCCTATTTATGTCAGTGTGTTCTCTGTAAACCTCTGTAATACCTTTTACGGTATATTTAAGTCTCATGTCCTCGTACGTGCAAAATTAAGATTATTCACCCAGGTGCAGCACGCCTACAAGAAGGAATGTTACACTTGAGTGGAGGAAGAGGATTGCAACTTCACAGGACACTGGGACACATCAGGGTAAGTATGTGGCAGCAAAGCAGAAAGTGCTGGGGTAACTCAGCAGGTCAGGCAGCATCTGTGGAGAGAGAAGCAGAGTTAACTTTCAGGTCTGTGAACTTGGTCAAGTTAACTCTGCTTCTCTCTCCACAGATGCTGCCTGACCTGTTGGGTTTCTGCAGGACTTTCTGCTTTGCTGCCAGATTGACAACAGCCGCACTCTTCAGCAGTCAGGTAAGTATTCTTTGACAGCTGTCAGGAAGCAGGTGCCCTAAAATAGGGCCCCAGCATCTGCTTCACATCTGTCAAAGGGTTCCTCACAGTGTTGAATGTCAGGGGGGAGACGCAGCACAGTGATGCTAATGAGCCCCCACGCGTAATATCGCGACGGCTCTGCGGTGGCCACTAAATGCGGGCACCCCGCCGAGTTTAAAGGGCGCTGCCGCGGTGTGCAGCGCCAGGATAAAATTCAGCCCATAGTATCATGTGTCATAATTGGCAAATGATTGTCGGGTCATGGAATATACAGTCAAATTCTTTAGTGGGGTGTCAGATTCCAACTAACTAACTGGTCTCTAAACTATGATCTGTCATCATTAAAATAGCTGGAGCTGATCATTTTGAAAACACTGTGATTTAAATCATCAAAACTAATTATAGTTCTTAGGTCGTTGAGGATGGGAAAATTGGATGGCACAGTCATTAATTGTAAATATAAATCAGCCCTGAGGTTGTTATAGTGCTAAATATGTGTCATTTCTGGAATTAGTCAAGAAGCTTTTACAAATTTATATGTTATTACTGAGGAGTATTCCTCAGCTTAATTTCAGCAAATGGGCTTGTTATTGAGAGTTTTATTTAAAAGGTTATGGAAGAGTTAGGTTTCTTTGTCATATTAGTCTTTTCATTGATGACAGAGCTGCCTCAAACTTAACCGTGCTGGGAACCCAAATGCATAGGAAAAAATGTCATGGCATTTCAGAAATGAAGAAAGCTGGTTATTCAAGTGTTTATTCAGCTGCTAAAAAAGAGCAACATTCCCAGCCTGATCACAGTATGCAATGTAATTTACACTCTCAGTACACTTCAGCTATGGATGCTCACATTCATGCTCGGTCAAGATGACCTAATCTAAATGAGGCCTAAATCAGTTCAAGCACTGTAGGGTATAGACAGCTTGCCCAGTGCAAATACCTGGACTTCGCTTTTATTGAATATGGTTAGAGATTTGCATCAGACTGTTCTATGCCAGCCTAACTTAACAATGGAAATCTACACTAAGATCTGGAGTTGGGGTTATTAACTGGAATATGCCAGCAGAATAAATAATACTATATATAATACATACTATAGGTCTCCTGAAACTAAGAGGTGGCATTTTACTGCCCCAAATCTAACGTAATGTTTCATGCAAAGGACTATGTGCCTAAGCCCTTAAACAGCATTTTCAGAGAAAGCAGAAACATCATATTGTTACGACTGAGGTGGGAGGAGTGAACTGTCTTTTCTAGTCCCAGTTCTCCACAGATCACAACATATAGGGCTGAATTTGTAAAGCTCACCAGCAATCTCGACGGCAAGCTTCAAAAATGGCGCGGCGCACACGTGAGATGTGCGCCACTGAGCCGCTGTGATATTTTGCGCAGCAGCTCATTTACATGGAGGGGGCGGAGCTCCTGCCCCCGATGATGTAGAGGGGGCGGGTGCTCCATCTCTGGCAACAGCGTCCGGCGCCATTTTTAAAGGGCTGCAAGCCCTTACAGGTAATGGTAATTTTTAAAGAGGAATGGATGGTACATTTACATTTAAAAGTTTAATAAAAGATCAAAGCCCCTCTCCCATCCCGCCAATGACCTAACAATTGTGTGGAGTTTGCAAGTTCTCCCTGTGACCGTGTGGGTTTCCGTCGGGTGCTCTGGTTTCCTCCCACAGCCAAAGACTTGCAGGTTGATCGGTAAATTGATCATTGTAAATTGCCTGTAGTGTAGGTAGGTGGTAGGAGAATGGTGGGGATGTGGTAGGGAATATGGGATTAATGTAGGATTAGTATAAATGGGTAGTTGTTGGTTGGCACAGACTCGGTGGGCTGAAGGGCCTGTTTCAGTGCTGTATCTCTAAATAAATAAAAAATAAATAAATTCATTCATTTCCCTCTCCCCCCGAAAAAACTTTTCTTCCCATCCCTAACTTTCCTCCTGAACTTTATTACCTTTCCCCTTCAACCCCTTCCCACCATCGCCGCAGCCAATAGAAAGACTTTACCCTGAATGGAGTTCTGAAGGTGCGGGACTTCCGACAACCGGACAGAATATTGGTGTGGACTGCTGTTGTGCAAAGGTGAGTAATTATTCAGTGATTAGCATTTATTTAAATATTTAGAATATGGTTCCATAGCCGAGCGGAGGGGATGCCACCATGAGGCCTTGCTGCTGCCGTTAAAATGGGGCGAGGCCTTCCTGACGTCAAGGTCCGCGGCGGGCCTCTCTGGGAAGTATTTTCCGGTCCCCACGCCACAACCCCCAACATTGGGGGGCTGGTAAATTTCAGCCCATATTTTTAAAATGTTTACTCAGTCACTGATATGGTCAATCATATACTCTACTCTTTATCCCAGAATAAAATACACCAACCAGGTTTCTTTAATAAACAACGAAATTATCAGTTTATTACAAAAACAAGACTTATCCAGTAATGAAGCAAAGCATTAACACACAGATTGAAATCTGGAAGTTTCTCTTTTAAATCCCCCACACACAAGTTCACATACACACACTGAAAAAATAATGAAATTCTCTCTGAAGAGCTCTTTTACAAAAAAAAAAGACAAAAAAAATACTTTGGCCAAATACTTGCTAATTCTTGAAGAGAAAAAAAGTTGCAGAAAGATGTCAGTTGCCCCTTTTGGTTTGGCATCCGAGTACACGTAGAAGGGTCACTGGGATCTTTTCTGGAGCAGTTCTTTTCAGGCAGCATCGGGTATTTCTCAGGAGAAATGTGGCATCAACGGTTTCGCTTATCACATTGAATACAGGGTTTTTTCAGCAACAGGAGGGAAGAGATGTCTTGGGTGTTTTTCCTTGACAGGCTTCAACCTTCTTCAAAACAGTTCACACCCCAACTGAACTGAAAACAATATCCAAACCCCAAACAAAAAGACAACCTCCTGACCTCCATAAACCTTGAAATGTGGCTTCTCTGTAAACATTTCCCCTTAGTCCAAGGTTCCCGTTGTTTATATTAAGGCAGCTGATCTCCAGTAAAGGTTGTTTTTAGCATTCCTTGATTCTTCTAGTAATTGTTATCACAATTAAGTGTCCTTTCAATGACACCAGTGAAAAAACAAAGTCCAGCATTTCTTTAGACTTTCAAATGAATCCATTTCCACAATTTAAATATGAGCCCTTAAAAACATTTTTTTAAATAGAAGCACTCTCATAACACCTCCCTCCTTGGAGGAATGAAATGCCATTTTTAATGCATTTCATTACAAAGTGTGGAAAAGAAATAGAAGATGAAAAATATTAAAACACATTTACACACTCATTGGGCTGGATTTTACGTTGGGCAGATGGGAACTGGCCACTGACGTAAAAGTCGGTAGCGAACCCGCTTCCAAAGAACAAAGAACAAAGAACAAAGAA
This sequence comes from Heterodontus francisci, assembly GCF_036365525.1. Taxonomy (NCBI): domain Eukaryota; kingdom Metazoa; phylum Chordata; class Chondrichthyes; order Heterodontiformes; family Heterodontidae; genus Heterodontus; species Heterodontus francisci. The sequence continues at coordinate 65,347,850 of NC_090389.1, forward strand.
AATTACAGCACAGGAACAGGCCCTTCGGCCCTCCAAGCCTACGCCGATCCAAATCCTCTATCTAAACCTGTCGCCTATTTTCTAAGGGTCTGTATCTCTTTACTTCCTGCCCATTCATGTATCTGTCTAGATACATCTTAAAAGACGCTATCGTGCCTGCGTCTACCACCTCCGCTGGTAATGCGTTCCATGCACCCACCACCCTCTGCGTAAAGAAATTTCCACGCATATCCCCCCTCAACTTTTCCCCTTTCACTTTGAACTCGTGTCCCCTTGTAATTGAATCCCCCACTCTGGGAAAAAGCTTCTTGCTATCCACCCTGTCTATACCTCTCATGATTTTGTACACCTCAATCAGGTCCCCCCTCAACCTCCGTCTTTCTAAAGAAAATAATCCTAATCTACTCAACCTCTCTTCATTGCTAGCGCCCTCCATACCAGGCAACATCCTGGTGAACCTCCTCTGCACCCTCTCCAAAGCATCCACATCCTTTTGGTAATGTGGCGACCAGAACTGCACGCAGTATTCCAAATGTGGCCGAACCAAAGTCCTATACAACTGTAACGTGACCTGCCAACTCTTGTACTCAATACCCCATCCGATGAAGGAAAGCATGCCGTATGCCTTCTTGACCACTCTATTGACCTGCGTTGCCACCTTCAGGGAACAATGGACCTGAACACCCAAATCTCTCTGTACATCAATTTTCCCCAGGACTTTTCCATTTACTGTATAGTTCACTCTTGAATTGGATCTTCCAAAATGCATCACCTCGCATTTGCCCTGATTGAACTCCATCTGCCATTTCTCTGCCCAACTCTCCAGTCTATCTATATTCTGCTGTATTCTCTGACAGTCCCCTTCAGTATCTGCTACTCCACCAATCTTAGTGTCGTCTGCAAACTTGCTAATCAGACCACCTATACTTTCCTCCAAATCATTTATGTATATCACAAACAACAGTGGTCCCAGCACGGATCCCTGTGGAACACCACTGGTCACACGTCTCCATTTTGAGAAACTCCCTTCCACTGCTACTCTCTGTCTCCTGTTGCCCAGCCAGTTCTTTATCCATCTAGCTAGTACACCCTGGACCCCATGCGACTTCACTTTCTCCGTCAGCCTATCATGGGGAACCTTATCAAACGCCTTACTGAAGTCCATGTATATGACATCTACAGTCCTTCCCTCATCAATCAACTTTGTCACTTCCTCAAAGAATTCTATTAAGTTGGTAAGATATGACCTTCCCTGCACAAAACCATGTTGCCTATCACTGATAAGCCCATTTTCTTCCAGATGGGAATAGATCCTATCCCTCAGTATCTTCTCCAGCAGCTTCCCTACCACTGACGTCAGGCTCACTGGTCTATAATTACCTGGATTTTCCCTGCTACCCTTCTTAAGCAAGGGGACAACATTAGCAATTCTCCAGTCCTCCGGGACCTCACCCGTGTTTAAGGATGTTGCAAAGATATCTGTTAAGGCCCCAACTATTTCCTCTCTCGCTTCCGACAGTAACCTGGGATAGATCCCATCCGGACCTGGGGACTTGTCCACCTTAATGCCTTTTAGAATACCCAACACTTCCTCCCTCCTTATGCCGACTTGACCTTGAGTAATCAAACATCTGTCCCTAACCTCAACATCCGTCATGTCCCTCTCCTCGGTGAATACCGAAGCAAAGTACTCGTTTAGAATCTCACCCATTTTCTCTGACTCCACGCATAACTTTCCTCCTTTGTCCTTGAGTGGGCCAATCCTTTCTCTAGTTACCCTCTTGCTCCTTATATATGAATAAAAGGCTTTGGGATTTTCCTTAACCCACCTCGCCTGGGGATCCGTCCCACATTTTACGAATCCCCAGGCTTTAAATGTTCCGAGGCTGGACTTCCACCCACTTGAGGGAGAAGTCCCATCTCATTGAGCTGCCGGCCAATCAGCGGGCCAGCAGCTCTTAGTCCCAGCAGCGCCACCAGGAGCAGTGGCCACTGCTGGGACTGCAGCCCAGCCGACCGCAGAGGAAGACATGGAGCCTGGATTTAAGATGAGTTGTGGTTGCCTCGCCGGGGGTAATCGGTCGGGCCCCGGTGAGACAAGGGTGGTCATTTGGGGGGAAGAGGGGGGTGTCCTGGGGTTGGTTGGGGAAGCAGGGGCGGCCCTCCATCGGGCACCCTGTGCCCGATTATCAGGGCCCACCCCCAGGGTGCTGAGAAGCCGCCTGCATTTCTCTGGCAGCTTTTCCCGGCTCCAGGATGCCCATTTGCCATGTGTAAAATCCGCGTGAAGGCCAGCGAAGGCTCTTTAAGTGCCAACTTAAGGGCCTTGTTTGGCCTGAGGCGGGCGGCCCGTTTTTCGCCCCCACCGCCCTACGTAAAGGGGGGTGGAAGCGGGAGCAGTTCGGGAAAGCCTTCCGGAGCCTCCCACTCCATTTTACACTACCCACCCCGCCATCATCTGGCTCATTAGGGTGGCGTAAAATTCCAGCCATTCTCATTCACTCTTTACCTGTAGCTAATACTGTTCGGCTTTGTACCATCTTTGCACTCAGATAACTCAAAGCAAAGTTAGATCCTAGACAAAGCATCTGCAATTACATTGTTGCCCAACAATGTGGATAATCTTTAAGTGATAAGCAATAGTAAACCCCATCGGAATAGTCTGGCATTCTGGTTTTTGAATTGTGCCACAAAGGCTAGGGGGTTATGATCAGTATATACTAGTGTCTCTCTGTAGTTGTGGCAGACATAGACCTCAAGATGCTTAAGAGCTAGTAATAAGCCTACGGTTTCTTTTTCCACTGTTGAATATTTTTTTTGGTGTCAATTTAGCTTTTTGGAAAAGTATCCCACCGGCCTTTCAAAGTCTGATTCATCATCTTATAACAGGATTTCACCGACCCCCAGGTCACTAGCATCAATTGCAACCTTAAAGGGCTTAGTGAAATTTGGAGCAGACAACACTGGGTCATTAATCAAAATGACTTTCACCCTCTCAAAGGATGTTTGGCACTCTCCTGACCACACTACTTTGGCTTTCTTTTTTTGTAGCAAATCCGTCAGTGGAGCAGCTAAAGTACTAAAATTTGGTAGAAACTTGTGGTAGAAACCACACATCCCCAAAAACCTCATGATTTGTCGCTTAGTCTTAGGAATAGGGAACTCTATCAATGCTTGTACTTTCTCTATTCTTGGCAACACTTGTCCTTGCCCTACTATATGCCCATGTAGCTTACTCTCACTTTTCTAAATTCACATTTGGCAAGGTTTATCTCTAAATCAGCCAATTGTAGTTGTCTAAACAGAGCTTCTAGTTGTTCCAAATGGTCCTTCCAAGTGTCACTGTAGACCAGCACATATCAAGGTAAACCACACAGTTAGGAAAACTGGCTACTACTTGGTTCATTCATCTCTGAACAGTAGCTGGGGCAATTTTTAGTCCAAAAGGCATCACTCGGCATTGGAAAACACCATCTGGTGTGACAAAGACCGATATTTCTTCAGCTCAGAGTGTTAAAGAAACCTGCCAATATCCCTTTAACAAATCCTTTTTTGTAAGAAATGTGTCACTGCCCATTCTGTCAATTCAGTCTTCCAAGCGAGGAATTGGGTAAGAATCTGCATTAACCATTCTGTAGTCTATGCAGAATCTAGTTGAACCACTAGGGATCTCCAGCTGCTTTGACTGGGTTCAGTTAGGGTTTTCCAACATGTATTGGATTTCTGCTTCCACCTGGGCCTGTTTCTCTGGACTTAAGTGATAAGGATGCTGTCTTATAGGAAAGGATTCCCTTATATCCACATCATGTATTGCTAAAGTTAACCTTGTTAGGTCTTCTCCTTGTTTGCATCTAAATATAAAAGCATAGGCCGGAATTTTACACCACCCCAAACAGCCACTTAATGGCGACTTAAGGGCCTTTGCCCGCCTCCATGTGGCTTTTACACTTGGCAAGCAGGTGTCCTGGAGCCGGGCGGGCCTGCTCATTGGGCACAGGGTGGGCTGCCCCCACTTCCCCAAACACCCCCGAGACCCAACATGTCCCCCTCTTTCCCCCAAACGACCACCCTTGCCTCGCCAGGGCCCGACCGATTACCACCGGCGAGGCAACCGAAACTTACCTGCCTTCCCGGCTCCCAGGCATCTTCTGTGCACTGCTGGGACTAAGAGCTGCCAGCCCCCTGGTTGGCTGGCAGCTCAATGAGGCGGGTCTTCCTCATAACAATAACAACGACAAATTTAATAAAGGCGAGTGCTACAAATCTCTACTCTCCTTCTTCTCCTGGTAGGCTGAATATAATATAGTGAAATATTATAAACAGGTCCTGGCTCCAATAACCTGGATTGTGCTTTTACCCGCCACTATCCAAGTGACTTGTAGCAAGTCTAGGATTTAAACAGAAAATTCTCATTACTGTATTTTGGCAACTGGTCTTATCACATGTCGTGCATGATCTTTCTCAACCTCAGAAAATGGTCGAATAAACATTTCATTAGATCTTGGCTAGGATATAAGCTGCCAATGGAGATTAACAGGGTTGAGGAAATGACAGGCTGGAAAGTTAAATAAAGAGATATGGCAGCTGCTTCTTTGCTTATGTGAAAGGCTTTTGCCCTCAGACGTTTTTGTGAGAGTGTGCTTTCAATGCTTTGGAGGTGATTGCCAAGACTTTCATAGAATGTTTCCAGCACAGAAGTAGGCCATTCAGCCTATCATGTCTGTGCCAGCTCTCGGCAAGTTCAACTCACTTAGTCCCGCTCCCCCACCTTTTCCCCATAGCCCTGCAAAATTTTTTCCCTTCAGGTAATTATCAAATTCTCTTCTGAAAGCCACAATTAAATTGCCCCCACCACACTCACAGGCCACTTTAGCTACCTTATTTTTTGTTTGTCTTTGTTCGGCACTTCCCAGCTGTCAGCCTTCTCAGCAGCATGGGAGCAGTTTATGCAGCTCGACCTTGGACTTCTAATGATGAACAAAAGGAACAGCAACACCAACAGCAGCAGGAGCAGTAACAGCCTTCTCCTCAGCCAGCTGCTGCTCGACAGGACAGAAGGGATGGTCACACAGCTTCAACTCTCAGGAGTCGATACCACCAGCGCAGGGTATAAAGTCAGAGAAAGAGCTTTCTGGACATAACTGAGCACCAATGCCTCAGGAGGCTCAGATTCTCACGTCAGGTAATTGCTGGCATTTTCAGCCTCCTGAAAGAAGACCTTTTGCCCAGTGGACAAAGTGGTCATACATTTCCAGTGGTGGTCAAGGTCACCACAACCATGAATTTCCTTTCCTCCACCTCCGTCCAGGGATCTGCTGGTGATATCTGTAGAATTTCACAAGCTGCTGTGCACAAGTACATCTCCCAGGTGACAAATGCCATGTTTGCCAGGGCTGCCACTTATGTCCACCTCATTACTGATGAGCTCAGTCAGAATGATAGGACCCTTGGACTTGCTGCTCTGGCTGAATTCTCACAGGTCCAGTGAGTCATAGATTGCACCCATGTGACATCAAAGGCACCCTCAGATCAACCAGGAGTATTCATCAATCGAAAGGGATTCCACTCCATTAATGTTCAGCTGGTGCGTTACCACTGAAAGATTATCATGCATGTCTGCTCAAGATACCCAGGAAGCTGCCATAATCCCTTCATTCAGCACCAGCCAAGTCTCCCACAGATATTCATACCTCAAAGCAGAGACAGTGGTTGACTCCTCAGAGACAAGGGCCGGAGGTGGGAGAGCTGGTAAAATATCGGCGGAAGGCATCAGGAGGGGAGCCTGATGTCTTCCCGCTGCCACGGCATATTCTGAATGGCAGGAACCTCAGTGGAGCAGCAGTTTGCTGACCGGAGGCAGGTGGCAAATTAAACCAATTAATTGGCCAATTAGCTGCCACTTCCCGCCACTGCCGGCAACTTAACAGCATTGGGAGGGGCCACCGCTGCATGGGGAGACTGCCAAACTGTGACAGCCTCTCAGTGGGTTCCTGGGAAGGGGGGGGGGGCTTCCTCCATGGCCGCTCCATGGCCCACAGAGGGGCCCCTCGGTGACAATGGCCGCTCCCGCGGCTTGGACACTGCCGCTGGAGGGATGCATCATTCTGATCACCAGGGCCTTCCTGGCTCATGAAATAAATAAACTTACCTAGCTTTCAATGGTGTCTCAACATGGAGGTGCCCACTTTTCCCGGCAGCCTCAGCAGTGGCCACCTTTATTGGTGGCGTTGCCAAGGCTGTCGGCTCTCTGATTGGGCCAACAGCTCTGAGAGGTGGGCTGCCGTCTTCAATTGGACAATGATCTTGGCAAAGGCCTCCTAATTGGTTGCCGCCATTAAAATGCTGCCCACAATCCATCTGCGTGGACCCAGGACCCACTTTGTTTTATTTATTTTATTTTATTTAGAGATACAGCACTGAAACAGGCCCTTCGGCCCACCGAGTCTGTGCCGACCATCAAATACCCATTTATACTAACCCTACAGTAATCCCATATTCCCTACCACCTACCTACACTAGGGGCAATTTACAATGGCCAATTTACCTATCACCTGCAAGTCTGAGGCTGTGGGAGGAAACTGGAGCACCCGGTGAAAACCCACGCGGTCACAGGGAGAACTTGCAAACTCCGCACAGGCAGTACCCAGAATCGAACCCGGTTCGATTTGGTTCTTGGTGGTGGGATAAAATTCAGCCCAAGGGCTACCCACTAAGGACATGGCTAATGACACCTGTGAGGACCTACCACTAACACACAGGAGAGGTACAACATAAGTCACATGAACACATGCTCATGAAGATGCAATTCTAGTGCCTGAGCAGATCTGTGGGCACCATTCAATATGCACCAGCATGATAGTGGTGTGCTGCACTTGCACAAGGTAGCATAGCAGAGAGAACTAGAGCTGCAGGACGGTGATGCATCTTCAGAGGAAGGGCAGGAAGGGGAGAAGTCACAGGAGGAGGAGCTTGAAATAAAAACAGAAAATGCTGGAGTTGCTCAGCAGGTGTGGTAACATCTGTGAAGAGAGAAACAAGAGTTAACATTTCAGGTCTGTGCCCTTTCATCAGAGCAGGAGGAACTTGATGTGGCCAAGGCACCTGCAGCCACAAATTTAGCTGCCGGGGATGCACAGGACAGCCTCATTCAGGCATATTTCAGCTTATCTGAGGCAGTGCATCCATCTGGCACACGGTGAGTCCACTGTGCCCAACCCCAGCCCTCAGCACAAAGCAATCCCACAGACAACAATCCATCCCTCTCACTGACACCCATTGTTCATCTTCTATTCTTGTCATACCATTTCCTCAACGTTGAAGGCCACTTGGCAGCTGACAGACAACAATGCGGATGACTGGACAATATAACTTTAAAATAAAGTTTATAGTGCATAAACATTGACAATAAAAGTGACAATTTAACAAACATTTAAACACCCAAGAGATTGTCCCTATGAAATTACAATGTTTTTCTCTTCCTTTTCCTACTATTCCTATGTGGTGCTACCCCTGTGGCTTCAGCAAAGCTAGAGGCAGGCTACTTGTTCCCCTGCTCTGATTGTTCAGCTGCTCATGGCGGACATCCTCTGGGTTTTGGAGCCCATGAGGGACTCATGAATCATGAGACTACCCCACCTGCACCTGTACAGCCGCAGACTCGACCATTGGAACAGGAGGCAGCATGTAGGGCTCTGACTGAGGGTGGGGTGAGCAAAGAGGATGAGGGAGATGCAGGAGCACCTTGAACAGTGTCCTCAATTCCACGTCCCCATGCTCCAACTTCCCTCTCATGATCCACCTGCACTTCCTTGTTAGCCAAGTGCTGGAGAGCACTTTGCTGTACTTTACTGAGGTGCTGAAAAGCCAAGGTGAGGCTTTCTGCCATTCTATTTAAGCTGGCTGACTGAGGGCTGAAATTTGTCAGCCGGTCGCGGGTCCCGGCGGTGGCCCCAGAAACAGGTGCTTTTGCCACATGTCACGTCTGCTGTCGGCCTACCGCAATGATGCGGCAGCCAGCCACTTAACATATTGGAGGTGAGGGGCCTATTATATTGCAGGATGGGGTGGGCTCTGAAGCACTGATTGCAGCATCAGATGACTCCAACACAGGTGCTGGCGCCATTTTTTAAGTGCTGCCAGCCCTGCTTGCCTTTCAGTGAGGCAGTGATCCTGGAGTGCTGCTGAAACCCTCTGCACCACTCTGGCTGTTGTTGCTGCATTATCAACTGCTGGACCCCCATGCACCACAATTGCTGCTGACCATCTGGATGGCGGGGGAGCGAACTGGGACCATGTCTGAAGTGAAGCTTCCCTGGAGATTCTCCCCCAGGCTGCAACGGAAAGGCATGAGGTCCTCTTTCCAAGAAGAGATCCTCCCACCTGACCAAACAAGCCAAGGTAGAGATCGCAGAGGAGGTCAGCAACTGTGGGGTCACCCCCTCGGAACTGAGTCCAGTGTCACAAGAGAGTCAATGATCTCTTTCACTCCACCAAGGTGAGTCCTCTATACCTCTCTCTTCTTTGGGGCTTGCATGTGGCTACGTGGGTGGAGTGCTACATGGGGAGGGAGTGACCACAAAGGGGATGATAAGGGAGTTAGGCCTCACCACACTCTGGCAGATGATTGGCTGCATCTTGGCAACAGGTTGCCTTCTTTCACATCTCATAGCCATTATGTCTCCTGATATTGGACACAGGGTGGAGCCATATTGGAAACCCTATCAGGGGATGAGGGGCTGCTAAAAGCATAACTGTACTGTTGCTTCTTCTGCAAAGTCTAATTCTGTTCCTCTATCCACTTGCAGGCAAAAGGGGCACATAACACTAGGAAGACCTCGAGGAGTGGTGAAGGAATCCCTGATGTGCATCCTCTAATGTCAGCTGAGGAGGCCGTTCTGGAGCTAGTGTGGGCCCAGGGCGGCCGTTCAATCGCAGACTGTGAGACAGGAGTGTCTGCACAAAAGAGTGAGGAGACATTGTGTTCATGTGACCTCGACCACACTTCTGGAGATTCACATCATGCATGGTTGTCATGACAAGATCTGAACAACCTATCCACAAATGTTCATGTTCTCTCATGCAGGTTGTCCTCCGCTGCTGCTGCAAAAGGGGGCCTGCCGCGACCTCTGAGGAGGAGGAGGAGGAGGAGCAGTCAGACGATGCACTGTTACACCATTCTAGTCACCTTCCACCAGCACAGATACTTTCACATCGGTGGATATTCACTCAGGCTTAGATTCAGGGTCAGAAGCTGGTGAGAGAACCACACACACACCCTTGAGCAGCTGATGGAGGCTGTTACAGTCGATGTCTCCGACAGTCAGAGGACTTTGGGTGGCCAGACCCATGCTGAGCCCCCAGCTGATGATAAGCCTGTGGCGTCAGCAGCATAGAACATGCTGGATTTGAAGAGGGAGGTAAGGCCACATCTGGCAGAGCTGCCAGAGGACATGCACAGCCATGAGTGGATAATGGAGGCACCCATCCAATGCCATGAGTGCTGCCATGTCTCAGGCATGTGAGTGCATGGCTTCCTCCATCAAGAGGTTCGTGACACTCATGGAGAGCCAGATCCCACAAATACACACAGACCTGCACACCATCGCCTTGGCCATGAGCTCAACTCAACAGTGGCAAGGCGAGAGAAGGACGAGGTGCCTGGAGTCTTCTACAGATCCCCGTCTTTCTATGGTCAGCAAGGAGGTTCAAGTGAGCCTTGAAAGGGAGGAGGAGAGGCTGACATACACATCTGGGGGCTCGCCTTAGGGCGCTCTGAGTGTGGACACCGGCTCCTCAGCCCCTCCGCCAGTGAGTTCAGTTCCAGTAGCCACAATGATTGAGGAAGCCCCTGCACCTGTGCAGGAATCCTTTAGCCAGCCAGGGCCCTCCAGGCCTCAGGCAACCAGAGGACGCCGGCAGAATTCATCCCAAGCCAAGGGACAGCTTGATAGCAGCCTGCCTTCATCTCAGCTGCCAGTGCAGGGGTCAAAGTGTGTAGAAGCAAATGAAAATGTATAAAGAAGAGCACCTAGAAGTCGAAGTCCCGTCTTCACATTGAGGATACACTCCATCATGTTGTGTGGCACTACCACCGTGCTAAATGGGATGGATTGCAAACAGATATAGCAATGCAAAACTGGGCATCCATGAGGTGTTGTGGGCCATCAGCAGCAGCAGAATTGTATTCAACCACAATCTGTAACCTCATGGCCTGGCATATCCCCCACTCTACCATTACCATCAAGCCAGGAGATTAACCCTGGTTCAATGAAGAGTGCAGGAGAGCATGCCAGGAGCAGCACCAGGCATATCTCAAAATGAGGTGTCAACCTGGTGAAGCTACAAACTAGGACTACTTGCATGCCAAACAATGTAAGTAGCATGCGATAGACAAAGCTAAGCGATCCCACAACCAACGGATCAGATCTAAGCTCGTGAATGGTGGTGGACAATTAAACAACTAACTGGAGGAGGTGGCTCCACAAATATCCTCATCCTCAATGATGGGGGAGCTCAGCACATCAGAGCGAAAGATAAGGCATTTGCAACAAGCTTCAGCCAGAAGTGCCGAGTGGATGATTTATCTCGGCCTCCTCCTGAGGTCCCCAGCATCACAGATGCCAGTCTTCAGTTAATTCGATTCAAACCACGTGATATCAAGAAATGATTGAAGGCACTGGATACTGCAAAGGCTATGGGCCCTGGCAACATTCCAGCAATAGTACTGAAGACCTGTGGTTCAGAACTAGCTGCACCCCTTAACCAAGCTGTTCCAGTACAGCTACGGCATTGGCATCTACCCGGCAATGTGGAAAATTGCCCAGGTATGTCCTGTACACAAAAAGCTGGACAAATCCAACCCGGCCAATTGCCGCCCCATCAATCTAATATCGATCATCAGTAAAGTGATAGAAGGTGTTGTCGACAGTGCTATCAAGCGACACTTGCTCAGCAATAACCTGCTCAGTTTGGGTTCTGCCAGGGCCACTCACCTTATTACAGCCTTGGTTCAAACATGGACAAAAAAGCTGAACTCCAGAGGTGAGGTGAGAGTGACTGCCATTGACATCGAGGCAGCATTTGACCGAGAGTGCATCAAGGAGCCCCAGTAAAACTGGAGTCAATGGGAATCAGGGGGAAAACTCTCCGCTGGTTGGAGTCATACATGGCGCAAAGGAGGATGGTTGTGGTTGTTGAAGGTTAATCATCTCAGCTCCAAGACAGCACTGCAGGAGTTCCTCAGGGTAGTGTATTAGGCCCAATTATCATCAGCTGCTTCATGAATGGCCTTCCTTCAATCATAAGGTCAGAAGTGGGGATGCTCGCTGATGATTGCACAATGTTCAGCACCATTCACAACTCCTGATACTGAGTAGAAATGCAGCAAGACTTGGACAATATTCAGTCTTGGGCTAATAAGTGGCAAGTAACATTCGCGCCACAGAAGTGCCAGGCAATGACCATCTCCAACAAGAGAGAATCTAACCATCTCCCCTTGACATTCAATGACATTACGATTGCTGAATCCCCCACTATCAACATCCTGGGGGTTACCATTGACCAGAAACTGAACTGGAGTAGCCATATAAATACCATGGTTACAAGAGCAGGTCAGAGGCTAGGAATTCTGCTGCAAGTAACTCACCTCCTGACTCCCCAAAGTTTGTTCACCATCTACAATCCACTTTTCTGGATGGGTGCAGCTCCAATAACACTCAAGAAGCTTAACACCATCCAGGACAAAGCAGCCTGCTTGATTGACACCCCATGCACCACATTAAACATTCACTCCCTTCACCACTGACGCACAGTGGCAGCAGTGTGTATTATCTTCAAAATGCACTGCAGCAATGCACTAAGGCTCCTTCGACAGCACCATCCAAACCCGCGACCTCTACCAACTAGAAGGACGAGGGCAGCAGATGCATGGGAACACCACCACCTGCAAGTTCCCCTCCAAGACGCACACCATCCTGACTTGGAACTATATCACTGTTCCTTCACTGTTCCTGGGTCAAAATCCTGGAAATCCCTTCCTAACAGTACTGTGGGTGTATCTACCCCAAACGGATAGCAGTGGTTCAAGAAGGCGGCTCACCACCACCTTCTCAAGGCAATTAGGGATGGGCAATAAATGCTGTCCTAGCCAGTGACCGCCCACATCCCATGAATGAATAAAAAAAACCTAGACACACTTGGGACTTCACAGGTACATTAATTTTGGCTTTTGTGTTGTTTTCTGCAACTGGTGTCATAAATAGAGTTCACATTCATTGTTGTAAAATGCTCATTCTTTCGTGCCTGAATTGGGAGATGCTGCCTTCACCCTCGTTCCTTCAATGGGCTGTCAGTGTAGGCACAGTCCATTTTTGGTAAGCATCCCAGAGCACGTGGTGAAGCTGGGCGCTAGGCACAGAATCGAGATAGAAAGGAGGTGACAGGCGGAATACAGTGAGGTGAGTCTTTATTGAGTTTATCTTGAGAGGCCATCATGGTGGCAGGAATTGGATATGTATGAGATTGTCTCTTGCCTATCGTGCATGTCACTCAATGGCCTGGTCTCCAGTGCAAACGAATCAATATCCAGTGCTGCCTGCTCAGTAACCTCCTCCACATCCTCCTTGTTGGATGAGGACTAGCGATCTATCATATCCTCTTGATGCAAGGTCTCCCCATTCTGCTGTGCTAGATTGTGCAGAGCACAACAGACCATCACGATATGTGAGACCCTCAATGGGGCATATTGCAGGGCTCCACTAGTTCGATCCAGGCACCAGAAACTCATCTTCAGCAGCCCAATGGCCTGCTCGACGGTCACTCGAGTGGAGCTGTGGCTAGTGTTGAACCTCTCCTCTGCTGCAGTGCGAGGGTTCCTCACAGGCGTCAGTAGCTATGTCTTCAATGGGTAGCCCTTGGCCCCGAAAATCCATCCCTGAAGGTGAGCAGCAGGCCTTAAAGGCTGTGGCATTGGGGACTATCAAATTAGGCATCGTGGCAGCTTCCAGGGAAGCAGGCGCACATCTGCAGGAAATGCTTTCAGTTGTCACAGACCAGTTGCACGTTGATGGAATGGAAGCCCTTCCTGTTGATGAAGGCGGCTGGCTGCTCAGTGGGACCATAGATGGCTACACGCGTGCAGTCGCTGACACCTTGCACCTGGGGGAATCCAACGATGGCTCCAAAGCCGATGCCCCTCTCCGTGTGACTGTCAGATTCCGTCCGGTAGTGCACAAGGAACAGGGCATTGTTCACCTCTTTGATGCAGCAGTGGGCTGCTACCTGAGAGATCCCACACATATCTCCGGTGTATCCTTGGAAAGAGCCAGACGTGTAGAAGTTGAGTGTCATGTTGATCTTCAGGGCCACGGGCATTGGGTGTTCACCTCTGGTGAGGCCGCACCTGGAGTATTGCGTGCAGTTCTGGTCACCGCATTATAGGAAGGATGTCGAAGCTTTGGAAAGGGTGCAGAGGAGATTTACTAGGATGTTGCCTGGTATGGAAGGAAGGTCTTACGAGGAAAGGCTGAGGGACTTGGGGTTGTTTTCGTTAGAGAGAAGGAGGAGGAGAGGTGACTTAATAGAGACATACAAGATAATCAGAGGGTTAGATAGGGTGGATAGTGAGAGTCTTTTTCCTCGGATGAGGATGGCAAACACGAGGGGACATAGCTTTAAGTTGAGGGGTGAAAGATATAGGACAGATGTCAGAGGTAGTTTCTTTACGCAGAGAGTAGTAGGGGCGTGGAACGCCCTGCCTGCAACAGTAGTAGACTCGCCAACTTTAAGGGCATTTAAGTGGTCATTGGATAGACATATGGATGTAAATGGAATAGTGTAGGTCAGATGATCGGCGCAACATCGAGGGCCGAAGGGCCTGTACTGCGCTGTAATATTCTAATTCTAATTCTAATTCTAAAAAAAGCCCGTGGGTCGCAACTCATCCTGCAGCGTGGCGTGTAAGTCAGTGACGGCCTCCCTGGAGAACCACAGTCCTCACTGATGCTGCTGCTTGGACATTTGGAGGTAGCTGAGTTGAGTCTGGTACATATTCTGGCATGGATAGGCCCTTCTTGGCATAGCCAGCTGCTGCCACTCTCCTCTTGGAGTTTCACGGGCTGGTGCAGCTACATCCAGGCCCTGCCCCAGTCTGAGCCGTTGCTCAGGGTGACAACAAAGATGGGTATATGAGACCCATGCCATCTGATCAGTGCACCTCCAAAGTGCTGTCCTTGCAGAGATGAACTTGCCAAGGCACCTTCCCCTTTACTACTCCCCTCAGAATACACATTAATGCCCCACAGTGTCCACCCCTGCAAACAGCCCAGCACCCGATACTGTGCCCACCAGGCCCTTGCACCCAACAATGAGGCTCATGGACCCTTGCACCCAAGATACTGCCCAATCGTTTAACACCTCAGCTGGACCTCTGGAAGACCTGGCAGTGCAGGATCACCGTGCTCTACAGTCTCATCCTCCTCCTCTGAAGATGGGTGTCACTCCTCCTCATCTTCCTCAAAGTCCACACCTCTCTGGAGGACCATGTTGTGAATAGCACAGTATATTACCACAATGCAAGAAACCTATGATGCAGGTAATGGAGGGCACCACCCCCCCACTACCAACAGGTCAAGGCAACAGAACTGTATCTCCAGGAGTTCGATAGCCTGCTGTGTGCTCCCCCTTGTGCTGAGATGGCAGCAGCTGTAGTGATTCTGTCCCTCTGTTGTAGGGTTGTGCACAGATGTCAGCAGTCATTTCTTTGATGGATAACCCTTGTTGCCTAGAAGCCATCCGCATAGTTTTGCTGGTGGCATGAAGAGCCACAGCACCTGAAATTACCTGTATCGTGGCAACTGTCAGGAAACCTTGCACACAACTGCAGAAAATGCTTGTGGTGGTCGCACACTGGCTGAGTGGAATCCCTTCCTTTGATAAATGCCCTGGCTGCTCCCTCGGCACCTTGATGGCCACATTGGTGCAATTGATCACACTCTGCACCTGAGAGAATCCTGCCATAGAGCCAAAGCCCATGGCCCTCTGTACCTGAGTGACCCCATCAGTCAGGAGGTCAATGTGCTCTGATGCCCTCTCATACAGGGCATTCGTCACCTGCCTGATTCTATGATGAGTGGCTGCTTGTGAAATGCCACATAGGTCCACTGCCAGCCCTTGAAACAGAGGCAAAGAAGATGAAGGCCATTGTCACTTTCACAGCTACTGGCAGGGTGTGCCCATGTAACCAGTGAGGCCTGAGGTTCTCCTCCACGAGGGCACACAATTCACCGGCACTGCTTCTCCAATATGTCCAGGAAGCCAAGTCTTTGGGGGTACCTTCCCCTTTACTGCCCCTCAGGCATCACCTCTGCTTCCCTCTGCACCAACGGGCTGCAAGTGTTGTGGGCGCAGCTGCTCCTTATTAATACTCATCGCCACCTCAGAGTAGCCGAGACCCATGTCCAGGGATGGCCTCACATGCCACCAGTTGCACAGAAACAACTGTCTGGACCCCCATGCTGTGTCCTGCTGAGCCCTGCAGGTGCACTCCCCCACAATTTTCCCAGTGCTTTCACCTGAAACACTCAGCGAGCTCTGCTCATGCAATAGCCACAGTACTCCTCTGCTTATTTCACCATTCACTGAGTGTCACGAATGGCTCTGCTTCTCCAACTTGCTCCCTGCTGTACAGCCACCTCACCTCCTTGGACAGGCTGCTGACCCAGTGTGTTTCCCATGCATCACTTTGAAAAACTAAATGAGCCCTGCAAAAAGCTCTCAAGTAGCTACTTAACTGCCTCAATTGATTACCTGCCACTTTCGGGTGGATCTCCGCGACCTTATAGTGGATGCCTCCACCAAAATCAATTGGAGGTGGGAACATGTCAGGAAACCAGTGTGCAGCTCAGAGCCACAATCTTCCCGGCAAGCCTCAGGATGAAAATTCAGCCCAACTTTTCAGGTTGATTTACATCGGACAATCTAACAATGTGTTTTATGAAATAAACAGAAAATACTAGAAATAGTTGGTCTGGCAGCATCTGCGGAGAGAGAACAACAGAGTTAAAGTTTGAGTCTGTGACCTTTCATCAGTTTGTTTCATGACCAGGGGTCGGCAACATGTCCGTACACAGCCACCAGTGTTCATGGCAAAAATTTTGAGGTCTGTGATAATTTTAAATGTCTTGCTCCAAGCCTTTAAACGTGTATTTTAAAACACAAGTCTAAAGGCTTGGATCAAGGCATTTATAATTATCAGGAGCGAGAGTATTTACAAAGGATCGGGGCATTGGGCTAGTTCCTACAGCTCACCAAAGTTTTGTATCTGGCCCTTCAATCAAAAGTGTGAATGGTTTGCCTGCATGTGGACCTCCATTGAATCAGAGCATGGAGGAAGCAGGACTTGCTGGGAAGAGTAGAACTCTTCCCTGTCCATGTCTGACCTGCAGAGTCAGACCGCGAGAGTGTTGGTGTGAGTAGAACAGATAGGATAGCACACAGGAAAGCAATGATAGAATTGGAAAGGCAAGACTGCTTTGAGCTAGACCAAGCTTTTTTTTAGGCAGACAGTTTACTTTCTCAGCTCTCCAAAGGTCCTGGTTTCTGTCAAAGTGTGGGGCCGGTGCTGAGCGGCAATGTGTTTCTGCTCTTGGTGCATAGTGGTGGGGGGAGAGAGAGGAGAGAGCGAGATTGGGAAGAGAGGAGAGAGGGAGGTAAGAGAGAGGGGGGGAAGAGGCGGAGGGAGAGAGGAGGGACAGGGAGGGGAGGAGGAGGGACGGGGAGGGGAAGAGGGGGGACAGGGGAGGGGAAGAGGAGGGACAGGGGAGGGGAGAGGGGTGGGGAGAAGAGAGGCGAGGATAAAGGGGAGGGAGGGGAGAGAGAGGGAGAGAATGGGGAGAGAGGGAAAGAGTGGGGAGAGAGTGGGGTAAGAGTGAGGAGAGGAGAGAGAGGGGGAGAGAGGGGGGAGAGAGTGGGAAGAGGCAGAGAGAGTGGGGAGAGGGGGAGAGAGATGGAGGGGGGAGAGGGGGAGAGAGAAAGAGGGGGGAGGGTGGAGAGGGGGAGAGAGACAGAGGGGGGAGAGGGGGAGAGAGATGGAGGGGGGAGAGGGGGAGAGAGACGGAGAGGGGAGGGGGAGAGAGATGGAGGGGGGAGAGGGGGAGAGAGACAGAGGGGGGAGGGGGAGAGAGACAGAGGGGGGAGGGGGAGGGGGGAGAGAGACGGAGGGGGGAGAGGGGGAGAGAGATGGAGGGGGGAGAGGGGGAGAGAGATGGAGGGGGGAGAGGGTGAGAGAGACGGAGGGGGGAGAGGGGGGGAGAGATGGAGGGGGAGAGAGACAGAGGAGGGAGAGAGACGGAGGGGGGGAGAGGAGAGAGATGGAGGGTGGGATGGGGAGAGAGACGGGGAGGGGGGAGAGGGGAGAGAGATGGGGGGAGGGGGAGAGAGACGGGGAGAGGGGGAGAGGGGGAGAGAGACGGGGAGGGGGAGAGGGGGAGAGAGATGGGGAGGGGGGAGAGGGGGAGAGAGACGGGGAGGGGGAGAGGGATGGGGAGGGGGAGGGGGAAGAGGGGGAGAGAGATGGGGTGGGGGGAGATGGGGAGAGAGACGGAGGGGGAGGGGGAGAGAGACAGAGGGGAGGGGGCGAGAGACGGGGGAGGGGGAGAGAGATGGAGGGGGGGAGGGGGAGAGAGACGGAGGGGAGGTGGAGAGAGACGGAGGGAGCAGGGGGGAGGGGGAGAGAGACGGAGGGAGGGAGAGAGAGACGGAGGGGGGAGAGGGGGAGAGAGACGGAGGGGGGAGAGGTGGAGAGAGACGGAGGGGGAAAGGAGGGAGGAGGGAGGTGTTAGTGGAAGAGGGGGGAGGGAAGGGGAGAGAGAGAGAGGGAGGCAGGGGGAGAGAGAGAGAGAGGGTGAGGTGAGAGAGAGGGGAGGGAGGGGGAGTGAGGAAAAGTGAGGGGGGAGATTGAGGGAGAGAGGGGGAGGGGGAGATAGAAAGTGAGATTGATTGGGAGATTGAGGGAGAGAGGGGGGAGGTTGGGGGACAGAGGGGGAGAGTGGGGGTGAGGGAACGGGAGAGGGGGAATGGCAGGGGGAGGGGTCAGGGAAAAGAGGGTGGAGAGGGAGGGGGAAGATGAGGCAGGGTGAGAGGGCATACATTGGCAGAGTGGGGGGTAGAGGGGAGGGACACGGGGGGGAGATATGGACACAGAGGGGAGAGGGTGGGGGGAAAGGGATGGGGATATAGATAAATAGAGATCAAGATCACTCCTGACAGATAGACATCTATCCAAATTCTCTGCATTGCTTATCAAGCATGAGGGCAGACATTGACTACTTGCGCAAGCTAAAACAATGCCAGGTATCTCACTAAATGGGGAGAAATCGGGCTGTGTTTTGATGGTATTAGGTTGGCTATACACTTTATATACAGATTAATTGTACCCATGTCAGTGGCTGAGTCAATTTTGTCAAATGTCCATGGTGCAACATGTTGGTGCCTATCCATATGTATGACTCTTTTAAAATATATTTTAAAAATCAATTTTAAGCTTCCTACGGGTTTTTGTACTGTGCTTTACAATTTTGCATTAGTCTTATTTTTCAATTTGTTTTACAGAAGAAACGGTGCGCACATTTCCGAACGCCGAAACTGTGTATGGGTTAGGTACGTGTGGCTGGCGTTGGGTAATGGGTCCTGAAGGCGAGCACCGGCCAGCTATGTGAAAGCGCCCTATCGGCTGCATGGGGGTTGCGATCAGGCGCTGCGGCAGGCGGCCAGCGGAGGGGGGGTCCTTCCAGTGGATCTCTCTGGAACATTTCTTCCGCGCTGTCAGTTCCGGAGTTTTACATCCACGTCATGTGCGCAAGTGTGCGGGCTTTCGGTGATTATTGTCATTTTGAGTCGGCTGCTTCATGCATCAAAAAGTTTTCGATTGAGATTGCCGGTGACTTGGGTGGGGGGGAAATAAAAGCCGGCGGAAGATGTCGGGGCCTGTGGATCCGGACGAGCCTTACGATTTTCTGTTTAAAGTCGTTCTGATTGGAGATGCCGGCGTCGGGAAAACTTGCGTCGTCCAGCGGTTCAAATCGGGAATTTTCGTGGAGAAACAGGGCAACACGATCGGGGTGGACTTTACAATGAAAACGTTAGAGATTCAGGGCAAGCGGGTGAAAGTAAGTGCGCAGCTGCCGACAGCCGCTTTATTCCCTCAGCAAACTTCTCATCCTTGAAGCCTCTCTTACTCCAGCAGTTGATGGTTTTCCTGCTTATCTTACGCTTGCTGTATTCCAGGCTCATCCGTCAAGTATATTCCAAGTCCTGGGTCGAGCACGGTTTTGCATTTTTGCTTTATTTTTTTTGTGGGGTGGGCAACAGGAATCTGGTTTAACTTTTCATATTGTTGCGGGAATCTCACGCAACTGGGTTTGTTAAATGGGTTTTGTTCAAATCTAGCATTATTTCTAACAAAAGACGTAACGTGCTACAAACCCCGACAGTCAAGCATGAGTCACTTTGCACTTTTGACTAAAGCATTGACAAAACAAGCCTTTCACTTCTTTGTGCCACTTTAAACTTTTGTCTCCAGAGAGGAAATGAAATGTGTTTTACGTTAGGCTGTGAGACACCCAAAGTGGCAGGAAAAGATACGATTTTTTTTAAAGCTCATCTCAAACAGGAAATAGAAAGTTGGCAGTCTATCTCGATACATAATATAAATTTAAATATATTAAAGTGTTAGTGCGGAGTCCATCAAACTGTATCTAGCTCGTGATCATTGCGAGGATTCACCTGCTCTCCTTCCCTCAAAGACCTGCAGCAGTTTGGCAGCATAGTATTAGCCGGAAGGAAAACTAACAAGTAAAAGTTGCATACTCAGATGGTTAATACACGCAGGTTATTGAATAAATAATTTAGATTAGGAAATGTAAACTGTCCATTGTGAAGTTTTCAAACAAAACTTATTTTACATGTTGCAAAAATGTCTTCAGATTGGTTTATTAAAATTGCATTTTGTTTAGATCCATGTTCTTTACACACATCAACAATGTCTGAGAAAGGGGCAGGTGATCAGTTTCCAGACCTCTTCTGGCAACCCTTTTCATTTTTTTAAAAAGAAATCAGAATTTTATTTTCACATTTAAAAAAAAAATCAGAACTTAAAATCAGTTCAATTATGCTTTAAGTTTGAATTGGATATTGATGTAGTATAATCATCTCTGGCTTCAGTATGACAAAACAAACATGACCTTGGACTCATTTCATTTAATATGCCATAAATACAGTGACAGCTGAATTCCCATGCTATGATACTTGAGCTATCTGTGACATTGCAATTATTGGTGTCTTCAACTTTCCCCCACCTAAATGACCAGCATTTGTGTCGTGCAACAACTTGCATTTATACAGAGCCTTTAATGTAGGAGAACATGCGGAGGAGAAAATCAAGGCATTGGTGGACTGAGAGCTATTGTAGGTTGGCAAGCATATGGGTGATGGGTAAGTGAGACTTGCTGTGCGTAAGGAAATGGGCAGCAGAGTAATGGATGAGCTCATGTTTATGGAGGGTGAAAAATGGGAGACCAGTCAGGAGAGCATTGAAATAGTCAAGTCTGGAGGTAACAAAAGTATAGATAAGTGTTTCAGTTACAAGAATGCAATGCAGTGGGATTTCTATAAAATAAAAATTGGCACATTTTGAATGATATTAAAAACTAAGTCTTGGTTGTGGGACAAAGTCTTGCATTTATATAGTGCCTTTCATGACCACAGGGTGTCCCAAAGCACTTTACAGCCAATGAAGTACCTTTTGAAGTGTAGTCATTGTTGTAATGTAGGAAACGCAGCAGCCAATTTGCACACAGCAAGTTCTCACAAACAGAGATGTGATCATGACCATGTAATCAGTTTTTGTGATGTTTGAGGGATAAATAATGGCCAGGGCCATGGGGATAACCCCTGTTCTTTTTTGACATAGTGCCATGAGATCTTTTTATGCCCACCTGAGAGGGCAGATGGGGCCTCGGTTTAACGTTTCAACCGAAAGACGGCACCTCTGACAGTGCAGCACTCCCTCAGTACTGCACTAGAGTGTTAGCCTTGAGTTTTGTGCTCAAGTCCTGGAGTGGGACTTGAACCCACAACATTTTGACTTAAGAGGCAAGAGTGCTATCAGCTAAACCACAACTGAGACACAAACCATAAATGTGTTTTCAAATCACCTGAATTTGCCCCCCCTCCCCTTGCTGTAATGCTTTTTAAAGTATATATTATCCTTTATGTAAGTCATAAAACTTGCTCTGATAGCAAGTCCTGGGGGCGGCGCAGTGGTTAGCACCGCAGCCTCACAGCTCCAGGGACCCGGGTTCGATTCCGGGTACTGCCTGTGTGGAGTTTGCAAGTTCTCCCTGTGTCTGCGTGGGTTTTCTCCGGGTGCTCCGGTTTCCTCCCACAAGCCAAAAGACTTGCAGGTTGATAGGTAAATTGGCCATTATAAATTGTCACTAGTATATGTAGGTGATAGGGATAGGTGGGGATGTTTGTTGGGAATATGGGATTAGTGTAGGATTAGTATAAATGGGTGGTTGATGTTCGGCACAGACTCGGTGGGCCGAAGGGCCTGTTTCAGTGCTGTATCTCTAATCTAATCTAATCAAATGCCAATCCAACACACCATTAATTATTTGGGAAGAACAGTTACTAAAAGAGAAATAACTCAGACAAATGCAATAATAATGGCAAACAAATTAGTTCAGAGTCTTGAACCAACAATTACATCTGTGTTTCATCATCCTTTGTCAAGATATGAAGAATTTAAATGGGTCTCATTTCCGCTTTGTGCCCAAACTAACCGAGCCTATGTTGAGCAATGATGTTTCTTATTTCTTGTTTTTCATTATTGTTCATGTGTTTTCCCATTGCAGTTGCAGATATGGGACACGGCTGGACAAGAACGATTTAGGACAATTACACAAAGTTATTATCGAAGTGCTAATGGTGCGATTATTGCTTATGACATTAGCAAAAGGGGATCTTTTGAATCTGTGCCACGGTGGATAGAAGATGTGAAGAAGTATGCAGGTTCAAACATTGTGCAATTATTAATTGGTAGGTTTTCTCTCAAAGTTTAAATTGAAAGTGCATAGGTACAGAGTCATGTAAATACTCACTACCTTGGCTGGGAACAAAATATTATCATCAATAGCTGCAGCATTTCCCATGAATGCAGCAGCATTTCTCCACAATTAAATGAATTCCCATCTTAACTGAAGTGTCAGACCAGCAGCAGTGATAAATTTTCTTTGCCCTTACAATGTGTGGTGCAGGTATGTTCAGATGTTGCCCCTTTCTGAAAGTGCATGAATGTGTATCTTCTACTTTTTGTTTCCTCATTTTAAATGTTGCTTGATGAGAGAACTATATGAGGAGACTGCCTGCTGGATGTCGGTGTCTGCCTCTGAGGGTGCAAGGTATCCAGTGCCTCCCTGGCTGTGAAAATGCAGTAGTGACTGTCTGGGCCTGCACACTTTTTTGTGCATGAGAGTTGGGATGGTCCATCCTTGCTTTGCCAATTTCTGGGTAGAAATGAATAAGGAGGCAAGAAATGAAAGCAATGGATATAGTAGCAATGAACTTGGGGAGACCACCAAGCTTCCCCTCCCTTACTTTCTCTATTTCCTCCATGCCCAAAATCTCCAGTGAACCCATGTCTTTCTGCAGTTAGAAGCAGCTGCCATTGACTATCTGCAGCCTTCTGAAGACTGGGACATATATTTTTTTTAAATGATGAAGGAAGATGCCCCAGTGCCCACTAAGTGAATGTGTAAATCTTGTGTGGAGTTTATTTCCCTCATTTAAAGGGCCACAGGGCAAAACACCTTATCCTACCTGCAATGCTGGGTGCCCTAGAGAAAAATGGGAATGCTCTCATGCATTTGGAAAGTGCATGAGTAGTTGACAGAATGCTGTTAATTGTCTAAGACAGATTAACAAGTTTACAATGAAGTGATATTAAGGTGTGTTATAAGGCAGCCTTTGAAAAGGCAACAAAATGTCAGCAGCATTTAGCAACCTGCCTGAGACCAGCAAATTTCTTCCTGACCTGTCCCAGGCTCTGAGCACCTGACATTTACATTCACCCTTTCAGTCGCTTCCATCCCTGCAGTCCTGACACTGAGCCACACTCCGCTCCAAAAGGAACAACCGTTACTTGCAGGACCTCCTGCAGCAGCATACAAAGAACAAAGATAATTACAGCACAGGAACAGGCCCTTCGGCCCTCCAAGCCTGCGCCGATCCAGATCCTCTCTCTAAACATGTCGCCTATTTTCTAAGGTTCTGTATCTCTTTTCTTCCTGCCCATTCATGTATCTGTCTAGATACATCTTAAAAGACTCCATCGTGCCCGCATCTACCACCTCCGCTGGCAATGCGTTCCAGGTGCCCACCACCCTCTGCGTAAAGAACTTTCCACGCATATCCCCCCTAAACTTTTCCCCTTTCACTTTGAACTCGTGTCCTCTAGTAATTGTAACCCCCACTCTGGGGAAAAAGCCTCTTGCTATCCACCCTGTCTATACCTCTCATGATTTTGTACACCTCAATCAGGTCCCCCCTCAACCTCCGTCTTTCTAATGAAAATAATCCTAATCTGCTCAACCTCTCTTCATAGCTAGCGCCCTCCATACCAGGCAACATCCTGGTGAACCTCCTCTGCACCCTCTCCAAAGCATCCACATCCTTTTGATAATGTGGCGACCAGAACTGTACGCAGTATTCCAAATGTGGCCGAACCAAAGTCCTATACAACTGTAACATGACCTGCCAACTCTTGTACTCAATGCCCCGTCCGATGAAGGAAAGCATGCCGTATGCCTTCTTGACCACTCTATTTACCTGCGTTGCCACCTTCAGGGAACAGTGGACCTGAACACCCAAATCTCTCTGGACATCAATTTTCCCCAGGACTTTTCCATTTACTGTATAGTTCACTCTTGAATTGGATCTTCCAAAATGCATCACCTCGCATTTGCCCTGATTGAACTCCATCTGCCATTTCTCTGCCCAACTCTCCAATCTATTTATATTCTGCTGTATTCTCTGACAGTCCCCTTCACTATCTGCTACTCCACCAATCTTAGTGTCGTCTGCAAACTTGCTAATCAGTCCACCTATACTTTCCTCCAAATCATTAATGTATATCACAAACAACAGTGGTCCCAGCACGGATCCCTGTGGAACACCACTGGTCACACGTCTCCATTTTGAGAAACTCCCTTCTACTGCTACTCTCTGTCTCCTGTTGCCCAGCCAGTTCTTTATCCATCTAGCTAGTACACCTTGGACCCCAAGCGCCTTCACTTTCTCCATCAGCCTGCCATGGGGAACCTTGAAAGCTGCTTGACTAAATTGCCTTTTTAGAGTCATACAGCACTGAAACAGGCCCTACGGCCCACTGAGTCTGTGCCGACTATCAGCCACCCATTTATACTAATCCTACATTAATCCCATATTCCCTACCACATCCCCACCTTCCCTCAATTCTCCTACCACCTACCTAAACTAGGGACAATTTACAATGGCCAATTTATCTGTCAACCTGCAAATCTTTGGCTGTGGGCGGAAACCCACATGGTCACAGGGAGAACTTGCAAACTCCGCACAGGCAGTACCCAGAACTGAACCCGGGTCACTGGAGCTGTGAGGCTGTGGTGCTAACCACTGCGCCACTTTGCTGCCCCTTTGGTATTAGTACCACAACAATCCCTTTGTTTCTTGATTAAATGGTGGTCTTGTAATTAATCCTAGGTATCCTTTTATCTCCATTCTTGTTGACAGTTATTAGTTTTGAAAAACTTCCTTCAGAGATGTCTAGGACGAACTATAGAAGTGTAGAAACTTTAGCTATTAATCGACAGCATTAAATATGTACACAGCCAACAGTATAATGTGTGTATCAGTGATGTAATCAACTGGGAGAGCCTGGAATATGGATTGAAACTCATCTGTACTGGGCTTCTGTCCTGTTTAGATTTTACCTTTTAATTTCAATTAGAAAAGCTTGTGATCAGATCTTCAGCCAGCACCTCTTACACCAAAGGGGCATGGCGGGGGTGAGTCTCTTTGAAGTCTTCTGAAATCTTTACTAATTCTAGAGGGTATTGATGACCTTCTCTAGTCGGACCTCCGCCCATTTGGACCTCAGCTGCTGCTGATGTGAACTTGCAGGTGCTGTGGCCTGTCCTGCTTTTGTAAATGATCCTGTCCCCAGGATTTGAGATGGAATATCCAGCCTTGGGTGGCTGGGGGTTTCTCTCTTGGTCAATTAGTTATGTTTTCGGAGAGAGAACTCATTGAATTACATAATTTTAATGGACAGATAGACTGGTGATGTGCACTTACAATTTCCTACAGTGTGTTCTATGTGAGCCGCTTGCAGCATGGAATCGGCCCTGTAGTGAGAAGGCAGTTAGATGGAGATTGATCTATGTAAAAGGGGCAGGCTTGTTTGGCCTCATGGACTTTTCTTGTTTCTAAAAGTCTTTTGGGGTAGATTTTCTTTTTTCTTGCACCTGGGAAATATCCCATTCCCAGGTGCTGTAAAGAGGAAGGACACCTGGACTGCCCTAGGATTTTGGGGGCTTTCCAAAATTGACAAGAGCTGTGTCAGCACCTGGGGTAGGCTCAGGCCCAATACATGTGAGGTAGGAAAGGTCACTTCCAGACCTCTTACTTCATTTTCTTGTTGCTGCAACCATGGGACGGCCAAAGAGGTATGCTAATGCAGTAGCATTTGGTCTATGGTTCCCAGCAGCAACCTAAAAATCTAAGGTATGGCAATGAGAGAAAATTATTTTCATCTCCCATCATGATCAATAGGGCCTTAGGCCCTTGTGGCTGCTGTTTTCCAGTAGGATCCCCAAGGCTTGAGTCTGGTATACATTGCACCTGTCATGTCCAGTGTGGTCTTAGAGACATTCTTGCCTCTAAATCTGGACTTCTGGTATTAATCTCCTTTTTTAAAAAAGACTTCCAATTGTTTAAATGCTTACTTTTGAAAACTTTTCCTTCATTTATTCATTGTATTTACACAATCTTGTGGTAAGAAATATAGTGAAATGCTCCTTTAAAATGTATTTCGATTGTTAGGCTTTAATGCATTTAAGGGACTCTACATAAGTGCTGGAGTGACAAAAACTGAAAGCAGTGTCTCCTGTAGATCAGTTCATACCTTCCTGATCACCAAAGAATTGAAATTGGCACCCTTGGTCTTACTAGTAAAGATTTCTACCTGCCTCATTTTGCATAGCTGAACAAAGTGACAAAGTGTACCTTGGATATAGCTGACAACGTAAGGGGGGAATCTATGGTGTGAACTTGCCCAGGGACTCACCACCTTGTACTGGTAAATATTCCGTTTAAATAACAGCCATAGGTCCTTTTTTCAACAAAAAAAAGGAAGTCTAGAAAACTGAACTTAGATTGTGATGCCTATTTGTGGTCTTGGCAAGTTTCTGGAAATGGTTTTTAAAACCACGTGTTCAGTTAATATCACTCCCTAATTGTGCTGTAATCTACTTGAGGTGGTCCAGTGATCCTGAGCATGTGAGTGCTAACACTTGGTGTAAAGGCCTGTTACCTGACCCGACGACATGTGTCGGGTTCGGGTCGGGTCGCTCTTCTGGGCTCGGGTCCGGGCCGGACACACACAGTATTAGTTGGACTTGAAAGGTTGTTTAAAAAGATGAAGATTGGAGCCACGAAGTCAGTGATTATTTGGTCACGAATTAAACAGAAACCCATGGAGTTGTGTCCAGTCAGGTTGTGCCACACATACAGTACTGTACTGTATGTGTGTAAACTAGAGTCCTGACAGTGATTGTTTTATATTTTTTATAATATTCAAAGAACAAAGAACAGTACAGCACAGGAACAGGCCATTCGGCCCTCCAAGCCTGCGCCGATCTTGATGCCTGCCTAAACTAACACCTTCTGCACTTCCGGGGCCCATATCCCTCTATTCCCTTCCTATTCATATATTTGTCAAGATGTCTCTTAAACGTCGCTATCGTATCTGCTTCCACCACCTCCCCTGGCAGCAAGTTCCAGGCACTCACCACCCTCTGTGTAAAAAAAAAAAAAACTTGCCTCGCACATCCCCTCTAAACTTTGCCCCTCACACCTTAAACCTATGTCCCCTAGTAACTGACTCTTCCACCCTGGGGAAAAAGCTTCTGACTATCCACTCTGTCCATGCCGCTCATAACTTTGTAAACCTCTATCATGTTGCCCCTCCACCTCCGTTGTTCCAGTGAAAACAATCCGAGTTTTTCCAACCTCTCCTCATAGCTAATGCCCTCCAGACCAGGCAACATCCTGGTAAACCTCCTCTGTACCCTCTCCAAAGCCTCCACGTCCTTCTGGTAGTGTGGCGACCAGAATTGCATGCAATATTCTAAGTGTGGCCTAACTAAGGTTCTGTACAGCTGCAACATGACTTGCCAATTTTTATACTCTATGCCCCGACTGATGAAGGCAAGCATGCCGAATGCCTTCTTGACTACCTTATCCACCTGCGTTGCCACTTTCAGTGACCTGTGGACCTGTACGCCCAGATCTCTCTGCCTGTCAATACTCCTAAGGGTTCTGCCATTTACTGTATACCCCCCACCTGCATTAGACCTTCCAAAATGCATTACCTCACATTTGTCCGGATTAAACTCCATCTGCCATTTCTCCGCCCAAGTCTCCAACCGATCGATATCCTGCTGTATCCTCTGACAATCCTCATCACTGTCCGCAACTCTACCAACCTTTGTGTCGTCCGCAAACTTACTAATCAGACCAGCTACGTTTTCCTCCAAATCATTTATATATACTACAAACAGCAAAGGTCCCAGCACTGATCCCTGCGGAACACCACTAGTCACATCCCTCCATTCAGAAAAAAACCCATCCACTGTTACCCTCTGTCTTCTGTGACCGAGCCAGTTCTGTATCCATCTTGCCAGCTCACCTCTGATCCCGTGTGACTTCACCTTTTGCACCAGTCTGCCATGCGGGACCTTGTCAAAGGCTTTACTAAAGTCCATATAGACAACATCCACCGCCCTTCCCACATCAATCATCTTCATCACTTCCTCAAAAAACTCAATCAAATTAGTAAGGCACGACCTCCCCTTCACAAAACCATGCTGTCTCTCGCTAATAGGTTTGTTTGTTTCCAAATGGGAGTAGATCCTGTCCCGAATAATCCTCTCTAATAGTTTCCCTACCACTGACGTAAGGCTCACCGGCCTATAATTTCCAGGATTATCCTTGCCACCCTTCTTAAACAAAGGAACAACATTGGCTATTCTCCAGTCCTCTGGGACCTCACCTGTAGCCAATGAGGATGCAAAGATTTCTGTCAAGGCCCCAGCAATTTCTTCCCTTGCCTCCCTCAGTATTCTAGGGTAGATCCCATCAGGCCCTGGGGACTTATCTACCTTAATGCTTTGCAAGACACCCAACACCTCCTCCTTTTTGATAATGAGATGACTGAGACTATCTGCACTCCTTTCCCTAGGCTCATCATCCACCAAGTCCTTCTCCTTGGTGAATACTGATGCAAAGTACTCATTTAGCGCCTCGCCCATTTCCTCTGGCTCCACGCCTAGATTCCCATCTCTGTCCTTGAGTGGGCCAACCCTTTCCCTGGTTACTCTCTTGCTCTTTATATATGTATAAAAAGCCTTGGGATTTTCCTTAATCCTGTTTGCCAATGATTTTTCATGACCCCTTTTAGCCCTCCTAACTCCTTGCTTAAGTTCCTTCCTACTGTCTTTATATTCCTCAAGTGCTTCATCTGTTCCTAGTCTTCCAGCCCTTACAAATGCTTCCTTTTTCTTTTTGACTAGGCTCACAGTATCCTGTGTTATCCAAGCTTCCCGAAACTTGCCAAACTTGTCTTTCTTCCTCACAGGAACATGCTGGTCCTGGATTCTAATCAGCTGACGTTTGAAAGACTCCCACATGTCAGATGTTGATTTACCCTCAAACAGCCGCCCACAATCTAAATTCTTCAGTTCCTGCCTAATATTGTTATAATTAGCCTTCCCCCAATTTAGCACCTTCACCCGAGGACTACTCTTATCCTTATCCACAAGTACCTTAAAACTTATGGAATTATGGTCACTGCTCCCGAAATGCTCCCCCACTGAAACTTCGACCACCTGGCTGGGCTCATTCCCCAATACCAGGTCCAGAATGGCCCCATCCCTAGTTGGACTATCTACATACTGTTTCAAGAAGCCCTCCTGGATGCTCCTCACAAATTCTGCCCCATCCAAGCCCCTAGCACTAAGTGAGTCACAGTCAATATTGGGGAAGTTAAAATCACCCACCACTACAACCCTGTTACCTTTACATCTTTCCAAAATCTGTCTACATACCTGCTCCTCTACCTCCCGCTGACTGTTGGGAGGCCTGTAGTAAACCCTCAACATCGTGACTGCACCCTTCCTATTCCTGAGCTCCACCCATATTGCCTCGCTGCATGACCTCTCTGAGGTGTCCTCCCGCAGTACAGCTGTGACCTTCCTGGTCTCTGCATTTCAGCTGCTCGCTGGATAAACTTGCAGCAAGTATTTCAACTTGTAAAGCAGGAGTCCAGGTAATGTATCATATTTTCTGAGCCTTCGGGCAATTGCTGTGTTTATTTTAAGCAATACAGATACTAGTACATTGTGGCACAAACTGTCTGGGCACAACTCCATGGGTTTCTGTTTAATTCGTGAACAAACGATCACTGACATCGTGGCTCCAATCTTCATCTTTTTAAACAACCTTTCAAGTAAATTACTGTTTATGTTGCTTATCTGCACAAACTGAAAAAGTGAAAAACGGATTCGGAATTGGAAGGTAGGTAAAGTGAACATTCCAGTGGTCGGGTTGGGCGCGGAGGAAAAATGGAAGGACTCTGGCCAGGTCAGGCTCGGGTCCGATGTGGTTCTGTCGGGTTCGGGTTAGGTTTTTTTTTCCTGACCTGAGCAGGCCTTTAACTTGGTGTAACCTGCACTCAACCCTGTTCTAGATCTGAGCTGCTATGGGGGGTGGAGAACATTAGGTGGAAGTTGCATAGAACTCTTTATTGGCATCCAAAGGCTGTGATTTTTTTAATGTAATTGAAGAACCAATGGAGCTAAAATTAAGAACCTAAACAGGTGTTCCAGCAAGCTGCCGAGGAAATTTTTAACTTTAAAATTAAACTGTGTGGTTTGCACCAAGTGCAGTTATGCTGCACCTGATCTGAAACTGTCGCAATGTGAAACTATCTTCTTAAGCTGGTCTCATCTGCTGCCGAGTCCCAAATGGTTGGTGGTTTGACTTCAGTAAGCTTCATTTTTTTTTATCACCATTCAGCTGAAGCCACTTTGCATGAGAGCAAACATGCAATACAGCTTGCTTATTGGAGCCATTGCAAGAGCAATGTAAAAATTTTAAAAAATTACAAGAGGTTAGTGGCTTGAGCTAAATGCAAATATAATTTATTGCATATTCGCAAAGACATTTAAGAATCCTGCTTTGAAGCTGGCAAGGTTTGTTTTTAAATATGCAGTTTGGGACCGATGAGGCCCACCTTCTGTTTTAGCCTGAAGCCTGACTGGTGTTTTCCCTGCCAGACCAAACCTGACGGCAACAAGACACAAATTTTTTTTAAATAATTCTATGGTTCCCTGTAGAGCTGGAATGCTTCTCCAGGCCCAACAAGGAAACCATGGGCCTCCATGCCCTGCAATTTCCCCTCCCCGAATCTTGTGCGAGTTCCTGAAGGTTAAACATCTATTTCCTTGTCCTTCTGGTCAGGAAGTGGGTAAACTGCATACTCAAAAGGCCTGGCCGTTATAATTGACCAAGCCTCCCTACTGGCTCTCATGAACAGGCTGGCCAATTGCAAGGCTGCGTTCCTGCCTGGAACATAAATCAACTCCAATGTTTCACTTTCACCCTTTTTTTTTTATGATTTTGAAAACTATCTTTTTTTTTTTAGCAGTCCTTCTGTCCATGTGAGTGGAAGTCCATATATTCAATATCCAGCATGTTCCCTTTGAGTATTGCTGAAAAAGAGACATGCTGTTTAAGTTTTTCGTCCTGCTCTCATCAGGATGAACGCAAGAATGCCAGATTTCAAAGGGAGCAACAATTTATACTGCACAAGAAAAGGGCGCTGATTGGTTGGCAAGTCAGTTTTTGTAGAAGAGTAGCCATGGAGAATGCACCAGGGAAATATTGTCTCCATGCTTTTGTTTCATTCAAAAAGGCGCAATGCCTGGCCATGTTCCTTTGCCTGCAGAGGACAGGTCCATGCCTATGAATAGATGTAACTTCTAGTAAGCATAAGTGAGCTACATTGCGAACTCGACTGATCATCTTAAATTGGTTGTTCGTGTAATTCTTAGCAAACTCTGGATTGTTCAGCAAATACTGTCCAATTGTGGAATCACATCTAACGTCATAACTGTATTCAACCAGCCCGTACTTGCAAAATTCAGAGCACAATGTCTAACGCTAGATGTGATTCTGCGATTGGACTGCATTTACTGAACAATCCGGAGTGTGCTAAGAATTACACTAACAACCAATTTAAGATTATCAGTCGGGCTTGCAATGTGCCTCAAGTCAGCAGCTTGCTCGAAGTTATATATATTATACACCGGGAGCTGGCCTCTGCAGGTAAAAGGAACATGTCCAGGCACTGCCCTTTTTTTTTTAATTAAAAAGAAAAGCATGGGGACAGTAGTTTCCTGGTCAGTTCTTCATGGCAACGCCTCGACCAATCAGCACCCTTTTCTCGTGCAGTATAAATTGTTGCTCCCTTTGAAATTTGGCAATCTGTCCTGATAAGTGCAAAGATGAAAAGCTTTGACAGCATGTCTCTTTTTTTTTCAGCAATACTCAAGTTCTGTATATTCCCTTTATTAAAAGATGTATATTTTTTGATCATTCCAATTTAGTTAAAGAGGAAATTCTGTTTGATATATTGCAAGGATTTGTCAGATCATACCAGTACTGCAATACGTAAAACTATTGTACAGACCTCTGATCGATGGTTTGTGTAAATTGCAGCTAAATGTAGATTATTAAACTGAATTTTGGGAAATGGTAACTGAAATAGGCTTTAAATTTGAGTAGTGTGCTGATGAACCACTTCTCCAATCTAAAAATACTAAACACCAAGAAACCATTCTGAAGAGTAAAGCCAATTTGGCCCTTCAAGTTAAGAAAAGGGAATGTGTGTGAAACTAAATTAGCAAACAGGCTTGTGTTTATTGATTTTAATTATTTGGAACTAAATATTACTGTTTATGCATATTTCCTAAAAGGAATGATTTTAAATGCTTTAAGCATTGTCTGAGATGTACTTTCAGATTTGATCAAATAGAATGTACTAATATCAAGAAGATATAAGGGCTGGCCAAATGGATTGAAATGGTCATTTCCAGCCCAATATATGCCTGTATTTGAATTCTGTATGTGTATAATATTGTGTTTTATTGTAAAACAGCTACTTAGATCACATGTAGCTTGTGTATACAGTGGGTACTGCTGAAAGGCTTCCTTGAGTGAGTTATTGGACTCAAAGTGGCTTACATGCCACTAATTTGCTACATTTTCAGGTTAATCCTGTCTTTTGGATGAGACATAAAACTGAGGCTCCATATGCCATCTTGGATGGACACAAAATAAAATAAAAAATCCCATAGCACTAATTTTGAATAAGAGTAGGGGAGTTCTCCCTAGTTTCCATGCCAATATCAACCCCTCAATCAACATCAGAAAAACAGATTATCTGGTCATTATCACATTGCTATTTGTGGGAGCTTGTTGTATGCAAATTGGCTGCCATGTTTCCTACGTTACCGCAGTGACTACACCTGGGGGGAAAAAAAATACTTCATTGGCTGTAAAGCGCTTTGGGACATCTTTTGGTCGTGAAAGGCGACCAAATGCAAGTTTTTTTTTTTTCTTTTAATAATGTACATGGAGGTATGTTTTGTCCCTTTTGATTATGTACAGTTTTGTTTTTTATAAAAGGATAAGCAAAGTTGCACCCAAATAACATGAATTAGGCAAACTTGCTGTCACTTTAGATGCAGTATTCACTTAACCTGTATTTTCCTACCATAGTGAGTTAGAAACCACCTGCTCTTAATCATGTGCCCTGCTACATTTGAGTCGGTCGCTCAGAAATGCATGACAGTGGCCTAACTTCATTGGCCATTCATTTCTATCTATTCCTCTTTATGGGGAGCATGTCTACTGAAAAACTGTTAAAAATACTGATCATGAAATTTAGTAATATCCAGTTGTTACACAATGAATGAATACGTTAAACTATCCAGCATTTAAAAAAAATTCAAAAAAGTTATCAAATTAGTCCAGTCTTTTAAGATTTCACAGGACTCGTTATGGTTTAATGAAAAAAAAAACGCTCTGGCCTGAATTTTATTTGGGCACTGCGCTCTGGTCGTGCCCTTTGAACACCCGTAGCCTGCATTCAACGACTGCCTCCAAGCCCCCGCGATATTACGCGCATGGGCTCACTTAAATAGAGGGGGCGGAGCGGCCACCCCCGATGACCTAGAGGGGGCAGCCGCAGCGTCCCAGGCAATGGCATCTGGCGCCACCGCGTGGACGCGGTGCCATTTTTAAAGGGCTTAAAGCCCTTGCAATTAATTTTAATTTTTAACGGGTAAATCATTAGTAATTTTTATTATAAAATTGTGATGGAGACCCTTCCCCAACCCCCCCCCAATAGTCATTTCATTGCCTGAAATGACAAACAATTGATTTTTCAAATACCCGAACTCCCTCCTCCCCACCCCACCCAACCTTCAATCTTCTGCCCTTCAACCCCTTCCCACCATCCCCACATCGAATCAAAATTGTTTTCCTCGCTCCTCCACCCCTCCCACCCTGAAGATTTTAGTCCTCCCCCCTCCCCACCAGGTTCTCACCTCGGAATTCCGTGCAGGATTCCGAAAGCGCACGAAGCCCGAACGTAAAATCAGCATGTGACGGCAGGTAAGTTTAATTTGAATATCTTTAATGTCAATTTACATATGGAGATGAAAGAGCCACTGCCAGGTGGCGGGGGGACCGTACTGAGGTCCCTCCGCTGCCGGTAATATGCAGCGGGCCCTTCTCGACATAGTGTGTCGAGGCGGGCCTCTCCCCTAAGAATTTTACCGGCCCCCGCACCATGACCCACGGCGTTGAGGAGCCGGTAAAATTCAGCCCTCGGTGTCAAAATAATAACCAAAATTTCACCTCTAATCCACTTAGTTCAGTCATTTAGTGCAATTTAATTTTACCAGTTATTCTGCTGTAAATTGTAACATTAAAAACTTGTAGTGTAACTTATGAAAGTTTGAATTATTGGAATATATTCATTGTGTAGGTATACTGAAATGAAAAGACTGGTAGATTGAGCGTGCTTAACGTCACCTACTTAGACTCGACTCAGACTGTTAGCACAGAAGGAGGCCATTCGGCCCATTGTGCCTGAGCAAGCTCTTTAAAAGAGCTAGCGAATTTGTTCCACTCCCCTACTCTTTCCTCATAACTCTGCAGATTTTTCTCCTTAAAGTATATATCTAATTCCCTTTTGAAAATTATTATTGAATCTGCTTCCACCACCCTTTCCAGCAGTGCATTCCAGATCATAGCAACTCGCTGCGTAAAATAAAAATGTTTTCCACATGTCGCCTTTGGTTCTTTTGCTAATTGTTTTAAATCTCTGTTCTCTGGTTACTGACCCTTCTGGCAGTGCACAATTTCACCTCATTTACTCTATCAAAACCTGTCATGATTTTTGAACACTTCTATCAAATCTCGCTTAACCTTTTCTGCTTTAAAAGAGAACATCCCCTGTTGCTCCAGTCTCTGTGTGTTTTTTAAATCTTTCATCCCTGGTACCATTCCAGTAAATTTCTTCACCCTCTCTAAGGCCTTGATATCCTTCTTAAAGTGCTTAGAATTGGACACAATACTCCAGCTGAGGCCTAATCAGTGTTTACAAAGGTTGGCATAGCTACTTTGCTTTTGTACTCTGTGCCTCTATTTATAAAGCCAAGACTCCATATGCTTTTTTAACAAACATCTCAACTCGTCCTGCCCCTTAAGACTTGTGCACATACGCTCCCAGGTCTCCCTGTTCCTGCACTCACTTTATGTAGATGACCATATTTATGTTCCTAGGAAGTAAATGCAATTTCATATTGTTCAATAAAATGTACTCTTGAGACTATTGTTCTAAGTCTGTTTAGATGTTCACCCAATGCCTTTGAGATGTGAGATTGCATTAAGAATTAAGAACTATTCAATTTGTAAATTAAACAAACCAAAGCCAGGGCTCCTTTTGACGATGTGTAAGATAGAGAATATGACAAAGCAAAAAAAAATGCATGTATAATGCATGTCAGATGAATTCTTCAAGTGAGACCAGACCAAATACAATAAGTTGTATTTGGAAGTAAGGAGGAAAATAAGAATGGCAAAGAGAATGTGAGAATAGAATGGCAGTTAACATAAAAGGAAACCCAAAAATCTTCAACCGGCATATAAATAGTAAGCAGGTAGTAAGAGGTGAATTGGGTCCTATTGGGGATAGAGAGGGTGATCTATGCTTAGTGGCGCAGGGGAAGGCTAGAATATTTAATAAGTACTTTATATTGGTGTTTACTAAGGAAGAGGATGCTGACCAAAATAGTGGTAGAAGCAAAGATGGTAGTGGTAATGGATGGGGTTTGATAGACAGGATGTACTAGAAAGGCTGGCTTTGCTCTGAGTTGATCAGTCGTCTGGTCGGGATGGCTTGCATCCCAGTTGCTAAAGGAAGTGGGAGTGGAGTTAGCAAAAGGGCTTGTCATAATCATCTTCCAGTCTTCCCTAAATAATGGGGAGACGCCAGAGGATTGGAGAGTGGCAAATGTGTCACCCTTATTCAAGAAACGATGCAAGGACTTTCCTAGTAACTACAGGCCAGTCAGTTTAACATCAGTAGTGGGTAAGGTTTTAGAAACCACAATCAGGGAAAAAAATAAACAGATGCTTGGAGTGGTTTGAGTTAATTAAGCAGAGCCAGCACAGATTTATAAAAGGCAGATCATGCTTGACTAATTGAATTTTTTGATGAAGCAACAGAATATTGATGAAGGGAATGCAATGGATGTTGTCCAGATGGATCTTAAGAAGAAAGTGTTTGACAAAGTACCACATAAAAAGCTGGTTACCAAAATTGAGGCTCATGGAATAGGACTGTTAGTGTCGGCTTGGATAAAACAAATTGGCTTAAGGACAGAAAACAGCAAGTCATGGCAGATGGTT
Organism: Heterodontus francisci; assembly: GCF_036365525.1. Taxonomy (NCBI): domain Eukaryota; kingdom Metazoa; phylum Chordata; class Chondrichthyes; order Heterodontiformes; family Heterodontidae; genus Heterodontus; species Heterodontus francisci. Next base: position 65,384,207 of record NC_090389.1, read on the forward strand.
GCTTTTCAGACGAGAGGATGGTAGACAGTGGTATTCCCCAAGGTTCAGTGTCTGAAGGGCTTCCTGGCTCCCTGAAGAGATAGGACATCTCTCCTCCTTACCACCACCTCCAACAAGGCCTCCAGTACAGTGTCTGCAAACCTTGGAGCCTGCATCTCTTATGTTGTGCCATTATTTAGTGTTTCACAAGTCTAATTCACTTCCTGAACAATAGTCACCACCTGCTGCAGACACACCTTAAGAGGTGGAGGCCAACTTTAAGAGGTGGAGGCTAGCTTTAAATGGTGTTAGCCAGTCCTGATATTGTAACCCCCCCACCCCACCCAGGCTGATGCACTGAGCCAATCAATAGCGTGGTTAGCACTGGCTGGACGCTACAGTCAATCTTCAGCTATGGCCTAACCAGCGTTTTATATAGTTCCAGCATCACATCTCTGCTTTTGTATTCTATACCTCGGCCAATAAAGGAAAGCATTCCATATGTCTTCTTCACTTTATCTACCTGTCCTGCCACCTTCAGGGACCTGTGGACATTCATTCCAAGGTCTCTCACTTCTCTACCCCTCTCTCTATCCTCCTGTTTATTGTTTATTCCCTTGCTTTGTTTTCCCTCCCCAAATGCAATACCTCACACTTCTCCGGATTGAATTCCATTTGCTACTTTTCCGCCCACTCAACCAAAGCATTGATGATATACTGGAGTCTACAGCTATCCTCTTCACTATCAGCTACACGGCCAATTTTTGTGTCATCTGCAACTTTCCCAATCATGCCTCCCGCATTTAAGTCTCCTCTTTGTCTCTTGAGATAAGGAGGCCAATGGGTAAGCGCCTGGAGGTGGTCAGTGGTGTGTGGAGCAGCACCTGGAGTGGCTATAAAGGCCAATTCTAGAGTGACAGGCTCTTCCACAGCTGCTGCAGAAAAATTTGTTTGTCGGGGCTGTTACACAGTTGGCTCTCCCCTTGCGCCGCTGTCTTTTTTCCTGCCAACTGCTAAGTCTCTTCAACTCGCCACACTTTAGCCCCGCCTTTATGGCTGCCCGCCAGCTCTGGCGAACGCTGGCAACTGACTCCCACGACTTGTGATCAATGTCGCAGGACTTCATGTCGCGTTTGCAGACGTCTTTAAAGCGGAGACATGGACAGCCGGTGGGTCTGATACCAGTGGCGAGCTCGCTGTACAATGTGTCTTTGGGGATCCTGCCATCTTCCATGCGGCTCACATGGCCAAGCCATCTCAAGCGCTGCTGATTCAGTAGTGTGTATAAGCTGGGGATGTTGGCCGCCTCGAGGACTTCTGTGTTGGAGATGCGGTCCTGCCACCTGATGCCAAGTATTTTCCGGAGGCAGCGAAGATGGAATGAATTGAGACGTCGCTCTTGGCTGACATACGTTGTCCAGGCCTCGCTGCCATAGAGCAAGGTACTGAGGACACAGGCTTGATACACTCGGACTTTTGTGTTCCATGTCAGTGCGCCATTTTCCCACACTCTCTTGGCCAGTCTGGACATAGCAGTGGAAGCCTTTCCCATGCGCTTGTTGATTTCTGCATCTAGAGACAGGTTACTGGTGATAGTTGAGCCTAGGTAGGTGAACTCTTGAACCACTTCCAGAGCGTGGTCGCCAATATTGATGGATGGAGCATTTCTGACGTCCTGCCCCATGATGTTCGTTTTCTTGAGGCTGATGGTTAGGCCAAATTCATTGCAGGCAGCCGCAAACCTGTCGATGAGACTCTGCAGGCACTCTTCAGTGTGAGATGTTAAAGCAGCATCGTCAGCAAAGAGGAGTTCCCTGATGAGGACTTTCCGTACTTTGGACTTCGCTCTTCGGGCAAGGTTGAACAACCTGCCCCCTGATCTTGTGTGGAGGAAAATTCCTTCTTCAGAGGACTTGAACGCATGTGACAGCAGCAGGGAGAAGAAAATCCCTAAAAGTGTGGGTGCGAGAACACAGCCCTGTTTCACGCCACTCAGGAAAGGAAAGGGGTCTGATGAGCCACCATGTTGAATTGTGCCTTTCATATTGTCATGGAATGAGGTGATGATACTTAGTAGCTTTGGTGGACATCCAATCTTTTCTAGTAGTCTGAAGAGACCACGTCTGCTGACGAGGTCAAAGGCTTTGGTGAGATCAATGAAAGCAATGTAGAGGGGCATCTGTTGTTCGCGGCATTTCTCCTGTATCTGACGAAGGGAGAACAGCATGTCAACGGTCGATCTCTCTGCACAAAAGCCACACTGTGCCTCAGGGTAGACACGCTCGGCCAGCTTCTGGAGCCTGTTTAGAGTGACTCGAGCAAAGACTTTCCCCACTATGCTGAGCAGGGAGATTCCACGGTAGTTGTTGCAGTCACCGCGATCACCTTTGTTTTTATAGAGGGTGATGATATTGGCATCAATCAGTCTAAATCATTAATATATACCACAAACAACAATGGACCCAATACTGAGCCCTGTGGACCACTACTGGAAACCGCCTTCTATTCACAAAAAACATCCGTCGCAATTACCCTTTGTCTCCTGTCACTGAGCCAATTTTGGATCCAACTTGCCACATTCCCTTGTATCCAATGGACTTTTACTTTTCTCACCAGTCTGCCATGTGGAACCTTGTCAAATGCCTTACTAAAATCCATGTGGACAACATCCTCCTTGTTACTTCCTCAAAAAATTCAATTAAGTTGGTAAGACACGAACTTCCCTTAACAAATCCATGCTGACTATCCCTGATTAATCCGTGCCTTTCTAAGTGACAGTTTATTCTATCTCTCAGAATTGATTCTAATAATTTGCCCACCACTGAGGTCAGACCTATAATTATTTGGTCTATCCCTCGCACCTTTTCAAACAATGGTACAGTGTCTGCAGACCTCCAGTCCTCTGTTTTTTTTATTCATTCAGGGATGTGGGCGTCGCTGGCTAGGCCAGCATTTATTGCCCATCCCTAATTGCCCTTGAGAAGGTGGTGGTGAGCTGTCTTCTTGAACCGCTGCAGTCCATTTGCTATATCACCTGTGTCCAGTGAGGATTTGAAGATGATCCTCAGAGCATCCGCTGTTTCCTCCCTGGCTTCCTTTAACAGCTTGGGATGCAGTCCATTTGGCCCTGGTCATTTATCCACTTTCAAGGATGTCGGACTCTGTAGTGCTTCCCCTCTCATTATGCTTATCATATTTAGTATTTCACACTCCTCTTTAACTACAATGTCTGCATCATCCCTCTCCTTTGTGAAGACAGAGACAAAGTACTCATTAAGGACCCTGCCCACATCTTCTGCATCCACGCTTAAGTTACCTTGTACGTCTCTGATAGGCCCTACTCTTCCCTTTTGTTATCCTCTTGCTCTTAATGTACTGATCGAACATCTTTGGGGTTTTCCTTGATTTTACCTGCCAATATTTTTTCATGTCCTCTTTGCTTTCGTAATTTCCTTTTTTACTTTACCCCTGCACTTTCTATACTGCTCTAGGCTTTCTCAAGTATTAAGTTCTTTCGTGACTGTCATCAGCTTTCTTTTTCTGCTTTATCTTACCCTGTATGCTTCTTGATAACCAGGGGCTTTGGATTTGGCAGTACCACCCTTTTTCTTTGTGGGGACATATCTACACTAAAAAATACTTTTTAACACTGCCTGATTCCTGTGCTGTACACTTCTTTAACCTTTGCTTCTTCCGTCTTTCAGAGTCACTCGCTAATTTTCTGCTTCCTGTTCCCTGCTCTGAATTTGTCCTATCTGAAGCTGCCCTCAGGTTCCCATCCCCCTGCCAATCTAGTGTAAACCATCCCCAACAGCACTAGCAAACCTTCCTGCAAGGATATTCGTCCCAGTCCTGTTCAGGTGTAGACCATGTGGCTTGTACAGGTCCCATCTTCCCCAGAACTGATCCCAATGCCCCAGAAATCTATAGCCCTCCCTCCTGCACCATCTCTCCAGCTATGCATTCATCTGGTGTATTTTCCTATTTCTGTAGTCTCTAGCACGTGGCCTTGGGAGTAATCCGGAGATTGCTACCTTTGAGGTCCTGCTTGCTAATCTCTTTCCTAACTCCCTAAACTCAACCTACAGGACCTCATCCCTTTTTTTACCCATATCGTTGGTACCAATGTGGACCATGACCTCTAGCTGTGCACCCCCGCCCTCCAGAATGCTCTGCAGCCGCTCGGTGATATCCATGACCCTTGCACAAGGGAAGCAATATACCATCCTGGAATCACGTCTGCAACCACAGAAATGCGTTTCTATTACCCTAACTATAGAATCCCCTATCACTATTGCTCTCCTGTACTTTCTCCTCTCTCTCTCTCTGCACAGCTGAGCCACCCATGGTGCTCTGGTCATGACTCTCGCTGCACTCTCCAGTGCAACCCCCTCTCCCATCGGCACTCAGAACTGAATACCAGTTAGAAGGTCGGATACCCTCTGGGGTCTCCTGCACTACCTGCCTGGCCCTTCTTGTCTGCCTGGTAGCCACCCAGTCCCTCCCTGCCTGCGCTGTCTTAAGCTGTGGGGTGACCACCTCCTGAAACGTGCTATCCATGTATCTCTCATCCTCGCGAATGTGCTTCAGTGACTCCACCTGCTCCCCGAGTTCCAAGATTCGCCGCTCGAGTTTTTCCATTTGGTGGCACTTTCTGCACATATAGTTGTACAGGACATGGGCCTGGAGTCCCCACATGGCACAGGATATGCATTTGATGGGTCTGAGCAGCCCTGCCATGCCTCAAATTATTTATTTACTGTACTGAAATTGGAAGTTAAATAAACACAAAAAACGGTTACAAATAAAAGGAACAAATGGGTAACCACCTACCAACTACTGGGGAGGCAGTGGCACAGTGGTAAAGTCACTAGGCTAGTAATCCAGAGCCCAGGCTAATGCTCTGGGGAACATGCATTCGAATCCCACCACGGCAGATGGTGAAATTTTAATTCAATTAATAAATCTGGATTTAAAAGCTAGTCTAATGGTGACCATGAAACCATCGTCAATTGTTATAAAAACGCATCTGGTTCACTAATGTCCTTTTAAGGAAGGAAATCTGCCGTCCTTACCTGGTCTGGCCTACATGTGACTCCAGATCTCCAGCAATGTGGTTGACTCTTAAAATGCCCTCTGAAATGGCCTGGCAAACCACTCAGATCAAGGGCACTTAGGGATGGGCAATAAATGCTGGCCTTGCCAGCGACATCCACACCCCAAAAAAGAATTTTAACAAATTCAGCTTATGCTTTGAGAAAACATGAAAAGCAGCAGAAAAAAGAAAGCAAGAAAATACCCACCAGATACTCACCGACTAGCTCCCTGTGCCTCGCCGCTCTCTCCTCTTGTGCTGTTTGTAGCTCCGAAGTCTCAACCAGCCAATCGCCTACCTGCTTCCCTGTGATGTCCATTTACCAAAACTAATCTACCTTACCACTATTAATATACCCCATCAACACTAAAATGTTATCAGTAGTATTAATAACCTCAGTAATAAACCTTACTGCTTTAAAATAAAACAGAGCAGTGGACTCACCAGCTTTTCCCTCCTGCTTGTGTGACTTAATTAATTAGAGGGAAGTTACATAAATGGATTCTACCACAGGGTACTGGGGAAAGCCTGGAGAGTATCAGCTGCCACTATGGATTCACAGTTGATGAGTTGTTAAAAATGTTCTTTCCAGCATTGACTGACGGTATTGTCATCCTCAAGAGAGACACCATCCCATCAGCGAAGTGGATCCTTGTACCCTTTCTTGAATAAAGAAGTCACATTTGCCAATCTGCATAAATTGTAATGTTCATAGACGGCACTCATGTGGCCATCAGGCCTACTGCCAGGCTACCACCTGCAGATGTCCCCATTAAAGGAGCCCTCTCAGTCTAGGTGAGCTGGTATGCGAACGCCGCAGATGCTTGCAGTGAATGTGTGATCGCTTCTCAGGCAGCTGCCATGACACCTGGGTCTTGCGCCAGTCCCGGCTGCTACTGCTGTTCACTGAACTGGCTCAGATGGAGGGGTGGCTTCTTGGAGATGAGGGCTATCCTTTGCAGACATGGCTCCTGACACCAGCAGAGGAGAGATACAATGCCAGACACTGAGCTACGTGAGCCACCATTGAGCAGGAGATTGGCATGCTGAAAGAGCGCCTCCAATGCCTGTATCGATATGATGATGCCCTGTACTACGGGCCGAAAAGGCCAGCTCCTTTTTTTGCTGCATAAAGAAGCAACACCTCATCACTGACCCAACAACACAAGTCCCTGGCTTCAACCTCCCTTGAAGACAGTGGACTGCACTCAATCAATACGCACAGGGCATGGACAATGTGGCCACCTGCTCCACAAGTGGAAGTTGAGGGATAACCTGAAGTGTAAGACTATGGAAAACCACATCGACCCACTAAGATCTGTTATGGTATGCACCTCATTTCTCCACTCGGCATCTCAGGAGGTCATAGAATGCATAATCAAACGACATCCCATTATAAACTTTTCCCATCATACAAATGTAGTCGTAGTATTGACCTACATTGACTGTCAAAGCCTCAAAATGAAAATTCCTATATATTCCCTCACTTCTATCTAACTCTGTGTATTTGAGTCTCCGTGATCCCCTCTTTCCAGGGATTCCTTCACTTGACCAACTTACAATGCCAGCTATCTGTTTCAAATGCAAGGACTCTGAAGTATTCCATAATTGTTGTAATTCCATATTGAGGATAGCCTAGTGTTAAAAACACTTGTGGGATTCTCTAAAAACTCAGTTATTTGATCACATGATACACTCAAACATTTCAGTGACATTCTACATTTGTACCTTTATGTACATTTTTAAATTAAATATTTAGTATTCTGAAATGTGTTAATTTGCTTTTGTTTGTCTCCTGTGAGGAAATACAAAAAATTTAAAAATATTGTCTTTCATTAAAACCATGCAAGTTAAGGGGTAATATGATAGAACTGTTTATTATGAAAGCTGGAACATGGTAGATAGATGCAGACAGTTTCCAGTAATTGAGGGGTTTAAATATCACCTCTGCATCAGAAGTTCTGGGTTCAAGACCCATTCCAGATAATTAAGTACAAAGATCTAGCTGACGCTCCAGTGCAGAACTGAGAGAATGCTGCTTTATCGACGGTGCTGTCTTTCAGATGAGACATTAAACTTCTCAGCTGGGCGTAAAACATCCCATGGCAATATTTTGAAGACAAGCAGGGGAGTTATCCCCAGTGTCATGGCCAATATTTATCTATCAACCAGCATCACTAAAATAGATTATCTTTTAATTTTCACATCGTTGTTTGTGGGACCTTACCTATGTGTAAATTGGCAGCCATGTTTCCTCCATTACAACAGTGACTGCACCTCAGAAGTATTTCCTTCAGTGTGAAGTACTTGGGACATCCTGAGTTTGCGAAAGGTGTGACAGAAATGCAAGGTCTTTCTTTGGAACAAGGAACCATAGATAGAAAATGAAATGAGATATTTAGAACAGCAGCAAGAGAAACCTCTACAGACTTGCAGGTTGATAGGTTAATTGGCCATTAGCAATTGCCCCTAGTATAGGTAGGTGGTAGGGAAATATAGGGACAGGTGGGGATGTGGTAGGAATATGGGATTAGTGTGGATGGGTGGTTGATGGTCGGCGCGGACTCGGTGGGCCGAAGGGCCTGTTTCAGTGCTGTATCTCTAAACTAAAACTAAAATATATGTGGCTATCAGCGTTTGTGGTTGAGGCAGAAACAGTCAAGATTAGATTGGATAGGTGGACGAAGGATAAAGGGATATGGAACTGAGCAGATAAATGTGATTTAGGACTTTTTGCTCACAGATTGGCCAGCCAGTTTCTGTGTAATGTCTATGTTTTTTGCTAAGTTTGAGGCTGGATGTGCTGCAGCAATAGGACAAACTACTGTACATTGATTTAGCAAACTGTTAAGTTTCTGTTTACTGTTGCAGGTAACAAGTCTGATAAGAATGAGGCCCGAGAGGTTCAATCCCAAGAAGCCCAAACTCTTGCAGTTCACTATGATATGGCATCTGTATTAGAAACTTCTGCCAAAGATTCTAGCAACGTGGAAGAAGCTTTTACAAAAATGGCCACAGAGCTCATGCTGAGACATGCTGGGCCAATGTTCACTGAAAAAGCAACCGAAAGCATCAAATTAAACAGCAAAGATGTGAATGAAGGATGGGGATGTAGCTGCTGACATTGCAGGTTAATTTTATTGTGTTGCGCATCATCTTGTTTTAGGATAGATGGATCAATCACAAATTGTGGTTTGTCACTTGGTACAGAGCCAGTTATGTTTAGTGATCTGTTTGTGCACAGAAGCTGTACAAACCATTGTGAACTGTATCCATTCCTCCAATTTGAAGACGATGACTGTCAAAGCTGTTCTTGCTGGTCCTGAAATCTTGACATTCCAGGTTCCTTGACATTCCAATAAGAACCATAATCCCATCGCCTTAACTACTGATACTGAAGCACTCATTTTTCTCTACCAGCCCTTTTTCTAATTAACTTTATAGATCTGAACAGAGCATTTTACAGAGAACACATGAATATTTCAAATATGAAAGTGTAATTGAAATTAAGTTGGAGATGGTACGTAGGACTGCTTTTTGTTTGATTAAAATTATTGCTTGTAAGCAGTCATGGGGGACGATGTGTACAATAAGTTCGTTTTCTTTTGCATATCCATTGTTGCCTTACAAATAAAAACACGTGCATTCCAGCTACTTTTTGTCCCAGTTCAGTATTTATTAGGAATCTTAGCAGTCCTACGTATTGCTCTTTAAAATCTGAGTTCATGCTTTACTGTGTGTGTAATTTACTTATCTGACCAATTTTAATATATAGTGATTTAATTTGAAACTTGAATCAAATACATGCAGATAGTAATTAATCTTGAAAGAGATTGTCCTATTTTTGTTCAGCGTGTTGTGGCCTGCAACTGACCCAAGTGTTTTGTTGCTCCCAAGACAATGATGTAATTTCAGAGAGCAGCTTAGAAAAGGCATTGGTTAACCTAGCAACAGATGATTGCAACTCCCTGCCTGGGTGTTGTGCTTTGTATTGTGTGGTCCTGCATTTAACTTGCAACTAGGATCGATGCCAGCCTTATTATTGATTCAAAGTACGTAGTCTGTATTGGTGAGAACAAAACATCCACTAGTAGACAGTAGTGATGTGTCCTTTGCCGAGCATTTGCAAAATGCTAGCAGGGATAATCTCTCCTACAAAATGCATCACGCACTTTATTTAAAAGAAAAGCAGGTTCCAGAATAACAGCAAAAATTGATTATGAAGTTGTTTTTCAGCAATAGTGATTTTGGGGAAGTGGGTTTTTAGTCACATTAAATAGACCGTATTACCCAGAACTAGCCTTGATTATATTGAAAGCAGCAGCACTCCTTTCTGACCATGCTTATTTCAGATCAACATTAACACTTCAACATCCAAACTAAAGAATGGAATAAGCCAGAGAACCTTGGGCATTCGGATTTATAAAGGGGGTTGGTTGTAGCTTGGTACAATATTATTTTATGGAAGGGGATTAAAGAGAACTTTAGTGCTTAGGATGAAATAATGAACGTTCAGAGGACATTTATTTTAATAACCAGGTAAATGGGTAGTGCCTACAGTATTTATATATGGAAGAGTTTTGAACACGTTGCTTTACTAAAATGTAGTGCGATAATTGCAATCTTTTATGGATATTGTATATTAATATGGGTTGCTTTTCTAAAGCTGTAGTTATATTTGGGCAGAGTTTTACTACATCTTGCCTGGCCTGATATTGCTGCCACTCAAGGGTCAATATTAAGTTCCAGTGGGAGTGGACAGCATTCCAGCTTGGGCATTTGAGTTGGAGTCAACAGCAGGTTTTAATTGCTAGGCCTCATTTGAATGTTGCTGCTTAGCGGCTTGCCTGTTTTGGCCCAAATGTGGCAGCTGGACAGGTGACTAAGAGAAAGTGGCCTGGAGGATGTCCACAAGCACCGAAAGAAGGCTGTTGATGGGGAAGTCGCTGGTGGTTTTTTTATTTTTGAGGGCGGGGGTGTAGGGGGAAGGTGCTCAGAGGGTCTCCTACCTGGAGAAAGGAGGAGGGCATTAAAGGACTGGGCATTCCTGTAAAGACTGGTAGAGCACTCTTGCTCCTCCTGCCCCCACTTGCCTTCAGTTGCCATGCTAGCTTCCCGATACTGCTGCTCCATCAGATAAAGGTAACAGGTGCCCCACTCAGCAGAGGGTTAAAATTCCATCAAGGTCCCATGTCTGCCAGAGACCAGTGGGAGCCTCACCCTCTGCCAGAATCAGTGGTGTTAAAACAGAGCATAGGTGGGAATAGATCCGCTCCATTTTAACTGCTGCCCCGCTCTCTTCCCATCAATCAGGGAAGAGTTAAAAATTCCTCCTTTAGTGCGGAAAGAGGTAAAAAGCATTTCATTTATCGACACTGACTTCCTCCAGCTCAATGGCCACAAAATATATCCAGAAAACATAAAACACAAACTATCTCAATGTGGTTGTACTACATTGAATGGATATTTAATTTTTATACAATTTTAATAGGACTAATAGAATAATTAAATGGAATGCAGTCAGGTTACACACAGGTTCCATTAAGTCATGCTTTTGGAGTGACTTTTATATTTTGCTGTAGACTTGCAGTGGCTGCCTTTTGCTGGATGTATTTTTGTTACTTTTTAAAATTTAAATGAATCTCTAAGTTCAGGTAAGGCTTTCAATGCAAGTTAATACTCAGCAATAGCGATAATTTGTTAATTTACGCAGTGATGCTTAGATACATAAAATAGGTTATTAATCCATTGATACATCATGTAAAAATGTGCTTAGTTGCCAAATTGAACTAATTGTCAGTCAAGACAATACCATAATATCCCATCTCAAAGAATTTGTGTTCTGGACATTTAGTTATTTATAGACTATCATTCCCTAATCCACACAGCAGTATACTGCACATTTATCATCATCATAAACAGTACGGTTTTCTCAATGAACACAAAGTGTGGTTTCTTAAGTTCATAAATTCTTAAATTTAGTAACCTTTACTCTAATTTATGTAACATTTTTGTGACCAACTTGTCAAGATATTCCAGATAATAGTCACTAATCTTCAGTAATACATATATTTATCTATTTCTGCATAAGTCTTGAAATCTTTCCAGTTTAGATTTTTCATTCTGCTTTGATAGTTTACAGATCAATGCCTGTTTTTCAAAAGAGATGGAGTTAATGTATTGTTGAGTATACATATTTTTAGTTCAATTGCTTGGATCAGTTAAAAGTTAGCATTCAGTAACTTCAGTTCATAACTTTTTCAGAATTCATTCTTTTATAACCTCTCCATGTTTCGTAATGTTTTTTAAAAACATTTTACATTTGCAAACTGTATAAGAACATAAAATATTAAGGTGGCACCAAGCAAACATCTGACCAGTCTGTTCTATTAGCATAACTTTGTAAAGTTGGCGCTAAAGTCTGGTTGCAATGGGCTGCTACTATATTCAAAATTCACACCAAATATTCCAAAACTAATAATGCATGTTATTAAGAATAAACAAGAACATTTACATAAGGGCTAAACACATCATAGCCAATCAAATGATAGGTGTTGGCTAGTCTTCTGTGTTTATATTTGACAATTATTCTTAGTTTATTTTCGTAGAATAAAGGTTTTGTGTAAAGTTTTAAATTGAATTAGATTTTAATCTGCTTAATTTATGACTGTTAATTCTAACATTTTGAAAAGACAGTTTTATATCATACCTGTCCGTGAATTTAAGTCATTCCATAGGGTTGCTCTGCTAGTTTACACAGCAGGATAGTGAAGGCATACTGACAGGGAAGGCCCCAGGTTCGAGAGGGAGTTTATGCTGGATTAGCTGAACTCAGCTTGGATAAAAATAGGAATGCTACAATTGGTTGCAACAGCCCGTGAGTAGATAAGGTGGGAAAGCAACTAATTAGCATCCAGCAACCCATACTGGAAGTGTGCATGTGTATGCAGGATTGGACTTGTCGGTGATGTGCTTACAATTAAAGTCTGCCAATTTTCACCAACAAGGCTCACACATGAACAGTTAGCAGGGCAAAATAGCAATGCTAGTGGAACTGTACGCCGGGGCAGTCAATATCGGTCAGAAGAGGAGGGTCCATGTACGGGTAGTATGAAATAATTTCTTCAGGGCACCATAATAATTTCTGATGTCAAAACAGTATGTTAATAGATTGGTACGTGAGCTAACAGGAATGGCAATTCTGAAAGTTAAATTTAACAGTTTTTTTTTAATTGGAAAAAGTAGCTATAAAGTTAATTTCAGATCATTGACATTTTGGGGTCTCACACCATAGTTGCATTTTACATAGCTCTGTTCTAATTGTAAATCAGTGGTAAGCTCAGTTTGTTAAAAAATAAATCTGATCACTCTTCCCTCCACCAATTCACATGATGGCCAACTAGTTTTAGGGGTGTTTATTCTCCCCAAGATGTCTGAATAGCAGAAACATCAACAGCTAACTGGTATCAAATAACTGGCTTTTTTTAAAGTGTGAAATTGAATGCTTTAACAATGAGCTCACTGTATGTAGCTTGCACTGCCTCATAGCTAACCCCAGGAATATGTAAATGCTCTTAAACTTGAATGCATTATGATAGAGAGTTGTATATGACTGGAGAGTGGGGAAACAGTGAAATGTGAGACACTGCTGACCCAGTCAGATCACTTGAAGCAGTTTTTATATTCTTTCCCTCCACTTAATAGCCATTTTATCTTGCTGTTCCTTAATAGTGTTTTGCTTATACATGTATAAGATGTAGAATGAATGACTTGGTGTAACTAGATCAACAGATTTCTGAAACAAAAGGGTCGAGATTACATACTGAGGTTGGTTATTGTAAAATATCTTGGAAATAAAAAATAAATCATGGGCATTTAGTATCTTGTGTTTTTTGTACCATTCTTAACCACTTAATCCTCATTTTGTTAACATAGGAATAGGAGCAGCAACCACCCCGCCCCCCACCCCCGCAACCTAATGGCTTAGAGTTTCTCCATAGAGCACTTTTGTCATTAAAAACTAGGAAGAAGCCAGGCTTGATTGCTTAGTGTATTGAGTTAGCTGGCCTCAACTGGGGCAATGGTAGGGGCACGGCCTTTGGCCTCAGCACTACTTTTTATTAGAGAGGGGGAAAACCACATCCAGGATTCCACTTATGATAGCCATCTGCTGCTGGTGGTTTGTGTGGATGTGGAAGTCAAGTTCAGCCTTGGCTGAGAGTCCCCTCCAAAGAGGTGGCTGGTGCCAAAAGAACCATGGCCAAAAATTAGTCAACACTTGCATGAGAGGTGAATGAAGAACGTCAGTAAGAAAAATTACTCCTTCAGATTAACCACAGCCACAATACAAGCAAAGACTGAAGATTTTTTTTCCTTTTTAAAAAAAAAAATGGAATATCTTCATCCTAAAAGCAGCCATGTGCTAGCACGCTATTTAAGGTCTAATGCTAGAGTAAAACAGTAAAGCCAATTTGACCTGTCTTGGCTGTTTTTTTATCCTGATTATAAAAGTTCCTGCTGAACTTAGATTTTCAGAGGTTGGAAGGGTTTCGTCAATTAAATATTAGTGGGAGTTTCCCAAGACACTAGGACCACATCTTGGGTATTCACCAGATAATGGAAGTCACTAAATGTGGCAAAGACTACCTACTTAGGAAGGTCAGGGGATAGCAATGCCAGGTCATCCCTCTAAACATGCCACAATGTAGCCCATTAGCCGCCTTTCTAAAGGAAATGGAAAAAAAATGTTTAGCGCACTTCAGAGGGCCACATCAAATCCTGGGCCTGGACTCCTAGGCAGATCCCACTAATGCTACTGCAGCAGCTGGTACAACTCTCTTCCTAGGATTACTGGCTGCTGTTCCTCTTTCAGCCCCAGGCTAAGGAAACACCTGGTCTTGAAATCCTCCTGCCCAGCCCGATACCTTCTGATGTGGATGCCCTTATTTGCAATAGAAGTTCCAGTGGGCCCAAGTTCAAACCTACAGAAGCACAAAAGGCCAGAACCCAGCAAATCTGGGTCTTGGCTAATTCTTGCCCCTTTGACCATATTCACATCTAGTGTACTGAACAGGTGCACTGTAACTGCTGCAGCATCTGTTAAAAATTTGTTCTCAGAACATTGGCAAGGTTGTATTTATTGCCTATCCCTTTCTTTCACCATTGCACTTCTTACAGTAATGGTGTTCAATAGAAAATGACAGGATTTTGATCCAACTGCAATATTATATGTATCCGAGGCAGGATGCTGAGTCAGAAGAAAATGTGAAGGTGATATTCTTATGATGTCACTGTAATCATCCTGCACACTAGTAGAGGTCACAGGGATGTTGAGGTAAGCTTACTGAGTTTCTGCAGTACATGTTGCAGATCATGCCAACTGCAGGCACAGTCTGCCAGTGGATATGGAGTCCAGTGATGGAGGCTAATCAAGTGGACTATTCTGCCCTGGCTGGCGTTAAAACTTGTGTTGTAGTTACACACATCCAGGCGTGCATCAAGTATTCTTGTTGATAGTGGAGAGTAATGATGATGGTCATCACCTCAGATGCATAACCTACATGTTAGATGTCAATATAGCTATTGTAGGGTTTTCTCATTGACCTGACTGACCTCAGTTTTTCTAGGTCCTTGGTGCTATACTTAGATGCTATCTTGATGTTGAGGGCAGTTATCTTTTCTCTGGTGTTCAACTCTTGTACATATGGCTGTTGAGTTGAGCAAGTCTTAGACTGCTGTCTGCACATTAGGCACAGGACTGGCTTTAGACACCTATGGCTGGGGTTGGGCTTCATCCTGCTGGAAAATATGTTTTTACTGTGTTAAAATGGAAAATTAGTGATTCATCTGGAAAATCAAATATCTACTATACCTCGGTTATTATGGTAACTAAAATTATTCAGTCCCTATTTCTAGGTAAATTGTTCATCTATTAAAACCATACCAGTCATTACAGGACATTCAGAGCAAGATAACTATGTGGAATGGCAGCTTGCTTTTAGTTCAAGCTTTTGATGAGGCTGCACCCTGAACCAACCACATAACTAATGTGGCTACAAGGACAGGTCACATGGTGGGAATTCTGTGACGAGTAACTCACCACCTGACTAAAGCCTTTTCACCATCTACAAGGCACAAGTCAGGAGTGTGATGGAATACTCTCCACTTGCCCGCATGAGCGCAGCTCCAACAACACTCAAGAAGCTCGACATCATCCAGGACAAAGCAGCCCGCTTGATTGGTACCCCATCCACCACCTTCAACATTCCCTCCACCAACACACAGTAGCAGCAGTTTGTACCATTTACAAGATGCACTGCAGTAACTTGCCAAGCCCCCTTTGACAGTGCCTTCCAAACCCACAACCTCTTATTACCTCGAAGAACAAAGGCATACAGGAACACTGTCACCTCTAAGTTCCCCTCCATGTCACACACTGTACTGACTTGGAAATATAATAATCACTGTTGCTTCACTGTCACTGGACAAAATCCTGGAACTCCCTCAGCACTGGGAGTATACCTACACCACAGACTACAGCGGTTCAAGAAGGCAACTTACCACCAGCTTCTCAAGGGCAATTAGGGATGAAAAATAAATGCTGGCCTAGCCAGTGATGCCCACATCCCATGAATGAATAAAAAAAACATTAAATAAAATGTCTTTTGTATCTTTTAATAAACTAACTTGGCATCACAATCTTTGAAGTTAGACCATTACATACTCTTGAAGAATCAAACAGCAAAAATTCAAATTTTATATTAAAAAGTTGAGTTCAAATCAATACATTTTGTATGATTCAGAAAACATAAGGATCAGAGCATTGGTTTCGCTACATTACTTATAATAGGATGTTCAATGGTACAAGTGTGTAGATGTGATGTACAATAAATCACAAGAATAAAAATGCTATGCATTACAGCCTTGAACATGTACTAGGGTATTTTAAAAACATTTTCAAGAATCTTTGGTCTAGTTTCACATGTAGATTATGTTCTACTACAGAATTGTTAAAACCACTTTGGCCTTATTGAAAGAGTTTGAAAGATTAGTCAGATGTCAGACTAGGTCTTTTTTTACAAAAGGAAAATGACGACATAAGTTTTTGCAGAGTACTTGCACATTTCTTGAACTGTGCTCTTAAGAAATTACTCAAGGTTAGTAGTTTATAAAATCAGCAAATATAAAAGTTTCCAAAGTTCAAATACTACAGCAGAATTAAAATCATGATGCCAAGACAAACTATGAAATCCAATGCCCTTAAATGGGCTAATAGTAGGTTACTGCTTTCCTGATGCAACCCACCTAAATGTATTAGTCACTGTGGAATAAAACAAACTTAAAAAGGTCAGTCATCGGCTAATTCAACAAATTCTTCTGGAAGGTCAAGTTGTTTGTTGATGGATACTTGTGTCACAACTTGGCCATGGAAACAAAAGTAGTTGGAGCAATATATAATCGGATAAAAACCAAACTAGAATGTTTATTTGCACTTCTACTTTTGTGATCTACTGACCTACATAAAAAGGGGAGCAGGGAGGGGGCGAGATGAAGAGGAAGCAAGGACATTCCATAGGCAAGGTTTAATCGGCTTCAGAAAACTGATGTATTCCAAATATAGTCAAACAGCTACAGAGGATGAAACATCTCGTTAGCTAGGGCATATTAACAGTGAAAGGATGACCATCTACAAGGCCAATTCCTTTGGTGAACCATTAAATATCACCCCTATCCAGGGTTCTAATTTGTGCCACCTCACATCACAGTTGTTCTGGTAAGATATAGAGTTGGATGTGAACAAGGATAAGCTCCATCTGATTTCCAATTCCAGACTTCAAACAAACCTAGGCCAGGTCGAGCTAACATTACCTTAATTTATAAAAATTATTGTTTGGCATACATTACAACAGTGACTACACTTCAAAAGGTACTTCATTGGCTGTAAAGCGCTTTGGGATATCTTGAGTCATGAAAGACACTATATAAAACAAAGACTTGCATCTATAATGTATTTTTTTCTGTAGTAGGATTACTACACTTCAAGAAAGCAGAACAGGCAACATCCCCTGCACAGTCAGTTCCTCAGCAACTTATTTGTGCTGAGATGTCAGTATCAGGAGATTGATCAAGCACACTCAAGTCAAAAATAGCATTTTTCACACCAGCTCTCCTTGTAGTCTTAGCAATATTGTAATGCTGAACTAGAAGATTTATACTGTCTGCTCAAGACCCTAAGGAGATAGGCCTAAATGCATTTCACTTAAGAATCTTAAACTTAGTAGATTTGGGTATTTTGAGGGGTGAAAGAGACACAGAATTTCATGCCACTAATCAGAGCTGCATTTACTTCAGTTTCCAAAAAGTATTCTAATATACTGTACTACCTAGTTACACACTTTTATCCCCCTTCAGTATTACTTTCTCTACCTTGTGAATTCTGTAGAGTTGAAGGCACCAATTTAAGGTGATTGATAGAAGGATTAGAGGGGACATGAGGAAAAACTTTTTCACTCAGAGGGTAGTGGGTGTCTGGAATTTACTACCCGGTGGAGGAGGCAGAAACCCTCAACTCATTTAAAAAGGGACCTGGAGCTGCACCTAAAGTGCTGTAACCTGCAAGGCTACGGACCAGGTGCTGGAAGGTGGGATTAGATTGGACGACAAGTTTTTTCAGCTGCCGCAGACATGATGGATTGAATGGCCTCCTTCTGTGCCGTAACTTTTCTATGGTTCTCTGGAAAGCCCTAATACAAGAACTGCATAATGCCTACACTAAACATCTGCCGAAAAGTAGAAAACCAGGATATTGCTACATCACACTCCATCAACAAGTGTGCAGCCTGGTTATGCTATTTCTCCCTCCCTATCAGGTCATTCCTACTGGGGGTGGGAGGGAAAGGACAAACCAGAAGATGGGGCTATTCAGGGGAGAAAGACACCCTGCCCCATTTAAACTCTTTTTTTCAACACACACAAGAGAATCACATAGAAAACTATAAACTGCACTAGCAGCAAGGCATTTGTTCTCATGTTTTAACACACTATGCAAATCAAGAACATATACCACAGCCATTTTTCTTCATTTTTATTGAATATTTTGTTGCAAGTATCTTCAAAATGTATTAATCTTCAAGGATTAATATTGTAACTTTTTTTCCCAATATTGTGCGCTCAAGGCAAGGCTTTTCTGAGCAATGGAATGCTTTCCGTTTCAGACATCCAGGGCTGAGTTTTTCAGCTGTCAGGATGTGACGCGGGCCCTGAGCCTGCCTATGTCCTCAGCTTGCCCACCAGTGCAACATTCCAGAAGGCGGCCTCCTCATTGGCCGGTTCTGTGCTCACTGTCCTAATAAGGACGTTTCATGGGCTCTCGATGCTGCTGGCCCAAATAGAGGGCCTGCAGCACTGTCAGGTCAGCAGACCCACCCAGAGAGACGGGCACTGCCAAGACGGGCACTGCCAAGACAGGCAGGCAAGTGCAAGGGTGCCTCAACATTGAGGTGCCCTCGGCTGCCTGCATAGAAGTGATAAAGAGGCCTGAAGCTGGTCGGGCCATTGCCTTGGAGGAGAAACCCCTTGACAGGCCTACTCACAGATAGGGCTGCGACTTCTTATCCCTGTAGTCCTGTCATTGGGGCTTGGAGCCTTTGGTTCTGATGACTCCTTGGTCTGCTACGGGGAGGCAGTCTCAAATGAGCAGACGGTCCCCGCACACGGTGGGGGTGGAGGCCTACTCCAACATCAGTAAAATACCGGCAACGGCACACAATGGCCCCTAACTGGGCCTTAATTGCACTAATTGGCTACCCATCTCCCTAGAGCAGGCAGCCAACCTAGACCCCAGCCTACCCCTAGGAAAGTTCACCCTGCCTCCAACCCCATCAACCAACTAATCAGCGGAAAAGAAACAGAGCAGGAATGGAATACTTCCATTTCAGGCACCTAATGTCTTATTTGATATGTACTTTGTGTCAGTCAAGGGAGCCTTCTTCAGTGTCTTTAGAATATCAAGCAACAAATGGCCTTGTGGGGGCGTGGGATTGGTATAGGGAAGGCAATTGTGCTTTAAAAGCGATATTGGAACAGAAATGCAGTTAGTATGGCCTGGGACACTACTTTTACTGTAAATGAAACAAGAAAAGTAGCAACATTCTCAACCTCTTCATTCTTTATGCACTTGGCAACACTGGGCAGCAGACAATTCTGAGCAGTCACAATGGACTTCAGTAAGGCTTTTGATAAGGTCCCGCATGGGAGATTGGTTAAGAAAGTAAAGGCCCATGGGATCCAGGGTAATTTGGCAACTTGGATTCAAAATTGGCTTAGTGGCAGGAGGCAGAGTGTGATGGTAGAGGGTTGTTTCTGCGAGTGGAAGTCTGTGACCAGTGGTGTACCGCAGGGATCGGTGCTGGGACCCTTCCTGTTTGCAGTGTACATTAATGATTTAGATGTGAATATAAGAGGTATGATCAGTAAGTTCGCAGATGACACAAAAGTTGGTGGTGTCGTAAATAGTGAGGATAGCCTTAGACTACAGGACGATATAGATGGGCTGGTAAGATGGGCAGAGCAGTGGCAAATGGAGTTTAATCCTGAGAAGTGTGAGGTGATGCACTTTGGGAGGTCTAACAAAGCAATGGATTATACAATGGATGGTAGGGCTCTAGGGAGTACAGAGGGTCAGAGGGACCTTGGGTGCTTGTCCATAGATCACTGAAGGCTGCAGCACAGGTAGATAAGGTGGTTAGGAAGGCTTATGGGATATTTGCCTTTATTAGCCGAGGCATAGAATATAAGAGTAGGGGGGTTATGGTGGAGCTGTATAAAATGCTGGTTAGGCCACAGTTGGAATACTGTGTACAGTTCTGGCTGCCACACTACAGGAAGTATGTGATTGCAATGGAGAGGGTGCAGAGGAGATTCACCAGGATGTTGCCTGGGCTGGAGCATTTCAGTTATGAAGACCGACTAGATAGACTGGGGTTGTTTACCTTGGAGCAGAGAAGGCTGAGGGGGGACCTGATTGAGGTGTACAAAATTATGAGGGGCATTGATTGGATCGATGGGAAGAAACTTTTTCCCTTAGCGGAGAGGTCAATAACTAGGGCGCATAGATTTAAGGCCAGGGGCAGGAGGTTTAGAGGGGAGTTGAGGAGGAATTTTTTCACCCAGAGTGTGGTTGGAATCTGGAACACTGCCTGAAGAAGTGGTAGAGGCAGGAACACTTACGACATTCAAGAACTATTTAGATGAGCACTTGAAATGCCATGACATATAAGGCTACGGGCCAAGTGCGGGGAAATGGGACTAGTTAGGACAGGTGCTTGATGGTCGGCATAGGCTCGTTGGGCCAAAGGGCCTGTTTCTGTGCTGTAAAACTCTGACTCTGACTCTATGACTCTGACTCTAATACTCACCTTTCACTTGTAAACTAAGTGCACAGAATTAATTATTTGCCATGGCAAACAAAGAGGCAGAAGGGTTTAAACTGCAACAATGCCTTTAAAAGAACTTGCGGGGGTGGTGGGGTGGGGTGAAAAATGAGAATTTTTACAACTCAAAATATTTTAAACCACCCCTTTGCAGTTCAAGAATGAAATAAAGGGTGTATTATAAACAGAATAAAGGCTTTGTAACCATGGATAATCCACAAAGGGACTATTTAAATGAGTTGAAAAAATTTATGAAATGCAAAATACAAAACATTAAAAAGTTATTTAAAAAACCTACAGTGTGACAGCAAGAGGTTGTTGAAAATTACGTCACTATATTTTCAAATTCAGCTTACTAAGTGGCAAGTCCACAGGCAGCCGGAAAAGATACTGCTGCAAATTTTTTACTCACGTCTAAAAGACTGTACTGAGAAGTGAGGAGGATGATATAAGTAAACAGAACATTTAACTTTCTTGAAGAGGTCTATCCTCTCACTTCTACATATTTGTAACAAAATACTTATAAAAGATTGATAGTATATAAAAGTTATTGACTTAAAGTTGACCACAATCTTGTAATAGAATCATTTTATAGTGATTTTTACGATGCTATTATTGCACTACCTAACCATACAAAGAGAAAAGTAGAAAACTATACTAATAGCAAACTGGGTTTGTTTAACTGGTTTTATGCATATGTCAATCTACTTTTCTAAGTATTCACCTGGATATGGTTGATGATTCAGATTTGGAGGTGGAAAAAGAAAGGATACATTATGACTAATGATTGGAGTGTTTCATATATAAACTCAACAGTACCCAAGCAAAGAAATACCAGATCAATAACATTTTCATATATTAGTTTGCAAACACAGTTCCCTCACTCTAGCCTCCCAGGGTATGTTCTAGCAAATTTGTTACCCCTACCTTGCAACTAATGATTGTCAGCAGCTCAAATTATAATACAAGCACTTACATATTTCATACTATGTAGGAACCTGTGTCCACAGATCATTTAGTAATAGGGTCAAAAAGATGCACAAATTTGTAGTTTAAGCAAAGCAAGAGCGAGGAGCAAAGAAACCACATTGCTATTTGCACTGAGCTTGACTGGAATATCTTTCTAAAAAAAAAAAATTCTTGTAAAGGAGCTTCATCACAGAGAGGACGATTTACACATTTCCTACATTTTCTTAAAGGTAATGGGAGCAACACATCTGCAGGTCACACAACTAAGAATCTGATGACACTGAATAGCCATTAGAAAATTAACACTTAGCTACAATATTTTCAAACTGAGACTTGTGCTAGGGTGGGGTCACTGACAAATTCAGTCATACACAGTATAGAAGACAATTTGGTGTTTGTTTGAACTGACCTTGATGACATGTTTTACACAACTCTTTAAAATTTGCTTTTTTTCCCTCGGTCCAAAAGTAAGTTTGGCATACAAATAGAAGCATTTTTTTTTTAAATGGTTACTTAGGCACATATTTTTCCAGCTTATAGATCAGTTCCACAGCAGCATCAACATCTGGTACTATATAGTCTGGATCAGATAAATCAGCATCAAACTTAAAGTCCCTGTGCCCATGAAATACAGTTCCCGTGATCAATTCCCGATGGCCCTCTATATCATCTTTAGAGGGACTGTACACACCTGTGCAAACCAGCACAGACTTACAGCAAGTAGCAGAACCTGGTGTCAGTTCACTTGCTATTACATCATGATCTTCATCCTGAGAAACTGTGGCCGTTTGTTTTCCCGCAGCAACTTTAGCTTGCACCCGTGAGCCTTTTCTAGAAGATTCCTCTTCAAGGAAGCGGTTGTACAGATTAGCACCATAGATGTCAGTCATTAGGTTATCCCTAAAAAAAAAAATCACTTTTAGCAAACAGAATCAGTGTAGTCCATAAGAGACAAGCTGGCCAATATTGGAACAAACTACAGGGCTTTTTTTGCAGAATGATTTTTTTTAAAATAGGATTTCAATAATGCAAGAAAAATGCTGGGGGTCAGTTTGTTTGCGAAAATTTAGCTCTCTTCTCAAGACTGGTTCAAATGTTACTTCCTATTACCTCTCACAAGGATCCTAAGCAAAAAGCTTAGCCTGTACATTTTTCACCAGCAAAGTCAAGCACGTCCTTACTGATCTGTAATGTGCCTTTATGAAATTTATAATCAAATGTGTTTACCTATCGTGAAACTATTTCCTTGTTCCTCTCCACAACTCCAAATGAGGGGTCGTCAAAGTTTCCTTTGGGTACTTGGGCTCTTTAATCTGGGAATAACTAATTTATAACTTGCATGGTATTGTACTAGCACAGATAATTATTTACCCTGCCTTCCAATGCACATTTTACTCATCTGACATGAATAGAATGGATAGAGTAAGGAGGGTAGAAAGACATATAAGAACCCTAGGTCAAGTCAGGGTTGTGCCCCCGTCAGAAGATGGGAAATATTAAAGCCAAATGGATTCCAGCTTTTGTCATTTGGTTCATAGACCACTCCACCCCAAAGCAGGCAAATCAGAAATTTGACATAAAGGAACACATCGTTGACAACAATTTCTGTAGTTTATAATGGGTCTTTATACATTGATATGCTAGACTGCTGCTACCAGGAGTACAGGATAATTTAAAAACAGGAAAATATCTAGCAAAGTAAACTTTTTTTTTTTAGTCCATACAAATTTGAGGGTCAAATGTGGTCCCATAATTGTAGCCACTTACCCAACAGCGTAAAGTGTATGAATAGATTTATGCCATCCTCTTCCCGCAGCTTGAGCCCTTATGAGACACTCTGCATAATGATAGGTTATTTCACTTGGTTTTCCTAGTAAGAGCTCATATTTAAGATCTTTGCCAGTGATTTTCTTGTAAATGTTTTCCAGACACAGCACAAATATTCCATGACCAAACCTGTTGGTCCAGAGGAGAAAAGTCAAAACCACACTACAGAAAATTGCTTTCTCTTCCAATTACTGACTGGATTGCTAACTGTAAAGTTCTACTTCTAGCGCAGGAGAAATTTACCTCGCTTGGTTTCCCTGTTAACCAAATATTGTGGAAGGGCAAGAAACAGAAAGCATTACTACAGTGCCTTTAACATAGCAAACCATCCCGAGGTACTTCACAGAAGCGTTAACAAAATTTGACAAGGAGCCACATAAGCAGCTATTAGGGCAGATAGCCAAAACTTTAGTCAAAGAGGCAGTTTTTAAGGAGCATCTTAAGGAGAGAGGTAGAGGTAGTGAGAGGTTTAAAGAGAAACAGAAATATTTAGAACAGGAACAGATCATTTGACCCTTCTTGCCTGCACTGAATTTAGGCCCCTTGGAGAGTTTATACAGTCCCACTTTCCTGATTTTTTTCCCATACTCATTCATATTACTATTCTTCTTTCAGAAATTATTCAGTAAGAATATTGCTATCAATTTAGCATCAATGGCTTGCAGCAACCCATTGTACTTTACTATAACTCTTTGCACAAAAGTGTTTCTTCTAATCTTGCCATTTATGTAGCTAGCACTTGTCTTGAGATTATGGCCTCTTGTTTTCCGATACCCATCAGTGGAAATGACCTATGCTTAATGTGTCTATTTATTTTACCATTTTGAATGATATTAACTCTTCACCCTGCCCCAATCTTCTCAGTTGGAGTGAATATAGCCCTAGTTGTTCTAACTTTTCCTTGCAACTCTCCAAGCTCATTTTGTCCATAAGATCCAGCTCCTACTCTCTTGACCTCATTCCCACTAAACCACTGGCCATACCACTTCCATTTTGGCCCCAAGTGCTGCCTGAGAATGTAAATAGTTCTCTCTCTTCAGGTACTGTCGTACGCCTTTTTAAAATCATCATCACCCAACTCCTCAAAAATAAAATCCATCCTCAACTCCTTTGTCCTTGTGAACTACTATTACTACTCAAACTCCAACTTCCAGTCCCTCTCCAAAGTCCTTGAGGAATTGGTCACCTCTAAAATGCATACACATCTTTAACAAAAAAAAAAGATTCAGCTGAGTCAGTATTCACTGTGCTAGATAGCAATCTATTCCAGGAGTTAATTGCCCCAGAATATAGGGATGTTGCATTTAGCTTGTAAATCTAATCTGAAACTACTCTCCCCCCACCATTATAGCTCTCCCACTTCTATATAAAATATCCTCTTACCTGTCATTTTAGGGGTTTGGGGGGGCGGAATAGAAAGGGGAGGAAAAGTCATGCTATTTCCCTCATGACCTTAAGTACATTTCATTTCCAAAACCATCACAAAAATTAAATGCTTCCTCATGCTCTTTGTCCTTCAGATTTTTTGCCATTGCAAAATGCTTTTAACATATCGACTATTCTCCACGTTTTTCCCTGCATAGTCAATGTTTGAAGTTTGGCATATGAAAAATGAACCCAGTGACAGGTACCACTTAACTGCCACTCAGCAAAGTTTGTGCAATAAGTATTGACATCTATTACTGCAACCAACGTTTCTGTCAGGATTGTATGTTGCAGAGTTGGAATTCACAACAAAGGGGTACTTTATGAGGCGAGACTCCTAGCTTGGAATCTTGCTATATTAGAACAGGGGTCAGAGAAAGTGTTATAAAATTATAGACCAATTCTGTATACTGCACTTTCATATAGCAATTCTCCAGGTTGCAGGTGAACCTCAAAATTAACCTTCATTTTGGAAAATTAATCTGAATTAGGTCCTGCCTTGGTTCATCACAATCTGAATTAGGTCTACCTTTAGTTTTATTTATTTAGACATACAGCACTGAAACAGGCCCTTCGGCCCACCGAGTCTGTGCCGACCAACAACCACCCATTTATACTAATCCTACATTAACACCATATTCCCTACCACATCCCACCATTCTCCGACCACCTACCTACATTAAGGGCAATTTATAATGGCCAATTTACCTATCAACCTGCAAGTCTTTGGCTGTGGGAGGAAACCGGAGCACCCGGTGGAAACCCACGCGGTCACAGGGAGAACTTGCAAACTCCGCACAGGCAGTACCCAGAACTGAACCCGGGTCGCTGGAGCTGTGAGGCTGCGGTGCTACCACTGGGCCGCCCTTTGCCACTGATTAATCTTACGTGCATGCCTTATCATACCTTGGTGACTTGCCCTCTGCTACCCACATCAAGTCCGTATTACAAGCCACTACAGGAATATGAGGGTAAATTAACTGCCGAGGAATATGGTCTGGGTTTCCAGCAGTCAAGAGGACATCAATAATCAGCTGAAGATGTGTTTCCCACTGGATAGGCTCAGAAAGCAGGATAATGGCTAAAAAATGTAGAAGGGAAGAGAAAGTAAATTTAATTAAGCCACATTGGAAATACAATAAAACACCCTGAGTCATCCTTAAGAAAAGGCTTTCGATTGGCGACAGTACAATGAAATTCACCTCTTTTGAGATCATTGCTGTGCACCAATATATGCAGTAACTTGGATTCACAATCTACCTCAGATCAAACAGAGGCTATAATCACACAAGAAAAGACATCTGTGAAATGTATCAAAGACTGTAACAAGTCAATCAAGTCAAAATATTAATAATACAAATGTGCAATTATGACTTTTGCCCATGTTCTTCTACTAATCAGCCACTAGGGGGAAACCAGAGTCACATTGGTTTGCTCACCTCTACATTTACAAAAGAAAAGGCTGATGACATTTACTCTCCTACTGTAAAGGTCAATTCAAATACAAAGGCATTTATGAAATGTCAGACTGACTGAACACAGTTAATAAAAGCACAATGAAGTTAGGTGGATACCTTCTTGCTCACATCTACCTGCAAAATTTGAATCTGTGACTGTTCATTTTGAGACCAGCACAGCTTCAAGTGAGCTATTTGGAACCTCCAACCATGCCACTGTGTGTATGGGAGACCCGCAAATAATGACAAGCTGGTGGATTCAACGTAAATGTTCACATGCAGCGACAGAAATAATGTGCAAGTCAACAAATGCGGAAAAAAGTAGAATGCAAAATTTGATACACCAAGCAATATGCATAGCCCCAGACAGACAAAAGTCTGTTAATCTGTGAATCCCTTGCAATTCCCTCACCAAACTTCAGTTTGAAAACCTAGGGTACAGTGACTGAACAAAATCAAATCCCATTTTTATTACATGAAATTCTGGATGATTACATTCTGAGTTTGAAAGACTGTTCCATAATTACAGAGTTTAATATTACACAGCTTTTCTGTAGTTGCAAGTTACTGTATTTCTTAGTTTGGAATTTTAACACCTTTAAATGTTATAATGACCATGGGAATGAGAATGGCGTAGGGGGAAAAAATGTACACTGCCCAAAACACCCCAAAACGAGGGAAATGTTGACTAAGGACAGCATCTCTAAGTTGTTCTTAGTAAGTTTTTTTTGGCATTGGAGCATCCCTACAACATTGCAAAATAAACACAAAGACCAGCACCAAGAAAAGATACAAAATATAATTTTAAAACATATAGGCTTATAGTTATATTTTAACATTGACAGCTGTCTTGAGACCTGAAACAGCCAGCAACAGAACTCAGAACAGAACTGGAGCAGTCAACAGTAAAACAGAGAACAAACTTGCCAACCAGCTTAGCAACCAGCCAACCGATTTAGTCTCATGGGAGCAAGAAAGGAGTGCAAGACTTCCATATAAACTAAACTTTACTGTATTACCAGCACTCGCACTAATTCTGCACTGAGAGCACAGTCAGCAGCACTGATATAGTTGGCATTTACACTAAACTTAATTAACATGGAAGATACGCCTGTCACCTTCCCGCCTCACCAAAATTAAGTCCAGCGCGGGACTTAACCTAACTTAAGGCCTATGAACGGCCTTCCCACTCCGCCACCAATTGAGGCCCTTATGTGGGTAATTAATGCCCAATTAAGTGCCTCATCCCACTGCCGCTATTAGCCCAGCAGTGGGCGGGCCAGTTGCTGCACAGGAAGCACGGCAAGAAAAACCACGTGGGTTGCTTGCCGACTCCAGGGAGGAGAGGGAGTTTAAAAGGAACTTAGTGTCTGAATGAGGGACCCAGCATCGGGAAAATGGGGTGGGATGGGGGGGGGGAAGTTCCCACTGAGAGCCACCTCCCTGTCCTTGCTGCTGACACCCCTACACCCACCCCCCACGAGACCCCTCCCACCCTGACCTACCTGTGGCCTGGGCCCAGTGCCGCTCCTCAGCCTCGGGTGGGTGCTCCACCAGCAGACGCCAGCGCCTCCACGGCGGTGCTGCTCAGTGAAAGAGCTGCCGGCCTCTAATTGGCTAGCAGCTCTCAGAGGGCAGGACCTCTATTGCAGTGGTCATTGATTCTGTGGAAGGCCCGCTGCTGTCCAGTTAAGTGCCTAATTGGCACTTGATTCGGCGGGTCTCCCACAGAAGAGGCAACATGGGGTTCTCGACAGCACTTTTGCCGGAGGTCGAGACCCCCATCGCCCTGATAAAATCCCAGCCAGTGCATGTAGTGGTAATTGAGATAGACATACAACAGTTGTTTGTTCACTGCTATGTGCAATTTGCCCCATAATATAAACAGGTTGAATTCAATACAGCCAAGAGCCTGTGGTATTACAGAACTGCCTCTTCTTAAAAGAATCCCTTTAATATGAGCACAGCAGACTTGTTACTCGAAGGCTGCATTCCATTCAAATTTAGCATTGACATGATGGGACTCTAAACTTAGACTCTAAACTAGGTACCAAGGCCTAAATTAATTTGAAAGTGTGACTCCGTCCTCCAGGGAGTTGAACAGAGTGTAATTCTGGTGTAAGTTGGGCCTTGATGCTGTATTTAGGCTGTGTAACTTCAGTAGCAGTGTAAAGTCAAATTGCTTCACACCAATGCTGCAGTCAGAGTGGGAATGAACTTTAAGCCAATTGCCATTTAACACAAACAATTTATACGCACAAAAACAGACATATTTGAGTTACCTTCAATGTCAGGAAACTTCATAGGTACAGGTGGCTGGAAAACACAGAATTCCAGTGTCAAAAGCTTAATCCTATGTTACTTGATGAGAAAGACAATCTGTCTCATGCTTGCCATAAGAAGCTATTTTAAACAGTCAATTACAATGTTCAAAGCATTGCAGTTTCAAATAGGCACAGTCTACTCTTAATTCAAAGTTGTTTAATTGAAAATTATCTGTTACTTATGCAACATAATAGCACCTTTTTATTAAAATTACTTAATTCATATTTCCGAGCAGTTAATATTTTGACAAAATGTTTTGAATGAAGAGTAGGATGTAATGTGCAAGTATGAAGTAAAAACAAGAAATGCTGGAACTACTCAGCAGGTCTGGCAGCATCCGTGGAGAGAGAAACAGAATTAACGTTTCAGGTCAGTGACCCGTAGTATGAAGTGCTTCTCCCTTCCCCATCTAAGGAATACAAATCTTATGCGACTGTGACAAAGATAAACTATCCATCCTTGCCCTTCTCAGCTTGTCTGCAGCCTTTGACACTGTCGACCACACCATCCATGTTCAACACCTCTCCACCACTATGGGTGGACTGCATTCGCCTGGTTCTCTTCATAGTAACCATAGAATCATAGTAACTTATCTATCTAATTGTAGCCAGAGAATTACCTGCGATAGTTTCTCTTCCCTGCACCCACACCATTACCTCTGATGTCCTGAGAGATTTGACCTTGGCCCCCTCCTTTTTATCATCTATATTCTGCCCTTCAGCAACATCATCTGAAAACACATCCTCAATTTTCACATGTACGCTGACGACACCCAGCTCGACCTCCCCACCACCTCTCTCAACTCCTCCACTGTCTCTAAATTATCAGATTGCTTGTCCAACATCCAGTACTGCGTGAATAGAAGTTTTCTACAATTAAATATTGGGAAGACTGAAGTCATCATCTTCAGTCCCTACTACAAAACTCCGTTCTCTAGCCAGATTGTGTATCCCTCTCCCTGGGAACTGTCCAAGCTTGAACCAGACTGTTCACAACCTTGGTATTACATTTTACCCCGAGATGACCTTTATGCCGCATATTCGTCCAATTACTAAAGAATGCCCGTTTCTACCTCTCTAATATCTCTGATGCTGTCGCTGCCTCAACTCATATGCTGCTGAAACCCTCATCCTTGCCTTTATTACTTTTAGACTTAACTATTACAACACACTCCTGGTCAGCCTCCTACATTCCAGCCTCCATGACATCATCCAAAACTTTGCTGCCCATGTCCTTACTCCCAACAAGTTCCCTTCGTCCATCGCCCCTGTGCTCGCTGATCTACAGTGGCTCCTGGTTAAA
This sequence comes from Heterodontus francisci, assembly GCF_036365525.1. Taxonomy (NCBI): domain Eukaryota; kingdom Metazoa; phylum Chordata; class Chondrichthyes; order Heterodontiformes; family Heterodontidae; genus Heterodontus; species Heterodontus francisci. The sequence continues at coordinate 65,414,017 of NC_090389.1, forward strand.
CAACGCCTTCATTTTAAAATTCTCATCCTCGCTTTCAAATCCCTCCATGGCCTTGCTCCTCCCCATTACTGCAATTTCCACCAGCACTATAACCCTCAGAGCTATCTGCCACTCCTCTAATTCCGGCCTCTTGAGCATCCCCGATTCTAAATGCTCCATCATTGGTGGCCATGCCTTCAGCTGCCAAGGCCTTAAGTTGTGGAATTCCCTCCCTAAACCTCTCTACTTCTCTTTCCACCTTCACGTGCTCCTTAAGATTTCACTCTTTGGCTAAGCTTTTGGTCATCTGCCCTAATATCTCCCTTAGTGGCTTGGTGTACGGTAAAGGTAATATATAAATACACGCTGTTGCTGTAGAATACAAAGTCGTTTCAAAATCTCCAGCTTAGTAGGCAGCAGGTGTGTTAATATTGATTTTCTTTCAGATGGTTTGGGTTTTTTCAATCTGAGATCGACTTAGATGCAAACTTGTGGAACTGAAGCCAAAAAAGGTCAGTCCCATCTAAGTAACCTAAATTTCCACTTTCTGCTTAATTTTGGTGAGGGGGGGGAAGGAGGAGGAGAGCGGAGTAGGGAATAACATCAACGATGCAAGTCAGAATATCACATATAAAAAAGGTCGGCACAGATGACTTGGGGATTTTGAAATAACAGTTTATTGATTAACAAAAGCAGAATACTTAATGGAACAAAATAACAGCATGTAATTGCATAGTGAAATATTCCACAGTGTTTGCAAAGCAGAAAACAGGACATGAAAGAGGAGTTTGAAAAAGAGAATAAAGATGCAGTTGAAGAGGTAGATTTTGAAACAGGGTTTTTGAAAGTTTTGGAGGCTCTGCACTGATGCTGGAATGTAGGCAGCCAGATCAGAAATGGGTGTGTGCTGAGACACAGGACTGGAGGAGGTTACAGAAGTTGGGTGAGGCAAGGCCAGATTTACAAACAAGAATGAACATTTTTTTAGTGAAATTATTCTCATCTACAGAGGTACTAGACAGATACCAGGGTGACGATACATTGCAGAGATTCATTGTAGGTCTGAGAAATTCAAATAACAGTGGATAATTCTCTGGATCCAATGAGATTTTTTTCCTTCAATTCTGAGAATATAAGCAGAGCAAACAAGCTGCGTAAACCCTGAACACAGTATTTAGGATACACAGATTACTGGCTTTCAGGCTTCCTGCCTCAGCCACCTGCAAGTTTCCCTTCAAGTCACACATCCTGACTTGGATCTGTATCGCCGTTCCTTCACTGTCGCTGGGTCAAAAACCTGGAACTCCCTTTCTAACAGCACTATGGGTATACCTACACCCCATGGACTGCAGCGGTTCAAGAAAGAGGCTCACCACCACCTTCTCAAGGGCAATTAGGCATGGGCAACAAATGCTGGCCTTGGCAGCAACGCTCATATCCCATGAAGAATTTAAAATGCTTATTTCAATTCATTATTACACTGAAAATTACAGTAAGAGTCACTCAATGGTCTGGGGAAGCTTCAATACAGTAATATTGACATTATACAATTAAAACATCTGTATAAAAGTTTTGATGACATCCAAACACTTCACAAAATATATATAAGAGGTCAGTCATTTTATGCTGAGATCAAGTACAGGTTAATTTCTCTTGGTGAGGAGAATCTAACCTTTAGCCAGAAATTTACAAGTGCTCACCATCAACATTTAACTTGCAACTGAGCTCAGGATCTATTAAGTAGCATGGGGTATCTAAGCAGCAGCTTTATAAAAAGGATGGGTCAGGGTTCCATCTAAATGTCACAACTGTGCTCCAGATGTCAAGTGGTGAAACAGATCAACTGGTTTTTAATTTTTAAAAATTTAAATATTTTTGCTCACCCTACCTTCTTTCTATCACCAACCTTGCCTCCTATTTTAATTTTCTTAATTTTTGCCTTTACCTATCGATCCCTCCATCCTGTCAAACCATTTTATGAAATACCTCTATCATTTCTAAAATCCAATGAATCTTTTCCAGTATCAGGAACATAATTGTTTCTTTTTTGAAACCCCTTAAAGTTTCTTGCTCCTGTAATAATTGTTTCATACTTCAATCCCCAGTTTATCTGAATAATAAATCCAAGCATCCCTTCACAATGTTAAAAAGGTCTATCAAGTTTCCCTTAGTCTTCCCAAGACTAAGTTTTTGGGTGATCCGATCAGCCTTTTGAAACTAGATTACACTAATAGCCATATGTTCAAACCAGAAAAGCCCCAGGTTTGATTTCCAAACCACAGCAAGGTCCTACAATTAGCCTCAATATTCATGGAGAGGAAGAGGAAGAAAAATTGGCAACAATTCCTGCTGATGGTTTCTATCCAGTTAGCTTGCTGGAAAGTATGTAAAAGATCTGTGTAAAAGAAAGATCTGCGAGGAGAAATGGTGTTGTTGCTAGTTTTAACTGCCTACCCACATGAAAAATAGCCACAAGTAAAGTACTGATGGTCTACCAATGGCTATTGAAGTGCAATGAGGAGGGAAAATGGATAAAATTGCAAAAGAAAGAAAACTTGCATTTATATAGTGCCTTTCAGTACTCAGGATGTTCCAAAGCAATTTAGTAGCAATGAATAAAACTTTTTTTTTTTTTAAAAAGTATAGTCTTTGTAGTCACTGTTTTGGAGGTGAACGCAACAGCTGCAGCAACTTCCCACTAAACAACAAGGAAGAGGATAACCAGTTAATCTGTTTTAGTTTGGTGTTGCTGGCTGTGATGAATGTTGGCCATGATACTAGCAAAATTCCCTGCTATCCTTCCAAAATGTGCCATGGGATCTGTTATATCTGCCCAAACGAAACCTTGATTTAACATGTCATTTGAAAGAAAGTAGCTCATGCAAAGACACAGTTCCACAAGCACCAACTTGTCTTCACTACCTTGTTCAGTTGCATATTATTCCCATAGGAGTGTACAGTAACCACTGGCAGGCAATTTGATTATAGGGTATCACAGCAAAACCCGATGCCATCACCTAAGAATCACTCGCACACGTTTCAAAAAGGATCAGATATTAGGGTCTGAATTAGAAATTTTCTTGCTCTCTATGGCTCAGTTTATTTACCGACTGAGTCACTGAGAAAGCTATAGTATATTAAGGTCAAAGAAATACCAAAATATCTACAGCCAAAAGAAAATTCAGAATATCAATCTCAAGATTTTAGTAAAATATAAAATCTCTGCGAATCAGAAAACCTGAAACTTTATTCTTTCGCCAGGTTTCTTTTAAAATTATATTTTCATGAGAACATATTAAGAAGATTAACTTAAGCTCAGTCGCAAAATGTACACTGGATTAGCATGTACACTGGATCTTACAATATTTCATGTACAGAAAGTAATAGTTTTATTTCAGTTTGGCTTAAGGAGGGGCAAAAATGGCAACTCAATGCCCCTGGATATAGAGTTTTCAGGTGGGATAGAGGAGGAGATAAAAAAGGAGGGGGTGTAGCATTATTAGTTAAGGAATCAATAACAGCTTTGAGGAGGGATGATATGCTAAATGAATCATCAAATGAGGCCATATAGGTGGAGCTCAGAAATTTAAAAAAAAGCAGCCACACTACTAGGAGTGTACTACAGATCCCTAAATAGTAAAAGGGAGGTAGAAGAACAAATATGTTGGTAAATTTCTGAGTTCAAAAACTATAGGGCAATGATAGTTGGGGATTTCAATTATCCCAATATCAACTGGGATACAGTGTGATGGGCACAAAGGGGACAAAATTCTGAAACTATGTTCAAGAGAACTTTTAAGCCAGCACGTAACAAGCCCAACAAGAGGGGCGCAATTAGAGATTTAATGAAGCTGGGCAAGTGGAGGAAGTAACAGTGGATGACAATTTTGGAGATATTGACCATAATACAGTAAATTTTAGCATTATCGTGGAAAAGGACAATGATAAAACAAGAGTAAAAATTCTAAATTGGGGGAAGGCAAATTTTAAGAAACTGAGAGGTGACCTGGCGAAAGTGGACTGGATACAGCTTCTTGAAGGAAAATCCATGGCAAACCAGTGGGAGGCATTCAAAAGCGAGATACTACAGGCACAGTGTAGAGGTTAATCGTCACCACCCGGTCCCGTTGTGACGGAAGCGTGAACTCGCCAGGAACGTCGAGGTGGCCGGCAGCAGCCCTGATGTCAAGGACCCCTTTGGGATTTGGACCAGCAAGCGGCATCTCAAAGTGACCTTGAAGGAGCCATCATCCACCCTCCCCCCAGCTTCGCTATCGGGGGAAGTCGAGGCTTCTTGGTCCACGCTGGACAGCCCAGAGTTTGCCGCACCTGTGGCAAATCTGGTCACATGGCAGCCAACTGCAGCACGGTTGTTTGCAAGAACTGCAAGGAGGAAGGCCATCAGACTAAGGACTGTAAGCAGACTAAGTGTTGCAACTTGTGCAATGCAGCAGGCCACCTCTACAAAACCTGCCCCAAACGCTGCCTCAGTTATGCTCAGGCGGCAAGGTCCAAGGAAAGGCCGGGAGAAGGTTCGACGAAGGCGTCCGGTGTTCGAAAGGAGACCAGCAACCTTCTCCGCAGTGAGGAACTTCAACCTGAGAAGGAGAAGGAAGGGGAGGCAGCTGAAACCAGCGACCCAGCACCTACCCTGCACCCGGAAACCCCTCCTCCAGACAGAATCAAAGGAGGAGGAGGCAGCAGATGGACAAACAGGTCAGTGGCAAGTGGTCCAGAGGAAAACCACAAAGAAAAAACATCCAAAAGCGGAACAGGCCATCACACAAACCAGTGGCAAGAGGAGGCTACCTTCTGAAACAGACTACAACAGCGCCTCTTCACTGGACGGGGAAATGCTGGAACGACAGCCCCTTCAAAAGAGGCGGCAGAACTCCAAGGAGATGGAAGATAAAGCATCCCAGCCCCCGGGCACTGGAAGCTGTGATGGGCCCGGCGTGCCCCAAACCCAAAGCGCCACACGTAACGACATGGCCTACGCATCTCAGCTCCGGGACACCGAGAGCAAAGACACGTCTGGCGCACCTCAGCTCCGGGAAGCCGGGAGTAGTGATGTTTTCGAGGAGGAACAGAGGGAAGCAGCAGAGGATAACCCAATCCTTGCTGCCGACAAGACGCCCCCGATGTCACCCCAGCGGAACAAACCCTGCATGAAAAACCAAGAGGGGTTTCTGAGCCCAACCAACGTGAAACTGCTTGCGCACACGATGGGTATGCAGGAACATCCCGAAGGACTGGGACTAGCAAGGACAAATGGTATGGGAAGCAACTAACTTTAAAAAAATGGGTGTAAGGATTGCTTCCATTAATGTGCGTAGCATTAAATCTACTACGCGATGTGTTTCAACCTTGGATTACCTCGCCAAGGTCAAAGCCGACCTACTGTTTCTGCAGGAGTGTGGAATACCACACCTCAGCACCTACAGGCAGGCAGTGGTCGCGATGGTGGTCCCACGGGCCATCGATCTGGTCGGGGGGTAATGATTGCCGTTCCTCCGGCCTGGGTATTCTGCTGCGGGGAGGTAACTTCACCATCTCCGAAGTTAAGGAGGTGGTGGGCGGTCGCCTCCTCGTAGCAGACGTGATGTACAACAACGCTCCGCTCCGGTTGATAAACGTGTACGCCCCAGTACAACGCAGCGAGCGGCTGACCGTCTTCCAGCAGCTCCCACTGCTGCTGGAGACGTCCAGGCCGGTCATCCTAGGCGGTGACTTCAACTGCATCATCGATGCGGCTGGACGATCCAGCAGTGACGATAGCAAACTGGACGCTACGTCCAGATTCCTAATAGAAACAGTTAAAGATGCCAAACTGCACGACGTCTTCAGCAAACCTGCAGATGGAGCGCAGCGCAGATACACATGGTCAAGATCGGACAGGTCTACCCGTTCCAGGATTGACTTCCTGTTTGTGTCCCCTGCTGTCACGGTCGGATCCACCGACGTCAAGCCGGTGTTCTTCTCCGACCACTGCCTCTTACTGGCCAACTGTCACTTACAGGATGACCAGCGGGTTGGCAGAGGGATGTGGAAGCTCAATGCTACACTGCTGACCCCAGAGAACGTTGAGGAACTCAAAAGGGATTACAAAGGTTGGAGGACCGTGAAACCCCTCTTTGAGTCTCCAGTTCACTGGTGGGAAGTGATTAAGGAGATCAAGAGGTTCTTTATCCTCAAAGGTGTTCAGAGGGCGAGAGAGAGACAGAGGGAAATGTCCCGACTCCAGAAAAGTATGCAAAATCTGCTCCGGTTGCAGTCAACAGGGGTCGAGGTCAAGGAGGACCTCCAAGCGGTGAAGAGCCAGCAGGTCTCGCTCTTTGCCAAGGAGGCCTCCAAGATCATCTTCCGGTCCAGAGTCCGCTCCATCGAGCGGAATGAGACGTGCTCGCGTTACTTCTTCCAAAAGGTACACAGAGAGAGCTCTGTTATCAGCAGCCTGAAGGAAGATGATGGCTCGGTAACGTCTTCGCAGTCTGACATACTAAGGATCAGCAAATCCTTTTATGCTGGGCTGTATGACGCGAAGCCCACAGACAGCAGAGCCTCCCAGTCCTTCCTGTCATCTATCACAGAGGTCTTAGGTGACAGCAGGAGGGAGAGACTGCACAAGCCGCTAACTCTGGACGAGCTGACAAAGGCCGTCGAGTCCTTTGAGACGAGTAAAACTCCCGGAAGCGACGGCTTACCGGTCGAGTTGTACTCGGCCCTGTGGGACTGGGTCGGCCCGGACCTGCTGGAAGTATACGAGAGTATGCTCCTGGCCTGCAGCATGTCAGAATCCATGAGAAAAGGCCTCATCACCCTCATTTACAAGCGGAAGGGGGAGAGGGCAGAAATTGGCAGCCCATCTCACTGCTTAATGTTGACTACAAGATTCTGTCCAAAGTCATAGCCAGTCGAGTCAAGTCTGCTCTGGAGTTGGTGATCCACCCCGATCAGACCTGTACTGTACCCGGCAGGAAGATCTCTGATAGTCTCGCGGTACTCAGGGATACGATCGCCTACGTACGGGACAGGAGGGTGGACATCTGCCTCATCAGCCTGGACCAGGAGAAGGCTTTTGACAGGATATCGCACACCTACATGATGGACGTGCTTTCCAAAATGGGGTTTGGGGAGGGAATCTGCAATTGGATCAAATTGCTCTATGCAAACATCAGTAGCGCAATCTCAATGGGTGGGAATCGGAAAGTTTCCCGATCCAATCTGGCTGTCCTCTCTCCCCAGTCTTGTTTGTTTGCTGTATTGAACCCTTTGCTGAGTCTATTAGGAAGGATGCGGGCATAAGAGGGGTGACAATCCCAGGCAGTGGAGGCACTCAGGTTAAAACCTCCTTGTACATGGATGACGTCGCCGTCTTCTGCTCGGATCCGCTGTCCGTATGCAGACTGATGAGCATCTGCGACCAGTTCGAACTGGCCTCGGGAGCCAAAGTTAACCACGGCAAGAGCGAGGCCATGTTCTTTGGGAACTGGGCTGACCGATCCTTTGTCCCCTTCACCGTCAGGTCAGACTACCTGAAGGTGCTGGGGATATGGTTCGGAAGGGCCGGGGCATGCACCAAAACCTGGGAGGAGCGAGTAGCCAAGGTACAACAAAAGTTGAGCACGTGGGGGCAGTGATCTCTCTCCATTGTGGGTGAGAACCTGGTCATCAGGTGCGAGGCGCTCAACTTGTTGCTGTACGTGGCGCAGTTCTGGCCCATACCCCACTCCTGCGCTGTGGCAGTCACCCGAGCCATTTTCCACTTCATCTGGGGATCCAAAATGGACCGGGTCCGGAGGGACACGATGTTCAAACCTCTGGATAAGGGCGGGAAAAATGTACCCAACGTGGCCCTCATCCTGATGACCACCTTCATGTGCGGCTGCATCAAGCTGTGTGGCGATCCCCAGTATGCAAATTCCAAGTGTCACTACGTGCTGAGGTTCTATCTGTCCTCGGTGTTGCGAAGGATGGGCCTGGTCACATTGCCGCGGAACGCTCCATACAGTTGGACCGTGCCTTACCACCTATCCTTCGTGGAGCAGTTTCTGCGGGAAAACACCTTTGACCACCCATCCATAAGGCAGTGGTCTGCACGGAATGTCCTCAAGGCCCTACGGGAAAAGGAGACGGTGGATCCTGTCGGATGGTTCCCCGACCTGACCGCCAAAGTCATCTGGCGGAATGCCTCATCACCAGAACTTTCAAACAAGCACCAAGATGTAGCTTGGCTGGTGGTGAGAAGAGCCCTCCCCGTCAGATCCTTCATGCATGCCCGAAGTCTCGCCCCCTCCGGACAATGCCCCCGCGGTGGCTGTGGTGGGGAAGAGATGGTTGCCCACCTACTCCTGGGCTGTGTCTTTGCAAAGCAGATGTGGAAAGAGATGCAGTGGTTTTTGTCAAGGTTCATCCCAAGCAGCTCTAACGCAGGAGTCTGTGCTCTACGGGCTGTTCCCAGGGACACACACCGAGACAAACATCAACTGCTGCTGCAGGACTATCAATTCGGTGAAAGACGCCCTTTGGTCTGCCCGAAACTTGCTGGTCTTCCAGCGTAAAGAGTTGTCCATGACCGAATGTTGCAGACTGGCACATTCCAAGGTCCAGGACTACGTGCTGAGGGACGCACTAAAGCTTGGGGCAGTCACAGCAAAGGCTCAATGGGGAAAGACCACAGTGTAAGGTCCCCCCCACAAAGCTGAACTGAGGCGCTGGACCCATGGGAAACCCCTCGAACTGTATCGGGAAAATTTGTTTTGCTGTAAAATGTAAAATGTTAATGGCATGACAAATGAAATGGAAGGGTTGTGAAGCAACTCATGATTGTATTGAAGGAAACTGATCTCCCTTGCAATGTTTGTATTTTTTGGTGCTGTTTGGCAATGTAATTTTTACAGATTTTTATGAATAAAGTATATTTTGGAAAAAAAAACTACAGGCACAGTGTAGGAATGTCACCACAAAGACAAAGGGTGGTACTGCCAAATCTAGAGCCCCTGGTTATCTAGAAGCTTAAGTTACAGGGTAAGTTAAAGCAGAAAAAGAAAGCTTAGGACGATCATAAAAATCTTAACACTTTAGAAAGCCTACAGGAGCATAGCAAGTACAGGGGTGGAGTAAAAAAGGAAATTAGAAAAGCAAAAAAGAGAGGACATGAATAATTATTGGCAGGTAAAATCAAGGAAAACCTAAAGATGTTTTTTCAGTATACTAAGAGCAAGATGATAACTTAGGAAAGGGTAGGTCCCATCAGGGATGTACAAGGGAACTTATGTGTGGATGCAGAAGATGTGGGCAGTGTCCTTAATGAGTTTTTGTCTGTCTTCACAAAGGAGAGGGCTGATGTAGACATCGTAGTTAAAGAGGAGTGTGAAATATTAGACACGATAAGCAAAATGAGAGAGGAAGTTTAGTTTAGTTTAGAGATACAGCACTGAAACAGGCCCTTTGGCCCACCAAGTCTGTGCCGACCATCAACCACCCATTTATACTAATCCCACACTAATTCCATATTCCTACCACATCCCCACCTGTCCCTATATTTCCCTACCACCTACCTATAACTAGGGGCAATTTATATTGGCCAATTAACCTATCACTCTGCAAGTTTTTTGGCATGTGGGAGGAAATCGGAGCACCCGGAGGAAACCCACGCAGACACGGAGAACTTGCAAACTCCACACAGGCAGTACCCAGAATCGAACCCGGGTCGCTGGAGCGGTGAGGCTGCGGTGCTAACCACTGCGCCGCCCGAAGTACTAGAGGGTCTGACATCCTTGAAAGTGGATAAATCACAAAGGCCAGATGGATTGCATCCCAGGTTGTTAAAGGAAGCCAGGGAGGAAATAACGGATGCGCTGAGGATCATCTGCAAATCCTCATTAGATACAGGCGAGGTACCAGACGATTGGCAGTCTGTGAACGTTGTACCATTGTTTAAAAAGGGTGCAAGGGATAGGTCAAATAATTATAGGCCTACGTGGATGTGATCTACATGGACTTTAGTAAGGCATTTGACAAGGTCCCACATGGCAGACTGGTCAGTAAAATGAAAGCCCATGGGATACAGGGGAATGTGGCAGGTTGGATCTAGAATTGGTTCAGGGACAGGAAACAAAGGGTAGTAGACGACGGATATTTTTATGAATGGAAAGTTGTTTCCAGTGGCGATCCACAGGGCTCAGAGTTGGGTCCCTTGCTGTTTGTGGTATATATTAATGATTTGGACTTAAATGTGGGAGGCATGATTGGGAAATTTGCTGATGACACAAAAATTGGCCATCTAGTTAATAGTGAAGAGGATGGTAGCAGACTCCAGAAAGATATCAATGGTTTGGTTGAGTGGACGGAAAAAAAGTGGCAAATGGAATTCAATCCAGAAAAATGTGAGGTAATGCATTTGGGGAGGGCAAATAAAGCGAGGGAATACACAACAGGAGGATATTGAGAGGGGTAGAAGAAGTGAAAGACCTTGGACTGCATGTCCACAGGTCTCTGAAGGTGGCAGGGCAGGTAGATATAGAGTGGTGAAGAAGGCATATGGAATGATTTCCTTTGTTGGCCAAGGGTATAGAATTCAAAAGCAGGGATGTAATGCTGGAACTGCATTAGATGCTGGTTAGGCCACAGTTGGAGTATTGCATACAGTTCTGGTCACCACATTACAGAAAGGACATAATTGCTCTGGAGAGAGTACAGAGGAGATTTACAAGAATGTTGCCAGGGCTTGAAAATTGCAGCTATGAGGCAAGATTGGATAGGCTAGGGTTGTTTTCCTTAGAACAGAGGAGGCGGAGAGGTGACTTAATTGAGGTGTACAAAATTATGAGGGGCCTAGATAGAGTAGACAGGAAGGACCTGGTTCCCCTAGCAGAGAGGTCAATTACCAGGGGGCACAGATTTGAGGTGATTGGTAGAAGGATTAGAGGGGACATGAGGAAAAACTTTTTCACCCAGAGGATGGTGGGTGTCTGGCACTCACTGCCAGGAATGGTGGTGGAGGCAGAAACCCTCAATTCTTATAAAAAGGTACCTGGACATGCACCTGAAGTGCTGTAACCAGTAAGGCTATGGCCAGGTGCTGGAAGGTGGGATTAGATTGGGCGGTTATTTTTTTTTTCTGGCCAGCATGGATACGATGGGCTGAATGGCCTCCTTCTGTGCCGTAATTTTCCATGGTTCTACGGTCTGTGATTAAACCACTGATCTGGCTGTACACTATTTCTGTAAGGAAACCTAAATATTAGAATGGCTTCACAGTTTAAAACTAATTTATACAAGTACTGAATTCTTAGATCTCTTTGTTCTTCCAGTATCATTTTCAGGTGTTAAAAACTACCGTAAATAAGGTATAGGCATTACAGTCAAAAGGCTCCAAGTTGTTTTGTGAAAAAAGCTTTACACAGTGTGTTGTTTAGCTCATTATAATGTCATAACAGCTTTATTAGGAGACACTCCAACGTAGTGTCATTAAACTATAAGCACCATCTGTAATTAACTAAGCTCCTTATCCATTTTGTAACTTTATGCAGATCGATGCATAGGAGATTAAATGAATAAAAAAGTTGCACAATGTAAAGGAATTACTAGCAGACAGTAATACAAAAAAGGCTGCTAAACTTTTACAGTCTGACCTTTACCAGTCACAAAGGCGTTTAATTGCATTAAAAACATGGCACAAAGGAAAAAAGTACCAATACATTTGTAGCAGCACTCTAAAAAAACAAATTGGTTTACTGCCCATATTGTTAAGTCTGAATAAATCCAGTCAGCAGAAAGAGGAATGTGCACTAAATTCCCTCCATAAGACTGGAAAGGCAATTCGAAGGAACTAGTCAGTAAATCTCTTTTTATACCTTCAAAGCAAAGAGACACTTTAGGTGCCGCAATGTAGCAACCATTAATAAGCTGAAGCAGAGAGGTTTAAGTAAAGCCAACACTCACCGACAATTCAGGCCTCCTATCGTGATCCATCATATCCAATAAGGGAAACGCCTCACGCAACATTTCTATGGTAATGACACGGGTAAACCCAATACTGACACAGGAGTTAAGAATTATTAGTTTTGTTAAAAGAAAACACAAATAGCTAAGAGAAAAATGTCAGAACTCTAATAATATGTCTCAAATTAATTGTAGGAAGAGGAGTAAAGAGTCCAAAGCAAGTTTTATTTAAGTGAAGCATGAACACATGTACAAGGCAATTTATCACTAAATGTCAGTCAGGATTTGTTTATTTTATAAGTACAACTTGAGTAATGTTGCTAGTTTTACTAATTAGAACAGAAAAAAACATCAAAAGCCACCATCAGCCTATCTCATGCAGACAGCTAGGTCTTAGATATCAATTGGGAGAAGGTAGTGAGAAAAGGTGTGGGGGGATCCTGGTAGTGAGAGTGATGAATCCGAGGGAGGAGGGATCGAGAAGGGTGTGAAGCCTGCGGAAGAGAACGGAGTGGGGAGAGGCTCGTGAGGTTAATCCAGTGGAGAAGGAAAGGATAGCCCAGCAAAAGGAATTGGAGGGGGTCACGGTCATTCCACCCCAGTTTCTACCAGACTGGAGACCTAGAACCCTGAATTGATCAATCAGAACCAACAAGAACTGCACATGTGGATAAGATGAAAGAAGTTATGTGGACGCAAGTTCTGAAAGAAAACTCAACACAAAGCAATAGAAGTTGTAAAATCATCATGTCACTGAGTTCACCAAGTACAATTGAACATAAAAAAAATTACAAGCAGAAAATTTCCACTATATCTTTATAACCTCCTCCTGTCCTACAACCCTCAGAAATCTCCACCCACATCCAATTCTGGCCTCCTGTGCATCAGATTTTAAATACTCCACCATTACAAAGTTATGAGCGGCATGGACAGAGTGGATAGTCAGAAGCTTTTTCCCAGGGTGGAAGAGTCAGTTACTAGGGGACATAGGTTTAAGGTGCGAGGGGCAAAGTTTAGAGGGGATGTGCGAGGCAAGTTTTTTTTTTATACACAGAGGGTGGTGAGTGCCTGGAACTTGCTGCCAGGGGAGGTGGTGGAAGCAGATACGATAGCAACGTTTAAGAGACATCTTGACAAATATATGAATAGGAAGGGAATAGAGGGATATGGGCCCCGGAAGTGCAGAAGGTGTTAGTTTCGGCAGGCATCAAGATCGGCGCAGACTTGGAGGGCCGAATGGCCTGTTCCTGTGCTGTACTGTTCTTTGGCCACCATCTGCCTAGGTCCTAGTCTCTGGAACTTCCTCCCCAAACCTTTCTGCCTCTCTACATCACTTTCTTCCTCTCTACATCACTTTCTTCCTTTAAAATGCTCTTTTCAACTTACTTCTTTGGCCAGGCTTTTGGTGACCTGCCCCAATATTTCCTTAAGTGATTGTGCCAAACTGGTTTGATAACAGTCCCGAGAAGCATCTTGGAGCATTTTACTATGCTAAAATTTCTATATAAATAGAAGTTGTCATAAAAATCCTTTCATCACTCTAATATTTGTAGGGCAGGGAGGGGGTGTTGAGCCAGGGGTTGGCAGGAAAATTCACATGAAAGCATCATTTGTTATTTCCCTCTATGGAAGGATGCAGCTTAGTAGTATTCTGTTACCCCACCCTCTCAAGAACATTACTAGAATCCATGCAAGAAAAATCTACAGTGATCTGCTTGCTGAACCTTCGGCTTGGGCACTGCGTTCCAGATTAGCAAACAATGAGCAATGTGAGGAAATTGTAAATATTAATGCATGTTCTGAGTGCAATTGTCACATGTGTAACAGCTAGACAACAAATGCGATGTTCCAGACAGGTGTGACATGAAGGTTTAACTGCAGAAAATGTTAATCATTTTCATTGACATTGATTAAAGTTTACAACTAGACTTTGATATATAATCTTTGAAAGACTGCACCTAATTCCACCACTGGATGCGTAACAGGTTTTACAGATTCAGGTTTTACTAACATAGATTTTAAAGTATTGCTTGAGAGCTATAAAGGCTGCATAAAAAGGCAATATCAAAATCAAAAAAAAAGTTATCTAATTCAAAAAGGTCACATTTATTTTGGAATGTAATCTGTCTTTATAGAAGCATAGAAATTACAGCAAACAATTAGGTTTTTCTGCTCATGGCGCCTGTGTTAGCACTTTGACTGCAGCTAGCTATTCAAATCCTATATACCATCCTTCCTTCATATTCTTCGATATCCATCCTTTTCAAACGGTTACCAATTCCTTTTTAAAATTACATTATAGTCTCTGCCTCACTGACCACTTCAAGTAAAGTATTTAAAGTTCTAATAGCACTCTGGGGGAAAAAAATATTTTATTAACTTCCTCCTTCATTCTTCTGGTGATAATATAGAGTTTATGCCCAAATGTTACTGATATACCAATCGGTAGAAATACGAACATACGAATTAGGGCAGAAGTAGGCCATTCGTCCCCTCTAGCCTGCTCCGCGCCATTCAATAAGATCATGGCTGATCTGTTTGTGTCTCAAATTCCACACTCCCATCTACCCCTGATAACCTTTGATTCCCTTGCCTAACAAGAATCTATCTACCTCGCCCTTAAAAATATTCAATGACCTTGCCTCTACCACCTTCTGAGGCAGAGAGTTCCAAAGTTGCACAACCCTCATAAAAAAAAATTCTCCGCATCTCTGTCCTAAAAGGGCGAACCCTAATTTTAAAAGTGCCCCCTAGTTCTGGACTCCCCCACAAGAGGAAACATCCTTTCCACATCCACCTTGTCAAGACCGTTCAGAATCTTATATACTTCCTTCAAGTCTCCCCTCACTCTTCTAAACTCCAGTGAAAACAAGTCCAGTCTGTTCAACCTTTCCTCATAAGACAACCCGCTCATTCCAAGTATCAATCTAGTAAACCTCCTCTGAACCTCCAATGCATTTACATCCTTCCTTAAATAAGGAGGCCAAAACTGCACACAGTATTCGAGATGTGCTCTCACCAATGCCCTGTATAACTGAAGCATAATATCCTTACTTTTATTTTCAATTCCTCTTGTAATAAAGGATAGCATTCCATTAGCCTTCCTAATTACTTGCTGTACCTGCATACTAACTTTGTGACTTATGCACTAGAATACCTAGATCCCTCACACCTCAGAATTCTGCAGTCATTCTCCATTTAAGTAATACTCTGCTTTTTCATTTTCCTGCCAAAGTGAACAACTTCACATTTTCCCACATTAAACTACTTTCAAAAATCATAGTATATTTATGCAAGTTAACAGAAAGAGTATGAGACGATAGATTATTAACAGCTTAACGACCTAACTTTAATGTTGCTTCCTCAGACTATAAATAACAAGCAATTTTTTTAAGCTTGCCTCAGTAATTCATAAACACCTCATACCCAAAATGTTGGTGAGTTATTGGTTCTGTCATCCGGCAAAAATGTTTGCAGGTCTTTGTTTTCTGGCTGTCTTTTGCACTTGGGAAAATAAAGACAGAAACCAACACAAGTGTTGACGTTGTTTGGTAAAGTAAGTTGTAAAGTGGTGGGTGAAAGAGTGGATGGGGGTGAATAGGAAGGACTTTTCTACCTGCACGCCCATATTTAAGGATTGATTTATCTGTAGCACTATCCTGTTCATCCACTTCTTACCATTAAAAGATATAGTTCCATTCACTTATTCCTCACTGACCCCCACCAATCTCTCTGCACTGAATTGCATCCGTAAATATCTGCCCACTCCGCTGCTCTATGTCTTCCTACAGTTTGCCATGCCCCGAATTTGATATCACCAAACTTCAATATTACTCCTCTTGTACCCATGTCCAATTATGTATAAAAAAAAACAAAAGGAGGAACGCCAGCACAAGCCCCCAAGGCGCACCATAAAACGACATTCTCCCAATCTGAAAATGATCCATTTACTGTACTGTATCTCTATTAATGCAGCTACATTCCCTTTAATACCATCTGCCTTAGTTTTTGCAAGAAGTCTCTTAAGTGATAGCTTAGAAGATGTTCTGAACAGCATACATGCTGGATCCCTTGCATTTTTCAATATGGTCTGTGGCTTTTAGAAGAAAAAAAAACAAATTGAATCAGTCAAGCATGGCCTCCCTTTCCAAATCCAAGTTGACTGCTCCTGGTTAGCCCGTGGCTTTCTCAATGATCACTAATTTTACATACTCAAAATATGACAAAGATTAAAATCTCTAAAATATAACAATTTTAGGACACACACGCAGAGAGTCATTTTTGCTTGTAGTGATGTTCCAGCATAATTTCCCCAAAAGGATACCTTTTAGCAATGTCCATGACTGGCCCTTGCCCAGAGATCAGTACACGTTTGTCATGGTAACGTTTAAACATCCGCAGTGGACTGTGAGACATCATAACTTGATCCTGAGAAATCTGTTAGACGTTCAAAAAAAATACATGAGCAAAAGCAGCTTATTTATAGCCAACAGTAAATTTTGAAATGAAGGATTAAATTTTGTGGATAATTTTCATGAGTCTTTCCCACAGATGAATGAATTATAAGAATCATTCCTGGTTTCAAACCTGCAAGAGGCACCAAGAAACGCTCAGATTTATTTATCATATGCATTCCATGGACTATTGCTTCCTGCTTATTCACTCTACTGTTCCAAAATTGCATCTTAACCTCAGCCTTGGTAAAACATCTTCTATTCTGCCATTGTGGCATTTTTCACAACACTGGATATCCTGGCTGCTTAACCAATTTGATGACAAACCGTCTTTGGGCCTGCCTCTATTAAGAAACTACCCAAATTATCTGCACTTGAGGCTCCCTTAAATCTGGCAGAGAGAGACTGCATTTAGTTTATCCGTTTGGGCTCAACTCAAAACATATCTTCCAGATTTACTTTGCACCTGATGATCCATTGATGTTGATCTTGGATCCCCAAAGGTGACTGGACAATGCACTAAACTGTTAAACATTCTATTCTTCCATAATGTCAATGTTTAACTGTCACAAAATGTGTTAATCACGCATCAGATTTTGGGGAGCAAGTGAGTGCAAAACTTCAATAAAAAGGAACGTCATGCAGACCCACCCTGCCAAGAATGAGACGTATGAACATTGATTTTAAACTGTTGCTGGAGAGAAGAAATGATTTGTTTGAAGATCACCAGACACTAGGCTGGAAGGACATTTACATACTGTTACGACCGACTGCTCCTGTCAAAGCCCCCAATCAAAGTATACGATTCTGATTGTGGTGGGACCAACGTACTGTTAATTCAATCCCGTTGTTCCACAGATCGGCTAACATATCATTTAAAACTTTACAAATTAAAAAAAAAAGACCCAGCCAAATCTATTAACCCCCAAATGAGGCTAACCAAAGCAGGTGTCTTTAAATCAACAAATATACTCTTTAATTAGAAGAACTAAATTCTTAAACACTATGAAGATATAAACAACATTTAAAATAGAAAAAAATAGAATCCTTGCAAATTTACACTCCAATGTTGCTTGAAGTCCTCAAGATGTTGCTCGAAGTCCTCCCAGGATGTTGCTTTCCTTCTCCAGCGAATTTCAACAGTTAACCACTTGCAAACATTTTCAACAGAATCAATCTGACTTTAGAGTTTTTGAGGGATAAAAGATTGTCACAGTCTAACTTCCCTTTCTTCAATTTAAATTACCAGGGATCTCTGTTTTGGCTTGACTTTTTCTTAGAATTTTGAGAGATAATAATTAAACAGACTAAAATCCTATTCCTTCAGTTTAAATGGTTGAGAGCTCTTTCTTCAGGTGTGCTCATCACAGCTGTGTCTTCTGTCAGTGGTTTTCCTGTTAGGACAAACTGTCTCACTAAAAGCCAGTTCAAACTGAATTGAAACAAATGTATCACAACAGGCTCACTCCCAGTGGCTGTTTCCATGGTATCGAGGATGCACCCCTTGAATCGCAGCCTCTAATTAGCTGTTTCTAAGGCAACAAAAATGCATCTTCCTATAACTCCTAAGGCTTGCCAGCTCTTAAAGCAATACTGATCCCTTGCAAGTCTTAAAGGCAAATCGCATATTCCGAAAAAAAACTTCAGGACCGGGACACATACTGAGACACTGCGGTGGAGACAAAAGGCTATTCCCTGCTCAAATAAACCCAAATGGATTTTGATCACCAGACAATGAAGGTGTAAGGAAGCACATTCCAGGCCCTGCTAAGATGATACATTCCAGAGAGCCAGGATTGGTTAAACCAGTTGGCCACATTACTACTGGCTGGTCCAGGTTTTTTGAACTAGCACAGAAGGCTAGGTAGAGTGCAACTGAAGCTGAAACAAACAAGTCTCTCGCCTGGCTGTCTCCCTCTCTCTCGCTTTCTCCCAAGCCATCCGATCCACGGAAGACACGTAAACTTCAAGAGAGAAAAGACTCCTACATGGAACAAGTTGAAGCATGAACTGGGCCCCAACAAATTGCAAGACTTACTGGTAACCAAAGACTCCACATTGAACTTAAAGGAATGTAACTACCAGATATTGCCTCAAACATTTCCCTTTTATTCCTTCTACTTTTTCTGTCTCTATCTGCGTGTGTGTTTATCGCGTATGCATGCTAGCATGGTTGTGTCGCATATTCATAGTCATTAGCCGGATTAGAGTTTAAGATTAATAAACTTCTACATTTCTTGTTTGAATCTAAGGAAACCGGTTTTATTTTTTTGCCTTACAATTGGAGCAGTGAACAAGAATTCACTAAGGGGGAGCTAAAAACACGGTGTTTAAAAATTAAACCCCGTTACGATTAAACCAGGCAAAGGGAGAGGGAACCCCTAGACCCCTTCTCACCTGGTCAGAAGGGGAATCTAATAAAGTAAAATTCTCTAAAAGCAAAACTAAAGTTTAACGAAGTCACTAACATATACCACACTGTAGCAGAGATTCTGTACCAATTATAATCACATCTCCGGGGTCGGACTGATTAGAGCATACAGACAGGCAGTGGCTGGAGCAGACATGAGAAAAAGTCAAGTGGCTAATTTACAAAATGTTTTGAAACAAAAATACCTAAAGTGTTAGTCTAAAAAATTTGCTTAAAAATTGTTTCACATGCTACAATAAACAAAAAGAGAGCATCTACACCTTTACAATTCTTGTGTACTCCTCCTGAACATCAAAAGATTCATCCAATGCAAGACTTAAAAATGGACACCTCTGGATATCTGAATGCGATTTGGAATTCACCAATAGTACTTAGATCACTGTGTGAAGTGGCATTTGCAGATCTTAAGTTTGCTTTTGCGGTTGATTGCTCAGGGGGCATGGTCAAGTTGCGATTATCACTGGCACACATGGTCATAAAATCACTGAGGGTTGTGCGTCGCCCCAGCACCACTGAAAAATGTTCACATACTTTCTTTTCCTTGTATTTTCCCATCATCTTGAGTTATATCTTGTTCATTCAGTTGTAAGTTTATAAAGTTGTGTTCACAGTTGAGCTAAGTCACATATTGCAATTCTCTCATTCCACCAGCAGGATGAGTATTACCAACCACCTGAGGATTATTACCTTTTTAAATGTTGACTTTGCAAAGCAAAATAGTTATCTTACCTCCCGCATATTAAAATGCAAATGATGACAAAAGTAATGGCCTTCTAAAACAACTAACTCTTTAGTCATTTTTGCCAGACTTGAGTAAAGAAAGACTTCAGCTCAATACCCAAATCTTACTTAAAAATAACACACTCACTAGCATATGCTGGCCTTGAGGAGAGATTTGCTCAGCACCAACCATCTTGTAACAATTTTATGGCAATCACGGAGCAGTTTTGTTCCAAGATCAGCACACTTGAGTTCACTTTTTCAAAAATGTCTTTTTTTTTTTAATTGAAAGTTTCACTTCGTTTAACCCATTCTCCAAACAGAATTTAATTAACCCCATTATCAGCATCAAATCATACTTTTCAACTGAAATCATACTTTGATGCTCGACACAGGTAGACCATTTCGCCAGCTGTATCACTCCCAATGCTGCCCATTACCACATTTCATGCTGCTCCCCATTTTTCTGTAAATGTTAATCCTCCCAAAGTTCCAATCCCACTACTGCCCCATTTTTAAAGTACTGATTCTAATCCCATTCCCTCGAAAATACTGCTTCACCGAAAATTTTATCCAGCCAGCAGGAGCGGGACAGGAGGTGTGGGAGTGGGAGTGCAAAAAAATAAATAAATAAATAAATCAGGAGGAAACATGATCGCCCAGAAACCCAATGTCGTGCATCAGTTCCAGATTTTGTCAGCAGTGGGGAAGGTCCAAGGTGGGGCTGCCGCTATGACGCGACGGGACTGCAATTTGAATTGCTGAGCAGGTACTTCATATGCATTTGCACAGACCCCACTCTGATTTCATGAAGGGTTTCGAATTTAATCAAGGGCGCACAGGGATCACGTGCCTTTTGTTCCCTACCAAGTGAAAGGTGGCAGTACCAAGGTAAGGCCTCAGTACCACCCCTGGAAAGTAGTCATCTGATGAATGCAGGAAGAGGAACAGGGGGAAGTGGCAGCCATTGTCTGACAGCAGCGCAGCCCTCACGGCAAGGGTGGGCTTCGTCTCAGGTGGTGGGCTCTGTGCAAGGCTGGGTGCTGAGGGCATTAGCCCCAGTACAGAGGGTAGTGGCAAAGGAAAGGTTCCAAAGGCAAGATCTTCTCTCCAGAGACAGCGCACAGGAGGGAAAGCAACCAGTTGGCATAAGTCAAATTCACGCAGCCTTTGTAGACCCCAGCGCTGCACAGCAGAGGCTCAGTGGGAGGCAAGGCAACTGGGAAAGCTGGTGAAAACTGACTAGGGGAGCGACTGCAGCTGGCTGTGCCAAGGACGGCCTATTGCGGCAGAGTGCGTATCGGACTCACCTCAGCTACCTCCAAAAGTCCGAGCAGCAGTCTCAGTGAAGACTGCAGCTCTCCAGGAAGGCCATCACCGACTTATGCGCCATGCTACAGGATGACCTGTAACCCATGGGCTTTGGTGGACATCTAATGCCCGTGGGTCTAAAGATCACTGTGGCACTCAACTTTAACGTCTCCGGATCTTTCCAGGGATTTACTGGGGACATATGTGATGTCTCCCAGGCAGCTGCCCACTGATACATCAAGGAGATAAGTAAGTCCTTGTTCAAGAGGGCCAGTGACTATGGGCAGTACAGAACCGACCCCGACAGTCAGGCAAAGAGGGCCATTGGCTTAACAGACATCACTGGATTCCATCCTGTGGAAAGGGTCATTGATTGCATGCATGAGTCCATGAAGGCTCCCACGGAGCAGCCAGTGGCCTTCATAAACAGAAAGGGCTTCCATTCCATCACGTTCAACTGGTCTGCGACCACCGAAAGCATTTCCTGGAGGTCTGCGCCCGCTTCTCAGAAGTCGGCACAACACCTACATACTTCAGCAGCGCCACAGCTTTTCCAGTCCCCTCTTGGCCCCAAGAACCCATCCCTGAAGGCAAGGGCTCCCCAATGAAGACAAGGCTACTCTGACCTGTGAGGAACCCTCACGCTGTAGCAGAGGAAAAGTACAACATCTTCCATGGGTCCATCTGAGCGACCATTGAGCAGGCCACTGGGCTACTGAAGATGCGATTTTGGTGCTTTGATCAATCCGGTGGAGTTCTGCGCTATGTCCCAGTGAGGCTTTCACATATTGTGGTAGTCTTCTGTGCTCTGCACAATCTGGCACTGCAGAGGGGGGAGATCTTGCATCAAGAGGATATGATTGCTTGCCATTCTTCATCAAATGAGGAGGATGTGGAGGAGGCTGCTGAGCAGGCAGCACTGAACGATGAAGCCCTTGTACCAGAGACCAGGCCCATTGACAGACACACAAGGGAGGCTCAGGACAATATCATACATATCCAGTTCCTGCCACCAAGATGCCTGTTCCAAGTGAATAAGGACCCACCTCACTGTATTCTGCGAGGTGCCTCTTTCCAATCGCACTTCCATGCCTAGCATCCAGGTGTGCACACAGAGCTGGGAAGGTGACCATACCTGCCCCTGCACTGGCAGCCCATTGAGGCAGCAAGGGTAAAGGTGACATCTGACAGGGCAGCAGAGAAAGCATGAGAGATTCTCAACAATGAAAGCGATCTCTATTTATTTAAACGTTCACATTAATAATAATAGCACACCCGTGAAACCCCCAAGTGAGTCTAGATATTCTTCTTCACGTGCTTCCGTGAGCTTCTACGAAGTGCTCCCACTGCGCTGACAGCTAAGGTGCAGACAGGTTGCTGAACATACTCCACTGAGGCTTGGGATAACTTTGGTGGGTGCCCTCCGGCTGCCTGGGGAACAGGTGCAGAAGGCTCCTCAGTCATCGCAGATCACGTTGGATGCATGGCTGTATCTCAAAGACAGCCGGGAGCTGGGCTCACTGGCTGAGGGGCCGAGGAACGCTCGGAGGGGAGCTCCCAGAAGTGGTCAGCCTCTCCTCCTCCCTTTTAAGGCTCACTCGAACCTCCCTGCTAACTAGAGAAGGACAAGTTGAGCTCATAGCCAAGGCGAGGATATACAGGTCTGGCTCTCCAGGAGTGTCGCCAACCTCTTGACGGATGAAGCCATGCGTTCTCATGCCTGAGACATGGCCGCACTCATGACATGGATGGCCACCTCCATCGTCAACGCATGACTGAACATTGCCTTTGGCAACTCTGCCAAATGTTCCCTTACCCCTCTCTGCAATTCTAGCAGAGGCGCACCATCAGCTCGTGGCTCAGCATATGCGAGGCCTCCCACAGTCCTCCAACTGTCAGTGGCCTCGCTTGTCACGGCCTCTGTCAGCTGCTCAGATGCATGTGTGGTGTCCTCATCCGCTTACAACCCTGCGTCTGAGCCCAAGCGCATAGCCACCAACGTGAGAGTTTCTGCACTGGAGGAGTATAGGAGAGTGGTGTGACAGAATCCTCAGAAGGTGCGCTTTCTCCTCCTCTGAGGATGATGGGATTCCAGTGGTGCCAGCAGACGATCTTCCTTCTGAGGTGCCCTGACCTTCATGAGAAAACACAAACATTTAAAGGTTCTGCTGCGTGGATCTGGCTGTGCAAACCATACGTGATGTGGTTCTCTAGAAGGGCAGTGGTGGGCACATGAACTCAATGCCTTCTCATTTTCTTGGGTGGACACACCAGTCTCTCCAATTACTATGGATCAACTGCCCTGGGAGCCCGCGAATTCCAGGGCCGCCTCCTCTGACGGCGTCAGTTCTCATTTATCCCGGATCCCACCTCCAGTCTTTGTCCTTTCCCTAGTGTTGTGGGACATTTACTGCTGCGAGCAGAAAGAGCGACACTGTTAGTCTTCCCACTGAGACGAGCAGGACACTTGTTCTGGTGCCAGCCCTTTGGCCCGATTGGGGCTCCTGAATGTCTCCTCATGTTCACGCAGCAGGGGGGGTGGGGGGGGGGAAAGAGGGCAGGGGAAACTAAGATAGACGGCTGGCTGTTTGAGATACAGCCATGCATCTGACGTGATCTGCTGTTGCCTCAGCCCCTTGCCACCCACTTTGCAGCCACTCCCTGATCACGTTGCATTCCCTCCCATGTCGCCACATGCCAGCCCCAAAGGGGAGATGGGCATGGAGGACACACCTTGGTAGAGCGAAGGAGATCACTGACCATCTTGTGGCAGTGTACCCAGTTTCAGAGGGTGACCCCACAGCTGCTGACCTCCTCTGCGATCTCCATCCAGTTTGCTTGGCCAGGAGGGTCTCTTAATGCTGTCCCTTGGAAATAGGACTTCCCACACTTCCCTTACAACCAGAAGAAGATTCCACATGGAGGCAACACTAAACCATGGGGCCACCCAGTGTCCTCCCCCCGTCATGGTCCCTCTGGCTCCCAGTCAGTTTCTGGCCTTATGAAGCCTTGGTCAGCAGCACAGGGTCTCCAGCCAGGGAGGTCAGCAGCACAGGGTCTCCAGCCAGGGAGGTCAGCAGCACAGGGTCTCCAGCCAGCAGCACAAAGGCAAACCAGCATCAAACTCACCAAGTGAAGCGTCAGTTCAAGTAGGGCTGGCAGCACTTTTAAACATGAAGCCAGAATCTGCATTCGTCTTAGCCGACGGTGCCATCAGCACCTCATCACCTGTCCCCATCCTCCAACGGGAAGGGCCCAACGCCTCCTGTATTCAAATGAGCCGGCCGCTGTGTGATCGCAGTCAGCCAGCCACACATGTCGTGTGGCCACAGCACTCACATTCAGTGTTGTCGCCCGAGCCAGAGATGGGCAAAGACAATTTAACCCCACGTATGCCGTATATGATTCCTGTGGCTGTCCAGACAGCCACACTACCATCACATTAAACCACACTTGAGATAAGCCACATGCAACTAACAAAACATAGCATATAATGCCACTGTTTAATAACGATATACAAAGCAGCAATTCTGCTTAAAATTCCTTAAAATACAGAGAACAAAATAGGCTACACATTCTTTAGTACTTATTTTTGGGAAATGTGAACCAGGCATTGAAACTGAACTTTAAATTATTCTCATGCCTTTATTACACTTCAGTTCTGCACAAAATTTATCTGCTATTTATCCAATGGGTAGACTCAATAGAATATGACATTGGAGGTTGTACATGCGTTATGCTTATGCTGGTTAGGCAATTATTGTATGCTCTATTTACAACATAAGCAGAAACAAACTATTCTTCTTCCCTCTGCTCTGCAGACTTCTAACGCCTTACTGAACTCCTCATTCCCTTCTTTGCAAACCCTTTCAATCTCTAGTACGTTAGACATTTAGAAATATCAGGAACTGCAGCAGGGTGAAGCATAGGTGAATGAGGAAGAAAGAATGGGAGTGAGTTGACGGACATAAGAGCATTAAAAGCAAAAGCAAGGAGCTGCTCAGTAGGATGGCAGAGGTAGAAGGATGATGCTGGTGAAGTATTAGAGGAAAAGGAAATTAGAGTAGGAGTGCTTTCATCAAGGAGTTGGGGAGCTTTTGGGAATGGCTGATGAGGCAGACAAAGAAATATTGGGAGATATTTCTGTGCAAAGTTTGTAACCTTCTGCAGCTTCACAGTGGAAATGGAATTATAGCCGTAGTCCCTCACTCTTGCAGGTCGAATACAAGTATTTATTCAGATCATGCATAGTTGCCATCACTGTCAGATGTGCACCAAGGTACACAACCCCACCCTCAGGTGTACGCACGCACGTTACAGAATGGGGAAAGGTAGATTGGTTGACTTAGAGTCCATAAAATAAAGTATAAAGTCTGTGGACATTGGTGATTCGGCTGGCTTCTGGCTGAATTCAGTGGTCCCGAGGCTTTTAGTTTGAAGAGGTAGATGACTGGTTTGGCGAGTCTCAGATAGCAATGCGGATGATTTCCTCAGGGTTTCAGATTGTAGCTGGAGTATGCAGAGGTGATCAGTGAGCAAGCAGGATCTGAAAGCTTTCAAGCTGGAATCGAGCTAGCGCGAGCGACAGAGAGCGAGCTCCACTTAGGGTCTGCTGATGTCAGAGTCCAGTTGCTTCTCCTCTGCTGCAGAGAAAACACCAGCTTAAAAACACAGATGGGTAGGGGCTTGTCACATGACAGTCACTCAATGATTCAAACATGGCAGTTAGCAGTATTGCTTCTCCTTGCTGAGAGAAGAGATAGTTCCTTTAAACTTCCTGGGGACTTAGCAGATGTTTCGTCTCGCTCCTCACAAGCATTGCAGTGGAGGGTAGAGTGTTGCAAAATCAGTGATCATCTTAAGCTGCCAGCAAAATCATCCTTTTAGCTGGTCTTTTAAAAATGTCTTTAAAAATATAAATTCAGATCTCCAGTCAGAAAATTTTCAACAAAGCACATTGGCGTAACAATGGAAATTAGAGGAAATATAAATATTGATTTCTCAAAGCAACAACAGTACCTCAATCTGCCTTTATAATTTGTTTGATATTTCAGTGTTTTGAGAGACTATTACCCACATGGTGCTCTCTTGTTTTTATAATTCATGTTTGGAAGACAGTCCCTGTTTTGGTGCTGGGCTCTGCTGTTAACTTGGAAGACAAAGTTAAAATCTGTAAGGTCAACTTCCCTTATTTATTTCAGTCAAACCAGCAGCCATAACCTAATAGCAGAGCTGTAGGCACATATTTTAATTCTTGTACTGTTGCTTTGTGGAGTGCAGTCAATGGAAATCACCCTCAACAAGTCACTAACCCTAATACTACCAAGAAAGTCAAAACCATCTGCACTCACACTTTGCTACTCAGTTGTGGAATATTGTGCTCCAGTTCGGGCATACTCACTGCAAACTAAGCTGTTGGGTGCTATCCTACATGCTACGTGACTTCATTTCAAGTCAGGCGGATTGTTCCTTACACCCCTTTCATAGTTACCGGTCCTCTACAACATAGCTCCACCACATCTTTGTCATTCAGATGTAGTAGCAAAATTGGTGAATCGACTTGGTGATGAAATCATGTTGCTAATTCACGTGACTTACTAGCAAATAACTTGCTCACAGCTGTGAGAAGAAAACAAGGGAGACTAAATGAAGGCGATGCTTCCTTTGGCCCTAATCTTCCTCTCCCAAAATGTAAAAAAAACACAACTTGTACAAAACACATAACTTCCGCACATTTAAATTGGAATTTCAGATATTTGTATAGATAAACAATCAACATCTTACAGTATTATTTCCAGTCCTGGTCACTAAGGCATTTATGTTCTGGATACAATAGATAGAAATGGCACAAATGTAACCCCTAACATCATGGGACCAGCACATGAGGAATGACCAGGACAATTGGGCCAATATACAAGGAAGCAGCTACTTTCTCCTTTAAGCAAAAATTGTGAAAAAAGGATAAAATTGTGTAATATCATTCTGTACTACAACCTTTTGTTTAGAGGCAACTACTACAAGGGGCTGCAAGTGCTAAATTAAATGGTTAAATCCACAAGATTCCACGAATTATAACATCTTTAAAATGTACCAATTTAGATACTCACTGGTACTCCCAATACCCGAGTTAACTGGTCAGCTTTTGTTTGCCGAACAGAGTTTCCTGAATTTGTGACGAACACCACAGGCACTAAAAATTCGCCCTTAACATTCACAAGCTTCTTGAAAGCTTTCCTGGCAGCCGGTATGGGTGTTTTGCCTCGCACCAACACTCCATCAATGTCAACAAGGAGGCCAAAGTTGGGCTGCAAAATTCAACAGAAAAAAAAAGTCAGTCAGTCTTCAGAAATGTGTTTGGGAATACACTAAAATAAACTGCACAATTAAACATTACAACTCACAGATTCCATTATCCACATTAGATTTTACAAACAAGTCACTCATATTAGTGTCACTCATGACTATCCATGAGGAATAGTTCCACTTTTAGCCGTAGCAAATTAATATGTATATAAAATAAATATATATTATATTTTTATTGCCCATCCTTAATTGCCCTCAAGGTGGTGGTGGTGAGACACCTTCGTGAACTACTGCAGTCCATGTGGTGTAGGCACACCCAGTGCTGTTGGGGAGTTCCAGGATTTTGACCCAGCAACAGTGAAGGAATGGCAATATAGTTTAAGTCAGGATGTCTTACGGCTTAGAGGGAACTTGCAGGTGCTGGTGTTCCCATGCGTCTGCTGCCCTGGTTTGTCTAGGTGTAGAGGTCATGGGTTTTAGAATTAGAATTAGAACATTACAGCGCATTACAGGCCCTTCGGCCCTTGATGTTGCGCCGACCCTTGAAACCATCTGACCTACACTGTTCCATTTTCATCCATATGTCTATCCAATGACCACTTAAATGCCCTTAAAGTTGGCGAGTCTACTACTGCTGCAGGCAGGGTTTGGAAGTGCTGTCGAAGGATCCTTGGCGAGTTGCTGCAGTGCATCTTGTAGATGGTACACGCTGCTGCCACTGTGTGCCAGTGGTGGAGTGAGTGAATCTGTAAGGTGGTGGATGGGGTGTTCATCAAGCGGGCTGCTTTTTCCTGGATGGTGTCGAGCTTCTTGAGTGTTATTGGTGCTGCACTCATCCAGGCAAGTGGAGAGTATTCCATCATGTTCCTCACTTGTGTTTTGCAGATGGTGGACAAGCTTTGGGGGAGTCAGAAGGTGAGTTATTCACTGCAGAATTCCCAGCCCCAGACCTCCTGTTTTAGCTACAGTATTTATACGGCTCATCCAATTAAGTTTCTGGTCAATGGTAGCCCCCAGGATGTTGATTGGGGGGCGGGGGGCAGATTCAGCAATGGTAATGCATTGAATGTCAAGGGTAAATGGTTAGATTCTCTCCTATTGGAGATGGGCATTGTCTCGAACTTGTATGGCATAAATGTTACTTGCCACTCATCGGTCCAAGCCTGAATGTTGTCTAGGTCTTGCTGCATGCAGGCTCGGACTGCTTCACTATCCAAGAAGTCTTGAATGGCACTGAACACTATGCAATCATCAGCGAACATCCCCACTTCATAACTTATGATGGAGGGAAGGTCCTTGACGAAGCAGCTTAAGATGATTGGGCCTAGGACACTACCCTAAGGAACTCCTGCAGTGATGTCCTGGGACTGAAATGATTGGCCTCCAACAATCACCACCGTCCTGCTTTGTACTATGTATGACTCAAACCAGTGGAGAATTTTCCCCGATTTCCATTGACTTCAATTTGGCTAGGGCTCCTTGATGCCACACTCCATCAAATTCTGCCTGAATGTCAACTCTCACCTCCCCTCAAATTCAGCTCTTTTGTCCATGTTTGGACCAAGGCAGTAATGAGGTCAGGAGCTTAGTGGGCCCTGGCAGAACCCAAACTGAGCATTGGCAAACACGTTGTTGCTGCATAAGTGCTGCTTGATAGCACTGTTGACAACACCTTCAATCACTTTGCTGATGATTAAGAGTAGACTGATGGCATGGTAATTGGCTAGACAGGATTTACCCTGCTTTTTGTGGACAGAACATACCTGGGCAATTTTCCACATTGTCAGGTAGATGCCAGTGTTATAGCTGTACTGGAACAGCTTGGCTAGGGGGTGTGGCTAGCTCTGGAGCACACATCTCAACAGCCAGGATGTTTTCAGGGCCCACAGCCTTTGCAGTATCCAGTGCCTTCAGTCGTTTCTTGATATCATGTGGAGAGAGTCTAATTGTCAGAACACTGGCATCGGAGATGCTGGGGACCTCAGGACGAGGCAGAGATGGATCATCCACTTCTGGCTGAAGATGGTTGCAAATGCTTCAGCCTTGTCTTTTGCACTGATCTCCTGGGCTCCCCAGACATTGCGGATGGGAATATTTATGGAGCCTCCTCCTCTAGTTAGTTGTTTAATTGCCCACCACCTTTCACGACTATATGTGGCAAGACTGCAAATCTTTGATCTGATCCGTTGGTTGTGGGATCGCTTAGCTCTGTCTATCACATGCTGCTTCCGCTGTTTAGCACGCATGTTGTCCTGTGTTGCAGCTTCACCAGCTTGGCACCTCATTTTTATGTATACCTGGTGCTGCTCTGAGCGTGCTCTCTCGCACTCATCTTTGTACCTGGTTTGATGGTAATGGCAGAGTGAGGGATATGCCTGACCATGAGGTTACAGATTGAATACTGTTGCTGCTGATAGCCAAAGCGCATCATGGATGCCCAGTTTTGAACTATTCGATCTGTTCTGAATTTATCCCATTTAGCATGATGGTGCCACACAACACAATGGAGGGTATCCTCAGTGTGAAGACAGGACACCTACCAATACTGTCATTGACAGATGCACGTACGACAGGTAGACTGCTGAGGGCGAGGTCAAGTATGTTTTTTCCCCTCTTGTTGGTTCTCTCACCACCTGCTGCAGGCCCAAACTGTATCAATACAAATGTTTCAAACACACAACTGTCTACACAAACCTACTGTAAGGCTTTTGAAATACCATTATAAGTGCATAATTGAAATGTCGCAAGCATTATGGGTTTACCAGAAACTTTTTGTTTATAAAAGTTAAAGTCTTACACCCAATAAGGATCTTTAGCATCTAGCCTTTTCAGAACATCACACGTCGTTAGGGCAAAAATTAATTATGTAGATTTACATTAAATTTACAAAATAGCTGATTGATCAAACACAGTTAGATTTATTATGTACAAAACCAAGCAATGGGAGATATTGCACTGCAATTTCTTTTTGTAAACCATCAACAGCTACCAGCATTTATAGAACACCTTCAATACTGAAAAACACCTTAATTTGAATTTTTCCTCTCTCTGAATTGTCTTATTATTCCAAACTGGCACACAGCAAAAACTGACCAAATAAACTGCTACCATTTATAATACATTAAGCCCATGAAAAATTAAATATACAAGATTAAAATACTAATTCTTACAATATTGTGCCCCTGGAAAATGTTTTCTCAGAGGCATCTACCCTGTCAGGAGCCTGCTGCTCCATCTGAAATACTTGGCTGCAGCTTTAATTCTTGGGTTGGGATTAGTTGCCTTTCTTTTCTACAAATGCCTTGGTTCTCCAAATGCCTTGGAACCATGCTTATAAGCCAACAAATACCCACTCAGTAAGTAGACCCAATCCTCATTCTTTTCCCCTCAATGATGCTAGTTCCCAACTCCCCAGCAGGGAGTTTCTGCTGCTGTCATCTCTATAGCACTGATCAGCACAACCCTTGGCCCTCCCTCAGAATAGAAGTGCCTCGGATTATAAAATACAATGCTGATATTTTCAGCATAACTTACAGCACACTATTTTTGTTCAGTTGAGTTGCTCAATCAGAAATCTAATTTTTATTGAAAGTTATTTGGTTCCAAACATTTGAATAATTTCAGCAACAAAAATGATTAATTTGTGATAAATGTGAAACAGTAGCAATACTAGTGTGCCCAATATTCTAATTAGAAAAATAACGACTGCATTACAAAAGAGGCAGTCAGGCACATGGATCGATGTGGCTTGACATGCTTTCTCATTGTTTTGCACTCGTTTAACGTGACACCAGTCAGAACAGATTTATCCTCTGATTCTACATGCTGATGATCAGAAAAACTGATTTTCACATACAACTGAAACAGAATATAGGAATCAGATAAACAGTAGTGGTTTTGATAACTGGATACTTCTCCCATGGCACAAGTCTCCAAAACAAGTTTCCTGTATACCAATTATCCTCAGCCAGCAATTTTCCATCCATTCATTTAAATATAGAAAATTACAAGCTGGAAAACACAAAAAACAGAAAACCTCAGCTATCATGTATATTTGAAAATGCAAATACACTTTGTGTAAGTTTAGGTAACATCTTGACTTTCTTCACAATTCTAGATTCACAGTTCAGCAAATTGCCTACTGGGAAGGTCAAATCCAAAACCCGTTGAGTGCCTATCAACTCAAGAGAATTTTCTTCCAGGAACACTGTCACAGGATTGAGCAAATCAAAAACAAGCAAAAATCACTTTTCCTCCAGAAAGTCAGCTTACTGCACAGCGTAGCACCATGTCCGAGGGGAGACCTTCTTCAGACCTCCGAATTGGCTGAGATTCATGCATGGGTTTCAATGGAGTTTACAATTTCTAAAATAATTTTCATGATATGCTTCAAACTCAGGTGCTTGACACCAGATAAATGAGAAACTATCACTTCCTTAATATGCCCACCCAAGATTCACCTTTTAGTAACAAAATTTAATACTCTTGTTTCAAGCAACTTTTGAATGCCTTTTTGAAGTGTTTATACATTCCACATCAACAGTTTGTCGCAGAAAAGTCAAGAATCTGACCACCTTCTGTGTAGTAATTTTTTTTCTAGCTTCCCTTTAATACTTCATTATCTTAAATATATGCCCTCCTATTACAGTCTTGCCAAACAACAGAGATAATCTGTCACTATTTATCCTATCATAACCCTGCATAATCTTCAAGGCTGCAAAAATCTGGTCACCCCTGGACCTTCTCAGTTCCACTGAATAAGCCTCTGCTTCTCTAGTCTATCTTCATAACTGTAACCCCCTCATCTTTGGTAACATGCAATGAATCTGCATTGCACCTTCATTGTAGTTTTATATCCTTACAACAAGGACTGCCCAAAATTGTTGGTTGTTATCTGGATATAGAATAGCTGCATTATCACAAACCCTTATTTTCACAAAATCAACCCTGGAGTAAGGTTTTTGGTGGACAATCTTCACACATGTGTTGAGTAAATTTATTGTAAGCTTCTTTCGGTTTGTCAAAACCTTAATTTTTTTTTTTAATGAAACTCAAAATCTTTTACAAAGTCCTTATGGTTAGTGCAGAAATTACGTTGAAAGTAAGAGCTTAACTGCAATAAAATGTCATGACAAATCTAGTATATAGGTTTCCCATCACGCTTTACAAAAAGTAATACACGAATTCCAACCCTGGTGCAACTGGGAAATGTTTATCCTCATACTTTGCTTTCCTCCTAGAATTTTTTCCCATTTTGTTCACTCAATTGCATGGCTACAAAGTTTTTCAAAACAGAGCTAAAAGTCATCTTTGCACCATTTACTTTAATCAGCATGAGTAGCAGCATTATTATACTTTCAAATATCTTTTTTCAACTTGACTCTATGTAAAAAAAAAAGCACATCCTGAACTTTAGACTCCATAAAAACAGCTCAGCACCGACATTTTTAAAAACAATCACTTGGCCACCTTGGGCCACAGACTACACAGAGAAGAGACTTCAGTTTCATGTCACTACAGAAATATCTATTCAGCAAACACTGCACAATTTCATCCCATTTGGCATCTCCTTCCCTTGATGTTTATTCCAAGAACATCACATTTTTACATGAAATGCATCGAAGCAGAAATATATTTCCATTTTTAAAATACTGTTCTGGTTTCACAACACAAGTCTCCAAATACAATTCAATTAAACAGTAGCTAACATATCAGAGATTGTGTTAAAGGCTGCAACTACAAAAAAACATCAATAGCAACAAGACATACTTTTCAAGCTAAAATCATCTTTATACCTTGATCTTAGCAAAGTCACCAAGTATCATTAACCCCACCCTGGCTTGCTACTCCAAGCTTCAAAAAGATGCCAGTTCCACTTCTATCCAGCTTCAAAGTTGCAATCCTGTCCTACTCCTACTTGTAAAGCAGCAATGCCAATCTACTCCCTGAACCAGTCCTGCTTTCCTGAAAAATGCTACTCCACTAAAATGGCATTTCCTTCTCCAAGTGTACCATGTGAGTGCACCACACTTGATGCCAGACACCTAATAAGAAAGCTTCAAGTCATCTAATAGAAAATTAAAGAAATAAACTCGAGGAACAGAAGAGCTGCATGCCCTCAGTCGTACCTTTCCTTTGGTGTTCTTTCATTCCCCTCAATGCCCCCAAAGTTCACCCCCCCTTCCAGCACACATAACCTCAGCACTTTCACACCATTGACAATCCACACTTCCCTCCCCAGTGTTCTCAGTTCCTCAATGCTCCAAGGCCCTAGTGCACTGATGATCTCCCCATCTAACCAGAAAGCCACCCCCACCCGCCCATCAAATCCTACTTTTCCCAGATCCCCACCCACCTTAATCCGCCAATCTTCATACTCTTCATTGAATGCTCCCACTTTCCTATCAAATGTTCCCAGTCACCTCTACCTTCTCCACCCATTCTGGAGACATCTACCCATCTTTTCTGGCTTTATCCCACAGCCCTATATTTTCCCTTAACCACCCATTTTGAATCAACACACGAACATCCTCGCCCTATCCCCAGTGAATTGTTTTCTTCCAATTTTGTATGTACCCTAGGCTGGGAGAATTCAAGCTCATGGGCTGCATAGGTGCACATATTGTGCCTTAGAAACCACATATAAAAAAAGTTTATTTCTGCACTCCCATTAATCTGCAGCTGTTGTTAACAATAGATCTTGGTGTTCTGTGAGGATTCATTCACCAATGAAGTAACAGCATTAAAAACAACCCTTTCCAAACTTCCAGGTCCACAAAAACAATATAGGACTGAGTTTCTTGGGCTTTGAGAGCTAGTTTTCCAGTACTTGGGGCCCCATCCAAAGGTACGTAATAGAACAAAAAAAAGCAGCAAAACTAATTAGTGGGAAAGAAACTGAGGGCCATTTACAGAAAAAGATAATCTAACCCTCCCAACAGCAAATTTATAGGATTAGGTCAGCTCTCCATCTTCTATCCTGCAAGATTTTATCTTCCACTAATTTCAATGGAGAGTAAAATCTGCTGGGGTGTAAAACAGGTGACCTCTGACCTTATTAGGTTCGGTTAAAATTAGCCCCATAATTTTTTTTGTTCATGAACAACTGTATTATAATATGACCAATTTTAAAATTGCACATTCTCTAACTCATCAAAAGCGATGCCGCAGGAGGTTGGCTAATTATTAAAAATAGCTCAGGGATGGGCAAAAAACACTGGCCTTGCCACCAATACTCATATACAATGAAAGAATTCAAAAAAATTTAGAACAAAGCACAGCACATCTGGTGCTATTCTACTGGAGGCAAATTTCTTTAGTATATAGACTAGTTACAAAGTTCCACAAAATGTAATGTTTACAGGTCTTAGAGATCATTTAGGTGCATCGCATCACAAGCACCACTCAGTAAATTCTATTGCACATAATCTTGAAGCAAAACTATTGTTATACTGCAACCAGATCCTAGGTAAACTGGAATTTATTCTGGAATTGGCCAATGTGGAAACCACAATAGGCAGATCAGATTTGATAACCAATTTCAGCCATGTTTGGTCACTCTAATTATCAAAACAGGGAATGACTGGGATTGAAAATAGAATGTTAAGGAATTTACTATCCATATAAGAGCAAATCTGCAGGGAAATCACGTGCAAGACCTTTAGAGTGGTGATATGGAGGGATTTTAATTACCCAAATATCAATTGGGATAATTTTAGAGTAAAGGGTAAGGAGGGGAGGAATTCCTCAAATTTGTTCAGAAGAACTTCCTGGAGCAGTATGTTCTCAGCCCAAATGGAAAAGAGGCATTGCTGGATCTGGTGCGGGGAAATGAGGTGGGCCAAGTGTCTGTCAGGGAGCACTTGGGTAAGAGTGATCATTGTATCATAAGGTTTGGACTAGAAATGCAGAAAACAAGGAACAAAATAAGGTAGAATACCTAGATTGCAAAAAGGCTAATTTCAACTCGATGAGAAGGAATCTAGCCAGGATAGAATGGAACCAGAGACTGGCAGGAAGAGCTGTATCGGAACAATGGGTTATCTTTAATGAAGAGATGCTTCAGGTACAGGCTAGGAACTTTCCAACAAGGGTGAAAGGTAGGGGATCCAAGAACAGAGCTCCTTGGTTGACGAGAGAGAAAGAGATGATGATGAAACAAAAGAAAAAAAAGAGGGTGTTTGATGCATAGCAGGTGAAGTCAAGTGAGAACCAGGCCACATACAATAAGTTGAAGGGGGAGGCAAAGAGGAAAATAAGATCGGCAAAGAGAGAATATGAAAATAGAATAGCAGTCAACATAAAAGGGAACCCAAAGATCTTCTACCGGCATGTAAATAGTAAGTGAGTAGTAAGAAGAGGAGTGGGCCCTATTAGGGACAGAGAGGGTAACATACGTAGAGGTGCAGGGCAAGGCTAATATACTTGGTGAACACTGATACAAAGTACTCATTAAAGGAAATGGAGGCTGCCAAAATATCAGTAGAAGCAGAGAAAGTAGAGGCAATGGATAGGATAAAAATTGAGAGGGGGAGGGTTTTTTTTTAATTCAGTTGTGGGGTTGGGCGCCGATGGCCAGGCCAGCATTTGTTGCCCTTCCCTCATTACCCTTGAGCTGAGTGGCCTGCCAGGCCATTTCAGAGGGCATTTTAAGAGTCAACCACATTTCTGTGGGTCTGGAGTCACATGTAGGCCAGACCAGGTAAGGACAGCAGATTTCCTTCCCTAAAGAACATTAGTGAACCAGATGGGTTTTTACAACAATTAACAATGGTTTCACGGTCACCATTAGACTAGCTTTTTTTTTAAATTCCCAGATTAATTGAATTCAAATTTCACCATCTGCCATGGTGGATTCGAACCCATGTACCCAGGGCATTAGCCTGGGTCTCTGGGTTACTAGTCTAGTGACATTACCACTTCGCCACTGCCTCCCCATACTAAAAAGGTTGGCTATGCTTAGGGTTGATAATTCACCTGGTCCGATGGCTTGCATCCGAGGTCGCTAAAGGAAGTAGGGATGGAGAAAGCAGAAGGGCTTACCGTGATCTTCCAACCTTATCTGGATACGGGGGAGGTGCCAGAAGATTGGAGAGTGGCAAATGTGACATCCTTATTCAAGAAAGGGTGTAAGGACAGTCCTAGCACCTGCAAGCCAGTTAGTCTAACATCAGTGGTGGGTAAGGTTTTAGAAACAATAATCAGGAACAATATCAACAGACACTTAGAGAGGTTCAAATTAATTAATGATAGCTAGTACGCATTTGTAAAAGACTGATCATGCTTGACTACTCTAATTGAATTCTTTGATGAAGTAACAGAGAAGGTTTATGAAGGGAATGCGGTAGATGTTTATATATGGATTTTAAGAAAGTGTTAAGAACTTTAAGAAAGAAAATAAGGTACCACTTAAAAGACTTGTTAACAAAATTGATGCTCATGGAATAGAAGGGTCAGTGTCCAATTGGATAAAAAAAACTGGCTTAAGGACAGAATACAGCGAGTCATAGTAAATAAAAACAAGAAATGCTGGAAATACTCAGCCGGTCTGGCAGCATCTGTGGAGAGACAAGCAGAGTTAATGTTTCAGGTCAGTGACCTTTCATCAGAACATAGTAAATATTGCTTTTCAGACTGGAGGATGGTAGACAGTGGTGTTCCCCATGGATCAGTGCTGGGAACCAATGTTTTTTTTGCTATATATAAATGTCTGGGATCTCGGAATACAGAATAGAATCCCAAAGTTTGCTGACACCACCAAACTTGGAGCTGAGGCAAACAGTGAAGGTGATATCAACTGCCTGCAACAGGACATAGACAGGCTAGCAGAACAGGCAGACAAGTCGCAGATGGAGTTTAATACCAACAAGTGAGAAGTGATGCATTTTGGCAGAAGGAATGGGGAGGGGCAATACATACTTAATGGCAC
Source organism: Heterodontus francisci (assembly GCF_036365525.1). Lineage (NCBI taxonomy): Eukaryota > Metazoa > Chordata > Chondrichthyes > Heterodontiformes > Heterodontidae > Heterodontus > Heterodontus francisci. The sequence continues at coordinate 65,451,089 of NC_090389.1, forward strand.
AGTTCTAAACAGTGTACAAGAACAGAGGGATCTAGGGATGCATGTGCAGCGATCTTTGAAATTGGCAAGAAATATTGAGAGTGTGGTTAGTAAAGCATATGAGATCTTGGGCTTCATAAATAGAGGCACTGAGTACAAAAGAAGTGAAGTTACGCTAAACCTTTACAAAGTTCTGGTTTGGCCCCAACTGCAGTACTGCAACCATTTCGGGTCACCAAACGTCAGGAAGGATGTGAGGGTCCTTGAGAGGGTGCAGAGAAGATTTACCAGAATGGTTCCAGGAATGGGGATTTTAGTTACAAGGTTAGTTTGGAAAAGCTAGGGTTGTTCTCCTTCGAGCAAAGCAGATTGAGGCGAGATTTAATAGAAGTATATAAGATTATGACAGGCTTAGAAATGTTAGACAAGGAACATTGTTCCCATTAACAAGTGGTACAAGAACTAGGAGACACAGATTGAATGTTTTGGGCAAAAGATGCAGGGAGAATATGAGGAAGCACTTTTTTTTTTTTAAAACGCAGCAGGACGTAGTGACCCAGAACTAAAGGCCTGCTCAGGTCTGGAGAAAGAACTCAACCTGAACCCGACCAATCCACAGCGGACCTGAGCCCGACCAGAGTCCCTCCGATTTCGCCCCGAGCACGACCCGACCCCAACCCCACTCAACCTAACCCAAGTCCAACCCGACCATCCCTTCACTTACCTTCTGACTGGGAAGCTCCACGAAGCTGCAGCGCATGCGTGATGACATCATAGTGATGTCACTCACTCACTGCGCAGACTCAGTTTCGTCCTGGACTCCCAGCTCAGGTAAGTTTTTTTAATTTCAATACTTAACAGCAGAGCACTTACCACGTGTGTCCGGCCCAACTCGGACTCGGCTCGACCCAACCCTGAACCCAGAAGAGGGGCCCAACCCGACCCGAACTCGACACATGTCGCGGGTCCCATCAGGTGCGGGTCGGGTAGCAGGCCTTTACCTGGAACTCGCTGCCCACAAGGGTGGTGGAAGCGGAGACAATCAATGACTTCAAGAGGAAGCTGGATGGTTACCTGAGAGAAATAGACTTGCAAGGCTCGGGGATCGAGCTGGGACGTGGGACTGACTGCATAGCTCCGTGGAAAGCCAGTATGAACTCAATGGGCCACATGGCCTTCTTCTGTGCTATAAATGACTTGCATCTACAGGGATTAGAGACACATTGCTTGCTTTTTTGTCAGAATAAAGTCGCCATTCCCTTTCCCTGCTATTTTAGTCAATTACTTGAACATATCTATGTGATGTTGCATGTTAGTAATCATATTAGTCCCAATATAACAACAATTTGCATTTATATAGTGCCTGTAACGTAGTAAAACGTGACAAGGCACTTCACAGGTCTCTAACCAGACAAAAATTGACACCGAGCCGCAAAACTTTTGGCCAAAGAGCTCGTTTCCGGCTTAAAAGGAGTCGGAGAGGCGAAAGCGATTCTGAATGGTAAATTCCGTAACTGGAAATGCGGAAACCACCCTGCAAATAATTCACAGCCAGCAAACTATTAAAACACATACAGACCATCAGTTCATTTAACAAATGATTGAAATATTTTCAGATTTCACCATGCAAGTTTAACAGTTCACAAAATGTAATTTAAGGTTAACTGTATTGTAAGTGGAATATTGGAGTTTAATTATTGTCTGGAACTGAAAATTTTTCTTTAAAAATCTAAATATGATTTAAAGTTGTCAAATTAGTGGCGAAAAAACTATTGTGTTAAGGATATTCTTCCTCTGCGCTTAAAAGTGCAGCATTGTTGAATGAGTAGTCTGCAGCATGTGGCCACTGGTGTAGATGGGGAAAGCGTGCAGTCTATCCCCGGAGTTACCTTCAGCCTATAGCTGGGACACTGAGTGGCTCTGGCGGAGCGGCTAATACTGAATGACAGCCTGGCTGGCGGAGCATTCATACCCTGGCTCTCCCCCCGGCAACTGTTACCTGAGACTCGGCTGTGCCTCCAACCAGTCTGCAGCTTGCCGGCGGTCGCTCCTTCTTCAGCCTCCTGAGCGCCGTGCGAGCGACGCGGCTCAGCGACAGCAACGTCCTCATTGTGCCGCACCGCCTGTGAGCTCCGGCCGCGGCGGACTTTCCCCGGCCGCTACCCAGCGCCCGCCGCTCGCAGGCTCATTGTGCTCCCAGAGAGCAAGCGCTGCGCCTATCAATCGCCCCCCGCCCTGATGTCACCGCCCCCGCTGATTGACAGCTACCCCCGGCCGGGTGGGTTTGCAGCGCCTCGTGTGGACCAGGGTGCAGCAGCGTCACAGTGAAGCACAACCCCGCTATCTCCAGCAGTGCCAGTGAGTGAGGGCACAAAGCACATTAACATCACAACACAGCCCCAGCACAGCCCCTAATGCAAGTGGCCAGGGCACAAAGCATATCCACATCACAGTAACAATACAGTACCTAATGCAAGTGGCCAGGGCACAAAACGCAGCCACATCACAGCAACAACACAGTCCCTAATGCCAGGGCACAAAGCACAGCCACATCACCGTAACAGCACAGTCCTTAATGCAAGTGTTGTGTGATCGTGGATCACAAGGTTCCACACCTATCTGTTCGGTAAGCAGTTCACTGTGGAAACCGACCACAAACCACTGGAGTCTGGCGCAAACCATTGACAAGCGCACCACCTGGACTACAGCGACTTTTAGTGAAGGTACAGGGGTACAAGTTCAACGTCTGCTACAAACCGGGTACCAAAATGGTCACCTTGGATACGCTGAGCAGATTGACAAACCTGAACAAAAATGAAGAAGTCCCACTGGATCTACAAGTAGACAGCATGGACATCGAGGTGGAAGATGTGCAAAAAATCGATTTATTGCATTTTAGTCAGCACGAATGTAACCAACTGCAATCAGAAACAGCCAGTGACCCACAACCGAAGGCACTGTGGACAGTCATCATAGAAGGTTGAACTGATACAGTAAAGAGGTGCCAGAAACCCTCAGGTGCTTTGGCCTTATAGAGATAAACTCGGTATCTTGAGAGGCGTAACCTTTAAGGAAAAACAAGTTATTGTGGGTGGGTTTCCGCCAGGTGCTCCGGTTTCCTCCCACAGCCAAAGACTTGCAGGTTGATAGGTAAATTGGCCATTGTAAATTGCCCCTAGTGTAGGTGGGTGGTAGGAGAATGGTGGGGATGTGGTAGGGAATATGGGATTAATGTAGGATTAGTATAAATGGGTGGTTGTTGGTCGGCACAGACGAGGTGGGCCGAAGGGCCTGTTTCAGTGCTGTATCTCTAAATAAAAAATAAAATAAAAAAATAAATTTTGCCCAAAGCTCTCCAAGAGGACATCTTGTCACAACTTCACCAAGGCTATATGGGCATAGAGCGAGCAGGATGACTGGCACGACACACTGTTTATTGGTCAGGGATCAACAATGACATTAAAAGGTTAGTGAGGATGTGCAAGGAGTGCCAGAGCCACCAGCCACAACAACACAGAGAACTTCTACACACTCATGAGATTCCATCAGTCCCTTGGTTCAAAATCGCCACTAATCTATTTTGCGTTAATGGAGATGACTTCATCTTTGTCCAATTATCACACAGGTGAAAGACATTTCGAGCGCAGTCATGTAGACACATTGAGTGCTATATTGAGCCTTTTCAGTATACCTTGAAGAAATAATTTCTGACAATACACAGTATACAGGCAAACCTTTCAGGGATATGTGCGCCAAATGGGGCATAAACCATGTGACGTCCTCACCACACTACCCCAGATCTAATGGTCTTGACGAGCTAATGGTTCACACAATCAAATCGCTTATCCTGAAATGTAGGACAACAAAACAAAATGTTCTTGTTGCCATGCTCCACGTCAGAGCTACACCTATTGATATGGACTTACCATCACCAGCAGATCATTTTTGGCAGACAAAGTGACAATGATTTTGCCAAGTAACATCTGTCCAAATTCTCAAAGATGCAGGAGACACTGCCCGAAGAACAAGGGAGAATGAAGATGGTGGCAGGCGTAGTATCTCTCTTCTGCATCACTGGTGGGGTTTCGCACCAGTGTCAGGAGCCATGTCTGCAAGGGGTAGCCCTTGTCTCCAAGAATCCACCCCTGGATCTGAGCTGGTGCAGTGAAGAGCAGTGGCACCCGGGACTGGCGCAGGATGAAGGAGCCATGGCAGCTGTCTGGAAAGCGGGCGCACACTTGCATGAAGCACTTCCTGTGGTCACATACTAGCTGCACATTGAGGGAGTAGAAGCCCTTTCTATTTAGGTATGTGGCTGGTTGCCCGGCTAGAGCCTGGATGGCCATACGCGTGCCATCTATGACCCCTTGCACCTGTGGGAATCCTGCAATGGACCTAAATCCGAGGGCCCTCTGGGCCTGACTCTCAGGGTAAAGGCCTGCTACCCGACCCGAATGCGACGGGATCCGACGACGTGTTGGGTTCGGGTCGGGTCGGGTCGCTCTTCCGGGTCCGGGTTTTGGGCTCGGGTCAGGGAGGGTCCCAGTCGGGTCGGGCACGGGAAAAAATGGAGGGACTCGGGCTGGGTTGGGCTCAGGTCCAATGTGGTTCTGTCAGGTTCAGGTCGGGTTTTTTTTCCCTGACCTGAGCAGGCCTTTATCTCAGGGTCTGTCCTGAAGCAAACATAGTCACTGGCCCTGCTGTACAAGGCATCAGTGATCTCCCTGATACAGCAGTGTACTACTGACTGTGAAACCCCACACAGGTCACCGGTGGATCCCTGGAATGATGCGGAGGCGTAGATGTTAAGAGCCGCTGTCATTTTGAGGGCCACAGACATAGGGTTGTCCAGGTCATCATTCAGCAGTGCACAGAGATGTGTCACTGTCTCTCTGGACATCCACAGTCACCTCTGACACTGGCGCTCCAACATCTGCAGGTATGTCATGCAGGGCCTGTAGATCTGCTGTCCTCTGTGACCTCAAATGCGCCTTGGTGGCTGCTGCTGCTCACGTCTGGGAGCTTCTGTGTAGGCTGCGCCTGTCTCTTGATTCCGCCTCAAGCGGATATGGCTCCTCACGGCACGTGGATCAATAAACACAGGATGGACCATCTCCGTCTCTACGCTGGAGGTCAACTTGGTTCCTTCAGTAGGTCAATGGCATCTATCAGGGCAGAGAGTGATGTGAATTGGTGCTTCAGCTGCTTTCTAGCATCACCTCTTTGGTACGGCATGACATTGCCTGTCTTAGCTTTAAATAAGAGTGGGACAGCATAATCACAGTCATATTATTGCAGTTGCCTTGATTGGCCCACCAGTGACATGACCTTAAACTGGCTACCATTTGTGGCCCCCATCTCACAAAAATGAGTTATGGACTGCCATTGTTCCCCTCCCCCCCTCCCCTGAACATTCATGGGCACAGAGTGGCCCCATTTATGGAACAAGGGTCGGGGTACTTCCCTCAAAACTGTAGAGTTGAGACCCCCTTCACAACACACACCCACCCACCTTCACAGGCTCTGAAGACTGACGCCTCGGTGCCGCCGACTTTTCACGGACACGACAGTGAAGGCACGTGAGTGCCGCACGTCCAGCTGAAGATCGTGAACTGATGACTGAATTGCAGTGGCGTACATAATAATGTATGGTAAGCGCATGAGAGCCGCATGGAAGATGGCAGGATCCCCAAAGACACATTGTACAGCGAGCTCGCCACTGGTATCAGACCCACCGGCCGTCCATGTCTCCGTTATAAAGACGTCTGCAAACGCGACATGAAATCGTGTGACATTGATCACAAGTCGTGGGAGTCAGTTGCCAGCATTCGCCAGAGCTGGCGGGCAGCCATAAAGACAGGGCTAAATTGTGGCGAGTCGAAGAGACTTAGTAGTTGGCAGGAAAAAAGACAGAGGCGCAAGGGGAGAGCCAACTGTGCAACAGCCCCGACAAACAATTTTCTCTGCAGCACCTGTGGAAGAGCCTGTTACTCCAGAATTGGCCTTTATAGCCACTCCAGGCGCTGCTTCACAAACCACTGACCACCTCCAGGCGCGTATCCATTGTCTCTCGAGATAAGGAGGCCCAAAAGAAAAGCGGCTCTTTATATATTCAAATCCGAGTCCGGCTGCCGAGCAGTGGGGGGGCCATCACGGAGCCTCAACATCAAAGAAAAAAAAGAACAAAGAAAATTACAGCACAGGAACAGGCCCTTCGGCCCTCCAAGCCTGCGCCGATCCAGATCCTCTATCTAAACATGTCGCCTATTTTCTAAGGGTCTGTATCTCTTTGCTTCCTGTCCATTCATGTATCTGTCTAGCTACATCTTAAAAGACGCTATCGTGCCCGCGTCTACCACCTCCGCTGGCAACGCGTTCCAGGCACCCACCACCCTCTGCGTAAAGAACTTTCCACGCATATCCCCCCTAAACTTTTCCCCTTTCACTTTGAACTCGTGACCCCTTGTAATTGAATCCCCCACTCTGGGAAAAAGCTTCTTGCTATCCACCCTGTCTATACCTCTCATGATTTTGTACACCTCAATCAGGTCCCCCCTCAACCTCCGTCTTTCTAATGAAAATAATCCTAATCTGCTCAACCTCTCTTCATAGCTAGCGGCCTCCATACCAGGCAACATCCTGGTGAACCTCCTCTGCACCCTCTCCAAAGCATCTACATCCTTTTGGTAATGTGGCGACCAGAACTGCACGCAGTATTCCAAATGTGGCCGAACCAAAGTCTTATACAACTGTAACATGACCTGCCAACCCTTGTACTCAATACCCCGTCCGATGAAGGAAAGCATGCCGTATGCCTTCTTGACCACTCTATTGACCTGCGTTGCCACCTTCAGGGAACAATGGACCTGAACACCCAAATCTCTCTGTACATCAATTTTCCCCAGGACTTTTCCATTTACTGTATAATTCACTCTTGAATTGGATCTTCCAAAATGCATCACCTCGCATTTGCCCTGATTGAACTCCATCTGCCATTTTTCTGCCCAACTCTCCAATCTATTTATATTCTGCTGTATTCTCTGACAGTCCCCTCCACTATCTGCTACTCCACCAATCTTAGTGTCGTCTGCAAACTTGCTAATCAGACCACCTATACTTTCCTCCAAATCATTTATGTATATCACAAACAACAGTGGTCCCAGCACGGATCCCTGTGGAATACCACTGGTCACACGTCTCCATTTTGAGAAACTCCCTTCCACTGCTACTCTCTGTCTCCTGTTGCCCAGCTAGTTCTTTATCCATCTAGCTAGTACACCCTGGACCCCATGCGACTTCACTTTCTCCATCAGCCTACCATGGGGAACCTTATCGAACGCCTTACTGAAGTCCATGTATATGACATCTACAGCCCTTCCCTCATCAATCAACTTTGTCACTTCCTCAAAGAATTCTATTAAGTTGGTAAGACATGACCTTCCCTGCACAAACCCATGTTGCCTATCACTGATAAGCCCATTTTCTTCCAAATGGGAATAAATCCTATCCCTCAGTATCTTCTCCAGCAGCTTCCCTACCACTGACGTCAGGCTCACCGGTCTATAATTACCTGGATTTTCCCTGCTACCCTTCTTAAACAAGGGGACAACATTAGCAATTTTCCAGTCCTCCGGGACCTCACCCGTGTTTAAGGATGCTGCAAAGATATCTGTTAAGGCCCCAGCTATTTCCCCTCTCGCTTCCCTCAGTAACCTGGGATAGATCCCATCCGGACCTGGGAACTTGTCCACCTTAATGCCTTTTAGAATACCCAACACTTCCTCCCTCCTTATGCCGACTTGACTTAGAGTAATCAAACATCTGACCCTAACCTCAACATCCGTCATGTCCCTCTCCTCGGTGAATACCGATGCAAAGTACTCATTTAGAATCTCACCCATTTTCCCTGACTCCACGCATAACTTTCCTCCTTTGTCCTTGAGTGGGCCAATCCTTTCTCTAGTTACCCTCTTGCTCCTTATATATGAATAAAAGGCTTTGGGATTTTCCTAAACCCTGTTTGCTAAAGATATTTCATGACCCCTTTTAGCTCTCTTAATTCTTCGTTTCAGATTGGTCCTACATTCCTGATATTCTTTCAAAGCTTCGTCTTTCTTCAGCCTCCTAGACCTTATGTATGCTTCCTTTTTCCTCTTAGCTAGTCTCACAATTTCACCTGTCATCCATGGTTCCCTAATCTTGCCATTTCTATCCCTCATTTTCACAGGAACATGTCTCTCCTGCACGCTAATCAACCTCTCTTTAAAAGCCTCCCACATATCAAATGTGGATTTACCTTCAAACAGCTGCTCCCAATCTACATTCCCCAGCTCCTGCTGAATTTTGGTATAGTTGGCCTTCCCCCAATTTAGCACTCTTCCTTTGGGACCACTCTCGCCTTTGTCCATGAGTATTCTAAAACTTACGGAATTGTGATCACTATTCCCAAAGTAGTCCCCTACTGAAACTTCAACCATCTAGCCGGTTCATTCCCCAACACCAGGTCCAGTATGGCCCCTTCCCGAGTTGGACTATTTACATACTGCTCTAGAAAACCCTCCTGGATGCTCCTTACAAATTCTGCTCCATCTGGACCTCTAACACTAAGTGAATCCCAGTCAATGTTGGGAAAATTAAAATCTCCTATCACCACCACCCTGTTGCTCCTACATCTTTCCATAATCTGTTTACATATTTGTACCTCTATCTCACGCTCGCTGTTGGGAGGCCTGTAGTACAGCCACAACATTGTTACCGCACCCTTCCTATTTCTGAGTTCTGCCCATATTGCCTCACTGCTCGAGTCCTCCATAGTGCCCTCCTTCAGCACAGCTGTGACATCCTCTTTGACCAGTACTGCAACTCCTCCACCCCTTTTACCTCCCTCTCTATCCCGTCGGAAGCATCGATATCCTGGGATATTTAGTTGCCAATCATGCCCTTTCCTCAACCAAGTCTCAGTAATAGCAATAACATCATACTCCCAGGTACTAATCCAAGCCCTAAGTTCATCTGCCTTACCTACTACACTTCTTGCATTAAAACAAATGCACCTCAGACCACCAGTCCCTTTGCGTTCATCATCTGCTCCCTGTCTACTCTTTTCCTTAGTCACGCTGACTTCATTATCTAGTTCCTTACAGGCTTTAGTTACTACCTCCTTACTGTCCACTGACCTCCTCATTTGGTTCCCATCCCCCGCCACATTAGTTTAAACCCTCCCCAACAGCGTTAGCAAAAGCACCTCCAAGGACATTGGTTCCAGTCCGGCCCAGGTGTAGACCGTCCAATTTGTAATAGTCCCACCTCCCCCAGAACCGGTCCCAATGTCCCAAAAATCTGAACCCCTCCCTCCTGCACCATCTCTCAAGCCACGCATTCATCCTGACTATTCTTTCATTTCTACTCTGACTATCACGTGGCACTGGTAGCAATCCTGAGATTACTACCTCTGAGGTCCTACTTTTTAACTTGGTTCCTAACTCCCTAAACTCTGCTTGTCGGACCTCATCCCGTTTTTTACCTATATCATTGGTGCCTATGTGCACAACGACAACTGGCTGTTCACCCTCCCCTTTCAGAATGTTCTGCAGCCGATCTGAGACATCCCTGACCCGTGCACCTGGGAGGCAACATACCATTCGGGAGTCTCGTTTTCGAGCAGGGCCCTCCCGGTATCGAGCTCCGTTGCGGGTCTCTGCCGCAGCTATCTTCCGGACCCGCCCCCGGCACGGAGCCCGACGTCATGGGCTTGGTAAAATCCAGCCCGTTGAGTGTTCGTCCACTTGTGACATATTTAAAGGTGATATTTGTTTGTTGTTATTTTGACCGATTATAACTTACTTTATTTGGTTCAGATACACACTGGAAATTTGTGTTGTACTGAAAAATAACAAAAGCCCCTGTGTAGTATGCCAAGATCACCTTTTATTCAAGAAAACTTAAAGGTAGACGTACAGGTTATATGAGGTTGTCTGATTTTGTGGAAACCAATTTCAATGTGAAAGTAATACATTTTTGAGATAATAAGGGACACCTGGAGCAGAATTTACCATCCCTCTGGATACCAGCTGGAAGGTGGGAGGTTGGTGAAATGGTGGCAGAATGTGTTGGGAGCGGAGCTTTCTGCCTTCCTGCCACCACAAAATATTACCAGAGGCGTGGACACCCCCAATTAAGGGCCACCTCCTGCCAGCACTTTACTGCAGTTGGGAGAGGCCGCCACTGCGTGGGGAAACCACCAAGTAGACCCTGGCGACCTCACAGCAGGTTTCCAGTGGGGGACCCTCCTTTGTAGCCACTCCATGGCACACAGACGGGCCCCAGGCGGCAATGGGTGCCCCCGCGGCTATGGCACAGCTGCTGGAATGTGCCCTCCCCCACCCTCGCCTGTCACCGGGGCCTGCCTGTCTGTTTCTATGATTCCATTGGAAAGTGGGATTAGGCTGGGTGTTCTTTATTGGCCGGTGCAGACACGATAGGCCAAGTGGCCTCTTTCTGTGCCGTAAACTTTCTATGATTCTATTGGCTCAAGCATGATAAGGGAAAAAAAACTTACCTTGTCTTCAAGGGTGCTTTGGCATGGAGGTGCCCTGCCCTTCTTCTTGTAGCTTCAACAGTGTCCCACCGCCAACCTGTGCAGGGTTGGGTTCCTCTTTCGGTCCAGGTGGCAGGACCTCTTAGCTTAGCATAAAATCCAGCCCCTGGACTCTCAACGCCACCATGCACTGTCCTCGAGGCAGCTGCGGCAGGGAAAAGACCATCACTCATCTTCTGAAATGCGCCTTTGCAAAGAACGTCTGGAAAGAGATGTAGTTGTTTTTGTCCATGCTCATCCTGAGCAGCTCTGTAGCACAGGTCTCTGGGCTCTACGAGCTATTCACAGGGACACCCACCAAGACATCAACTGTTGGAAAGCCATCAACTCAGTGAAAGATGTTCTTTAGTCTGCCTGAAACTTGTTGATCTTACATACATACGATTTAGGAGCAGGAGTAGGCCACTCGGCCCTTCGAGTCTGCTCCGCCATTCAATAAGCTCATGGGCTGAACTGATTACTCCACATTTCCACCTACCCCTGAAAACCTTCCACCCCCAACCTTCCACAACCAAAGTGTCACAGACTAGCACATTCCAAGATCTAAAACTATGTATTGGGATGCACTGAAGCTTGGTGCAGCTACCACAAAGGTTCAATGAGGAAAGGCCAATGGTTAGAGCCCTCCTACCATAGTACACCAAGTGACTGGAATTAATGTCAAACCCCTTAGACTCTAACTTTAATGTAATATAAACGTAAATGCATTGTAAGTAGAATGAGACACCCTAGACTGCCATCGACCTTTATTTGTTCATTCTTGGGATGTGGGCATCACTGGCAAGGCCAGCAATATTTGCCCATCCCTAATTGCCCTTGAGAAGGTGACAGTAAGCCACCTTCTTAAACTCCTGCAGTCCATGTGGTGCAGGTACACCCACAGTGCTGTTGTACACCCATAGTGCTGTTAGGGAAGGAGTTCTAGGATTTTGACCCAGTGACAGTGAAGGAACAGCGATATAGGTCCAAGTCAGATTGACGTGTGTGGGTTGGAGGGGAACTTGCAGGTGGTGGTATTCCAAATGTCTGCTGCCCTTGGCCTTCTAGGTGGTAGAGGTCACGGGTTTGGAAGGCGCTGTCTAAGGAGTTGGGAATGGTACTGAATGCTGTTTAATTGTCCACCACCATTCACAACCGGATATGGCAGAACATAAGAACATAAGAAATAGGAGCAGGAGTAGGCCATTCGGCTCCTCAAGCCTGCCTACTATTCAATAAGATCATGGCTGATCTACCCTAGACCTCAACTCCTCTTTCATGCCAGCTCCTCATAACCCTCAACTCCCCGATTTTTCAAAAATCTATCTCTTCTTTAAATACTTTCAGTAATCTAGCCTCCGCAACTCTCTGGGGTAGAGAATTCCAGACATTCACTACCCTCTGAGAGAAGAAATTCCTTCGCATCTCAGTTTTAAATGAGTGTCCCCTTATTCTGTAACTATGTCCCCTAGTTTGAGATTCCCCCACTAGTGGAAACATCTTCTCAAAATCTACCCTGTCAAGCCCCCTCAGAATCTTGTACGTTTCAATAAGATCACCCTCATTCTTCTAAACTCTAATGAATAAAAGCCTAACCTTTTTAGCAGTTCTTAATAAGTCAACCCCTTCATCCCAGGAATGAGCCTAGTGAATCTCTTTTGAACTGTCTCCAATGCCAATATATCACTTCTTAAATACGGGGACAAAACTGTACACAGTACTCCAGATGCGGCCTCACCAACACCCTGTACAGTTGTAACAAGACTTCCCTATTTTTAAACTCCAACCCCCTAGCAATAAAGGCCAAAATTCCATTTGTCTTCTTAATTACTTGCTGCACCTGCATGCTAACATTTTGAGTTTCATACGCAAGAACACCCACATCCCACTGTGCTGAACTTTTTTGAAGTCTCTCTCCAGTTAAATAATAGTCTTCCTTTTGATTCTTCCTACCAAAGTGCATGATCTCACACTTTCCTACATTAGACTTCATCTGCCAAGCTTTTGCCCACTCACTCAACCTATCTATATCCCTTTGCAGATTCCTATGTCCTCATCACAACATGCACTCCCACCTATTTTTGTATCTTCAGCAAATTTGGATATATTACACTCTACCCCCTCCTCCAAGTCATTAATATAGATAGTAAATAATTGAGGCCCTAGGACTGATCCTTGTGGAATTCCACTAGTTATGTCTTTCCAACCTGAAAAAGACCCATTAATCCCAACTCTCTGTCCTCTGTGAGTTAACCAATCCTCAATCCATGCTAATACATTACCCCCAATACCATGAGCTCCTCTCATGTGCAATAATCTTTTATGTGGCACCTTATCGACTGCCTTCTGTAAATCCAAATACACTACATCTACCAGTTCCCCTTTATCAACTCTGCTTGTCATATCCTCAAAGAACTCTAACAAATTTGTCAAACATTATTTCCCTTTCACAAATCCATGTTGACTCTGTTTGGTTGCGTTAAGCTTTTCTGAATGTCCTGCTATTTCTTCCTTAATAATGGACTCTAGCATTTTCCCAACGACCGATGTTAGGCTGACTGGCCTATAGTTTCCTGCTTTTTGTCTCCCTCCCTTCTTGAACAGGACAGTGGAGCTGGGACAAAAACAAGAAATGTTGGAATCACTCAGCAGGTCTGGCAGCATCTGTGGAAAGAGAAGCAGAGTTAACGTTTCGGGTCAGTGACCCTTCTTCGGAACTCCGGAGTAGAACAGCTTTGAGATAAGGTGAGACGGTGCTGCTGGAGAGAGAGGTCCAGTGTGTGCATGTGGCAGCGCATAGCACTGAGTGTGGATCTCAGGATGCGGCGAGAGTAGCAGTCCGAGGAACGTTGTATTTCTCGGAGATACCTGTGATCCTGGGTGGTTTCAAAGCATGATGGGTGAAACTGCAGTTGGAATCCACGTGGAATAAGTCGGAGCTGGAGACAGTCACTGAGGAAGGAGATGTGGCTGTGAAAACGAGTTTTGGTAGATACCTTATCGAACACCATGAGGGAAATAGAAAGCAATGAAGGTGAACAAGGTAAAAGAGACAAACGAAAATCCCGTTGGAGAAAAGAGCAGTGGAGCTGGGATTGTTTAGCTCAGTCTAGAACATGCTGCATCTGCTTTTTAGCATGCATGTAGTCATGTGTTGTAGCTTAAACAGTTTGGCACATCATTTTTAGGTATGTACTAATGCAAAATGCTGCGGATGCTGGAAGTCTCAGAAAATGCTGGAAATACTCAACAGGTCAGACAGCATCTGTGAAGAAAAAAACAGAGTTAACATTTCAGGCTTGTGACCTTTCATCAGAACTGAAAAGTTAGAAATATAAAAGGTTTTGAGCAGGTGACATTGTGGGGGAGGAACAGGTGGAAGAAGAACAAAAGGGAAGGTCTGTGATAGGGCGGAGGGCAGGAGAGATTAAATGACAAAAGGTTTCATGGTACAGTGACAAAGGGATTGATAATGGGACAAGTAAAGAAACAAAAGAACAAAGAATAGTACAGCACAGGAACAGGCCATTCGGCCCTCCAACCTACGCCGATCTTGATGCCTGTCTAAACTAACACCTTCTGCACTTTTGGGGTCCGTATCCCTCTATTCCCATCCTATTCATGTATTTGTCAAGATGCCTCTTAAACGTCGCTATCGTACCTGCTTCCACCACCTCCCCCGGCAGCAAGTTCCAGGCACTCACCACCCTCTGTGTAAAAAACTTGCCTCGCACATCCCCTCTAAACTTTGCCCCTCGCACCTTAAACCTATGTCCCCTAGTAACTGAGTCTTCCACCCTGAGGAAAAGCTTCTGACTATCCACTCTGTCCATGCCACTCATAACTTTGTAAACCTCTATCATGTCGCTCCTCCACCTCTGTCGTTCCAGTGAAAACAATCCAAGTTTATCCAACCTCTCCTCATAGTTAATACCCTCCAGACCAGGCAAAAGATATGTCTGGATGAGGTGCGAATGGCAGGGTAGCAGCTGTCCAAACACAAAGTAAAGGGATTAAGAAAGCAACAAGAGGGGAGAAAAAAAAACAAAAAAAATTAGAAAAGAAAAAAAATGGAGTAGAGGTTATGGTCTAAAATGATTGAACTCAGTGTTGAGTCCAGAAGGCTGTAAAGTGCCCAGTTGAAAGATGAGATGCTGTTCCTCGAGCATGTGCTGAGCTTCATTTGAACACTGTAGCAGGACAAGGACAGAAAGGTCAGAGTGTGAGTAGGGTAGAGAATTGAACTGACAAGTGACAGGAAGCTTGAAATGATGCTTGCAGACTGAATGGAGATGTTCCACATCTGTCACCCAGTTTGCGTTTTGTCTCCCAATATAGAGGAGGCCACATTGTGAGCTGTGAATACATAAACTAAATTGAAAGAAGTACAAGTAAATCTCTGTTTCGCTTAGAAGGAGTGTTTGGGGCCTTGGATGGTGAGAAGGGAGGAGGTAAAAGGGCAGATGTTGCTGGAATGGGAGGGGAGGGGAAGATGTGTTTGGTGATGTCATCATGCTGGAGGTGGCAGAAATGGCGGAGGATGATTCTTTGGATATAGAGGCTAGTGGAATGAATATGAAGACAAGGGGAACCCTATCATGGATCTGGGAGGGAGGGAAAGGGGTGAGAGCAGAAGTGTGTGAAATAGATGGGTCATGGTCCAGGGCCCTGTCTATGATGGTGGGGGGAATCCTTGGTTGAGGAAAAAGGAAGACATATTGAAAGCGCTGGCATGGAAGATTGCATTGTCCAAACAGATGCAATGGAGATGGAGAAACTGGGAAAATGGAATCGAGTTCTTGCAGGAAGTAGGGTGTGGGGAAGTGTAGTCCAGGCAGCCCTGGGAGTCTGTGAGCTTATGGTGAATATTGGCTGATAGCCTATCCCCAGAAATGGAGAGAAATCAAAAAAGGGAAGAGAAGAGTTGGAAATGGGCCGTGTGAAGGTGAGAGATGGGTGGAAATTGGAAACAAAGTCAATGAAATGTTCCAGTTCAGGGTGAGAGCAGGAAGAGGCACCAATATAATCATCAATGTACCAGTAGAAAAGGTGAGGGAGGGGGCCTGAATAGGACTGGAATAAGGAATATTCCACATATCCCACAAAAAGGCAGGCATAGCTGGGACCCATTCAGGTACCCATAGCAATACCATTTATTTGGAGGAAGTGAGTGGAGTTGAAGGTGAAGTTGTTCAATGTCAAGTGGCATCCTAAGTGAATGACAAAGGCAAACTATCCCTCCTAGTCCTTCTCGACCTGTCAGCAGCCTTTGACACAGTTGATCACAGCATCTTCCTCCAATGCCTCTCCACCATAATCCAGCTGGGGGGGACTGCACTTGTCTAGTTCCATTCTTATCTATCTAATCGTAACCAGAGAATCACCATCAATGGCTTCTCTTCCCATTCCCACACAATTACCTCTGGTGTCACCCAATGATCTATCCTTGTGCTCCCCACTTCACCTATGTTAGGGGACATCACCTCAGTGACATCATCCAAAAACACAATGACAATTTCCACATGTATGGTAATAACAGATAGATCTACCTTACCACCATCCCCTTGCTCAGCCCCTCCACTGTCTCTAAATTGTCAGAATGTTTATCTGACATCCAGTACTGCCGCAGCAGAAATTTCCTCCAATTAAATATTGGGAAGACTGAGGCCATTGCCTTTTGTCCCCGCCACAAACGTCACTCCCTCGCCACTGATTCCATCCCTCTCCCTAGCAACAGTTTGAAGCTGAACCACACTGTTTGCAACCTTGTCATATTTGACCCCAAGATGAGACTTCAACGACATATCTGTGCCGTCACAAACACTGCCTATTTCCACCTCCATAACATCACCTATCTCTGCCCCTGCCTCAGCTCTTCTCCTGCTGAAACTCTCATCCATGCCTTTGTTCCACCAGACTTGACTATTCTAATGCACTCCTGGCTGGCCTCCCACATTCTACCTTCTATAAACCTGAGGTCATCCAAAACTCTGCTGCTTGAATCCTAACTCGCACCAAATGCCGTTCGCCCATCACTCCCGTGCTCACTAACTTACACTGGCTCCCTCTTAAACAATGCCTCGATTTTAACATTCACATCCTTGGTTTAAAATCCCTCCTTGGCTTGGTCCCTTCATATCTCTGTAACCTCCTCCAGCCCACAAACCTCCGAGAAATCTGCGCTCCTCTAATTCCGGCCTCTTGAGCAATCCCGATTTTAATTGCTCCACCATTGGTGGCCATGCCTTCAGCTGCCTAGGCCCTAAGCTATGGAATTCCATCCCTAAACTTCTGCACCTCTCTGCCTTGCTTTCCTCCTTTAAGATAGTCTTCTTAAAATTTACCTCTTTGACCAAGCTTTTGTTCGTCTTCCCAATATTACCTTATGTGGCTCAGTGTCATATTTTGTTTTATAATGGGCTGGATTTTAAGGAGCACTCAACATCAGGATGTGTGGCAGTGGGGTGGGGGGGGGCGCCTAAAGATGGCCACGTATGAGGCCCGCCACGGACCTCGACGGCGGCAGAGCCCGGCCCGATATTGCTGGTGGCGGTGAGGCTTCATGGCGGTCCTGTCACCAAACAGCGACGGGTTTGAAATTTAAATATTTAAATAAATTAAAATAATTGCATTAATGAATCTCACGTGTCCTCCTGATGTCCCACCGCGATCTTCATCCCAGCGGCCAGGACACCCGCGCTTTCAGATCCCCATCCAGGGAAACGAGGCAGAACGCTTGTGGGGAGGAGGGTAGGCAAGTTTATCAGGGCAGGGAGGGGGAACGGGGTCAAATTAGCTTCATGGGTGTAGGGGATGGGGGAAAGGGTTGAAGTTGAAAGTTTGTGCAGTTTGGAGGGGGGAAGGTCAGTTGGTAAAGGTGAGTGTTTTGTGGGGGAGAAAGGGCAAATAATTAAGTTAATTGTTATTGGGGCGGTGGGAGAGGGGCAAAAGAGATGTTTTTATTTATTTAAATTCAATTTCCCTTATATATTTAAATGTCCCAGTAGGGCTGACAGCCGTTTAAAAATGGTGTCAGTGCCTGCACACAGGCAGCAGACACCATTGCCGGGGACGGACAGTGGGCAGGCCATTTTTTTCACCTGTCGCCAATTTTGGCAGGGGGCTTATAAAATTCGGCCCAATGCCTCTGTGAAGCACCTTCGGATGTTTTACTACATTAAAGGCGCTATATAAAAACAAGCTATAGTTGTTGTTGATGCAGGTCATGATTAGGAGCAGATTTCAAACACCTAGGGGCAATATTAATCCTCAAACTCATTGATATGTAGGAAGAAATGTAATCTCTGTCCCCCATCCTAGCAAGCAGAAATATACAAATGGAACAACCTGCTTGTATTGTCTCTGGAATAAGAACATCTTCATAATGATAACATGCAATATATTCTTACCTGCCAAGACTAATTTATGTCTTTTATCTCCCATAGGACCTTCACGCACGCAGCAACAGTTGGAGGTCGCTGATGACAGTTCCTCAGAGAAGATGATTCCTTCTGAGGGTCACTGTCACAGGACACATGCAGACCATGCACCACTTCAGATGTTCATACTTCAGTGGGACCAATAAGGCAGATAGTTGGGTTTTCATCTGGTAGCTCATACTTTAGAAGAGAGCAACAGCAAATACTGGAGACAGGGTTAGCAATGGACAGCCAGGTCAGAGGGCACAGCCCTCTCCAAGCTCTGCTCAGCTGGGCACAGATGCTGCACCTTGGGAGCTGTCAATGAAGAGGAGATTCATTGAACAGCAGCAGACAATGAGTGATGCACTGACAAGACTTCAAAGTGGAATCACCGTGATTGCGCAGAGATTGGAGGAGTCCACCTCAAGCCTGAGGTGGGGTAATGCCACACGCACTGAGATTATGTCTTCTTGCATGGATAGAGTGGCATTGACTAACATATGTTCCAATCAAATGAGTCCATGCACACCTTCAACACTGCCCTGCAGATTCTGGATGCCAACATGTCTGCCACCTTACATAGGTTAACAGGTACCTTAGCCTTGGCCTGACTTGCAACAAAGTGCTGTCCAACACAGTGATAGCCGTGAAGTGCAGCTGGATCATGAGAAGGATGATGCCGAAAGGGATCATGGAAGTGGGGACTCCATTCAAGGCGGCTCGACTTCTAACCAACAGCCCACCTTTCAGTCAGTAGCCCACAAGCTGCCTCATCTCCTGAAGACTGAGTGTCCCCCTGCACAAGTATAGATTGAGCAGTCTGTGATGGGACCCTCACAGGCTCCAAAACCCAGAGGATATCATCGAAAATCATCGCAGCAGTCAGATAAGGGATCTGAGCAGCATTCCTCTAGTTCTACTAAGCCACACATTGATGCAGCATGTGGAAGTACCAGAAAAAGGGAAAATAAGGCTTTGTAGTTGCACAAGATTATGCACATGGGTTTCTGTCTTGTCCATTCTTGGGTGCTTGGTGGTAGGTGGCCTTCTAGGTTGTTTGATGATGAATGTGAGGGACAGAGTGTACAAATCTAAGAGTGCACCAGCAGATAAGACTAGAAGTTACAAAAGTAGTAAAAATATGGAACTAAAGGCTCTGTATCTGAATGCATGTAGCATTTGTAACAAAGCAGATGAATGGACAGAGAAAATAGTAATAAATACATATGATCTGATAGCTATTACAGAGACATGCCTGCAAGATGACAAAAGCTGGGACCTGAATATTCAAGGGTACATGACAATTAGGAAGGACAGGAAGCTAAGAAAAGCTGGAGGGGTAGCTCTGTTAGTTAAGAATGGCATTGGTACAATAGAGAGAGATGACCTTAGTTCCGGAGATCAAGATGTAGAATCAGTTTGGGTAGAGATGAGAAATAGTAAAGGTAAAAACTCACTTGTGGGGGTGGTTTATAGGCCCCCTAACAGTAACAATGCTACAGGATGAAATAATGGGGGCTTGTGAGAAAGGTACAACAATAATAATGGGCGATTTTAATTGACATATAGATTGGACAAATCAGATTGGCAAAGGTAGCCTGGATGACAAGTTCATAAAGTGTTCTCAGGACAGTTTCTTGGAGCAGCACGTTCTAGAGCCAACCAGAGAACAGGCTATACTACATCTGGTACTGTGCAATGAGACAGGATATATAGTGAAGGTGCCCCTATGTAGCAGTGATCATAATATTGAATTTCACATTCAATTTAAGGGAGAGAAGGGCAAATCTAAGATCAGTGTTTTAAACTTAAATAAGGGCAATTATGAGGTCATGAAGGCTATAGTAAACTGGCAATTTAGGTCAAGGAATAGGTCAGTAGAGATGCAGTAGCAGATATTTAAGGAGACATTTCAGAACACTCAGAAAAGATACATTCCAGTGAGAAAGAAAGACTCTAGGGAAGGACACTCCATCGGCGGCTAACTAAGGAAGTTAAAGATAATATCAAGAACAAAGAACAAAGAACAGTACAGCACAGGAACAGGCCATTCGGCCCTCCAAGCCTGCGCCGATCTTGATGCCTGCCTAATTAAATCAAATTAAAAGAAAAAGCATATAATTCTGCAAAGATGAGTGGCAAGTCAGAAGATTGGGCAGAATATAAAGAACAGCAAAGAATGACTAAAAGATTAATAAGGAGGGAGAAATTAGAGTACAAGAGAAAGCTAACTAGAAATATAAAAACAAATAGTAAGAGTTTCTACAGGTATTTAAAAAGAAAAAGAATAAGCAAAGTGAGTGTTGGTCCTCTAAAGAGTGAGTGTGGGGAATTAATAATGGAAAATAAGATGACAGATGAATTGAACAGATATTTTGCATTTGTCAGATGATATTAGGGTTGTTGAAATTCCCCATTATTGCCGCCGTATTGTTTTTGCAATCCTCAGAGATATGCCTACACATTTGCTCTTCTATCTCCCTCTGGCTGTTTGGAGGTCTATAGTATACACCCAGTTGTGTGCCCCATTTTTGTTCTTCAGTTCAATCCATATGGCCTCATTTGATGATCCTTCTACCATATCATCCTTCCTCACAGCTATAATTGTTTCTTTAATCAATATTGGAACTCCTTTTTTATCACCCTCTCTATCGCATCTAAAAACACTGTAACCAGGAATGTTGAGCTGCCATTCCAACCCCTCTTTCAGACATGTCTCAATAACAGCTATAATATCATACTCCCACCTGCCAATCTGTGCTCTCAGCTGATCTGCCTTATTCCTTCGATTTCTTGCATTGAAGTATATCCCATTTAGCACTGCCAAACTCCTTTGTTGTCTATTTTCCAGCCTTTGTTTCCTCTGCCTTCCAAACAGGCTTAATAATTTTCTGCCTTCCATTTCCAACTTTTCTCTTCTCCCTTATGAACCTACTCTAAGGTTCCCATTCCCTCTGCCAAGCTAGTTTAAAACCTCCCCAAAGGCACTATCAAAACACACTGCAAGGCTATTGGTCCCAGCCCTGTTGAGGTGCAACCCTTCTGGCTTGTATAGGTCTCACCCCCCACCCACCCCTCCACCCCCCAAGAAGCATTCCCAATGCCTCAGGAATCTAAAACCCTCCTACACCATTTCTCTGGCGATGTATTCATTAGCTCTATCTTCCTATTTCTGTACTCATTAGTAATTGAGAGCGGGAGTAATCCAGAGATTACTGGTCCTGTTTTTCAGTCTCTCTCCTAGTTCCCTAAACTCTGCCTGCAGTACCACATCCCTCTTTCTGCCTATGTCATTGGTGCCCATATGCACCACGACCTCTGCTGCTCACCCTCCTCTGAATATCCTGTTGCCACTCAGTGACATCTGTGACCCTGGCACCAAGGAGGCCACATAGCATCCTGTAGTCACGTCTGCAGCTGCAGAAGGGTCTGTTCTCCTCACTGTTGAATCCCCTTCCACTATTGCTCTTCCACTCCTCTTCTTGCCACTCTGTGCATCTGAGCTACCCATGGTGATGTGGTCTTGGCTCTGCCTGCACTCCCCACCGGAACCATCCCTCTCACCACTATTCAGAACTGAATACTGATTGGGAGCTAGATGCACTCCAGGGACTCCTGCACTACCTGCCTAGTCTTCCTTGACTGCCTGGTGGTCACCCATTCCCTCTCTGCCTGCACCCTCTGAAACCCGGAGCTTGAGCTGCTCTAGCTGGTGACACTTCCACAAGAAATATCCAAGATTTCCACATGGCACAGGAAGTGCACTCCATGGGGCTGAGGTGGCCTACCATGCCTTTACGTTCTAGATTATTAACTAGAAACACTTACCAGCTACTCAACAATCAGCTCCTGCCCTGATTGTGACATCATTATAGTTGTTTTGCAGATGTTGCTTTTGTTGTTAGTGATTTCACTGGAGGCTCTCTTCCCTCCCTTAACTCCTCGGTCATGGGCTATGTTTCCACCCAGGTCCACTGGCACCACTGCTGTCATTAAAACCAGCTCTTTGATCAAGCTTTTGATCATCTGACCTAATATCTTCTTATGTGGCTCGATGTCATATTTTGTTTTATAATGCTCCTATGAAGTGCCTTGGGATGTTTTGTTATGTTAAGGCGCTGTAAAATATAAGTTGTTGCTGTATTGTGCATTTGCGCACAGCTGTTTGACAAATTGTTACGACCGAGGCGGGAGCAATGCACTGTCAATTCAGTCCCAATACTCCACAGGTCGCAGCATATTATTAAAGTTTTCCCACCTAACCAGAAAACAGCCAAATTAAACACTTCATTAACCCCAGAATAAAATACACCAAACCAGGTATCTTTAGACAACAACAAATTAACTATTTATTAAAAAAACTAAATCTTAATACTATTAAGATAAATTTATGTCTAAAGATTGTATAACTTCTTATTTAACCTAACCCCCATGCTCACACACATACATTCAAAAACTAACAGTTAACTGGTTTTTAAAAAGTTTTTGGAAGGAATAAAATAAGTAATTGGGTTGTAAGTTACGTTCCCGGTTGATAAGGTGTCCCAGAGTTGAGTAATCAGATGCCACTCAAAGTTTCCAGGTGAATTTGATGAAACAGTTTTTAATAGATAGGCATTCAAAATCTTTCAGCTGCAGCAGGCGTCACACAGTTCTTTCAAACAATGAGAAGCACAGCAGTAGGTCTACTTGGATTTTAAAATCGGCAGTCTTTTGGTAAAAACTTTACTGAGAATTCCAGCAAACACAGAAAGGCAATAGAAAGAGTCACTTCTGTAACAAACTTCTTAGAGTTTCGAAGTAAATAGAACTTACTGCCTCCAACAGTGCAAATTTTCAGGGGTTTATTCCTCCCTAGGCAAACACAGTCTGAGCTCAATGTAGATTTTCTCTGCTGAGGAATAAACAGCTTCTTTTCAGTGTACAGCATGCTTTGTTTTTCTCCAGTTCTAACGAGTTAAAACCAGTTTTTACCCATAGTTAAAAGTTATAGTACACCGTATGACCTCTCTCTCCTGCCGTGACTCGGAAACAGGTGCAGCTGGCACACTATGTCCCCTTAGTTTTTAAAGGCACACTGTTTTAAACAGAAAAAGAAACTACACTTCCATGACAAGATCCAGAGTATGTTTGTGGAAGAGCCGTGGAAGGATCCAGAGACAAAAAAGTTGAAGGTGGCGGTGACTTTGACAAGCACTGTTAATTCGTGGCTACCAGGTCCAGCAGACCTTCTTCCAGGAGGCTGCAGATGTCTCCCCACATCTGATGTCATCTCCTGAAACACTGGTTTTCAGACCTGACAAGGAAACCAATCCTCTATCTGTAGACCCACTTTTGTGGGTAGTGCCTCCTGTAAGCTGCACTTCTCTGCTGTGCAGCAACAGATCCGTGAATAGCAGGTTGCTGCAATTGCTGTTGTTGATCATCTTGGTCCTCACCTGAGGTCCAATCTAAGGCAGCCTAAGCTGCACCTATCCGGACGTGATTCAGCAAATCTCTAAAGTGTAGAAATTAACCTTTAAATTGTATGAAGTAATGTCTCAGCCAAAGTACTGTGAACAAACACTTTCCCACCAGCAGGTAGGAAAGCAGCTGTGAGTTCTGAGTATCTTTTGGCACCTTTGCCTGAAATGCTTCAGCCCCCTCAGTTGCTACCGTGTAATCACCTTGCTTTCAGAGGCGAGTTTCAGGAAGCCAGAATAGCCCATGGGCCCAACGTTAAACTGAAAACATTGTGTCAATATCATTCTGATTGAGCATTTAACACATGGAAATTGAGAACTTGAGAACCCTCCTGAGAGGGCTGCTCGCACACAGCCTAATGTGCTCCGGTGAAATGTGGAAGTCAGTGAGTTGGAGCCAGATTCCCAACGTGTTGTCAATTTTGCCAGTTTTAAACCCCCCACCCATACCCAAACCCACATGCTGTGCAGAATTTAAGGGGTCTCTGAGAGATGGGCTGGGAGGCGAGGGAGGATCCATAGCATTGCGATGGAAGGCGGGGTGCGGGGGGCCCGTCGCTCTGTAATTAAGTTGGGGGCAGGAAAGGCCTTAAAGGGACAGGGATCTCAGCGCCGGGCAGTTAAATGCCTGAGCACCATTGAATTGCACTGGGGGGCTCTGAAGGACTGAGGCATGGTTCCCCTCGCCTGTGCAGCTCATTGTTGGGACTCTCATCAGCTCCACTAAATTCAGCCCGCTGTTCCACATTAAAATTCAGCCCTTGATGTCTGACCCAAACTAAACAAAAGGGACTGGCAGGAAATGATCTCAACTTCAAACAATGTATAGTTCCCAAATATGCAAAGCCATAGTGACACTAAATGTGCTAATGTCTTCTCCTGTA
Source organism: Heterodontus francisci (assembly GCF_036365525.1). Classification (NCBI taxonomy): domain Eukaryota; kingdom Metazoa; phylum Chordata; class Chondrichthyes; order Heterodontiformes; family Heterodontidae; genus Heterodontus; species Heterodontus francisci. The sequence goes on from NC_090389.1 coordinate 65,475,411, forward strand.
TGTACCATGTGGCAAACTAATATATATAACACACACAATTTCTTTAAGAAATGTAAACAATATTCAAAAAAAATATTAAAAGATAACTGACATCACAGCTAATTCCTTTTATATTTATTTATGTAGGGCCTTTACAGTAATAAAACATCCCAAGGTGATGCACATGACGATTATAAAGCAAAATTTGACACCGAGCCACAAAAGACGATAAGGCAAATGGTCAAAAGCTTGGTCAAAGAGGTAGGTTTCACAGAGTGTCTTAAGGGAGGAAAGAGAGGTAAAGAGGTTTCATGGAAAAAATTTCCAGAACTTAGGGCCTAGGCAGCTGGGATGCTGATCAGCTGCCCGCTCCACAGAGGTGGTCAAACATAGTTAACAGCTCAATTAGGGGCAATTTAGCCAGCGTTGGAGCGGCCTCCCACCACGTACAGAGGCTGCCAGCTCAATGGAGGTAGCCTCCCTGCAGCAGGCTGGGGTGTCATCGGAGCAGGAGGCTCCGTGCCCAATGATGGGGTTCATGCATAAAAGGCCACAATTGCAGCCAAGACTAATGCAGTTGGGGGGTTTCCCCTCCATCCATATGTTCCTACTGGCCTGGATCCTTTTCAATTGATTTCTGCTGTGCAGCCCAGTGAGGGCGCCTTCATGTTGACGCATCGTTGCAGTCCTCAACATGCCTCAGCAGCGCCCACCTCTCCCAGTGGAGCTGCCAAGGCTCCAGAGCTGCTGGCCCTCTAATTGGGCTGGCAGCATCGAGCACCTGCCCATCGTCCTTAATTGGATGGTGAGCGCAGAGACAGCCCAAAGCTCTGCCAGTCTCAGTCCAGGCAAGTGGAAGTTTGGGACCCCCATTTGGTCCCGATGTCAGGGTCCCAAAGCCTGCAGCAAAGTCCAGCCCTTCCTATCTACCCAAGTTATCTTTTTACAGCTATTTTATACTATTCTGTAGTAAAATATATTGAATGCTGAAAGAAACTCTTTTGGCATTTACTGAATGATACAACGTGCTCACTTAACTTATGATAATTATATAAAGTAGAGCTTATGAAATCTAACAGAAGGTGCATTGTCTATTAAATAAAATGCATGTTCCTAATTATGTCACATGCACCAATTTATATGATTGATGATAAAATTAGTTTCAATCAATTACAAATCACGCTGATATAATGCTAGATCAAGGTTTCCATGAGGCTCATATATATGCATCTTCTTCAGCAGGGATACACACGGTTTCAGAAATACCATCAGTGCTACTCTACATTACCTATTGACCACCTGAATAGAAACCAGGCAATTTAATTACTGGACTGCCAAGGGGCCATATTATTTCTATCTATAAAATTATGGATGAATGCAGCCATTTGTGCCATGTATTGACTGATTTGTGTTAACAATTTGCTGATGTCAATCCACCATTGCCTTTTAATAGTTTAAACTTGGATGATTTGTCAGTGAACAGGATTAGCCTCACGGTTCTTCTCTACATTGTGTCTAATGCTTGTCTTGCTTGTATCCTGGTGTTCAGAACTGGCACAATATTTAAGCTGTAGTCTGACTGAAGTACTATACAGTTTGATCATGATTTCCTTGGACATGTTTTGGCTCTACAGTTTAATGTCTATTGGCTTTATTGATTGCTACTCTACCTTGGTTGGACATGTTGAACATGGAGTCTGCTAATACCTCTTTCAAATTCATTGTTATGGCCAGGAGGGTGATGGTGTGGCCTGTTCCCACTGCTCATCTCCCAACTGATCAGACCAAGTGTTTTTGTGACTACTTTTTTAACCCCTTGTGTTTTATTTGTCAAATAAGCAGACAGATGACAGGTTTTCTCATAGGTAGTTAATTAGGTGTTTGGGCAGGCAGCTCAAGGGCAGTCGGCATTAAAGCATCATGATAATCATCAAAAACATTAATATAAAAGGAACAGAGTTTCAAGCAATTGCATTATGTCAGAGAGAAATCCACAGGCAGGCAGAAGAACACAGAGCGCCTTGCTACTGACATTTTGCGAGAACCTTTTGTTTAATACCGAATGTTGAGGTGCAGCTATATTAGTGTTTGTGTTCCTGGCATAAATACAGAGGTCTGGCGGAGTTGCTCCAGTAGAGGGTCAGCTGACCATCTGGTCACATCCCTTCAGCATCTGAGTACATTTTAGCATGGAGGAGGCCATTTTCAGCTAGTTGAAATCACAGGCTATTACTTTCAAATAATGTGTTTTATTTGCAATGCTATGTTCAATTGGTATAAACAGAACTAATATGAGGGACAGATTAAAATGGTCGAGATCATTCGTGCTTTCTGAATCTTGACAGTAAATTTGAAAAAAAACTTCAAAACTGCTCAGCCATTACTTCTTTCAGCTTTCTAATTCTACATTTGAACATGTTATATCACCATTCCTTGCCATCCAATTATTAATAACATGAAGTTCAAGAATAGGAACATAAATTTAAAAGTATGGAGTGAATGAAAGCTTAATCTCTCTCTTTGCCCCCTACTCCTCCACCCTTACAAAGAGCTCCGAAAATGGTGTTCTCACAAACTTATCATAGGAACAGTAGGCCATTCAGACCATCGAGCCTGCTCCACCATTCCATATGATCATGGATGATCTTCCACTTCAATGCCTTTTCCCCACACTATCCTCATATCCCCTTATGCCATTTGTATTTAGAAATCTGTCAATCTCTACTTTAAACATACTCAATGACTGAGCTTCCACAGCCCTCTAGGGTACAGAATTCCAAAGATTCACAACCCTCTGAGTAAAGAAATTTCTCCTCATCTCTGACCTAAGTGGCTTCCCCCTTATTTTGAAATTGTGTCCCCTGGTTCTAGACTCCCCAACCAGGGGAAACATCTTAGCTGCATCTACTGTCTATTCCTTAAGTATTTTGTAGGTTTCAATGAGATTGCCTCTCATTCTTCAAAACTCTAGTGAATACAGGCCCAGTTTCCCCAATCTCTCTTCATAGGACAGTCCTGCCATCCCAGCAACAAGTCTGGTGAACCTTCGTTGCACTCCCTCTATGGCAATATCCTTCCTTACGTAAAGGAATCAGAACTGCACGCAGTACTCCAGGTGCGGTCTAACCAAGGTTCTATACAACTGAAACAAGACTTCACTACTCCTGTACTCAAATCCTCTTGCGATAAAGGCCAACATACTATTGACCTTCCTAATTGCTTGCTGCACCTGCATGTTAGCTTTCAGTGACCTATTGACAAGGACACCCAAGTCCCTTTGTACATCTACACTTTCTAATCTCTTACTATTTAACAAATAGTCTGCACATCTGTTCCTCCTACCAAAGTGCATAACCTCACATTTTTCCACATTATATCCCATCTGCCATGTTTTTGCCCACTCACTAAGTCTATCCAAATCCCCTTGAAGCCGCTTTGCATCTTCTCACAACACACGCTCCCACCTAGTTTTGTCATCCGCGAACTTGGAAATACTACATTTGATCCCCACATCCAAATCATTGATATATACTGTGAACAGCTGGGGCCCCAAGCACTGATCCCTGCCGTACCCCACTAGTCACAGCCTGCCAACGCGAGGATGACCCGTTTATTCCTACTCTCTGCTTTCTGCCTGTTAACAAATCCTTAATCCATGCCTTTATATTACCTCCTATCCCATGTGCTTTAATTTTGCTAACCAACCTCCTGTGGGGGACTTTATCAAAAGCCTTCTGAAAATCCAAGTATACAACATCCACCAACTCCCCTTTATCAATTCTGTTAGCAACATCCTCAAAAAACTCCAACAGGTTTGTCAAACATGATTTCCCATTCCTAAATCCATGTTAACTATGCCCAATCAGATCATTATTATCCAAGGGTCCATTTATCACATCCTTTAGAATAGATTCTAGCATTTTCACAACAACTGATGTAAGGCTAACAGGTCTGCAATTCCCTGTTTTCTCATCTTAGCCAAACTTTTCCTTTTTACATACCTATAAAAGCTTTTACAGTTCGTTTTTATATTTTTTGCTAGCTTACATTGATATTCTATTCTCCCTTATCATTTTCTTCGTCCTCCTTTGCTGTATTCTAAAATCCTCTCAATCCTCAGATCTACTACTACTTCTGGCAACTTTATAGGTTTTTTCTTTTAATCTTCTACAATCCTCAACTTCCTTTGTTATCCACGGTTGACTGCCTTTACTTTTGGGTTTTTTGTGCCTTGAAGGAATGTATAGTTGCTGTAAACTATATAACAATTCTTTAAAGACTATCCATTGCCGATGTACTGTCATACCTTTGAATATACTTTCCCAAATCCACCTCAGCCAATTTGCCCCTCATACATTCATTATTTTCTTCATAATCAGATATGGAGCTAAGCAATTTTTTTTTAAATCCAAAATTTGTCCTTGAAAGTTTTAAACACAAAAGCTTTAATCCACATCATTCCTTAAGAAATGACCCATTTCAATGCTTTTCTTTGAAATACAAGCTGTACCGATGCTATACAGAATAAGATTGAATTATCAACTAGTGCGTTAAGCATACAGAAAATGTCCAGATGCATAATCAATGATTATCTATAAAATATCATTTTATTAAAATTAGAAATGAAAATAATTCAATTCACATTCAGAAAAAAGATCTGTTATTTACAGAAAGCAATGTCTGGTCTCTAGTAGATCCAACACACATACATCAATATCAGGTATGTTGTGCATCATAACAAGACATGGAGGTCAAATACAAAGTCTGCAATCTTTATCTATGAAATTTATATTGCTCGTTTGAGATAAAATAAGTCCTTGCGAATGAGTTATTAAATAATGTGCTGTTACAGTCCCAGAAGTCTTTTAGCATCTTCACTTTGAGCCATTAAAGCTTCACTAGCGTATTTCTGTAACAGTTCCATTTTCTTCCGTCGTACAAGAGCCTCCTCAATCTGTAATGATGGAAATTAAAAATACTATCAAATAATTTCATCAAAAAAAGTAATCCAAATTGATAATTTTGTTAAGTATTAAATAGAATTATATGCCGTAAAGCAGAACAATCCACCATTGTAGGAAGAGCTGGAGATGAGTCACATTTGAAGCACTCGTGCCTCATATTTTCTTAAGAATGTGCTTTTAGAATCATAGATGGGCAACATCTGATGCTCATTTTTAGGGCACCATTACTGCAACCCATATCTATACTCTGAGCAATTTAAAATGAAACATATAAAGATTCCTCGCACGATCTGCACTTCTAGAATTTCTTCAATGTTCCCTTACCTCTTTCTGTGATGGTACAGGAACATGAGCTATAAATTTTTGTTGGTTTTCTTCTCCTTCCATCTGTTCCCCACTGTCATCATCAGACTGAACATTGTGAACATAAAATTAATATATCAAGAAAAATTGTTTTATTCTATATACAATATGCATTTATTTTAAAGTAGTATTTAAAACACAAAAAGTTCCAAAAGTTCTGAGGTCATGATTTAATACAAATTTTTAGCTGCTGGAAGAAACAAACAAAATGTTAATCTTTTCTTTAGCTGCTAAACATCATTTTTTGCTTCAGCAGGGACATCAAGACAGCCCAAAGGCTCAAGCAATAAACAACAAAAATTAATGGGAGAAATTAGAGTATGGCTACCTGACCCAAACCCGATGGGACCCGATGACATGTGTTGGCTTCGGGTCGCTGTTCCAGGTCCGGCATTCGGGCTCGGGTCGGGCCAGGTCAGACACACTCTTGTCACTACCTCCGGTATGTAGCTCCAATCTTAATGTAATTTTTAAACAACCTTTCAAGTCTAGTTACAGTTTTTGTTGCTTATCTGCACAAGCTTAAAAAGTGAAAAACAGAAGTTAGGTTAACTGAACATTCCGGTGATCAGGTCGGGCGCTTGAAAAAAATCAAAGGACTCTGGCCGGGTCAGGTTCGGGTTGGATGTGGTTCTGTAGGGCTCGGGTCAGGTTTCATTTGCAGATCCCAGCCGGCCTTTAGGAGAAATGGCATTTAACATTTAATACACAGAAGTGCATCCAAAAGGGGTTATTGTGTACAGGTAATACCAGCTACTTTAGGCCTTTTAAAAAATTCTTTCATGGGATGTAAGCGTCGCTGGCAAGACCAGCATTTGTTGCCCAACCCCAGTTGTCCTCGAAGAGGTGGTGGTGAGTTGACTTCTTGAACCACTGCAGTCCATGTGGTGTAGGTACACCCACAGTGCTGTTAGGGAGGGGAGTTCCAGCTTTTTAACCCAGTGACAGTGACAGTGATATAGTTCCAAGTCAGGACGGTGTGTGACTTGGAGGGGATCTTGCAGGTGTGGTGTTCCCATGCCTCTGCTGCCCTGGTTCTAAGTGGTTGAAGTCGCAGGTTTGGAAGGTGCTGTCGAAGGAGGCTTGGCGAATTGCTGCAGTGCATCTTGTAAATGATGGACACTGCTGCTACTGTGTGCCAGAGAGTGAATGTTTAAGATGGTGGATGTGGTGCTGTTTGTCCTTGACGGTTTCGAGCTTCTTGAGTGTGTGATGGAATCCGTGGTTGCGAAGATGGTTTTTGTTTAAGACCCTAACTGAGAAGGAAACCTGAACCGAACCAGAAACAGAAGCTGCAAAAACTTCAGGTTTCTGTTCAGAAATTGGTTCAAACCAAATAAAAGGAGGCAGACTCCTCCCCAGATCAGGCACTCGAGGCAGATGAGACAGGAGTGGAGCACCAGCAACCAGAAGAAAGTGAAGACTGACTCCAGGAGCTGTTTCTGTTACTTAAAGTAGCCGACTAACCAGACCCGGCCATACAATGCACAGGTTGTCGAAGACTCGAGTAAAGGGAAGACTGGCAAATCCACGCCATCAAGTCTGTTGTGAGCAGAGCTGAGGAGGTTCTGGAGAAGTGCGCCTTGTGCTGAAGACCACACCATGGAGTTCGGATTGAGAAAAAACTGTCAGACTCCCAATGACTTTAATTTGGCTAGGGCTCCTTGATGCCACACTCAGTCAAATGCTGCGTTGATGCCAAAGGCAGTCACTCTCACCTCACCTCTGGAATTCAGCTCTTTTGTCCATCTTTGGACCAAGGCTGTAATGAGGTCTGGACCCAAGTGACCCTGGCACAACTCAAACTGAGCACTGGTGAGCAGGTTGTTGCTGAGTGAGTGCCGCTTAATAGACTGTCGATGACACCTTCCATCACTTTGCTGATGGGTGAGAGTAGACTGATGGGACAGGAATTGGCCAGATTGGATTCACTCAGCAGGTCTGGCAGCATCTGTGGAAAGAGAAGCAGAGTTAACGTTTCGGGTCAGTGACCCTTCTTCGGAACCGTTGAGTTCCGAAGAAGGGTCACTGACCCGAAACGTTAACTCTGCTTCTCTTTCCACAGATGCTGCCAGACCTGCTGAGTGAATCCAGCATTTCTTGTTTTTGTTTCAGATTTCCAGCATCCGCAGTATTTTGCTTTTATTATATTGGCCAGATTGGATTTGTCTTGCCTTTTGTGGACAGGACATACCTAAGAAATTTTCCAAATTGTCAGGTAGATGCCAGTGTTGTAGCTGTACTGGAAGAGCTTGGCCAGGGCAGGGTTGTCTCTGGAGCACATCTTCAGTACGACAGCCGGGATGTGGTCAGGGTCCATAGTCCTTTGCTGTATCCACTGCCAGCTGTGATATTACGTGGAGTGAATTGAATTGGTTGAAGACTGTGATGCTTGGGACCTCAAGAGGAGGCAGAGATGATCCACTCGGCACATCTGGCTGAAGATGATTGCAAATGTTTCAACCTTGTCTTTTGCACCAATGTGCTGGGCTCCCCCATCATTGAGGATGGGATGTTTGTGGAGGGTCCTCCTCCTGTTAGTTGTTGAATTGTCCACCACCATTCATGACTGGATGTGGCAGGACTGCAGAGCTTAGATCTGATCTGTTGGTTGTGGGATCGCTTAGCTCTGTCTATCGCATATTGCTTCCACTGTTCAGCATGCAAGTAGTCCTGTGTTGCAGCTTCACTGGGTTGGCACCTCATTTTTAGGTATACCTGGTGTTGCTCCTGGCATGCCCTCCTGCATTCTTCATTGAATCAGGGTTGATCGCCTGGTTTGATTGTAATGGTAGAATGAGAGATATGCTGGGCCATGAGATTACAGACTGTGGTTGAATACACTGTTGCTGCTGCTGATGGCCCACAACGCCTCATAGATGCCCAGTTTTAAGCTGCTACATTTATTCCGAATCTATCCCATTTAGCATAGTGAAAGTGCCACATGACATAATGGAGGGTACCTTCAGTATGAAGACTAGACATAGTCTCCACAAGGACTGTGCGGTGGCCACTCCTACCAATACTATCTTGGACAGATGCATCTGAGTCAGGTAGATTGGTGAGGGCGAGGTCAAGTAGGATTTTTCCCCCTTGTTGGTTCTCATGCCACCTGCTGCAGCCCCAATCTGGCAGATGCGTCCTTCAGGACTCCAGCCAGCTCCGTCAGTAGTGGAGCTATCAAACTACTCTTGGTGATGGACATTGAGGTTCCCCACCCAGAGTGCCCTCGCTACCTCAGTGTTTCTTCAATGTGTTGTTCAACATGGGGTCCGCAGTCAATGTTGAAAACTCCCAAGGCCACTCCCACCCGACTGTATACCACTCTGCTGCCAACTCTCGTGGGTCTGCTGGTGGGACAGGACATACCGAGGTATGATGATGGAGGTATCTGGGACATTGACTGTAAGGTATGATTCAGTGAGTATGACTATGTTAGGCTGTTGCTTGACTAATTTGTGGGACAGCTCTCCCAGCTGTTAGTGAGAAGGACTTTGCAGCGTCGACCGGGCTGGGTATGCCTTTGTCATTTTTGGTGCCTAGGTTGATGCTGGGTGATCCTCCAGTTATATTCTTTTTTGGTTTTTCTGTAGCAGTTTGGTACAACTGAGTGGCTTGCTAGGCCATTTCAGAGGACAGTTCAGAATCAATCATATTGCTGTGGGTTTGGAGTCACATGTAAGCCAGACCAGTCAGGTTAGCAGATTTCCTTCCCTGAAGGACTTTAGTGAACCATATGGGTTTTTACATCAATCCAGTAGTTTCATGGCCACAATTACTGACACCAGCTTTTTATTCCAGATTTATTAATTATTTGAATGTAAATACCACCAGCTGCCATGGTGGGATTTGAACTCTTGTCCTCGAAGCATTAGTCTGGGTCTCTGGATTACTGGTCCAGTAACATTACCACTATGCTACCTGCAAGACAGCTCAAGTCTTACAGGCATTTTAATACCAAACTACATGAAATGGAAGAATATTGTTCTATAAATGTACACCAGTGCCAAGTTTTTATATACAAATGGTCATATTTTGCATGTCAGTGGAAAAATGAGGCACCATTTTAGGCACAGAAGTAGCATTATCTGAGTGGAGGTAGAGAAATCTGCAGCGGAATCCGTTCCCATGGTTTTCCATCCCTTTTGGCCCCATTGTTAAACCTACCCCCCAGTCACATCATCACATTTGATGGGATGTGGAGATTTCCTAAAAAGTTCAACAGTTCTGTTCACCGTGTGCCTAGTAGTGAGTATGCCTCCTTGAAACATCTGAGCTTACCATCCAAGTGCTGCAAATGGGCCCCACAATGGAGAGATCAATTGGAATTTGGAAGCTGGCAGATCAACAAGGGATCAAGGACAAAGCAAAATTATGACCTTAATAGCATTTGCCAGACTGACATGGTGCAGCTTTGAAATCCCGCATTAGTTCCAGATGGTGAGGAATCAAGTAGTACAGATACTGGCACAGGCATCTATCCTTATTATTCAAATAACCTCATCCTTGGGCAGGGTTAGGGTAAAGGCACAAGTCACACTGTCATATATCCAGCAGTGGAGCAAGGGTACTAGAATGTATTTTCCATGATGTTTCATACAAGCCATTGTTATACTGGTAGAACACTGTTTTTAGCTCAAAAGCTGTAAGTGTGCTGTGTTTATGGTGAAAAATATAGGTAATGCTTTGGCTAGTGGGGTAGAAGGGATATGGGAGTTCAGATACCGTCCTCCCTCCCAGGACTTTACATTTTAAATTTCACTTACATTGAAGTCAAAAACACACTGCTTAAGCAGCTGCAGAACCAAACAGTTCCTCACCTCATTAATCAATATAATATACAATGTTAGGAAATGCAAAATACAATCTTAAGCTATTTGCAGATTAGATAAAAAGCGCTGATTCATTTAACTGCACTACATACTAGAAATCACAATTCTGAAATAAAGATATATATAAGGGAAATGACAACTTAATTGATCTTTCTACTTATCTGCAATTTAAGTGACCTTACTGCTTAACAGCTTATTTTTTTAAAATCTGAAATGCATTTTCTGCCTCATAGAAAATCAGGGGATCACTGCCCTACACCTCTGTACACCCAATTCTCTAGAATTCCGAAATGAGCAATAAGGGGGGGGGGGGGGAAATAGTAAAAATGAAAGCTATATATAATTTATCAAAACATTTTGCATGTAACCTTACCTTACAGGTCAAAATTCGTACATAATTTTTAAAAAAGGAATAATTTCTATAGTTGTAACTTGAGCTATGGGTTTTAAAATGTCAGGGAATGTGCCTTGCCCGAAAATATTAACTACTGTACAGGCCCACTGAGTAGAATGGGCCTATATTCTGTAAAGTTAGAAGAATGAGGTAATTTCATTGAAGCGTATAAAATTCTTAAAGGGCTCGGCAGGGTAGATGCTGAGAGGCTGTTGCCCCAGGCTGCAGCGACTAGAACCAAGAGTTCATAGACTCAGGATAAGGGGCAACCATTTAGGAATAAGATGAGAAGAAATTGCTTCATTCGAAGGGGTTGTGTGTCTTTGGAATTCTCTGCCCTCGAGGGCTGTGGATGCTCAGTCAATGAGCATTTTCAAAACAGAGACTGATAAATTTTTGGACACTGAGGGAATCAAGAGATATGGGGATAGGGTGGGAAAGTGGAGTTGAGGTAGAAGATCAGCGGTGATCTTATTGCATGGCGGAACAGTCTTGTGGGGGGTCGTATGGCCAACTGCTGTTCCTATACATTAATGAGAGATCCCCAGATTTGAAAACTTCATATGAAAGTCTTCCACTTTTTCTTTGATTTTTACCTTCCTGTTGTACACAGTTTTTAAAAATGCAAGGCTTGGCTATGAAGAGAAACAAACAGCAATTAAACTGCAGTAAACAACTATTCTTTTAGGGATTTAAAAACTGTTTTAGCTGGGAATTATCACCTGCTGTGATCTAAGCAATCTATTTAAAATTTTGAAGACTACTGTATATCTGTGTTCAGGGGAAACAGGAACCATGAAAGGGCAACATTATAACTGAAGCACTATAATATTTATTTATTTTTACCCTGTGACAAAAAGTGTCCCATATACAAGCTATTACCATTTTGATTAAATTTTTTGATACTGCACTTACCTCGTCATCTTTCACTGCATAGATGTTTACTTCCTCGTCCTCCTCTTCTTTGTCACATCCTCCATTTTCAAGTCTGGCTTCTTTATCTGCCTTCCATTTTTGCACAGCTTCCATTATGACTAAAAAGTGGAAAGAAAGTTGTAATATTTGTGATATTAAATTCAAAATGCAACTATAAGCAAATTTTGCTCCCATTTCATTTGCTCTTGCTCAAAATATAAATACTCATGTTCATCTTAAGATGCAGATGTCCAGGTCACAGACTTCTCTATGTCTGTTACCAATGCTTCCCTTTGATAACATGCCTGCAAGGCTGAGACACCAGGACAGATATAATTGATCACACTGAAGACTACCAGATATCAGCATCTGGGAAGTGTGGGATTCAATGCTGGTATGTCAAATTTAAGAAACAATCTATCGCATTACTATAATTCACTCCTGACCAACGACTCCAGATGTCAGTTTTAAATGTATTCATAGACAATGTTGATTGCCTAAGACTTTGATATCTGCTGTGCAGAGTGGTTGTAAACATACTGCATTGTAAATAGAATGTAAAAGTTAGGAATTGGGAGAGAGTGGAAATTCAGAGCACAGGAAGAAGGAGGTGCTGCTTTTTCTCTCAAATACCTGCACTGATTCATGTAAGCTTAAGGCAGTAAGTATTTAAAATTGTTATCCAATATTTCAGTGCATAGTGCAAGATATTGTGTGGAAAAAGAAAAAATACAATCTAAAAAGTATATATACATAATATAAATTATCTAGACTAAGATATGGCAGAGCAGGTTGCATGTCTGGACTGCAGTATGTGGGAGTTTGTGAACAGCGAGTCCAAGCCATCTGACAAAGTCCCACTGTTAGCTAAATTTGAAGCTCATGAAATTGAAGGCAAGTTATTGATCTGGTTAGAAAATTGGCCGAGTGGCAGGAGGCAGACAATAGGGATAATGGGCAGGTACTCTAATTCACAGGATGTGACTAGTGATGTCCTGCAAGGATCTGTTAGAGTCATGACGCCACAGAAGGAGGCAATTCAGCCCATTGGGTCCATGCCAGATCTGTATTGCAATCCAATCAGTCCCATTCCCCTGTTCTATCCCTATAGCCCTGTAAGTTTATTTTCCTCAAGTGACCATCCAATTTTCTTTTGAAATCATTCATCGTCTCCATTTCCACCATCCTCGGAGGCACCAAGTTCCAGGTCATTACCACTCACTGCATAAAAAAGTTCTTCCTCACATCCCCTCTGCATCTCTTACCCAAAACCTTAAATTGGTGTCCCCTAGTCCTTGTACCATCAACTAAAGGGAACAGTTTTTCTTTGTCCACCTTATTACTAAGCCTGTCATAATCTTGTACACCTCTATCAAATCTCCCCTCAATCTTCTTTGCTCCAAGGAGAACAACCCCAGCTTTTCCAATCTAACCTAGTAGCTAAATCCCACATCTCTGGAACCATTCTGGTAAATCTCCTCTGCACCCTCTTAATGACCCTCACATCCTTCCTAAAGTGTGACGGATTTTAAGGTTCCATTTTATGTTAACTGCCATTTTATTCTCATATTCTCTCTTTGTATTGTATTTAGCTTGGTTCTAGCTTGAAGAATTCACCTGACATGAAATTAAAAAAAGAGGGTGTATAATGCATCATATTCTCTATCTCCCTCATCATCCCAGGAGGCCTGGCTTTAGTTCCTTTACCTTTTGTCCTTATTGGAATGTACCTGAAACATCTCCTTAAAGATCACACATTGACAGGAAAAACTGTAACAGAACAATTTTGGCACATTTTACCCTGGCTAGATCCTCTCTCATACCATTGATGTTAGCCCCCTCCCAATTTAGAAGTTCTACTCATTCTTCAGCACCAGATCCAGCAATGCTACCTACCTAGTTGGACTGAGAATATACTGTTCAAGGAAGTTCTCCTGAACACATTTCAGAAAGGCTGCATTTGCTGACAACACAACCACTAGGTGGCGCAGTACTTGCACATGCTCAAATGCAGCCTCATGCACTGAAAGATCACTGTCTGCGATGTGTTTGGCAGCTGCCAGAAGTAAAGATGGCGCTGCTCAATTTATCACAAAAACAAAAGAAACTCAAATCCCCAGTGGCTGTGAATGCCAACTGCATCCCCCGCCCCCCAACAACAGCACCCAGCTTCCTTCTCTTCACCGCTGCCTCCTGTGCCTGTCTGCTCGCCACTTCTCCCCCGCCTTGGCTACTCGCCGCTTCTCCCCCACTTCTTCCTGCTTCTGTTCCCTCGCTCCCCTACCTATCTTGTCACTCTCTCCCTCTCTCTCTCCCCCGCTTCCTCCGTGTGGGAAAGAGAGACAGCAATCGTGAGAGGGAGTGGGAAGTAAAGGGCAGAGAAGTGGCCGACGTGTCGGGGGTGGGGTGGGGGGGGGTGAAGTGGGGAGCGAGTGGCCGAGGAGGGAGAAGTGGCAAGGCCGGGAGTGATCGGCTAACACTTGGGGGGGGTAATACGGAGAGTGAGCGGCCAAGGCGTGGAGCGAGTGGCACGCAGACATTGCAGTACGGAATGACGTTTTCGCGCGCATGCGCAAATTAGTCCTGGCAAGCTGGGTGCAGATGTAGGCTGTGCATATGCAGCACCATACTGACAGCAAGAGTCCGTTCTGTGCATGTGCAAAGCTGGAGTGCTCTGATGACGTCGGCGCTAGGCTGCGTTGTCAGGAGTCACTTTATTTCAGAAATTCCTCCCCCTCTTTACCCTTTACCTAACATTATCCCAAATCTATATTTGGGTAATTAAAGTCCCCCCAATATCACAACTTTATAGTTCTTGAACATCTTTGATTTCCCTGCAGGTTTGCTGCACTCTATCTCTCACTCACTATTTGGAGACCTATAGAATACCTCCAGTAACATATTCATCCCCTTTTTGCTTCTCAACTCTAACCAAATGGATTCTGTCCTTACCCACTCAAGGGCATCCACTCTTTCCAACACCAGGATGTCTTCCCGAATCAGTGCTGCCTCCTCACCTCCCTTTTTGCCTTCCCTATCTTTTCTGAACAGTTTATATTCTTGAATATTAAGTACCCAGTCCTCACCATTTTTAAGTCACAGTTCCATCATTATTGCCACTACATCATATTCCTATTTGTGCTTGTAGCTCACCAACCTTATTCACCGCACTTTGTGCATTTCCATACATGCATTGTAAACCTGTCTTTCTATTCCGTGTAGTTCTTTTTATTCTACTCCTATCCAATATGGTACGACTTCCATCTCTAGTACAATCCAACACTCTCTCTCTTATGCACCTTATTCTTCTTTTCTACTTCTGTAAGCTGGTGCCCACCCCCTTGCCAATTTAGTTTAAACCCTTCCAACCACACTGGTGAACCTCCCGGTGAGGACATTGATCCCAGTCCTGTTGAGGTGCAACCCATCCCTTTTGACTAGGTGCCTCCTGGCCCAGAACTAATCCCAATGTCCCAAGAATCTGAAGCCCTCTCTCCTGCACCATGCCTCAAGCCACATATTGATCCTCCCTACCTTCCTATTTCTACTCTTGCTAATGCGGGCACAGGGAGTAATCCTACTTTTTAACTTCCTCCCTAGCTCCTGAAAATCTGACCGTACAACCTCAAAACCTGGCACCAGGAAGGCAACACACCATGCGGTAAAGACTGGCTATCCGACCCAAACCCGACTACACGTGTCGGGTTCAGGTCGGGTTTATATTCCAAGTCCAGCATTCAGGCTCGGCTCGGACTGGACAGAGCTCACCCATGGAACTCACGGGATCAGGCTCACCCATGATTCCCCACAACTCCATCTGCAGGAATAGCCTGCTGCTGGAACGGATGAACACGATCACTACTGCCACTAAATGGGTGGGACTAAATGGCCTACTCCTGCTACTATGGTACCAGCACACAAAAGGTTCAGTAGTTTTTCTTCCATGTACTGTGTGTACTAAATTTGTACTGTGGGATATTTTTTAAATGTTCATTTTGGTTTTGAGAATTTGCCATGCCACAAATTATCACAATTAATGAGATTACACTGGCAATCACATGCACACAAATAGAAATTTCTTACTACATTAATTAAACTAATCCAATGTCTGATGAGAGGAAGTCACTTATATGCTTCATTAATTCTAAATCTTCTGACATATTGCAATCATGTATCTCTCTGCAGAAGCCCATTAAGCAAGGCTCAAAGGATTAGGATTGCATAGCTAATTATCTGTCTGGTGCCTAACAGAAGCAAAGTATCCAGTTTTTAAAAAAAAATTATCAACATTGCAGAAACTAATTTGGGATTTACTGTGACATCATAAATAGAGGGAGCATTGTAAAAACCTTTACCCAAACTCACAACAGAGGTCATTCACCTGTTATTTCCTTAATCAGCTAATCATGATCACTAGCCATTTCCCAAAGCATCTCAGTTGAAGTTAGCAGCTCACATGAGGAATTGTGTATGCAGACTTGCCTCTACTCACTGTGCTGAACAGCATAATGGAACATTTGTAAGAGTGGCTCTTAAGCAAGACACTGATTGGAATTCGTGCCCAAGAGAAAAAAAAACAGTAACTGTACTAAACTGACTATAGTTCTCAAAGAAAAAAAACTTTATCCTAAATGGGATACCACTGCTACTCCTTTTTATCCACATTTACCTTTAAGTTTGTAAGAGGTTATTAGGGGTTTGAATAAATGAGGCTGATTCAGGAACACTAGCAAAGATGTATGTGTGTTGAATCTAACTGATTTGTGACTGAAGGAGAACCACATGATCTACAAAGTTATTGGAAACAGCTATTTTTGAAATCAGAGCATGCAAAAGATAAAAAGAACCCCATTCATAAACAACATTAATAAAACAATCTCCTGTTAACACACTAAACTATATTCTTAAATGTAAGGCACAATACAGCACACTGTCATTTAAAATTAAGTACCAAGACAAAATTATTTACTGGATCCTTTCTAATACAATTAAAATGAACAAAAAATTGACTAGTGTGGCAGAGCAAAAAATCCAATAGTAGGAAAGATCAAAGTAACATAAAATTTTAAATCTACTGATCAAAACTGAAAAACACACTTGATAATGATGGCTCAGCTTAATAATACATTAAGTAGCTGAGCCATATTGAACATGAAAGTCGCAGATTTGGTCCCTAACCCATGTGAGTTATCCAACGTCAGCCAAAGTGGCAGTATAGGTGACACAACTGGTCTCAATGTTCCTTTAACAGAGCTCAAATTGTATAATGTTCCTATGCCCAATTCTATTCACTCTCCAGCAACCTCAACTGGAAGACTGTGTGTGGGTGCCCACATGTGTGTGGACAACAGGTAAAGACAAGAGAAGTTCTTGAACATCGCAGCTCCCAGACGATTACAAATTGCTACAAGGGTCAATAATTTCATCCCAAGCTCATTATCTCCCATTCACTTTGAGAGTAGGAAATGTTCTCTTTCAAGCCACACACCAAGAGGGTAGAAAAGGTAGCTGGTTTTATTGGCTGTCCTACTGGTAAATCAGTGACCAGAGAGGAAGTCAGCATCACAGCCTTGTTCCTGGCTGGAAACACAGAGCAATAAAAAGGACAAACGGGCACACAGCCAGTCAGGTTTTAAAATAAACGATTGGAAGGTGTTGGTCTACATCCCAGAACTTAATGATAATATCAGATTAATGATTCATATATGGCCTTGTCTCACTGAATATTTAAGCCCACTTTCGAAAAAGCTGGAGAGCTACACAAGGGCACATGCAAAGGTTACTCAAGATCACAAGGGATTCCTATCGTTACACCACCACCCCCTGCCAAGTGCCATTATTGGGCAACATGATCATACGTCTGAATGCAAGAAACTCAGACTGCTTAAGGAAGTGGCGAGCATCATGTGATCAGACCAGTTTATTTTTTTTTAAATTACTCTTGGATAGCAGAACTTTATCCACTTGTTTATCAAATTATCGCAATTATTGGGCAGAATTATCACAAGACTGTTGAATTCAAAACTAAGGTGGTAAACCTTAGTAAGTGGCTGATACCCAACACATTGACCCGGATTTTGTAGTTGTAATGATGGCAAAACTGACATTACAGCTGTGAAACTGACAGAAAACTCTGGCGTCTTTTTTTTTAATTCATTCATGGGATGTGGGCGTCACTGGCTTTGCCAGCATTTATTGCCCATCCCCAATTGCCCTTGAGAAGGTGGTGATGAGCTGCCTTCTTGAACCGCTGCAGTCCATGTGAGGTAGGTACACCCACAGTGCTTAGGAAGGGAGTTCCAGGATTTTGACCCAGTGACAGTGAAGGAATGGCGATATAGTTCCAAGTCAGGATGGTGTGCGACTTGGATGGGAACTTGGAGGTGGTGATGTTCCCATGCATCTGCTGCTCTTGTCCTTTGAGGTGGTAGAGGTCGCGGGTGTGGAAGGTGCTGTTTAAGGAGCCTTGGTGCGTTGCTGTAGTGCATCTTGTAGATGGTACACACTGCTGCCACTGTGTGTCGGTGGTGGAGGGAGTGAATATTTGTGCATGGTGTGCCAATCAAGTGGGCTGCTTTGTTCTGGATGGTGTCGAGCTTCTCGAGTATTGTTGGAGCTGCACCCATCCAGGCAAGTGCAGAGTATTCCATCACACTTCTGACTTGTGCCTTGTAGATGGTGGACAGGCTTTGGGGAGTCAGGAGGCGAGTTATCCGTCTGCAAATGCATAGTCAAATGCGGAAATCCAGAAGTTGCTGTCAGTGAATCTCTGCTCCTCCACAAGGTATGCTGTTGATGTCCTGCAGATGGAAGTCTTTAGAAACCACTTGAACTGACGTGAACTTCCTTTTGTTTTACACTCTAATATCACTGTTAAAAACCTGCTAAAAAGTGACACCCTGTTGAATGAGATACATCCGGGTTTTTAAGCTGTATTAGTCATAATTACTAAACAACCTCTCTGGCCCTGAAAAACTAATTTTATATTTGTATGATGCTAAATTTCTCATTATAATAAAATTCCATAGGTTTTTTAAAGTTTTGTTTATATTTCATCTTCTACCTTAATCCATGTGTATGTCCCACTCTTTATTTCACTCTTTGTAAAATGATTAAAAAGTGAAGGATAATCAGTGCATTTTATTTCCTGATTTGCTGTCTGTAAGAACTCTTCAATGTGATTGGTTGCTTAGCCTGCTTGATGACATTGTTGAATGCTGGAGATCCCCTATTGTTGGCACCAGGATCAAATTAATGTCGGGAAAGGTGAAATGCAGGCCACAGAGATAGTCAAATCTTTGTGGGCAGCTTTCTTCAAGGTCAGCAGCAAGTGCCATTACTTCACCACTGGCTGCAAAATCTGAGCCAATGCTGCCAGAGCTCATTATTTTCTGGCTTTTTCACATTTTCTGCAATGGAGAGAAATTTTTGCAGCTAATGGTATTAGATGGGGAAAAAACATTTTTAATGTATAAATTTCTATTTTAATATGCAATTGCTTTCCTCACCAAGGCTAGCAAATGGCTATTATGTTCTGGCAGGAACATATTTTTAAATAATTTTTTGGGAAGGCCTCAAGGTAGAAACTGCTATATTTTCTACGAAATTCTCTTGACAGAGGCAACTACTCTGTAAAAGTGTTGCTGTGATGCAAGTGGCAATTAAAGATGGGCAGCAGTCCTAGACTTATGTACAAAGGACAATGGAATGAACAATTTAAAACTTCCTTTATCCATCCTTGCAGTCACTTAGTACACTTCCAAGATCGGTGAACTCTTTGACCGCATTCAATACAGTTTTCCAAATAGTGACCAATGGTCAAACATATGGCCACAATGCCAGTCATCAGCATGCAACAGTTCTTACACAATTTGTTCGCAGTATTTAGTCGATGCCCGCAGTCTTGATATAGCGAACAATTTCTCAATTGCACAGATTTGTATCCCAATTCCTATCTAAACTTCTCTTAATGCAACATCTGATGTAGTCACATAAATATAAAGAATAATATACACATCCTTGCTTCACACCACTTGAAATAGGGAACAGGTCAAACAGAACACCATCAATGCACACACTGTCTTGCATCTAATCATGGAGTTGTTTCAGAACTGACAAGAACTTCTCCGGACAACCGAATTTTGTCATAACTCTCTAAAATTTGACTGACAATGTGAAAAGTTTTGGTTGTCAATAAACGCCACATATTTTACTCCCTGCACATCATGAGCTTGCCAAACAAAAAAGATCAGATTCATGGTTCTGTGGCTGGCCTGATAGCCACACTGTGATTTTGGAAATATTCTGTACACTATATTCAGCAGCAGATGACCAAGATGACTAAGAATCTTACCAGGCAGAGAGAGAAGTTATATGCCCCAAAAGGTAGCATGGTCAGACTTCCATTATCTGCCACAATGCAGCTCGATCATCATTGTTCTCTGGTCAATCACCTTGTGAGCTTTACAGCTACAATGTAGTGCCTTAGCATCACTAACAAAGACATCTTTGAGAGTATCACCCAATGATCGGTCCAGCAGTCAGTACCAAACATTGAAGATATTATCCTGACATTGTGAAATCCCTTGGACGGTCAATGACATAGTCTATCAGGTGCTATTGTTGAGATCTTGGCTGCACCTACAATGCCTTTTACTTAACCCAAACACAGTGCCCGTGATATCCACTCCACCCCTAGCTTGCAAATCAAGAGCAGGGAACTGCTCTATTTACACCATCAATGCCATGCCTACCTAAAAGACGTCATCAGATCACATTAGCCTTTCATATGCGTGTACTGAAACCTCCCATTATTAGCTTGTCAGTAACAGGGCTGCAGTTATTGGCTCATCTAGTTCATATACCTTTTCCTCTAATGAGCTAAGCATAGTTGGTCCACAGAAACTCATGACAGTAGTGTAGCATCCTCATGACAGATGAGTGCACAAATACATCAGCTGATCATTTATGCTCATAGGCAAACTCTCCAGTTTGATAACCATGTCAATACAAATTACGAACTCAACACTAGCGTGACGATATTCTTCTACCAAGCATCGATCCCAGAAGCATGTATAATTTATAACCAGCCAATCTGGTTTCTCCCAGAGCAGTAATGTCTACCCCATATAGAGGTAGAAAGTACAATAGGATAGAGGATCATGACCAAGAACAGATACATCTTGCTTTGGAGTCTCACTTGATATTTCTAAACAGAGACATCCAGTTGATACACTTTTTATGTATAATGTAGTTACATCAGCTTTCATTCTGATGTTACGCTCTTCTTGTTCCCATTACCGTGAGTAGTAATTTTGGTTATTTGTGTTACTATGTATTTTTCTTTTGAGAGAAACTCACAATCACATGAAAAATAAAGTCGAGGGCGAGCCACCTCCACCAGGCCTGGAAGCCACACAGCGATTTTGCATGGCCCAGGCCCTTAACTGGCTTCGGGTGAAACTTCTGCCCTTCGGGTGCAGAAAGTCATACCTCAAAGAGCTGCCAGCCAATCAGAGGGCTGGCAGCTCCTCAGTCCCAGCAGTGCCACTGGAGCAGTGGCCACTGCTGGGACTGCATCAAGCGTGAGGAGAAAGAGAAACACCAGCCCCGAAAATGCTGAGTGGGGTTTTCGACAATCGGCTGGGCTCCAGCAAGGGGTTGGGGGTGGATCTGGAGGGCGGGTGGAGGTGCTCCAGCAGGGGCGGCTTATGCTGCTGGAGGGCCTTCTGTGAGGCACAGGGTGCCCAATCAGGAGGGCCCCCCACTCCAGCCTGCAAGGAGGCCGGCAGGTATTAGTGGGTGGTCTTCTTGGCTGACAAAGTGCCCGTCCGTCGCTGGTATTAGAGGGGGGGGAAGAGGCACTTAAGTAGCAATACATTGGCCACTGAAGAGCCTCGATTTGCCTGGGGTGGGTGGGTTGTTTGCCACCTCCCCCACTGTTGGTGAAATGGCAGCGGGGGCGGGTAATTGATGGGAACGGCACCCACCCCCACCCCACCTCCAGTCCTCCCCCGAAGCGGGGGCGTAAAATTCAGACCAATGAAGAACTAGTCTGAAAAAATATTAAAATATCAGCATTTAAGAACCAAACCTACTTTAATTGTAATAGATAATAAAAATATATTGGAATTGGATGCAATATGTTTGAATACACTGTATCCCAATATATATTAGATACTTGCCCATTATGCCAAGTAGCTTGCATTTGTAATTTCAAAAAAAGATTACGGGACACACTGTAGAATTGTCTAATTTTGTCATTATGTTACAGCTTCCAAACTATAACAGGATAGCTCTTTAGATTTATTTACCTTGTTTCTCAAGCTCTTGTTCCAGGGGTAGAAGGACCCCATCATCTTCATCTCTGTAACCATAATAGTCTGCATCAATGTCTTTCATGAGCTCAGCACGTGTTTTCCGTGGTGGGGCAGGTGCTGCAAACAAACACATGATTAAAAGATATGTTGTAACTTCTTAGAATACCAAAGTATAGATACCATACTACGGTAGCTATAATTATACACTTAGTTTTAATTTTTTTTTTTACATTGTTCATCGCTAACTTCTTTTACCAATACTATTAAAATGCAGTGACATGGTCTAGGTAATATAGCTCAAGATCTAAAATAATAAGGTGCATCAGCTCAATGGCGCACTGCATCAGAGCATTAACATGCAGAACCCCATAGTATGTTCCTGAAAGTATTCTATTTTGGGCAGGTACCATCCAATGGGGATATAGAGGCCTGAGTGCAGGGCTCCTATCCACTTGGTCATATGAGGGGCTGCATTTTAAAAGCCTGATGCCGAAATAGGCAGCGGCCAGAAAAATTTGTGGCCCGCACACACGGGGCACATGACGTGGAGCCTCCACGATTTCAAACGTGGCAGCTCATTAACATGGCCGGGGTGGCTGCCCCCCACCCCAATGACATGGTGGGGGCCGGCGAGCCGTCCCTGGCAACGGTGTCCGGCGCCATTGCGCAGGTGACATTTTTAAAGGGCTTACAGGCCTAACTGATCATCTGAATTTCTAATAACAGCGTTAATGTAAAGTTTATAAAAATGAATAAAAAAATTTCCATGCCCTCTCCCAACTCCCCAATGGCATAACACATCATTCCTGCCCTTTCCCTTGCCCCCCCCAGAATACCTACCATTAATATTTAACCTTCCCCCCCCCACCCCCAAAATTCAGAACTTTGTCTTTTATCTCTTCCCATCATCGCCCCAACCAATCCAAAGCATTTTAACCCCGCACCCCCCACTCCTGCACAGAGACTATCACCTCCTCCCCCAACCCTACAGGTGTCGCACCTTGTTTCCCTGAACTGGGGGCTTGAAGGCGCGGCATTGCCGGAATGAAGATCCCAACCGGCTGGCAGAATCGCTGTAGCCTGCCTAATAATTAAAGTTAAGTAACCATTTGCATATTATAATGCGGGTCCCATCGCCGAGTGGCAGCGCAGTATACATTTTTTTAAAAAGACAACTTGTGCTACATATTGCTTACTGAATAATTTGTCAACTTACTAAACAATATAACTATAATTCTGGAAAAAGATGGGAAACCCCCCCACCCCCAATAGCTCAATGGGGGGTTAGCTAGCCATACAGACCATAAAAGGTCCCAGGTATCATTACTTGATCTATGCTGACTTAGTGCACTTAGCCAGAGAAATAGTAGGGGTGCTGCAACTGGTCTTACCTCACTAAGATTAAGCATGGATAAAATCAGCCAGCAGATCCGATTGCTATCCAGCAACATAACTAAAAGTTTGTGGCAGTGCACATGAATATTAAGTGAGAATAAGAAGTGGGATCATCTGTGTGGTTCCTAGGATTAAATAGCATGCTAACAATTACCGTCAAGGTTTACATATTAAAAATAGGAACCTGAGCAACGTACCAAGACTGACTGATGCCCATATAACTTTCTAACAGGTCAATATTTTCAGAGCAAGAGGTGGAAAAAAAAAACTTGGTGAGAAAATGAAAATTTTCTTTTAAAACATACGTTCTTTTTCAAACAGTTCTCTGACTCCTGGCAAATCTTTAGCTGCTCCAAAGTACTTGTATCCTCTGTTGCCTGGAACTTCTTTTCCCTCATGATCCAACATTTTTGGTCCGATTTTCTAAATGTTAAAAAAAAATCTGCATCTTATAGAAGTGGCATTATACAGAAAGAAAAAAAGAAATTGTCAGCAGCTGAGAAAAATACATCTACTTCATGGGTTTGCCCAAACTGTTCAATCAAGTAACTAACCTTCAGCTTATATTGCTTAAAATGTTTCATTAGAGTCAACAGGTGCAGCACAATACCACAGCATAGTGGAGAATCCCATGCTCAGCACCAGGGTCAGACAGTTGTACACCTACAGCAGTGTTGAATTCCTGATTTTAGCTGTTTCACTGAGGGGCAGGGAGTCAACTCCCACTTTCTTGAACTCATCACAGTGACCAGTTTTAGTATGGCACTAGTAAAGGCCTGAAAGGAGGCCACCCACCTTCTGTGCTGGAGATGGGACTTTAGGACAACCCATATGAAAATGCAACACAAGGAATCTCAATTAAATTCTTACTAAGAAAATCAAAACACAAGTTCTGATATCATACTTATACATCATTTGTGAGTTAAGGGATATGCTGTTTAATCCCATTTAGTGTACAAGATATAATGCTGAGGGGCACTGGTAGTAAGATGTGGACGTATTGGGATGTGGATCCTAGTGACTGTCAACAGCAGGAAGGAGGTTGCAAGATGCTGCTCAGAAAAGCACAGTTGGAGGCTTTGTCTGGGGTGGTCAGCAGTGGCAAGTGAGGGAAAAGGCGTAAGTGTTTGATATGGAATGAGGAAGCAACAGCAGTGACATACAGCAGGAAGAAGCATGGGAAGTACAACTACTTGGGGTGGGTGGACAGCAGGATGACTAGTGAAGTGGGGAACACACAAGTGGTAGCGCAGGGCAGTCAGAGGTAGGAGGGAGCAAGGGGAAAGTACACTGTTTGCAGCAGGTGGGAGCAGGAATGAGGCCCAAGGGCAAAAGAGATTCCTTATCCTCCCTTCTGCTCGCCTCTAAAGGTTTAGAAATGCGAAAAAAAGCTGTTTCAGCAATAAGCTGGAAAATATCATTATTTAAATAGCATAACAAGGGCAGCACAAGTAACTCAGATACAAAGAAAAGCCATGCTCCTTGTACTAATTGGAACCAGATTTTTTTTGATAAAACACTTTTATTGTTTTAAAAGCTTTTGCCTACCTTGGAGACAGAAGCTAAAAGGATTCAATCAAAGACATACACAGATAGATTTATGGAATTGCATCTAATAGACTGAGATTGCCTTAGCTTGTTTAAAATTAGGACACTAACAGCTGAAAGAGATGCCATTGGATCTAAAGTGTTTCAAATCTTCAATCCAAATATGAAAATGCAACATTTCAAACAGCTACTGCTGCCATACTGCCATTATTCAGAAGACAAGCATGCATTTTTAACAAAGCTTTCTATGTTACTTACTCCATAGTCAGGACCTCCTAACTCCTTTATTCTGACCTCCCAGTGACCTTTCTCTCGTAGCAACTTATTGATTTCATCGTTCAGGTCACGTATCCGAAATTCTCCCAAACCAGCTTTAATTGAAAAAAAATGTATTTGCATTACATGAATGCACACTGCAAAAGTGAATACTTAAAGTTGGAAAAATATCAGAAACTTACCATTTTGTATCTGTGCCACTTTTTTGGAAATTTCACTTATGATCTACAAAACATTATAAAGCTTTAATGACTAAATAGTCACAAACTACAGATATTATGAATACTATTTGCATAATGTGCATACCTTACAAATACGACAGAATGTTGTTTATTTCTATAATCAGTAATGTGGCAACTGGAGCAAGATTACATAGAAGAGATGGCCTCAAGCTTAAATAGTTCAAAAATATTCAAGAACCTATCCTTAAGCTAAGCTTTCTAATATTAGAATTTCCACTGGCAATTGGAGGCTGGTGAGTAGAATTGAATACATGCATTGAAATGTGTATGACTGAAATCCTGCTTTTCAGATTCCAGAACAGTGCAGGTGATCACAGAAACCACTTATACAATGATCAGAAATGCTTTAAATATTACACTGCTGACATGAAATTCAGCAATTTATGATAATACCCTTAACCAGGTAAAACATTTTTATTTTTCAGCAATATCAAAATACAAAACTTTCTCCTTAACAAGCATATTAATGCAAATTTATTCTGTAGTAAATATAGTTTATAATATTGAAACAAATGCTGCTTTGCCTTAGACAGAATTAGAATTCATTATTCAGTTCCGAAGAAGGGTCACTGACCCGAAACGTTAACTCTGCTTCTCTTTCCACAGATGCTGCCAGACCTGCTGAGTGAATCCAGCATTTCTTGTTTTTGTTTTAGAATTCATTATACTATTTTCTTCCCTGCACTGCAAGGCTTTATTTGTTTTTTGCCTTCCATATGTGAATGGAAGCATACATTATGGGTGTAGCTACTGCTCGACTGCTCATTATGTGTTTTTTAAAAAGAAATTTGAAGGAAAAAAATGTAAGGATATTCAGTTATTTCACTGAAGGACTCATTATACCAGCTACATTGTGGAATTCCAGTTAAAACGAAGGTCAAATTAATGTTAAATTTGCAATTCTAATGCTTCTACGATTACACTAATGTTGACCTGCACATGAAGAAATAGAAAATACACTGAATGGGATCACGCAATTATTTGTTAATTCACAAAATGTTCACTCGTGCTATTTGACAAAGAATAATTGTGCTTTAGGAAAAACTTGTAAAATAATGTAAATTGCTTGAGCAATAATTGACCAATGTTTCATTACTTGATACAATTAGCTCATTCTTTATCCAATGTGGCACAGTGTATATATTGGCAATCATGTTCTATCCAATTATTCTTAACCCTAAAGCAACCTTTGTAGACTACTTATCTTGCGCTCAATGATCTAACTAGTTTTGTTGTGCCAGCACCATAATTGCGTATCATTTTAGAGTTCACAGTACTCACAGAATTTCCAGTGAAACAAAACATGAGTAAATGTATGTATTTTTAATTAACATTGTGAAAATTACGCATTTTAAAGTAAATAACACAAATATCCAAAATTCTAATATGTTAATGTACTCCCTCTTTCTTTGTGTGCATCTATAATGTAAAATCTTCCTATCGAATATGAAACAAATTAAATAAGCAAAATAGCTACTAAAACTATATTAGGTTAGAGGATGCAGAATTGTAATAAACACAGTAGGAACTGTGGCTGATTAATAAAAGGGCAAACAGTAACCTAAATTGGTCCAAATTTTCTTTTGCACTCACCAGTCTATAACATTGTTCTCATTAAAGGGATTGGGCAGAAAAACCTGACCATTATTTTCAATATGTAGGGAATTAGCCACAAGATTGTAACGTGCCAAAAAGTAGACTAATGAACACCTTGTCTCTTTGCTGTACCAGCCTGATAGTCTGGATGTTAGTTAATTCCATGACCATCTATGCTATTCACTGTGGCTGCGCTGTTTCCTCCGTTTTATTTTTTGGTTTAACAATGGCACATTTTTAGGGACAGAATAGGCAGCTGTGCAGATTCCCCTCCCAGCCAACCTGACATTTCAAAACAAATTCCTGAGCGCTGAGTGACAAAGTTTGATATGCAGTAAAGCTGCAATAATGAAATCAAAATATTATTTTGCTAAGTCCAAACAGGAGACTACTGGAGATCAAGAGTATTACAGACATTTAAACATAAGGCTTTGCCCACCTGTCTCCTCCATTTCTCTGCTTTATGCAAATCATTACATTCTGATGCAAGGAATGGTCTCCTCTCCTACTGAATAGAGAGACAGTAATCAATACTTAGTTAACACCAAAACAGTGTCACATCAAATTTTATTGCTAAGCAACACAAATAATGAACAGATCAAAGCCTCATTATTCAACTACAAACAACAATGAAGAAAGACGTTGGAATGAGTGTGTTGCATTAAAAGTTTGTCATTTTGCTGGAAAATTGATCTGTTAGCCAGGCATTACTCCAACTGCAGGCATAATTTAACTAAGACAATTGTTGAAAAATCTGTGTATAAGCTGCCTACTTATGTCTTCTAAGTATAAAAGGAGCAATTTATATATTGGAACAGCTTGTTTACTGAATTTTATGCGAATTATATTATACGAAATAGTTCTTACTACTGCATCTTGCCTGAAAACAATTACACAATATACCAACCTTAACTTTTCCATCTTCTAGCTGGGCTTGGCGAAATCTTGCCAGGGCAGTCCTAAATCAAAATAATTATGAATTATTAATCCGCCTCTCACAAATCCACGAGGATATTACCATAAATAGTAAAAGGGTGGTAAAAGGAAAAGTGTGGCCAATTAGGGACCAAAAAGGAGATTTATGCATGGAGGGTGTAGCTGAGGTACTAAATGGGGGTATAAGTGTGCAAATCATTGAAGGGGGCATGGCAGGTTGAGCATGCAGTTAATAAGGCATACAGGATCCTGGGATTTATAAATAGAAGCATCGAGTACAAAAGCAAGGAAGTATGGTGAACCTTTATAAAACACTGGTTTGGCCTCAACTGGAATACTGTCTCCAATTATGGGCACCAAACTCTAGGAAGGATATGAAGGCAATTAGAGGCTGGCCAAACGACCTCCTTCTGTGCTGTAACCATTCTATGTTGCATTGGAGTACAACTTGAAGGACTGTTTTTTCAAATACATGGCACACAAGTTGCTTTTTAAACTTTGGTGCAAAAACATTATTACCCCTTTCAAAGGCTTAAAAATACTCAAGCCAACTCAGAAAACTAATCAAAATAGTTTCTCTACTAAGAACTACAGGTAATAAATGAAATTAGTTACACAAGTCCAAGATCACTCAATCACATTGGCTTTTATGGAGCTGAAAGTGACAGAGTTCAAAGTGTGGAGAATGGAAGTGGCTTACTACTTCTATTACTTTTCCAAAATGAGAGACAAGTTGTTGTGTGTGCACACCAACCCCAACATCAAGGTACCAAAACCACACCACACAGCTAGTTAGAAAGAAGTACAAGAGATCCCAATTGAATTTTGAAAACCTAACGTAACTCAAAATGTATTTGTAACCAACAAAACATTGATCTTCAAATCAGAGGTTAAAAAACAAAGTATTTCCCACCTAGCTTGAGCAATGACAATGATAGAATAAGATTGTCTTGGGGGCAATTTGTAGTTGTCTTCATTTACTTAAGATTACAAAAAATATTCCTTGGACATGTTTAAGCATAGATGTCATCTGACTTTTCCAACAGCATGCTTCTGGAATGGTGCGGAAAGTAAGCATCAATAAACGTATGAATAAGTACTAATTGTGGATTGCCCTTTACTAAGTACTCTTGGGTTATGCTTGATATAGGTCAATTGTATTATTATTACTACTTAGTGATGAGTGGATCTCAGCACTGTCCTTTTGTTCATCAGACCCAGGTTACAGTCTAGCCCAAACTGATGGGGTGAAAGTCTCTTTACTTTGGCTGTAAGGGTACTAAACTAAATAGTTTTTGAGTCTTTTAATCCAGTTCCTGGGGATTTGAATCCATTGCACAAAGTATCCTGTAACTATTTGTTAATTTTGCTGCAAAAACCCCGAAACATGTAAGGTATAAAAAAAAATTAGAACATTGCAATAAGGATGCTATTCTGAAATTAGGGTTAAAGAACATTGAGGGGGATTGCAGTTGGAGCTTACTCTTGTTCCATGTTATATCTCATACAATCTGAATTGCCATTGACCTATATCAAGCATAACCCAAGAGTACTTACTAAAGGGCAATCCAGAAGCATACTGTTAGAAAAATCAGATGACATCTATGAGTAAACATGTCCAAGAAATATTGTTTGCAATCTTAAGTAAATTAAGACAACTACAAATCACTCCCAAGACAATCCTATTCTATCACTGTCATCGCCAGGATTAACAATGCCAAAATATTATTAGCAATGAGTAAAGCACTAAATTAAAATTAATTTATTTTGCATCATAAACTGCAAAATTGACCAAATAATTTGCATGTTGCAATTATAATTTGATCCTGTTTGAAATATTTCCAATATTTTCTTATTTTTTAAAGCAAGTAAATTTAAATTGGATACTATAGTCCAATTAGCTGAAAGAATGACCACAGCAAATCCAAAAATCACAAGACCTGTATTACTTTGTTGAAAGCTGCACATCATTTTAATTCACTAAACTTTAGTGAGATAATGTACTTACATTGCCTTCTCTGCATTTCGAGCCTGTGAGGAAAAAAGCATAATGAATTATACATCAAGTTATTTAATTTACGACCAATCTACAGTAAAAATACCAGAATTCTATATAGAATTTCAAGACAGTTTTATAAACTCATTTCAACCAATGAACAAATACACACAACAGACTAAAACAGGCACCAGAATTGCAACATTGCCGTTTATTAAAAACAGAGAAACCCTCACAATGCACTATTAAAACTAGATCCCCATACTCAAGTGAGCTTCCCAACTAACCATGCCACCAGTTGATGCAAGGAGCTAATCGTTATCTTGCACAAAAATTTTAAACAATGGGAGGGCAGAGCCATGCTTCGTGACCATCAATAACAAATAACAACCTTAAAAGTTTTTTTTTAAGTGCAAGACTCCAAGCTATTTTCTTCTCTTGATCCTTATTCTGGTCTCCCCCAAGCATATGCTATTCCTCTTCAGAAACAGCAGGCAGGCAACTTGTCTCAGCTCTCTGCAATGCTGCTCTGTAACTAGCCACTAGGAAATACACTGTAGTGCGCAAATATGATTTTCCCATTTATTTTCTCTCCTCACAATAAGGAGGCAGCTTGACTCTGCTCAGCACCTTTCAATGACTGCACAGATGAGTTCTATAACTCATGG
Organism: Heterodontus francisci; assembly: GCF_036365525.1. Classification (NCBI taxonomy): domain Eukaryota; kingdom Metazoa; phylum Chordata; class Chondrichthyes; order Heterodontiformes; family Heterodontidae; genus Heterodontus; species Heterodontus francisci. The sequence continues at coordinate 65,505,834 of NC_090389.1, forward strand.
GAAATTATAGGTGCAAATCACAATTTTATGATGCATCAAACCAGTGCTCCAATATGCTATACCTTAACCACCACTGCGCCCTCCACCCACCCCCATCACACACACACACACACACAACATTTCTACATTGGGGTTGTTATATTGAAATTACAATTCTCATGAAAAGTCATTAATCCACTTCTATAACAGATGAATGGGGGGGGGCGGGTTTTACTGCAATATTAATACTTAAACTTTATTTTAATAAAATCAAAAGTGCGGCACAGTGGCTAGCACCGCAGCCTCACAGCTCCAGCTACCCGGGTTCAATTCTGGGTACTGCCTGTGCGGAGTTTGCAAGTTCTCCCTGTGACTGCATGGGTTTCTGCCGGGTGCTCCGGTTTCCTTTCACAGCCAAAGACTTGCAGGTTGATAGGTAAATTGGCCATTATAAAATTGCCCCTAGTATAGGTAGGTGGTAGGGGAATATAGGAAAGGTGGGGATGTGGTAGGAATATGGGATTAGTGTAGGATTAGTATAAATGGGTGGTTGATGGTCGGCACAGACTCGGTGGGCTGAAGGGCCTGTTTCAGTGCTGTACCTCTAAATAAAATAAAATAAAATTGTTCATAGGGAAGGCATATGAATAGAATATCATAGTGTGCTTAACCCTGAGCTTGCACTAAAGCGTAAGAAGTTGTGTATCACTACCCTGAATAAATCCACAATATTGTATTGGATACTAACGTGTCAAACATTTACCATCTAACTGGGAATAAGAATGATATTCACACATTATGGAAATTATTGAATTATCTATATTCGTCTTCCACAATTCACAAAAAGAACATGCAGTACAAAACTAGTACTGTAATTTACCATCATCACCCTCTATAAAAACAAAGGTGACCGCGGTGACTGCAACAACTACCGTGGAATCTCCCTGCTCAGCATAGTGGGGAAAGTCTTTGCTCGAGTCGCTCTGAACAGGCTCCAGAAGCTGGCCGAGCGCGTCTACCCTGAGGCACAGTGTGGCTTTCGTGCAGAGAGATCGACTATTGACATGCTGTTCTCCCTTCGTCAGATACAGGAGAAATGCCGTGAACAACAGATGCCCCTCTACATTGCTTTCATTGATCTCACCAAAGCCTTTGACCTCGTCAGCAGACGTGGTCTCTTCAGACTACTAGAAAAGATCGGATGTCCACCAAAGCTACTAAGTATCATCACCTCATTCCATGACAATATGAAAGGCACAATTCAACATGGTGGCTCCTCATCAGAGCCCTTTCCTATCCTGAGTGGTGTGAAACAGGGCTGTGTTCTCGCACCCACACTTTTTGGGATTTTCTTCTCCCTGCTGCTTTCACATGCGTTCAAATCCTCTGAAGAAGGAATTTTCCTCCACACAAGATCAGGGGGCAGGTTGTTCAACCTTGCCCGTCTAAGAGCGAAGTCCAAAGTACGGAAAGTCCTCATCAGAGAACTCCTCTTTGCTGACGATGCTGCTTTAACATCTCACACTGAAGAATGCCTGCAGAGTCTCATCGACAGGTTTGCGTCTGCCTGCAATGAATTTGGCCTAACCATCAGCCTCAAGAAAACGAACATCATGGGGCAGGATGTCAGAAATGCTCCATCCATCAATATTGGCGACCACGCTCTGGAAGTGGTTCAAGAGTTCACCTACCTAGGCTCAACTATCACCAGTAACCTGTCTCTAGATGCAGAAATCAACAAGCGCATGGGTAAGGCTTCCACTGCTATGTCCAGACTGGCCAAGAGAGTGTGGGAAAATGGCGCACTGACACGGAACACAAAAGTCCGAGTGTATCAGGCCTGTGTCCTCAGTACCTTGCTCTACGGCAGCGAGGCCTGGACAACGTATGCCAGCCAAGAGCGACGTCTCAATTCATTCCATCTTCGCTGCCTTCGGAGAATACTTGGCATCAGGTGGCAGGACTATATCTCCAACACAGAAGTCCTTGAAGCGGCCAACATCCCCAGCTTATACACACTACTGAGTCAGCGGCGCTTGAGATGGCTTGGCCATGTGAGCCGCATGGAAGATGGCAGGATCCCCAAAGACACATTGTACAGCGAGCTCGCCACTGGTATCAGACCCACCGGCCGTCCATGTCTCCGTTATAAAGACGTCTGCAAACGCGACATGAAATCGTGTGACATTGATCACATGCCGTGGGAGTCAGTTGCCAGCATTCGCCAGAGCTGGCGGGCAGCCATAAAGACAGGGCTAAATTGTGGCGAGTCGAAGAGACTTAGTAGTTGGCAGGAAAAAAGACAGAGGCGCAAGGGGAGAGCCAACTGTGCAACAGCCCCAACAAACAAATTTCTCTGCAGCACCTGTGGAAGAGCCTGTCACTCCAGAATTGGCCTTTATAGCCACTCCAGGCGCTGCTTCACAAACCACTGACCACCTCCAGGCGCGTATCCATTGTCTCTCGAGATAAGGAGGCCCAAAAAGAAAAAAAAAAGAAAAAGAATAAACATGCCTATCGTCATAAATATCAGGAAATTTGAAAGAAGACAGATTCACATCTTGGCCTCTTCAGTATTTCTGAAGAAGTGCTCCATCCGAAATGTCAATCTTTCTTTGTCAAGTTTGTCCAAGTTCATTCAGTGAGCAGCCGCGCTATAATCTGGGTCCTTCACGGTGTGTAATCACTATCTGAACTAAATTAGCTCATCTCAGTGTTAGTTTTCTGTTACAATTACTCACAGGATATGGTGGGGGAGGAAGAAATGATCAAAGTTCTCAGTACTGGAAATGATACTTGGAAAAGTCAGGGAAATGGGATTAGAATTGATTGTACCGTTTGGAAAGTTAGCATTTTTATGCTGTATTCAACTGATTCCATAAATTATACATCAATTTGTGCTTAGATATGCAATTATTCTACAACACATCAATATATCACCTCTGATGCATTAAGTGCTAAATCAACCCTAACTCATGTAAACAGTTGGCTTATCACAATAAACATTTCAATAATAATTGCAGTATAATACTGTCGTGGGGATTCTACCATCTTGCCAATGAAATTGATATCTGAACTTTTCCCATTCTGATGAATGGATTTTCCACAACCAACCTAGACACAGAAAATTAGCAAATGCAATTGCTAGGGAGGACAGGAGCAACCAAAGCACAGAGACACTGCAGCACTGTCACAATTAATTAAATCCAAAGGCACATGTGGAAGTTTGTGACAAATCGGAGCAGAAACAACGGGATGGGAAGAAACATGTCCCATCCTCCCACCTCTTCTCTAACAGCATTTTAATGACGGATTTGATACTTACCATTGTAAAAGTTGTTCACAGGTAAGATTTCACACCACCACAAGCCCGCAGCCTGATCACAAACAGGAAGTAGATTTCGCGGGTCGTGGGTCAGGGTTCGGATGTCGATAAGGAAGATGCTGATTGGGCAGCTGAGCGGGGGCGGGGGAAGAGGCGGAGCTGCCCGCTCGTGGAGGTGAGGTGGGGGGGGAGGAACCGGAGTCACGTGAGCGGGTGGTTAGCGCGTGGCGGCTAACGGCTGCACTGGGAGGCGGGGCGTTGCAACGGGTAACGCCAGCCCATAATATTAGGCAATGGGACATTGACAGTCTCATGCTGTTATGTGGTTGGTGTTTTCTATTTAACGCTGGGTGTTGGGTCATTCTTCTGTGCGGTTCCATGTGCTTCAAATCAAAGTGCAGATGCAGATTGGTTGAAATCAGCGTGTCCGAAACGCGGTGTGACCATGGAGGTCAGGTGGTCCTTTCCTTGGAATGGTTGTAGGAGGCAGTGTTCCCTGGCAAAGGCTTTATGTGTGAATGGTAGAAGCAGAATTGAAGTAGCTCGTAATGTGTTGAAGGGTTTTGTTAGAGTTAAATACGGAGAAGCTGTTTCCACTACCAGTAGGGTCTGTAATCAGAGGGCACAGACTTGTTCTAATTGGCAATAGAACCGGTTGTTGTGATCTGGAATACACTGCTTTGAAAAGCAGATTCAGTAACTGTCAAACGGGAATTGGATAAATACTTAGGTAAACATTTGCAGGGCTGTGCGGAAAGAGCTGGGAGTGAGATTAATTGGATAGCTCTTTTAGAGCCAGCCTAATCACGATGGGCTGAATGACCTCTGGGCTATATCAGTCTTTGATTCTATAACCCAGATTTCTCTATTCTTACAAAGGATGAGGTTTTGTGACAGCAGTGAAGACAAGGCAAACAACTTGATTACCTTTTTTTGTTGGGGGTGGTGGCTGTAGTTTTGATAGGCTTTAGTCTTGGCAGTTATTGTGAAATTCATATGGTAAATTCATTTTTTTTTAAATCTTAAATTGGCATGGATAGTGTCCAAATGCATTCCTCATCATTTAGCCTGACATCTGAAGATGACACAGGTTGCCAATGGGAATGCTAAAGTAAAAATGAAGTCAGCGCAGCTGTCATTTGTCAGCTTTGGAGTGGCAGTGCACATGTTCAACTTCAGACATTTCACTGGACGTGCTTTCAAGTTGGTCATCTATCTTGAATTCTCTTGTCTAAGCCTCTGTTTATGATAAGTTACAAAATTATTGTACAGGAATTCTGTTCATGCCTAAGCAAGTTGTCTTTTTGAATCCTATGAAAATCTAACCTGACCACTAAAAAAAAATGTGTCTAATGGTGCCTACCAAGTTAAATTTCATGGTAACCTTTTACTTCAGTTATCAGGACTGAACACCTCATAAGTGTGGGTCAAAGTGAGTTACATGAATTTTATTTGAAAGCACAAGTATTTCCACATTGGGTAGCCTAACAGAATATTTGCTTATGCTGTAAATTGTTAGTACTACATTTGTATGATATTTTAACAATTTATTTGAAGTTGGATTATTATAAATCTGGGAAATGCTTTCAACACTATTTTGAAAACGAGTTCTCTTTTTGGTATTCTAAATATTAGAAGAATGAAATGTAACTGCTGGGAAGTTGTCTCCCCTGTTAACTGCCAAAAACCAGAATAATTTAACTTCCTGAACTATTTTTATATTAAAAATGTGATAACTTAGATTATACTGACATTTTTGGAATATTGCAGATGTTTTTGGAGTGTAATTTAGTAAATTGATGAGTGTTTCTGGAACTGAAGATTGTATGGAGAGACCCCACAAGTAATTATAATTATAGCATTAAATTCTGTACTTTGATCTTTTTACAGTGAGTTGTATATTTTTTGCTTTTATTGGTCTCAATGACTAAAATGAATGAATAGCTCTGTGTACTCTATCTCATTGCTGTTTCAATTTTCTTTTCACTCCTATCCCCACTTTCCTGAAGGTACTGACCCCTGCTAGGATACCGTTCCATAATTGCTTGCTACTTTGCTGAGTTGTCCATTCTTCATGCATGAGCCCAGTGAGTTTAGGTGTTTTCAGCTGGTGTCACATGAGCCTAATCATGGCCTCCTCTGATAGTCACAAGCCATTTCTAGCTTGGAGGATAAATGGAATTTGATGGAAATCCTGTTTTTTCACCGCCTAGCCAGGGGCACTGAAGCCAATTGCAGCACTCTTACCAGTGTTGCAATCAACTAAGTCAGCACAGACTGGAATTAAATGGGAGCTTTACTAAATGCTATCTTTTACCACCTGAGCCATTGAGGAGCTTTCAGCATCTCGCTCTCCTCAGCAATATTGCTTTTTTAAAAATCATCAAACCTTTTGTTAAAGGCAGTGATACTCTCACTTAGCAGAGCAGAATTAAGTCTGCTCAAGAGGCCAAAGAAGAGAAAGTCATGTACAAAATGGCAAGGGATTTTAAAAAATCTGTTGTTGGAGTTTGGATAGTACAGAAAGTATGGGGGAGGAGTTGAAAATAGTCTCTTGAACTACTGTTTTATTCAGATACATTATTGTATAGAATTCTTGAAATAAACTTGGCCTGAAGGGGAGGAATATCCTGCATATATGTGGACTATGTTATGCATCTGAAGAACCCTGATGATGGGGTTCCTTGCCACAATAAATGTTCATGAAAATAATTAACGTAGAAAGTAAACAGTCTATATTTTATGCCTGTTTTTAATGCATTTTGTGCAATACTAACCAATGGAATTATTTTTCAGATTGCTACTTTGAAAATAAGCTGGCCAGTTATTTTCTGAGGAGAAATGTCATGAAGACTAAATATAAAGAAGAACATTGTTATTAAATAAGACAAAATGTCAATGCATCTTCATTATGTGCTCCCAGATATTAGACATTTCACTGCTTGGAAATCTGATACCACCAGATGGCTCTGTACTAAAATAGCTACATTAATGCGACAGTTATAGTAAACTACATGGTTATTAACAATGGCAAGCTATTGCAGAAACTTATAAGGATTGTTGACACATCATATGCTGACACTTCATTTTGTTTTATTGTAGATACTGTTGACTTAGCACATGTATCCTCGCAGCTGATATTGACTAATAAAATAGCACTAATCTCTTCTGGGTAAATTCTTGGTCTGATTTTTTTCCCCCCTTTATATAGTAGATGGGTAACATCTTCTGGGATAAACGGTCATAGAATTGATTTTTCAGGATGCCACTTTTCAATTGGTTGAGTTTTATCAGTTCTGGATCAGCTGATACAGCACTGCATGGGAGTCATTTTTTGAAGAATGGAGAAAACATTGTACAGCTAACTTGCTGGAATTGTTCTTCCTGTTGGTTGAACACTGACCATCCTGGTGAAATATAGAAACTCTGTACATTTGTATCTGGAGAGCTTACTGCTAGAGAATTTGGGGTTAAAACAGAAAAGGAACTAGAAACAAAATGTTTCTAAGATGGAAACTCTGGGTGGGGGGGTAGGAATTGAAGGGTGAATATGACTTATGGGGGGCAATTTGTTTTTATTTTAAGGCTTTTTTTTAAACACTGCTTTGCAGATTCTGTAAATTTACTTTTGCTTCCATTTTGTTAGCTGCTTAAAGCCTAACTCTTTAAATCAGAAACCTCGTACAATATTATCCATTGTTTAAATTATAAAGTTGACTGAATTTTACAATTCAGAAGTTGTCTGTTGCCTTATTTATTTACACATCCACCTACAACAGGGTACCAATGGAAGTGCAACATTTCCTTTTTTAAATTGGCATGCTCATATTAGCCTTGCCTAGAAAAAATTGGGACAAGTTTCACAGTGGTAGGGCTTCTAACAGCATCTGCTGGCTGTTAAACTTCATTTGAAAGTCTGTGTTTTTTCATTTTTGTGTGGGGCAAGTTGCTGAAAGTGTGAGCAGAAAACAGCGCAGTGAGTAAAATGGCATCTGGGACCTGAGTTAAACAAGGCAAGCAGTTGTGTGTGTGTCTCCTTAACCAATCAGATTGAAGGATCATGAAATTAAGAGTGCATTTATTCACTCATTCATGGGATGTGGATGTTGCTGGCTAGGCCAGCATTTATTGCCCATCTCTAATTGCCCTTGAGAAGGTGGTGGTGAGCTGCCTTCTTGAACTGCCGCAGTCCTTGCAGGGTAGGTACACCCACTGCGCTGTTAGGAAGAAGTCAGGATGGTGTGTGACTTGGAGGGGAACTTGCAAGTGGGACCAAGAAGAAAGTAAACTGAAGTGTGGGAATTCAGTCACAGAAAGAGGACAGAAAAATTGGATTAAGAGATGTAGGGGGGAAAAAAGACAAAAGTTTCAAATTTAAAAAAAAAATCAGTTTTGCTCAACAATTCCAACCGGTAAAGAATGAGACTTCATACTTGTAATAGTTAATTTTCAGTGTCAGAGGTTAATTGACACATAATTAACACAACACATCGTTAAAAGGGTACTTTGACTGGAATGGACAAAACTTAACTTTGTGGCAAGTTTAGTTTGTATATACCACTCAAGTACAGCAACGCTACTCAATGCATTTCAATCATAATGCTGATTTCCCAAAGCTAATGGTGAATCGGTGCAACTTGGACAGCAACATTTGGGTATTTGAATTTAACTGTGCATCTGCCCAGCACCTACAGTTGCTGTACCATTTGTGCATAAATAACAGTGAGCAGTGTTAGCCTCGCAGATATTTTGACAGTAAAATCTGCCATTGTTTAAATATGTATTCTATGGAACCCTTGAAGTTATAATTACAATTACTTGAAAAAAATATTTTGTCAAGTTATTAATGTTCCATAGCAGGAAAGCTAATGCACAGAAAGATGTAAGAGCAAGTGTAGAAAAGGCTTAAATTTCTTCTGGGGGGTGGTGTATAGCGGAAGTTGGTTTCCATCCTACCTGAACTAGAAGCTGTTAAATGCTACCTTTGATAGTTCTGTGTTTGATTTCTGGGGAATGGAAGGAAAGAGATCCTGGCCCTGCTTGCCAGGGCTGCAATGGAACCACTCTGCTCCCACTAGACAAGAGTACCCTTCTGGATGTCATCTTAGTATTCAGAGACTGGAAGGCTTGGCTCCATGTTACCAGAAATAGTTCACGTAAATTTCTTATTAAGAGTCATATTAATGTCCCAATTCAACAATTGGAATTTCAAAACCTGCTTTTCCTAGTGTGTGACAGCCAGTTTCTTTTGTCTGTCTGGCCTTACTTTGATGAAAGTTGCCAGTTTAATAGGTAATATCCTTGAGCTCTATTCTATTGTATTACTTCTGTGTTATGGTATTGATTTGTGTACCAGTGTTGATTTTTAAAGGTGATTTTTTTATTGTTGGTAGCCATATTTTATTCAATCCAACTGCCATTATCTTCATTTTGGAATGTTTTGATGGTATTTCAACAGCAATTCATGTGGCTGTGACTTTCCTAATGCTCACACTGGTTTCTGTTTTTTCTGACATATTGAGAATGCTTCAGATATATACAATGTTCTACAATTCTATAATGTTTTCCTTTACATTTCAATGTTTATAATCTCACTTGACATTGGTTTCTGATCTCTGAATCTGCCTCTTTAATGGAAGAAAATTTAATTAATCATAGACCAGTAATGTTATGGATCACACTTTAGATTTGATGCAGAGATCTATTCAGCCTTGAACATAGCTTAGTGAGAGTCCATGTCATATTACTGCATTAGGCCATGATAAAACCTGTTGAAGGCTGAGATGATCGAGGTAATGGCAAATAATTTACTAGTTTTCCAAAACGATGTGAGCTGTGTATAACCTAGGAAACAAGATCATGGAAGACCTGCTGAAAACCATCTTTCTTGGGGATAAAGTGATATAAACAAGTTTCCAAAAGGAGGATAGGTGAACTGGGAATAAGGGACTAAGAGATGGCAAAGAACAAGGCAAGTTCAGAATTACACAAGTCAAGGATTGCACGACCACCACCACCCTCCAACCCCCCTCCCCTTGCTGGGACCTGCCGGACTGGCCCCAGCAACCCCACCTCACCTACCTCCAGTCCAGGGTTCCAGCACTGGGCCTGGGTCCAAGGCCTCTGCAGTCTTTAAAGGGAGGGGGATCCCAGCTCCTGAAACTGATTTAAAAAGACCTGAGGATCACTCCAGGTGGCATGAAAAGGCAGAGGTGGTGATCCCCCCTCCATCTTTTTGGCCTGGTGCCAGGAGTCCCACCTCCAGCTCAAAATCCAGCCCTTCCAGTGGGTAGCAGGAAATAGTGGAAAACAAAACCACCTTGAGCCCTCTTTGTGCATTTCCAAGCCGCTAGCTGCCAGGGTGTATTGGAAGCAAATCTCTTGGATATTTAAACGAGTATATTTGCGTCCTTGAAGCTTTGTGAAGTCATGTGAGGGAAACCAATGGATTTGCATAGATGTCTTCTAAAATCCATGTAAATACCTTTTTCTATGCAAATCTTATTTGGAGACATATACATACAATACATGTAAGCAATAATTAAATGTTACAGAAAGGAATGCAGTACAGTATTCCAAAGAGAAGGGAGAAGAGTTTTAACAGAATGATAAAGCAAGGTGTCGATCCAAATTCTTTTTTTTTTATATCAAGTGCATTACAAGTCATCTATTTGTTCAGCATATAGTGCAGTCTTTTGTGGAGCTGTTTAAGTGAAGCTGCTCCCTGGTGTAAGTATGGTCACTGTGTGCAAAGAACTCAGAGACTGTTTGCTGACAGAGCTATTCTGATGACCTACATGAACTCTAATTCCAATTATCCAGCAAAGAAACCTTATACACTCATCCCTGTGGTTGCATTCAGGGCTTGCAAACTTAAATTACTATGAGATTGCTATCACTAGCCTTTCTAGAACAAGACTCATTTAAAAACCAATAAAATCAGAAAGCTTTCTTAAATTTTATGTATCAATTCCTATTAACTGTTTATACCCACTCAGTCAACAGCACAAAAGTCTGTTAAATGATCTGTTGGTCTTGGAAAATCTACAATATAACACATTACAAAAGTCAAATGACCTTCTTTGTATCCTATTTAAATTAATAAGTTTTTTGCCTTTTAAAAAATGCAACTATTAATATTCATGAAGTAATCGAGATAGTAATGAATACCTCATTGAAAAGTGCCAATCTCATGTTCTTCAGTTAAGACTACAGAAATGTTAGATGGAAATCATTCCCAGCTGCTACCAAGAAATATAGAAACATCACATTAAACAATTATTAAAACTGAATTTCTTTTTGTATTGTCATGCTAGGCCCTCACCTGCCAAGAATGAGGCACATTAATTTTGTCATGAACATTGATTTTAAACTGTTACTGGAGTGAAGAAAGGACTTGTTAAACAGATCAGCCGTGGCTGGAAAAGACACTTGCATATTAACAGACAGTGTTTGGAAGGACAAAGTAGCCATTCCCTGACACATTCAACCCATAATGGACTTTTGATCACCAGACATTGAAGGTGGGGGAGCTCACATTCCAGGTTAACTGCTAAGATGTCTGAATACACAAACGGACATGGTCAAACCAGCTAGTCACATGACTAACCTGCTGGGCAATCTGAGTTTTTTGAATTTGTACAAACAGTTTGGGCAGGAAGTCCATTTGCTCCTGGACTGAGAAGATCTCTTTCCTATCTGCTCCCATCTCTTTCTCACAAACTTCTGAATCCACTGAAGACACATGAACCCCAAGAGAGAAAAGTCTCCTACAGCGAACAAGGTTTAACAATACCGGGCCCCAACGAAAAGCAAGATCTACCTACAATCAAGGACTGGAACAACAACTCTTCAAATATCGCCTCAAACTTTTCCACTTTATTTTTCTTTCGCTCTTTTCTGTCTCTATTTGCATATGTGTTTCGCGTATGCATGCTAGCGTGGGTGTGTCGTGCATCTGTAGGCGTTAACCGAATTCAAGTTTAATTTCAAGTTTAATAAATTTCAGCTTTTCTTCTTTAAACCTAAGAAAGCCTGTTTGTGCTAGTTTCTTTGTCTTATAATTGGAAAGCGGTAAACAAGGATTCACCAAAGGGGGAGCTAAAAAGTGTTTAAAATTAAACCCTGTTACGGTAAGACCAGGTGAAGGCTGAGAGGGATCCCTGAAGTGCCCACAAATTTCTGTTACGACCAGATGAGAAAGGTGTCTAGGGGTCCCTTTCAGCTTTCACCTGGTCTTACCATAACAGTATATAATAAACTAAAGAACTCTAATCTTCGATTTCTGACAACAGCAAAGCTGAAATAGCAGTTTATGAAAAGAAAGATATTTTAGCTTCCTTATATAACGCCACAATAATTGATTCTGGAAAAGAGTTTGAAGCCTACAATTCAGTTGTGATAGCACTGATGATGTGAGAAACCAGAAGAACTCCAAGATTGATTTAAAGTTGTATAATGCCCTCCCCATAATCAACTATTTTTTAATATTTGGGCTGAATTTTTCCCTTTTAATTTAAATGTTCTGCACTCGTGATATGCAGAATTTCAAATTGAGGTTGAACCAACAGAGGGAATCTCGGATTCATCTTCGGGCTGAATTTTATGTGGCCCTCTAAGGCCAGGATGTAGGGTGGTGGACCCGTTACCAAGAAATCTTCCCGGGGGCAGAATAGGCCGATGATGGCCTTCCCATCCAGAGGCCAATTGAGGCCCTTAAGTGGCCTATTAACGGCCAATTAAAGGCCTCTTCCCGCCACTGCTGGGATTTTACCTTGCAACAAGAGGTGCCCTCCCCGGGGGTTTGGGGGGAGGGGTTCCTCCTTTACGGGCAATTTGTGGCCCACGGAGGACCACCCCCCCCACCGCCTTTGCCGGGAACTCATTTACTACCCCAGGACCACCTCCCCAGACTGTACGACCACCCACCCCCTTGCTGGGGCCTTCTGGACTGGCCCCAGCGACCCCGACTCACCTACCTCCAGTTCAGGGTTCCAGCACTGGGTCCAAGGCCTCTGCAGTCTTTAAAGGGATGGGGATCCTGGCTCCTGAAACTTTGATTTAAAAAGACCGGAGGATCACTCCAGGCGGCATGAAAAGGCAGAGGCGGTGATCCTCCCTCCATCTTTTTGGCCTGGCGCCAGGAGCCCCGCCTCCAGCTCAAAATCCAGCCCTTCCAGTAGGTAGCGGGAAATAGTGGAAAACAAAACCACTTGGAGCCCTTTTTGTGCATTTCCAAGCTGCTAGCTGCTAGGGTGCATTGGAAGCAAATCTCTTGGATGCCATTAGGTTATGTTGTGTGGTTTAAGGTATATATAGATTTTGGAAATAACTGAGAATAAGATCTAGACAGTTTAATATAACATGTTATTTATCTAGTTGAAATAACACTATGTATGTGTATATAGAAAGTGACTACACTTTTATTCTATTATATCTGAAGACTGAGCATGCCTGTATCTTAAAGGCATTAGGGAACTAATGTAGGACAAGATACATGCAGCAGAATTTTGGATAAGTGAACTTAATGGAGAATGTGAAGCCAGCAAGGAAAACATTGGAATAGTTGAACCTAAAGATGATGAAAATATATGTAAGGATTTTAACAGCAAAGGTCTGATGTAGGAGTAGAAGTGGGTTATATGGAGGTGGAAGCAAGCTGTTTTTGTCATGAAGTCCAAAGCTCAACTGTGGATTAACAGGTTTCCAAGCATTTGAACATTCTGGCCCAAGCTGAGATGGTGACTGTGGAGGTGGATGAAATAAGTGATAAGGGAGTTTCTAATCGGAGCTGAAGTTTATGCCTTTGTTCTTGATGTTGATGTGAAGGAAGTTATACAAGACTGAATGCCCAACACCACCAAGGCAGTTCATTGGCCCATCATATCTGTGCTGACCATCAAGCACCTATCTATTCTAATCCCATTTTCCAGCACTTGGCCCATAGCTTTGTATGCTATGGCGTTTCAAGTGCTCATCTAAATACTTCTTAAATGTTGCGAGGGTTCCTGCCTCTACCACCCCTTCAGGTAGTGTGTTCCAGATTCCAACCACCCTCTGGGTGAAAAATAATTTCCTCAAATCCCCTCTAAACCTCCTGCCCCTTACCTTAAATCTATGCCCCCTGGTTATTGATCCCTCACCTATGTCCTCTGGCTTCACACACAGATTGCCACTTTGGTCCCTAATGGGCCCACTCACTTAACCTGTCTATCTCTTTGCAGCCTCTCTACGTCCTCCCCATAGCTTACCTTTCCACCGAGCTTTGTATCATCAGCAAACTTAGATACATTACTCTCTGTCTCTTCATCCAAGTCATTAATATAGAGTGTAAATAGCTGAGGCCCCATCACAGTCCTTGCGGCACCCAATGCAATGTCTGGAATTTCAATGCAATTTCAATGTCTGCCAACTTGAAAATGCCCCATTTATGCCCACTCTCTGCTTCTTGCCAGTTAACCAATCCTCTATCCACACTAATATATTACCCCCAACACCATGAGCCCTTATTGAATGCCTTTTGAAAATCCAGGTATACTACATCTACTGGTTCCCCTTTATCTACCTTACTAGTTACATCCTCAAAAAACTCTAATAAATTTGTCAAACAGGATCTCCTTTTAGTAAAACCATGCTGACTTGTTCTAATCATACTATGCTTTTCCAAGTGCAATGTTAAGACTTCTTTAATAATAGTTTCCAGCATCCTCCCAATGACTGATGTTGGGCTAACTGGCCTGTAGTTCCCTGTTATCTCTCTATCTCCTTTCTTGAAAAGTGGTGTAACATTTGCCAACTTCCACTCTGACAGGACCATTCCTGAATCTAAGGAATTCTGGAAAATCATAGCCAGCGCATCCACTATCTCTGCAGCTATCTCTTTTAGAATCCTAGGATGTAGGCCATCTGGTCCCAGGGACTGGTCAGATTTTAGTCTCTCAAGTTTCTCCAATACTTTTTCTCAGCTGATATCAATACCCTTAATTTCCTCATTCTTTTTAGCCCACAGGTTACTGCCTAGTTCTGGTATGGAACTTATGTCTTCTACTGTGAAGACAGACACAAAGTATTTTTTCAATGCCTCTGCCCTTTCCTCATTCCCTATGATGATTTCTCCTGTCTGCCTTTAAGGGACAAATGTCTACTTTAGCTACTCTCTTGCTTTTTATGTACTTAGAAAAACTCTTATGATCTGTTTTTACATTGCTGGTTAGTTTACTCTCATATTCTATTTTTTCCCTTTATATCAACTTTTTGGTGGCCCTTTGCTGGTTGCTAAAACACTCCCAATCCTCAGACTTGCTACTATTTTTTGCAATTTTGTAGGCCTCTTCTTTTAGTCTAATACTCTCCTTAACTTCCTGAGTAAGCCAAGGATGGGTCTTTCTGACGAGTTTTTGTTTTTGAACGGAATGCACTTTTGTTGAACCCTTTGAGTTGTTTCTTTAAATGTTTCCCACTGTTCTTTACCACAATACCTTCCAGTCTATTTACACAATTAACCTTAGCCAGTTCTCCCCTCATACCTTCGTAATTGGCTTTGTTTAAGTTTAAGATTCTTGTTTGTGATTGAACTGTGTCACTTTCAAACTTAACATGAAATTCAGTGGTATTATGATCACTATTTCCCAGTGGATCTGTTACTATGACATTGCTTATTAACCCTGCTTCATTACACAATACGAGATCTAAGATAGCTTTATCCCTATTCAGTTCTACAGCATATTGTTCCAAGTAATAAAAACAAGAAATGCTGGAAATACTCAGCAGCTCTGGCAGCATCTGTGGAGAGAGAAGCAGAGTTAACGTTTCAGGTCAGTGACCCGTCTTCAGAACTAGCAAATATTAGAAATGTAAAAGGTTATAAGTAAGTAAAGCGGGGGTAGGGCAAGAGATAACAAAGGAGAAGGTGTAAATAGGACAAGGTCACAGAATAGCTGACCAGAAGGTCGTGGAGCAAAGGCCTCCACAGATGCTGCCAGACCTGCTGAGTATTTCCAGCATTTCTTGTTTTTATTTCAGATTTCCAGCATCTGCAGTATTTTGCTTTTATTATATTGTTCCAAGTGACTGTCATGAAAGCATTCTACAAAGTCATCTTCCAGACCATTGTTGCCAATTTGATTGTCCCAGTCTATATGCAGATTAAAGTCCCCCATAATTAATGCATTACCTTTTTTACATGCTCCAATAATTTCCTGTTTAATGTTCTTTCCAATAATATAACTGCTGTTAGGGGGCCTGTAAGCTCCTGCTATTCCTAATTTCCACCCAAACTGATTCTACTTCACAATTTTCTGAAGCCAGATCCCTTCTTATTAATGTCAAGAAATCCATTCTAACCACAACCAAGAAAATATAATAGGATTCTGATAGATATTTTCTCCTTATTCCAAGGATACAAATGATTAAAGACAGATGACTAAAGTTATTAGCAATAGTCCTTTCAGACTAGACTAAAGCACTACCCTGGAATACATTTAAAACATCATTGTGCGTATTACACAAAGCAATGTAACGGTCAAGCATTTAATTTTAATTAAGCAGAAGATACAAATTCAAACTTTTTATATTTTGAAATTTGAGGTGGTAGAAAGACTGGCTGTACTTAAAGTTGATAAGTCACCAGGATTGGATGGAATGCATCCGAGGATTCTGATGGAAGTAAGAGTGGAAATTGTCAAGGTATTGGCCATAATTTTCCAATCCTCCTTAGATAAGCGGGTGAAGCCAGAGGACTGGAAAATTGCAAATGTTAGGCTCTTGCTCAAAAAAGGGTGCAAGGATAAACCTAGCAACTACATGTCAGTCAGTTTAACCTTGAATGGGAAAGCTTTTAGAGACAACAATCTGGGACAAAATTAACAATGACTTGGACAAGTGCAGATTATTTAGGGAAAGCCAGCACGGATTTGTCAAAGAGCACCAAGCAGGTAGTGCAGGAGTCCCCGGAGTGCATTCCGCTCTCCAACTGGTATTCAGTTCTTAATACCGGTGAGAGTGATGTGTTCTTTGGGGAGTGCAACCAGAGCCAAGTCCAGGGCATCACAGCTCACTCAGCGGTACAGGAGGACAGAAGGAAGATTGGGAAAGCAATAATGATAGCGGATTCTATAGTCAGGGGAACAGATAGGTGTTTATGTGGCTGTAGATGTGAATCCAGGATGGTATGTTGCCTCCCTTGTATCAGGGTCAAGGATGTCACTGAGCAGCTGCAGAGCACTCAGAAAGCAGTCATAGTCCATATTAGTACCAACAACATTGGTATGAAAAGGGATGAGGTGCTGCAGGCAGAATTTAGGGAGCCAGGAATGAAACTAGCAAGCAGAACCTCAGAGGTAGTAATCTCTGGATTACTTCCAGTGCCACATGCCAGCGAGTGCAGAAATAGGAGGAAAGAGAAGATGAGTGCGTGGCTGCAGAGATGGTGCAGGAGGGAGAGCTTTATATTCCTGGGATACTGGGACTAGTTCTGGGAGAGATGGACCTATACAGGCCGGAGAGGTTGCAGCTGAACAGAACCGGGACCAATGTCCTTGCAGAGCAGTTTTCTCCTGCTACTGGGGAGGATTTAAGCTAACTTGGCAGGAGGATGGGAACCAGAAGGTAACATTAGAGAAGAAAAACAAGGTTCACAAAGAATTGAGAGAGACAGGGAGCACTAGAGTAAGATATAATGAGATATTATGGTAGGGTCAGAGTAAGAGGGAATGCAATAAGGTCGAAAGTAGGCTTTCATGTACATGAACAAGAACAGAAAATGCTGGAAATACTCAGCGGCATCTGTGGAGAGAAAAACAGAGTTAATGTTTCAGATCTGTGATCTTTCAGAACTGAGAAAAGTTAGAAATGTAAAAGATTTTGAGAAACTGAAAGAGGGGAAGGTGGGATGTCGAACAAAAGGGAAGGTCTGTGATAAGGTGGAGGGCAAGAGAGATTACATGACAAAAAGGTTTCATGGTGAAAAGCCAAAGGGAATGGTAATGGGACAAGTAAAGAAACAAAAGATGTGTCTAGAGGAGGTGTGAGTGGCAGGATAGCAGCCATCCGAATGCAAGGTAATTCAGAAGAAATGAGCAAAAAGAAAAACCAGTTAAAAAAACAAACAAAATGAAGGCAGAGTTTATGATCTAAAATTGTTGAACTCAGTGTTGAGTCCAGAAGGCTGTAAAGTACCCAGTTGAAAAATTAGGTGCTGCTCCTCAAGCTTGTCTTCAGCTTCATTGGAGCACTGTAGCAGGCCAAGGACAGAAAGGTTAGAGTGGAAGCAAGGTGAAGAATTAAAATGATAGGCCACTGAAAGCTCGGGGTCATGCTTGCGAATTGACGTAGTTGTTCCACAAAGCAGTCACCCAGTCTGTGTTTGCTTTCCCCAATGTAGAGGAGACCACATCGCGAGCAAGGAATATACTATACTAAATTGAAAGAAGTACAGGTAAATCGCTGTTTCACGTGGAAGGAGTGTTTGAGACCTTGGATGGTGAGAAGGGAAGAGGTAAAAAGACAGATGTTGCATCTCCTACACTTGCCTGGAAAGGTGCCATTGGAAAGAGAGTGTTGGAGGTAACTGAGAAGTGGACCACAGTGTCGCAAAGGGAACAGTCCCTTCAGAATGATGAATGGAGACGGGAGGGACATCACGGTGGAGGTGGTGGAAATGGTGGAGGATGAATATGGAGGCTGGTGGTGTGGAAGGTGAGGACAAGAGGAACCCTATCATGGTTCTAGGAGGGAGGGGAAGGTGTGAGAGCAGAAGTGCGTGAAATAGAACCATCATAAAACACTGGTTCGGCCTCAACTGGAGAATTGTGTCCAATTCTGGGCACCACACTTTAGGAAGGATGTGAATGTATTGGAGCGAGTTCAGTTATGAGGATATATTGGAGAAGCTGAAGCTGTTCTCTTTAGAAAAGAGAAGATTGAGAGGCGATTTGATGGAGGTATTCAAAATCATGAGGGGTCTGGACAGAGTAGATATGGAGAAACTAATCCCATTAGCAAAAGGGTTGATAACCAGAAGACACTGATTTAAGGTAATTGTCAAAAGAAGCAACAGCAACATGAGGAAAAACCTTTTTTTTTCGCAGTGAGTGGTTGGGATCTGGAATGCACTGTCTGAGAGTATGATGGAGGCAGATTCAATCGTGGCTTTCAAAAGGGAATTGGATAATTACCTGAAGAGAAAAAATCTGCAGGGCTATGGGTAAAGACAGGAGAGCGGGACAAGCTGAGTAGCTTTTACAAAGAGCCGGCACGGACACAGGGGGCTGAGTACCCTCCTTCTGTGCTGTAACCATTCTATGATTCTATGGTTTGTTTAAGGCAAATCGTGTTTAACTAACTTGATTGAGTTTTTTTGATGAGGTAACAGAGATGGTTGATGAGGCTAATGCAGTTGATGTGATGTATATGGGCTTCTAAAAGGTGCTTGATAAAATGCCACATAATAGACCGGCCAGCAAAATTGAAGCCCATGGAATAAAAGGGAAGGTTGCAGCATGGATACAAAGTTGGCTGAGTGACAGGAAACAGAGAGTAGTGCTAAATGGTTGTTTTTCAGACTGGGGTGGGTATACAGTGGGGATCCCCAGCGGTCAGTTTTACGACCACTGCTTTTCTTGATCTATATTAATGTCACAGACTTGGGTGTGCAGGGCATAATTTCAAAATTTGCAGATGACTCAAAACTTGGAACTATTGTGAACTGTGGGGAGGATAATGATAGGCATCAAGAGGACATAGACAGGCTAGTGGAACAAAGAACGAAGAACAGTACAGCACAGGAACAGGCCATTTGACCCTCCAAGCCTGCGCCGATCTTGATGCCTGCCTAAACTAAAACCTTCTGCACTTCCGGGGTCCATAGCCCTCTATTCCCATCCTATTCATCTATTTGTCAAGATACCTCTTAAACGTCTCTATGGTACCTGCTTCCACCACCTCCCCTGGCAACAAGTTCCAGGCACTCACCACCCTCTGTGTAAAGAACTTGCCTCGCACATCCCCTCTAAACTTTGCCCCTCTCACCTTAAACTTATGTCCCCTAGTAACTGACTCTTGCACCCTGGGAAAAAGCTTCTGACTATCCACTCTGTCCATGCCGCTTATAACTTTGTAAACCTCTATCATGTCGCCCCTCCACCTCCGTCGTTCCAGTGAAAACAATCCGAGTTTATCCAACCTCTCCTCATAGCTAATGCCCTCCAGACCAGGCAACATCCTGGTAAACCTCTTCTGTACCCTCTCCAAAGCCTCCACGTCCTTCTGGAAGTGTGGCGACCAGAATTACACGCAATATTCTAAGTGTGGCCTAACTAAAGTTCTGCACAGCTGCAGCATGACTTGCCTATTTTTATACTCTATGCCCCGACCGACGAAGGCAAGCATGCCGTATGCCTTCTTGACTACCTTATCCACCTGCGATGCCACTTTCAGTGACCTGTGGACCTGTACGCCCAGATCTCTCTGCCTGTCAAGACTCCTAAGGGTTCTGCCATTTACTGTATACTTCCCACCTGCATTAGACCTTCCAAAATGCATTACCTCACATTTGTCCGAATTAAACTTCATCTGCCATTTCTCCGCCCAAGTCTCCAACCGATCTATATCCTGCTGTATCCTCTGACAATCCTCATCACTGTCCGCAACTCCACCAACCTTTGTGTCGTCCGCAAACTTACTAATCAGACCAGCCACATTTTCCTCCAAATCATTTATATATACTATAAACTGCAAAGGTCCCAGCACTGATCCCTGCAGAACACCACTAGTCACATCCCTCCATTCAGAAAAGCACCCTTCCACTGCTACCCTCTGTCTTCTATGACCGAGCCAGTACTGTATCCACCTTCCCAGCTCCCCTCTGATCCCATGTGACTTCACCTTTTGTATCAGTCTGCCATGAGGGACCTTGTCAAAGGCTTTACTGAAGTCCATATAGATAACATCCACTGCCCTGCCTTCATCAATCATCTTTGTCACTTCCTCAAAAAACTCAATCAAATTAGTGAGACACGACCTCCCCTTCACAAAACCATGCTGCCTCTCGCTAATAAGTCCATTTGTTTCCAAATGGGAGTAAATCCTGTCCCGAAGAATCCTCTCTAATAATTTCCCTACCACTGATGTAAGGCTCACTGGCCTATAATTTCCTGGATTATCCTTGCTACCCTTCTTAAACAAAGGAACAACATTGGCTATTCTCCAGTCCTCTGGGACCTCACCTGTAGCCAATGAGGATGCAAAGATTTCTGTCAAGGCCCCAGCAATTTCTTCCCTTGCCTCCCTCAGTATTCTGGGGTAGATTCCATCAGGCCCTGGGGACTTATCTACCTTAATGCTTTGCAAGACACCCAACACCTCCTCCTTTTTTATAATGAGATGACTGAGACTATCTACACTCCCTACCCTAGGCTCATCATCCACCAAGTCCTTCTCTTTGGTGAATACTGATGCAAAGTACTCATTTAGTACCTCGCCCATTTCCTCTGGCTCCACACATAGATTCCCTTCTCTGTCCTTGAGTGGGCCAACCCTTACCCTCTTGCTCTTTATATACGTATAAAAAGCCTTGGGATTTTCCTTAATCCTTTAGTTTAGAGATACAGCACTGAAACAGGCCCTTCAGCCCACCGAGTCTGTGCCGACCATCAACCACCCATTTATACTAATCCTACACTAATCCCATATTCCTACCAAACATCCCCACCTCTCCCTATATTTCCCTACCACCTACCTATACTAGTGGCAATTTATAATGGCCAATTTACCTACCAACCTGCAAGTCTTTTGGCTTGTGGGAGGAAACCGGAGCACCCGGAGAAAACCCACGCAGACACAGGGAGAACTTGCAAACTCCTCACAGGCAGTACCCAGAATCGAACCCGGGTCGTTGGAGCTGTGAGGCTGCAGTGCTAACCACTGCACCACTGTGCCGCCCAAATCCTGTTTGCCAATGACTTCTCATAACCCCTTTTAGCCCTCCTGACTCCTTGCTTAAGTTCCTTCCTACTGACTTTATATTCCTCAAGGGATTCGTCTGTTCCTAGCCTTCCAACCCTTACGAATGCTTCCTTTTTCTTTTTGACTAGGCTCACAATATCCTGCGTTATCCAAGGTTCCCGAAACTTGCCAAACTTATCCTTCTTCCTCACAGGAACATGCTGGTCCTGGATTCTAATCAACTGACGTTTGAAAGACTCCCACATGTCAGATGTTGATTTACCCTCAAACTAACGCCCCCAATCTAAATTCTTCAGTTCCTGCCTAATATTGTTATAATTAGCCTTCCCCCAATTTAGCATCTTCACCCGAGGACTACTCTTATCCTTATCCACAAGTCCTTAAAACTTATGGAATTATGGTCACTAGAATTATGGAGTGAGCGGATACGTGGCAAATGAAATTTAATGCGAGAAGTGTGATGTGGTACATTTTGGTGGGAAAGGCAATATAAAATAAAGGATACAATTCTAAAGGGGGTGCAGGAACTGAAAGACCTGGAGTTATATGTGCACAAATCGTTGTAGGTGGTAGGAAAAGGTTGAGAAAGTGGTTGAAAAGACTGTAGGGATCCTAGGCTTTCTTAATCGAGGCATACAGTACAAAAGCAAGGAAGTTGTGATGAACCTCCGGGTGCTCCGGTTTCCTCCCACAAGCCAAAAGACTTGCAGGTTGGTAGGTAAATTGGCCATTATAAATTGCCACTAGTTGAGGTAGGTGGTAGGGAAATATAGGGACAGGTGGGGATGTTTGGTAGGAATATGGGATTAACGTAGGATTAGTATAAATGGGTGGTTGATGGTCAGCACAGACTCGGTGGGCCGAAGGGCCTGTTTCAGTGCTGTATCTCTAAACTAAATTAAACTAAAAAACATCCAGACTTGGAACAGACAGGTCCTTGTTGCTGAAACCCTTGCTGAAATTGTGACAGTATTTAGCTCAGTTGTGCTACCCCTGTAGTTGTTTAGCCTGCCAGCACTTGCTGTTAAGGCTCACAGATGAAATATCTAAGAGTACTTACAAAAGGCACCAGAGGGAAACTGGTGTCTATGGAATAGTACCTAGCAAAGAAAGGATAAAACCACATTTTCTGGGCAGAACATTTAGCCTAACATTTAGCAACTGGATATTTAAACTGAAACCCATTTCCCGGACTTTGTTTTTGCTAAGACATAAAGTAAATTGGTTTTGAGCTGCAGATGAAGTCATTTCTGATTTTTTTTTTTTTGCTGATATTTGAATCTTACTGACAACTTTAGAGAGACAGGTTTAGATCCGAATGACTATCACATTACTACCTGACCATCTGCAAAGTATAAACCACTAATAGCGCTGCTGTCGAGAGAGAAACATTACACTCCTGAAAGACTAGAGCAGACATCCACTTAGCAGAAGTACACTTATACTTTATCGTATTTTAGACAGCACTAAAAAGTTCAAATTAATTACTAGATTGAAAACAAATATTTAAAATGTGTTCTAGGTTAATCATTTAATTAATTTCATTCATAAAAAAAACACCTCAGAAAAAAATTGAGTAAAAGAACTAATGTTTTATGAAACCTCATTAATTTCAGCAACTGTACGATGAAGATATCTAGGAACAACTTAAACACTTTTTACAGTGGCATCTGCTTGCCATCAGAGGTAATACTGCATTACAAGAACTGACCATTTACAAACTGATTCATCAAAAACCTGTTTAGCCCAATGTAGTATTGTAAAATATTGCACTGTGTTTCTCGGGATGTTGGTTGTTAAGGGTGTCCATTATAAACAAGGTGGTTGGTTTGAGTTTCAGTAGGTGAATTTTTTTTTTTTTTATTCGTTATGGGATGTGGGCATCGCTAACAAAGCCAACATTTATTGCTCGTTCCCAAATGCCCTTGTGAAAATGGTGGTAAGCCACTTTCTTGAACAGATGCAGGCCATGTGATGTAGTTATACCACTGTCAGGATGGGAGTGCCAGGATTTTGACCCAGCAACAATGAAGGAAAGGCGATATATTTCCAAGCCAGGATGGTGTGTGACTTAGAGGGGAACTCATAGCTGGTGCTGTTCCGATGCGCCTGCTACCCTTCTTCTAGGTGATAGAGGTCACGGGTTTGGAAGGTACTGTCAAAGGAGCCTTGCGAGTTGCTGCAGTGCATCTTGTAGATAGTACACACTTCTACCACATTGCACTAATGGTACATGGGGTGCTAATCAAGCAGGCTGCTTTGTCCTGGAGGGTGTTAAGCTTCTTGAGTGGAGCTGTAGTCACCAGGCAAGTGGGGAGTATTTGATCACACTCCTGACTTGTGCCTTATAGATGATGGACAAGCTTTGGGGAATCAGGAGGTGCAGAATTCCCAGCTTCTGTTGGATCCACAGTATTTATGTGGCCGGTCTTGTTAAGTTTCTGGTCAATGGTGAACCCCAGAATGTTGATGGGGAGGTGGAATTCAGTAATGGTAATGCTGTTGAATGTCAAGGGAAGGTGGTTAGATTCTTTTTTGTTGGACATGGTTATTGCCTGTCACTTGCGTAGCGCGAATGTTACTTAGAGTCATAGTCATACAGCACCGAAACAAGCTCTTCGGCCTGAGTCCGTACCGACCATCAACCACCCATTTATACTAATCCCACATTAACCCCATAGTTCCTACCACATCCCCACAATTCTCCTACCACCTACCTACACTAGGGGCAATTTACAATGGACAATTTACCTATCAACCTGCAAGTCTTTGGCTGTGGAAGGAAACCGGAGCACCCGGCGGAAACCTATGCAGTCACAGGGAGAACTTGCAAACGCCGCACAGGCAGGACTCAGAACTGAACCCGGGTCGCTGGAGCTGTGAGGCTGCGGTGTTAACCACTGCACCACTGTGCCACCCATACTTTTTTTTTTAGAACATTACAGCGTAGTACAGGCCCTTCGGCCCTCGATGTTGCGCCGACCTGTGAAACCATCTGACCTACACTATTCCATTTTCATCCATATGTCTATCCAATGACCACTTAAATGCCCTTAAAGTTGGCGAGTCTACTACTGTTGCAGGCAGGGCGTTCCACGCCCCTACTACTCTCTGCGTAAAGAAACTACCTCTCACATCTGTCCTATATCTTTCACCCCTCAACTTAAAGCTATGTCCCCTCGTGTTTGCCATCATCATCCGAGGAAAAAGACTCTCACTATCCACCCTATCTAACCCTCTGATTATCTTGTATGTCTCTATTAAGTCACCTCTCCTCCTCCTTCTCTCTAACGAAAACAACCCCAAGTCCCTCAGCCTTTCCTCGTAAGACCTTCCCTCCATACCAGGCAACATCCTAGTAAATCTCCTCTGCACCCTTTCCAAAGCTTCCACATCCTTCCTATAATGCGGTGACCAGAACTGCACGCAATACTCAAGGTGCGGCCTCACCAGAGTTTTGTACAGCTGCATCATGACCTCGTGGCTCTGAAACTCGATCCCCCTACTAATAAAAGCTAACACACCATATTGCCTTCTTAACAGCCCTATTAACCTGGGTAGCAACTTTCAGGGATTTTTATACCTGGACACCAAGATCTCTCTGCTCATCTACACTACCAAGAATCTTCCCATTAGCCCAGTACTCTGCATTGCTGTTACTCCTTCCAAAGTGAATCACCTCACACTTCTCCGCATTAAACTCCATTTGCCATCTCTCAGCCCAGCTCTGCAGCCTATCTATGTCCCTCTGTACCCTACAACACCCTTCGACACTATCCACAACTCCACCGACCTTCGTGTCATCCGCAAATTTACTAACCCACCCTTCTACACCCTCATCCAGGTCATTTATAAAAATGACAAACAGCAGTGGCCCCAAAACAGATCCTTGCGGTACACCACTAGTAACTAAACTCCAGGATGAACATTTTCCATCAACCACCACCCTCTGTCTTCTTTCAGCTAGCCAATTTCTGATCCAAAGCTCTAAATCACCTTCAACCCCATACTTCCGTATTTTCTGCAATAGCCTACCGTGGGGAACCTTATCAAACGCCTTACTGAAATCCATATACACCACATCCACTGCTTTACCCTCATCCACCTGTTTGGTCACCTTCTCGAAAAACTAAATAAGGTTTGTGAGGCACGACCTACCTTTCACAAAACCGTGCTGACTATCGCAAATGAACTTATTCTTTTCAAGATGATTATAAATCCTATCTCTTATAACCTTTTCCAACATTTTACCCACAACCGAAGTAAGGCTCACAGGTCTATAATTACCAGGGCTGTCTCTACTCCCCTTCTTGAACAAGGGGACAACATTTGCTATCCTCCAGTCTTCCGGCACTACTCCTGTCGACAATGACGACATAAAGATCAACAACAACGGCTCTGCAATCTCCTCCCTGGCTTCCCAGAGAATCCTAGGATAAATCCCATCTGGCCCAGGGGACTTATCTATTTTCACACTTTCCAAAATTGCTAACACCTCCTCCTTGTGAATCTCAATCCCATCTAGCCTAGTAGGCTGTATCTCAGTAATCTCCTCGACAACATTTTCTTTCTCTACTGTAAATACTGACGAAAAATATTCATTTAACGCTTCCCCTATCTCCTCTGATTCCACACAACTTCCCACTCCTATCCTTGATTGGCCCTGTTCTAACTCTAGTCATTCTTTTATTCCTGATATACCTATAGAAAGCCTTAGGGTTTTCTTTGATCCTATCTGCCAATGACTTCTCGTGTCCTCTCCTTGCTCTTCTTAACCCTCCCTTTAGATCCTTCCTGGCTAGCTTGTAACTCTCAAGCGCCCTAACTGAGCCTTCACGTCTCATCCTAACATAAGCCGCCTTCTTCCTCTTGACAAGCGCTTCAACTTCTTTAGTAAACCACGGCTCCCTCGCTCGAGCTACCTCAGTAGACGAGTCCTCAAACGTCCTATCAGCCCAAATCTGAATGTTGTCCAGGTCTTGCTACATGTGGACATGGATTGCTTCATTATCTGAGGAGTTGTGAATGGAATTTAGGGCAGCACAGTGGCGCAGTGGTTAGCACCGCAGCCTCACAGCTCCAGGGACCCGGGTTCGATTCCGGGTACTGCCTGTGTGGAGTTTGCAAGTTCTCCCTGTGTCTGCGTGGGTTTTCTCCGGGTGCTCCGGTTTCCTCCCACAAGCCAAAAGACTTGCAGGTTGATAGGTAAATTGGCCATTATAAATTGTCACTAGTATAGGTAGGTGGTAGGCAAATATAGGGACAGGTGGGGATGTTTGGTAGGAATATGGGATTAGTGTAGGTTTAGTATAAATGGGTGGTTGATGTTCGGCACAGACTCGGTGGGCCGAAGGGCCTGTTTCAGTGCTGTATCTCTAATCTAATCTAATTGAACACTGCAATCATCAGCAAGCATCCCTATTTCTGACCTTATGGAGGAGGGAAGGTTACTGATGAAGCAGCTGATGATGCTTGGACCTAGAACACCACCCTGAGGAACTCTTGCAGCAATGTCCTGGAGCTGAGATGATTAACCTCCAAAAATCACAACCATCTTCCTTTGGGCTAAGTCTCACTCCAACCAGTGGAGAGTTTTCCTCTGATTCCCACTAACTTCAATTTTACTAAGGCTCCTTGATGCCACGCTTGGCCAAATGCTACCTTGATGTGAAGGATAATCACGGTCACCTCACCTCTGGAATTCAGCTCTTTTGTCCGTGTTTGGACCAAAGCTGTTTTGAGGTCAGGAGCCAAGTGGCCTTGGCATAACCTAAACTGAGCATTGGTGAGCTGATTATTGTAGTATAATGTAATATAGGGTTGTTACTGGGCAGAATATGTAAATAGTCTGTGAGAGTCATCACAGGAACTAATGTAACAGAACTTGTATCGAACTTTGTGTAGAGTGAAACTAGAAGCCATAGAAGTCAGATGCATGTAAATAAACTCCTGTTCCTGTAACTGTCAATCTCTCAGATATTCTGTTATAAAACTAATCAGCATTGGAATATTAGTTATTGGTGACTAAGTGTCACTTGATAGCTCTGTTGGCAACACCTTCCATCACTTTGCTAATGACTGGAAGTGGACTGATGGGGTGGTAATTGGCTGGATTAGATTTGTCCTGCTTTTTGTGGACATGAGCAATTTTCCACTTTGTCATGTAGATGAAAAAGCTTGGCTTGGGGGTGGCTGATCAAATGGAGAAATCTTGCTGAGCATGCATCTGTTAATTCATTGTTAAAATCTTTTTGCATAATGTAACATGGTATTTGATATTGGTCACTTGTTAGTGACTGATGCAGCTGGATTTTACCAGACTTCTAGAGACAGGGTGGGCATAAAACGGCAAGGGAAGATGGAGGATGGATTGCCTGTCGCCTTCCCGACACCGTGGAATTTTATCGGACCAGAGACGGTCGAGCATGGCCTTCTGCCCAGAGGCCAATTGAGGCCTTTAAGTGTCCAAGTAAGGGCCGCTTAATGTCCTCTTCCCGTCGCTGCTGGTATTTTACCAGTGTGGGGGGGGGGGGGCGGGGGGGAGCAGGGGGGCTCTGGCCTGTGGGGAAGCCACCCAGTAAAGGCTGGCAGCTCTGTGTGGGCTCGGGGAATGGTGGGCCCTCCTGGTCAGGCACTCTGTGGCCCACGGAGATCCGTCTGGCAGCAAGGGCTGCCCCAGCTGAAAGACCCCTGCGCTCATTAAGGATTCCTCCTCCCCAGGTCCTATCTGAGTGGCCCTACAAGCCCCACCCCACTTACCTTAATTCCAGGGCCTTCTCCATGGCTGCTGATCCAGGATTCCTGCAGTACCAGCCCTCCGATTAACTGGCAGCTCTTGGTGTGGGATCTTCTTGCTTAAAGGGGACAACATCCCCGACGGCGGGCAGTTAATTGCTTTCTGGCCCGTCGCTGGGGCACCAAAATAAAATTCAGCCGCTGTTACTTGTTAATGTACCACTGATGAGCATTATGATTAATGGAAGGCTGTACATAATATACATTTGTGGGTTCAAATCCTTGTGAAAGCAAAGTTACTGCAGCAGTGTAAATCAGTGTGTGGAGGTGGGCTGCTCACTAACTGGTTGACCAAAGGCATATCTGCCAAAAGTGGGATGAGGTATGAAGAGAGCTACGAGGAGAGGTTGGAAAAACTCGGATTGTTTTCACTGGAACGACGGAGGTGGAGGGGCGACATGATCGAGGTTTACAAAGTTATGAGTGGCATGGACAGAGTGGATAGTCAGAA
Source organism: Heterodontus francisci (assembly GCF_036365525.1). Lineage (NCBI taxonomy): Eukaryota > Metazoa > Chordata > Chondrichthyes > Heterodontiformes > Heterodontidae > Heterodontus > Heterodontus francisci. The sequence goes on from NC_090389.1 coordinate 65,534,345, forward strand.
GCTTTTTCCCAGGGTGGAAGAGTCAGTTACTAGGGGACATAGGTTTAAGGTGCGAGGGGCAAAGTTTAGAGGGGATGTGCGAGGCAAGTTTTTTACACAGAGGGTGGTGAGTGCCTGGAACATGCTGCCAGGGGAGGTGGTGGAAGCAGATACGATAGCGACGTTTAAGAGACATCTTGACAAATATATGAATAGGATGGGAATACAGGGATATAGGCCCCGGAAGTGCAGAAGGTTTTAGTTTAGGCAGGCATCAAGATCGGCGCAGGCTTGGAGGGCCGAATGGCCTGTTCCTGTGCTGTACTGTTCTTTGTTGTTCTTTGTTTGATGGTAAGCAGGGAAGGTTGCAGATGCACAAGGGTCAAAGAATTGAAAATTTAATTGGAGGGGTAAGGTGGTTGTAGCTGTGGAGGAGGCTACAGATGAGAAGGGGTGAGGTCATGGAGATATTCAAACAAGGAGGAGGATTTTAAATTTGGGATATTGGAACCAGGTTTCTTTTTTTTTTATTTAGAGCTACAGCACTGAAACAGGCCCTTCAGCCCATCGAGTCTGTGCCGACCAACAACCACCCATTTATACTAATCCTACATTAATCCCATATTCCCTACCACATCCCCACCATTCTCCTACCACCTACCTACACTAGGGGCAATTTAAAATAGCCAATTTACCTATCAACCTGCAAGTCTTTGGCTGTGGGAGGAAACCTGAGCACCCGGCAGAAACCCACGCAGTCACAGGGAGAACTTGCAAACTCCACACAGGCAGTACCCAGAACTGAACCCGGGTCGCTGGAGCTGTGAGGCTGCGGTGCTTACCACTGCGCCGCAAAAGATAATACCTCCAACAGTGCAGAACTTCCTCAGTATTGCATTGGAGCATTAGCATTGATTTTTGCATTCTAGTCTTGGAGTGGGACTTGAAGCCACAACCTTCTAATACAGAGGCAAGAGTGATACCAACTGAACCACAGCCAACAGCTCAATGTAATTTCAATTTCAATGTAGATGAGTTATTACAAGGATTATGAATGAGTGGAACTTTATGTAGGATAGCATATGAGCAATATAGTTTTGGATTGGCCGATTTCATTTCTGCAGTAAGGACATCCTTTGTAGTGTAGTACCACATCAATGCTAAGTGTAACAGACCCATCAGCTTGAAACTAGGTTACTTATGAAATGTGGTGGGTCATCAGCAACAAATGTATAGTACCACAATTTGTAACCTCATGGTCTGGCACATCCATTACTCCTTGATTACCATCAATTCAGGAGATCAACCTTGGTTAAATGAGGAGTATAGGAGGGTGTGCCAGGAGCGACTATATGGGATAACCTGCAAGAAGAACAGTAAAAGCCACAGACTACAGCAAGTGTTAGACAGTTCCACAACCAAGATGTAGCCCTACACTATACAATTGAGAACAATGTTAGACAACCAGGCAACTAACAGGAAGAAGAAGCTCCATGAACATCCCCATCCTCAATCATCATGCAGTCCAGCAAGAGTGCAAGAGACCAAACTGAAGTCTTTGCAAGGGACTTCAGCCAAAAGGTTCCACTGGACAATCCTACTCTGTGTCTGAGGTCCTCCACTATCATAGATCCCACTGTCCAACCAATTCAATTCACTCCCCTCCAAATTACATTAAGTGATGGCTGAGTGCAGTGCACTGGACATGGCAAAGGCTGTGGGCCCCAACAACACTCCAGCTGTAGTGTTAATGACCTGCATATAAGAACTCGTTTTCTTCCAGCCAAGCTGTTCCAATGGAGCTATGATGCAAGTATCTGCCCAACAATGTTGAAGATTGCCCACGTATGTTTGATCCACAAAATAAAACCAGGATAAATCTAACCGGCCAATTACTGCTGCATTGGCCACCTCTCAATCATTAGGACAATGATGGTATGAGCTATCAATAATGCTTGAACATCAATAAACTGCTATCCATGCTTGGTTTGAATTCCATTAGAATCACTTTGTTTCTGATCTCATCACGGTCTCGATCGAGATATGGAAGGGGATAGGGGAGAAGTCATTGGTAGAGATACTTTAACTATGATCAGATAGATAAATATGAAAGTAAGTGAGGATAGTTTTACTGAGACGGACAGTGGAGGCAGATAGTGTGATCAATGATGTCAAAGACTGCAGAGGGTTTGCAGGGATAATACACCATCGTTGTGGACACAATCAATCAACTATACATCAAAATGACCAATCTCTTTGGAGAATTGATTATAAAAACTCAAGAGGAGAGGAACATTTGAGTCTTTAGAATTTTAATGTCCTGAAAATTAAAAATCTTGAAAGAATCAAGGTGGCCATAATAATTTCAGCAATTGTTGCAAAGATGAAACGGCAAAAGCTGTATTCAAGTTTAGAAAGTTAAATCATTTACAGTTATTAAGTTCTGATCAGTCACTATCTAGAATCACAAAAAGGGAAAACAAATGCTTGGTTATCAAATTTCAAAAGATAAATTTTAAAAGCTACAACATTGAGCAGCCTAGTAGCTGTGACAATAGTATTCTATTATTATGAATTCTCTTACTCAGATGTTCAGCTTTGACTGACAGTTGAACTCAACTGTACAGATATGTATTATGAGTTCTCATCAACTCTGGACAGGGTAGTTGCTCCATCTCAGAAGATAGTAAGTATCATTATGGGGCTTATCCCACTCAACAAAATGGTCCTCTTGTCAGGTAGTACGGAGCAGCATTGATGCCACCCAAGTACCAACAGTCATCCACTTTTCCATCTGGAAAACAGAAGCATACATTTGGAAAGGTAGAAGGAGCAACAGATATGTTGGAGGGAAAATCTGTCATTTTAAAAGAATGGGCATAATCTTATCCTTTGTAAATACTGTTACGACTGACCGCTCCCAATCAAAATATACAATTGTGATTGTGGTGGGACCAACGCACTGCTAATTCAATCCCGTCGTTCCACAGATTGGCTAACATATCATTTAAAACTTTCCAAATTAAAGACCCAGCCAAATTGTACCATCTATTCACCCCTGAATGAGGCTAACCAAACCAGGTATCTTTAAATCAACAAATTAACTCTTTAATTAAAAGAACTAAATTCTTAAACACTATGAACATTTAAAAATAGAAAAATTAGAGTCCTTGCAAATTTACAGTCCAATGTTGTTCGAAGTCCAGCGAATTTCAACAATTAAACACTTGCAAACACTTTCAACAGAATCAATCTGACGAGAGTTTTTTGAGGGATAAAAGTTGTCACAGTCTAACTTCCCTTTCTTCAATTTAAATTACCAGAGATCTCTGTCTTGGCTTGACTTTTTAGAATTTCGAGAGATCACAATTAAACAGTCAAAAATCCTATTTCCTTCAGTTTAAATGGTTGCGAGCTCTTTTTCAGTGCTAACACCACAGCTGTCCATGTTCAGTTCGGACAAACGGTCTTCAACTGCCAGTTCAAAACTGAATTGTAACAAATGTATCGCATTGGGCTCACTCCCAGTGGCTGTTTCCATGGTAATCGAAAATGCACCCTTTGAATCGCAGTCTCCAAATGGCTGTTTCTAAGGCAATGAAAATGCACCTTCCTATAACTCCTAAGGCTTGCCAGCTCTTAAAACAATACTGATCCCTTGCAAGCCTTAAAGGCAAATCGCATATTCTGAAAAAATAACTACAGAGCCATGACAATACTTACAAGAGAAATGCCGCCTTCAAGCAGGAATTATATTTCTTGTACAAAAAGTGACAAAATGGTGTTTCGAGTCCAGTTCAGTAACATAATTACTCTAACTGGACCAAAGGAAGTAATTGTCACTGTTGTAGGATTGAACCCAAGATTTTCTGATTTAAGTGCTACCAATTGAGCCAAATTGTCATTTTAAAGTCTGAAATGTAATTTAATTTACAATTATTATACTTTAAACATCCATGTACAATTGAATTTACTTTGTTTTCTTCCAGTCATAGAATCATGCAGACTTTTGAAGTATTTGTAGATGATGGGCTAGAATGGAAAACAAATTTCTTTGCCTGGTGATTTGTGCATTCATTTTGTGTGTGGACTGTTTGTTCACTCATTCTGCTGAGAAACTGATGGTTTAGCATCTCTTCCTGCTGCTTCTCCACTTCATCTTTTGTCTCAGTAGTTTTCATGCATTTAGACAAATGATACATCAGCTCTTTTATCCTCTCCTCTTTAATAGCTTGCTGAGATTCTAACTCTGTAATTCTCGCCCTTAAATGAATTGCAGTCTCTTTGGATTCCTGAAACTAAAGCAAAAAACAAACGATTACTACCATTAAGTTTGGTTTTCCCTCCCCTACAAGTTTTCCCAATATTAACTTCCTTACCATATTTATAATATCTCCCAATAACTCAAAAATGTTACCATAAGTATCTGATGGATCTGAGTACCAGTCATCCTTCGAACCTAACCCAGTAATCATAGAAACGTAAGCAGGTTTGGTGAAATGTCATTGACCTGAAACATTGGGCTGAATTTTCATTCTGGCATTCGGACCCTAATGTCAGGTGTATTTCTGGGTCCTGACCCCACATCGTGTCTGCGTCTCACGCCTGACACAATTTTTGACGAGCAGGCCATTTAGTGAACAGGGTGGCGCTCACCATCAAATTAAGGATGGTGGGCAGGCTCCTGAGGCTGGCGGCCAATAGGACCCCCGACAGTACTGAAATATTGGCAGCCCCATCGTCAGAGGTGGGCACTGCCGATGTAGATAGGAGAGAGAGAGAGAGAGAGAGTGGGTGCCTCAAGATGGAGGCAACCTCTGAAGAGCTTTTATAAATATTTAAAATCAAAAAGGCCACAGCTGCCAGGCTGTCATTGTGGAGAGGCATGAAATGGCTATGACGGTTGTGGGTTTGGGGGTTCCTAGCAGGATGCAGCACTCCCCCTACCACCAAGAAACCCCCATCCCACCTCCATCTCTCGGCCTTAGTGTTTTGGCCTTAGTGGGGGAGCTCCCCATTCCGACTGGAATATTCCTTCAAACTTGGTACCTACCCTTTATCTTTCTCCCCACTTTGAACCAACGCAATTATTTTCATATCCTTCTACCTTGGTGCCAGCCCTATCTCTCCCTTCACCCCATGAATCAGAATGTCCATATTTCTTTTTTTGAATGCTTTAACCAAAATGCACACAGGTTCCATGAGTTAAACAACCATCAAAGGTGAAAATGTTTAATTTAATTTGTGGTCTTTCCCTCCCATACTGCATCCTCCATAAATTAGTTCTCCAACCCGGCTGCCGACATCCTATCCTGCACTTAGTCTGGCTTACCCATCACCCCCTGTCCTGCATTAAAAAGGGTGTGTCTCCTTGTCCTGTGAATATTTGGGAGTTCCTTTGCTTTTTACCAAAAGACTTTGAAAGAAACTGGAGATAGAATTATCTATGCTTTTATTTCAAGCAGCTAGTTAAGTTATGTAAATATATTAAATTGTGCTTTTCAATTTTTTTATATATATACTTTCGTTCATGGGATAGAGCTGATGAGGCCAGCAATTATTGCTTCTCTCAGAAACAAGGCAGCACGCGAGGTAGAGCATGGCTACCCAACCCGAACCCGATGGGACCAGACAACATGTGTCGGGTTCGGTTCGGGTCGGTTCGCTCTTCTGGGTCCGGCATTCGGGCTCGGGTCGGGTTGGGCCCGATCGGACACAGTCTAACAGCCTTGCGTTACAGTTGTGTTAGTGAAACCCTGGAAACCACAGATCTTTTGAAGTGTGCTTCCTACTGTGCTTGGTATTTCAACTTACTGTGTACTAATCAATAAATGGTTCTTGCAAACATTGTAGCAATTTAAACAACCTTTAAAGTCCAGTTAAAGTTTTTGTTGCTTATCTGCAAAAGCTTAAAAAGTGAAAAACGGAAGCTAGGTTAACTGAACATTCCAGTGGTTGGGTCAGGTTGGGCGCGGGAAAAAATGAAAGGACTTGGGCCGGGTCGGGCTTGGGTCCGATGTGGTTCTGTCAGGCTTGGGTCGGGTTTCATTTGTAGACACGTGCAGGCCTTTAATGTAAGGACATGAACATGAACAGTTGCTTTTCGATTGCTGTCTCACATGATGACTGCTATTTATAGTTATAAAGAATGGATTTTTAAAAAAATCAATTGAATGTATATATTCACTTTAGAAAGCGATCAAACTATTTGAGACTTTTTTTATATATTACAAACTTAGATTCTTCATTAACTATAAACTTGATGTTTGAGGTAATTAGTTTATATGGAAATATATCTTTGCTAAAGACTTGGAAAACTCATTAATAGAGTGTTGCCACAGCTGTATCATCAAGATGTCATGTATGTTTTCATCAGAATTTTCTGTTCATTGAGTTTTAAACAAGCTGAAACTTTATTGAGAGCAGAAAAGTATTGGGGAAAGAACAAAGATAGGGACCTGGTGACAATGGAAAAATGGTGGTGGAGTTTGGGGACCTGATGGTGCAGAAGGGACCAGAGGTAGTCTGTGTCCAATTTTCCAGGCATTCACAGGGGTGCCGAAAATAATGCCAAATATTAGCAACATCCAATACTCCACCACCATTTCCCAGCTAAACCCCATTTACAGTTTTCATAATAACTGACAGTTGTGAAATTCAATCACAAAGCACCAATAAAAGTCCCGAAATACATTTAAACATGAAATTGACTTGTTCTTTGTAAATCAGTTGCCCAGTATCCCCTACAAAGCATAAAGATTGTAAAAGACTTTGGGTGACAGGTGTGGCAGTAGTTTGGGACCATTCCTGGAATTTAAAAAAATCAGCAGGCATCAGGCACATATATACCAAATAATTAAGTACCAAAAGATCGGGTGCATCACATCTATTGGTTTGTAAGAATATTGTAGTAAGATATAATAAAGTAATTAAAAATGTGCACTGAAACAAATTCATGTCACCTGCTCCAGAGAGCTCCCATGTAACTTTTCCAGAACACCAACAATCATGGGGGTGCTCTGTTGTTAGCTTTGTTGACAAGTGGTTGGCAGAGAGGAGAGTCCTAGCTGCAAAGGTAACCAGAATCAGGAACATACTGGATTGTAACGGAGCAGGCTGAATGTCACTAGTGGCGTTGGCTGCCTGGGTTCTGGTGCTGCCCTTTCCTGCAAACCAGTCCATTCAGACACAAAAGGTTGAATGTGGTCCTGATTCCACTAGGTGTGTTGAGGAGGCTCAAGCTCATGGAGGGATTCCATCCAAACTCACCTCCCTTCGAATGAAGTTGCACATCGGTGTGAGACCATGAAATCTCCCTTGGGAGCCTGCACCCTCACAAATTTGGGCCTTCTCCCAGAAATTCCTGCTGTGCACAATGGAATGGCAGGGAAGGATTTCTTGTATAGGTTGCTCTTGCTCACTCCTGATTTCCTTGTTCTCACCTTCTATTTGGCTCTGTATTTGGGGATCCTCCCCTGCTCCATTAGGGACCTGAGCTTCAGAATGCTGTATGGAGTTGTGGCATCAAATGCATTTAACTCACTTTGCAGATACCCAGGCCTCATCTCATTTCTGCATTCACAAATTATAAAGAGCAGACCAAGGATTTCAAAAGGAAATTAGATAGGCATTTGAGGGAAATAAACTTGCAGGAAGACAGAGATAGAGCAGGAGAATGGGACTGACTGAATTACTCTGCAGAGAGCTGGCATGGACATGATGGGCTTAAGGGTCATTACAGCACAGAAGGCCAAAGACTCTAAAAGCTTTATTAATCAGTAAGCTTAAAGAAAGAGTTATGACTTTGGAGAGCAAACTACAAGAACTTAGAAAGGGCAGACAAAACTGAGGAAATTATCAAAAGCAGGTGGATAGTATTGGGTTCAACAAGTGAATCACCTCATGTATGTGAGATAGCCAGGATAACATCAAATCTCAAGAGTAAACCTTCAGGGATTGGAGTTGGAGAACACTACAAATAGAAACATGTTGTCAATGGCAGGGGGATGAGTGCTGAGGGAATCCACAGAAACATGGATAGCAACTGGATTAAGGTTGTTAAGAAAGGGTAGGAAACCATATGTAATAAGTCAATAAATTGTAGTAAACAGGTACTGGGCATTGTTCAACAATGCATATGATGATAAAAGGTTCCAGAAAAAAAAGGTAACCAGAAAACTAGAGAGGACAGCCTAGACGAAGATACAGGATGCAGGTCAAAGATTAAAGTTACTGATCATTTTGCTTGGGAAAGTGGACACCTATGTGCGTCAGAAGGACAATACTTACAGGATGGTGAACTGTTTATTCGAATCTAGAATAATACATATTGAGAATTAAGAAGGCAGCAATAGAAAATCATTTACACTAGACAGATGAAGGTGGAAGGAGGGCAGAGGAAACAAGATCTTGGATGAAACACACTGTCGGGTAGAAGTTAATCAAGCAGGTATGGATGCAAACTCACAAGAACTGGAGACCAACTATAAGCAGACAATGAGGAATATGAGAGGTGGCAAATCAATAAGATGTACATAAATGAATTCTAGAAGCATTTGAAATAGGATGCCAAAACTGTGTGGCATTATCAAAGTACAATGTGGTGGGAGTATCAGATCAGATCTAATCTCTGCAGTCCTGCCACATTCAGTCGTGAATGGTGGTGGACAATTAAACAACTGACAGCAGGAAGAGACTCCACAAATATTCCCATCCTCAATGGTTGGGGAGCCCAGCACATCAATGCAAAAGAAAAGGCTGAAGCATTTGCATCCATCTTCAGTTAGAAGTGCCGAGTGGATGATTCATCTCGGCCTCCTCCTGAGGTCCCCAGCATCACAGATGCAAGTCTTCAGCCAATCCAATTCACTCCATGTGATATCAAGCAACAGCTGAAGGCACTGGATACTGCAAAGGCTATGGGCATTGACAACATTCCGGCAATAGCACTGAAGACTTGTGCTCCAGAACTAGCTGCGACCCTAGCCAAGCTGTCCCAGTACAGCTACAACACTAGCATCTGCCTGGCAATGTGGAAAATTGCCCAGGTATATCCTGTGCACAAAAAGTAGGACAAATCCATCCCGGCCAATTACCATCTTATCAGTCTACTCTCGCTCATCAGCAAAGTGATGGAAGAGGTTGTCAACAGTGCCATCAAGCGGCACTTGCTCAGCAATAACCTGCTTGCTGATGCTCAGTTTGGGTTCCGCCAGGGCCACTCAGCTCCTGAACTCATTACAGCCTTGGTTCAAACATGGACAAAAGAGCTGAACTCAAAAGGTGAGGTGAGAGTGACTGCCCTTGACATCAAGGCGGCATTTGACAGAGTATGGCATCAAGGAGCCCTAGCGAAACTGCAGTTAATGGGAATCAGAGGGAAAACTCTCCACTGGTTGGAGTCATACCTAGCACAAAGGAAGATGGTTGTGGTGGTTGGAGGTCAATCATCTTAGTCCCAGGGCATCACTGCAGGAGTTCCTCAGGGTAGTATCCCAGGCCCAACCATCTTCAACTGCTTCATCAATGACCTTCCTTCAATCATAAGGTCAGACGTGTGGATGTTCACGGATGATTGCACAATGTTCAGCACCATTCACAACTCCTCAGATTCTGAAGGAGCCCATGTCCAGATGCAGCAAGACCTGGACAACATCCAGGCTTGGGCTGATAAGTGGCAAATAACATTTGTGCCACACAAATGCCAGACAATGACCATCTCAAACAAGAGAGAATCTAACCATCTCCCCTTGATGTTCAATGGCGTTACTATTGCTGAATCCCCCACTGTCAACATTATGGGGGTTACCATTGATCAGAAACTGAACTGGAGCAGCCACATAAGTGCTATGGCTACAAGACCAGGTCAGAGGCTAGGAATTCTGTGGTGAGTAACTCACCTCCTTTCTCCCCATTGCCTGTCCACCATCTACAAGGCACACGTCAGGAGTGTGATGGAATACTCTCCGCTTGCTAAGATGATTGCAGCTCCAACAACGCTCAGGAAGCTGGACACCATCCAGGACAAAGCAGCCTGCTTGATTGGCACCCCATCCACAACTTTCAACATTCACTCCCTTCACTGCTGGTGCACAGCGGCAGCAGTGTGTACCATCTACAAGATGCACTGCAGCAACTCACCAAGGCTCCATGGAAAGCACCTTCCAAACCCTCGACCTCTACCACCTAGAAGGACAAAGGCAGCAGATGCAAGGGAATACTACTACCTGCAAGTTCCCTTCCAAGTTACACACCATGCTGACTTGGAACTATATTGCTGTTCCTTCACCGTCGCTGGGTCAAAATCCTGCAACTCCCTTCTGAACACCACTGTTGGTATACTTGCACCCCAAGGACTGCTGCAATTCAAGAAAGCAGCTCACCACCACCTTCTCAAGGGCAATTAGGGATGGACAATAAATGCTGGCTGAGCCAGTGACGCCCACATCCCACAAACGAACAAATAAAAAAAAGTATCAGTAACTTGCTTAAATCCCAAGGTTGGAAATTACTATACACCATTGAATATTAGAGTGTTTGGAAGGTGATATAGTCCTGTATGTCTGGGATAGCTTGGAGGCAAAATATAACTTTAAATTGAACAGAGTAGAGCTAGGGAGCACAGATTCAATTAATAAAAAGGTATTAGGACTGAAATTCTTCAGATAGGGTGATCAAACTTGTGGAATAAACTGTCCAATAAAGTCATGGAGGAAAAACCCTGGGATCATTTAAGGAACAATTAAATGCTACAGTAGGGTGATTTCAGGAACTGGTTGCTTGGGTGAATTAAAATGGTCCAATTGGCCTTCCTCATCTGTAATTATGCTGATAAGTGAATACTTTGACTGTTATAGAGCAGGACATCCTCTGCCTTACACAAGCGATGCCACATGCTAGTATAAGTAAAAACCATATATTTTGAAACGTTTAATATGTACAGGTAGCAGGAATAAATGTAAATATGAAGGCATATTGGGGATTTAAATGTGAAGCAACTATAAAGTGAATACCAACTGCAGCTTTTTTGTAGATTGCATTGGCAGGTTTTATTTATTATATGTCTGTGTGGTGCCCGGTTTGCACTACTACATATTCCAATTGTAATCACTTAGTTCTCTAACACTTACTTTAAATATTAGTTCTTGTGATGCTTGTTTCAATTCCTCTAATTGTTCCACTTTGGTTTTGCAGTCAGAGAGCAGTCCGATCAGAGCAGAGTTCCTTCTCAGTTCATTCTCCAGCTCTTTAATTCTGCCAGTTTGCCTCTGGTTCCGTTCCTTTTCAGCGTTCAATTCCAGTTCAAGCAACTCAACCTTACAGTTAGAACTATTTAACCTGTCAGCTAGCAGTCTGACTTCAGTCTGACTGGACGCATATTTTACTCTAATGTTCTTTATTTCCTCCGCAAGTTTTTCTTTTGCCAGATTGCAAGAACTGGTGACACCCGCACCCTCTCGGAGTTCCTGATTGTTAGTTGTTTCCGAATCCTGACACGTTGCACCTTCAGGCAATTGGGCCACGATCCCATCTATTTTACCCGATTCAAATGAGTCGACTTCCGCAATAATTCCAGCACCTGGGCACGTCCTGCTCATAGGCTGTTGGTGAAATCCTTCAAGGATGTTTCCTCGATCTTCACCACATGTCTCCACAAACTCATCGCATTCACGTGGTAAAACAGGACGAGTAGCAGGGGATTTTGCCCCCTGTTTGGTTTCAGATGGAGCATCCACATTGAACCCAATCTCGCTGCGTTTCCATAGTCCCGTCGCTTGCAGAATGCCGACGAGCTGCACAGCTTCTTCAGTATCCAGGGAATGGCGTTCATATTCCTCCGCGTTCTTACTGCAATATTGTTCAGGGTCCATTTCTTTAGCTGAAGGCAATTCGGCCCATTTTTGTCCTGTTATTTCTCCACAGTTCTAAGTCCTCGGTCACTCACGCCATCACCTCCTGTTAGAGGAATGATCCCATGAATGACACGACCCACAGTCTCATGAGTAGTTGTGGCGAGGTTATCCCGAACATCCCGTTCTGGTCACTGTATTCGGTTGAAGTATTATTTTTTCTGCGCATTCTCAATTGGTTCTATCCCCCCCATCTTTGCAATTCCGTCCGCTTTCCTGTCGACACATTTCCCAGCTTACTGTCAGTGCTGCCGTTCACTTGATCTGCTATTCCCATGGACCGTTCTCTTATTTCTATTTTCCCATTTGCCTCTACGTCAAAAGTTTGCCCTCCTACAACCAGGGAGACTTCTTAGGTTAGCTTCCTTATTTTGCAAGTTGTTCACAAATACCAAGCCGTTATATTTTGCAACCAGAAAGTCTAGAAACATTCTGATCCAAGCATACAAAACAGAGGAGGTTGTTTGCACAAGATTTTAAGTACGAGACTTCAAGGGGCGTGTAGCACCTGGCATTTATCAAATTAAGTTAAAAGATCATTCAGTAAACACTAATATCTATGTTACGTAATCTGTTGCCACTGCCTCATTATATTTATTATATTTTAAGGTATTGTAATTATTGTTTCAAAGCAAAGTTTTCAAAGCAAAGATAATGAAGTTAGTGAGTAAAGGGCCTATTTACCTTAGCAGAGAGTGACAGTGACTAAGGGACATAGGTTTAAAGTGATTGGTTAAAAGATTAAAAGGAGAGAGGTGGAAAAAGTTTTTCAACCAGAGGCCGTTGGGGGTCTGAAATTCACTGCTTGAAAGGGTAGTAGAGGCAGAAACCCTCAACTCATTTAAAAGGTGTCCGGCTGTACACCTCAAGTGCTGGAAGGTGGGATGAGGTTGGGTGGCTCGTTTTTCCGCCGGCAGACACGGTGGGCCAAGTGGCCTCTTCCTATGCCATAAACTTTCTATGATACAATGAAAACAGTAAGTATAACCAATAACTCTAGGGAATTAACCTTAAACAGAAACGAGAAAAGCAAGTTGGGTGCACAAATATTTCGATGAAATTGCACAAAGCAAGAAATATAAGGAATAAAGTAACGAGCTAATTTAGTAGACGTTTACAAAACAAATCTTACAGTATCCACCCATCCCCTTATCTCCAGTGCCTTCGCATGGACTTGGTTCGCTGTGCCCTTTGTTGTCTCCTCCCCTTGGTTTTTTTATACTTGGTTGATGTTGTAGGATATTTTCTAGTGACCTCTCTGACATCCATGTCTTCAGTCATGCAGATGCAAAATTAAGTCACAATGCAGCTGTTAGTGTAAACCTTTAACTGTTAAGCAAAATCACAGCAGGAGGAGAGCTACAAAGTCAGTGCAGCAATTGTTCTCCTGTATTCAGAAGGTGAATACTTAAATTGGGGAAGAATGCCATTGTCTTAGTGGAAACAGTCCATCTTTTTAATCTGCATACTGAGGAATTTCCTGTATGGACTGCTGCACCTTAATCTCCATTTCCTCACTGTCTTCTGTCTGGGCAAGCCCTAGTGTTCCATTTTGCCATCCAGCAGGAGCCCCCAGTGGAAGGCTCTCTATGACGGGATCCTTCCCTACGCTACTGGGGAATCTGGGGTGGATTGTTGTATGGAGAAAGTGTGTCATCTCACAGACACCCAGACCTCTTGTAACTTCTGCAGCTGGAGGAAACCTTGATTCATATTATACCTGGAGTTTGCAAAGTTGAGGTTATTATTTTATTTAAAAGGAATTGGCTCAACTTCCCCCCACCTTTAGCCTCACACTGATCTCTGGCCACCCAGCACAGGATTGGTGGCAGAGGAGATGGTGCAAGTTGAAGCACCTTCTCGTTGATCTGCTCTGAGGCCAGGCAAAAACAGGGATTCACAGTTGCAGGATGAGTATGATGCTACAGAGGGGCAGTCTGGTTGCGGTCTTGTCTATGCCCAGGTGGCCCAGGAGAGGGAATATACAGTGTCCATTGGTACTCCCGAGGCCATCTGCAACTGGAGGGTGCTGTGGAAAATTCACTACCTTTAATTGATATGGCTATTATGATCGAACCAGCTCATTTTTTTTAAAATCAAGAATAAGTAATACAAACCAGCTTCCTTATCTCACCTATCTTACCCTTTGCTGTTACATAGGACACTACTACTCTATGATTTGAAGGCACAGAGTTAAGATGTGTACACACCTTGATGGAAACACCAGCTCTTCACGTTTGTTTACCAGCTGTCTTGGTGCTGCTACAACTGAGTAGACTTTCCACAAAAATTCTAACCTTCAAGATGTAGAGTGATATGCCTTTGATGTTTGTCATCTAGTGTTCCCCTTATTTAATTATGCAAATAAATACATGTAGTGCAGCGCACACAGTTTGAAATGAGTTGAGCTGTAAATAGACGACGCTAAAGGTAAATTTGCTCAATCCTGTTAATTCAATGAATGAAGACCAACTAAGTGAGCAGCTAGGAAGCCTCTTGAGACTTTAGTTAACCTACTTCCCTCATCTATATTGCACTATTTTAAAAACAAATAAATTTAGACAAAAGCAAAATACCACAGCTGTTGGAAATCCAAAATAAAAACAGAAAATGCTAGAAAGTCTCAGGTTAGGCAGCATCAATGACCTTCCATTAAACTAGGATAAGTTAGAGATGTGTTTTGTTTTAAGCAAGTGAAAGGTATAGGGTAGGAAAAAACAACAAAAGGGTGGAAGACAGGAGAGATTAAGATCTTTTGTCACGTGTCGTTTAATCTCTCCTGTCTTCCACCCAATCAAGCATCACCCTTTTCATTACTACCTGTCTTAAATATTAAATTGCAACACTGCTTAAAAGCAATCCTGCTATCCAGTTCGATACCTAAAGAGGAGTCAAATTTGTCAGCTTTCTTCAAGCCACTCTGGACCCAAACATGAGAAAACTCTTGGATTTCCACCTAAAGGTCCCTCTACTCAGTATAAAGATTCTATGGAAAATAGCCCATTCTGAGAAAATTATGTACTTCCTGAGGTTAAACCAGGTAAAACGGCCATTCCTTGTCTCTGGGTATCATGGGGCAGAGCATCTCTAACCCTCTCAATACAAAGAACAAATCAAAAACCTTCCGAGTTGTGAAATCAATGCCAGTATAGAGCTGAACTGTGCACTGGCTCTGTTTGATATCTGATTTGTGTTGTTTCAGCTGATAATTATTTCCCTACTGGCATAAATTACACTGGAATAGAGAGGGGGCAAAAACTGCCAGGGTACTTACTCGATTATTAATCACTGATTCCTGTTGGAAAGTACATGTGCATGAGCATCAGCAAGGACTGTATCTGGCTCAGCTGAGATACTTCCCATAGAAAGAAGAAATTAAGTACTCGTAAAAGTACTTTAGAAATATAATCACTTTAGGCAAGTATGGCAGCCAATTTGCAATATCCTACATCAGGAAATTAGCTATATAATCAATTAATCTGTTGTCAGTGTTGTGTTTGAAAGATGAATGTTACATAAAAACAGAAAATTTAGAGTACAGAGAAGGAGCGGGAGCTGAGATACATAGTGTGGCAGCAGTGGAGATCCCAAGACCAGGAGCAGCAGCTGAGTGAGAGCAGAGCAAGTTATAAAGCATGGCAGCAGAGATCTGAGACCAGGAGGAGTGAGAGTTGAGAACAACTCAAACACAGAAATTGAAAGACACCAGAATCAGTGCAGAATGGAAGGAATGGCAGAATCTGAGGGAACCAAGATCAGTATCGAGGGCAAATATTGAGGTAAGGATCTAAGAAAGAGAACTAGATTAATTAAACCTGGTTTAAAAAGTGTGAGGCTTTAATTCCTAAGTCTTAAGCTTTATTTCTGTTAAGTTTGAATCTCCAGAGAGCCCAATGGTAAGGGAGCACAAGGTGATTGGTGAGTAGCTGGTAAGATTTTGTGTCCAAATAGAAGCATGGTAGTGCACCTCAGTCCATGAAATGCATATGGTGTGCCACTTCTTGTGTCCTGGACAACCACGTGTGTAGGAAATGTTGTCAGCTGGAGCTCTGGGTTTCAGAGCTTGGGCAACAGCTAGCATCACTGCAGTGCATCTGTGAGGCTGAGATCTACATGGATAACATGTTGCTGGAGGTGGTCACTGCACAACTTTTAAGAGTGTGCAGGCAGAGAAGGAATGGGTGACCGCCAGACAGATAGAGGACCAGACAGGCAGTGTTGGAATCTCAAGTGCACCTTGCTCTCTGATATTCAGCTTTGAATAACTGAGGGTGATGGTTCCTCTTGGGAGTACAGCCAGATCCAAGTCCACAGCCCCACAGGTGTCTCAGCTGTATGGTGTTTGCAGGGGGTGGGGAGAGAACGTGGAAGGAAGAAGGTTGGAAAAGCAATAGTGATAGGGGATTCAATAGTTAAGGGAATAGATGTGTTTCTGCAGCCACAAACATGACTCCAGGATGATATGTTGCCTTCCTGGTGCCAGCGTCAGTGTCTGCAGAGCATTCTGAGGGAGGAGGGTGAACAGGCAGAGGTTGTGGTTCATATCAGAACCGATGATATTAGGTAGAAAGAGATAAGATCTCTGGATTACTTCCAGTGCTATGCATTAGTGAGTATAGAAATAAGCAGATAGCACAGTTGGATGTGTGACTAGAATGATGGTGTAGGAGGGAGGTCTTTAGATTCCTGGGGCATTAGGACTGGTTCCGGGAGATGTGGCTTGTCCAAGCCAGACAAGTTGAACCTTGTGGCAGCGATGTTTGCTAGTGTAGTTGGAGAGGGTTTGAACTAACTTGGCAAGGGGATGGGATGGGAAACTGAGCATAGATGCAGAAGGAAGAGAAACAAAGCTGGAAAAGGAAGGTAGGAAATTAATGTGACTATAGAAGGCAGAGGAAACAAAAACTAGAAAATAGACAAAGGCGTTTTCAGCAACTAGTGCCATATAATTCAATGCAATTGAGCAGAGGGCACAGACACTTGGAAATATGATAGTTATTACTGAACCATGGCTTAAAGGAGGGCAGGAATAGCACAACATTCCTGGTTAGAGTTTTAATATAGGATAGCAAGGGGGAAAATAAAAGGGATATTAAAGTTAATATTAAAGAAACAAACAACCCCAGCTGTGAGGATGGATATTGTGCTAGAAGGCCATATGGGTTGAACTGAGGAACAAAAAAAAAAGTGGCAAATGACTTGGAGTATATTATAGACCCCCAAACAGTTAAAGGGAAATAGAAAAGAAATAGGACAGTAATAGTAAAGGAATTCAAGCACCCTATTAATTGGGATAAAATCAGTGTAAAAAGGTACACAGGGTACAGAATTCTTAAAATGGATACAGGAGGTTTTTTTGTAGTAAGCCCAACAAAAGGGGCAGTTCTGTATCTAGTTTTAGAGAATGAATCAGGGTGGGTGGAAGGGGCATCAGTAGGAGAGCATTTTGGTGATAGTGATCATAATTCAATTGGATTTAGCATAGTTATGGAAAAGGATAAAGATCGACCAAGTGTAAAAGTTTTAAACAGGGGAAAGGCCAATTTTACAATTGTACTGGACACAGATACCTGAAGGTAAATCAGTGACAGAGCAGTGGGAGGTAGTCAAGGAGGAAAGAGTTCAGAACAAATATCCCCAGATAGAAAAAAAAGGGCAAGACTCCCAAATCTAGACACTACCACCCTGGATGTCTAAGAGCATACAGAGTGGGACAAGGCAAAAAGGGGAAGCTTATGTCAGATATCAAGAGCTCAATACTGCAGAAAGCCTAAAGGATTACAGAATAATGTAGGGGGTGACATTAGAAAGAAATTTAGGAAAACAGAGGGCATGAAAAAATATTGGCAAGTAAAATTATAAAAACATCTTTGGTTTTTTTTTTTAAAGTACCTAAAGGGCAAGAGGATATCTAAAGGAAAGTCACCAACTGGCATCTACTATTTTCAAGATTGTTCAAAATTTCCCAATGCTTGAATTGTGACAAGGTATTGCTGGGCCATGTTCTCTGCTGATCTAAATATAAATATTGAATTGTTAAGCAGCTTAATCTTTGGCTCTCTTATTGCAGATGATGCTTACCTCAAACAAACTCTAAAAAGTAGGACATACTAAAAAGGTAAATCAGAAAAAGTTAGAGGAATTTTCGTATGAGCCAGCTTCCAGAGTCTTAACACAGAAGGCAAAAGCACCACAGGTTTAATCACAAGGCCCTATACAGGAAGATATCCACTCAAACTCCATTGCTGATTACAGACAATGGGGATGGCACCTGGATTTTAGGAACAGAAACAAAATGTAATTAAACCAAAACCCATTACTGTACATATCCGAATAAGAGTTTATGCAAGTCAATCTCCAGTGACTCAAGTACAATAGAGCTTGAGGGAAAGGGCCAAATTTCTCCAAGATTAAATTTGTTACGTAACAGCTTTGGATTAGGATGGTGAACCTAAAATTATTAAATGCCAATTCTTGACTTTAGTTTTATAAGTGTAACAATAATGCAAAGTTGCAATAGTTATCAGAAGACTCCAGCAGAAACAATAGAATTTCACCTGGATACAATTCTTTCCCTACTATTGTGATTACACTCCCTATTTGTGGATCAAGAAATTATTGTTCAGTTATCAAAAAATACTGAAGGAAACTGCCAATGCTGCAAGTTTCCCAATCTCATCTCACCATTCCAAATTAAAGTTTACACCCTTCTACATTCTAAGTCCATTAAATTTATTTTCACTTAAATTTCAAGTAGCAGTTTCTTCCACAAGTCAGTAATCCCTAAGCATGTTGTGTTTGATATGAAATGCAGTTTTATAATGCCATAGATGACAGTTCTATATTCAAGCAATCTACTTTTAATATAATGCAGCTGCAGTGCATCTTGTAAATGGTATACACTGCTGCCACTGTGCACCGGTGGAGGAAGCGAATGTTGAGGGTGGTGGATGTGGTGATCAAGCAGGCTGTTCTGCCCTGGATGGTGTCAAGCTTCTGGAGTGTTGTTGGAGCTACATGCATCCAGGTAAGTGGGGATTATTCCATCACCCTCCTGACTTGTTAGTTGTCGATGGTGGATAAGAGTCAGGAAGGGAGTTACTTGCTGCAGAATTTCCAGCCTTTGGTTACAGGAGGTGGTCACAAAATATATATGGCTAGGCCAGTTAAGTTTCTGGTCAATGGTAACTCTCAGGATGTTGATGGTAGAAGTCAGCAATGGTAATGCCATTGATCAAAGGAGATGGTTAGATTCTCTCTTGAAGATGGTCATTGCTTAGCACTTGTGGGGTGTGATTATTACTTGCCACTCATCAAGCCAAGCCTGAATGTTGTCCAGATCTTGCTGCAGAGGCATGGACTGCTTCAGTATGAGAAGTTGCAAATGTAGCATTCAGTATCAATCAGCAAACATCCCCACTTGTGACCTCATGATGGAGGGAAGGTCATTAATGAAGCAGAAGATGGGCACTGATGACCTAGGACTGAAACAATTGGCCTCCAACAATCATAACCATCTTCCTTTGTGTTAAGCATGACTCCAACCAGTGGCAATCTTTCCCCCAATTCCCATTTGTTACAAGCGAGGCAGGAGGAGTGCACTGTTAATTCAGTCCCACTTCTCCACAGGTCACAACATAATAAATTTTCACTTACCAAAACATTAGATACTTTGTCCCCAGAATAAAGCACACCAACCAGTTCCTTTTAATAAAGGAAATTATCTGATTATAAACCAGTGCGTAATCAAATGAAGTAAATATTGAGAAACTAAAGGCCCATATCATGTAGCCCAAACGCATATACATCGAAAAACCAGTTAACTAGGAAAAAAGGGATTTTTGTTTATTCTTTCTATTCCTTTGTAACAGCTGTAAAAAAAAAAAAAATCCTGAAGAGAAACAGAAGTCCTTTGTTCAGGCAAGGTGTTCCAAAGTAAAATAGTCAGCTGCTGCCAGGAATTTATCCGGGTGAGGTTGGTGTGGCCTGTTTGGGTAGGCAGAGAAATTCAACTGCAGAAGGCCTCACATAGTTCTTACAGCAGGTGTGCAGCAGCAGAGGTTTGAGTACTCATATTCAATGCAAAGTTAATTTGAAGATGTAAGGTTTCTTCAAATATTCAGTTCTTCAAATATACAGGAGGTAAGAGTACCATTTCATACAGGCTTTTGCTTTTCAATAGCAGGGATTCTTCAAAGAGGTAAGAGTTATCTGTTTTCTTCTGATCTCCTGGCGGGTCCATATGCAGATTCCAACTGGCTGCTTTTAGTCTAAAAACCAGCAACTTTTGACAATTCAAAGTGAAACCAAAACAGTTTTCCAGGCAAGTCTCATGCTAATCATAAATTCTCATCACAACACAAAATAGCTCTTTAAGTCAAACCCCCTGTGGTGTTTTCTTGAAATCACCTGCTTTCCAGTAAAACAAACTGGTTTACTGGTTAAACTTTTGGTGAACTTCCTTTCAAAAAAGACAGACGTCAGCCTCTTCGCTTAAAAAGATAGATTCCAAGTTTTAACAAAAACCTATGGAAATTCCGTAACACTAACAATTTTGCTAGCACTTGATGCTATACTCAGTCAAATGCTGGTAAAAGGCAGTCACACACCTCAACTCTTGTCCATATTTGGGCCAAGGATGTTATGAGGACTGGAGCAGAGTGCCCCTGGCAGAACCTAGACTGAGCATTGGCAAGCAGGTTGTTGCTGAGTAAGTGCTGTTGACTGTACTGTTAGACACTTTTCATTGCTTTGACAATTGGACGTATTAAGTGGGCAATAATTAGCCAGATTGGATTTTGCTTGCTTTTCCTGGATAGGACATGCCTGGGCAACTTTTCAATGTTACAGCTGTGCTGGAAGAGCTTGGCTTGGGGCATGGCTAGTTCTGGAACAAGTCTTCAGTACTACAGCTGAGACGTTGTCAGGGCCCATAACCTTTGCTGCGTCCAGTGTGCTCAGCTGATTCTTGATATCAGGTGGAGTGAATAGAATTGGCGGAGAACTGGTATGAAAGATGCTGGGGACCTCTCAGCACTACTGATTGAACAGGGTTTCAAATGCTTCAGCCTCATCTTTTCCACTGACATGCTGTGCTTCCCCCCCCCCCCCCCCCCCCCCACACAATCATAGAGGATGGGGATGTTTGTGGAACCACTTCCTCCAGTTAGTTAATTGCCCACCACCACTATTCACAATTGGATGTGGTAGGATTGCAGAGCTTTGATCTAAGCCGTTGGTTGAGAGCATGCTTTGCTCTATCACACACTATTTCTACGGTTTAGCATCTATGTTTTGCAACTGCACTGGGTTGGCCTGGAACTACTCCTGGCATGCTCTCATTGTTGAGAAATGCACTAGTGGGAGTCAGGTCAAGACAGAACTAGGGAGATTGGTTTTAAAAGCCTGAAGTGTAATTCCGTTGTCACAGTGCACAGGTGCAGATCCAGAAACAGACATTATTCAAAACCAAATCCTTTTGTTTTTCCACTGTATTTGCAGTTAATATCTGCAACTATAATCTTGGCAGAACACAGAGAAAGTTTAACTTCCCATCTTTTATCAAATTAGTGTTTAGTTCCTACATATTAGTTTGCATTTATTCACAATATTTTAAATTGAGTTATTCCAAATACCTCAATTTAGATTGTTTGAGCTCACTTCATGTGGATAATCTGTAAAAAAAAAATGTAAGAGGGCCTTGTGTAATTCTATTCATCCTGTCACCAAAGCACTATCAACTGTATACCACAGTACTTTTATTTGCAACTTGCCCACAATATATGAATCACATTACAAAACATGGTACATTTTCTTTCTGCCTTTGCAAAAAAAAAAAAAACACAAGCTGACATTAGTGGGATTAACCTCAAACCTGGGCTGAATCTCATGCAGTGGTTAGCTCCCAAAGGCTGCTTCACTTATTAAATGCATATCTACATTCCCAATTTCAATATTATCACTCATTTTGCTCAATTTATCCACAAAATTTCCATGTACCAAATTAACAACCTCAATAATCTAGCTGAAAACATTACACTTCCCTCCATGGAAGTAACTATTGGGAAATGACACCGCTTCACACCAACACTTCACCTCTTCTCCCACCCCTGCCACCACCCCCCCACCCCGCCCCCAAAAAGAAAAACAAATTTAGGTTTTGCACATTTTGCATTACTCTTGCATAGATCATTCCTACCCATTCCACCTCTGCCTACATCGTAATAAATGTTCATCTTTATCACATACATAGACTTCCATGATCAATATCTGTTCAAATAGCCAATGAAAACTCCTTGATATTTCTCAGAATACAAATATTTTCATTATTGCAACAGTTGAGCATTTAATTCTTCCAGTGGCTAAACAGCAAGAAAGCATTGTTACATTTTCAAATCATTTTCAATCTATTGGAAGCATACAAATTCCAACCACTTGAAAATTTAGGCTAAAGGTAAACCTCATTTGCAGGCCCCATTAAGTCTGCTACTGAATTCCCTTGGACTTGATTAGCAATCTTTTAGCTGGTTACAGGAGAGATTTGCTTCCACTCATACTTCTTGTCCAAGACCCCGTAAACCAGGATTAATTGAAAAGGAATTTATCAATAAATTTCCCACTGGCATAGAAAAGGTAATGGGGGATTAAAAAGAGGTTTATCAAGGTTATGAAAGAGTTTAGATTAAATTGATACTTCCAATTGTTTGCAAACTGGTAACAGTCATAGACTGAACAAAAAGGTTGTACATTTTTGATACAGTTACATACTTTAGCAAGTGGTTAAAGAGGCGTAGCACAATTTAAAAGGGAATTGAATTATTTAAATGGACTGAAATATAGGGAAAGGGTAGGAAAACAGAATTAGACCACAACTTCCACTGAAAATCTAGCACTAGTACAAGCCCAACTGGTCACCTTCAATACAATTTCCAGATTCTATCCCATTATGCTTAAAAGAAAATTGGTTCTCAATTGCAAGAGGTTTACTTGGTTAACATATCTAGTGAGCTTCCTTCCAGTTGGCTGTTATGGACATCCACAATCAGTATTCTTTCTGCTCCTGGTACTTGCATCCAAATATCAATCATGAGTTATCCAAAAATAAAAAGAACCTACTGAACACTTCATTTAGTTGAGACAATGATTTAAACTCCAAGCATTGGGTAACTGCTGTGCAAGCAATGCAGATCTAAGGGAAGCCATATAGGATTTTCTTTAAAACTTTGGGGTAGAGATACTAAGCAATGGAAAAAGGGAGGTGGGCAAATTATGCCAGTACCACAAAGTTAACGCCTATGTTTCTAATAATTTGACTCCCTTCTTTTGGGTTAAGTTTTCTAAGCCAGTTCCTTATTGAGATCAACATTCACTACTTAAATACAATTAAGGCTTGCAATCCTGAATGTCGATTCTAGTCTGAAGAGTTACCTCTATAGAGTGAGAACTAGGCCCACCAAAACTTTGGCATTGGGGTGGGGAAGAGAAATGTCTTTAAAAAAATGTAAGCATATATACTTTTCATACTCAATGTATGATTAGGTTTCTTCAAACAATTGGTAAGATACGTCTCAGGTTAGCAGAGTAGCTTGCCTAGTCTTCAGCAGACAGATTCAGTAAAATTCAAGAAATGCCTAGTTTCAATCTTTAAAAAAAGACAAAGCGACCCACAGCCAGCAGGGAAAAAAAAAGGACTGGTGCTTAACAATTTGTTTAAAATAATCCAACCATAGTCAATATCCATTAAAGATTCAAATTTAAGTATCTATAAAGGGAAAAAAACTAGGAAACAAAAAAAACTCATGCTCATTTAGGAACAATGCTGAAGTTGTTCAAAACAGTATCAAAATGAAAAGGTTTGTAGAAATTATTCCAGTCCCATAAACTGAAGTATTGGGCAATTTGGAAACAATGGGCAACAGGGCTCTCGTCAGTAGGTAGAGTACTGAAGTTAATAGGGATTGTTATTTAGAAGTCTCCCACATATACTGCAGCCAGTGGTTATGCACATATTATTTCAGAGACAATATGATTTGAGCTTTACTTTGACTTGATATTTTTAAGCTAGCATAGAACTTGTAACAATCCAAGGTTCCAAAAGTTTGCACTCATGCCATGGGTATGTGCGTTCACCCAATTCCTGTTCACATCCATTCATCTAAAGGCAGCTGGCTGAACTTAATTTTTCCAAGGCCAGCCTATTAGCTACAAAAGATATTAAGGGCAGCACAATCTATTCCTGCCTCCTAGATGAAGATGAAAGCACCCCAAATGGCAAACCATGACTATTTCAAAGGATCTGCCTGTTACCAGAACCACAATGAAGCAGCATGGAACAAAAAGATTTATAACTTTGGAAATAGCCTTCAAACAATGCTTACATATTTCTTGAGAATACAAAGCAGAAGTAATGCTAGCATTTTAAGAAGCCAAGCTGCTCACTGTACTCAAAATATTGCCATACCCCTTGACTTGTACTCAATTACTTAAATAATTGCGTACTTTTGCTACTCTACCACTTCCAATTTTGCACCTGTAGCAGTTTTTGCTGATCTGGTCAATGACTATACAATCTGCATTTTCCTCAATTTTGTTCAACTTTCTATATGGAATCTGCAATTCTACCAGTTAAAATTAAAACAGAAATTATACACAATGTGGACAATCAAAAGCAGCTTTTCCAATCAGTTTGGAGAACTCTGTTGAATCAGTATTACAGGTTTGAGGCCTCCAAGCTGAATCCAGATCATGAAGCTACTGGCTTGTTTCTTTGCATGCAAAGCAGATTTTGATTTCATCTTAAAATTTACCTTTCTGAATTCTTCAACTTTACACTGCTGCCCAACTTTGTATCCCCTCATTTAACCAAGTTACTGAAGTCTCTACTTACTAGTGGTTATTAAACAGAAAAACTCAAGATTCGCAAAAGCGATCTCTTCAGCTTTTCCTTTGGTAATCACACTCCCCACAACCCCTTAAATGTTTCCCAATTCCTTCTTCTAAGAGCAGTAAACATCAGTACTTGCCATAAAGGAAATAATTCAATCCATTTGTAAACTCCTATGAAGCCACAAAGCAGCTAAAACTAATCTGAACCCAGTGGAACTTCTGTCAGTTACCAGTTCTCATTTCAATCAGCATTAACATATTTTTGACTTACCAGGAGTGCAGTGTACATCCGCATGCAAGTATGAAACTAATGTGGTACTTTTCTCCCCTGCTCCACCCACTCCCCCCCAAAATGAAAAGCAAATCAGCTACAGAAATTGCGAGCTGAATGTTGCCAAAAATCAAAAATCACTCAGACAAGCTTTCCCCTTCCTCCTCCAGCTTTATTGATAGTTTAAAATTACATTTCTATAGTTCTAAGACTTCAGTTGCTTTTACCTTCTGTCTTAAAAAAACTGATTTCAAGCAAATGATTCTTTACAGTAGTCTAATTGTATTATACAAAAATAACATCTTGATTTCTGTGAAAACACATTCAACTGCTGTGTAGTTCCAATTCTGTTTGTTATGTTTGTTGTGGTATTTCATAATGGGTATAATAGATGCTAAACTACATTCAAAAATTTATTCAAACCTCTGCTTGAACATCTGTATCTCCGATACTGACTCGGGTTTCAGCTACTGTAAGTTGGTTACTCCTATGATGCTTTTAAAAAAAAAAAAAACCTGTACTTTTCAGCTGTGGACAGGTTTGCTCATTTGTTTTCTGTTTACTCCCACTTGCTGTTTACTGTACGTAGGGCCCTGATACAGATGTTGGTTTACAAGATGAACTGCTCCCAAGATCAAACAATTCAAAGCCAACACTTCAAGAAATCACATGTGGAAGTTTTCAGACACTTCCAGGTTTGGTTTCCTCCCGCAGAATCACTTCCAGACCCAGAGGGTCACTGATCTGACTCATCTCTTCCCACTCATTAATCCCTATACACCAGTGGCATGGAAAGGGGGTTCTTTTACAAAGCATTATACATAACACCTCTACCAAACTAAACATAAACATTTGTAGTTAAATGCAGAAAGTCAATTTCCACCCCTTTCCTCCTTTTACATTTTGAGTAAAGCTCACTGGCCTGGGACTAGCCTCTATCTGCCAATCACTGGCCAGTGAAGAGGATTCAGAGGAAATAATACAACCATCAATCAGAAAAGGAGGGGCGACAAAGTAAGGTTTAAGCTGTAGCCTCGATCGTGCATTCCCGTGCAAGATGTCCAGCTTCACCACAGCGGTAGCAGTTCACTTCACTGGCCTTGCTGCAATTGATGGCGACATGTCCAGTTTCACCACATCTGCAATTTTAAACAAGACAATTTCACACACTAAGTTTCAATATGCACCCTGAGCTATAAACATTCAATTTTAGGTTCATTACTGCGCAAGTAAATATGCAATAAAAAAAAACCAGAGAGAAAAGGCATCAAGATTGATCCAACCACAGTCCTCATTATAGCAGGCATGTTGACGTCAATGCAATTTTACACTATATGGAATAGCTAGTGCATCGGGAAAGGCCAATTTGAGCTCCGCTTCAGAAATTAAAACACAACTCATTTAAGTGCCATCAGCTCTGGTATTTGAGTTCAGAGGTCCACCCCTCTTTTCCCCCAAGGTGATTCTCCAAAGTAGTGGTCAGGAAGCGGCTTCTTTCAGAAAGTCTCAACTTACTTCCCACTCCCAATGTGCTGCTGGTGATTTGATGATTTCTCAGCTTTCTATATTGTGGAATATATTCTTGGCTACAAATGAGCTTCAAGAGGTTGACACTTTTCACCTTATTCTGCTACGGAGAGCTGAATTGGGCTGAAGTATACAGCAGTCTGGTCAGTTTCACCACTACCAGCATATGCTGTAAACACAGCTCGAGTTTCAGCAGGCTTTGCCACTTGGTTGTCTGGAGAGACTCAACAGGTAATGGTACTGTTAAAATATGAAAAACTGCTTGAACTGACCTAAATAGTTGGCACACTTAACATGGTTTAAGTGGGACCTTTATAGCTGATGCCGATGGTAATGGCAAATGGTTAGTGCCATTTACCAAATACAGGCTGTCCAGGATAAGCAGGGATGATGCAAGCAAGGGGACTGTATTTAATCAGTGACCTTCACCTCCACCCCGACCTAGTAATCAGTATTTTACACAATCACCTGGGAAAAAAACAACCATTACTTTCTCAATGATTTTTAATCCTTCTTCTAAATAAATGGAACAGATTCATTAAGTTGGCAGTCAACTGCAAGAATTACAACTATATATTTAACATGTAAACAGCTGTTTGGATTTTAATTGATGTTATAGGTTTCATACAATTAAAGCTTCTCAAAGATTCAGTTATTAAAATGATTGATCCACATCATCTTAATTATGCTATACTCAGGATGGTGAGAGAAATGCACTTCTAATTGAATGTCAAAACAATCAAAAGTCTATTACTGGTTCGACTGAAATCTGAGGAAGTCAATACGGAGGTTTGTTAAAAAATTCTGAAATGGGCAGACACAGCAAAAGAAATTTAACAAGTACAAAGTGATTGATTTTGGTAGGAAGATAAGGATTAGCAACTAAGTAGTACAATTTTAAATAGGGTGCAGGAACAGGTGTAGCTGGGGGTGTACATACACAAGTCTCTGAAGATGCCAGGACAAGTTGAGAAGGCAGTTTAAAAAAAGGCATATAGGATTGCTGGCTTTATAAATAAATAGAGAGCACACAAATGCAAGGAAGTTGCACTGAACTTTTATAAACACTGGTTAGGCCCCAGCTGGGAGTATTGCGACCAATTCTGGGCACCACAATAGGATGGATGTCAAGGCCTCGAGGGGGTGCAAAGGAAATCTACTTGAGTGGTACCCAGGGCTTAAAGACTTGGGTTACGAGGAGACATAAGCAACTGGAGTTCACTCCTTAGAGCAGAGAAGGAAATCTGATAGGTGTTCAGATTCATGAATGGTTTACAGACAAAATAAACTGTTTACAATAGAAGGGTCAGCAAACGGAGGATACAAATTTAAGGTAATATGGCAAAAGAATCAGATGTCATGAGGGAAAAAAAATTATGTAGTGAGTTTCAATGATCTGGAACACTGCCTGAAAAGGGTGATGAAAGCAGACTCAATAACAATTTTCTAAAGGGAACTGGATAAATATTTAATGGGAAAAAATCTACAGGGCTATTATGAGCAGGGAGTGAGGCAGCTCTTTCAAAGAGCCAATACAGGCACAAGAGTTTGAATAGTATCCTTCTGTGCTGCATTATTCCAGGAATCCACTATACAATGGAATAGCTTTTAAGAAATATTGGCCATGATTCTTCTCTCGAGATGAACCTCTTGCCAGTGACAATATTCTGGTAAAGGAAACAGATGAATCTGTTGAATGGAATGGTAGAAAGTAGTTTGTTTTGTGCCAGGAAATGGTATGTCAGATGAATTGAACAGGTATTTTGTATCAGTCTCACTATATACACAAAGATGCAAGTAAAATCCCAGAAATAGCTGTAAATCAGGAAATGGAAGGGAGGGAGGAACTCAATTACAATCATCAGGGAAGTGGTAGAGCAAACTGTTGGGAGCTGTGGGCTGGCAAGTCATAGAACCATAGAACAATTACAGTGCAGGAGGCAGCAATTCAGCCCATCATGTCAGTGCCGGCTGAAAAAAACTAGCCCAATCTAATCCCACCTTCCAGCACCTGGCCCAAAACCTTGCCGGTTACAGCACTTCAGCTGCATGTCCAGGTACCTTTTAAAAGAATTGAGGATTGCTGCCTCCACCATTCCTAGCAATGAATTCCAGACTCCCACCACCCTCTGGCTGAAAAATTCTCATGTCCCCTCTAATCCTTCTATCACCTTAAATTTGTGCCCCGGTAACTGACCTCTCCGCTAGGGGAAACAGGTCCTTCCTGTTGACCCTATCTAGACCCCTCAATTTTGTACACCTCTACCTCCTCTGTTCTAAGGAAAACAATCTTAGCCCATCCAATTTTTCCTCATAGCTGCAACTTTCAAGATCTGACAACATTCTTGTAAATCTCCTCTGTACTCTCTCCAGAGCAATTATGTCCTTTGCGACTACCAGAACTGCACACAATACTCTTAACTGTGGCCTAACCAGCGTTTTATATAGTTCCAGCATTACATCCCGGCTTTTGAATTCCATACCTCGACCAATAAAGAAAATCATTCCATGTCTTCACTCTGTCTACTTGTCCTGCCATCTTCAGGGACCTGTGGACGTGCACTCCAAGGTGTCTCACTTCTACTCCTCAATATCCTCCTATTTATTGTGTATTCCGTCATTTTAGTTGACCTCCCCAAATGCATTACCCCACACTTTTCTGGTCCCCGAGCCCTGATGGACTTCATCCTAGTGTCCTAAAAGTGGCTAGAGAGATAGTTGCTGCGTTTGTTTTAATTTTCTAAAATTCTTTAGATTTGGGGAAGGTTCCATTAGATCGGAAAATAGCAAATGTAACTCCTTTATTCAAAAAGGGAGTGACAGAAAGCAGAAAACTACAGGCTAGTTAGCTTAACATCTGACTTAGGGAAAATGTTAGAAGCCATTAAAAATGTTATAGCAAGGTATTTAGAAAAATTCAAAGTAATCAGGCAGCGTCAACATGGTTTAGTGAAAGGGAAATCATGTTTAACCAATTTATTGGAGTTCTTTGAACCAGTAACATGTACTGTTAATAAAGGGGAACTACCGGATGTACTGTACTTAGATTTCCAGCAGGCATTTGATAAGGAACCTCAAAAGGTTACTGCAGAAAATAGAAGCTCAGTGTAAAAGGCAACATATTGGCATGGATAGAAGATTGGTTGGCTAACAGGAAACAATAGGCATAAATGGGTCATTTTCTGGTTGGCAACTAACAAGTGGTGTGCCACAGGGATCAGTGCTGGGACCTCAACTTTTTAACAAATTATATAAATGACTTAGATGAAGGGACCGAAGGTATCGTTGCTAAATTTGCTGATGACACAAAGATAGGTAGGAAAGAAAGTTGTGAAGAGGACCTAAGGAGGCTACAAAGGGATATAGATAGGTTGAGTGGGCAAAGATCTAGCAAATGGAGTATAATGCAGGAAAATGTGAAATTGCCCACCTTGGCAGGAAGATTAAAAGAGCAGATTATCTAAAATGGCGAGAGATTGCAGACCTCAGATGCAGAGGGATCTGAGTGTCCTAGAGCATGAATTGCAAAAGGTTAGGATGCAGATCCAGCAAGTAATTAGGAAAGCTAATAGAATGTTTACTGTGAGGGGAATTGAATACAAAAGTAGGTTATGCTTCAGTTATACAGGGAATTGGAGAGAGCACATCTGGAGTACGGTGTACAGTACTGGTCTTAAGGAAGGAGACAGCAATTCAGAGAAGGTTTACTAGACTAATACCTGGAATGGGCAGGTTATGAGGAAAGATTGGACAGGCTAGGCTTGCATCTACTGCAGTTTAGCGTAAGAGGCGACTTGATTGAAACAAGATCCTGGAGGGTCTTGACAGGGTGGATGTGGAAAGGATGTTTCCCCTCGTGGGAGAACCTGGAACTCAGTCATTCTTTAAAAATAAAGGGATTTCCCATTTAAGATAGAAATGGAGAAGAATTTATTTTTCTGAGGGTCATGAGTCTTTGGAACTCTTCAGCAAAAGGCAGTGGAAACAGAGTCTTTGAACATTTAAGGCAGAGGTAGACAGATTCTTTATAAGCAAGGAGGGTGTAAGGTTATCAGCGATAGGCAGAAATGTGGACTTGAGGTGACAATCAGATCAGCCATGATCTTGTTGAATTGCAGAGTAGGCTCAAGGGGCCGAGTGGCCAACTCCTGCTCCCAATTCGTATGTTCGCATGTATTGATGGTTTGATAGATGTGGGAGAAGAGAAGTCAATTCTTAGGTTGCGTGTAATTCTTCGTGACCTAACCAACAGCAAAAAAACTCAACTGATCTTCAATGTTTGTGTTCCATACAAGCCTCCTCTCACCCTGCCTCCCTATATTCCCTTCTCCCTGATGCACCAAGCCTCCCCTTAAATATCAAATGTGGCAGTGAGTTCTACATTTTTCACAAAAAATCTCTCAATTTCTGATCTGTTAATGACTAGTTCCATTTATGACCGAGGTTACATTTGATGCCAGGATCCCTGAACATATTTCTAAGCAATGTACATTGTGGTTTAGTGACATACTAACTGTAAACAAATTTAATTTCAGATTACATTTCTCTAAGTATTTTGATGTACATAACCTAACTAGATTGACCAGTGTTAAATATTTCAAATCTTACAAATTAATGCAATTCAGTCCACATCAAGAACTGAATGCAATACATTTATAGTTAAACAGCAAAATATAGCAATTTGTGAAGCAGAAACGTAGGGGCGTACAAGAGTTTGTCCAGTATAAGCCAAGCAGCTGGGAGTCAAAACTATTAACCAAGGTATTAACACTACTGGCATGAAAGTGTAATTACAGTTTGATAATTTTATTTAAGTAGTTTCCATTCTAAATGTTAACAGAAATTTCTAATGAGAAAAGTTAAGTTATGTTTTGCAGTGTGAACAGACAAGTTTTATTTTTAAAAATAGACACATTGAACACCTAAAAAAATTTAGCTGAGGTAAACTCATGACAAGCACTGAGCCAAAGCAGATTACCTCAGTGTTATTATTCAAAACTCATACTTTACCATGCATGATCAAGTTTGAAGTTCATCTCATTTCAGTTATTTGTCAATTTAATACTTTTATTAACACATTACAAGTGGCCCTGCAGTGTTCTGGTGCAGCAAATTAGTACCCATTATTCTTTCAGAAAAGGAGATATATACACACGTGTACTGGACTTTTAGTCTTCAATCTAATTTCCTTTGGCTTGTCCGATGCACCCAAGTCCCCACTTCAATTTAGTGCTGCCCCCATTCCAATTGAAAATTTGAAATGAACGGTGACCAGCTACTCTGTCCTATACATTAACTTGATGCTAGAGCCACAAGTTCTGGCTGATAAGTGATATTGCTGGCTCAGAACTTCCCTTAATGTTGGAATGTCAAGTGTACATATGATCACGACTGCTTGAGGACACGTCAGGCTTTGTTGCCTTGGCTGAGCCATATAGACTGGAAGATTCAAGACCTGGCTCACTCCACCAGAGAAACACGAACAATGGCATTAAGAACATATAGGAGTAGGTCATGCAGCCCCTCAAGTCTGCTCCACCATTCAAGAAAATAATGGTGGATCTACCTCAACTTCACTTCCTGCCCTTTTCCCATATTTCTTAACAGCCAAAAATCTAATGATTTCAGCCTTCAATATACTCAACAACTGAGAATCCATAGCCCTCTGGTGTAGAGAATTCCCAAGTTTCACAACTGAGAAGAAACTTCTCATCATCAGTTCAAAATGGTGAACAGTAGCCTCAACAATCCAAGGCCAAGGAATTGGAGTGGGAGGGGACACTGGCCAGTACTCATGCTCCCAATTACTACCCAGCAACAGCCCCTTAAGTGCACTCATGTAGATAGTGGGCTCAGCTACAATGCCTTTTTTTTTTTTGGAATAGCCACACTGTTGAGGGGCTCACATAATGGAATGGTCATATAGGCAAAACTCAGGAAGGCACTTGTAGAACCTTAGCCTTGTAGAGTCAATATTGACATTAGACGAGGGGAAAGAACTGGCAAGAAAAAAAAAAATCCCTGTATTGCCCATGTTACAAAAATACAGCTGCCCAACTTAACTGAACTGCTGAAATGTCCAAATGTTTTCCTAAAATTTTCATACAGGAAAAGACAATACCATTGGTAACATGAGGTTTTATACTCTTAATTCTGCAGAATACATCACTACTCTTACTTACACAGCAGTGATGTTTATATAGTCTGCCATGAAGGCAGCAAACAGACAGTTGCAGTGATTTTGTCAACTAAAAAAGGAACATAAATGAAGTAGTCAAACAATGGATTAAATGCTGCTCCACGAATGTCCAGTGCATGCTTGGCCTGTTATTTTCCAGCAGAAAAGTTAGACTAATAGATCAGTCCAAGTGAAATATTGCTCATGAACAACCAATAGACATTTGTAACTAGATAGAAATTGTAACTAACAGAATTTACAACACCAGGAATAAAGTTCACAAAAAAAAATGCTGGTCATTTGCTCCATACCTATAGCACTTGACTTTAGTGCAATCCTTCTGAATGTGCCCAAATTCTCCACAAGAATAACATTTCTGCTCATCAGCATGATCACAGTCACGGGCCAGATGCCCAGGTCTGCCACAGTTGTAGCAGCACTGCTCCCTCTCCTTCTTTGGCTCCTTACAGTCTTTGGCAATGTGGCCACCCTTACCACAGTTGTAGCAGGCTGCAATGCAACAGTATAAAAATTATTTTTGTTTACAAGTAGCAACTTTGTCCCATTTCCAACAAAAATGTTTACATATTTACCATCTTCCTGGAGCTCACAATCCTTTGCGAGGTGGCCTGATTCACCGCAGCGATAGCAGATATCTGTAAATCGAGTGTATAGATTTAAAACAGTTCATTAGCCAGTAATAAAAAAACTGCATGATATCACAATGTGTGCTATTTATTTTTCACTTGAATGACTAATTCTAATGACAGATTAAATATTGAAAATATTGGAAGAAAAATGCAGGTTATTCAAAAATACTGAAAAGAATTTGAAATAGCCAGTAATTTGTGTACGTGTAATTCTAATCACGTCAACATTTAAGTTTCTCCCCCCCCCCCCCCCCCACACAATCCCCATGTTAATTTCCAGCACCAGGTCACTATTTTCCTGAATCACAGATCCTTAATGTCAGTGTGATATACCTCAATACTTACAATTTCTATTACGTGGAGACCCTGATCACTGAAGTGGCACGACCCATTTACCTTGGATTTTGGAGAGGGGGTAGAGCATGTGTAAGTTTGCCAGTTGTAAGCTTCCTATATAAAATTTTGGGTAGTCTCAATCCAGTTCTGCTGGGCATGGCCTTCAAAATTACCACAAATTAGTGTCAAAGACAGTTACTATGCAAATAGTGAAGACCCATCTGAAGCTGCAGCATAATGAAGGAACATTCCTTGCCACCTGCAAGTCTACCCAACTTGGGTATGCTTGACTTTGATAGCCAAGGTGAAAAAGCTTTCCATTTGCAACCTTAACATCTTGAATTCCACCACCCCGCCCAAGTATTTAAATCCAGAATAATTAAACACCACTTTGATTACTGTTGACTTCATAAAACACAACTAGAATATCATTTCAGTATTTGATGGCTTCTTCAAAGAGTAATGCCAAGTTACAAAAGAATTTGACAGAATCTGTCCATGTTATGACGCCACGGAGCTAGGAAACCATATTTATAAAGGATCGTCCAACATGTCCTCACGATAAGCAGCTCTTTGCACTCTTGACCAGGAGCTTATTTCTAACAGTTTAGTTACAGCAGAAACTTGAGAAAAAATACTGGCCCGATTTCACAGCCAATGGTGAAGTGATGGCACTTGCTGCTAACCTTGAAGAAAGCTGCCTGGTGTCCAGTGATGTCATCAAGCAATCACACTGGTGTTTGTCTGAGAACAAGTAAAATACACTGATCTTTTCACTTTAAAATTTTACAGACAGCAACATAAATGATTGGGATATACATAGGATTAAAGGTAAAAGCTTAAAGTTTTTTTTAAACCCTCAAATAGCTACTTTATAAGCGGTAAGGTTAATATTGCTAGGGTTTAAATTAGCATGAAGCTGTGAATTTGGTGAGTGAGGGAGTTCAGTGACATGGGGAAGGAAGTGCTCCTTTGACTCTTTTTGCCTTTTCAGCTTCCAGTATTCAGTTCTTTCTGCATTACAGTGGAGGCAGACAGTGGAATAAGTAGAATAACTTACCAGTTACTTATTAGTGAGCCATATGGGTTTTCACAACAAACAATGGTTTCAAGGTCACCATTAGAATAGCTTTTAATTGCATATTAAACTGAATTCAAATTTCACCATCTACCATGGTGGGATTCAAACCCAAGTCCCCCAGAGCATTAGCCTGGGCTCTGGATTACTAGTCTAGTGACATTACCACTACACCATCTCCCTGAGGCAGTGATTTCAATTTACATATAGACTGGGTAAGATCAGAAAAAAAGTGGTAAGCCCAACGCTTGGAGCAATTTAGAATCCAACAAAGGAGTACCAAGAAACTGAAAGAAAGGGAAAAAAACAAGCTAGCTAGTAACAAAGGCAGAATGTAAAAGCTTCTTTAGGTATGTGAAAAGGAAAAGATAAGTGAAGGCAAATATGGGACCATTACAGGCAGAAACAGGAGAATTTGTGGTGGAGAATGGGGAAATGACAGACTAAACAATTGAGACTGTCTTCATGGAGGAAGACAATCTCCTAGAAATACAAGGGAACCAAGGGACTTGTAAAAAAAAAAGGAACTGAAAAAAATTTGTATCCATTGAAAAAAAGAGGTCGCACTCAAAAAATGAACTGGATTTAAAGTTGATAAATCCCCTGGACCAGATGAGCTATATCCCAAAGTACTGAAGGAGGTGGCTACAGAGATGTAGATGCATTGGTGATTATCTTTCAAAATTCTATAGATTCTGGAAGGGTTCCTACAGATTGGAAAGTAGCAAACGCTCCCTTCTTAAACAGTGGGGTTACAAGAGAAAACTGAACTATAGGACCTGTTTGTTTGACATTAGTAGGGAAAATGTTAGATTATACAGGACGAGATAACTGGACACTTAGAAAATGATACAACTGAGCAGAGTCAACATGGATTTATGAAATGGAAATCATGTTTGACAAACCTGTGAGTTCTTAAGAGGGTGCTACTTGTAGCACAGATAAAGGAGAACCAGTGGATGTGGTGTATTTGGATTTTCAGAAAGCTTTTGACAAGGTCCCACACAGGTGGTTAGTAAACAAAATTGGAACATGGGTTTGAGGGTAATATACTGCTATGGATTAAGAATTGGTTAACAGACATAAAGCAGAGAATAGGAATAAACAGGTCATTTTCAGGATGGCAGGCTGTTACTAGTGGGGTACCACAAGTGATTGGGCTACAGCTATTCACAATCTACATAAATGATTTGGATATGGGGACCAATTGTAATATTTCCAAATTTGCAGATGACACAAAACTAGGTGGGAATGCAAGTTGAGGAGGAGGATGCAAGGAGACTTCAAGGGGATTTGAACAGGCTAAGTGAATGGGCAAGAACATAGCAGATGGAATATAATGTGATCCACTTTGGTAGAAAAACAGAAAGGCAGAGTATTTCTTAAATGGAGAGGGGTTGGGAAGTGTTGATGTCCAAAGGGATTTGGGTATCCTTGTTCATGAGTCACTAAAAGCTAGTATGCAGGTGCAGCAAGCAATTAGCAAGACAAATGGTAAGTTGGCCTGCACTGCAAGGGGATTTGAGTACAGAAATAAAGATACCTTGCTGTAATTGTATACAGCCTTGGTGACACCACACACGGAGTATTGTGTGCAGTCTTGGTCCTCTTACCAAGGAAGGAGTGAGTACAACAGAGATTCACCAGACTAATTCCTGGAATGGCAGAATGGTCATGAGCTATTACATAAACTGGGCCTGTATTCTCCATTTCAAAGAATGAGAGGTGATCTCATTTAAACTTACAAAACTTTTACAGGGCGTGACAGGGTAGATGTAGATAGGATATTTCCTCTGGCTGGAGTTGAGAACCAGGGGACCACAGTCTCAGAATAAGGGGCCGACCATTTAAGACAGATGGAGGAATCTCTTTACTCAAAGGGCAGTGCATCTGTGGAATTCTCTACCCCCAGAGGGCTGTGGAAGCTCACTGAGCACATTTAAGTAAGAAAAAAAAAAGATTTCTGGATACTAATGACATCAAGGGATATTGGGGATAAATGGCATAGAGGTAGATGATCAGCTATGATCGTTTGAATGGCAGAGCAGGCTCTACAAGCCAAATGACCTACTTCTACATTCCCATCACAAAACCTTAATGTAATAATGTGAATATCAATGCAGAAATTTGACATTCCATAAGTTTTTTTTCCAGAGCCAGTGAGGCTGTTCAGCAGTATTTGTGATCATCTTCTTTTTCTTTCTTTTGGGCCTCCTTATCTCGAGAGACAATGGATACGCGCCTGGAGGTGGTCAGTGGTTTGTGAAGCAGCGCCTGGAGTGGCTATAAAGGCCAATTCTGGAGTGACAGGCTCTTCCACAGGTGCTGCAGAGAAATTTGTTTGTTGGGGCTGTTGCACAGTTGGCTCTCCCCTTGCGCCTGTCTTTTTTCCTGCCAACTACTAAGTCTCTTCGACTCGCCACAATTTAGCCCTGTCTTTATGGCTGCCCGCCAGCTCTGGCGAATGCTGGCAACTGACTCCCACGACTTGTGATCTTAATATAGCATTAAAAACCCAGTTACACCTTATTTTAACAAGATGTAACTTTTTCAAGTGTTTGTACAGCAAGACAAATAGCATAAAAAAAGCAAGTTTGTCAGTTGAGTGATTTCTACTTGACTACACTCTTGGTTGGGAGTCAGGGGGGCAGAGGACTTCAACAAGCATTGAAGCACTGACAGCAACTTCTGGTTTTCTACATTTAACTGCATACATGTGGACTCCAGAAGTTGTCATCTTTCGGAGTAATCAAGGCAAACACCGACAGTTTTGCTGTCACTACCATCACAAAATCCAGAACATTATGCCCAAATGATGGGAAGCCAATTACAAGTCAGTATTTAAGACTGGATGACCTGTCAGATTTTAAAAAATCCTATGTACAAGGAATTATTCCCAAGAGAAGTCTAGGCAACCAACCAGGGGGACGGGTTGCTTCCTTATTTCCACAATCAAGCAAACGAACAATCATGTTCCACTAGTTCTATTCACCACCTTTTGACTACTTGCAGGTATAAATTATCAGATGACAGACAATTACAGACTAATTACAGTTCCATAATCTTGGGTTTGTAATACTTACAGTTCCAACAATCTGATTTTATATAGCACATTTTCACAAAATGTTGAGGCTCTTCACAATGGCAAAACAAAAAATGACACCAAGTCACATAAAAAGATTATATGACCTAAAGCTTGATAAGGTTATAAGGAGCATGTTAAAAGGGGGAAAAGGGGAAGACATAAGGGTTTAGGGAGGGAATTCCAGAGCTTACAGCCTTGGCTGCACAGCCAGATATCACAGGACTGTGGGACTGGGAGGGAGAGAGTGGAATGAGGCAGTGGAAGGATTGGAAAACAAGGATGAGAATGTCAGATATCAAGGCGTTGCTTATGTGGCAGCCAATATAGATTAGTGAGCACAGGGGTGATGGGCGAATGAGACTTGGTGCAATTTAGGACAGGGGCAGCAGAGTTCTGGATGACCTCAAGTTTATGGAGGTAGAATGTGGGAGGCTGGCCAGGAGTATATTAGAATAGTCAACTTTAGAGGTAACAAAAGCATGGATGAGTGTTTCAGCAGATAGGTGGAGACAGGGTGGAGTCAGGCAATGTTAGAGGTGGAAATAGGCAGTATTAGTGATGGGGTGGGTATATGGTTGAAAGCTCAACTCGGTGAAATAACACACCAAGACTGAACAGTCTGGATCAGCCTCAAGCAGCTGCCAGGCAGGGGATGCAGTCAGTGACGAGGGAGCAGCATTTGCACAGGAACCGGGATTTTCAATATTTCAGCTCATCCAGTGCTGGATGTTAAATAAGCAGAATGACACTTAACAGTGGAAGGATCATGAGGGGTACAGGTGAAGTAGAGCTGGGTGTTCTCAGCAGGTGTGGAAGCACAGTCATGTTTCTGGATGTCACCAAGGAGCAACATCTAGATGAGAAGTAGGAGGGGGCCAAGGATAGATCCTTGGGAGACACCAGAGGATGCGGGCGTCACAGGTTAGGCCAGCATTTATTGCCCATCCCTAATTGCTTGAGAAAGTGCAGTGAGCTGCTTTCTTGAACCGCTGCAGCCCTTGGGGTGTAGGCGCATCCAGTGCTGCTAGTGAGTTCCAGGATTTTGACCTAGCAACAGCGAAGTAACGACGATATAGTTCCAAGTCAGGAAGGTGTGCGCTTGGAAGAGAACGCAGGTGGTTTAGTTTAGTGATACAGCACTGAAACAGGCCCTTCGGCCCACTGAATCTGTGCCGACCATCAACCACCCATATATACCAATCCTACACTAATCCCATATTCCTACCACATCCCTACCTGTCCCTATATTTCCCTACCACCCACCTATACTAGGGGCAATTTACCTACCAACCTGCAAGTCTTTTGGCTTGGGGAGGAAACTGGAGCACCCGGAGAAAACCCACGCAGACACAGGGAGAACTTGCAAACTCCACACAGGCAGTACCCAGAATTGAACCCGGGTCGCTGGAGCTGTGAGGCTGTGGTGCTAACTACTGCGCTGCCCATGTTTCCATGCACCTGCTGCCCTCGTCCTTCAAGGCAGTAGAGGTCGCGGGTTTAGAAGGTGTTTTCCAAGGAGCCTTGGTGAGTTGCTGGAGTGCATCTTGTAGATGGTACACACTGCTACTAGTGTGGGTCAGTGGTGGAGGAGTGAATGTTGAGGGTGCTGGATGGGGTGCCAATCAAGCGGGCTGCTTTGCCCTGGATGATGTCGAGCTTCTGGAGTGTTGTTGGAGCTGCACCCATCCAGGAAAGTGGAGAGTATTCCATCATACTCCAGGCTTGTGCCTTGTAGATGGTGGACAGGCATTGGGGAGACAGGAAACAAGTTACTCACCACAGAATTCTCAGCCTTCTGACCTGCTCTTTAGCCACAGCACTTAGCACAGCACTCCAGTTTCTGGTCAATGGTAACCCCCAGGATATTGACAGGTAACTTTACAAAGCAGGGAGAGAGGCTACTGCAGTGATACCCTGCCTACAATTAGATAGTTAATTGCAAAATCAGGTGAGTAGTCCCATTCAGTTAGATGCTGGTGGAGAGGCGTCAGAGGAAGATGGTGTGATAACAGTCAAAGGCTGCAGACAGATAGGAGGAGGACAAGGATAGTTTCTCTTAGTCAGAGTCACAAATGTCATCCTTTAGGAGCTGTGTTGGTACTGCGACAGGGCCAGAAACCTGAGTCCAAATAAAGATGTGCATGGATTTGGGAGGCAAGAACATGCTTGAGGACTTTCCAGCTCAACTTTCCACTCACTGCTTATAAACTCATCAGAATCCTCAATTATGCCCTCAATTATTCTGAAAAAGCAAAATTTAGATTTACTTTCCAAATTTATAATTATGAAGTTGCTATAGAAAAGGTCAAAGTGTTTGAGGGCTGAGACGTGTTTAAGTGAAATAAAAATATTCCACACATCTCAAAGTATTGTGAAATTCTGTCAGCCATCAGATCAAATGTCAAATCATTTGTCTAAGATAAGCAGGCTAATACTATTTCAGACTCAAGTTTTTTTTTTTAACCCCAATTACAGTAGCAGTACCAGAGCTAAATTTAAGTTGAGTGCTTATGGACTAGTCAATTTGGAATTTAAATCTAAACTTCTCAAACTCCTGTATGTAATATGAGTATCTATTATTTTGATCATCTAGTACAGTAGGCACATTTTTGGCCCAAGTTCTCATGCTAAGATTAAAAAGCAAATTCTTAGGTTACCTCTTGCAGCAGTGAAACTTCCTCTGCCACGACCTCGAATCCGACTGCGCCCACCTGCACTTGGACATTCACGCGCCCAGTGGCCGGAATGCCCACATGTATAGCACAGCTGGCTACTCATGGTGAACTATATTCAGCCTAAAGGAGAAAAATGTTGGGACATTTAAAGTTATAGCCATATTCCAGTAACACTTAATCAAAGCCAGTACTTTTTTTTTCTTGAAAAAAAGTTCTTTTGCAAATATATTTCTACTTGTCAGCTTATCACAGCGTATAATACATGGTGTTCTTGAAACTATATTTTGCTTTGTTCAAGGCCAACTATATTTTTTACAAATACAGACTATAATGCAATCTTAAGGAAACAGGATATTGCCCAAGGATACAAGTTACAATTTGTATTTTAAAAAGGAAAGCACCTAGCACCAGATTAGCAGGAAAAAGCAAACAGTAACGCCCAAGCTAGCCGCTCAGTGCAAAAGGAACTCAATGTAAATGGCATGCACATCAAAAGCCAAGAAATACAAAAAAGAACATGAAGATTCATCTGCTCCTTTAATAGTTTTCTCAACATATAGATCACAAAGAGACAAAATCACCAATACTTTATTTCCAAGTCTTCCTTGGAGAGCAGAACTTGGCTTGCAACTGTAGTAGACATAGACCAGATACAACTAGCGTAATGGGTTGGCATTCTTGACCTACAGATGGTATGGAGTCACAAGTAAAAGTCTCACTTCAAAATGTTTGAAGGGTTTCTGCTGTTTGCAATGATTTACCCACAAGAAAATTAAGTGACTAAATCACCAAAATAAAACTGACATGGAAACTTTCATTTGCACAATTTGTGTTGATACGCAGGAGAACATGACAACCAGAAAGTTGACATGTTGTGAAGTGCCAATCTTGTATTTTTTAAAAAAATATAAAATCTTTTTGAAAGATTAGCAAGATGTAGACACAAGGGCATGCTAGAATTTGTAGGCTAGAACCTAGTGACACTTCAGTGGAGTGTGATTGTTTTGAGAAGCTTCATGAAATTCAGGCAGAGAGATCTCACATGGTCTAAGGCTTCCAATCTAAAACACTTGCAAGCATTTCAAAAATGGAAAATGCCAATTTAAAAAAAATGTTGTTTCTGAATAATGACATTATAATCTTGTTTCCAATAGGCAGAAATTCCAAGACAGCAGATAAAAACTTTCAAAAATATTTGTAGTGATTATTTCTCTTCCTACTTTTTCCAATTGTGATTTGTTGCTGTTTTATGAATATGGAAAAGTAAATTAGTGAGAAGGAAATCTGCGAATGCAACACGAAACAACCTTATCTACCTTATGCATGGTATAGCAGTTGTAAAGCGCTTGTTCAAAAATCCATTTACCACAGCATGGCATTTTTCCAGTAACTGAATTCCATAGACTGCTGCACAATTCTTTACATTAATACTTCCAATGTTCCAGCAAATCTACATTATAGCAGCCATTAACATTTACCTCCCACAATGAGTTTGTTTAAAGTCACTCCTTTCTGCTCGGTGCTGAGCTGACCAGTTTCAGCTTAGTGAGGGTAGGGTCATGTTTCAGTTAGTTTTAGTGATCCAGGGAGAGTTGGTATATAAAAGTCACTCCAGATACTGTGCTCAACTGCCATCCAGAGACTCAACTTTGGAACATGCTAAGGTTGTGAAAAGTACCACATAATTACAAGTCTTAAAAAAGGCCCAGACTTTGTTTTATTGTTCTTACCACAATCAGCACTTCCATTGTTGAGTAAATCAGACAGCAATTGCCAGTCCACACGAGCAATTAAAAGCAGAAATTAAGAAACTGCTATCCAGGTTGCACTGCAGCTACAGAAACTTCACTGTACCAGTATCTAGCCAAGAGACTTGGCATTGAAATACTAAAGGACATGAAGTTGCAGCACTTACCCACTAGTTACACAAGAGTTAGGGCTTTCCTATTCAAGTAGGACTGAATTTTTATTGGGATAAGTCTAATTACTGCCATACAATCTCTCAGCACTGAATTTACAAGTGGAGTTGTTAGTCATAGTTCAACTATTGGATTTTTTTTTAAATTTAAAAAGTTTTCACTTTATCCCCAAATACCATATTTCTTTTCCTGTCTGTAGATGATGTGGCATTGTAAATATTCAATCTTACATTCCCTGGTTTAGACTCTACATGTCTCTAAGAATTTTTCAATCATATTGATCAAATAGACTCTTATAAAAACAAGAAATGCTGGAAATACTCAGCAGGCCTGGCAGCATCTGTGAAGAGAGAAGCAGAGTTAACGTTTCGCGTCAGTGACCCTTCTTCGGAAATACTCTGTTGCTTGCCTTGTACACAGGTTCAAGATCCCTTGGTAGAGGGTGCCATGCTGTCTCGGCTCTCTAATTACAAGTTGCAGCGTACAAGTCTGTGGGCAAGTATAAGCGCAAAGATAATGAATGGAGAATGCTGTCAGTTCACCACGAACCACAAAATCAGGGCCATTAAGTGAGGACAGGATATGGTTTAGCTAGGTTTCATTCCTAGCCAGAAACCCTAAACTCATATGAAGAGTGATCACGTAGTTGATGCACCAGTTGGCTACTGGTGCTCCTGGAATTGCACCCAGCAATATTAACTGCCATCAGGAGTGAAGAGTTGACAAACACAAGGCAATAGGAGCTAAATTGGATAGCCCCAAATATGAGCACAGGGATCACAATGAATGATTAAACCCACACCTGTTGATTACAATGCAGGCATATCAACTTTGTGCTACCTGCTCATTTGAATGAGCTCTGCATCCTGCCAGCGCTAACTATGCTGTTCACTGAACCGCTGATGTGTCCAGCCAATATCATGTCTAGCAGCACTTAAAGCTAGCCTACA
Source organism: Heterodontus francisci (assembly GCF_036365525.1). Lineage (NCBI taxonomy): Eukaryota > Metazoa > Chordata > Chondrichthyes > Heterodontiformes > Heterodontidae > Heterodontus > Heterodontus francisci. The sequence goes on from NC_090389.1 coordinate 65,577,787, forward strand.
CCTCTTAAAATGGAAGGCTGTTTCAGCCTCAAAATTGAGAAGAATCTAACTTGGGAACGAGTGAACGCCAAGATTTATGGGCCAGTCTATGCATCTGCAAATGCCACATCAGACCAACTGCACTAGTAGTCTCAGCCACTGCTCAAATTATCACACTAATCACCTACCAACAATCTCCATCAGGCTTCATACCAGGCATTCACACCCTCACACTTGGCACTGTTGCAAGCCTCAAGATCTCAGGTTGCACACACTACCAGTTATTCAACCATGACAGCCACATTAACAGATTGCAATACATTCACTGACCTACTCCCCTCTCTCCTGCAGGACAAGGTGGCATACAACTAGAGGTAGCTGGAGCATCTGCACATACTAACCGTAACGGAGGAGGCAGTACTGGTTAATATTGGGACGTCCATTGCTGAAGCTGAAACCACTGATGACCATTCTCATAACTAATCCTCCTCACTTCCCACACTCCTGGTTTACAAGCTGCAGATGTGTAAGCATGCAACTCTTACTTCCCCCAAACACCTCCCATGAGAGCTTTACTCGGGTTTTCAAAAGGAAAACCAAGGAAGTCCAACCTGGCCAAGCAGTGGAGGAACACAGACAAGAAAAATGGTAGAGGTAGATGATCAGGCATAATCTGTATAAATGATGGAGCAGGCTCGACAGGCCAAATGGCCTACTCCTGTTCCTATTTCCTATGTTCCTACTCTCCACTTACCTGATGAGTGCAGCTCCAACACCATCCAAGACAAAGTAGCCCACTTGATCGATTTCCCATCTTCCACCTTAAACATTCACTCCCTCCACCACCAGCACACAGTGGCAGCAGTTTTCACCATCTACAAGCACTACAGCAACACGCCAAGGCTCCTCTGAAAGCACCTTCCAGCCCGAGAAGAACAAGGGCAGGAGATGCATGGAACCACCACCTGCAAGTTCCCCTCCAAGACATATACTTGGAATTGGATCACTGTTCCTTAACAGTCACTGGGTCAAAATCCTGGAACTTCCTTCCTAACAGTACTGTGGGTGTGCCTACACCACATGGACTGTAGTGGTTCAATGTGGTGACTCACCACCAACTTTTCAAGGGCAATTAGGGATGGAAAATAAATGCTGGCCTTGCCAGTGATGCTCACATTCCATGAACAAATAAAGAAAAGTTATTGTAAATGAATAATAGAAAATTATCTAAAAGCTGCACACATGAAATTATTCAGAATCAAATTAGTGAGCAATAAAATTATTGCACATCACCATTAATAGTAGGAACTTGTGGTAGAAACATGACACCAAACAGGGATTAGAAATTTCAGTAAAGGCTTTTATAACTGAAGAAATAATTCCAAGTTTCCCCCAGGAACAGAAATGTCATTAACAAATCATGTTTTAATCCATGTATAACCAGATCAACAAACATTTTCTTGGGATAACTAAGTTTTTAAGGACATGTACTGCGATGTTTGAACAACTAATACAATTGTTCAAAACAACTAATACAATATAAAATTAAACTGAGTGGCTTTATCACTGCAACACTAATCATAACTGTTTAAAACCATTATCGTGATTTTAAAGTATTTGAAAACCAATCCTATTTGTCCTATCCTCCATTCCCCGTTTGTACTAATTTTCATCAAGCATTTTTTTAAAATTATATTTTCAAAATTCTTTCTCCTCCATGACTACCAACACCCATTTTTGAAATAAGTAGTTTTGGAAGAAAAACCATTTCATTGGCTTAACACCAGCTCTTCATTTAAATCCAGTAATAAAAGGTCTGGCATGGCTGCAACATAGCTCTTACTCAACCATTTGCACAGGTCAAATGCAGAAGGAGCTCTGCTTACAAGTAAACTTGGCACTAGCAAAAGATCAAGAACACAAAATAACCTTGCAAGAATTAATAGTCACTGCAGCAGTACATTGGTGTGGTTTACTAATTTTCATATGTCCTTTAGTTTATTTCCTAGGTGCTATATTATACCAGGTCACATTTTACATATTTCACCAAGATCCTCCATCTAACTTACTAGATTTCTCTAACCGCTATTCTGTAAGCTTCTCTACTTCTCTCCCTTGACTGTCTCTGCAATAGGAAGGAGTCCCATCACAAATGTAGAACTAAGCCTCAAGGATCAGATTATCCCAGGCATAATTTCTATGCTGTTAGCTGATCCCAGCCACAGCATCAGTTATGGCACTGCATCTATGGTTGTCCATTTTGGTTTGATGTATTTCTGGAAGTTTCATTGGAGGCCTGAAGTCATACAACCACCCTGCCCAATTAAATGGCCATCCCACCACCCTCATATTTGTGTAACTATAACAAGCGTTTGATGAAAACTTTTTTTTTTAAATGCCTAAATACTCCCATCCACACAACATTTAAATTAGACCAAGTGCAAAATGCTTTAACTAGGTAGCTGAGGTTGGCTTTGGATATCACAAATGTTTTAATTATGGACAACCCTTTGACAGATCCATGTATCTCAACTCCAATTCAACTAAAGACCAGATGGAAACATGCTACAGTGTCACAGATTTTGGATTTTATCCCCTTGCACAAACTACACAGTTTTACAAATGGTCACTGCTGCCCAATGTTCTTTTATACTTTGACAATTCCTGTACTATGAATAATAGTCCTAGTTGTGTATCATATCACACATTTAATGATATTACAGTTGAGTTGAGGGGACAAGAATGGGAAATTCTAATTGAAAGAAAAATGCAACTTTACAAATGGTCAGAAATCAAAGTAACAATGATCCACTACAAGACTCTGAACAAGAAACCTGCTACAAAAAGGAAGCTTAATAGTATCAGCTGTACATTTCATATGCAATCTTTTCTGTGTATACTGTATGAATAGTGAAGTTACATTTGTAGAGGTCATATTGAATATTAATTTAGGAAAAGCAGGATACACAAAAGTGGCAAAAATTAAATACCTCTGAACTGTATCTAGCTTCCTAAATATACTGTCCACTTGCCTGAACAATGTTCATACACACAACAGCAGAAACAAAACCAAACTGGGAGCAGGATATTCCTCTCTTTCCCCCTCAGGAATGAGGTTACATGGCCACATTTATTTCCCGAACATTATGAATAGGTGCTTAGACGTGAGGTTTTGTGAACTGAAATCTAAGAACAGCAAGACTTGCTTCTGTAGACTGTTCACTTCCCCCCACCACCGCATTATAAAAAACAGGTGCCCACTGATTGAAAGTGATGCAGTTCTATACATCACAATGAGATTATTTTCAAACTTTATAAAAATTAGAGAACCAACTGTAACAGTGGAGCTCAAACCTTGGCTGCATTGGCATATACTCCTATATTTTCACATATACGTAAACTTTTTAATAAATCAATCTTAGATAACACTAATCACAGCCTCTTGTGCATCCCAGGTTTCCTTCACCCTATTAGCAGTTGCACCTTCAGCTGTCTAGCCCTCAAGCTCTGGAATTCCCTCCCTGAACAACTCTGCCATCAAGATGCTCATTAAAACATCTGACCAACACCTGTCCTAATATTTCCTAATGTGGCTCCATGCCAATTTTTGCCCAGCAACACTCCTGTGAAGGGCCTTGGAATATCTTACTGTGTCAAAGACACTATTTAAATGTAAACTGCTGCTGATATTTAAAGTGTCAAAGTTCAACATTTAAACAGAAAGGTGACAGCTCCAGTTTAATGCAGAGAAATGTGAAGTAGTACATTTTTACTAGAAGTAAATTTACTGGATATTTAAGAGAAGTATGTCTAAAGTAGGAAGTTGTTACAAGAGGTTCAGAAAAGGAAGGTTTTTGTCACTAGGTTCAGATGAGGGGGTCAAAAGTCTAATAAAAGATGTCCAAAATTATTCAAGGTCAAATAAAGTTAGTTGTACTAGTCATAATACTCAGGATTCTCACCAGAAGAGGTTGAAAGTTAATATTGAGACACACGGCATATCATTTAAAGGGAAAGAGCAGGTAAATGCAACTTGGTAGCAAGGACAGTTGAACAGCACAGACATGGTAGGCCAGATGGTCTTTGTTGCTGTAATTTCAGAATACTTATTTCAATCCAGGCAGACAATTACGTAAAATTAAAAACAAGAAATGCTAGAAATACTCAGCACGTCTGGCAGCATCTGTGGAGAGAAGAGCAGAGTTAACATTTCAGGTCAGTGACCTTTCATCAGAACTGGCAAAGGTCAGAAATGTAATAGGATCTAAGCAATTAAAGCAGGAGTGGGACAACAGATAACAAAAGGGAAGGTGTTGATAGGACAGGGTCACAGAATACCTGACCAGAAGGTCATGGAACAAAGGCAAACGGTATGTTAATGGTGTGCTGAAAGACAAAGCGTTAGTGCAGAGAGGGTGTTAATTAACAGAAAAATGAACAGCCTGGCCCAAAGAACAAGCAGGTACATGGTTAAAAAAAAACAAATCAAAAAATTAAAGGAGGCCCTGTTATGCTCTAAAATGATTGAACTCCATGTTCAGTCCAGCAGGCTGTAGCATGCCTACTTGGTAAACGAGATACTGTTACTCGAGCTTGCATTGATGTTCACTGGAACACTGCAGCAAACCCAGGATAGCTATGTGGGCATGACAGCAGGTGGGGGTGTTGAAATAGCAAGCAACCAGAAGGTCAGGGTCATGCTTTCGGACTGAGCGTAGATGTTCCGCAAAGCGGTCACCCAATCTGCGGTTGGTCTCCCCAATGTAGAGACCACATTGTGAGCAGCAAATACAGTATACCAAGTTGAAAGTAGTACAAGTAAATCACTGCTTCACCTGAAAGGAGTGGTTGAGGCCTTGGATAGCAGAGAGGTGGTAATTGGGCAGGTATTTCACCTCCTGCGATTGCATGGGAAGGAAACAAGGTGTTGAGGGTAATGGAGGAGTGGACCAGGGTGTCGCGGAGGGAATGATCCCTTTGGAATGCTGACAGGGGAGGGGAAGATGCATTTGGTAGTTGCATCACGCTGGATGTGAATGAAATGGTGGAGAATGATCCTTTGGATGTGGAGGCTGGTGGGGTGGAAAGTGAGGACAAGGGGAACCTCGTCACAGTTCTGGGAGGGAGGGGAAGGGGTGAGGGTAGAGGTGCAGGAAATGGGCCAGACACAGTTGAGGGCCCTGTCAACCACAGGGGAGGGAGGAGGGAATCCTCAGTTGAGGATTATCTAAAACTGAATATCCATATAGCCCAATTTGCTGTTAAAGACACAAGAGAAAAGTATGGAATAAACTAACCTTTCCAGTAGTATCAGTCATTCCGATACCACTGCATGGCACCCAATATTAATTGGCAACAGTTAAATATTTGGAAATTATAGTTTCCTAAATACAATGCTGCACATTATTCATGGGCTCATACTGCCCCTGTATTCCCTCCCACAGCACATTACAGCAAATGAATGACAAACATTCATATGCAAAACTAAATTAATTCAAGTGTACAGGTCTAATACAATTTGTTCCTGAAGGGTTTTTGAGACGGAGGCTTGCACATCATTTGAAATCGAGCAGAATTCTCGTTTCCTAAAATAAGTAATTAGATCATGCTTTTAAACATTCTTGCTAGAAACGCCATAAACAGAATACTTCAGGTTAATAGATCTATCAGTAGATATGGCCCGTATATTATCCATGTGGGATATTTTAATTTTATTCCCTTTCCCGCCAAAGCGCAACTCATTCAAGTTTCGGGTTAAAACGTGCTTCCAGGGGCGGGGTCTTAGTATCTACTTAACATTTCGAGCCTCACTTTTCGGAATAAGTTGGCTCACATTGCTACTAAAACTAACAAAATGTGACCCCGATTAGTAAAGTCAAACAACGGTGAATACGGGCCTAATGGACCGGCCAGTTTTAAGTGTGGCTTTCCAAAACAAACTCGGCGGTTTGTCGCCAGGCCATCACGCGTTGCGGCGCCAAAAGCCGTCATGCGAAGCAGCTGGACTCACTTGTAGGAACCGTTATATTTGAGTCTAAGGGACAACTACAGGAAGTAAGTCTCAAACCGAAGGTGGTTAAAAGCAGCCGTCGCAGGCCTGGTAACCTAACACAAACCACGCCACTACACGCATTGGGCCTAGCGATACACACCTCCCGAGACACCGCGTTTAGTTTAAGCGGCCTTGCTTCAGTGGGAGGGGGAAAGGGGTTCGGGCTGAAGTCACGTTAGACAGTCATCGGGTCGATGCTTTCAGGTGGCCGGTGGGATGGGGTGAAACCAAAGAAGAAGGCTCGATCCGACAGCCTGACGCACAGGCCGCAATGCGCCGTCAGAAATTCACTTGTTTACCTCAGCACTTCTTTAGCGTTTAACTCTCGGGAGCTCGCCACCACGCTTGAGCTCTCAGGAAGAAGGAGAGGGGGAACGAAAGTCAGGTTCACCGTACTGGTGTTAAACTCTTCACCATACGCACAGTGTTTTTTTTTACTCACGGTCTCGGTGCTACGGTTCCCACTCACCGTCTGACCGCTTTCACTCCGAGTTTCGGTTTTTTTTCTGGCTCTTTCCTTCTGCACGCGTCACGCGGTTTGCACACGAAAAAAGGGGGCGGAACCCTCTGCACACGGCACACACCCTGGCGCTTGCCAATCAATTTATCCCGATCCAGGCGACCGTCCTCCTGACTGGATGCGTTGAATGCCACTCCTCCGTAGCAAAACCCGCCTCTGCCGCCGCGGGACCAATCAGATGCTACTTGCTGGCAATTGCGCAGTGCTGCGGCCTGGCAGCTTTCAAGTTCTTTTTAAGATGCGTTGTCTTGAGGTGTTAATATTTCTTGTCCGTTTGACTCTTATGTTGCCCTTTTTCGTATTTAAGCAAGAAGTATAAATTGATTCCTGTGGAGAGGATTCTCTAGTGCTCGTTACTTTGTGTTTATCTCTAAAGTAAAATTATTGTGCGTGTTGTATACTGGGAGCTGTAGTTTCCTCAGGGTGTCCGATTGAGTGACAGTTCCAGAAGGAATTGAGCCCAGATTTCCAGGCCCAAACCACAATTCTGTAATTTCTCTGTCTTGTGACTTTCCTACTTTGTTAACATTTGCAAGGCCTGACAGGGAAATTTAAAGCATTTACTAGCCGACTTCCTGTGGTGGTGTAGAGCTGCCCTGGGGTTCGAGGGCAGGGATAATAAAAGCAAAATACTGCTGATGCTGGAAATCTGAAATAAAAACAAAAATGCTGGAAATATTCGGCAGGTCTGGCAGCACCTGTGAAGAGAGAAGCATAGTTAACGTTTCAGATCAGTGGCCTTTCATCAGAATTTTTAGCCCAAGAATGGGTGCAGCTCCAACAGCACCTGAGAAGCTCGATGCTGTCCATGACAAAGCAGTCTGCTTGATTGGCATTTCTTCCATCACCTTAAAGTTCACTGTCTCCACCACTAATGCACTGTGGCTGCAGCGTGTACCATCTACAGGAAGCATTGCAGCAATTCTCCAGGGGATCTTCATTCGCACCTCCCAAACCTCTAATACTTAGAAGGACAAGTGCAGCCGGAGGTTACCACCATCTCCAAGTTCCCTTCCAAGTCTCACACTACCCTGACTTGGAAAAATATCGCTGCTCTTTCATTATCACTGGGTCAAAGTCCTGGAACTCCCTACCTAACCACTGTGGTGTACCTTCACCACATGGATTGCAGCAATTCAAGAAGATAGCTCAACATCACCTTCTCAAGGGCAATTAGGGATGGGCATTAAATGCTGGTGTTCCCTGCATTGTGCACATCCTGTGAATGAATTACAAAGAAGAAAGGTAATTCTAGACCTTTGGAATAGCTGAAGGTATGGCTGCCAGTGGTGGAGTGAAGGAAGTGGGGATGCACAAGAGGCCAGAATTGGAGGAACACAGATAGGAAGGCACTAGGCCGTGGAAGGATTTTAACATGAGGATGAAAAATTTAAAATTGAACTCTGGTGGACCAGGCATTGGTGGGCAATGCTATGTTTGTTAATATTGTTATGTAATTGTTATTAATTTGGACTATTACTGAATTACCTGAAATTATGCAAGTTATCTTCTACACCCAATCAACCCAACTTACTGGCTTAAATGGGATCCCGAAGGTGCTACTGCAATGATAACTAAGAAGAAAAAGCTGCAAAGGTCGCGATATGCCTGCTGGTAACCTCTGCTGCAACCCTGTGGAATATGCAGGGTCAGTGAGAGGCCACTGGACACACAGCTGCCCACAGTACCATTTCAATGATTATGTACAAATTAAATATAATGTAAAATCTCAAAACAACAATTTTAATGCACATGTGCAGTGGATTCTATTTGGATATCAATAAGAATCTCTAACATAAGCTTCAATTAAAGCAAATTTATTTTCAGGATTGTGCCCCATTTCGTTTTACTATTGATGTAACTTTATTGTCTCAATGCATTAGGCGTTTTTTATTTTTCAGCCATCTCATTTTGAAGTCCAATATTATATAACTCAATTGTGCTTGAATTTTGTTTTTATTAAATGGGGTTTTTAAAAGAGATTTTAGTAACTTTCTCACCTTCTCTCCTAAAGTTATTGGCATCTACTGAAATAGCAACAGTAACATTTTGTACTGAACCCAAATGGTTATTCCTCATGTCAGTGCTCATCCATGTGCTACAGCGTGTCTAATTTCCAAATGCGCCTTTTCCAGCAGCTGCCATTAGATAGTAATCAGGAAGGGAAGCTATGGTTGATTTATCCTTTCTTACCCAGGGCACTAATAAAAACTACTACCAGGATGAGCACAAACTAGGGACCTAACCTGGAACCTTCCTGGGTTTCAATTGTAAGGGGAATAGATAGGCGTTTCTGTGGCTGCAAACGAGACTCCAGGATGGTATTTTGCCTCCCTGGTGCTAGGGTCAAAGATGTCTCAGAGTGGTTACAGGGCATTCTGAAGGGGAGGGTGAACAGCCAGTGGTCATGGTACACATTGGTACAAACAACGTAGGTAAAAAAAGGGATGAGGTCCTAAAAGCAGAATATAGGCAGTTAGGAAGTAAGTTGAAAAGTCGGACCTCAAAGGTAGTGATCTCAGGATTACTACCAGTGCCACGTGTTAGTCAGAGTAGAAATAGCAGGATGTATCGGATGAATATGTGGCTGAAGAGATGGTGTGAGGGGGAGGGTTTTAGATTCCTGGGACATTGGGACCAGTTCTGGGGAAGGTGGGACCAGTACAAACTGGACGGGTTATACCTGGGCAGGACCGGGACTTTGTTTTTATTCATTCACGGGATTTGGGCGTCGCTGGCCAGGCCAGCATTTATTGCCAACCCCTAATTGCCCTTGAGACTGATGTCCTAGGGGGAGTATTTGCTAGAGTGGTTGGGGAGGGTTTAAACTAAAATGGCAGCGGGATGGGAACCTTTGCAAGGAGTCAGAGGAAGGGGGGGGGATCAAGGACAAGAACAAAAGACAGTAAGGGGATTAAGAAAAGTGATTGGCAGAGAAATCAAGGGCCAGAATCAAACAGGGCCACAGTGAAAAATAGTGGGAAGGGGACAGGTAATGTTAAAAAGGCAAGCCTTAAGGCTTTATGCCTTAACACGCGGAGCATTCTCAATAAAGGGGATGAATTAATCGCTCAAATAGATATAAACAGGTATGATATAGTTGGGATTATGGAGACATGGCTGCAGGGTGACCAGGGATGGGAAATGAACATTCAGGGATATTCAGTATTTAGGAAGGACAGATAAAAAATAAAAGGCAGTGGAGTTGCATTGCTAGTTAAAGAGGAAATCAACGCAATAGTGAGGAAGGATATTTGCTCTGACGATCTGGAATCTGTATGGGTAGAGCTGAGAAATACTAAGGGGCAAAAAACATTAGTGGGGGTTGTATATAGACCCCCAAACTGTAGTGGTGATGTTGGGAATGGCATTAAACAGGAAATTAGAGATGCATGCGATACAGGAACATCTGTAATTATGGGTGATTTTAATCTGCATATAGATTGGGCAAATCAAATTAGTCACAATACCGTAGAGGAGGAATTCATGGAGTGTATACGGGATGGTTTTATGGACCAATATGTTGAGGAACCAACTAAAGAACAGGCCATCCTAGACTGGGTATTGTGTAATGAGAGAGGAATAATTGACAATCTAGTTGTGCGAGACCCCTTGGGGATGAGCGACCATAATATGATAGAATTCTTCATCAAGATGGAGAGTGGCGTAGTTGATTCTGACACTCAGGTCCTGAATCTTAATGAAGGAAACTACGAAGGTATGAGGCGCGAGTTGGCCATGACGGATTGGGAAACGTTACTTAAAAGGGATGATGGTGGATAGGCAATGGCAAACATTCAAAGTGCGCATGGATGAACTGCAACAATTGTTTATTCTTGTCTGGCGCAAAAGTAAAACGGGAAAGGTAGCCAAACCATGGCTTACAATGGGAAATTGGAGATAGCATTAGATCCAAGGAAGAGGCATACAAATTCACCAAAAAAAAACAACTGAGGATTGGGAGCAGTTTAGAATTCAGCAAAGGAGGACCAAGGGATTGATTAAGAAGGGGAAAATAGAGTATGAGAGTAAGCTTGCGGGGAACATAAAAACTGACTGTAAAAGTTTCTATAGGTATGTGAAGAGAGCAAGATTGGTGAAGACAAATGTAGGCCCCTTACACTCAGAAACAGGGGAATTTATTATGGGGAACAAAGAAATGGCTGACTAACTAAATGCATACTTTGGTTCTGTCTTCACAAAGGAGAACACAAATAACATACCAGAAATGTTGGGGAACACAGGGTTTAGTGAGAGGGAGGAACTGAAGGAAATTAGTATTAGTAAAGAAATGGTGTTGGGGAAACTGATGGGATTGAAGGCTGGTAAATCCCCAGGGCCTGATAATCTACATCCCAGAGTACTTAAGGAAGTGGCCCTAGAAATAGTGGATGCATTGGTGGTCATCTTCCAAGATTCTACAGACTCTGGAACAGTTCCTACAGATTGGAGGGTAGCTAATGTAACCCCACTATTTAAAAAGGGAGGTAGAGAGAAAACAGGGAATTGTAGACCAGTCAGCCTGAAGTCGGTAGTGGGGAAAATTCTAGAGTCCATTATCAAAGATTTTATAGCAGAGCACTTGGAGAACAGTGGTAGAATCGGACAGTGTCAGCATGGATTTACGAAAGGGAAATCATGCTTAACTAATCTACTAGAATTCTTCGAGGATGTAACTAGTAGAGTTGATGAGGGGGAGCCAGTGGATGTGGTTTATTTGGACTTTCAGAAGGCTTTAGCATACAAGGCTACAGGTCAAGTGCTGGAAAATGGGATTAGAATAGATAGGTGCTTGATGGCCAGCACAGACATGATGGGCCAAAGGGCCTGTTTCTGTGCTGTATAACTCTATGACTCTTTCGACAAAGTCCCACATAAGAGGTTAGTGTGTAAAATTAAAGCGTATGGGATTGGGGGTAGTGTATTGCAATGGGCAGAAAATTGGTTTGCAGACAGGAAACAAAGAGTAGGAATAATCTGGTCTTTTTCCGAATGGCAGGCAGTGACTAGTGGGGTACCGTTGGGATCGGTGCTAGGACCCCAGCTATTCACAAATATATATTAATGATTTAGATGAGGGAACTAAATGTAATATCTCCAACTTTGCAGATGACACAAAACTGGGTGGGAGGGTGATTTGTGAGGAGGATGCAGAGAGGCTTCAGGATGATTTGGACAAGTAGAGTGAGTGGGCAAATGCATGGCAGCTGCAGTATAATGTGGATAAATGTGAGGTTATCCACTTTGGTAGCAAAAACAGGAAGGCAGATTAGTATCTGAACGGCTATAAACAGAGAGGGGAATAAGCAGCGAGACCTGGGTGTTCTCATACACACGTCGCTGAAGGTAAGCATGCAAGTGCAACAGGCGGTAAAAAAGACAAATGGTATGTTAGCCTTCATAGCGAGAGGATTCGAGTACAGGAGCAGGGATGTCTTGCTGCAATTATACAGGGCCTTGATGAGGCCACACCTGGAATATTGTGTGCAGTTTTGGTCTCCTTATCTGAGGAAGGATGTTCTTGCTATAGAGGGAGTGCAGCGAAGGTTTACCAGACTGATTCCTGGTATGGCGGGACTGGCGTACGAGGAGCGATTGAGTCGGTTAGGATTATATTCGCTCGAGTTCAGAAGAGTGAGGGGGGATCTCATAGAAACCTATAAAATTCCATCAGGACTTGACAGGGTAGATGCAGGAAGGATGTTCCCAATGGTGGGGGAGTCCAGAACCGGGGGTCATAGTCCAAGGATATGGGATAAGTCTTTCAGGACCGAGATGAGGAGAAATATCTTCGCCCAGAGAGTGGTGAGCCTGTGGAATTCGCTACCACAGAAAGCAGTTGAGGCCAAAACATTGAATGTTTTCAAGAAGGAGTTAGATATAGCTCTTGGGGTGAAAGGGATCAAAGGATATGGTGGGAAAGTGGGAACAGGTTACTGAGGTGGATGATCAGCCATGATCATAATGAATGGCGGAGCAGGCTCAAAGGGCCGAATGGCCTACTCCTGCTTCTATTTTCTATGTTTCTATGTTTTAGCATATGTACCTGGAGTCCCATCTGCTGCTGAAACCCTCATCCATGCTTTTGTTACCTCCAGATTCGACTATTCCAATGCTCCCCTCGCCAGCCGCCCACCCTTCACACTCCGTTAATTTGTGCTCATCCAAAATTCTGCTGCACGTATCCAAATTGTACAAAGCTCTATTCCTCCATCATCCCTGAGCTCGCTGACCTACATTGACTCCCAGCCCAGCAATGCTTAAAATTTAAAATTCTCATCCTTGTACTCAAATCCCTCCATGGTTTCACCCTCCTTATCTCTGTAACCTCCTCTGGCCCTACAACCCTCTGAGAACTCTGCGTTCCGCAAATTCTGGCCTCTGGTCCACCATTGGAGGCAATGTCTGCAGCTATCATAATAAATTACGAGATAGAACCAGGAGTAGGCCATACAGTCCCTCAAGCTTGCTCCTCCATTTAACAAGATCATGGCTGATCTTTGACCTCAACTTCTTTCTCCCACCCGATCCCCATAATCCCATGATTATAAGAACATAAGAAAATAAGAAAAGACCCAAGCACTGAAATTCCCTCAATACTTTCCCCTTCTCTACCATTCTCCCTCCTTTAAGATGCTCCTTAAAACTTATCTCTTTGACAAACCTTTTGGTCACCTGTCCTTATATATCTTTATGTGGCTTGGTGTCTCCTGTGAAGCACTTGGGGGATGGGTTTACTATAGAAAGGCACTATATAAATGCAAGTTGTTGAACCATTAAACTGTCTGCAATCTTAGGTGGACATAAAAAATGCCAGGGCACAATTCCATGAAGAAAAGAGAAGTTCTTCTGATATCCTTGCCAATATTTATCCCTCAACAAATATCACTTATCTGGTTATTTATCTGCTTGCTGTTTGGGGGACATTGCTTTCTGCAAATTGGTTGTCGAGTTTTCCTACATTACAACAGTGAATATAGTTCAAACGTACTTCACTGGTTCGGACATTCTGAGACCATGAAAGACTTTATACAAATGTAAGTTCTTTTTCTTAGAGGACAAATTCTAGTAAAGTTTACATCAAGTTTTTTTCCTACACAAGGAAGCTCCATGGTGAGAGCAAGGGGAGCAAGCGTGTCAGATAAATTACACGCCTCTTGTAAATTTTACTGAGTGTCATGTAAGCTTTGGAAAGTGTATTAAATGGAGAGTGTCTTTCCTCATTCTAGTTTTATTTCATTTTTCAGAAAAATGCAACAAATTGGTTGAACTTTGCAAAACAGCTCTAATTGGTGTGTTTACAGAAAATATAAACATTCTAATTAACAACACCAGTGAGAGACAGGAGGAGATCAAGGGAGACAATTTTCAAATGGAGCGTATGTCAAGTGGGGTGTGGCAACAGTGAGCCTGAAGAGGTTTTTGGGGCGTGGAAGAGGATATTTCTAAATCCTGGTTCTACAAAAATCACTGTAAAAAGTGGTGGGAGATTTGAACCAAATCGATCCTACATGACAGACTTGGAAATTCAAAATCTTATGAAGATGGTTCCATCGCACTATTGACAATTGACAAGTCAACCTGAATCATTGATCAAACTCATTGGTGGATCTGTCACTGGGAGCAGAGATGCCTCCTACCTGCATCCAGATAACCACATTTTGGAAATGCAGGCCAGATTCATGTGTCACAACTAGTGAATGAGTTGTGTCTGATGAATTGTTGTTGAATTAGGCAGAATAATGATTAAATATGAAGTCCAATTCTCCATTTATTTTGTGCTTTTTGGAATCATTGGACTATGGCACTTACATCTCTTGCTGTTTCTTCTTTCAATTTTGTTTCCTTCCCGTTTCCTGAACTTCTGTCTCTCTCCCTATATCTTTCCTTCACTTCTGACTTTCTCTCGTTCTTAATTTTCGTATTCTCCCCTGCCTAGCTTATCACACTCTTTTCCCTGACGTGCAGAGCTGGAGCTTTGGTGCACCATGATTCTGACACATCTCGTGGTGCAGCTTTGAATCCAGTCAGATCAAGCAATCAAAGCCAATTACCATTATGAAGGTTTAGAACATATAACCAAACATTTATATTTCATATAAACTGTAGAAAATGGCATTTACAATATCAAATAAAAATATATACCCTACAAATTCTATTAAATATTCTAAATTATATGAAATCTTTTATATACGATATAATTTATTTTACATTATATCATTCAAACGCATTTATATATCTAATATAATCTATTTCACATTTATTTTTAATCACTGGTCACTATATAGAGCCTGAAATTATGTTCCCAGCACAAGAGAAGTTTTTATGTAGTGTTGCCAACACTAGCTGCCATGGTGCAGCGGTGCACTTGCTGCTCTGAAATTTGCATTCCAGCTAATTTGAATAATTATAATTTCTTGCCCAACTTTGCTGTTGTGCAGGGAGCCAGCTCAGTGAAGGAGTGGAATTTCTGCACATCAAGTTGTAATTCAAGCGATATGCTTCGTATAGGGATAAATATTTATTTTAGCTTACTCAAGTTGCAAAATCAATTTCACGTATATGTGAGCCAAGAGAAAGCCCTGACTGGCTCACTAATGTCTTTTAGGGGTGGAAACCTGCTGTTTTAACCCAGTCTGGCCTATATGTGAATCCAAACTGCGGGAAAACACTTTTGACCACTGGTCCATCAGGCAGTGGTCTGCACGGAATGTCCTCAAGGCCCTACGGGAAAAGGAAACGGTGGATCATGTCGGGTGGTTCCCCGAGCAGACCGTCAAAGTCATTTGGCGGAATGCCTCATCACCAGAACTTTCAAACAAGCACCAAGACGTAGCTTGGCTGGTGGTGAGAAGGGCCCTCCCCGTCAGATCCTTCATGCACACCCGAAGTCTCGCCCCCTCCGCACAATGCCCCCGCGTTGGCTGTGGTGGGGAAGAGACGGTCGCCCACCTCCTCCTGGAATGTGCCTTTGCAAAGCAGGTGTGGAAAGAGATGCAGTGGTTTTTGTCAAGGTTCATCCCAAGCAGCTCTGTAACACAGGAGTCTGTGCTCTACGGGCTGTTCCCAGGGACGCACACCGAGACAAACATCAACTGCTGCTGGAGGACTATCAATTCGGTGAAAGACGCCCTTTGGTCTGCCCAAAACTTGCTGGTCTTCCAGTGCAAAGAGTTGTCCACCGCCGAATGTTGCAGACTGGCACATTCCAAGGTCCAGGACTACGTGCTGAGGGACGCACTAAAGCTTGGGGCAGCCGCAGCAAAGGCTCAATGGGGAAAGACCACAGTGTAAGGTTCCCCCACCAAGCTGGACTGAGGGGCTGGATCCATGGGAAACCCCTCGAACTGTATCGTTAATATTCGCAATTGCTGTAAATGTAAAACTGTAATTGACATGACAATTGTGAAACGGAAGGGTTGGGAAGAAACTCATGACAGTATTGAAGGAAACTGATCTCCCTTGCAATGTTTGTATTTTTTGGTGCTGTTTGGAAACTGTTTGGCAATGTAATTTTGACAGATTTTTATGAATAAAGTATATTTTGGAAATAAAAAAAAATATGTGAATCCAAACCCACAGCAATGTGGTGCTCTTAACTGCTCTTTGAAATAGCCTAACAAACCAATCAGTTGCATCAAACTGCTACAAAAAGGCACAATAATGAAACTGGATGGACCACTCGGTAATGACCTCGGCATTGGATTCGGACATAAAAAAAGGCACTCCCAGCCCAGTCGACCCTACAAAGTCCACTTCACTTACATCTGGGAATTTGTGCCAAAATTGGGATGGCTGTCCCACAAACTAGTTAAGCAACAGCCTGACATAGTCATACTCATAGAATTACACCTTCCAGTCAATGTCCCATGCTCCTCCATCACCATCCCTGGGTATGTCCTGTCTCATCGGCAAGACAAACCCACCAGAGGTGGCAACACAGTGGTATACGTTTGGGAGGTAGTGGTCCTGGGGAGTCCTCAACAGTGACTCCAGACCCCATGAAGTCCCATGGCACCAGACCAAACATGGGAAAGGAAACCTCCTGCTGATTACCACTTGTCACCCTTAACAGATGGCTCAGTACTCTTCCATGTTGAACACCACTTGAAAGAAATACTGAAGGAAACAAGGGCACAGAATATACTCAGGGTGGGGGACTTCAATGTCCATTACTAAGAGTGGCTTGGTAGCAGCACTACTGACCGAGTTGGCCGAGTTTTGAAGGACATAGCTGCCAAAGTGTGCTTACAGCAGGTATTGAGAGAACCAGCAAGAGGGAAAAACCTACATGACCTCATCCTCACCAATCTACCCAGCACAGATGCATCTGTCCATGACAGTATTAGTAGGAGTGACCACTGCACAGTCCTTGTGGAGGTGAAATTCTGTTGTCAAACTGAGAACAATCACCGCCATGTGTGGCACTACCACCATGCTAAATGAGATAAATTCAGAACAGATCTAGCAGATCAAAACTGAACATCAGAAGCAGTAGAATTGTATTCCACCACAATCTGTCACTTCATGGCCCCACATATCCCTCACTGTACCATTACCATCAAACCAAGCGACCAACCCTTGTTCAATGAGGAGTGTAGAAGAGCATGCTAGGAGCAGCACCAGACAAACCTAAAAATGAGGTGCCAACCTGGTGAAGCTATAACACAGGACCACATGTATGTTAAACAACAGAAGAAGCATGCTATAGACAGAGCTAAATGTTCCCACAACCAGCAGATCAGATCACAACTCTGCAGTCCTGCCACATCCAGTAGTGAATGGTGGTGGACATTTAAACAACTAACAGGAATTGGAGTCTCCATCAACGTGCCCATCCTCTACAATAGTGGAATCCTACACATTAGTACCAAAGACAAAGCTGATGCTTTTGCAACTATCTTCAGCCTCTGCCCTCCTCCTGAGGTCCACATTCTCATAGATGCCAGTCTTCAGCCTATTCGATTCATTAGTGCTGAAGACTTGGGCTGCAGAACTAGTCAAGTCTCTAGCCGAACTGTTCCAGCAAGCTACAACAAAGTGGAAAATTGCCCAGATATGTCCTCTCCACAGGCGGACAAATCCAATCCAGCCAATTACCACCCTGTCAGCCTACTCTCAATCATCAGCAAAGTTCTATCAAGTGGCACTTACCAATAACCTGCTGACCGATTGCTCAGTTTGGGTTTGACCAGGGCTAATAAATTCCAGACCTCATTACAGCTTTGTTCCAAACATGCACAAAACAGCTGAATGCCAGAGGTGAGATGAGAGGGATTGCCCTTGACATCAAGGCAACATTATCGGGCGGCACAGTGGCGCAGTGGTTAGCACCGCAGCCTCACAGCTCCAGGGACCCGGGTTCGATTCCGGGTACTGTCTGTGTGGAGTTTGCAAGTTCTCCCTGTGTCTGCGTGGGTTTTCTCCGGGTGCTCCGGTTTCCTCCCACAAGCCAAAAGACTTGCAGGTTGATAGGTAAATTGGCCATTATAAATTGTCACTAGTATAGGTAGGTGGTAGGGAAATATAGGGACAGGTGGGGATGTTTGGTAGGAATATGGGATTAGTGTAGGATTAGTATAAATGGGTGGTTGATGTTCGGCACAGACTCGGTGGGCCGAAGGGCCTGTTTCAGTGCTGTATCTCTAATCTAATCTAATTATAACTGAGTGTAGCATCAAGACGTCCTAGTGAAATTGAAGTCAACAGGGCTCAAAGTGAAAACTCTCCACTGGGTAGAGTTGTACCTAGCACAAAGGAAGATGCTTGTGCTTGTTGAAGACCTATCATCTCAGCACAGGACATCGCTGCAGGATTTACACAGAGTGGTATTCTAGGCCCAACATTTTCACCTGCTTCATCAAGGTCCTTCGCTCCATCATAAAGTCAGAAGTGCGAATATTCGCTAATGACTGCACAGTGTTCATAATTCCTCAGATAATGAAGCAGTCCGTACCACATGCAGAAAGACCTGGATAACATCCAGGCTTGGCTGATCAATGGCAAGTAACATTCATGCCACACAGTGCCATGCAATGGCCATCTCCAATAAGAGAGAGTCTGACCACCACCACGACATTAAGTGACATTACTGTCATTGAAACCCCACCATTAACACCCTGCGGGGGTGGGGGGGTGGTGGTAACACCATTTCCAGAAACTTAACTGGACCAACCACACAAATACTATGGCTACAAGAGCAGGACAGAGACTAGGAATTCTGCCGTGAGTGAATTATCTCCTGACGCCCGAAAGCATGTTCACTACTTACAAGGCACAAGTCAGGAGTTTAATAGAATACTGTCCATTTACCTGGATGATTGCAGCTCCAACAACACTCAAGAAGCTTGACATTCTCCATGATAAAGCAACCCACTTGATCGGCACCCATCCACCACCTTAAACATTCACTCCCTCCACCACCGATGCATGATGGCTGCAGTGTGTGACATCTACAAAATGCACTGCAGCACCTCCAAAACATGCAACCTCTACCACTTTGAAGGACAAGGCCAACAGGGCGTATGCGATCAACACCACCTCCAAGTCACACAGCATCCTGACTTAGAAAAATATCACCATCCGTTCATTGTTATTGGGTCAAAATCCTGGAACTCCCTACCTAACAGCAGTGTAAGACTGTAGCAGTTCAAGAAGGCAGTTCACCACCACCTGTTCAAGGCCAAGGAGGGATGAGCTATAAATGCTAGTCTTGTTAGCGATGCTCCCATCCTGTGAATGAATAATTTTTAAAAAAAGTTAAGGCTGGGAAAAGGAGGGAAGTTTCATGCATAAAGAAAATGAAAGCAAACTTGATGTTGAGGCATAACGCTGTGGTCAAGTGAGTGAGAGATACAGCATCTCCCCTGTTTCAGCAACATCTCAATGGGCATGCAGCCGCGTGAGGTGGGTGCAAGGAGAGTTTTTCATTATGGCAGATTTTGCTGTAAAGTATAGCCTGTTCCACATGTACACCTCAACAACCCTGAGCCCTGAATTAACCTTACAGCTTCAGGATGGCACCCCTGCAAGATGCAATGTCGAATCGGGAACCTTGCAATTTTAAGGCCCTGACACCTCAAGGCATTTTAGAACAACCCAGCTACAAGATGCACAGTCACCTAGGATCACCCAGGTCAGTATACAGGTTGCACACACCTTGTCACTGTGCATTTCCTCCTTCAACTTAAAGCCTCGCTAGATGACTTTTGTCCGAGACCAACCAAATGCCACCTAGAGGGCACAATCTCAACCTGAAGTGTGGTCTCCCTCATCAAGTCTCCTATGACATGCCCAAGAAATTCTCCAGCAAGATATGTGGACTAGTGGACTTGGGTAATGTTGGTCTGTGCTTCAGATACATGAGGCCAACCCTCTGGTGAAGTGTCTGGAAGTCTTCCTTATTCTCTCCCAGAGCTTATGATTTGTTCTTTAGTTTGAATTCAGAATTACATATTTAATTACTATGCATGGTAAACTAACATTAAAGCACTTTGTTTTCACGTATACTGCATTAAAATCGTAGCAATAATGGAAAGGCCATTATCAAGGAGATGTTAAGTTTCACGTTAGTTATGAAAATGTAGTCAATTAAAATAGGTCACAGAGCAACACCATGTTAAAATAAAAGGTTGATGTATATGATTGCAATATCCCACATAATTAAAAAGTATTAGTCAAATTATTTAGTTGGTGCATTTTATTATATTGTTATGAAAGTGCTTCTTTTTAAAAAAAAATTTAACCTTCTGTTTTTCCATACTTCGTAATGAAACACATTTAAAAATGGTGTTTCATTCCTCCAAGGATGGAGGTGTTATGAAAGTGCTTCATTTTTAAAAATATTTTTTGAGGATTCATTTGTTAGAATTGTGGAGATGGATTTATTTAACACTGGGGAGATTCCATTGATGTTGGACTTTGTTTTTGTTTGAAGGGTCACTGAGAAGTCTTGTTTAAAAACAAATCTTTACTCACTGTCACATGCCTTAAGCTCAATAAACAACAGAAACTTGGTGACTTAGGGGAGATATTTACAGAGGAGTGACATGTCAAGATTTATGAGGGTCAGGAGTTGGTTTCACTTCTGAGATATTGTTTTGGTTCAGTTGGGGGTGGGAATGTGTTTGAAGGCAGTTGGAGATCAGCCTGCCAAGTCAGCTATTCTCTTTCCTCCAGACTCTGCAAAACCCTGCAAAGATCCAGTGTGTGAGAGCTAAAACCCCTGATGCCACATTTCTCCTGAGATACTCCTGGAAGGCCTGCCAGATTAATTTTCGACGACGCCTGAAAAGTACTGCTTCAGAAAAGAGCCCAGTACGTGTACTTGGATGCCAGGCTGTATGCCATTTCTGGGACACCACATATCTCATCCTTTTTCTTCAAGAATTAACAAGTATTTGGCAAAAGTATTCATTTTTTGTCTTCTTTTTGTAAAAGAACTCTGCAGAGAGATTTTTTTTATTGTTCTTTAACACTGTGTGTGTGTGTGTGTGTGTGTGTAGGGGGGTATTTAAAAAGGGAGCTTTCATATTTTAATCTGTGTGTTAATGCTTTGCTTCTTTACTGGATAAGTCTTGTTTTATCATAAACTGATAATGTTGTTGTTTATTAAAGAAACCTGCTTGATTTATTTTATTCTGGGATAAAGAATAAAGTATATAATTGACCGTATCGGTAACTGGGTAAACATTTAAAATATATGTTGTGACCTGTGGAGAAGTGGAACTAGAAAAGACAGTGCACAATCTCAGTCGTAACAATATTTGAAATTTATTTATTTTCCTCTGGATGAAAGTGAATTTCCACAAGCACTGAAGCTACCCCTGAATTAAATTCTGTAAAACATAGTCTTCGCTCAGATTGCTGTTGGTTCAGTCCCCAAAATACATTTTTTCATTGTAATTTTCATAGGGTAAAATTATAACTCAGCAATTTCTCAGCTTCCTCCATCCAGTGACATTATAGCACTGTTAGGCATTTTGCTGTGGAGGAATTGCTAGAGTTAATGCAGGTGATATGTAGATGCTATTTATAGTATTCGTTGGTCTTTTATTGATATTATGCAAGGTTACAGCATTTTAGTTGTTGGATTTTATAATACTTAATTTTCCAACATTCCAACAGTGACTTCATGTCAAAAATACTTCTTTGGCTCTGAACTGCTTTGGGACATTAAATAAGGTGCTGTATACGAGTAAGTCTTTGTTTTTTATATAAGATTTCAAACCCTCTCTTTTGTAGGTAGCACTATCAATTTGCATCAGTTTCAAGCATCATTGTTATTTACAGTGACCTTCAGAGTGAACTTCAGACGAAAGGGCCCAACAATCAGATGCCAAAAAATAGGGTAAAGTGTCTCAGTCACTATCTGTATCAATTTTCTATTTTAATCAAAGGTGGTGTTTTCTAAAATCTCTGAGTGTTGAAATTCTGAAAAATACTCAATTATTCTCTTAAAACAGGAAACTTTTAGGAAGTATGCACCAAACTATAAGGGCTGGATTTTGCCACAGGCTTCGGGACCCTGACATGAGGACCAAATGAGGGCCCTGAGCCCACACTTGCCGGTGGTGAGACTGGCTCAGCAATCTTCCAGGAGGCAGCCTCCAAATTAGATGCCTCTGTGTTCGACGTCATCAATCCTGTTGGTCCTGCAGCCCCACTGGAAGAGGCAGGTCAGGGACCACAAGGGAGCCTCAACATAGTTACAATCAGTTAAGGAGGAGTCGAGAGGCTCCCCTCTTGTCCCTCTCCTTGTTTGACTGCAACAGGGTTTATTTCTTTTAAACAGTGGATATGCTTACCAATTCAGTGAGTGTGTATCCTTTTATAAGCTACGATCATAAAAGAACCAAACAGACAGGCTTTCTTGAGTTTAAACAAGAAAGAAATTAGTTTATTGTACGTAAAACCAAAAACCCAATCTAAGTAAAATAATAAACTATGCTCCACACACACACACACATGAGAAACACACAGACACAAATAGGTTACAGAGTGAAGAGGAATAGATAGGTTTGATTAGAGTCCAGAACAAATAAAAGAATATACAGTCTGTGGAGTCTGGTAATTCAGTTGTCTTCTGGCTGAACTCATGGTCCTGAAGTTTCTGGCTGGTAGAGGTGGCCACCTGGCTCAGGGTTTTCTTGGAGACAATGATATATATGGTTTTCTCCCTGGGATCTCTGTCTGCAGCAATGATAGTCTTGGATGTTTTGTAGTCAGCAGTTATAGGGTTGCCTGGAGAGAGAGATGGACAGTCAGACAGACCCCCACTTTGGTCCTGCACTGGTCAAACTCAGGTGCTTGTCTGCTGTAGAGAGAAGAATTGCAAGTTTTCACACAGATGCAGAGTCTGTCACATGATGGCCCAGTGTATTCTCTCTTAATTAGTTCAAGTCTAAGAACTCCAGTCTCTCTTGGGTCCCATTGTTTCAGTGTTTCCCTTTTGAGGTTCATCTCCATCAGCGTTAATATTCCAAGATGGCTTTTAGTGTCCTGTTAATGGAGGTAAGGCAGATAGCTCATTCAAAATTCGCAAGCCATTGTACTGGTGGGAGATTAACCAGCCATTCATCTCCACCTTTTACGTTGGTATGTGAGGCATTTAGATGCAAATTGCGGTGGCCATTTTAGCCACTAGCAGTAACCCTTTTATCAGTTTTTTGTTTCCTGCTTTCTTTTTAAAGTTTAATTCAGGTTTCCAACTGCTGGATTTAAAAAAAAAATCAAAATTTGGCATAGTAAGAGTTCATAACAACATGGAGGTGTCCTTGCTGGGCTGCACAGCAGTGCTGAAGTGAACAAAATCTAGGCCACCAAGTGCATAGGGTTGGAGGGGAAACCCCTTGGCTGGATCGAGTTTGACCGAGTAATAACATGCCACTTACAGGAGTATTTATACATCTGAAAAGAGAAATGATGGGTTAGTGTTTTGGATAGCAACGCTTCATCAGAAGCTATGAACTGGTTGATGAATTAGTCATTATCTCAGCTCAATTGAACTTGATTTTCAATAATACCTGTCACAATAAACTACTTACATGGGTTATTTTTGACACAAAAATGAAGAATTTTCAGACAGGTTAATAATCATTGTGGATTTTAATAACTTGCCTGCTGAATGTTTATCAGTCAAGTTTCCATACTTTGATGAGTAAAAAGCAAAATACTACAGATGTTGGAAATTTAAAACAAAAATGGCAGAAACACCGCAGGTCAGGCAGCATCTGAGGAAAGTACAAACACTTTAATTTTACTAGTGCAGATGGTTGGCATCTGAAACATTTAACTTTTCTGTTACCTCCACTGATGCTAACTGATCTGCTGTGTGTTTCCAGAATTTTCTATTCTTGTCGTGTACTTTGCCATTGTCTTTGGAGAGCAGTCTGCTTTTGATATCCTTTCCTGCAGAAATATTAGTTTTAAATATTTCAGTAATGTTACATGCTGTTGTGACTTTTGCAGCTTATGTGTACAATGTAGAGGCTATAGGAATAACTATTTACAAATCAGCTGCAAAACAAGGATAGATGCAAATTTCAAATGTTCTAATGTGGTCTGTCTGAAGACTTAATTAAAAATAGCTTCTGTTGGAACAGAAATTGAAAGCAAAATACTCCCTTTTGATTTGTTATAAATATTGTTAGGACTACGGTGGGTGTAACACACTGTCAATTCAGTCCCGTCACTCCACATATTATCATATTATTAAAGTTTTCCCACTCAACCAGAAAACAGCCAAATTAAACACTCCAGTAATCCTTCAGAATAAAACAGACCAAACCAGGTATCTTTAGACAACAACAAATTAACTATTTATTAAAACTAAATCTTAAACACTATTAAGATAAACCTATGTCTACTGACCTTATAACTTCTTATTTTAATCTAACTTCCCCATTATTATTCACCATATTATCACCCTCTCAAATTCTACATACGTTTGCCTAGAGCATGGCTACCTGACCCAAACCCGATGGGACCCGATGACATGTGTCGGGCTCAGGTCAGGTTGGGTCGCTCTTCCGGATCTGGCATTTGGGCCGGGTTGGGTTGGGCCAGGTCAGACACAGTGACAGCCAGGATGTCAAGGCAGGAAACACTCCACACTAGTCTGCAGTGAGCGATTCCATCCAAGGTAGAGCACAACCTCTTCAATAAAGTTGATTATATTCCGGTGGTCGGGTTGGGTCGGGCGTGGGACAAAATGAAAGGACTCGGGCCAGGTCGGGCTAGGGTCGGATTTGGTTCTGTTGGGCTCGGGTTAGGTTTCATTTGCAGACCCGAGCCGGCCTTTACATCTGCCCAGCCAATCTCCGTAAGTTCCGAAACTTCTAATGGTAAGCTTCAGGGACTACCTCATACACAGCAAGAATAGCCTTTTTTGCCATCTCATAATCTGCAGAAGACTGTTCAGAAAGCATGGCCTAAACGTCATGAGCTCTGCCTACCAACCTGCTTTGCATAAGCAGTGTCTAGCTTTCCTTTGGCCACTTCATCTGTTTGGCTATTTTTTCAAAAGATATGAAAAATGTCTCTACGTCCTTTTCCTCAAACATAGGAAGAGCTTGTATAAATTTAAACAGCTTTTTGCTGGGTCCTGGGCTGAATTCAGATTCTTCCTGAGCCAAATTTTCCTAGGAGTCAAGACAACCCCTTTGTCTTAGTTCCAACTCTTTAGCCTAAATTCCCTCTCCTCTTACACTTTCTCTCTGATGTGCTCTCTCATTCTCCCTTTCCCATTTTTCAGGTTCAAGTTTTCTTAATTCTTTTTCAGCCTCAAGTTTTTTCATTTATTGTTCCTGCTCAAGTTTTTTCATTTCTAACTAAATTTTGGCTAATTCCACTGCATCACTCTCTGACTTACTACCTTCTTGTTCCTTGTCTTCCTCTTCTTCTAATTCCAGATGTTGGGCTATTAGGTCAATTATCATTGCTTTTCTGGCACCTGATTTCAATACTGACCCCAAATTTGCTGTCAGTTCTTTTATAATATTAAAATGTTTTCCAGCATGTATTGGATCTCTGCTTTTACTTAGGTCTGTTTGTCCGGACTTAAGCGGGAAGGATGTTGTTTTAAAGGAACGGTTCCCCCTACATCACATCATGTGTGGCTAAGGTTGTACATCCTGGCTCATCCCTATAAATTCTTTTAAATGTTGTGAAAAGCTTGATTAGGTCTTTACATTGTTTTGCCTCTAAGTGCAAAAGCATGTTTTCCAATTTTCCTAGCCATTCTGTATTCACTAATCTGATAGTTGGAGGTTCAATCTGAGAATTGTCTAGGCCTCCTTCTGCCTCATCCTCACTATCCTTTTCCTTCTCAACAGTCCCAATTACCTGACATACCTGTACTGGCTTATCCTCCTCTTTGCGATAATATTGCTTTAACATATTGATGTGACACAACCAGTTCTTCTTCCGACGATCAGGGGTATCAATCAAGTAATCTACCTTACCCACTCTTTTGATCACTCTATATGGGCCACTGAACCGTGCTTGTAATGGTTCTCCCTGTAATGGTAACAACACCACTACTTTATCCCCTGGTTGAAAATTGCAGGCTTTTGCATTCTTGTCTGCCCATTTTTTCATATCGGCTTGGGATGCTTTAAGGTGCTCCTGAGCCACACCACATGCTTTCGTGAGCCTTTTGGGGAACACATACATAGTCCAGTATCGAAGATTCATTCTTTTGTTCCAAGAATCTTTCTTTTATGAGGTGTAGAGGACCTCTTACTTCATGTCCGTAAACCAATTCAAAAGGACTGAAGCCTGTAGACTCATTCGGTGAGTCTCTGGTGGCAAATAAAAGAAAGTCTAGTCCTTTATCCCAGTCATGTGGATACTCGGGACAGTAAGTTCTAATCATTGTTTTGAGAGTTTGGTGGTATCTCTCTAAAGCTCCCTGTGATTGTGGGTGATATGCTGAAGATTTCAACTGTTTAATGCCCAAATTGCCCATGACTTCTTGAAATATCTGTTACGACCAGGTGAGAAAGGTGTCCAGAGGTCCCGCTCAGCCTTCACCTGCTCTTACCGTAACAAGGTTTAATTTTTAAAACATCGTGTTTTTTAGCTCCCCCTTGGTGAATCCTTGTTCACCGCTTTCCAATTATAAGGCAAAGAAACCAACACAAACATTCTTTCTTAGGTTTAAAGAAGAAAAGTTGAAATTTATTAAACTTAAATCTAAACTCTAATTCATTTAATACCTACGGATACACGACGCGCCCATGTTAGCATGCACACGCGATACACACATACAGATAGAAACAGAAAGAAAACAGAAGAAATAAAGTGGAAAAGTTTGAGGCAATATCTGAGGAGGTTTATTGTGTTACAGTTCTTCGAGCTCACTGTCGAGTCTTTGATTGTAGGTAGATCTTGCTTTTTGTTGGGGCCCAGTATTCTTCTCAAACCTTGTTCGCTGTAGGAGACTTTTCTCTCTAGGGGTTCATGTGTCTTCAGTGGATTCGGAGGCTTGTGAGAAAGAGATGGGAGTAGACAGGAGAGATCTTCTCAGTCCAGGAGCAAACAGACACTCTGCCCAAACTGTTTGCACAAATCCAAAAAACTCAGGTTGCCCAGCAGGTTAATCATGTGACTAGCTGGTTTGACCATGTCCATTTGTGTATTCAGCCATCTTAGCAGTCAACCTGGAATGCGAACTCCCCCACCTTCAACGTCTGGTGATCAAAAGTCCATTGTGGGTTGAATGTGTCAGGAATGGCTGCTTTGTCCTTCAAAACACTGTCTGTTTATATGCAAGTGTCTTTTCCAGCTGTGGCTGATCTGTTTATCAAGTCCTTTCTTCACTCCAGTAACAGTTTAAAATCAATGTTCATGACAAAATTAATGTGCCTCATTCTTGGCAGGTGAGGGCCGAGAATGACATATCTTAGACATGAAATT
Organism: Heterodontus francisci; assembly: GCF_036365525.1. Lineage (NCBI taxonomy): Eukaryota > Metazoa > Chordata > Chondrichthyes > Heterodontiformes > Heterodontidae > Heterodontus > Heterodontus francisci. The sequence continues at coordinate 65,605,257 of NC_090389.1, forward strand.
AGAACCTTGATCCGATTGAACTTCAAGTGGTAACCCATATCTCGTAAAGAATTGGGTTAACTTCTCTACTACTATTTTAGCAGTAATGGAAATGGAGAAGTCCTATCCATGATAGTAAGTATGTATTGATGTCACGCTTTTGTTTTTGGCAAGGGTCCTACACAGTCTACCAATACCCTGTTAAATGGTTCCTCAATCACTGCTATGGGAACTAGGGTGCTGCTTTTATGGTAGGTTGCAGTTTTCCCACCATTTGGCATGTATAGCATGTCCTACAAAATTGTCTCACATCCTTTGTAAGACCTGGCCAGTAACAATATTGGCTTATACGTGATTTGGCCTTTCAAATTCCCCTCTGTCCTGCAAAAGGAATGTCATGTGCTCACCTTAATAAATCACCTAAAAAAGGAATGAAACCGGACGGACCACCTGGCATCGACCTAGGCACCAGAAACGACAACGGCAAACCCAGCCCTGTCGACCCTGCAAAGTCCTCCTTACTAACATCTGGGGACTTGTGCCAAAGTTGGGAGAGCTGTCCCACAGACTGGTCAAGCAACAGCCTGACATAGTCATACACACGGAATCATACCTTAACGACAATGTCCCAGACACTGCAATCACTATCCCTGGGTATGTCCTGTCCCACCGGCAGGACAGATTCAGCAGAGGTGGTGGGATAGTGGCCTACAGTAGGGAGGGAGTTGCCCTGGGAGTCCTCAACATCGACTCCTGACCCCATGAAGTCTCATGGCATCAGGTCAAACATGGGCAAGGTAACCTCCTACTGATTACCACCTACCGCCCTCCCTCAGCTGATGAGTCAGTACTCCTCCATGTTGAACACCACTTGGAGGAAGCACTGAGGGTGGCAAGGGCACAAAATGTACTCTGGGTGGGGGACATCAATGTCTATCACCAAGAGTGGCTCGGTAGCACCACTACTGACCAAGCTGGCCGAGTACTAAAGGACATAGCTGATAGACTGCGGCACGTGGTGGGAGAACCAACACAAGGGAAAAACATACTTGACCTTGTCGTCACCAATCTGCCGGCCGCAGATGCATCTGTCCATGACAGTATTGGTAGGAGTGACCACCACACAGTCCTTGTGGAGACGAAGCCCCGCCTTCACATTGAGGATACCGTCCATTGTGTTGTGTGGCACGATCACCATGCTAAATGGGATAGATTTCGAACAGATCTAGCAATGCAAAACTGGGCATCCATGAGGTGCTGTGGGCCACCAGCAGCAGCAGAATTGTACTCAACCACAATCTGTAACCTCATGGCCCGGCATATCCCCCACTCTACCATTACCATCAAGCCAGAAGACCAACCCTGGTTCAATGAAGAGTGCAGGAGGGCATACCAGGAGCAGCACCAGGCATACCTCAAAATGAGGTGTCAACCTGGTGAAGCTACAACCCAGGACTACTTGCATGCCAAATTGCATAAGCAGCATGCAATAGGCAGAGCTAAGCGATCCTATAACCAATGGATCAGATCTAAGCTCTGTAGTCCTGCCACATCCAGTCGTGAATGGTGGTGGACAATTAAACAACTAACTGGAGGAGGTGGCGCACACAAATATCTCCATCCTCAATGATGGGGTAGCCCAGCACATCAGTGCGAAAGATAAGGCTGAAGCATTTGCAACAATCTTCAGCCAGAAGTGCCGAGTGGATGATCCATCTCGGCCCCCTCCTGAAGTCCCCAGCATTACAGATGCCAGGCTTCAGCCAATTCGATTCACTCCGTATGATATCAAGAAACGACTGAAGGCACTGGATACTACAAAGGCTTGGGTCCTGACAATATTCCGGCAATAGTACTGAAGACCTGTGCTCCAGAACTTGCCGCAGCCCTAGCCAAGCTGTTCCAGTATAGCTACAACACTGGCATCTACCCAGCAATGTGGAAAATTGCCCAGGAATGTCCTGTACACAAAAAACAGGACAAGTCCAACCCGGCCAATAACCACCCCATCAGTCTACTCTCAATCATCAGTAAAGTGATGGAAGGTGTCATCAACAGTGCCATCAAGCAGCAATTGCTTAGCAATAACCTGCTCAGTGATGCTCAGTTTGGGTTTCGCCAGGGCCACTCAGCTCCTGACCTCATTACAGCCTTGGTTCAAACATGGACAAAAGAGCTGAACTCAAGAGGTGAGGTGAGAGTGACTGCCCTTGACATCAAGGCAGCATTTGACCGAGTATGGCATCAAGGAGCCCTAGCAAAACTGGAGTCAATGGGAATCGGGGAAAACTCTCTGCTGGTTGGAGTCATACCTAGTGCAAAGGAAGATGGCTGTGGTTGTTGGAGGTCAAACATCTGAGCTCCAGGACATCAGTGCAGGAGTTCCTCAGGGTAGTGTCCTAGGCCCAACCATCTTCAGCTGCTTCATCAATGACCTTCCTTCAATCATAAGGTCAGAAGTGAGGATGTTCGCTGATGATTGCACAATGTTCAGCACCATTCACGACTCCTCAAATACTGAAGCAGTCCGTGCAGAAATGCAGCAAGACCTGGACAATATCCAGGCTTGGGCTGATAAATGGCAAGTAACATTTGCGCCACACAAGTGCCAGGCAATGACGATCTCCAACAAGAGAGAATCTAACCATCTCCCCTTGACATTCAGTGGCATTACCATCGCTGAATCCCCCACTATCAACATCTTAGGGGCTACCATTGACCAGAAACTGAACTGGAGTAGCCATATAAATACCGTGGCTACATGAGCAGGTCAGAGGCTAGGAATCCTGCGGCGAGTAACTCACATCCTGACTCCCCAAAGCCTGTCCACCATCTACAAGACACAAGTCAGGGGTGTGATGGAATATTCTCCACTTGCCTGGATGGGTGCAGCTCCAACAATACTCAAGAAGCTCGACACCATCCAGAACAAAACAGCCCGCTTGATTGGCACACCATGCACAAACATTCACTCCCTCCACCACCGATGCACAGTGGCAGCAGTGTGTACCATCTACAAGATGCACTGCAGCAACGCACCAAGGCTCCTTAGATAGCACCTTCCAAACCTGCGACCTCTACCACCTCGAAGGACAAGAGCAGCAGATGCATGGGAACATCACCACCTCCAAGTTCCCGTCCAAATCACACACCATCCTGACTTGGAACTATATCACCGTTCCTTCACTGTCACTGGGTCAAAATCCTGGAACTCCCTTCCTAACAGCACTGTGGGTGTACCTACCTCACATGGACTGCAGCGGTTTAAGAAGGCAGCTCACCACCACCTTCTGAAGGGCAATTAGGGATGGGCAATAAATGCTGGCATAGCCAGTGACGCCCATATCAAATGAATGAATTTTAAAAAACCTTAATAGTCCCTGGCAATATTTAGATGGTACCACTATCTGTTCAACAACTGTCCAGTCTTCGCCTGCAGGTCAATGAGGTGGTCTCCATTTCCTCCTCAAAATCCCGTTTGCCTTATAATAGCTTTCTGGAGTTCCTTTTGCCTCAGCTTCTGACAGAGCCGTCTGTGCTATTTGGTATAACTCTGGATCAGCTTGCTGTTCTGCAATGTTAGAAGATCTGTTAAACATTTCATTTGGATTATCTAAATCCCCAAATAAGGTTTCAGATACTTGGCTATCTGTTTTTAATGCCACTTTTACCTCCGACAATGGATCTAGTTTAGCCATTGCTTGGGTGACTACACACGCAGGAAATATTCCTGGAACTTGTTCCTGTAATTGCTCCGTTTCCTTAATTTCACATAGTTCCTCTGTAATTATAGGTGAAACTGATACTTTTGACCTGGCCAAATCATTTCCTAGGAGTAGATCAATTTGCTCTTCTGGTAAACTGTTGACAACTCCTAGTTTCCATCCCAGATATTAAGTCACTCTCTAGGCGTACTTTATATAAAGGTACTCCCTTCCGACTCCATGAACTAAAACTTTAGTGTCAAAGATGCAGCCTCACAGCTCCAGTGACCCGGGTTCAATTCTGGGTACTGCCTGTGTGGAGTTTGCAAGTTCTCCCTGTGTCTGCGTGGGTTTTCCCAGGGTGCTCCGGTTTCCTCCCACAGCCAAAAGACTTGCAGGTTGATAGGTAAATTGGCCATTATAAATTGTCCCCAGTATAGGTAGGTGGTAGGGGAATATAGGGACCGGTGGGGATGTGGTAGGAATATGGGATTAGGGTAGGATTAGTATAAATGGGTGGTTAATGGTCGGTACAGACTCGGTGGGCCGAAGGGCCTGTTTCAGTGCTGTATCTCTAAAAAAAAAGGCACTCTCTGGTGGAAACGCTATATCTGTCCCCAACAAGAGTGTTTGGGTTGTTCCTGTATCCCTGAGTATAGTGATAGGTTTTCCTGCCTCACTTAAAGGATATGGAGTTACTTTCCCCTTTGACAAAAATTCATTGCACTTTCGGATATCTTATTCTTAACCTCAATACTCACTTTAATTTTTGTATCTGGTTTTACAGCTGCTGTTAAAGCTATAGCCTGGTGTGCTATACTCTCAGTCAGAGTCTTTTCCTACGCATTAGCTTTGCATACCCCAAGTAGTCCTATGGGTTTATTTCGCAACCTCCAGCATTCTGAACGAAGGTGACCCATTCTGTGGCAATGATAACACCTCGGCTTGCAAACCTTACTTCTACCCTCAGCACCTTCCTTTCTGGCCTGAGGAGGTGATCCTGGGGCATTCCCAGCTGTTCTTTCTTGTCCCCGGCTATTTGCCTTCCTTTCACTTTCACTTTCTATCCTTTTCGGGTTTATGGGGGTGAAGGACAAAAGGTTTTGGCTTGAAATCATCAGCAATTTCCGCTGCTTGCCTAACTTTCAAAACTTTCAGGTTATCTACATGAGTTCTCAGTACTGAAGAAATTGAATTTTTAAACTCTTCCAAGAGAATCAACTCTCAAGGTTCTCATATGTGGTTTCCAGCTTTAATGCCCATATCCAACGGTCAAAACTAATTTACTTCACCCTGTAAAATTCTGCATACATCTGCCCAGCCAATCTCCGTAAGTTCCGAAACTTCTGACGGTAAGCTTCAGGGACTAACTCATACGCAGTGAGAATAGCCTTTTTTTGCCATCACATAATCTGCAGAAACCTCTTCAGGAAGCATGGCATAAACTTCATGATCTCTGCCTACCAAGCTGCTTTGCATAAGCAGTGTCCAGCTTTCCGTCAGCCATTTCATCTGTTTGGCTACTTTTTCAAAAGATATGAAAAATGCCTCTATGTCCTTTTCCTCAAACTTAGGAAGAGCTTGTATAAATTTAAATTGCTTTTCGCTGGGTCCTGAGCTGAATTCAGATTCTTCCTGACCTGAATTTTCCCTGATGTCAAGACCACCTCTTTGTCTTAGTTCCATCTCTCTTAACCTACATTCCCTCTCTCCCTTTCCTCTTTTTCAAATTCAAGTTTTCTTAATTCTTTTTCAGCCTCAAGTTTTCTTATAACTATTTCTTTTTCTGTTTCCTGTTGAAGCCTAAGTTTTTCCATTTCCAACTGAATTTTGGCTAATTCCAATGCATCACTCTCTGACTTACTACCTTCTTGTTCCTTGTCTTCTTCTAATACCAGATGTTGGGCTATTAGGTCAATTATCATTGCTTTTTGGCACCTGATTTCAATTCTAACCCCAATTCTGCTGCCAATTCTTTTAGTTTATTCTTAGTTAAAGTTTTCAAGTCACTGAGGGAAATAGTCTCCTTTCCCAGAAACTCTGCTGAAACTGCTCATGCAATTCTGATGATATAGACGGTACGTTATTATACAAGAAACCTGGTTCCTTTTTTTTGTAATTGACGTTAGATTTGGATCCCGACAATCGAGTTTCCAATTAATATGATCCCAGACGCGAGAGCAATTAATATAATGCCGACGTAAGACCCCAATTTATATGTTATCCCAGAGACGAGTAATTAATATGATTCCAAATGCAAGCCCCCCAATTAATTTGATTCTGATCTTGGATGAGCCACCCAATCAATATGTTACGACCGCGGCGGGAGCAACACACTGTCAATTCAGTCCTGTCACTCCACAGTTTGCAGCATATTATTAAAGTTTTCCCACCCAACCAGAAAACAGCCAAATTAAACACTCTAGTAACCCCCGGAATAAAACAGACCAAACCAGGTATCTTTAGATAACAACAAATTAACTATTATTTAAAACTATTAAGATAAACCTATGTCTAAAGACCTTATAACTTCTAATTTTAATCTAACTTCCCCATTCACACACAGACACTCAAAATAACAGTAGTTAACCAGTTTTAAATGTGTTTTTTAAAAAAAAAAGCTGTTTCTTAAGAATAAATAAATAAGTCTTCGTGGGTTACGTTCCTGATGGATGAGATATTCCAATGTGAAAATAATCAAATCAAAGGCTACTCAAAGTCGCCACATGGATTTGATTAAATTGTCTGTTCTTAATAGGCATTCAAAACACTTCGGCTACAGCAGGCATCAAACACCGGTGAATTCCAAAAATGTAATCAGTTAAGAGAGATTCAATCTTGAAGCAAATACTTCCTGGCTTGGAAGTAAAGAAAAGGAGTTTTATTTTTTATTACCTTCAGCAATACAAACGGTCTCTGAAAAGAAAGGGCTTTTTTTTCTCCGCAACAGGTAATCAACTCAGCCCGTAGCTCCCTGTAGAATTTTGCTGAGAGAAAATAGACAGTTCTTCAGTAGCACGCCTCGCTGGAAAGTCTCTCCAAACAAATTGATTCAGACCTTTTTTTTCCAGTTTTACACACAGTCAAATCCATACATTATACCATGTGACCTCACACTCCTGCTGTGGTCTAGGGTAACAAAATGCAGCCATGGCACACTGTGCCCCAAAATCCAAACTTCTCTCCCTGTCTTAAAGGTGCACTGTTTTTAACAGAATCTGAAAGGCACACTGTTTTAATCCGAGGAGAAAAATAGTACAGTCCATGACAATAAGAGGAAAAGTATGAGCTTCCCTGGTAAAAGAGACACAATATCTTCCTATTTTGATGCATATTCATCAGATGAAGAGGGTACGTGTAGTAAATTGATTGTTTTGCTGCTTTATAAAATATTTCACAATTAAATAGATAGATATTTCCATTCATTTTTTGCCTCCAAGGAGCTATTGCCCACATTTCATCTTTCTAGGTTAGGACAATGAATGGAAAATATGGCTGTAGTAGGCACTAAGGCCACGGAGGAGACCTTTTTATTCTCTCAATTGTAATGTAAGCCAAATTTTTCAGTCATGACTGTGCAAAGAAGGTGGTAATTACAAGTTGGACTCTGTTCATATGGAATTACAATTTCCATAAGCAAACCTCCATCCTTTATGATCAGAAACTTATAATTTAAAATTAACCTCAAATACAATTAAGAAGGAAAGACCTCAGGATGTCCCAAATCGTTTACAGCCAATGAAATACTTTTGTAGTGTAGTCAGTCTTGTAACTGTAGTAAACTGCATGCCATAGAACTAACAATTACTCTTTTACTGCATGGTTAAAAAACAGAAGCACACATGTTACTCACTATGACTCCTGTTGTCTCCGATAGGTGGAAAAAATTATGCCCTCGTTACATGTGGTTCAGGGTAAAACTATAAGTAAAATTTACTACAGAAAATAAATATACACAGAACCAAAAAGAAAACAGTGGAGTTTTGGAAGGGATTGCCACTCCCGAGTCGGCCTTATCAGCCACAACAGGCAATGTTCAACTCAGAAATGGCATACAACCTGGGTGCAGTCCATCGTCTTCCGAGACAGATGGATACCTACTACTACTACTTCACTACTTTTTACAGTGTAAGAAAATAACAAAGTATTCTCAAATCATAGAATCCTTGGCAGGATTTTGCCCTCTGGGTCGGGACCCCGACATCAGGGTCAAATGGGGGTCACAACCCAGCACTGTGTGGGAAACAGTCACCTGGCAGAGATTTTCCCTGAATTGGCAAATTAGTGGACAGAGGGAGAGTTCACCGCCCAATTATGGACAGTGGGTGGGATCTCAAAGCTGGAGGGCCAATAGGAGGCCTTCCAGCACTGAAGAAGCAGAAGCTTGCAATTCAGTTAAGAGAGAGAGGTACTCTTTCTCCAGCTTATTAAACTTTTACATTTAAAAATGCCTTCAGCAGCTGAGACACCATTGTGGAGGGGAGGCCCTCAACAGGGCAGCCTGCGGCTATAGCTGCAGCTGTGGCCAAACAGGTGGGGAGAGCCTCAAAGCCTGCCTGGAGTGCTGGCCCCCAGGTCTGCCATCAGGAGGCCGCCTCCAGGCAGCTGGCCTAGTCCCCCACGCCTCGGGTGCCCTGGAGGCTGACTGGAAAATTCCAGTTGGCCTCTGACAATAGTTCTTAAATGGTCTTTAAATACTCTTAATTGGCTGTCTGCCGCCTACAGGCGAGTAGCTCTGCTGCCTCCAATCCGGCCTCCAGGAAAATGGCCCGGGATGGTGCCGGCAAACTGGCATGCCAGTCAGCGGCATGAATTTTCACACCCACCCACCTCCACATTCACCCCCATCGGGACCTAAAATTCCTTCCCCCTTTTGGAATCTTTCAACGGAGTCTTTTTTTTATTCCTTCCTCGGATGTGTGTTTTGCAGACAAGGCCAGCATTTATTGCCTATCTCTAATTTCCCTAGAAAAGTAATGGTGAGACACCTCCTTGAACCACTGCAACCTGTGTGGTGTAGGCACTCCCACAGTACTGTTAGGGAGGGAGTTCCAGAATCTTGACCCAACAAGAGTTAAGGAACAGCAATGTAATTCCAAGTCAGATTGTTGTGTGACTGAGAACGGAACTTGCAAGTGATGGTGTTCCGATACACTTGCTGCCCTTGTTCTTCTAGGTGGTAGAGTTCGCAGATTTGGAAGGCGCTATCGAAGGAGGTTTGGCGAGTTGCTGCAGTGCATCTTGTAGATTGGACACACTGCTGCACTGTGCGCTGGTGCTAGAGGGAGTGAATGTGAATGGGGTGCCAATCAAGTAGGTCACTTTGTCCCAGATAGTGTCATGCTTCTTGAGTCTTGTAGGAACTGCACTCATCCAGGCAAGTGGAGGGTATTCCATCATATTCCTGTCTTGTGCCTTGTAAATGGTGAGCAGGCTTTGGGGAGTCAGGAGGTGAATAACTTGCTGCGGAGTTCCCAGCCTCTGTACTCCTCTTGTAGTCACAATATTTATGTGGCTGGTTCAGTTAGATTTCTGGTCAATGGTGATGCCCAGGATGTTGATGATGGGGGATTCAGTGATGGTAATGTCACTGAATGTCAAGGGGAGATGGTTATATTCTGTCTTGTTGGAGATGGTCTTTGCCTGGCACTTGTGTGGTGTGATGTCACTTATTACTCCAAGCCTGAATGTTGTCCAGGTCTTGCTGGATGCGGCCATGGACTGCTTCATTTACAGAGGAGTTGCGAATGGAACTGGAGACTGTGTAATTATTAGTGAACCTCTCCACTTCTGATCTTATGATGGAGGGAAGATCAGTGATGAAGCAGCTGTAGATGGTTGGGCTAGGACACTACCCTGAGGAACTCCTGCAGCTGAGATGATTGATCTCCAACAACCACAACGATCATAATTTGTGCTAGGTATGACTCCAGCCAGTGGAGAGCTCCCCCCACCATTTCCCATTGATTTCAATTTTACTAGGGTTCCTTGAAAGTGCACTTAGTTAATGTTGCCTTGAAGTCAAAGGAAGTCACTTTCACCTCAGCTCTAGCATTCAGTTCTTTTGTCCATGTCCAGACCAAGGCTGTAAAGAGGTCAGGAGCTGAGTTCTCCTAGCAGGACCCAAACTGAGCACCAATGAACAGGTTATGGGGAGTAAGTGTTGCTTCATAGCACTGTTGACGACACCTACCATGGCTTTGCTGATGATTGCGAGTAGACTGATAGGATGGTAATTGGCCAAATTGGATTTGTTCTGCTCTTTGTGGACAGGACATACTTTGGCAATTTTCCATTTTGTTGGGTAGAAGCCAGTGTTGTAGCTGTACTGGAACAGCTTGGCTGGTGGTGGGGTGGATAGTACTGGGGCACATATCTTCAGCACTAGAGATCATTACATTGTACATGCTTCTATTTATTTTATTTAGAGATACAGCACTGAAACAGGCCCTTCGGCCCACCGAGTCTGTGCCAACCAACAACCATCCATTTATACTAACCCTACAGTAATCCCATATTCCCTACCACCTACCTACACTAGGGGCAATTTACAATGGCCAATTTACCTATCACCTGCAAGTCTTTGGCGGTGGGAGGAAACCGGAGCACCCGGCGAAAACCCACACGGTCACAGGGAGAACTTGCAAACTCCGCACAGGCAGTACCCAGAATCGAACCTGGGTCCCTGGAGCTGTGAGGCTGCGGTGCTAACCACTGCGCCACTGTGCCGCCCAAATGTCCACACAAAATTCTGATTCATTTCTATGACATGATAATATACAGCTGAATCAAGTGAATGTGGATGAAACTTAAGATGAATAGTTCTGGTAGCACCTTTATGCTGTATGAAGCCTTTCAGGTCACAAATGTTAATCTTGAGACATTAACAGAATTCCTTTCAGAACATTACTCGATGGGCCAGCCATTGCAGATAATGAATTTGTCTACTTTCTCAGTTGTAAGCTTGCAAATTTTTAGCATTTCAATGTGTAATGATTTTTCTCTAGGAGATTGGGAGTGAGATAGCGGCAGCTAGGGTGTTGTGGGTGGGTGCAGGGGTGGTTGGTAGTGGTTATGCTTGAGACCTTCAGCAGCTAAGTGTTTGATGTTGACTGAAGGGAGAAAAGGCTCAACACAGCCTTCTCCTTTCATTGGGGGAGTGTAGGGCCTTTACCATTGGTTCCTGGGCCGACCTGCACCTTCTACGTGACAGTCCCAGGAAGCAACAGTAACTGGGATCGAAAAGAAGTAAATTGCATTGTGGCCCTCCTGTCATTTGCATGGATCAGGCAGGGAAGGAGTGGCAGTGGAGGTCTCAGTCGGGCAAGTGGAGGAAAATTCCAGTATGGGCGGTGAGACAACGATAGACTTCATTACCTAAATATTCCGGCATTTTCCTGTCAGATTCCAGGGTAGAATTTCCTCCTCATCGTTTTTACCATAGCTTGACAAATTAAGTACACAGAAACTTTAACATAAAATATTGTGCAGAATTCATACTATGATGATAGATTTACGGGGGAAAAAAAGCTCCCAAATATCAGTATAAACACTGGGTAAACAGTTCAAAATAAAAGGAAACTTATTTTAATCACTTCTGTGCAGCAAAAATGCCTGTGATGTGAGTTTGCCGAGCTTTTGCTACCTTAGAGGCTTAGCACAGTTTTCCAGTGTAGGAATGTCTCTGGCAGTCTGGATGGCCATTGATTTACAGTGTGAGTAATGCTTTCCAAACATCAGCTGCAGCCTAGTCGGCTCAGCGACTGGTCCTCAGACTCATCCAGATCATCGATTTCCATTTCATCTTTGCCCTCTCTCTTGTACTTTCTGGTAAGGTTTTGATTTACTGCTCTCATATAACAGCTTTCAGAAGTTCAGAAAAGTAGATTTGATAATAGAAAGTGAGCAACCATACCCCTCACTCTCATTGGTAGAATCAGCATTTCTTGGTCGAGCTTGATTTTCAGGGTAGAGATGGTACGGTTTCTTTGGCAACTACTGTGATATTTCTGAGCCCAACAAAGCAGAAATCTACATGCTGAATTGGTTGATTTGAAGGCTTTTCTGCAGGTTTGTACTGAGGAAACAATGTGTGAGTATGACCTTCACATCCTGGGACAGCATCAGAAGCAGAAATTCATAGGGAGGCATTATAGCTATTTATAGCTTGGGGTGGGTAGCGGGATGTGTGCTTGCATTGCCATATGAAGACCTTGCATGAGCCTGAGCCATTTTGAGGGCTGAGCCTCATTTGGTTACTGCTGGCAGACTGCGAGCGCTGTATCAATGCTCACAGTGGCGTGCTAATTTGGGTTATGGGGTTGGTGGTGTGTGCGATGAGCTGCAAGTTGCACCTTAAAGGGTGGGGAAAATATCTTGGAGTTGGGATCACAGACAGGTCAGCAGTGGCCAGGAAGATTTTGATTCTCCTGACCCCCACAAAATTCTTTGAAAAATTTAACTGGGCTCTTTTGTGGGCGCTGGGTAAACTGATCAATGCCTGGCACCAACAGTGCAATGCGTGCATTTATTGGTACCTTTAAATTGCGTTAGAATCATTTGTACAGCATAAGACCTCAATTAGCATATTACAAAAGCCCAGGTCACCCATGAAAAGACTGCAGTGGAAATGGCAGTGGCTGTACTGAGAGTGACAACAGGACAGTAAGTGGTTCACTGCCATTTTCTGGCATGTTACGGCCTTGTTCCTGCCGGGAGGCTGCACTAAAAATCTTCCCCAGTGAGTGGAATAGTGATTAGCCTGTGTCACCAAAAACAATGGGTCATAGGTGTCCAAGTCTGTAATAGACTAAAATACCCATAAATATCTTGAAGTATGCTCCTTAAGGATGGTAAGTGTTAGTTTAAATAAAATTGTCTTCAAAAGTTAATTTTGCACATATCTTAGAGGGGTGCTTGCACCTCCAGTTCACAACATGTGAGTCTCATGCTTCATATTTTTCCTCAGCCAGGCTGAGTAAATTCAGTAACTTTTCATTAGGGTTGCCTCTAGATGCGTGAGATCTAGATGTTAGAAACACATGGCATAAGGACCCCTCTAAATAGATCTTTTTTGGTAGACTGAATAATCCAATACCTGAATCAGGGAAGGCTACAGTATCTCAGGGTTCTCTTGGTGATTCATCAACTAGTCTGGTTAATTGATGGGGCAGGAGTGGACATGTTACTGGGTGCTTTAATATTATATTAGTCCCAGTGGGTCCCAACAAGCAGGCCTCCCTCAGAAAGAAGCAGTACTGAAGAGAAACATACCTAGTTTTATATATGCAGCAGAAGCAAAGACCTACTTTTTGCTGAGTCTCTCCATGGTTCTTGGAGCTCCTGAAAGTGGCCAATAAATGTGTTGAGTTGGAATCAACACTTTGGCCTGGATTTTGTGGTCAGCAGCAAAATGATAGTGCTTGCTGCTGGCCTCGAAGAAAGCTGCCCACAAAGATGTAGCGATTTTTGTGGTGTGTGTTTCACCTTTCCCAATGTTAATTTGATTCTGGCACCAACTATAGAGGATCTCCACTGACCAGCAATATAGATATCATCAAACAGGCTAAGCAACCAATCATATTGAAGGATTCTCATAGTCAGCAATCCAGGAATTAAAATGCATTGATTATCCTTCACTTTTTAATAATTTCACAGAAAGCGAAATAAAGATTGGGACATAGACATGGGATTAAGGTAGAAGCTGAAATATCATAAATAATCTTTCCAAAAAAATAATTTTTACTATATTATAAACCTATGGAATATTTATCATAATACAGAAATGTAACATTCCACAAATATAACATTTGTTTTTCAGGGCCTGAGAGGTTGCTCATTTGTAATTATGACTTAGGACACAGTTAAGAACCCAATTATGCCTCATTGAATGAGACATTATTAATTTACACCAGAGCTGTGGCCAAAATGTCCCATCACATGGTAGCCATTGAGCTCATCTTAGTTCATTCATCTAGAACAATTCCATTGTCATAAAAAATGAGCTGAATTTTATGCTTGCAGCGGGGGTTCCTGATGATGGGCCGAAAGCTGGGGGTGACCCCATCTTGTCTGCATTTCACGGGGGTCAGGCAACTAGTTCATTGCTGTCGGAGCTGCCATCCCTTTAAAGGATGACTGCCCACGCCAGGAGCTGGCAGCCAATCGGAAGGCTGGCAGCTCATCAGACTCAGCAGTGCCACTGCTGGGGCTGCACCTGGAAGAAGAGGACGGCATCAATTGACGCCACCCTCCCAACCAGGTAAGTGAGGTCTGGGGGCACTGGGGCTGGGGAGGGGTGTTGGTGAGAGGCAGGGGTGTTGCTGTGGGGCCAGCCATTGCTTCCGGGGGCCCCTCCATAGGCAAAAGAGTGCCCAAGGAAGAGGCACCCCCGAGCCCACGAGGAGGTCGACAGTGTTCACCTGGCCGTCTCTCCATGCAGTGGAGGGCCCTCCTGCCACTGGTAAAATGCCAATGGCGGCGGGAAGAGGCCCTTATTTGGCCACTAAAGTGGCTCAATTGGCCTCTGGGTGGGAGGGCCTTCAGCCACCTTCCCTGCTGCTGGTAAAATGGCATGGCAGCAGGAAGGTAAAGGGCACTCCACCCTCGCTCGCTGTTTTACAGGGCTCCCCGCCGCCCAGCCCATGACAAGAGGGCTGGTAAAATCCAGCCCATTCAAACCACACCAATATAAAAAAATATTAGAAGTTGGGAACGTGAAAAGCCTGGAGAGCCTATAAAGCTCATGCTAATGATTAAGTCTATGTAAAGATGGGCGGCACAGTGGCGCAGTGGTTAGCACCGCAACCTCACAGCTCTAGGGACCCGGGTTCAATTCTGGGTATTGCCTGTGCGGAGTTTGCAAGTTCTCCCTGTGACCATGTGGGTGTTCGCCGGGTGCTCCGGTTTCCTCCCACTGCCAAAAACTTGCAGGTGATAGGTAAATTGGCCATTGTAAATTGCCCCTAGTGTAGGTAGGTGATAGGGAATATGGGATTACTGTTCTTTCTTTTGGGCCTCCTCATCTCGAGAGACAATGGATACGCGCCTGGAGGTGGTCAGTGGTTTGTGAAGCAGCGCCTGGAGTGGCTATAAAGGCCAATTCTGGAGTGACAGGCTCTTCCACAGGTGCTGCAGAGAAATTTGTTTGTTGGGGCTGTTGCACAGTTGGCTCTCCCCTTGCGCCTCTGTCTTTTTTTCTGCCAACTACTAAGTCTCTTCGACTCGCCACAATTTAGCCCTGTCTTTATGGCTGCCCGCCAGCTCTGGCGAATGCTGGCAACTGACTCCCACGACTTGTGATCAATGTCACACGATTTCATGTCGCGTTTGCAGACGTCTTTATAACGGAGACATGGACGGCCGGTGGGTCTGATACCAGTGGCGAGCTCGCTGTACAATGTGTCTTTGGGGATCCTGCCATCTTCCATGCGGCTCACATGGCCAAGCCATCTCAAGCGCCGCTGACTCAGTAGTGTGTATAAGCTGGGGATGTTGGCCGCTTCAAGGACTTCTGTGTTGGAGATATAGTCCTGCCACCTGATGCCAAGTATTCTCCGAAGGCAGCGAAGATGGAATGAATTGAGACGTCGCTCTTGGCTGGCATACGTTGTCCAGGCCTCGCTGCCGTAGAGCAAGGTACTGAGGACACAGGCCTGATACACTCGGACTTTTGTGTTCCGTGTCAGTGCGCCATTTTCCCACACTCTCTTGGCCAGTCTGGACATAGCAGTGGAAGCCTTACCCATGCGCTTGTTGATTTCTGCATCTAGAGACAGGTTACTGGTGATAGTTGAGCCTAGGTAGGTGAACTCTTGAACCACTTCCAGAGCGTGGTCGCCAATATTGATGGATGGAGCATTTCTGACATCCTGCCCCATGATGTTCGTTTTCTTGAGGCTGATGGTTAGGCCAAATTCATTGCAGGCAGACGCAAACCTGTCGATGAGACTCTGCAGGCATTCTTCAGTGTGAGATGTTAAAGCAGCATCGTCAGCAAAGAGGAGTTCTCTGATGAGGACTTTCCGTACTTTGGACTTCGCTCTTAGACGGGCAAGGTTGAACAACCTGCCCCCTGATCTTGTGTGGAGGAAAATTCCTTCTTCAGAGGATTTGAACGCATGTGAAAGCAGCAGGGAGAAGAAAATCCCAAAAAGTGTGGGTGCGAGAACACAGCCCTGTTTCACACCACTCAGGATAGGAAAGGGCTCTGATGAGGAGCCACCATGTTGAATTGTGCCTTTCATATTGTCATGGAATGAGGTGATGATACTTAGTAGCTTTGGTGGACATCCGATCTTTTCTAGTAGTCTGAAGAGACCACGTCTGCTGACGAGGTCAAAGGCTTTGGTGAGATCAATGAAAGCAATGTAGAGGGGCATCTGTTGTTCACGGCATTTCTCCTGTATCTGACGAAGGGAGAACAGCATGTCAATAGTCGATCTCTCTGCACGAAAGCCACACTGTGCCTCAGGGTAGACGCGCTCGGCCAGCTTCTGGAGCCTGTTCAGAGCGACTCGAGCAAAGACTTTCCCCACTATGCTGAGCAGGGAGATTCCACGGTAGTTGTTGCAGTCACCGCGGTCACCTTTGTTTTTATAGAGGGTGATGATGTTGGCATCGCGCATGTCCTGGGGTACTGCTCCCTCGTCCCAGCACAGGCATAGCAGTTCATGTAGTGCTGAGAGTATAGCAGGCTTGGCACTCTTGATTATTTCAGGGGTAATGCTGTCCTTCCCAGGGGCTTTTCCGCTGGCTAGGGAATCAATGGCATCACTGAGTTCCGATTTGGTTGGCTGTATGTCCAGCTCATCCATGACTGGTAGAGGCTGGGCTGCATTGAGGGCAGTCTCAGTGACAGCATTCTCCCTGGAGTACAGTTCTAGGTAGTGCTCAACCCAGCGGTCCATCTGTTTGCGTTGGTCAGTGATTATGTCCCCCGATTTAGATTTGAGGGGGGTGATCTTCTTGATGGTTGGCCCAAGAGCTCTCTTCATGCCATCATACATTCCTCTGATGTTTCCGGTGTCTGAGGCCAGCTGAATATGACTGCATAGGTGTTGCCAGTAGTCGTTTGCGCAACGCCTAGCTGTTCTTTGTGCAGTACTTCTGGCTGCTTTAAGTGCTGCGGATGTTAAATCGCTGGGGGCTTTCTTGTAGTTCAAAAGTGCAATGCGCTTAGCGGCTATGACAGGTTCCAGCTCTTCATTATGAGATTGAAACCAGTCTGCATTTCTCTTCGCACTTTTGCCGTAGGTGGTCAAAGCTGACTCATAGATGGCGTCTCTGATGTGGGCCCACTTGGTCTCAGCATCCCCTGTGGGAGTGTTTTGAAGGGCTGTTACAAGTGAATTTAGAAATTTTTGTAACAGCTGTGGGTGAGAAATTCTGCTCGTGTTGATGCGCGGGTGGCCCTTCTGCTTGGAATGATGCAACTTCTTTGGTCTGAGTCTAACCTTGCTGCACACCAGGGAGTGGTCGGTGTCGCAGTCCGCACTGTGGAAGCTGCGTGTGATTTGAACACTGTTTAAGGCGGCTCGCCTTGTGCCAACGACGTGATCTTGGGTGCCTCCATGAAACCTGGTGACAGGGTTTAGTGTGAAAGAACGAGTTGGTGATGCAGAGGTTATGATAGGTACACAACTCAAGCAGTCTCTGCCCGTTCTCATTCATCCTTCCAACGCCATAGCGCCCAAGGCAGGAGGGCCATGAGTCATGGTCGGCCCCAACCCTGGCATTAAAGTCCCCCAGCAGGAATAGGTGTTCAGTGTTGGGGATGCTGCTAATGATGTTATGGAGTTGTTCATAGAACTGGTCTTTAGCTTCAGGTGCGGAGCAGAGTGTTGGAGCATAGATGCTGAGTAGGTGTACTGGACCAGAGGTGGTGAGCAGTCGGATGGACAGTATGCGTTCCGAGCCATTTGAGGGAGGCTCTATCATGCTGAGCAAGGAGTTTCTGATGGCGAAGCCCACTCCATGCTGTCTTGGTTCTTCAGGATCCCTGCCCTGCCAGAAGAAGGTGTAGTCTTGCTCTGCTAGAGAGCCACTCGCGGGGAGGCGAGTCTCCTGAAGTGCTGCAATGTCCACATTGAATCTACTGAGCTCGTTGTTAATGATGGCGGTCTTCCGAGAATCGTTGATTTGTGTAAGGTCTTCCGACAGGCCAGGACACATAGTTCTGACGTTCCAGCTTGCAAAGCGAAGGGCTGGTACCTTCTTTCCTTTTTTCATGTTGTTTGGTGCGGTGTATCAGTCCACCTTTCGGGCAATGACCCTGAGCTCCAAGCACCCATTGAAGCAGGCAGACTGTGGCGGGACAGAACCTTATTGACCGGGGGCTGCCCGGTTTGAGGCGGGCAGTAGCTGTCCAGTGAGGTGCAATGACCTCTCCCACCGACAAAGGCAACCCGTGGCGCCCAGTTTCTACGCCAATTTATCTGGACTTATAACCCGTAACTGCTGCCTTCCGTGTTGTTTTAGTCGCTGTGAGGCAACTATGGAGTGACCTCTCCATGGCGCATGCCTGGGCAAATTTATGGGGGTTGAGAGTTGCCCAGTCGTCAAAACCCCCCTCTCGGCCTTTCTGGCAAAAACTTGCAGGTGATAGGTAAATTGGCCATTGTAAATTGCCCCTAGTGTAGGTAGGTGATAGGGAATATGGGATTACTGTAGGGTTAGTATAAATGGGTGGTTGTTGGTCGGCACAGACTCGGTGGGCCGAAGGGCCTGTTTCAGTGCTGTATCTCTAAATAAAAAATAAATAAATAAAGAGTTAAATACACAATTCCTATTTTCCACTTAAATTGACAGCGTGCCAATATTATACTTTTCTATGAAATCCAGAATCATCCATTTCTATTCTGAACACGTCAGTCCAGATACATATGTTGCACTAGGTGGCAGCGCAGTCCAGTCAAATCTAGTCCTTGAATTAACATTGACCAGTTTGAAGTAACTGAAGTTATATTTAGCTCACAGTTTCCTTCCATTGAAATTATCATCCACAAATTCAGGGCGCTTTCAAAGCATCTTTGAATCCCTCCAAACAGGTTTCTGCCCCTCCCACAATACCAAAATGGCTCTTATCAAAGTTACGAATGTTGGTGACAATGGTAAACAAGACAATGTCGCCCTTCGCATCCTGTCCGCAGCCTTTGACATGATTGACCATCCTCTTCCAACGCTGCTCCACCGTTGTCCAGCTGGGTGGAACAGCATTCGTCTGGTTCCATTCTTATCTGTCCAGTCGTAGCCAAAGAATAACCTGCAATGGTTTCTCCTCTTGCTCCCTCAACATTACCTCTGCTATTCCCCCAAGAATAATCCTTGGCCACCTCTTATTCTTATGCCCCTCGGTGACATCATTCAAAAACACAGTGTCAGTTTCCACATGTACACTGACAACACCCAGCTCTACCTTCCCTCCACCTCTCTTGACACCTCCACTGTCTTTAAACTGTTTATCTGACATCCAGATGAGCAGACATTCTATCCAACTAAATATTATGAAGACTGAAGCCATTGTCTTCAGTCCCCACCACAAACTCTGTTCCCCAGTCACTGTCTCCATCCCTCTTCCTGGCAACTGTCTGAGGCGGAACCAGACTGCAGGCAACCTTAGTGTCATATTTGACCCCAGGATGAGCTTCTGACCATGTATGCACGCCATCACTAAGACTGCCTATTTTCACTTCTGACTCCACCCCTGACTCAGTTCTGCTGCTGAAACCCTCCATGCCTTTGTTACCTCTAGACTTGACTATTCCAGAGCACTCCTGGCCAGCCTCCCACTTTCTACCTTACATAAATTTGAGGTCATCCAAAACTCTGCTGTCCATGTCCTAACTTGCACTGAGTCTCTTTCACTCATCACCACTGTCCATGCTAACCAATTGGCTTCCAATTTTAAAATTCTCATCTCTCCCCTCCCCATCTCTGTAATCTCCTCCAGCCCGACAACCCTTCGAGATATCTGAACTCCAATTCTGGCCTCTTGAGCATCTGTTATGGCCTGGTGAGGAGGGATCTCAGGCTCCCTTTCGCCCCCATCTCTTGTTTGACCGTAACAGGGTTTATTCCTTTTTTAACACAGTGGTTGAGCTTATGACCTCAGTGAGCATTTTCTCCTGTTTCTCTAACGTGATTGCAAAAGAACCAATCAGACAGATTTTCTTGAGTTTAAACAAGAAAGAGGTAACTTTATTACACTCAACACTCTCACCCAATTTAAAATACTAAAAATATGCTACACATGCATGCACACATTCACACGAGAATCACATACACACAAATAGATTACAGAGGGAAACAGATTTGGTGGTTGGATTAAAGTCCAGAATAAATGGAATTAAAATACAGTACGTGAGTCCAATAGTCCTCAGCTGAAGTTGTAGTCTTGAATTCCTCGCTGGGCCACATGCACGGTGGTTGGCTTGTTTTGCTTAGGGCTACTGAGGCAGAATGAGTGGTGGTTTCTCTTCCCCCTTGTTGCTGGCTGTAGCAGTCTGTAGGCTTGGGGGGTTCCCAGTCGCAGCTGGATGTTCTTCTAATGTTTTCTGGCGTCAGAAAGAGAGAGAGAGAGAGCCTGCTTCATTGCTGGCTTTTCAGTTACTGCTTGTCTGCTGTCTGTGTGACAAGACATACTGTTTCTTCAGAGATGCGCAAGCAGTCACATGGTTCTATCAAACCCCTTTGTTTTTAATTAGGTTTTTTCTGGTATCTTCTCTGGAATTAAAGGTGCTACATGCCTCAGGATGTTCAGTCACACTTGGAGGGGGTTGGTTCTTTCAAACTCAATGGTAGAAATGGCCTTGATGATAATGTTGATAAGCCATTCGAGGTGATTCAAATCACTGAGTGAAAGCTATTGTTCTGGCTGGGCTTGGTTAGACTTTTCATCTCCAGTTTAATTTCACTGTGTTTCAAATGTAAATTGCAGTGGCCATCTTGGCTGCTATCTTTTAAAAGTTAACTGGTAGGATTTTTCCTTTAAAAGTCTAATGTAAGTGTCCAACTGATTAAATTAATATTTCCCATATGCCAAATAGGGTTTTCATGATGCCATCCCTGACTTTAATCTCTCCACTATTATTGGCTGTACCTTCAGCTGCCGAGGCCTTAAGCTTTGGATTTCCCTCCCGAGACCACTCTGCCTTTCTTACCATCTTTCCTCCTTTCAGACACTCCTTAAAACCTACCTATCGGCACTAATATTTCCTTATGTGTATTGGTGTCAAATTCTGTTTGATAACACCCCTGTGAAGCATGTTGGGATGTTTTACTAAGTTAAAGGCACTATATAAATACATGTTGTCATATATCATTTATCCATGTATAATCAATTATGTATTGAAAATATATTGAATTATTATATATTGAAATATTAGTAAAATAGTTTGAAAATTGCCTCTATTAAATATTCATACATTATTCTACTAATACTGGACCTGCACCTTAAGTGCTGTAACCTGCAAGGCTACAGACCAGTTGCTGAAAATTGGGATTAGATTGGGCGGCTAGTTTTTTCAGCCAGAGCAGACACGATGGGCTGAATGGCCTCTTTCTGTGCTGTACCTTTTCTATGGTTCTGTGGATCTCAGCTTAGAATCTATCTTTGAAGTGACAATTAATATTAAGTGATGAATAATTTTACTACAACCAACATTTAATAATAAATTGTAAAGTGCACTTGTATTATGGCTGCTTTCAGTCATACATTTAACTTCAAAGTTATTGCAAGAAAGACGATATTTGAAAAATACCAAGTCAGCATTTATTTTCAGCAATGTCATGATAGTAATTGGATTCATACTAATTCCTATTTACACATATTATGGAGGATGACAGCCAGGAAAGCATTGAGTAATTGATTCTGAAGATACAGTGGCATGGATGAGAGTTTCGGCAGCAGATGAGCTATGGCAGAGTATACACGGGCCATGTTACAGAGCTGGCAGCAAGTGCTCTTTGTGATGGAGGGGATATGGGGTTGGAATCTCAGCTCGGAGTTGAATAGGACACCAAGGATGTAAATAATCTGGTTCAACTTTAGGCAGTGGCTGGTGAGGGGGCTGGAAGATGGTTTTGGTGTTTAACAGGAGTAAATTGTAGCTCAACCAAGACTGGATGTAGGACAAGCAAGCTGATAGCACGTTGGCAGTGGAGGGGAAGTAAAGGTGATGGATAGGTAGAGCCGGCTATCATCGGCATGCATGTGGAAGTTAATTCCATGTTTGTGGATGATAATGCCAGGGAATTGTACAGCACAAAAGGAGGCCATTCAGCCCATCATATCTGTGCCAGCTCTTTGAAAGAGCTATCCAATTGGTCACACTCCCCTGCTTCTTTCCCATAGCCCTGAAAAGTTTTCCCTTTCAAGTGATTGGTGCTGGGACCCTTGCTGTTTGTAGTGTACATTAATGATTTAGACGTGAATGTAGGAGGTATGATCAGTAAGTTCGCAGATGACACGAAAACTGGTGGTGTCGTAAATGGTGAGGCGGAAAGCCTTAGATTACAGGATGATATAGATGGACTGGTAAGATGGACAGAGCAATGGCAAATGGAATTTAATCCTGGGAAGTGTGAGGTGATGTATTTTGGGAGGACTAACAAGGCAAGGGAATATACAATGGATGGTACGACCCTAGGAAGTACAGAGGGTCAGAGGGACCTTGGTGTACTTGTTCTTAGATCACTGAAGGCAGCAGCACAGGTAGATAAAGGTGGCTAGGAAGGCATATGGGATACTTGCCTTTATTAGCCGAGGCACAGAATATAAGAGCAGGGAGGTTATGATGGAGCTATATAAAACGCTAGTTAGGCCACAGCTGGATACTGTATACAGTTCTGGTTGCCACACTATAGGAAGGATGTGATTGCACCAGAGAGGGTGCAGAGGAGATTCAATAGGATGTTGCGTGGGCTGGAGCATTTCAGCTATGAAGAGAGACTAGATAGGCTAGGGTTGTTTTCCTTAGAGCAGAGAAGGCTGAGGAGGGACCTGATTGAGGTATACAAAATTATGAAGGGCACAGATAAGAAGAAACTTTTTCTCTTAGCGGAGGTGTCACTAACCAGGGGGCATAGATTTAAGGTAAGGGGCAGGAGGTTTAGAGGGGATTTGAGGAAAACCTTTTTCACCCAGAGGGTGGTTGGAATCTGGAACACACTGCCTGAAGGGGTGGTAGAGGCAGGAACCCTCACAATATTTAAGAAGTATTTAGATGAGCACTTGAAACGCCATAGCATACAAGGCTATGGGCCAAGTGCTGGAAAATGGGATTAGAATAGCTAGGTGCTAGATGGCTGGCATGGACACGATGGGCCGAAGGGCCTGTTTCTGTGCTGTATAACTCTATGACTCTAAGTATTTATCCAATTGCCTTTCAAAAGTTACTACTGTATCTGCTTTGATCACCCTTGCAGGCAGTGTATTCCAGATCATAAGAACCCGCCAGGTAAAAAGCATTTCTCCTCATCTCCCCTCAGATTTTTTTCCCAATTACCTTAAAATTGTTGCCTCTGATTACTGACCTGCCTACCAGTGGAAATAACTTTTCCTGATGTACACTATCAAAACCCTTCATAATTTTAAACAACTCTATTAAATCTCCCTTTAATCTTCTCTGCTGTAAGAGAAAGTTCCTCATCCCTGGTACCGTTCTAGTAAATCTCTTCCTCACCCTCTCCAAGGTCTTGACATTCTTCCTAAAGTGCGGTATGCAAAATTGGACACAATGCTCCGGCTGAGGTCTAACCAATGATTTATAAATGTTTAGTATAACTTTCATGTTTTTGCATGCTATGCTTCTATTTATAAAGTCAAGGATCCCATATAATTTTTTAACGGCCTTATTGATTTGTCTTGCCACCTTCAAAAAATTTGTGCACATGAATCCGCTCTCTGTTCATGCACCCCCTTTACCATTATACCATTTTGTTTATATTAGCTCTCCTCATTCTCCTTTTGAAGATGAATCACTTCTCGACGTTAAAATTTATCTGTTGTGTGTCTGCTCATTTTACCAGTCTGCCTATGTCCTTCTGCAGTCTGCTATTATTCTGTTCACTGTTTACTACATCTCCGTGTTTTGTGTCATAGAGTCATAAAGGCACAGAAAGAGGCCATTCGGCCCATCAAGTCCATGCCATCTCTCTGTAAAGCAGTCCAATCAGTCTCATTCCCCGGTTGTATCCCTGTAGCCCTGCAAGTTTATTTCCTTCAAGTGCCCATCAAATTTCCTCAAGTGCCCATCCAAATTCCTTTTGAAATCATTGATTGCCTTCGCTCCTACCACCCTCATAGGCAGCAAGTTCCAGGTCATTACCACTTGCTGCGTAAAAATGTTCTTCCTCACATTCCCCCCTGCATCTCTTGCCCAAAACTTTAAATCTATGTCCACTAGTCCTTGGACCATCAGCTAATGGGAATAGCTTTTCTTTGTCTACACTATCCAAACCTGTCATAATCTTGTACACCTCTATCAAATATCCCCTCAATCGCCTGTGTTCTAAGGAGAACAACCCCAGTTTTTCCAACCTAATCTTGTAGCTAAAATCCCTCAACTCTGGAACCATTCTGATAACTCTCCTCTGCACCCTCTTAAGGACCCTGACATCTTTCCTAAAGTGTGGTGACCAGAACTGGCCTAACCAGAGCTTTATAAAGGTTCAGCATAATCTCCTTGCTTTTGTACTCAATACCACTATTTATGAAGTCCCAGATCCCATATGCTTTGCTAACTACTCTATCAATATGTACTGCTACCTTTAAAGATCATTGCACATGAATCCCAAGATCCCTCTGCCCCATGCACTCTTTAGAACTGTGCTATTTAGTCTATATTGCCTCTCCCTATCGCTTTTGCATCGCCTCACATTTTTCTGTATTAAATTCTGTCTGCCCCTTGTCTGCACATTTTGCGAGCCAAACTATGTCCTTTTGCAGTTAATTGGTATCATCCTCACTGCCACACCTCCAAGTTTGGTATCATTGGCAAATTTTGAAATATTACTCTATATTCCAATATCAAAGTCATCTATGTATATTAAAAAAGCAATGCTCCTAGCACTGAACCTTGGGGAACAGCGCTGTCTGCCATGCTCCAGTTTGAAAAACAACTATTTACCATGACTCGCTGTTTTCTGCCCTTAAGCCAATTTTTTATCCAAACTGATATTGACCCTCTTATTCCACCTGCAAACTGTGAAATTATGTCCTTTATACCTACGTCCAGGTCATTAATATGTATAAGAAATAGCAGTGGTCCTAAAACTGACCCCTGGTGGACAACACTGTACATTTTCCTCCAGCCTGACAATTAACATTTACCACTACTCTCTGCTTTCAGTCTCTTAGCCAATTTTGTTTCCATGCTGCCACTGCCCCTTTAATCCCATGGAATTCGATTTTGCTAACAAGTCTATTATGTGGCACTTTATCAAACACCTTTTGAAAGTCCACATACACAACATCAACTGCACTGCTCTCATCAGTCCTCTCAGTTGCTTCATCAAAGAACTCAATCAAGTTTGTAATACATGATTTGCCTTTAACAAATCCATGCTTGCTGTCATACGAACATATGCACGAGCATACAAATTGGAGGAGCAGGAGTCGGCCACTTGGCCTGTTGAGCCTGCTCCGCCATTCAACATAATTATGGCTGATCTGATTGTAACCTCAACTCCACATTCCTGCATACCCCCGATAACCTTTCACACCCTTGCTTATCAAGAATCTATCTACCTCTGCCATAAATATATTCAAAGACTCTGCTTCCACCACCTTTTGAGGACGAGAGTTCCAAAGACTCACGACCCTCAGAGAAAAAATTTCTCCTCATCTCTGTGTTAAATGGGCGACCCCTTATTTTTAAATTGTGACCCCTAGTTCCAGATTCTTCCACAAGAGGAAACATCCTTTCCACATCCACCCTGTTATGACCCCTCAGGATCTTACTCTTCTAAACTCCAGCAGATACAAGCCGAGCCAGTCCAACTTTTCCTCATAAGACAACCCACCATTCCAGGTATTAATCTAGTAAACCTTCTCTGGACTGCTTCCAAAACATTTAAATCCTTCCTTAAATAAGGAGACCAATACATGTGCAATTTCATCTGTGGGCTTGGTTTACCTTGCAGATCAATTTCTAGCCATATCTAGAAACTGTAATTTCTACTTCATCCAAAAATTCACAGTCGACATCTAAAGTGACCAATAAATCTTGTAGAATAAATACAGAAAATATATAAACTTTCTTGTACTTTGAATAGTGACCAAACTCCTATTTATGACTCGCCTTATCTGCCACATATTGCTGCCTCTTTTATGCCTGTTTGAATGGTTAACTTGAATAATTTCAACATACATTTAGGTGTACTTACATTAGGTATGAAAAGGAAGAGCATGCAGGGTTACGGGGAGAAGGCAGGGGAATGGAACTGTGGGAGTTGCTCTTTCAGAGGGCTGGTGTGGAGATGATGGGCCGAATGGCCTCCTTTTGCACTGTAACAATTCTGTGTCTGTGATTCTGTGAATACAGTACTCCAGATGTTGTCTCACCAATGCCCTCTATAACTGTAGCATAACCTCCCTACTTTTGTATTCAATTCCTCTCGCATTTATTAACCCATGTTTCTCCAAGTGACAATTAATTTTGCCCGATTGTTGTCTTTTAAGAGTTTCCCCATCACTGACAGTCGGCTAACTAGCCTTTAGTTTCTGCGTTTATCCCTTTTCCCTATTTTTGAACAGTGTGTAACATATGCAACTCTCCAGTCTTCTGACATCACTCCCATATCCAAGGACGATTGAAAGATTGTGACCAGAGCCTCTGCTATATCTATGCTAATATACCTCAGCAATCTAGATGCATCCCATCTGGGACCAAGTAACTTTTCTACTATGATTGCTGTCACCCTTTTAAGTACCTCTTTATTTTTATTCTATCCAATTTTTCTACCCTTCCTTCCTAAATGTGATATTGGCAGCATCCTCTTTTATAAATACAGATGTAAAATTCTCATTTAGTACCTCAGCTATGCCCTCTGCTTCCACAAGATTTCTTTTTTGGTCCCTAATCAGCCATACCCTTTATTTGAATATTCTTTTACTCTATATGTTTATAAAAGACTTTAGTGTTCTCTTTCATGTTATCTGCTAATCTTTTTTCATTTCCTCATTCAGTTATATTCTGCACTTTCAGTATTTTGCTTTATTCTGCACTGTGAACCTGACATTTATCGTAAGCCTCCTTTTCCTGTTTAATTTAATCTCAGTATTTTAGTCACCCAGGGAGCTCCAGCTTTTATAGAGTCATAGAGTTGTACAGCATAGACACCGACCCTTCAGCGCACCGCGTCCATGCCGACCAGAATGCCTATCTATACTAATCCCACCTGCCTGCATTAATTTCATATCCCTCTATGCCTTGCTCATTCAAGTACCTGTCCAGATGCCTCTTAAATGTTGCTACTGTTCCTGCCTCCACCACCTCCTCAGGCAGCTCATTCCAGATACCCACTATTCTTTGTGTGAAAAATTTACCCCTTTGATCTCCTTTAAACCTCCTCCCTCTCACCTTAAATCTATGCCCTCTAGTTTTAGTCACCCCTACCATGGGAAACAGACTCTGGCTATCTACCCTATCTATGCCTCTCATAATTTTATATACCTCTATCATGTCCCCTCTCAACCTCCTTCGCTCCAGGGAAAACAGACCCAGCCTGTCCAATCTCTCTTTATAACGCAAGCCCTTCAAACCAGGCAACATCCTTGTGAATCTTTTCTGCACCCTCTCTAGCTTAATCACATCTTTCCTGTAGTGCGGCGACCAGAACTGCACACAGTACTCCAAGTGCGGCCTAACCAACGTTATGTACAACTGTAACATGATGTCCCAACTCTTGTACTCAATGCCTTGGCCGATGGAGGCAAGCATGCCATATGCCTTCTTCACCACCCTGTCTATCTATGTTGCCATTTTCAGGGAACTATGTACTTGCACCCCAAGGTCTCTCTGCTCAACAACACTTCCCAGGGCCCTGCCATTCACTGTATATGTCCTGCCCTGGTTTAACTTCCCAAAATGCATCACTTCGCACTTGTCTGCCTTAATTTCCATTTGCCAATCCCTTGCCCATTTTCCCAGTTTATCTATATCCTGTTGTAACCTTAGACAACCTTCTTCACTGTCCACTATACCACCAATTTTGGTGTCATCTGCAAACTTACTAATCATGCCCCCTGCATTCACATCCAAGTCATTATTATATATGACAAACAACAGAGGGCCCAGCACCGATCCCTGCTGCACACCATTGGTCACCAGCCTCCAATCTGAAAAACAACCCTCCACTACCATCTTCTGCCTCCGACCAAGTCAATTTTGTATCCAATTGGCGAGCTCACCCTGGATCCCATGTGTTCGAACCTTCTGGACCAGCTTACCATGCGGGACCTTGTCAAAGGCCTAGCTAAAGTCCATGTAGACAATGGCCATCGCCCTGCCCTCGGCAATCCTCTTAGTCACCTCCTCGAAAAACTCAATCAAATTCGTGAGACATGATTCCCCATGCACAAAGCCATGCTGACTATCCCTAATCAGACCATGCCTTTCCAAATGCATATAAATCCTGTCTCTCAGAATCCCTTCCAATATCTTTCCCACCACTGATGTAAGGCTCACCGGCCTGTAGTTCCCTGGCTTATCCTTGCTGCTCTTCTGAAATAAAAGCATAACATTAGCTATCCTCCAGTCTTCCAGTACCTCACCCTTGGCTAACGATGAAACAAAAATCACTGCCAGGGCCCCACAATCTCCTCCCTTGCTTCCCATAGCATCCTAGGATACACGTGGTCAGGCCCTGGGGATTTATCCACCTTAACATGTTTCAAAACCTCCAACACCTCCTCCTTTGTAATGTTGATATGCTCCAGGATATCGCTGTTCCCTCCCTTGGACTCATTAGCTTCCATGACCTTCTCCACGGTAAATACAGATGAGAAGTATTCATTTAAGACCTCGCCCATTTCCCGTGGCTCCACACATAGATTACCACACTGATCCTTAAGGGGACCTACTCTCTCCCTAGCTACCCTTTTACTCTTAATATACTTAAAGAATCTTTTAGGATTCTCCTTTATCTTATCTGCCAGGGAAATCTCATGGCCCCTTTTCACCCTCCTAATTTCCTTCTTAAGTGTACTCCTACATCCCATATACTCCTCGAGGGACTCACTTGATCCCAGCTGCCTATACCTGACATATGCCTCCTTCTTTGTCCTGACCAGACCCTCAATATCCCCTGTCAAGCAAGATTCCCTAAACCTGCCAGCCTTGCCCTTCCATCTAACAGGAACATGCCAGCCCTGAACTCTTCCAATCTCACTTTTAAAAGCCTCCCACTTGCCAGCTGTCCCTTTACCTGTAAACAGCCGCTCCCATTCAACTTTTGAGAGTTCCTGTCTGATGCCATCAAAATTTACCTTCCCCCAATTTAGGACTTCAACCTGAGGACCAGTCCTATCCTTTTCCATAACTATCTTGAAGCTAATAGAGTTATGGTCACTGGTCCCAAAGTGCTCCCCCACTGACACATCAACCACCTTCCCAGCCTCATTTCCTAAGAGGAGGTCGAGTGTAGCTCCTTCTCTAGTGGGGGCATCCACATACTACATCAGAAAACTATCCTGGACACACTTAACAAATTCTTCCCCATCTGATCCTTTAGCACTAAGGCAGTCCCAGTCAATATTAGGGAAGTTAAAATCACCTACTATTACAACCCTATAATTCCTACACCTATCTGTGATTTCCCTACATATATGTTCCTCCAATTACCTCTGACTATTGGGGGGCTTATAGTATAATCCCATCAAAGTGATCACCCCTTTCTTATTTCTAAGTTCTACCCATATGGCCTTGCTGGACATTCCCCCCGGGATATCCTCTCTAAGTACTGCCGCGATGTCCTCCCTAATCAATAGCGCAACTCCCCCTCCTCTCTTACCTCCACCTCTGTCACGCCGGAAGCATCGGTACCCCGGAACATTGAGCTGCCAGTCCTGCCCATCCCTCAACCACGTTTCCGTAATAGCTATAATATCACAATCCCATATACCGATCCATGCTTTGAGTTCACCTGCCTTAGCTGTAAGGCTTCTTGCATTAAAGTAAATGCAGTTTAGCCTATCAGACCTTCCACGCTCCCTGTTCTGCCCCTGCCCGGCCTGCCTACTGGACTTGCTTGTTTTAACCTCTACATTTACCTCAACTATCTCATCGGAAAGACTGCTACTTTGGGTCCCACTCCCCTGCAAGACTAGTTTAAACCCTCCCGAGTAGTACTAGCAAACCTCCCCGCAAGGATATTGGTCCCCTTCCAGTTCAGATGCAACCCGTCCTTCTTGTACAGGTCACCTCTGCACCAGAAGAGATCCCAATGATCCAAGTAGCTGAAGCCCTCCCGCCTACACCAGCTCTTCAGCCACACATTCATTTGCCTAATCCTCCTATTCCTACCCTCACTAGCACGTGGCACAGGGAGTAGTCCTGAGATTACAACCCTAGAGGTCCTGCTTTTTAACCTTCTGCCTAACTCCCTATATTCACTTTTGATGCCCTTCCTTTCCACACATAGGAAAGTGTTTGGTCTGTACCCCAACTAGCTCCTCCTTGAAGGCCTCCCATTGCTCATTTACTGTTTTACTAACCAATCTTTATTTCCGATCCACCTAGTCAAAGCCAGATTCCTTTTTAACACACTTACATTAGTCCCCTTCCAGTTAAAAATCATCATCTTTGATTGTTTTTGTCCATTTCCCTATCTACTTTAAACCTAATGATATTGTGATCAGTTTCTAGAGGTCACTCCCACTGACATATGCTCCACTTTCCCCATTTCATTCTTTTTTTATTCTTTCATTGATGTGAGCGTCACTGCAAGATTTATTACCCATCCCCAATTGCCCTTGAGAAGGTGGTGCTGAGCTGCCTTCTTGAACTGCTGCAGTCCATCTGGTGTAAGTACATACACAGTGCTGTAAGGATGGGAGTTCCAGGTTTTTGACCCAGTGACAGCGAAGGAACAGCGATATAGTTCCAAGTCAGGATGTTGTGTGGCTTCAGCACAAAAGAAAAATATTGCTGGAAATCTGAAACAAAAACAAAAATGCTGGAAATACTCAGCAGGTGAGGTAGCATCAGTGGAGAAAAAATACAGAGTTAATATTTCAGGTCTGTGACCTTTCATCAGAACTGTTAGAAGTTTGAAATGTAACAGGTTTTGATCAAGTGAAGGGGGGGAAGGGGGGAAGAAGAACAAAAGGGAAGGTCTGTGATCAGGTGGAGGGCAGGATAGATTAAATGACAAAAGGTTTCATGGTACAAAGCCAAAGGAGTGGTAATGGGACAGGTAAAGAAACATGGATGAGATGTGAATGGCAGGATAACAGCTGTCCGAATAAAAAGTAAAAGGATAAAGAAAGAACAAGAGGGAGAAAAAAAGAACCAGCAAAAAAAAACAAATAAAGAAAAAAATGGGAGCAGAGGTTACGAACTAAAATTATTGAATTCAATGTTAAGTCAGGAAGGCTGTAAAGTGCCCAGTCGAAAGATGAGGTGCTGTTCCTCGAGCTTGTGTTGATTTTCATTTGAACACTGCAGCAGGTCAAGGACAGAAAGGTCAGAGTGGGAGCAAGGCGGAGAATTAAAATGACAAGCGTCAGGAAGCTCGGGGTTGCGCTTGCGGACTGAATGGAGGTGTTCTGCAAAGCGGTCACCCAGTCTGTGGTAGTCTCCCCATGTAAAGGAGACCACATTTTGAGCAGTGGAAACAGTATAGTAAATTGAAAGAAGTACAAGTAAATCGCAGTTTGGATGGTGAGAAGGGAGGAGGTAAAAGGGCAGGTGTTGCATCTTCTGCACTTGCATGGAAAGGTGCTGTAGGCGAGAGGGGAAGTGTTGGGGATGACCCAGGGTGTCGCGGAGGGAACAGTCTCTTTAGAAAGCTGAAAGGAGAGGGGAAGGGAAGATGTGTTTGGTGGTGGTATCAGGCTACAGCTGGTGGAAATGGCAGAGGATTATCCGTTGAATATGAATGCCCCAAAATCCTACCTGTAACTAGTAGCAATCCTATTATCCACTGATCTTCACCCTGTAAGTATAGTCAGAATCCCCCTACGCTACATCAATGTGGTCTGGCTCTTGATGCCACTTTTAACGACCCATCTCTCTCCTTTTCAAATACTTATCTCAACCCCTCTTATATGATGATCTAATCTCTGTCTCAATAGCTACTTTCAGTGAAGCATCTATGGGCCCATAGCTCTCAGTTTAAATACCATCTTTTATTCTTTCAAGATTTTTTCAGTGAAAATCATTGATCTTTGCCCACCCCCAGTTCCCCCTTCCCCCACCAGTAGAAACAAATCTCCCACTATTTATGTAACCCTTTACTGGCCACACCTCTTTCGGTGCCACTTCACGCACAGGATGTTGGGGCGTTGTACCTATTTCCGCCAGTTACATATAGACTATCAATGAGTTATTGTATTACTGTTGGTTATGTTGGTTGGTGCTGAGTGACAGCAGTATTACCATTAGTGGTGCAATTTCAGTAAGTTACTGCTACTTATGGTGGAATCAAAGTTCCTCTTACCTCTGGTTTTCCCACTGTGAATCCTTCCTCTGCCCTCGATTTCCCCTCTTCACCTGCTCGCCAGTCTCCTGGTTCTCAGAACTTCTCACAAAACAGCTTCTGGAACAAAACCATGAGCAAAGATACTAAACTACATATTGCTGCTGCAGCTCTGCAGGAAATGCTGGACCTATACCCACTTCTCCCATTTCCCAGACTCCCTCTCAAACTCCAATCTTCCAGTCTCCCCCTCTCACCCTCACCTGAGCCCAAATCCGCGACCTCCAGTCTTGCATCTACATGACCTGTCCAATTATCCCCTGCCCTCTAATCTCTTTTCATCTGAAGACTATACTTGGTCTTAACTACTTTTGTGGAGTACCACAAGAGATTGAGTAGTATTCCCTGAAATTGTGAATATATATTTATGTTTAGGTAATTGAAAGTATTATCTGAAAAGTTTGGGGGAAAAGTTAATGGGGTAGATTCAGTTTTAAATTAGGAGCAATAGAAGAGCAACAGTATGGGTTGAATTTTGTCATCCTTGAAGTAGTCCCGCCTCTGGGGCCGAAAGCAGGAGCTGACCCCACTGTGGTGGGACCCTGGGGTTGCATTTTGTTGGTGGTGGCCAATTAATAGGCCGCCACTGGGGCTGCCATTCAATTGACGACGGTGGCTCACTCCCCAAGAGCAGCTGGCCCAATTAGAGGGTCAGCAGCTCAGCAGCCTCGGCAGTGCCACCGCTAGTGGTGACCACTGCTGAGACTGCACCTCAATGTCGAGGCACCCTCAAAGACACGTAAATGTTGCTGAGGAAGCTGGGGCCAGGCAGGCAAGCCCGGCAATTGACTGGGGCGGTGGGTGGTGGCATGGTGCACTGGCGACGAATTAGGCGTTGGGATGGCCACTGCCGCCAGGGGCCCCTCTCTGGGCCATGGAGCGCCCATCAATGACAGTCCACCTCTGGGAACCTGCTGGGAGGCTGCCAGGGTTTACTTGGCAGTCTCCCCTCACAACAGTCGGCCCTCCGCCCACGGGGCAGGAAGTGGCCATTAATTGGCTCCTTAAGTGGCTTGATTGGCAGCCTGGTGGGTGGCCGCACCACTCAGGTTTCTGCCGCTGGCAATATGCCATGGTGGCAGGAAGATGTCGGACTCCCCTCCTGACACCTTCCCCTGCCATATTGCCAGCTCTTCTGCCGCCCAGCCCCTCTCCAAAGGGCCAGGACAATTCAGCCTGAGAACCCAAGGCCTGGTCTGAAGCTGACTCCAGAAGGGAACAGTATGATACACCAAGAGGATGCAGACTCCCTCCCACCACATGATGTGAAAGTCGCTTTAAAAAGTAGCAAATGCTGTAAACACTCAGCTGATCAGAACAAGTAACGATTGTAACTGAAACGTTGACTTGGCTGTTCTCGTCATAGATACTGATCGATCTACTGAGTGTTTTTCCAGCATTTTCTGTTAGTGTTTCAGATTTCCAGCATCCGCAGTGTTTTATTTACAATGTTTTAAATCGTGTTCATCTGATCAACTGGAGCCCCTGGACACTTTATAAACGCAGACCGAGACGTTTTAAGTGTTTTGTGAAAGTGGGGTGTTCACGCAGCTACAGTATAAATAAATACGCCCTCATTTCGCAATGCTGCCGAGGTAAGCTAACAGGCTGAGATGGTCAAATGACCTCGGTGGAATTTCACTTGCTATTTGCAGTGCACTGTCCCTTTACCCTGGTAACATGCTGATCATGGCTGTAATTCCGGACCATCAAGATCCAATATCTTGTTTCAACAGCCTGGCGTCATCAAGACGCTAGTCTCTCAACACTGGTGGAATAAATAGAAAAGTTTAACGTACTTTTTAATTAACCTATTAAATACTACACCTCTTCTCGAATAATATTATGATTTAAGTTTCCTTTTTTCCTTGGTATGATTTGGGTGTTCATCGTTCTGTGCCCCTCTAAAAAGGCGGATACTTTTGTTGTGCATTTAAAAGTTTTGCTTTCCCCACGAAAATAAATGCATATTTCCCATCTCCCGTGAACACCAGGAAAAAAAAAATGCTCACGGCTCTGTGTTCTCTGTGTGTTGGTGCAGGTATTTGCCCCTAATGCAGAGAGAGGCGAATGTGTATCGTGTAATCGCAGCAATCCCACAAAATGTTTGAAATTACTATTTTTCTTTATATATATTAAAAAGGTTATCATTAATAATTTCTCCCAGCATCCTACGCCGAGTGCGATGTGAAAGAGTTTGTGATCACAACAGTTGGCAGAGTGTGGGAACAGTTCAAGTAGGGAATATGATGATGTCAGCGGGCGACAAGTTTTTCGCTTAGTTATGGCGGAGGTCAACTTTAGAAAGTTGGCCAACTTTTGGATTTCCGACACGGCACAGTGGATCGGCGCGAAATGTTTACCCGTGTTTGTCGCCGTTTAAAGGGGCAGCGAGCGGACAGTGGTCGGTGAAAGTGTGAGTGCCATTTGGGGATTGGGAAAGGGTTAAAACTCCCAAGTTAGTTCCTCTTGTTTGATTTACTTTTGTTGTTGTTGTTGTGTCCCTCTTTGCTGCGGCAGAAGGGCCCGAAGCGTGGAGCTTTAAAATCTTGCTTCCTTTAGGCTGGTTCCAAAGTATCTTTCTGTTTTCTACCCCCCGGCAGAATTTCTGCAGACCCGAAAGGTTCATCGGCGTCAGGCCATTTCTCCCGTGGCGGAACTCGCAGCGACCATTACATTGGGACTGATGTAAAAATAGTGCAAACATCTGAGAATCCAACCGGCCGTGTTGCATAGGTTTGGGGTTATTTGGCTGCTTTATCTTGCATTCTTTGTTAAAGTGGCGTAAATGATCTGATCTATTGTGTACACATTATTCACACTGAAATGTAATCATATTATAAAGTTCAGGGAGCTGGGGGGTGGGGAGAGAAAGTGAAATTTTGAGGGGGAGAATAATATTTGGATTGAGTGGATATATTTATTATAGCAGGAATGCCGTCAACACACTCCAGGTTTAGCCGGGCTTTATTCGGCTAAAACCCGGTTCGATGGTTGACACTGTGGGGACCCGATAACTAATCTGTTTTGTGGCTGTGCTCTGAGCTGCAGTTGTTCTCAGTGGCCGCAGAGAATTGACACGTGTGCTACTCAAAAAACATTCACGCGTGTCTGAAATCGCACTTGAGCTCAGGAGCCGTGAATTTTACGAATTTCCACCCAAGTGTTTAGGCAAGTAATCGTAGTATGAGGTGTCTAAAAATGGAAACATCCATTTTGGCAATAAATTCCAGAAGTACAGATCCTTTCATTGTAGTTGATAAAAGGCACACTCGCCTCTCAGTCACAAGGTTTCGGATTCCAGGGCTTGAGCACAAAAAAGATCAAGGCTGACGCTCCAGTGCTGTGCTGAGGGAGTACTGCACTGTCGGAGGTGCTGTCTTTTGGATGAGACATTACACCGAGGCCTTGTCTACTTGCTTGGATGGATGTAAAAGATTCCGTGGCACTGTTCTGAAGAAGAGTGGGGGAGTTATCCCTGATATCCTGGCCAGTATTTATCACTCAATCAGCATCACAAAAACCGATTATCTGGTCACTAACACATTGCTGTTTTTGGGAGTTTGCTTCATACTGGCTGCTGTGTTTCCTGCATTACAACACTGATACACTTCAAAAAAGTACTTTATTGGCTATGAAGTATTTTGAGTCGTCCGGTGGTTGTGAAAAGCACTATATAAATACAAATCTTAATTAACTTGTGATCTTTGGATGTAACTTTGGATCATACACCTAGAAACATGACACCAGAAGTATGGTATATTCTTTTGATGCTATCACAGGAGGAGCCAGATCTCATAGAAACATAGAAAATAGGAGCAGGATTAGGCCGTTTGACCCTTTGAGCCTGCTTCACCATTCATTATGATCATGGCTGATCATCCAACTCAGTAACATGTTCCCACTTTTGCCCCATATCCTTTGAGCCCTTTAAACCCAAGAGCTATATCTAACTCCTTCTTGAAACAACCAAAATAGTTCTCAGTTTCATTGAAGGGTGAACTTAGAATTCAGCCAGGAGCCATAGGGCCCATAGAATGAACAAAACATCACACCAGTGTAAGTGTTACAGTTGTCTTTCCATTTGTGCAAAAACCCTCTTATCTCGTATGTTGATGATTTATAGGTTTTTATACTAAAGAAAGCATTGCTATAGTGAGTTCCTTGTCATCAATAACAATAGAACAAAATATTTTTGAATCATTGCTATTTGGTGCTGTAACCATCTTAGTAGGTTTTCCTACTAAATATTCATGCATTAAGGTGATTTGTTGATAACTGGCTACTAGCATTTAGTTCTATGTGGCAGAACAGCTGTTTGCAATCGGCATATATTCATATTTGGGTAAATACTGTATTATAACAGTACACACATTTTAAAACAACTGACAATGTTAACTGTCAGTGTGAAGGTAGTACAGCAAAATATTAATTGAAACATGCATAGGAATAAGTAGATTTAGCTGACAAAGCCATGGATTGAGAAAAATGTACAATTATTTTCTGGATACTAGAAGTGCTAAAATATAGATCCTCCAGAAATGACCACAAAGTGTCATCCTTCAGTTTTTGGAATTAGACAGGGTGTCAGTGTTGATGCATACATCAAGGGCGGCGCAGTGGTTAGCACCGCAGCCTCACAGCTCCAGGGACACGGGTTCGATTCCGGGAACTGCCTGTGTGGAGTTTGCAAGTTCTCCCTGTGTCTGCGTGGGTTTTCTCCGGGTGCTCCGGTTTCCTCCCACAAGCCAAAAGACTTGCAGGTTGATAGGTAAATTGGCCATTATAAATTGTCACTAGTATAGGTAGGTGGTAGGGAAATATAGGGACAGGTGGGGATGTTTGTTGGGAATATGGGATTAGTGTAGGATTAGTATAAAATGGGTGGTTGATGTTCGGCACAGACTCGGTGGGCCGAAGGGCCTGTTTCAGTGCTGTATCTCTAATCTAATCTAATCTAATCTGTCTAATGACACAACCAGGAGGTAGCATTGAAAAGTATGGTGTCATGTGACTACCACATTGAAGATTCCAGGTTTTGCTATGATTCCCAGGGGGGATCCTTTCTAAATGGGGGTGGGAATATTGTTTATACAATAGATCTTCCACCTCCCACTCCCAACACACTCTATGGAGTTGTACAAAGAAGCATTTTATAAATGGGATGTTTAACTTGTGATTGAACTAGCAACTGGCATTCTATATCAGAGCAGGAAATATTAGAGAACCTTATAAAGAAGGTCTACTGTATTTTGCACAATTGATCTGGGCACGCAGGCTGTTATGCAACTGGCTAAAGTACAAAAACAATCCTGATGCTATCCTTGCTTAAATATGTGCAAATCGAACTGCACAAAGACTAGTATTTCTTTGTGTAACCCTATGAATAGGAGCTACACCAATTTGCATTCAGTAACTGTTCTGTGAATAATGACCATGAACAACAGTCACTGTTTGTGTTGTTATAGCCTTGGGTAGGTCACTTGTCTATAGAAATAAGGTCGTACTGGGAGAGACTTATCTAGGCCCTGACACATAACTAATAGAATCATAGAATAGTTACAGCACAGAAGGAGGCTATTCAGCCCATTGTGTCTGTGCCAGCTCTCCGAAAGAGCAGCTCGCCTAGTTCCACTCCCCTGTCTTTTCCCTGTAGCCCTGCAAATTTTTTTCTCTTCAGATAATTATCCAATTTTCCTTTGAAGGCCTCGATTGAATCTGCCTCCACCACACTCTCAGACAGTGCATTCCAGATCCTAACCACTCACTGTGTAAAACAGTTTTTACTCATGTCGCATCTTTTGCCAATCACCTTAAATTGGTGTCCTTTGATTCTAGTAATTACTGTACATTCAAAATAAATAGAACATTCTGTAAGTTCAAAAATATACTCCTATGAGCAGATTCACTTTTTAGACTGTGTTGTCACCTGGCTAAATTTGTTAGTCGCCTAATTGTATTTGTGGCTGTAGATCAACAACAACTTAGCACTTATATACAGAGGAGCATCTTGGAGCTCTTCATAGGTGGTGGATAATTGAGAGGACACCAAGCAGAAGGGAGGAAGAGGGAAGGGAAGCACTGTGAAAAAGGAAAGTCTTAATGAGGTTTTTGAAGGGAGGAAGAGAGGTGGTAAGGGAGGGAGTTTAAGAGGGCAAGGCCATAGTGGCTGAAGGAGCAGCCAATAATGGTGAAGAAAAATAAATAGACAGATATCAGAGGAGTATTGGATATGGAGGAGATCAGAGTGGTAAGGAGCAGCACGGTTAAGTATGAACTCAAAGGGAATGATAGCTTTAAATTTAATTCTCGGGGACATGGCATACCAATGGAACTTAGTAGGGATAATAGTGCTGGTGAGAAAAAGATGTTGAATCCTAGATTGCAAGTACATAAGTGTTGTAGTAAATAATTTTGAATCATGAATACTGAAGCGAAATGAGCATGCAGTAACATAGGATATCAGGATTGACCATCAGCAAGTTTTTATAGGGAGCACAGTAGTAAATGCAGCACATGATTGTGAGTCCTACCAAATTTGAACTCTGTTAAGTCATTTTATTTCCATTTGTAACTGATAGTAAATGAAATGGTTCTGTCGATATCGCACACCCGATTTGGCATGTGATGGTATATTTTTAGTGCTGTACAATATATTAGAGGCCTGCTCGGGTCTGCAAATGAAACCCGACCCGAGCGCAACAGAACCACGTCCAACCCAAGCCCGACCCAGCCAGAGTCCTTTCAATTTTCCCGCGCCCGAACCGACCCCACCACCGGAATGTTCAGTTGACTTAGCTTCCATTTTTCACTTTTTAAACTAGTGCATATAAGCAACAAAAACTGTAACTGGACTTGAAAGGTTGTTTAAAAAGTACATTAAGATTGGAGGCACGTACTGGAGGTGGTGATGGAGTGTGTCCGACCCGAACCTGAATGCCGGACCCGGAAGAGTGACCTGACCCCGACACGTGCCGTCGGGTTCAGGTCGGGTAGCCATTCTCTACAGTATATGGTGTCACATGTCAATAGTTCAAAACATATTGCGTATAATATAGTGACTTTTAACCACCACTGTGTTGAGAAGTTCTGTTTTTCAGAGAGAAGTTCCTTTTTTCACTTCTGCTATTTTGTATGTAATTATCACATTGATAAGGGTGTTTTGTGATGATTCTGTAGTTACAGTAACAAAACTGCAGTTTCCAAGTTATACACTCCCATCTTCCACCCTCCATAAACTTAAGCTCATCCAAATCTCTACTGCCCGAATCCTAACTCACAACTATCCCCTTCACTCATCACCCCTGTGCTAGCTGACCGACATTGGCTCCCCGTCCGCAAATGCCTCCATTTTAAAATTCTTATTGTTGAGTTCAAATCCTTCCATTGCTGCACTGCTTTCTATTTCTAACCTCACCCAGTGCTATAGCTGTCTGAGCACTCTTGTGTTGCTTCAACTCTGGCCTCTTAACCATCCCCACTTCCTTTACCCCACCATTGGTGGCCATGCTTTAGCTGTCTAGGCCCCAAGCTCGGAATTCCCTTCCTAAACCTCTCCACACTTCTCTCCTTCTTTAAGACCCTCCTGAAAATGTACATCTTTGACCAAGCATTTTGTCACCTGTCCTTACATTTCCTTTTGCTTGGTGTCAGTGCTTGCTTATGCTCCAGTAAAGTGCCTTGGGAGGTTTTACCACATTAAGCATGCCAAATGCAAATTGTTGTTATTCAATTTATGTATATTTTACCTGCCCTGGTTGTGGTGTAGAAATGGGAAGCATTACAAATAAAAATAAACTGTTCTATTTTGTTAGTGCTTTATAAGTTTGTGCATGGGTCCGCGTGGGTTTTCGCCGGGTGCTCTGGTTTCCTCCCAAAGCCAAAGACTTGCAGGTTGATAGGTAAATTAGCCATTGTAAATTGCCCCTAGTGTAGGTAGGTAGGTGGTAGGGGCATTGAGGGAAGGTGGGGATGTGGTAGGAATATGGGATTAATGTAGGATTAGTATAAATGGGTGGTTGATGGCCAGCACAGACTCGGTGGGCCGAAGGGCCTGTTTCAGTGCTGTATCTCCAAAATTAAAAAAAATAAAAAATAAATGTAGGGAGAGTTGAGGACAGGATGGGAGCATACCTATAACTCTAATAGAAGCATAAGCCTTTCAAGTCTCCATTATTTTCAAGTCTCCATTTTTCAAGATCTTTCAAGTCTCCATTACTAACAATGGATGAAGGTATTGCCCACCTGACTGTGTGTGTGTGTGTGTGTGTGTGTGTGTATTTATGCTGGGAGATGAGTCAGAAATGGTGCCACAATTACAAGAGATCATTGCTCAGGTGGTACTCAAACAGTCGAAATACCTGCTTGTGCAAGTTGAGAAGATACCGTGACTTTTCCACACATTCAATATTCAGCTTGTGGACAAACTACCTTGGGAGAAAAAAATATAGCTTAAAAAGTGATGTATTGATTCTTGATTTAAGAGGCCACAATTGAAATTGAATATTGCCTCCTGTTTTAAAGACCTGGGTGTATGCTTATGAAGTCTATTTTAAATCTCAGCCTTGTTTGTTTAAATTTCCTAACTTTTTATTGCACTGCTTTATTTACTGATCATCTAACTTAAATTGCTGCTTACTGGCTGAATCTTAACTTTAGATGAGCCACCCAGTGAAATTGAAGTCACTCTGATTAAGAGTAGATAATGTCAGTACAGTTAACTCCAATTACCAAGAACAGATCCTCCTCACATATAGATGTGTCTTCCAACGAAGAGCTGTTCTGCTTTATTTAATGTGTTTGTACGAATGGCCCATTGGACAATAGTCATTTTTGATAGTTATAGAACGATTATGAGGTGTTTTGATAGAGTAGTTGGGAGAAACTGTTTCCTCTAGCAAGTGGGTTGATAACCAGATTTAACATAAATGGAAAAAGAACTAGTGGAGAAATGAGGAGAAATTTTTTCACAGTGCGTTGTTAAGATCTGGAATGCACTATCTGAAAGGGTGGTGGAAGCAGATTCAATAGGAACTTTCAAAAGGCAATTAGCTTTAATTGAAGAGGACTAATTTTTGCAGGGTTATGGGGAAAAAGCTAGGATATGGGACTGAATTGGACAGTTCTTTCAAAGTGATGAGCAGAATGGCCTCCTTTACTGTAAGATTCTATGATTCCAATAAATGTTAATGAAGATTAAGTATATAGAACATTATTAAAGAAGTAAACTTCTTAACCTTTCTTTCTGCGTTCTGAATTGTTTTTTGCTGAGTACATTTGAAACCGTTCCCTGTAATACTGATAGAAGTACAGAATGATTATTTGAAAGTACATGCAGAGGAGGTAAAGCATGGTTTCATGATAAGATTGTAAATGTTCTGTTACATGTTTTTTCGTGGTTTGTGCCAAGTGCAATTGATTGTTCGGCATTATTGCTAAAGCATTTTCACTGAATTATACGGTGTAATTTTTGTACCTTAAACCTCTATGGTTGTATGGCTCAGTTACTGGATAAATTTGCTGAGACATTAAGGGAGAGATCACAATTGTAATGAAGGCTGAGATGTAGATTACCACAGAACTGAGTTAATACTTATGCATCAAAATAGGGCATTTATTCATTGTTTTTCTCATCCCTTACCCTTTCCTGAAGATGCCGAATCATGCTTTATGGATGACAGTGGTCCGCTGGTACTTTGCTCAAGTGCCTATTCTTGATATGGAATCTGAACCAGTAAATACTGTTAGCAAATTTACTTGACCATCAAATTATAATGTTGACATGCACATTTCAAACAGAAGCTCAGCCTGGCTAATTTTCTTCCAGTTATCTAGCCCTGGGATGCTGAGGCCATATTTTCCATCACGACTGCTGCCCTGAAATTGGCTGACTCAATACAAGACAAAGTATCAGATCTCAACCTTCTGTACAGCTTAATAACAACTTGCATTACTATACGGCCTTTAATGTAGTAAATGTTCCAAGGCTCTTCACGGAAATGCTATCAGACAGAAATTGACACTGAGCCAAAGAAGGGGACATTGAGCAGAATCTTCTGATGATTGTTTAATTTCAGGAGTCAGGACCAGTTCTGAGTCTTGACCCTGCACGAGTATGCAATCTGGCGCCATGTTCTGGGAGGTGGCCTCCTAATTGGTCCCCTCTGTGTCCGCCAACCAATTAAGGACGGCGAGTGGGTTCCAGAGGCCACAGGCCCAATCAGAGGACCCACAGCTTTGGAAGGCCGGCAGCCCTGCCGGAAGAGTTGGGCACTGCTCAGGCAGAAATGGAGGTGCCCTCAAGTATATATAACATTTCATAAATAGAGGGGCGCAGCCAGTAGGCCCATCAAAGCAGAGGGGACACCCCTCAGGAGGATTTGTCTGGGCAAGGAGTGCGGCCTTTCATTCCTATGGTTCTGCCACTGGGGCACGGAGCCCCCAATTCCAATGGCCACCCGGACTGCCGCTTGAGACTGCCTCCATGGAGCTGCCAGGCTCAGCAATCAGTGGGTGTCCGCTCCGACG
The DNA here is from genome assembly GCF_036365525.1 of Heterodontus francisci. NCBI lineage: Eukaryota > Metazoa > Chordata > Chondrichthyes > Heterodontiformes > Heterodontidae > Heterodontus > Heterodontus francisci. Next base: position 65,648,168 of record NC_090389.1, read on the forward strand.
CTGGGAAGGTCCCAACGTAGTCCTCACTGTCCCCCTCATTTGGCGATTATTGGCTACCCGCTGTTGCCTGTCAGGTAGGTGTTGCTGATGCTTACCTCCGGTGGCGCAGTGGTTAGCACCGCAGCCTCACAGCTCCAGGGACCGGGTTCGATTCTGGGTACTGCCTGTGCGGAGTTTGCAAGTTCTCCCTGTGTCTGCGTGGGTTTTCGCCGGGTGCTCCGGTTTCCTCCCACATCCAAAAGACTTGCAGGTGATAGGTAAATTGGCCGTTGTAAATTGCCCCTAGTATAGGTAGGTGATGGGGAATATGGGATTACTGTAGGGTTAGTATAAATGGGTGGTTGTTGGTCGGCACAGACTCGGTGGGCCGAAGGGCCTGTTTCAGTGCTGTATCTCTAAATAAATTTAAAAAAAATAAAATAAAATAAAAAGATCGCCAGCAGGTGGGAATCGCCAAGTTTGCTTCCAGTCATGCCTTCAAACCTGCGTCCACGAGACAGGGAAGATTTTGCCCATTAGGACAGATGACAAAAATCTTGGTCAAAGAGGTAGTTTTTAAGAAGATTCTTAAAGGACGAGAGTGATGTGGGGAGGCGGAGAGATTTAGGGAGGGTATTCCAGAGCTTAGGGCTTAGAAAACTGAAGGTATAATTGCCAAGACAAGAGGCCAGATTTGGAGGAACACCGAGTTCTTGAAGGATTGTAGGGCCGGAGGAGGTTACAGAGATAGGGAGCGGCAAGGCCATGGAAGGATTTGAATATGAGGACGAGGGATTTTAAATGGAGGCATTTGGGGAACTGTGAGCCAGTGGAGGTCAGCAAGCACAGAGGTGGTGGGTGAACAGGATTTGGTGCGAGCTATAATAGGGGCAACAGAGTTTTGGATGATAAGTTTTTGGAGAGGAGAAGATGAGAGCCAGCCAGGAGAGCATTGGATTGGACAAGTCAATGAGCTTAGGCGTAGCTGGACATGGGTGATATTAGGAAGGTAGATGTAGGCGATCTTGCATCTGGGGTTGGAATCTCAGCTCAAGGTTCAATAGGATGGAGAGGTTGCAAATAGTCTAGTTCAGCCTGAGACAGTGGCTAGGGAGGGGGATAGAGTATGTGGCGGGAACTGAACTTTGGCCTTTCCATTGCTTAATTGGAGGAAATCTCAGCTCATCCAGAACTGAATTTCAGGCTTGCAGTCTGACAACACAGGATTGCAAAAGATAATAATGCACCATGTATATTTTCCTGCTGAGTTATTTGGAGTTAATTCATATAGTTCTGTGAATGAAGAGTTATTCTGAAGTTGCAAACATTTATATAGAGGTAAATCAAGATTATGACTAGCATTAGAAATTTTCCAGAATAAATGTTATGATTTTCAAATATTCTGTGATAGAATATTTGTGTTTTGAATTTTTTGGAAGATTTATCAATGGTTTTAAAAAAAAAATCTTTAGGAGTTGTTTTGCAGTTGAAGATGATTCTCAGGTTTTTGTAAATTTGGAGAACGAGACCTATATAGGATGATTACTGATTAGTGGGCAACAGCCACATGAAAAAAAATATTAATGGGTCTTAAAACTAGACAGCCAGTGAAGGCATTACATTTGAAGTTCAAATGCGATAGCACCACCAAGTTTAGTATTGTGATACAGTAGATTTTTTTTACACCATCTTTTTAGTCATTTGAAAATATATTTAGCCACATAAAGCCCAGTATTAGCAATTTGCAAATTGGAGAATGGCCAGAGCAATCTTTGCATTAGATTAACTGGCACTGAATACCATGCAAAGACCTGTTGAGAATTGATTTGGCATATGTTAAATTCTAATGACACCAACTGAAAATAGAAATGCTTAAAGTCGGCATTGTACCAAGAAGGAGCTCCATCGAGCAGATTAAAAAACTGAAATTTTTTGGGGGCACAGTGGCTCGCCTTTAAGTTAATACAGTATTTTTACACTGTCAGACATTTAGAATGACTTTTAAATCAAGATTGTTTGGTAGAAACAATATTTTGTTGACTTCAAACATTAACCTCCATTAAGATGGTCCTAACTTTGCAAACTTTAAACAAACTCTACGGCTGATCACCGGAATGTTGTAGTGATGAGGCACCGAGCAGAGCTCTGGAACAGTTCACCTACCCAAACAAAGAAGCATAGAAAGTACATTTAAAAGTGCAGTCTTACCATACCAACATACATCTGATGCATGACCCATTAGCTTTCGCTTATATATTATAACATTTCTTGTTCATCATCCTCAATTCGTATGAAATGTGATGTCATTCATTCACCCCGCGGCAATAATTAATGGGAGAACTGGTATTTTAAAACTCTGAAATATCTTATGCCTTGTAATCAATAATCCATAGATTGCTTGTTAGAAGATATTGTTGGGAATATTTCTTTCCAGGATTGGATAAAGTTGAGCTCTTGTGTGCAGTCCTTGCTGTAGACATTGGACCAATAGAAACTGTCATTCATAATCACTATAAGAACTTAAGAAAGGTCAAGAATGAGAAAGCCTTGTCCATCGAAGCTCATCCTTCTGGTACTCTTAACTCTTCCATTTAAACATCCCTGATATTTTTTATCGTTACTACCTGGACTATAGGTTATTCCAAACAGTTATCACTCCTTAAGTAAAGAAGTTCTTCCTGGAACAACTTTTAAATGTATTTTTTACTGATTTAAATATATATCCTCTAGTCCTATTCTGCCTTAATATAAAATCAATATGCCATTCCTGCATGGTATATAAATGTGGCTCCAGCGTATAGATAAAATGTATTCTTAAGTTTCATTTTTATTATCATTAAATTTCATTCAAACTTTTTATTTAATGAATGCAATCTGTAGGTGTACCATTTTGCACAGGCCCTGTTAGTACAGTGCCGACCAGACTTTCAACAGGATATGTCCTTGGCATGATTCCAAGAGACCACACTGCCAGGAGCAGGGCACATAATACAGCACAGTTTTTGTTACAGTCAGCACTTTTTAACATGGTTCTAAAAAAAGTACTGTAGTCCTACTGTATGAAGTAATCTTCAGAGTCTAAAACTAAGCTAGACTAACTAAGCAGTATACATTTTAATGTATGGTTCTCTGACGTAAGAGCACCATAAAGTGAGGTCGTCTTGCACATCTAAATAAGATATATTAGTTGTATTCAGTATTTTTATAAATGGGTATCATTGTGGGATGGGGGTGTTGGTTGGTGAGGTGCGAATACAGCCCTCGAGTAGGCCAAGTTCCTTTTGCCATATTTTTTCATTTTAAGTGTAATGCAGTAATCTTGGGACAAAATGAAATTGAATACTATCTTAAACTCACAGTGTACTTTTATAGACACTGAATGGTGCCACAGATTGCTATAACTCATTCATTTCTTTCGTGTTTGTTTTGGAAGAGGATCTTGGCAGTTGATTTGCTTACAGCACTCTTTACCCTCATGATAACTGTGGGCATCTATATGTACAGCAAAAATAATCAAGATGCATTTTTTGTTGCAAGAATATGGTTTGCAGTGCAGCTTTAATTGTCCTTCATTAATGTTATCATTAGAGATTTTTACAGGAAAATAATTTCATAAAATTTGATGCTAAATATGTATATTTTGAAAGCAACAAAGGCTCACAGTTAAGGATGGAATTCTTTGCTATGGCTGCAAAAAAACCCAGCTAGTTTTTTTTATTTATACAAAGCAATTTTTAAGATTGTCATAATGAAAAGACACTCTGTTTATGGGCTTTATATTAAATATCACATGATATATTTCAAACAAATCATGAGTGAAAATAGTGCATTCTTTTTATTTTAATTATATTTGATTAGTTAGATAATTTGCTCTAAATGTCATCAGAGCTGTAGTTTCACTAATCTTGTAAGGTAGGCTTGGCATTGGCCAATCTGTGTGTTGACAGATTGCAGCTAGTCGTAGATCTCATTCAATCGTAAAGAATTAAATGATCGTGCTGTCTCATCTTTGGTGAAGCATATCTGTCATTTTTGATAATGTGACCTCGTGACCATTTTATTGGGTGTGATGTTTATGGGTCCGTTATAAATATGATTGATTTAGAAACTGGAGCTACTGGTCGTTCTCGAGTTCTGACGCTCAGCTCTTTTTAGCAAGCAAAATGCAGTTAGATTAGGAGGTGAGAAAAATTTATAGTGCCGCAAGGTGATTAATTGTCAATGAGCAGTTGATAGCATATTTTTCCACATTTCACCATACAGACTTCAAATTATTTTCAAATGCTCTTTTTACCCAAACCTTAGAATTTATTTGGTAGCACACATGCACTGCAATAAATAGATGCTTCTCTTACTATTTGAACTATACAGTCATTAAAATATTTTATATGTTTTTGTGTGACAGCTAGTTGGAAATTCAGATTTTGGGATTGGTGTTGCATAAATAAAAAAAAATGTACAAATTGGCTTAAGATTCAACAAATGCTCCAACATGAGAGCTCCTGACCTACTTAATGCGTTAGAACTGTGCAGTGTCTGTGATGTAAGCACACTGTGATGAATTGGGAAATTACTTGATAGCACGCTAAAGAGACATCTACAATCTAAGGAATGTAAACTGTTTAAATGTTACATCTGTTCAACTTTCATAACCACAAGAAATGCAGATGACATGGTGCAATTCTGTAAATTAAGAGATGAACAAAAAAATATAAGCTGAGCCCTTAGTTTTTTTTAAAAAAGCTTGGTTTTAAAACTTTCGTAATATTTACCAGATGTTTTAATATTACACGCATTCCATCATAGACATGGATCTACTAGAACGGAATAATACATATATTGATGCGTTTGGTAAAGCTGCATTCACTTCACCCACATTTTTGTTTTGCTTAAAACAAATCTCACTATCAAACAAGGAAAATATCTGCTATTCTCCTAAGTTTGCAGTTACACTCTGCTAACTTTACAGAAACAAATGTTCCCACCACAGCTATGTAATCTAGCTGATACTGATTACAGATGTAGTCCAGGACATGTAATCTGTTCTGTTGTCACTTACTTAAAAGAATTGTTTCTGTTGATGTTCAGTTCTTGTGGCTTAAAGGCCATGATGCAAGAAGTACAGAAGTAGAAACTAATTGCTTTCTTTTTTCATTCTGCTGTCTTTAAAAACTAGATGTGCATCAACTGTGATTTGTTGTAGATACCTCTTCTGTTGGTGAGTCAGTCAGTTTCTTGAAAAAAGATGTATTTGGAAATACAACTTTGAAACCAATATTTAGACCACTTGGATTTGCAGCTTTAAATCAATAAGCTTTGGAGACAAAACTCATACAATATTGATCTTAAATAAACTGATTTAGTGACTATCTCGTACTAGGTAATGGAACATTATTCTCTGCACACAGTGGGCTGAATTTTGTGAGCCTGTCGCAAGTCCCAGCGGTGGACCCGGAAGCGGGTGCCATTGCTGCATGTTATGTGTGCAGCCGGCCGCGATCATGCAGCGGCCAGTCACTTAACATAACAGAAGTGCAGGACCTGTCCAACTGCACGATGGGGGTGGGCTCCTAGGCGTTGATTGCAGTGCCAGATGACTCCAACATGGGTGCTGGTGCCATTTTTAAAGCGCTGCCAGCCCTCGTGGTATTGATGCCTTTCAGTGAGGCAGTGAACCAGGAACGCTGCTGGACCTGTCTGATTGTATTTTCAACTCCTGGACCCTCCTGCTCCACTGCTGTAGCTGCTTGCTGGGTCTGCAAGTCCTGGACCCCCTTGCTCCAGGACTGCTGACCGTTGGGATGGAGCTTGATCAAACTGGGACCATGTCCAAGGCAAGTCATCGGGTGGCCCCACGGTTTAGTGATGCCTCCTTGGAGATCCTCCTCCAGGCTGCAAGGGAAAGACAGGCGGATCTGACCAAGGATTGTCAAGAGATGCTCCTGTCCGATCAAGCAAGCCTGGATAGAGACTGCAGAGGAGGTCAGCAGCTGTGGGGTCACCCCCCCACCCCCCCGCCCCCCCCTCCCGGAACTGGGTCTAGCATCGCAAGAGGGTCTATGACCTCCTTCGCTCCAAGGTGAGTCCTCCATACCTCTCTCCTCTTTGGGGTTTGCATGTGGCTATGCGGGAGGGAGCGCTACATGGGGAGGGAGTGACCACAAAGGCAATGGTAAAGGAGTTATGCATCACCACACCCTGGCAATGCATGGCTGTATCTCGGCGACGTGCCATCGCCTTTCACAGTTCATAGCCATTACGTCTCCTGAGAGCGAACGCGGGGAGGAGCCATAAGGGAAGCCCCATCAAGGGACGAGGGGCTGCTAAAAGCATAACTTCTGTAGATTTTCCTGCAAAGTCTACCTATGTCCCTCTATCCACTTGCAAGACAAATGGCCACATAACACTAGGGAGACCTCGAGGACTGGTGGAGGGATCCCTGATGTTTGTCCTCTTATCAGTGAGGAGGCAGCTCTGGAGCTAGAAGGGGCACAGTGCAGCCATTCAGTTGCGAACTGTGAGACTTGAGTGTCCGCACAAGAGAGTGAGGATTGAGTTCATGTGACCTCCACCACACTCCTGGAGACTCACCTCACGCATGGTTGGCATGTGGATATCCACACAACCTAACCCACAAATGTTTGTGTTCTGTCATGCAGTTCATTTAACGCCAGAGGCAAGCACAGCCACTGCGATAGGGGGCGTGCTGTCTACCTGTAAGGAGAAGGAGCAGTCAGAGGATGCACTGTTACATCATTTCCCTGTGCCTTTCACCAGCATAGATACTTTCACCTCAGTGGTTATGTGCTCAGACTTAGATTCAGGATCACAAGCTGGTGAGAGCGCCTCACACACACCAGAGCAACTGACAGAGGCTGTGACAAATGAGGCCACTGACAGTCGGAGGACTGTGGGTGGCCAGGCCCCAGGCTGATGACCAGCCTCTGGTGTCAACAGCACAGGGCATGCTGGAGGTGCGAAGAGAAGTAAGGCAATGTCTGGCGGGGCTGCTGGGGTAATGCACGGCCATGAGCGGCTGATGGAGGAGAGGAGTCCATCCATGCTAAGAGTGCTGCAATGTCTCAAGCATGTGAGTGCATGGCCTCCTCCATTGAGAGGTTGACGACCCTCATGGAGAGCCAGATCTGACAGATGCACGCAGACCTGCACACCATCACCTTGGCCATGAGCTCAACTCAGCAAGTCGCGAGAAGGACAAGGCTTCTGCAGTCTTTTCCAGATCCTCATTCTTCTCTGGTCAGCAGGGTGGTTCAAGTGAGCCTTGAAAGGGAGGAGGGAGAGGCTGACCTCCACATCTGGGGGCACCCCTCGGGGTGCTCTGAGTGCGGACAGTGGTTCCTTAGCCCCTCTACCAGTGAACCCAGTTCCAGTAGCTGTGAGGAGGCATCTGCACCTGTGCAACAACCCCTCAGGCAGCCGGGACCCTTCAAGCCTCATACAGCCAGAGGACATCTGCCGGATTAATCCAGGCCGAGGACAGCCTGATAGCAGCCTGCTTCCGTCTTAGCTACTAGCGCAGGAGTCATGCCTCGCAGAAGCACTTGGAAATATATAAAGAAGAGCACCAAGACCCCTTTGAGGAATCACGGGTGTATTATCTTTGGCATTTATATTGTTGTCTGCAATTGGTGTTATAATATAGAGTTCACATTCATTGTTGTAGAATTCTCATTCACACCTGAATTGGGAGATGATGCCATCACCCTTGCTCCTTCAATGGGCTGCCAGTGTAGGCACACCTTTGATCAGCATCTCAGATGTTCCAGAGCACATGGTGAAGCTGGTGCTAGGCACAGAATGGAGATGGAGAGCTGGCAACAGGCGGAATACAGTGAGGTGAGTCTGTATTGAATCCACTTTGAGAGGCCATCATGGTGGAAGGAACCGGATATGTATGAGATTGTCTCTTGCCTCCCTTGCGCGTCTCTCAATGGCCCTGGTTTCTGCTGTAAGGCAATCAATATCTAGTGGTGTCTGCTCAGTAAGCTCTGCCACATTCTCCTCCACATCCTCTTCATCGATGAGGACTGGCGATCAATCATGTCCTCTTCATTCCTCCATCTGCTGTGCTAGATTGCGCAGAGCACAGCAGACCACAACGATATGCGAGACCCTTGCTGGGGCATACTGCAGAGCTCCACCAGATGGATCCAAGCACCAGAATCACATCTTCAGCAGCTCAATGGCCTACTCGATGGTCGCTCGGGTGGAGCTGTGGCAGGTGTTGTACCTGTCCTCTGCTGCTGTGCGATGCTTCCTCACAGGCGTCAATAGCCATGTCTTCAATGGGTAGCCCTTGACCCGAGAATCCTGAAGATGAGTAGGGGCCAGGAAAGCTGTGGCACCTGGCACTGCCGAAGTATGCTTCCTGGGAAGCGGGCACACACCTGCAGGAAATGCTTTCGGTGGTCGCAGACCAGTTGAATGTTGATGGAGGTGGCTAGCTGCTCCGTGGGAGCCTTGGTGGCCACATGCATGCAGTCAATGACACCTTGCATCTGGGGGAATCCAGCATTGGCTCCAAACCCAATGGCTCTCTCTGCCTGATCGTCACGCTCGGTCTGGTAATGCACATAGTCGCCGGCCCATTTGAACACGGCATTGATCGCCTCCTTGATGCAGTGGTGGGTTGCTGCCTGGGAAACTCCACACATGTCCCCAGTGGATCCTTGGAAAGAGCCAGAGGCACAGAGGTTGAGTGCTATGGTTATCTTCAGAGCCACAGGCATTGGGTGTCCATTGGGGTCGCAACTCGTCCTGCAGTATAGCGCATGAGTTGGTGAGAGAGCCTCCCTGGAGAGGTACAGTCTTAGTTGACACTGCCGCTCGAACATTTGGAGGTAGCTGAGGCGAGTCCAGTACACTATCTGGCACGGGTAGGCCCTTCTTGGAGTGGCTAGTGGCTTCTGCTCTCCTCTTGGAGCTTCACAGGCGGGCACAGCTACATCATGGCCCTCCCTCCCTCTGAGCTGCTGTTGTGTGGCACAGGGGTCCACAAACACGGTGTGTATGAGACCCATGCCATCTGATAGGTAGCCCTCCCAAATGCTGTCCTTGCAGAGACTAAGTTATCTTGGCACCTTTGCTAATCTCCTTGGAATACGCGCTAATGCCTCTCAATGCCCACCCTTGCAGATAGCCCAGCACCCAAGATAATAGCTCACTGAATCCTTGCACCCGAGAGATTGCCCACACGTGCAGCGTGCCCAGCATTGCAGGCCAACAACAACCTTCCCTCCCCCCTCTTCCCTTATCCAGTGCTCCCTATGGCTGCCTACCTGCGGCATCACTGAGGCCTTGCCTCGGTGTCGCCACCTTTAAATGGCCGGGGATCAAAAGGCGCATGATCCCTGCAGCCCCTTCACTAAATTTAAAACCTCCCCCCATAAAATTGTAATCACTTCCATGCAAATGTATTAAAATGGATTGTTCACCAATTTAAATTGCAGTCCTGTTGTGTCAGGCTGGCAATGCCACCTTGGAGCTTTCCCACCGCTGACAAAATCTGTAACCATGTTGGGTTTCCGCATGAGCATACGCGTCCCGATGTTTCGGCCCTCCCGCACCTCCACACCTGCTCCTTCTGGGCGTCCAAAATTCAGCCCAGTGTCAGCATCAAGTGCTCTGCGGTTAGTTAAAGTGTTGATCTGATTAGTTGTCTTTTCCTTTTGACACATCAGTTGGATATTTCAATTTTACAAACCAGTTCCCCTCTTGGCTATAGTGAGTGGGATTGCCTAGCTCTCAACTATTCTAGGCCAGCTAAATAAATCATCCTGCATTATGTTAAAACATTCCACCCCTCTGAGTAGGTACAACAAATACTTTTAAAATGGAATTGAACTCCTTGGAATGCCCTCAGAGATGGGCACAGAGGTAGAGGGGGCAAACAAAGTGGCAGAGGGCGCCGTTCCTGACATTGCCCGGGCTCACTGCCATTTTGTCCAGGCAGGGAAGGCCAATTGAGGCCTTCACTTCAATTTTGCAGAAGGCGGAGGGGCCACCCGCCGTGGGGAGACACCGCCAGGTAAAACCTGGTGGCCTCCAAGCAGTGTCGAGGGTCCCTCCTTTGGGGGCAATCCAGGGCCACCACTCCCAGTAGCAATGCCAGTACAGGTGAGCTGCCAGCCTTCTGATTGGCCAGCAGCTCTGGAGGTGGGAGTTCAGCTCTTAAAGGGACAGCGTCCCTGATGGCAGGCAGTTAATTGGCTGCCTGCCATTAGATGGCAATGGAGGTCCAACGGAGGGCTGAGGTGGGTTATACCCAGGCTTTCTGGCCTGCCACAGGACTGCCATTGCTGGAATAACATCCAGCCCTTCATCTAGAATAGAATTGCCGCAATTATGAATTTTATTTGCATGTTTTATTTTCTAAAATGTAAATACATAAAGGCTAGTAATTTTTCTTTCTTCACACCTTCTGAAGCACTGACTTGCTGGGGCCAAGTTTTCGTATGTGAGCCGTGAGTGTTGACGGAATGTTCGAGTGAAGGGCATCAAATTTTTGCTCAACCTCTACACATGTGCGTTTGCTAGTGGGGTCACTAGATAGCAGTCAACTGCCTGAGATTACATTTGTAGTCAGCAGTGAGGAAAAGTTCAAGTTTGGGTGTTATGCGTCCCTAACTTGAATAGCTGACTGATGGTGCCTTGACTTCCGTGAAGGGCAAGGTTCTGGAGGACTGATGGTGGACCTGAACACTTCATGAGGGAAGGAGAGAAAAATGAGGGAGAAGAATGTTTTATTTTGTTTCAGTGCTTATTCTGACTGCTGCTTTGGAGATATTCCACTTTTTGTTGTACAGTCGTTGTATCATGTAAACTTGAAGCTGATATTGGGAAACTGGTGTTGTTTCGTTGACTTGGACTTTTTTATAGACTGCCGCAAGCATTTAAATACAATTTGGATAAGCGATGAAGAAATATTAATGCATTTGGTAAGATTCCACACAAGTGAGCATTATCACATATGAAAGTACACAGAATTGGAGGTAACCTTTGTGCCATGGATTGGTAATTGGTTGGATGGAGCAGTCAGAGTAGTGACAAGAAGAATGTACTGTGGCAGGAAATGACGAGTGCTGTTCCCCATGGATCTGTAATGGAGCCTTGGCTTTTCGCAATATATATTCATGACTTGGATGCAGAAATAGTGTAGAACTTCAAAAGGACATAGACAAGTTGGTGGAATGGGCAGACAGGTGGCAGATGAAGTTCAAAGCAGAGAAATGTGAAGTGATTCATTTTGGTAGGAAGAACATGGTGAGACAATATAAAATAAATGGTACAATTCTAAAGGGGGTGCAGGAGCAGAGGGACCTTGGTGTATATGTGCATAAGTTATTGAAGGTGGCAGGACAGGTTGCGAGAGCGGTTAATAAAGCATACAGTATCCTGGGCTTTATTAACAGGGGCATAGAGTACAAGAGCAAGGAAGTTATGTTGAACTTGTATAAGACACTCGTTATGCCTCAGCTGGAGTATTGCATCCAGTTCTGGGCAACGCACTTTAGGAAGGACGTGAGAACATCGGCAAGAGTACTGAAAACATTGATGATAATTTTTTCAGGGATGAGGAATTTCAGTTATGAAGATAGATTGGAGAAGTTAGGACTGTTTTCCTTGGAGAAGAGAAGGATGAGAGGTGACTTGATAGAAGTATTCAAAATCATGAGGGGTCTGGACAGAGTAGATAGAGAGAAACTGTTCCCACTCCTGAAAGGATTGAGAACGAGCGGGCACAGATTTAAAGTATTTGGTAAGAGAAGCAAAAGTGACATGAGGAAAAACCTTTTCACGCAGCAAGTGGTTAAGGTCTAGAATGCGCTACCTGAGAAGGTGGTGGAGGCAGGTTCAATTGAAGCATTCAAAAGGGAATTAGACTGTTATATAAAAAGGAAGAATGTGCAGGATATGGGGAGAAGGCGGGGGAATGGAACTGAGTGAATTGCTCTTACAGAAAGCCAGTGCGGACACGATGGGCCGAATGACCACCTTCTGCACTGTAAGAATTCTGTGATTCTATGAAATGGGGAGAGACGGTGGCATAGCTGTAATGTCACTGAACTAGTAATCCAGAGGCCTGGGCTACTGGGTTCAAATCCCACCACAGCAGCTGGTGGAATTTAAATTTAATTAATTAATCCCAGCTGAACTGCTCAAGCATGGAAAGTCCCATCCATTGTCACAACTTTATGACCTCTTCCTTCTCTTCTGGAAAGTAGGCTCTGTTCCACAGGAGGTGTTTGACGCCAAAATCATCACACTATACAAAAACAAAGGCGATAGAGGAGACTTCAACAATCACAGGGCATCTCACTGTTAAGCGTCACGGGGAAGGCCTTTTGTAGGCTAAAAAACTCCATTTAATTGCAAACCGAGTGGACCCGGAAGAGCAGTGTGGTTTCCATGCTGGCAGATGACATGTGGACATGATCTTCTCCATAGACCATCTACGAGAGAAGTGTAGGGAACAGAGTATACCCCTTTACCTTACTTTTGTAGCTCTCACTAAGGCATTCGACACTGTCAGCAGAGCAGGGCTGTACAAGATTTTGGGAAAAATTGGCTGTCCACCGAAGCTCCTCAGACTCATCTACTCCTTCCATGACAACATGCACTGCACTGTACAGTTTGTTGGCTCCACTTCTGACAGTTTCGGAGTGAAGCATGGAATAAAACAGGGTTGTGTCCTAACTCCCGCTCTGTTTGGTATCTTCTCCATGCTCCTGACCTTCACCTTCCCTGCAGATATGGAAGTCTACTTACACACTATGTCAGAGGGCAAGCTCTACAATCTATCAAGGCTGAAAGTGAAGACAAAAACACATCCTGTCCCGATCAGAGAGTTCCTCTATGCTGATGATGCTGTGCTAGTCGCTCACACCGAAACTCAGCTACAAAGACTTATGAACTGTCTCTCCCTTGCCTATAACTTGTTCATCTTGACTATAAACGTTAAGAAAACCATGGTCATGGGACAAGGTGTTGCATCTCTGCCCCTGATCACACAATGCAGCACCACACTGGAAGTGATTAGCAAATTCTGTTACCTTGGGTCCACTGTGACAGACAATCTGTCCTATGATGCAGAGCTTAATACACACACAGGCAAGGCAGCTACCACCTTTGGTTGGCTTGTGAAATGTGCATATGATAACACTAAGCTGTCCCTCAGGACCAAGCTGATGGTTTATAAGGCCTGTGTTCTCAGCACCTTGCTGTATGGCTATGAAACATGGGTGACTTACAACTATCAGGAAAAGAAGCTCAATAATTTCTATCTTTGCTATCTGCAGCACATTATGAGTATATCCTGACAGGACAAAATCACATGCAGCAGTCCTTTGAAAAGGCAGAGCTCCCAAGTGTGTTAGCACTAATCAAACAGAGGTGGCTTCGGTGGATCGGACACGTCCGTAGGATGGAAGACGGTTGCATCCCCAGGATCTTCTGTATGGCGAGGTAGTCGAGGCCAGATGACCAGTGGGGCGCCCGAGGCTCCGCTTCAAGGATGCTCGCAAGCATGACATGAAAGCCCGAAATGTCGACTGTTGCACCTGGGAGTCACTAGCTGGCGAAAGAGGGAAATGCTGACACATCCTGTGGACTGGCATGCACTACCACGACGACCAGTGGCTACAGCAACTTGGCAACAGGTGCCAACATCAAAAACAACAACTCACAGCATCACTTAGCAGTTTTACTTGCGGCACTTGTGGCAGAACCTGCCTCTTAAGGTTTGGCCTTCACAGCCATCAACAAAGGTGCACCAAGGGAAGACACCCCATCTAAAAGGATTGTTTGCTGCATGTCCACCATCTTTACGAACATACGAAGGAGTAGAAGTAGGCCATTTGGCCCCTCTAGCCTGCTCTGTCATTCAATAAGATCATTGCTGATCTGTTTGTGTCTCAAATTCCACACTACCATCTATCCCTGATCCTTTAATTCCCTTGCCTAACAAGAATCTATCTACCCCCACCTTAAAATTATTCAATGACCCTGCCTCCACCACCTTTTGAGGCAGAGAGTTCCAAACTCGCACAACCCTCTGAGAGAAAAAATCTCTCCTCATCTCTGTCCGAAAAGGGCGGCACCTAATTTTAAAACAGTGCCTCCTAGTTCTGGACTCCCCCACAAGAGGAAACATCCTTTCCCCATCCACCTTGTCAAGACCGTTCAGGATCTTATAAACTTCAATCAAGTCTCCCCTCACTCCTCTAAACTCCAGTGAAAACAAGCCCAGTCTGTCTAACCTTTCCTCATAAGACAACCGGCTCATTCCAGCTATCTATCTAGTAAACCTCCTCTGAACTGCCTCCAACGCATTCACATCCTTCCTTAAATAAGGAGATCAAAACTGCACACAGTATTCGAGATGTGCTCTCACCAATGCCCTGTATAACTGAATCATAACATCCTTACTTTTATTTTCAATTCCTCTCGTAATAAAGGATAGCATTCCACTAGCCTTCTTTATTACTTGCTGTACCTGTATACTAACTTTTTGTGACTCATGCACGAGAACATCTCAATCCCTTTGCACCTCGGAGTTCTGCAGTCATTCTCCGTTTAAGTAATACTCTACTTTTTTATTCTTCTTGCCAAAGTGAACAACTTCACATTTTCCCACATTGTACTCCATCTGCCAGATTTTTGTCCACTCACTCAACCTATCAGCAGTGGGACCACTGCTGTTTGTCATTTTTATAAATGACCTGGAAGAGGGTGTAGAAGGGTGGGTTAGTAAATTTGCGGATGTCACTAAGGTCGGTGGAGTTGTGGATAGTGCCGAAGGATGTTGTAGGGTACAGAGGGACATAGATAGGCTGCAGAGCTGGGCTGAGAGATGGCAAATGGAGTTTAATGCGGAAAAGTGCGAGGTGATTCACTTTGGAAGGAGTAACAGGAATGCAGAGTACTGGGCTAATGGGAAGATTCTTGGTAGTGTAGATGAACAGAGAGATCTTGGTGTCCAGGTGCATAAATCCCTGAAGGTTGCTACCCAGGTTAATAGGGCTGTTAAGAAGGCATATGGTGTGTTAGCTTTTATTAGTAGGGGGATCGAGTCTCGGAGCCACGATGTCATGCTGCAGCTGTACAAAACTCTGGTGAGACCGCACCTGGAGTATTGCGTGCAGTTCTGGTCACCGCATTATAGGAAGGATGTGGAAGCTATGGAAGGGGTGCAGAGGAGATTGACTAGGATGTTGCCTGGTATGGAGGGAAGGTCTTACGAGGAAAGGCTGAGGGACTTGAGGTTGTTTTCATTGGAGAGAAGGAGGAGGAGAGGTGACTTAATAGAGACATATAAGATAATCAGAGGGTTAGATAGGGTGGATAGTGAGAGTCTTTTTCCTCGGATGGTGATGGCAAACACGAGGGGACATAGCTTTAAGTTGAGGGGTGATAGATATAGGACAGATGTCAGAGGTAGTTTCTTTACTCAGTGAGTAGTAGGGGCGTGGAACGCCCTGCCTGCAACAGTAGTAGACTCGCCAACTTTAAGGGCATTTAAGTGGTCATTGGATAGACATATGGATGAAAATGGAATAGTGTAGGTCAGATGGTTTCACAGGTCGGCGCAACATCGAGGGCCGAAGGGCCTGTACTGCACTGTAATGTTCTAATTCTAATTCTAATTCTATCTATATCAGTCGGCAAGCTCCTTATGTCCTCTTCACAACACACTTTCCTACCTATCTTTGTGTCATGTGCAAATCTAGCTACCATGCTATCGCTCCCCTCAACTAGGTCATTGATATAAATTGTAAAAAGTTGAGACCCCAGCACAGACCCCTGCGGGACTCCACTCGTCACATCCTGCCAATCAGAAAAGGACCCATTAATACATACTCTCTGTTTTCTACCAGCCAGCCAATCTTCTATCCCCCATGCCAATATGTTGCCCATTACACCATGAGCTCCTATCTTGCGCAATAACCTTTTATGTGGCACCTTGTCAAATGCCTTCTGGAAATCCAAGTACAGTATGTCAACGGGCTCCCCTTTATCCATGACACATGTTACTCCTTCAAAGAACTCCAATAAATTGGTTAAACATGATCTGCCTTTCACAAAACCATGCTGACTATTCCTGATTACCTTGAGTTTTTCTAAGTGCACAGCTATTGCCTCCTTAATGATCAATTCTAATACCTTCCCCATGACAGACGTCAAGCTAACTGGTTAGTAGTTACCTGTTTTCTGCCTTCCTCCCCACCCCTTGAATAGAGGGGTTATATTTGCTATTTTCCAGTCTGATGGAACCTTTCCAGAATCAAGTTAATTCTGAAAAATTAACACCAACGCATCTACTACCTCATTAGCCACCTCTTTTAAGATCCTAGGATGAAGCCCATCAGGCCCGTAGCTCCATCAGTTTCGTCAGTACTGTTTCCCTGGTGATTGTAATTTCACCAAGTTCCTGTCTTCCTTCCACCTCCTGATTTACAGCTATTACTGGAATGTTTTTGTATCCTCCATAGTAATGGAGGGATGCCAACACAGTTAATAAAAATTCAATTAATTAATAAAAAGCTGTAATTGAAAGCTAGTCTCAGTAATGAAACTATGATCAATTGTCATAAAAACTCATTTAGTTCACTAATGAAAATTTAGGGAAGGAAATCTGCTGTTCTTAACTGGTCTGACCAACATGTGACCCCCAGACCAATGGAAATGTGGTTGACTTTTAACTGCCCTCTGAAATGGCCTAGCAAGCCACTCAGTTGTTAAGGGCAATTAATGATGGGCAGCAAATGCTGGCCTTGCCAGCGACGCCACATCCCATGAAAGAAAAAAAAAGCGATTTATATCTCCAAGTCTGCAGATAGCAATATTTTAGGAGGCACAGCAAGTTGTGTAGATGGGAGCAGGAGGCTTCAAAGGAACATTTGAGTAGGCAGAACTATAGCAAAATAAAGAACTTAAATTTATATAGTGCCTTTCAGGATCTTGGGACATCCCAAAGTGCTTTACAACCAATTAAGTATTTTTGTTATGTAGTTCGTCACTGTTGTAATAAAGGAAATATGGTAGTCAATTTGTGCACAGCAAGTTGGCACAAACAGCAGTGTAATAATGACCTATTTTAGTGGTGTTGGTTAAGGGGTAATTATTGGCAGGATACTGGGGAAAACTATGCTGCTCTTCTTTGAAAAGTGCCATTAGTTCTTTTACATCCACCTGAGAGGGCATACGGGGCCTCAGTTTAATGTCTCATCTGAAAGATGGCTCCTCCAACAGTGCAGCACTCCCTCAGTACTGCACTGAGTGCCAGCCTAGACTTTATGTTAAAATCTAAGGAGTGGGACTTGATCCCATAACCTTCTGACTCCAGTGAGATTGCTACCACTAAGCCATGGCTGACACCTAGCAGATGGAGTTCAATACAAGGAAGTATGAGGTTATCAACTTTGGATGGGAGAAAGACAAATCAGAATATTTGCTAAACGGTGAGAGACTAGGAGCTGTGGAGGAGCAAAGTGATTTAGGTGTCCATGTACGCAAATCAATAAAAGCCAGTGCAGAAGTGGAAATAATAATGCAAGTAACTAATGACATTTTGATCTTTATCTCAAATGGGTTGGAATTCAAAAGCAAGAAAGTGATGCTTCAATTGTACAAAGCCTTAGTCAGACCCCCATCTGAAGTAGTGCGTTCAGTTTTGGGCACTGAACCTCAGGAAAGATATATTGATCTTGGTGGGGATACAACACAGATTTACCAGAATGATGATATAAGGACTTAGGTTCCATAAACTTGGCTACTTGAATTTAGAAGGTTGAGGGGTGATACAATAGATGTGCTTAAAATGTTTAAGGGATTCTATAGAGCACTTCCTCTGACTGGGTGTTCAGAACATCATAAACTTCATATTAGAGCTAGGCCATTTAGGAGTGAAATCAGGAAGCATTTTTTTTCACTTAAAGGGTAATAGAAATCTGGAATTCTCTCCCTCAAAAGGCAGTAGATGGTGAGTCAATTAAAATTTTCAAGATTGAAATTAATAGATTTTTTGTTAGGTAAGAATATCACGGGATTATGGGGAATGGGTCCATAAATGGAGTTGAGGCACAGATCAGCCGTTGAATGGATGAACATGCTTGAGGGTTTGATTGGCCTATTACTGCTATGTTTCTATGTGTAGACTGAGCATTAAATTGCAGTTGATTCTATAGTGAGCAGGCATCAAAGGAAGGAAGAGAAAGTTGTATATATTATTTATTCAGTCATGGAATGCGGGCATCATTGGCAAGCCCCGCATACATTGCCCATCCCTTTCATTTTGACTTGAGAATATAAGTTGTTGAAGGGACCAGTTTGGAGTTGTGGACAAAATTGAAGCGCCTTTCACTAAATCTTTCAGTCTGCTTGATCTGGAACCAGAAATAAGACAAAGATGAGTAACTTTTGAGTGTCCTGCTTCTATTCAAATCAAGTCAATGTTATACAAATCCCTGTGAGCAAACACCTGTTTCTGATCTCACTGCTACCCTTGCTTGGTGTGACAAGTGCTGTGACTAATGCTTTAGCAGTTAATTGTTATTCAGAGGATAAATGTGTACTTGGATCATTGGCCTGGATTTTCTGGTGGTAATGATGGCAAAACTGTCAGTGTTCACCATAATTACTCCACTGAACCTGACAGCAACTTTGAGAGTTTGCACATGCACAGAATAATGTAGAAATCCAGAATTGCTGTCAATGATTCTTTCTCCAGAGGGTGCCATGTTGAGGTCCCCCCAGAGTGCAATCTCAGAGTGAATTGACAAGAACGTCCTCTCTTATACTGTTTGTCTCATTGTAAAAACCCTTGAAAAAGTTACACCATGTTGAATGAGGTGTAACTGGGATTTTAATGGCGTATAAGTTCATAATTACTGCTAAACACCCTCGCTGGCGCTGAAAAGCTAGTTTTATATTTGTAGAATGTCAAATTTCTCCACAATGATAAAATGTCCACATTTAAATTTTTTTTTAAGTTTGTTTAACTTTGGATTAAGATAGAAGATAAAATAAGCATAACCATTTATTTCGTTACCTGAAAATTTAGATTAAAAGTGAAGGATAATGAATACTTCATTGTGATTAATTGCTTACCCTGCTTGCTGACATCACTGCTGCTGGAAGCCTGGAGATCCCCTTCACTTTGTGCCAGATTTAAAATACCATCAGGAAAGGTGAAATCCACGCCACAGAGATTGCTAGA
Source organism: Heterodontus francisci (assembly GCF_036365525.1). NCBI lineage: Eukaryota > Metazoa > Chordata > Chondrichthyes > Heterodontiformes > Heterodontidae > Heterodontus > Heterodontus francisci. Next base: position 65,667,384 of record NC_090389.1, read on the forward strand.
TCTTTTGTGGGCAACTTTCTTCGCTGACTGTAAAATCCAGCCCAATGAATGTTGTATACTAGTGTCACGTCTTGGCTTTGGCACTGTTCTCGTGGGCATCTCTCCCATGTGGATGAGGTTGGGTATACACTGTGTTCATTGTACATGTAATATTTAGTAATTTCTATATAATTTTTCTCCTCCAGTTTTCTCCCTCCTCTTCTGAAGGCGTTGACGTCCTCAGTCGGTTGTCACCCTGCAGTACATCGCCCAAGTGCACGTTTATCATGTGAGTCTTGATGTTGAATGACAGTCAGCTATTTCACTGTGAACGATATCACAGCTAAGCACAATCCTGTCTTCACCAAATACCTACATATGCACACTCCCACTAGGGATCCCTATGTAATCAGGGTTGGGAGCCTGGTCAATTCTTCCCTTTGCTAGTACAGAGGCACTGGGCCAAATATTCTTTTTTATCATGGCACAGATCAGCTCAATTAGTGTAATGTTTATATTAAAAAAAACCTCCCTGTTATAAAGATATTATCTCGTACTGACTGGGTACAGAACGACAGGTACTGACCAGCTACTGGTTTCTTACGCAAGTGACCATTCTTCATCTGTGAGGCCGTGGACAGTTGAGTCTGATACTGGCCTTAACCAACGTCCACAATTATACATTTATCAGCAGTGGATTGTGACTGGGTGGGGGTGCGGGTGGTATTTTTCTTTTCCGCAACCCTTCTTATGACCCAGGAGTGCTAACAAATATTGAAGTACTCCTCTTACTGACTCTGGTGCTGATCAGCTAACTCAGCATAGAATGGGAATTAAATGAGGAACCTTCTATGATCTGTGTGCCTCAGTTCCACACTGAAAGCTAAACTATCAAGGAGCTGAAACTAATTGTTTAACTAGCACAACCTGTCAAGAAAATGTTTAGCTGTAATGTTATTCAGAGAAATCTTGCAGTATATGTTGTGGCATTCCAGTATAAGGTACTTATATGGACATTCTGGCACCGTGTCAATTGTGTCTCCATTAAAGCAAAGCTACCTGCTTTCTGAGATTGAGATAGATAATTTCCTTCAAGAAATGGCTGGCATTGAATCAAACTGTGTATTAATGTCAGCGATTTGGTCTTCATCTATTAGATAGTTTGTGGTGACAGGCAGGGGAGGGCTGCTACTATTTGCAATGGGTCGTGAGTATTTTACTATTTTTAAGAAAACTAGTTCTGTTAAGTGAATTCAGCACATTGCCGAGAATCAGTGTAATCTGCTAAAAGAACTTGATTGAAAACAGCACGTCACACATGCATGTATGATCAGGGTCAGTGAGTACTGCAGCAGCTGCACTGTAATCCTAGATCTCTGCACTTTTTAAACTGTAAATTTTCATGGCGCTTGCTGTGAATGTTGTGTTTGATTTGCTTTTTTTTAGATTTGTTTTCATTGCTGTGCTATATTTAGCTTTGTGGCAGCTAGATCAAAGGGTTCACTAGTTGCCAAAGGCACTGAGCAAGCAGAATTTAAAACTAACATGTATTTCACAGCCTAGAACTAGTTCTGGAATACTGCAGTGAATGCAATTCCAAAGCCTGTAGTTTGAATTCCATTTTGTGATCATATGCTGTGAGGATTTAGGAAGTCGGGGAGCCATTTTCAAATGAATATGGACTGGAAAATCAATATCTTGGGTTGGCAGAAATTGGAATCAGGGGTCCAAACCTTTGCTCTAAGGCCAACAGGAACAAAAAAAACTTTCTCCAGTATTAAGGCTCAATATTATAGGTATGTTCAGATGCTTGATGAATGTTGAATACTTAGCAGAGCCTGTATAGAATCAGAGAATCACTGTCTTTAATTTGTGTTTGCTATTCTTGCAGATCCCCTGCCTGTCTGATCAAAATGGAGTATAATCTGGGATTCTGGAAGTCCACCAGTAATGGTTTCAATGTACAAGATGTTTTCCATGATATTTCTACATCTGCTTCCCCCACCTTTGCTCATCACTTTGCATATCGTCGGGAATCTGAGGATGGGAAATTGGCAGATGCTTACAAAGCAGGGGGCACTATTCGGGTTTACTTACCAAACAAGCAGCGTACCGTGGTAAATTTATGTTCCATTATTTAGAAGCCAAATAATATGAAAAGGTTTGCTTCCTTTGGAATTTTAGGTTTTCTGTAAAGTGGTAATTGTTTTTAAGTAACCATTTTATTTTTTACCTAATACAACTCCTGTAGTAACATTTATCAAAGTAATTAGTATTTGCAAAGTAATGTGATCTCACAGAGCTAGGAAGATGCGGGTGGGATAGTGTTACACAAATGCTTCCATCTAGTACTTGTCTTGGATAACTAAAATGCGATTCTGTAGCTCAAACTGATGAGTACTTGGCTCCTGGCCAGAATGAATCACAGAATCGTTACAGTGCAGAAGGGGGCCAATCGGCCCATCGTGTTCACACTGGCTGTCTGAAAGAGCAGTTCCCTCCGTTCCATTCCCCCGGTGGTACAATATTTGGTATGAAGGCGGAACTTGGGACTGGTAGATGGGAATCCCATCACATGAAGATTTCCCTCTTAAAGAATATGGCAAAAAGAAAAATGGTAGAATCTAGGATGCAATAGTACCACTAATTATTTGATCCTTGAATAACTTTGAAGGCAGTCCTGATGAAAAATTACATCACTAAGACAGTTCTCTGCGTTCAAGGGTGTTGCCTTAGGATGCCTAGCAGGTTTAAAAGAGAAAATTAGTAAGAATTCTGAGATTCATTTTTAATGAGGCATTTAATAGAAGTTGGTACAGTGTTGGATTTCTTTTTAATGTAAGTAGATGTACCCATGATCAGCTATTCATCACTGATTTTATTGCATTGTCTTTTTCACTTGCTTAAATCCATATAGGTTCATGGTAGCAGAAGCGCTGTCCTGCAAAAATAGCTGTACCTATCATCAAGACTGCATAGCAAAGGTCAAATTAATCTGAATCTCAGTTTAATTTTTAATTGCTCTTCCAGTTCACTATTGGAGTAACTTGCCTTCCAGAAAATCTAATTATAAAAATATCAAAAACTTGATGAGGACAAAATTACTTGAAAGTAATACTTCTATGTTCTGCACGCTAAGAGCATAGTCTGATTACTGGCCTAAGTGTGAAATTTGTTGTTTGACAACATTGGATGTATAGTAGATAAGCAATCTAGCAATTTCCCAAGGTGGTAGTCATATCAGAAGACTTCTCGCTTTGACAGATTTGCCAAGGTGGAGTAGGATTATTGTATTTTACTAAAAACAATGTTGTCATTGAGGAAGAATGGACTAAATTTAAAATTGATAATAAAGCTCTAAATTAAAGTAAAGTAAGCTACATGGAGGAAAAATTGTATTACAGATGGATTGTGTCTTTCCCCTTTTGTTCATTAAGAGCTCATTTCTTATTTTGCGAACTGCCTTTGAGCACTTTTAGGATATGAGCCAGATATGGAGTAGTACTAGAAACAGATTATTTGGTTTACTTTCCCTTTACGCCCTGCAGAAATATTCTTTAGTACTGTCTTAATTATAATTGTCAAGTCATTGTGCTGAGTAGGCCTCTTGTGTAGCTAGTGGAACATGGGCACATGATCTGTAGTCCAATCCAACTTCATATTGAACTGAATTTCAACCATTATTGGCTGGAAATCAAGGTTCCAAACTATTTTGTATCTGTAGTTTTGATGTTTGTTTACAGAATAATTGTAACTGTTTATTGATTTTTTTCACGCCCTTTACCTCAATTTGCACAGACACTCCATTGAATGATTCTGACAACTAACTGAATTACAGATAAAAATTCATGACAGACTTTATAGTTCAGGCACACCTTTGTTGCATGGAGTAGCATGCAAGAAAGTATGGATCTGATTTTAACTTTGCAAGTGGGTGGGTTTTGAATAGGTTAAAATTAGGCCCATACGTTTAACTGAAAAGTCAGTCAAAAGGGGACTGTGAAAGTTGGCAAATCTCTAATCTAAAGCAAAAATCTATATAACAGAAGTAAACACATTGTATAATTTTTTGAGTTCCTAAAAAGAAATCATTATGTCGATTGCAGTTGGCTACAATGAATATTCTGTGGCATTGAAGCAGTGAGTGGACAGTGGCACCAGGCCTGGCTGATAGCATCTAGTCACTATGACAACAGTTGCCAGAAGAGCATTTAATCACAAAAAAAAATAGCATTTACTCTTTGTATGCTTGTCCTGCACGTTTGGTATTGCTTCAAGTGAGGGACAAGTCTGTTCATGTTGCTATGGTATTTGGTATTCAGAAAGTTCTGTCCCAGACCTGGCTGCTAGAGAGTTATGCAGACTCTTATTGGTGGATAAAGAATAATATATGCACTTGCAATAGGTAATAGGTAACCGGGCCAGTAACTAGTTTTTGTGAGCTACATCCAGATCCATGCACATATTAATGAGTACGACTCTTTACTGCAGACTGTATAAAATATGCTGACTTATTGCTCATTTAAAAATATATATATTTGTATTCTTTAGGTTTCTCTTGAATGCTGAGCAACATTTGTCAGGGTGACAGATGTTTTGAATTGGCCAGTGTTTGGGGTGGGGTGGGGGGTGGTGGGTGGTGGTGGGGGCTGGTGGGAGTGAAATGACTGAATCAAAATTATAACTATATCTAGCCCTGATCCTGAAGGGTGAGAATGAACAGCTATGTCTAAAATACAGAATACCCTGAAAGGGCAAGTACAGCTAAAATGGCCAACATTATTTACCTGTTGCAAATTTTGTGGGATGGACAAATTAGGTTTTTTGCATCCCCACCCTGACCTATTTGTTCCAGTAAGGACAATGAAGTACAAATTGTATAATCAAGCCTTAACCAGAAAACATTATTTAAAAATAGCATAATTTAATATGTGAATGCAACATTATGTATATCTGACCTGTTGTTCTCCCTTTATATGGTGCTGCAGGTGAGTGTGCGACCAGGCATGACTGTACAGGACAGTCTCAAAAAGGCTCTAAAAGTCCGGGGTCTGCAGCCAGATTGCTGTGCAGTCTTCAGGCTGCCACAAGGATGGTAAGAACATTTTTCTGTTCAGTTACCATGAATAATAGCTGACTGGTTTGTTATGCTCTTCAATAGTGGAGCACTGAATAAATTATTGATATTAAGTATGTCAATATTCAGTTCCAATTTGTTCTCCCTGTAACTCACCCCATGTGAGTTGTTCTTGATCCCAGCCTGAGGAATGTAAAAGAAGTAAGTCTTACGTAAGACAAAAAAGCTACACGTTTTATAGAAAGTCTTTAATATCAAATAGTTCTTTAAAAATGTTATCAGAGGTGTTTTTAAATTAAATTAAATGCCATTGCTTGTTATGATATGCTGTAGATTTCTACCATCAACTTATTTCACTTTGGGAACAAGCCTCTGAAATATTGACCCCTATTTTTGACTTTTGATGATCAGGCCTCATTTAAATTTAATTGGCAAGCTGCCTGTCTGAACACTCATGTCTGCTTGCTATTTTGGAGGAATTGGAAAATCTGGTGGGCCTACAGCATTGTATTAAAGGGGGAGGCTGGGCCATATTGTGGTGGGGTTATAGGGCGACAGAGAATTACTGATTGGAGTGGTGGAGGGCTGGAAAGGATCAGATTGGGCGGCTAGTTGTTTCAGCCGACTCAGACACAATGGACTGAATGGACTCCTTCTGCACCGTAACTTTTCTTTGGTTCTGTGATTCTCAATGAGGAGCAGTTATGTTCATCCTGAATTCCAGAAAGTGTTATATAAAATGCATTTTCTTCATTCCTGACTTGGTTCCCCTTTAAGGGACATACGTCATGGCAGTTTTTTGCTCTGTACAGTGAATGGGTCCTGCACTTAGCTGGTGCTGCGCTGTCTATTACTCAGTTACATGATACGATGAGACTCCTGCCTGTTTCCAGCATGAGTGCTGGCTGCCTAATTTGAGGCCTGCTGGAAAATTTTAGTGGGCAAATGTCAAATAAGAAATATATTGGTAATGAATTCTTGCAATTTTGATCTCAACCTCCCTGTTCTGCTGAAATGTGGGGTGATGGAGAGACCACGATTTAGACTATGGTCACAAGATCTAATCGAGTATCCATGAGAAACTCCATCTGAATCACAGAATTGTTACAACGGAGAAGGAGGCCATTCGGCCCATCGTGTTCGCACCAGCTCTCTGAAAGAGCAACTCCCTCAGTTCCATTCCCCTGCCTTCTCCCTGTAACCCTGCACATTCTTCCTTTTCAAACAACTGTCTAATTCCCTTTTGAATGCTTCAATTGAACCTGCCTGCACTACGTTCTCAGGCAGCGCATTCCAGACCTTAACCACTCGCTGTGTGAATGTGTAATCATAGAATGGTTACAGTACAGAAGTGGGCCATTTGGCCCATCAAGTCCTTGCTGGCTCTCTGCAAAACCAATTCAGCTTGTCCCACTTCCCCGCCCTTTGCCCGAAGACCGGCAATTTTTTTTTCTTCAGATACTTCTCCAAATTCCTTTAGAAAGCCATGATTGAATCTGCCTCCACCACTCTCTCAGGCAGTGCATTCCAGATCCTAACCACTCACTGTGTAAAAACATTTTTTCTCATATCACCTTTGGTTCTTTTGCCAAACACCTTAAATCTGTGTTCTCTGGTTCTTGACCCTTCAGCCAATGGGAACAATTTCTCTCTACCTACTCTGTCTAGACCACTCATAATTTTGAACATATCTATCAAATCCCCACTCAACCTTCTCTTGTCTTGGCCAATATTTATTCCTCAATCAGCATCGCAAAAACAGATTATCTGATCATTATCACATTGCTGTTTGTGGGAGCTTGCTGTGTGCAAATTGATTGCCATGTTTCCTACATTACAAAAGTGATTATACTTCAAAAGTACTTCATTGGCTGTAAAGTGCTTTGGGATGTCCGGTGGTTGTGAAAGGTGCTATATAAATGCAAGTCTGTCTTTCTTCTCTAAGGAGAACAACACCAGCTTCTCCAATCAATCCGCATAACTGAAGTCCCTCATCCATGGAAGTATTCTCGTAAATGTTTTCTGCACCCTCTCTAAAGCCTTCACATCATTCCTAAAGTGTAATGCCCAGAATTTGACACGATATTCCAGCTGAGGCAAAACCAGTGTTTTATAAAGGTTCATCATAACTTCCTTGCTTTTGTACTCTATGCCTCTATTTATAAATCCCAGGATACTGTATACTTTTTAAATCACTTTCTGAACCTGTCCTTTCATGATTTGTGCACAAATACCCCTAGGTCTCTTTGTTCATGCACCCTCTTTAGAATTGTATCCTTTATTTTGTATTGCCTCTCTTCATTATTCCTACCAAAATGTATCATGTCACACTTCTCTGTATTAAATATTATTTGCTAACGTGTCCATCCATTCCATCAGCCTGTCTATGTCCTCTTGAAGTCTATCGCTATCCTCCTAACAGTGCACAATACTTCAAAATTTTGTGTCATCCACAAATTTTGAAATTGTGCCCTGTACACCCAAGTCTAAGTCATTAATATGGATCAAGAAAAGCATGTTCCCCACTACTGACCCCTAGGGAACCCCACTGTATACCTTCTTCCAGTCCGATAAACAACCGTTCACCATTATTCTTTGTTTTCTGTCACTCAGCCAACTTTGCAACCAAGCTGCCACTGCCCCTTTTTTTCCTTGGGCTTCAACTTTGCTGGCAAGCCTATTATGTGGCACTTTATCAAATGCCTTTCGGAAGTCCATATACACCACATCAACTGTATTACCCTCAGCAGCCCTCCCTGTTACTTCATCAAAAAACCCAATCAAGTTAGTTAAACATAATTTGCCTTTAACAAATCCGTGCTGGCTTTCCTTAATCTATACTGATCCAAGTGACTGTTAATTTTGTCCTGGAGTATTGTTTCTAAAAGCTTTCCCACCAGTGAGGTTAAACTATCTGGTCTGTAGTTGTGTGTTTATCCTTACACCTTTTTTTGAGCAAGGGTGTGACATTTGCAATTCTATAGTCCTCTATCACCACCCCTGTATCTAAGGAGGATTGGAAGATTATGGCCAGTACCTCCGCAGTTTTCACCTTTATCTCTCTTACCATCCTCGGATGCATCCCATTTGGTCCCTGTCACTTGTCAACTTTAAGTAGAGCCCTACCTTTCCCCCTCGTGGGAATGTGCCTCAACTGGATGTGAACCATCTCCTGTTTAAAGACATTGGCCGTTTCAATTTCTCTGCTCCCCTCACTCACTCTAACCTGTCTTCCTATGAGCTAGCTGCACACCGTTCTCTCAGGTCTAACCCCGATATTATGATCAAACCTGCTGACAAGGGTGGTGCTGTTGTTATCTGGCGTATCTCTACCTTGCAGAGGCTGAGCGCCAGCTCTGAGACACTTCTTCCTACCTCCCCCTGTACCATGACCCCACCACCGAACATCAAACTTCTGTCTACAGGACTGTCACCGACCTCCTCTCCTCTGGAGATCTTCCCTCTACAGATTCCAACTTCATAGTCCTGCAAACCCGGACAGCCCACTTCTAGCTCCTTCCTAAAATCCACAAACAAGGACTGTCCTGGCAGACCCATTGTTTCAGCCTGTTTCTGCCCCAAAGAACTTATTTCTTCCTATCTTGACTCTATCTTTTCTCCGCTGATCCAGTCTCTTCCCACCTACATCTGTCACTCTTCTGACGTCCAATGTCATTTTGACAATTTCCAGTTTCCTGGCCCTAACCGCCTCCTCTTCACTATGGACGTCCAATCTCTCTACACCTCCATCCCCCACCAGGACGGTTTGACAGCTCTTCGCTTTTTCCTTGAACAGAGGCCCAACCCGTCCCCATCCACCACCACATTCCTCCACCTGGCAGAACTTGTTCTCACATTGAACAACTTCTCCTTCAACTCCACTCAAGTAAAAGGTGTTACTATGGGTACCCACATGGGTCGTAGTTGCGCCTATCCTTTTGTGGGATACGTCGAACATTCCTTGTTCGAGTCCTACTCAGGCCCCCTCCCCCAACTCTTTTTCCGGTACATTGATGACTGTATCAGTGCCGTTTCCTGCTCCTGTCCCAAACTGGAAAACATTATCAACTTTGCTTCCAATTTCCATCCTTCTCTCACCTTTATAGGGTCCATCTCTGACACCATTCCCTTCCTTGACTTCTCTCTCTCCATCTCTGGGGATAGGCTGTCTACTAATATTCATTATAAGCCCACCAACTCCCACAGCTACCTCGACTACACTTCTTCACACCCTACCTCCTGTAAGGACTCCATTCCATTCTCTCAGTTTCTTTGTCTCCGACACATCTGCTGTGATGATGCAGCCTTCCACAAGAGCGCTTCTGATATGTCTTCCTTTTTCCTCAACTGAGGAATCTCCCCCACTGTGGTTGACAGGGCCCTCAACCGTGTCTGGCCCATTTCCCGCACTTCTGCTCTCACCCCGTCCCCTCCCTCCCAGAATTGCGACAGGGTTCCCCTTGTCCTCACTTTCCACCCAACCAGCCTCCATATTCAAAGAATCATTCTCCACCGTTTCCGCCACCTCCAGCGTGATGCCATCACCAAACGCATCTTCCCCTCCCCTCCCCTTTCAGCATTCCGAAGGGATCGTTCCCTCCGCAACACCCTGGTCCACTCCTCCATTACCCCCAACACCTCGTCCCCTTCCCATGGCATCTTTCCCTGCAATCGCAGGTGTAATAAATGTTTACCTCCTCTCTCCTCACTATCCAATGCCCCAAATACTCCTTTCAGGTGAAGCAGTGATTTACTTGTACTTCTTTCAATTTAGTATACTGTATTCGCTGCACACAATGTGGTCTCCTCTACATTGGGGAGACCAAACGCAGATTGGGTGACTGTTTTGTGGAACACCTTTACTCAGTCCGAAAGCATGACCCAAGCTTCCAGACCTGCTGAGTGGTTCCAGCATTTCTTGTTTTTATTACCCAAGCTTCCGGTTGCTTGCTATTTCAACACTCCCCTCTGCTCTCATGCCAACATTTCTGTCTTTGGCCTGCTCCAGTGTTCCAGTGAACATCAACGCAAGCTCGAGGAGCAGCACCTGATCTTTCAGTTAGGCACTCTACAGAACATTGAGTTCAATAACTTCAGAGCATGACTGGCCTTTGTTTTTATATTTTATTTTTTAACCATGTGCCTGTTTTTCATGTAGTCAGAGCTGCTCATTATTTTGCTATTAACACGCTCTCTGAACTAATGCTTTGTCTTTCACAACAAGCATTAATACGCTGTTTTCCTTTGTCCCAGGACAGCTTTGTTATTTAATCTCTCTTGCCCTCTGCCATATCAAGCACCTTCCCCTTTATTCTCTCTCCCACTGCCTCCCCTTCACTTGCTTAAAACCTAATTCTTTTCTAACCTTTGCCAGTTCTGATGAAAGGTCACAGACCTGAAACGTTAACTCTACTTCTCTCTCCACAGATGCTGCCAGACCTGCTGAGTATTTCCAGCATTTTTTGTTTTTATTTCTCTTTAAAGACTCCCTTTGTTTCATTACAGTTTTGTCTGCCAGTCTTTAATTCCAATTTATCTGGGCCAGATCTGTTCTCAGCTCAGTGAAATTGGCCCTCCTCAAATGAAATATTTTTACTCTGGATTGCTCCTTCTCCTTTTCCATAGCTAATCTAAAACTTATGATAATATTATCACTGTTCCCTAAATGTTCCCCTATTGACAATTGATCTACTTGTCCAACCTCATTCCCCAGAACCAAATCCAGCAATGCCTCCTTCCTCATTGGGCTGAAAATGTACTGGTGAAGAAAATTCTCCTGACCACACATCAGAAACTCTTTCTCCCTCTCTGCTCTTTACACTATTATTGTTCCGGTCTATATTTGGATAATTAAAGTCCCCCATTATCACTATTGCATAGTTCTTGCACCTCTCTATAATTTCCCCGCAAATTTGCTTTTCTACATCTTTCCCACTAGTTGGTGGCCTATAAATATACAGCGCATCACTTATTGAAAACTGAAAGAATGGAAGCACTTTACTGCTCACTTAACATTCAGGCACACCCCTCGTCCCTTGCAGGTACTTCACAGATGGTAATGTGGAATATGATAAATCGATCGAGTCATCAGAATCTCCCAATTGAACCACAAGCTGGCAGTTGTATGACATAGGTAAAAATAATCTGCACCCTGCAATAGATGAAGCTGGCAGCAGACCACCTCCATGGCCAATTTGAAAGGATCCAATCAGATAGTTTGATCTTTAGTTCTGATTTGGTGAGACAAATCTAAGCTATTAACTTCATGATGTAAAAATAATTAAAGATTTCAAGAAAAATAATTGAAGTGAAACAGCCTGAGTAGCACAGAACAGAGCAATTGTATGCAGATTCTAGGAAACAAAAATTTTCATTATGCTAAAAATGAAAGACACAGAAGCTGTCCTATAAAATTCATGAAGAAATTGCTCTACTATCAGCAGTAATTGCAATCCAGAGTCTGTCTGTATACATAAATGTTTTTGTCTTTGTAGAATTTGTAGAAACGACCACTGCTCTATCATAAATCATAGCTAAATCAAGTGACAGACAAATAGATAATTTTTAATGAGGTGTTGGTCTTTCATATTAATTAAGAAACTGTTAAGTTTAGTGACATGTTATCTATTTGACAGATTTTATGTTTATGTATGCAGTTAGTACTAGTTATGTTGGAGGAAATGTGGTTTATAATAAAAGAAGCAAATGCATGTGACACACATTGATTGCATTATGTAATGAAGGCAGCAGAGCATATGATGTATAATGTTGACAAGAAAAAGCTAAATGAATTTGTTTAGAGTAATTTGTACTTGTTTTATGTTGATTCAGAACTAAGAGGAAATGCAGAAAGTTAAACTTTTGTACTAAAGGGTTGTGATTTGTAACTGATCTACAATTCAGTTCACTGCAAATTAGTTATTTGCATAACTTGGTATCATATTACCAGGACACATCTTCCTTACAGATTTATCTGCTAAATGTTTAGTTAATTGTGGAGCAGCAAGTGTCAATAGCAGAAGTTGATGTGGGATGACAGAGTCAAGTACTAGTGTAGGGTGAGCAGCAGATGAGGGATAAACATGGGAAGCAGACTGGGAGGTGATGGAAGCTGAATCAGTTACGAGCAGGGATTTGGAGCAGTGTAACCCACCAAGAGCATAAAGAGCAGGTTGCTGGAGGTGAGGTGTGCACACGTTGCCATGTACTTGGTAGTGAATGGCGGGTGGGAACTGCAGGGGAAGCTCTGCTATATGCAGAAGTTAAAGAAGATGAGCAAACAATAAAACTGTAAAAGATTAATTGTAACATAGTGTGAAGCATAGCCATGATTCCTGTTTCCTACTGTGCAGTTAAAATGAAGAAATTGTGAATGAGCCAGTCAGATGCAAGAAAATTGCCCACATTTAACTGTAAGCAAGAAGCATGATGGAAATGTGTGCTAAAAATTAATATAATTAATTGATTGACGGGCCTCCTGGCTGCACTGCTTCATTGTCTATTTGGAGATTTGCCATCTTTTTTTTTTGCCTGTCATACAGGAGTCATCCAGGAACATCCCGCAAGCCTTGTACGATACGAGAGTCAGACTTTTAAATTATGTTCAACCAAGTGCAGAAACGTATGGAAAGTCTGGTGCATTTTCAACCTTTTACTGTGGAAATGGAAATTACATAAGAATTCTTGACACATCAAAAATTTAGGTTTTCCATAGCCACCTTCTGATCCATAATATCATGCTTTCAGTATGCTTTTTAAGATTGTATATGGTGGTGTAGTGTGTTGGAACATTAATGCGCAGCGCCATGTGAGTTTGCACATTTGATGCTCCAAGACTTGGAGATGCCAAGCATTTCCCAACAAAAGGCATAAATGCAGGAGGGAGAATCATCAATCTGGCAGCTTCTTGTAACTGGTTTCCAAGTAACATTATTGAAGGTTTAGGAGTAGGTTAGCTATGCATGTGCTCATTCCTCTGCTGAAGGTGTGTGACTAGAGAAGAAAAATATTTTAGAAAGAGGGAGTTTCACCTTTTTAAAAAAAAAACACTTTCATTGATATACCTTGCTCCATCTGTAGCCCGAAGTACCGTATAGATTGGACCACAGATACTACCTCGTTGATTGGTGAAGAGCTGGTGGTTGAGGTCCTGGACCACCTCCCCCTAACTACTCACAATTTTGTAAGTATTTCAGGTTACTTTTGAATTCAGTTTGCACTCCTTAGTAACTTCACCATTTTAAACCATTCTCATGTTATTTGTTCAAAGGTTCGCAAAACCTTTTTGAAGTTGGCATTCTGTGATATCTGTCAAAAGTTTCTTCTGAATGGCTTTCGGTGTCAGACCTGCGGCTACAAGTTCCATGAGCACTGTAGCACCAAAGTCCCTACCATGTGTATCGACTGGAATAATGTTAGGTACTTGCGAGAATTTTTGTAAAATGTTTAGTTGGTTTCTCATTGAATCTTTCTAGTGCATTGCATTACTGTGGAGATATTACCTATGTTTGTATGTACTGATAATTTATGCTATGTACAAAAGTTCTTCATGGTTGGCAATATGTGGGAATATTGATTCTGACTTTAACTACTGTCATCAAAATGATTGCCTATTTGTGACAACCTGCTGCTTCAGTAGTAGGGCATTGAACTTGCACCCTGCTATCTCTGAATCTGGGTTCTGGCTTTTAAGTGACCTTATGATCCAGCAGAATTGACTCCAGTTATGAGTATGCTAGATTTTGGGCAGCCTGTTAAATGGAGTGCTTCACAACAATGTTGTTGAGAAGTGTTCAGATTTTGTGTATTCTGTGGTCCTGTAATTTTAATTGAACATTTGTTGATCTTTGTTGGCAGACAGTAACTGGTTAGCTATTTGTATAATAAATCATTTTTGGCTGAGGGGTGGAGTGTGTCAGTAAGTCACTGTGTTATCAGTTGTATTACAGTGATTTATCATATTGCTTTTTCCTCCCTTTTTGTCTCGTTCTCTTCCCTCCTAATTGGTTGCTTTGTACAGTTCCCATTTGGTGGAAGGGTGGAAAGGACAGCCTCTGGACACAGAGCCTATCAACACCACCCTTTGGTTGACACTTGGGTATTCCTCCTCTAATCCTCCTGCAGCTGACCAATGGACTCCTTACCTATAGGAGAGGGAAGGAAGAGCTGAGGTTGCATATTGTGGTCATTATTTAAACCTGTTGCTACAGGACAGTACTGCAACTTATGTTCGAAATAAAAGGGCCTTACTACCTACTGCTTTGGTCCCTTCAGGTTCAAGACATGACTTTATCTCAAAAGGCTGCTGTTTTTAAATCATCATCTCTCCTTGTTGGAAATACTTTGTTTTATTTCATCTGAATTAAGAAATACTTTTTCCCAAAAGTATGTGGTAATTTTGTAAGCTATCCTATGTTCAAGGATATTCTCTTTATTAATTGCAAAGTAATTGCAGTAAATAAATTAGATATTTTAAGCAATTCTTGCACAATGAGTATTCAGGATGCCAGTTAATTTCTTTTCTATTTTCTGTCAGAGCATATCAAGCAGCCACGCCATACTCTAGACTGTTCTCACCTTCTAACAGCGATGGGGTAGTGCCATCCATTACACAAATGACTACACGCCGAGTGCGTGAGTCTTTTTCACGACTTCCTGAGAGGTGAGTTGAAAGCATTAAACTAATTTCAAAGAAGAATTTTCATCACAGTTTGTTGTCTGCTTCTTTGACTGTTCTTAGCTTGTGCTTTTCTTTTATCATTTTCAGCTTGCAGTACAGGCATTCCACCTCTCATGCCTTCAACTGTCCCATGACTTTCTCATCCACAGAAGGTCAGCTCTGCCAGCGGCAAAGGTCTTCATCCACTCCCAACGTTCACATGTCCAGCACCAACATGCCAATTGATAACAGCATTATTGAGGTAAAATGACCCTTGTGAAATGACAGAACCCCCGAACTTGCATGTGCCTAAGAACGTGCAGCTGCTTAGAACACATGGGCATTTGTTGGTTACTCTTGGCTGTGGCTAGTTGATTTAAGTTTCATTTGCCGTTATAAATAAAATGTTGTTTGTGATTACTATAATTTTCACACTTCATATTTTATTCCATTCATTATAGTTATGCTTTTTTCTATAGTCTCAACTTTATAAAAAAATTGATTTTCCAATTTTTAAAATTTTGTGCTGTTACGACCAGGTGAGAAAGGGGTCTAGGGTTCCCTCTCAGCCTTCACCTGGTCTTACTGTAACAGGGTTTTGTTTTAAACACACTTTTTTTAGCTCCCCCTTGGTGATGGGTAGATGGGTTACCGTCAGGGGAAGGAGAGGGAACCAGCAGGCAGGGCAGGGATCCCCTGTGGCCGTTTCCCTCAACAACAGGTATACCGTTTTGGATACTGTTGCGGGGGACGACTTATCAGGGGTAAGCAATGGGGTACAGATATCTGGCACAGAGTCTGTCCCTGTTGCTCAGAAGGGAAGGGGGAAGAGGAGCAGAACATTAGTCATTGGGGACTCCATAGTTAGGGGAACAGATAGGAGGTTCTGTGGGAACGAGAGAGACTCACGGTTGGTATGTTGCCTCCCAGGTGCCAGGGTTCGTGATGTCTCGGATCGTGTTTTTGGGATCCTTAATGGGGAGGGGGAGCAGCCCCAAGTCGTGGTCCACATAGGCACCAACGACATAGGTAGGAAGAGAGATGGGGATTTAAGACAGAAATTTAGGGAGCTAGGGTGGAAGCTTAGAGCGAGAACAAACAGAGTTGTTATCTCTGGGTTGTTGCCCGTGCCACGTGATAGCGAAGTGAGGAATAGGGAGAGAGAGGAGTTGAACACGTGGCTGCAGGGATGGTGCAGGAGGGAGGGTTTTGGTTTCCTGGATAATTGGGGCTCTTTCTGGGGTAGGTGGGACCTCTACAAACAGGATGGTCTTCACCTGAACCAGAGGGGTACCAATATCCTGGGGGGGAGGTTTGCTAGTGCTCTTCGGGGGGGTTTAAACTAATTCAGCAGGGGAATGGGAACCTAAATTGTAGTGCCAGTGTACAGGATGTTGAGAGTAGTGAGGTCAGGGATATGGTTACAAGGACGCAAGAGGGCACTGGCAAGCAAGAACCTGGTTTAAAGTGTGTCTATTTCAACGCCAGGAGCATCCGGAATAAGGTGGGTGAGCTTGCAGCATGGGTTGGTACCTGGGATCTCGATGTAGTGGCCATTTCGGAGACATGGGTAGAGCAGGGGCAGGAATGGATGTTGCAGATCCCGGGATTTAGATGTTTCAGTAAGAACAGAGAAGATGGTAAAAGAGGGGGGGGTGTGGCATTGTTAATCAAGGAGAGTATTACAGCGACAGAAAGGACGTTTGAGGACTCGGCTACTGAGGTAGTATGGGCTGAGGTTAGAAACAGGAGAGGTGAGGTTACCCTGTTGGGAGTCTTTTATAGACCTCCAAATAGTTCCAGAGATGTAGAGGAAAGGATAGCGAAGATGATTCTCGACAGGGGTGAGAGTAACAGGGTAGTTGTTATGGGGGACTTTAACTTTCCAAATATCGACTGGAAATACTATAGTTCGAGTACTTTAGATGGGTCAGTTTTTGTCCAGTGTGTGCAGGAGGGTTTTCTGACACAGTATGTAGACAGGCCAACCAGGGGCGATGCCACATTGGATTTGGTACTGGGAAATGAACCCGGCCAGGTGTTAGATTTAGATGTAGGTGAGCACTTTGGTGATAGTGATCACAATTCGGTTAGGTTTACCTTAGCGATGGGCAGGGACAGGTATATACCGCAGGGCAAGAATTATAACTGGGGGAAAGGAAATTATGATGCGATTAGGCAAGATTTAGGATGCGTAGGATGGGGAAGGAAACTGCAGGGGATGGGAACAATCGAAATGTGGAGCTTATTCAAGGAGCAGCTACTGCGTGTCCTTGATAAGTATGTACCTGTGAGGCAGGGAGGAAGTTGTCGTGCGAGGGAGCCGTGGTTTACTAAAGAAGTTGAAGCGCTTGTCAAGAGGAAGAAGAAGGCTTATGTTAGGATGAGACGTGAAGGCTCAGTTAGGGCGCTTGAGAGCTACAAGCTAGCCAGGAAGGATCTAAAGGGAGAGCTAAGAAGAGCAAGGAGAGGACACGAGAGGTCATTGGTGGATCGGATCAGGGAAAACCCTAAGGCTTTCTATAGGTATATCAGGAATAAAAGAATGACTAGAGTTAGATTAGGGCCAATCAAGGATAGTAGTGGGAAGTTGTGTGTGAAATCAGAGGAGATAGGGGAAGTGTTAAATGAATATTTTGCGTCAGTATTTACAGTAGAGAAAGAAAATGTTGTTGAGAATACTGAGATTCAGGCTACGAGGCTAGATGGGATTGAGGTTCACAGGGAGGAGGTGTTAGCAATTTTGGAAAGTGTGAAAATAGATAAGTCCCCTGGGCCAGATGGGATTTATCCTAGGATTCTCTGGGAAGCTAGGGAGGAGATTGCAGAGCCTTTGTCCTTTATCTTTATGTCGTCATTGTCGACAGGAATAGTGCCGGAAGACTGGAGGATTGCAAATGTTGTCCCCTTGTTCAAGAAGGGGAGTAGAGACAGCCCTGGTAATTATAGACCTGTGAGCCTTACTTCGGTTGTGGGTAAAATGTTGGAAAAGGTTATAAGAGACAGGATTTATAATCATCTTGAAAAGAATAAGTACATTAGAGATAGTCAGCACGGTTTTGTGACTGGTAGGTCGTGCCTCACAAACCTTATTGAGTTTTTCGAGAAGGTGACCAAACAGGTGGATGAGGGTAAAGCAGTGGATGTGGTGTATATGGATTTCAGTAAGGCGTTTGATAAGGTTCCCCACGGTAGGCTATTGCAGAAAATACGCAAGTATGGGGTTGAAGGTGATTTAGAGCTTTGGATCAGAAATTGGCTAGCTGAAAGAAGACAGAGGTTGGTGGTTGATGGCAAATGCTCATCCTGGAGTTTAGTTACTAGTAGTGTACCGCAAGGATCTGTTTTGGGGCCACTGCTGTTTGTCATTTTTATAAATGACCTGGAAGAGGGTTTAGAAGGGTGGGTTAGTAAATTTGCAGATGACACTAAGGTCGGTGGAGTTGTGGATAGTGCCGAAGGATGTTGTCGGGTACAGAGAGACATAGATAGGCTGCAGAGCTGGGCTGAGAGATGGCAAATGGAGTTTAATGCGGAAAAGTGTGAGGTGATTCACTTTGGAAGGAGTAACAGGAATGCAGAGTACTGGGCTAATGGGAGGATTCTTGGTACTGTAGATGAACAGAGAGATCTTGGTGTCCAGGTGCATAAATCCCTGAAGGTTGCTAACCAGGTTAATAGGGCTGTTAAGAAGGCATATGGTGTGTTAGCTTTTATTAGTAGGGGGGTCGAGTTTCGGAGCCACGAGGTCATGCTGCAGCTGTACAAAACTCTGGTGAGACCGCACCTGGAGTATTGCGTGCAGTTCTGGTCACCGCATTATAGGAAGGATGTGGAAGCTATGGAAAGGGTGCAGAGGAGATTTACTAGGATGTTGCCTGGTATGGAGGGAAGGTCTTACGAGGAAAGGCTGAGGGACTTGAGGTTGTTTTCGTTGGAGAGAAGGAGGAGGAGAGGTGACTTAATAGAGACATATAAGATAATCAGAGGGTTAGATAGGGTGGATAGTGAGCGTCTTTTTCCTCGGATGGTGATGGCAAACACGAGGGGACATAGCTTCAAGTTGAGGGGTGATAGATATCGGACAGATGTGAGAGGTAGTTTCTTTACTCAGAGAGTAGTAAGGGCGTGGAACGCCCTGCCTGCAGCAGTAGTAGATTCGCCAACTTTAAGGGCATTTAAGTGGACATTGGATAGACACATGGATGAAAATGGAATAATGCAGGGGTCAGATGGTTTCACAGGTCGGCGCAACATCGAGGGCCGAAGGGCCTGTACTGCGCTGTAATGTTCTAAGTTCTAAATTCTAAAAATTCTAAATTCACTAACTTCCAATTATAAGGCAAAGAAACTAGCTAAACAGGTTTTCTTGGGTTTAAAGAGAAAAGGTTGAACTTTATTAAACTTAATCTCTAATGCGGTTAATGCCTACGGATACACGACGCGACCACACTAGCATGCCTACGCGATACACACGTGCAAATAGAGACAGAAAAGAGCAGAAGAAATAAAGTGGAAAAGTTTGAGGCAATATCTGAAGATGGTTTTGGTCACTGTTCTTCGAGCTCACTGTAAAGTCCTTGATTATAGGTAGGTCTTGCTTTTCGTTGGGGCCCAGTATTCTTCTTAAACCTTGCTTGATGTAGGAGACTTTTCTCTCTTGAAGTTCATGTGGCCTCAGTGGGTCCAGAGGCTTGTGAGAAAGAGATGGGAGCAGACAGAAGAGGTCTTCTCACACCAGGAGCAAACAGTCTTTTCAAGTTTAAAAACTCTGTGGCTAGTTCAGAAAACCCTGGACCAGCCAGTTAGTCATGTAACCAGCTCATTTAACTAGTCCTGGCTTTTGTGGATTGTATCATCTTAGCAGTCTCTGGAATGCTCTTCCTTACGCCTTCAATGTCTGGTGATCAAAATCCATTGTGGGTTGAATGTGTCAGGAAATGGTCCTTTTGTCTCTACAAGCACTGTCTGTTAGTATGCAAATGTTTTTCAGCTAAGTGTCTGGCAGCCCTTGTAACAGGCCTTCTCTTCTTCCCAGCAAGTTTAAAATCCATGTTCATATGATAAAATTAATATGCCTCACTCTTGGCAGGTGGGGGCCTGCATGACCGTGCTCATTTTAAGTACCAGAGGAAATTTTTGTCGAATACTTTAAGCGCTGAAGATATTGAGAGCTGGCTAAAATGGTATCTTAGATTAGGAAACACTTCTGCATACAGAGGGTGGTAGAAGTTTGGAGCTCTCTTTCGCAGTTGATGCTAGATCAATTGTAAATTTTAAATCTGAGATTGATTGTTTGTTGTTAACCAAAGGTATTAAGGGATATGGGGCAAAGGCGGGTACATAGAGTTAGGCCATGGATCAGCCATGATCTCGTTGAATGACGTTACAGGCCTGAGGGACTAAATGGCATACTCCTGTTCCTATTCTTGAAGTTGAAATGCCAGGTTAGCACAAAACACCATTTTGGTAAAGGAGTTGAAGCCAGTGTTAGGAAAAGCCATCTGGAGACTGGATAAACAGTTGATGCCACTTAAAATTGCTGCTTGCACTCATTAAAGAGATTTCACAGCGTTTTGGTGGCTATCACTTCAACTAATTCCCTCTCCTAATAGCAAGCAGCTGTTTGAGAGTAAACATGGTGTTTATGTTGATTTCAAACTTGACCTGAAGCGATACCATTTCATGGCCATTGCTAAGGGAGCTGTGAAGAGGATCTCTGAAACATATTGGAAGACTTTCATGGACACTTTGTTAAGACTACACCAACACTTGTGCAACATTTATTTTGGAAATTCTCTCAGGACTTCGCTTAAATAGAGTAAGTGCTGTGTTACTGCACCTTGTTGGATACCTTATATGAGCCACCAGGAGAAAGGGAGTGCTTGGCCATGGACATCTAGCTAGGGATGTCATCAGGTGCGAGGCGCTCATGTTGTTGCTCTACGTGGCGCAGGTCTGGCCCATACCCCACTCCTGCACCGTGGCAGTCACCCGAGCCATTTTCCGCTTCATCTGGGGATCTAAAATGGACCGGGTCCGGAGGGACACGATGTTCAAATCTCTGGACAAGGGTGGGAAAAATGTACCCAACGTGGCCCTCATCCTGATGACCACCTTCGTGTGCGGCTGCATCAAGCTGTGTGTAGACCTCCAGTACGCAAACTCCAAGTGTCACTACGTGCTGAGGTTCTATCTGTCCCCGGTGTTGCGAAGGATGGGCTTGGCCACATTGCCGCGGAACGCTCCATGCAGTTGGGCCGTGCCGTACCACCTATCCTTCCTGGAGCAGTTTCTGCGGGAAAACACCTTTGACCACCGGTCCATCAGGCAGTGGTCTGCACGGAATGTCCTCAAGGGCCTACGGGAAAAGGAGACGGTGGATGCTGTCGGATGGTTCCCCGAGCAGACCGTCAAAGTCATTTGGCGGAATGCCTCATCACCAGAACTTTCAAACAAGCACCAAGACGTAGCTTGGCTGGTGGTGAGAAGGGCCCTTCCCGTCAGATCCTTCATGCACACCCGAAGTCTCTCCTCCTCCGCACAGTGCCCCCGCGTTGGCTGTGGTGGGGAAGAGACGGTCGCCCACCTCCTCCTGGAATGTGTCTTTGCAAAGCAGGTGTGGAAAGAGATGCAGTGGTTTTTGTCGAGGTTCATCCCAAGCAGCTCTATAACACAGGAGTCTGTGCTCTACGGGCTGTTCCCAGGGACGCACACCGAGACAAACATCAACTGCTGCTGGAGGACTATCAATTCGGTGAAAGACGCCCTTTGGTCTGCCCGAAACTTGCTGGTCTTCCAGCGCAAAGAGTTGTCCACCACCGAATGTTGCAGACTGGCACATTCCAAGGTCCAGGACTACGTGCTGAGGGACGCACTAAAGCTTGGGGCAGCCGCAGCAAAGGCTCAATGGGGAAAGACCACAGTGTAAGGTCCCCCCACCAAGCTGAACTGAGGGGCTGGATCCATGGGAAACCCCTCGAACTGTATCGTTGATATTTTCTTTTGCTGTAAATGTAAAACTGTAACTGGCATGACAATAGTGAAATGGAAGGGTTGTGAAGAAACTCATGATAGTATAGAAGGAAACTGATCTCCCTTGCAATGTTTGTATTTTTTGGTGCTGTTTGAAACTGTTTGGCAATGTAATTTTTGCAGATTTTTATGAATAAAGTATATTTTGAAAATAAAAAAAAAATCTAGCTAGGGATGTCTGAATGAGGAATAGCAGGAGGACATGAGGCGAGGCAGAGCGGCACCAGCTGCTGCAGGAGAGATGAACAGAAGGGTGAAGTGGTGTCCTTTCCCCCTCCACTGCAGATACAAGACATCCCTCATCCTCTGGACCTCCTCCACCCGGACCTCCAATTCCACATCTGATAACCTGTGCACTGTTTCCCTCAGTCCCTGACTATCCTGCAACGTGCCACTGTGTGCCAGCCAGAGCACTCCACACCTTCAGTGGAAGTGGATCGAGGAACCTATATATACTGTTCCGTGAAATTTGCATCTAGTCAGTTCTTGAGTCCTAAACTTGCAAGTTTCTGGTTAGCACCTGCAGACACATTCAAATTATGATAATCATCAATTAA
This sequence comes from Heterodontus francisci, assembly GCF_036365525.1. Taxonomy (NCBI): domain Eukaryota; kingdom Metazoa; phylum Chordata; class Chondrichthyes; order Heterodontiformes; family Heterodontidae; genus Heterodontus; species Heterodontus francisci. The sequence goes on from NC_090389.1 coordinate 65,689,690, forward strand.
CCTGAAAATTATGTGCTAAATCTGGACTATCAAAGAGATGTTTCTTATTAGCTCAGCTATTTAGTTCCTGATTTCTCCCTTTCACTAAAATAATACCTCTCCCATCTCTCAGTATTTATGCAAAATATTCATATCCATGTACACTTCACCTTAAACAGATGAGATGTTTTCAGCTCCTTGTGCAGCACAACAAAATTGCAGTAGCACAAAATAATTTTTATAGTAATTTTATTATAGATTGTTTTGCAGTGCTGTTTCTTAGCATGTTGCCATGTGCAGTAGATCCACCATTCTTTGAGCAAAGATTATCACGTTTCTTTCATCCACAATCACCAAGCCATTTCAGTAAAAAAAAAAGTCCTGCAGTTTGTTTCAGTTTTCTTTGTGGTAAAGTTCATAGTGTATTGAGGCCATATGCAGGGTTTCCTTGATGAATAGAAGTAATAAATCTCCATTGTTTGTGAAGAGAAATTGTTCTGGATGTGGGTAGATTATGAGGAATTAAATAATTTTACCATTAATAATAATTCCCTTGGTATTCCCTTGGATTGTTTAGTTAGTTGATTACATGGAGTTAAAATTGTTTTGAAAATTGATTGAAAACATTCTAAGAATGTTTTCATGACCAACTATGAATTTTACAAATCTGTTATCATGTTTGATACATATGTGTCTGCCACTTTCTTCAATTTGATTAATAGTTGTACCTTTTGTTGGTATTTCCTTGTCTGCAATTTTGCTGTAGAGTAAAGTAATGAAAGACTACAACTGGCTCAGTTTGTATTCTTCCAGGATCTCTTCGTTCCAGATATTATTACAGCCTTGGTCCAAACTGGCAGTCCTGTAAATCCTGAGAGCTAACATTCTATGGAAAATTTGAGAGGTGGGATTTTGACAAAAAAATAGTATTCAGTTTTCAAGGTTTGTGGTTTCAGTGGAGGAGGATAAAATTAGATTGTTTTAAGGCTGGCTGGTACTCACCAGAACCTTCTCCGAACTTGCAAGTTAGTCCAGGAAATTTGTTACAGACTGCTAACAAGACAGGATGTGCTTTCAAAATGACAGAAACTCAAGCAAACCAGACTGGTCACTTGTAGTGTTTAGATTTGTCACTTATGGTGTTGTCACAGGTCCTGTTTTCAGCTCAGGTGGTCAGTCAATTTTGAGTCTCAAACTCAAACCACATGAACAAGTTAATATTACAACTATAATTACTATCTTTGACAAAGAACTTACAGAATTATACCTGTTCTGAAAGTCAGGCCCATATGGCAGAAGCACTGAGGGTAGCAAGGAATGGACTGTGGGTGGGAAACTTCAATGTCCATCAACAAGAATGGCTTGGAACCACCACTACCGGCCGAGCTGGCTGAGTCCTGAAGGACCTATCTACCAAACCAGGCTTGCGGCAAGTGATGAGTGAACCAATGTAAGGGAAAATCCTACTTCACCTCGTCCTCACCAGTCTATCTGTCTTAGATGCATCCATCCATGACAGCATCAGTATGAGTGATTACCGTGCAGTCCTTGTGGAGACAAAGTCCCGTTTTTACACTGAGGCCACCCTCCATCATGTTGTGTGGCACTACCACTGTGCTAAACGGGATAGATTTAGAACAGATCGACCAACTCAAACCTAGGCATCCATGAGGCACTGTGGGCCATCAGCAACAATAGAATTGTATTTCACTACAGTTTGTAACCTCATGGCCCAGCATATCCCTCACTCAGCCATTACCATCAAACCAAGAGATCAACCCTGGTTCAATGAAGAGTGTAGAAGAGCATCCCAGGAGCACCTAAAAATAAGGTGTCGACCCGGTGAAGCTGCAACACTGGATTATATATGTGCTAAAACGGGAAGCCAGTATGCTATAAACAGAGCTAAGTGTGCCCACAGCCAGCAGATAAGATCAAAACTCTGCAGACCTGCCACATCCAGTCGTGACTGGTGTTGGACAACTAAACAACTAATGAGAAGTGGAGGCTTCATGAACTTCTCCATCCTCAGTGATGACGGAGCCCAGCATGTGACTGCAAAAGACAAGGCTGAAGCGTTTGCAACTATTTTCAGCCAGAAGTGCCAAGTGGATGAGTCATTTGGGCCCCCCCTCCTGAGCTTTCCACCATTGGAGATGCCAGTATTTGGCCAATTTGATTTACTCCACATGATATCAAGAAATGGCTGAGTGCGCTGGATATGGCGAAGTGTAAAGGCCCTGCTAACATCCTGGCTGTAGTGCTGAAGACTTCTGCTCCAAAACTAGCTGTGCCTCCAGCCTAGCTGTTCCAGTACAGCTATAACACCTAGCATCTGCCTGACAAAGTGGACAATTGCCCAGCTAAGTCCTGTCCATAAAAAGCAGAACAAATCCAATCCGGCCAATTACTGCTTCATCAGTCTACTCTCAATCTGTTGGAAGGCGTCATTGAAAGTGTTATTAAGCAGTGCTTACTCACCAATAATCTGCTCATTGATGCTCAGTTTGTATTCCTCCAGGATCACTTTGTTCCAGATATTATTACAGCCTTAGTCCAAACATGTACAAAAGAGCTGAAATTTCAGAGGTGAGGTGAGAGTGACTGCTCTTGACATCAAGGCAGCATTTGACTGATTGTGGCATCAAAGAGCCCTAGCAAAATTGATGTTAATGGGAATCAGGGAGAAACACTCTACTGACTGAAGTCATACCTAGCACAAAGGAAGATGGTTGTGGTTGTTGGTGGCCAATCATCTCAGCCCCAGGATATTCCTGCCGAAATTCCTCAGGTTAGTGTTCTAGGCCCAAACTCCTTCACCTGCTTCATTAGTGACCTGCCCTCCATCATAAGGGCAGAAGTGGGGATCTTCACTGATGATTGCACAATGTTCATTTACATTTGTAATTGCTGAGATAATGAAGCAGTCTGTATCCACATGCAACAAGACCGGGACAACATTCACATTTGGACTGATAAGTGACGAGTACCATTCATGCCACACAAGTGCCAGACAATGACCATTTCCAACAAGAGTCTAACTCCTCTCCCTGACATTCAGTAGTGTTACCATTGTTGAATCCCCACCATCAACATCCTGAGGATCACCATTGGCCAGAAACTTAACTGGACCAGCCACACAAATACTGTGACTACAAGAGCAGGTCAGAGGCTAGGAATTCTGTGGCAACTAAGTCATCTCCTGACTCCCCAAAGCTTGTCCACCACCTAAAGGTACAAGTCAGGACTGTGATGAAATACTCTGCACTCTGCTTTGTTACATTCTTGGTTGGCAGCTGAGTGGGAATAACTATAATTTGCTAGTTGACTTGGAGGAGGTTTTGTTTGGCTGACACATTTTCAGAATCCTCATTGTTGTAGCCTGCTTCTTCCTTTTGAGTTTCCCCATTTTAAGACGAAATGTAGATTTACTAATTCAGCTTATTATGTTGCTCCATCCCTCCGTTTTTATCCACAATGGCTTGAAATAATATGTGATTCCTGTTCATTTGAATGGAGATAGCTACTGCCACCTTACCCGCCCCCATAAACTAAATGAGTTGATTAATCAAATTTCTCCAAATTCGCTATATATTTGTGGTGATGGTCAGAAATAATATATTTATTTACTTTTACAGGATGTAATAAGAAGTCACACTCCAAGAGGTAAATTGCTTATTGTTTTTTATTCTTCCTGATAACATACTGTTCAATTTCCAGCAAAGTTGGAGGGCAAGTGACCTTGTGCCAGCATACTGTTGGGACACATGCAGAAGTGACTCTGATTTCTCCACCCCATCCTCTTCCTGTGGGGAAGTACCATTTGATATGCCAGTTTACTGCACAATCATGGTGCTTGCTGACTGTTAGTTGATGTAACATTCCCTTTTATATATTATACCATTTAGTGCATTTTAACTTAACTCAGATTTTTATCAGTTGTCATTTTTTAATTTTGGTCAGCTGGGTGTCTGACAGACATGGAAACCCATCTCTGTGCTTAAGTCTTCAAATTAGCTACTGAGAAATGCATTTAGGTAAAGTTTCTGGTTTCCTGTTATTAAGTACACATTGTCTCCCTGTAGCGGCTTGGTTAGGTCCAGAGTTTAGGTGCAGGTTGGGGATGACCAAGGCTTAAGGATTCCTAAGTGTGCACAGGGGTACTCCTGTATTTTAGCTGAATTATTCCAGGCAGCTTGCTAGCATAGAGCACTTGTTAAACTTCCTGTTGTTCTCAGTTAGGGCCACCCTACCATTTATAGCAGTGATGTGCAGGGTTATTTTGGTCCAAGTTAGGTGCAGCTCAGCCGATCTGATGGTTCCTACCTTTTGAGGTTCCATTAATGGGTCAGAGTATCTAATCAGACATCATCAGTGCCCTGGACTACTGTGGACCTTCCTGGTTCAGGTATTGGATTGCTAAATTTGCCACAGAGGGTTGACTCAGTTCCAATTTTCCATCATCAGCATGTCATCTTTGAGTCAACTGGACCATCCTCTCCCCTCTAAGGAGTGCAGTCAGTAATTGGTTATTAGACAACTGACAAGTGGGGTTTGCATCATGATGCACTAATGTGCTGTTACGACCAGGTGAGAAAGGTGTCTAGGGGTCCCTCTCAGCCTTCACCTGGTTTTACCATAACAGGGTTTAATTTTAAACACACCGTGTTTTTAGCTACCCCGTGGTGAATCCTTGTTCACTTCTTTCCAATTATAAGGGAAAGAAACCAGCACAAATGGGCTTTCTTAGGTTTAAAGAAGAAAAGTTTAAATTTATTAAACTTAAACTCTAATTTAGTTGATGCCTATGGATACACAATGTGCCCATGCTAGCATGCATACGCGATACACACATGCAAATAGAGACAGAAAAGAGCAGAAGAAAAATAAAGTGGAAAGGTTTGAGGCAATATCTGAAGAGTTTCTAATGGGTCTTCGAGCTCACTCCTTGATTGTAGGTAGATCTTGCTTTTCATTAGGGCCCAGTATTCTTCTTAAGCCTTGTTCGCTGTAGGAGACTTTTCTCTCTTGGGGTTCATGTGTCTTCAGTGGATTCAGAGGCTTGTGAGAAAGAGATGGGAGCAGGCAGACAGGAGAGACTGTGGCGAGCCAGCCAGGAGAGATCTTCTCAGTCCAGGAGCATTCTGCTATCTGCCCAAACTGTTTGTACAAATTCAAAAAACTCAGCTTGCTCAGCAGGTTAGTCATGTGACTATCTGGTTTGACCATGTCCGTTTATGTATTCGGCCATCTTAGCAGTCAACCTGGAATGCGAGCTCCCCCACCTTCAATGTCTGGTGATCTAAAGTCCATTGTGGGTTGAATGTGTCAGGGAATGGCTGCTTTGTCCTTCCAAACACTGTCTGTTAATATGCAAATATCTTTCCAACCAAGATCTGGCAATTTTTTAAAGGAAGTCCTTTCTTCACTTTAACAACAGTTTGAAATTTAATGTTCATGTGGCGAAATTAATATGCCTCATGTTTGGCAGGTGGGGGCCTGCATGACAGTGCGCATTGCCACCTGGCATATATGTTTCATTTACACCAGATTTTACAGTACTTCAAACTTTCAAGAACAGAAATCCAAAATAACGTTTGGGTCAGTTGAAACCCTTTTTCAAAAAATAGCACCCAACGATAACAGTAAACTGATGCTATTTATTTTTATTTAGTTCCTGCGTCAGCACTGTCGAATAGTCCACCCAGTTTAAGTCCAACACGTGAATCTAAGCAAAAGTCTCCAGTTCAAACTCACAGAGATAGAAGACCGTCAGCGACGTCAGAAGGAATAAAGAAGATTGTAAGTCAAAGCAAACTGGTGAAGCCTAATTATTAATATATGCAGAACCATACTGCATAAGACTCTTTATTTGGAGCTCTTTCATAGTATTTGTAGTATAATGTACATAGCTGACTATATTTCAGTGGATGACAACATTCACAGGAATAGACGTATTGATGAGATGCTCATTTTTTAATAATTTTCTTATTGTACTTTGTAACAACTTCTCCAGGTAAATCCAAAAACTGCCCTTTCCAAATTTGTATTTTAGTTCATTTTCTCACCTGTCAGCCTGAATCTAGGCTGTAATTATCAGCCTGCACAGATCTTTTTATTCTCATTCATAATGTATAAAAAGAGTCAATTATATTGAATAACATTTCTTAAATCATATCTTAGGTGATCAGTCTGGGAGGAGGAAAATGTAGAACTTTTATTTAAAGTTGCATTACATTGGACAGGAAATTGCTTTTAGAGAGATACAGCACTGAAAGAGGCCCTTCGACCCACCAAGTCCGTGCCAACCATCAACCACCCATTTATACTAATCCTACACTAATCCCATATTCCCTACCACATCTCCACCTTCCCTCAATTCTCCTACCACCTATTTACCTATCAACCTGTAAGTCTTTGGCTGTGGGAGGAAACCGGAGCACCCAGTGGAAACCCATGCGGTCACAGAGAGAACTTGCAAACTGTGCACAGGCAGTACCCAGAACTGAACCTGGGTCGCTGGAGCTGTGAGGCTGCGGTGCTAACCACTGCGCCACTGTGCTGCCCTGCAGTATAGGCAATAGCTTGGGAGGAGACTGTCTGCTTGTTATCACAAAGAGTGAGTGGGGTCTGGGATGAGGGGGCAGGGGGAGCATCTAAGAGATTAAGAGAAAATAGCTTTATTAAAAAACATAGATGATGTGAAGTAAAATACTTGATTTCTTTTTTCCTTTTTCCTGTCAATTTTTACTTTTCCCCGCTTCTCCTGCTGAAGGTGTTTGTTCTTCCTGGAGCACAGTTTCATAGTCATCCTCTGTTATCCAAGTGACTGTTATTCATGAGTGAACTTTGCAGGGAGTGTTGCAAGGCGACTTGATCATGATGGGCATCTTAGCTGAACCCAACCCTAAGTCATGCACTCATATTCACGCTCTTCCAGCAGTAATCTCTGGGTGGTAAACAGAAGTGAGAAACCTAGCAGATTTTCCTTTCCTTAACCTAGGAAAGCTGAAGCCAGTTGTTGCGCTCAACTCTGTTGCAGCAGCTGAGAGTAGCTAACTCAGCAGAATAGTTATGGAACTGTGCGGGGGAGCCCTTAACAAACTTGTTGCCTATTACTTTGCTTACAGAATTGTATTTGAACAGTTTGAGAATTGAGCCCTAAATGCATTCCAGAGAGTTAATGGAGTAAGATTTGTGATAAATCAGTAATTTCCATTGGAAGATTTTAGAGACTTGAATGATTAATATTTCTAAAATGAATGCTAAACAGATTGATGTCTTCTAAGATATTTATACTGTTGGTTTGAACATTATACAATCTGTTACAGCGCCCACGTGTTCAAAGAGATTCCAGTTACTACTGGGAAATAAAAGGGGAGGAAGTTGTATTGTTGAAGAGAATAGGCTCCGGATCCTTTGGAACTGTATTTAAAGGAAAATGGCATGGTAAGAATCTTTCTATCTCCATCCATCATCTAAACTTTTTTTTTTCTTTTAAAAATTCTGCATTGATGGGTAGTATGAAAACTTGAACTGCCAGGACAGTCCTGCCTAGTGATTAAGTGTTGGAACTTTGAATTTTTATATATCATTTATATAATTCTGGAAGGAAATCTGTCTGATCTGTAATCTTGTAGCTGAGTTATCTGGTTCGAAGACTTTTCGTGAAATAATCAGTGCTTCTGTGGATAATTTTTTAACATGGTTTTCTTTCACTGAATTTTGTGTGTTGATCAAAGTGATGGATGTTTGGGTTGTGGAATGAAATTGTTCCCATTTTAGCCAATCAGTATCTGCATCAAGCACTCCCAGATCAGATGGAGTATAGCCATGTACAAAAATTCCTCTACTTTCACCCAACAAAGAGCCTCAGCCCCAGTGTCGTAAAGCATGCCTATTGCAGCAGTGGGACTTCTGTCATATTTTTTACATAATCCTACCTGTGACCTCTCAGAGTGAGATTGGCAACTTTCTTTTTTCCCATTCTCAGGGCATGAGCATTGCTGGTGAAGCTGGCATTTCTTGCCCAACTCTGGTTGCCCAGCAAAGGTGGTGTTAAGCTGCCACCTCCTTCACCTTCACCATTTCCTCCCAAAAAGAGAAGGGAAATTGGAGGGTGTGCCAGGCCAGGGAACTCATGTTCATGAAATAGCATTCAATTACAGATGGAAGTAGATGAGATCTGGGAATAATTTATCTCCAATCCTCTCATTGAGGGTTGAAGGAGATGGTGAATAGGATATTATGCTCAGAAAGAAAAATACTGAAAATATAAGTTATTAAAAGATTTAGTTTTAAGTAACAAATTACCCAAACTCCAGAGCTAAATCTTAAAATCATGTTTATGAGAGAATTTTATAATTAATGTATATTTTTTAAAGAAACCATTAGTCCAGAGAGAGTCAGCTCTGGTTTGTGCAGTGTTTGACTCTTAACCTACATGCTACGTGTATGGATCTTGCATAAAAGTTGTTGGGTAAAGGCCTCAGTTGGGATATTGTAGCTCCTAAGACCACATGTACTGTGTGAGATCTTACTCATGCACTGTGTCTTCACTTTGGCTTTTAGAATCTGCTGCTACTGCCTAAACCAACTGAATAACTTAATTAAATTGATGACTGTTTTTATATAGGTGTTTATATAGGTGTTATAAAGTCAGTATTTAGAGTTCAACCCCATTTCCCTCTAAAAAAAAAAATTAGTAAATAAACAGATTGCCAAACTGACTGTTCGTACAGTTCCTAGCTTGTGGTTTACTGGAGAGAATATGATTTGGAATTGCAGCACTGACCGCAGTGGGTGGGTGTTGAAGATTGTGGGTGAATTAGCCTGCCTCATGACTGGCTATTTATACCGTTGATGATAATGAATGGTTTGTTTAGTCTGATTAGCTGAGAAAGTTTGCAAAAGTGTTGCAATGGAAATGTAGCAAGTTTGGGTCACACACAGCTGTACTTAAATGTGAAAATGAAAAACAGATCCAGAGTTGGAGCTGGGCATTAAAGTGTATTGAAAGCCTGGCTAACTGGAGTTGTGTCTCCTCTTCTTTCAGGTATTGCAGCTTTACAGTTTTATTTGTGCCTTTGAATTGGAACTGCTTAAAAGCTTCCATAGAGGTTTACAATACAGAGAGAGACTAATGGTCCATTTTGTTTGTACTGCCTCTTTGTTGAAGCAATCCAAAACTGGGGGTGAATTTTATGCTGGTGGGGTGGGGGGGTGGGGGGTGTCTCGATGTCGAGAGAAACGGACACCGAGATCCCCGCATCGCCACTTTTCCGGAAGGCCCGCTGAAATTAGTGCCAATCAGGCACTTAATTGGACAGTGGCGGGTCTTCCATAGGATTTAGGACCACGTCGAATGAAGTCCTGCCCTCTGAGAGCTGCCGGCCAATCAGAGGTGGTGGCTGCTGCTGGAGGTGGCTGTACTGGAGGCCAAGGAGCGTCGCTGGAGCCAGGCCTCGGGTGGGTCAGGGTGGGAGGGGTCTCATTGGGAGGCAGGGGGGGAGGGGCGAGTCGGCAGTAAGTGCAGGTGGTGGCCCTCAGTGGGCTCCCCTTCCTGATTCTGGGGGTCCCTCATTCAGGCACTAAGTGCCTTTAAACGAGGAACCCCCCCCCCCCCCCCGGAGCTTTTCCTACTGTGCTTCCCCAGCAGCAACAGGGCCCGCATGGGTAATTGTGGCTCCGGTGGGAAGAGGCCCTTAATTGGGGGTTAATTCCCCTGTTAAGGGCCTCAATTGGTGGCAGGGTGCCTTCCCATCCTGGACTAAATTACGGCGGAGGCGGGATGGTGGTGGCAAACTCTGCGCCACCACCATTCCATCTGATTTTATGCTCTCCTCGCCTCTAAATCCACTGTGGGGGAGAGCATAAAATTCCACCCCTCCTCTCTCTCCATGGTCTTACATCTTCCTTTGCTTCAAATATCTATTCCCTTAAAAGATGCACTGAGCGCTGCTTCAGCTGCTCCCTGAAGTAAAGCATTACATGATACAACAACTCTGTTAAAGGAATTCCTCTGTAACCTTTCACTTAGTAACCAATTTTAATTGATACCCCTCATTTCTGACCTCGCAAATAGAGGAAATAACCTTTTCTATTCATCATAGCACAATCTCCTCTTGGCCTTCTCTGCTCCAATTTCAATAGTCCTAGTATTAGCCGTCGGTGACGGGGGAACTGAGCAGCGGCGCCGCATTTGAAGCTTTCCTCATGCTTTTGGGACGCCGAGGAGCGGCCTCCTCCCTGGAGCCCGGCATGGCCATGCCGCCCGTCACGCTCGACACTCTGGACGAACAACTGAGTTTCCCGCTGGTTTTCGAGCAGCGACCTCGCTCCTTCATCTTTCAGGCGTTTACTAGTTTACAAACCATTAAAAACAGGTATCGACCTCCCATTTTCAGTACCCATGAAATCCAATCGAGTTGCTGTGCTGGGGCCCTAACAACCCTTGTGGCCTTGTGGGCGTCTCAGGAGAGACCAAGGCTAAGGGAGTAAACCCTAACAGAAAATCCGGAGGGGAACCCCGAAGGCGGTCAAGTGTCATTTTGGCATGTTTCCGGCAGTTCCTGCAGCCATACCGGTGCCAAACGTCGTGCTCTGCACTCCTTTGGATCCCACCAGAAAGGCCGAGAGGGGGGTTTTGACGCTTGGGCAACTCACAACCCCCATACATTCGCCCAGGCATGCGCCATGGAGAGGTCACTTCATAGTTGCCTCACAGCGACTGAAACAACACAGAAGGCAGCAGTTACGGGTTATAAGTCCAGCTCAACTGGCATAGAGATTGGGCGCCACGGGTTGCCTTTGTCGGTGGGAGAGGTCAGCTCGTCTCACTGGACAGCTACCGCCTGCCTCAAACCGGGCAGCCCCCGGTCAGTAAGGTTCTGTCCCGCCACAGTCCACCTGCTTCAATGGGTGCTTGGAGCTCAGGGTCATTGCCCGACAAATGGACTGTAATACCCCACCAAACAGCACGACAAAAAAAGGAAAGAAGGTACCAGCCCTTGGTTTTGCAAGCTGGAACGTCAGAACTATGTGTCCTGGCCTGTCAGAAGACTTTACACAAATCAACGATTCTCGGAAGACCGCCATCATTAACAACGAGCTCAGCAGACTCAATGTGGACATTGCAGCACTTCAGGAGACACTCCTCCCTGGGAGCGGATCTCTAAGAGAGCAAGACTACACCATCTTCTGGCAGAGTAGGGATCCTGAAGAACCAAGACAGCATGGAGTGGGCTTCGCCATCAGAAACTCTTTGCTCAGCATGATAGAGCCACCCTCAAATGGCTCGGAACGCATACTGTCCATCCGACTGTTCACCGCCTCTGGTCCAGTACACCTACTCAGCATCTGTGCTCCAACACTCTGCTCCCCACCTGAAGCTAAAGACCAGTTCTACGAGGAACTCCATAATATCATTAGTAGCATCCCCAATACTGAACACCCGTTCCTGCTGGAGGATTTTAATGCCAGGGATGGGGCCGAACATTGAATCATGGGCCTCCTGCCTTGGGCGTTATGGCATTGGAAGGATGAATGAGAATGGACAGGGACTGCTTGAGTTGTGTACCTATCATAACCTCTGCATCACCAACTCGTTCTTTCACACTAAACCCTGTCACCAGGTTTCTTGGAGGCACCCAAGATCACATCGTTGGCACCGGCTGGACCTCATCGTCACAAGGCGAGCCTCTTTAAACAGCGTTTAAATCACACGCAGCTTCCACAGTGCGGACTGCGACACCGACCACTCCCTGGTGTGCAGCAAGGTTGGACTCAAGCCAAAGAAGCTGCATCACTCCAAGCAGAAGGGCCGCCCGCGCATCAACACGAGCAGAATCTCTCATCCACAGCTGTTACATAGGTTTCTACATTCACTTGAGAAAGCCCTTCATAACACTTCTACAGGGGATGCAGAGACCAAGTGGGCCCACATCAGAGACGCCATCTATGACTCAGCAATGACCAACTATGGCAAATGTGTGAAGCGGAATGTAGACTGGTTTCAATCTCACTTTGAAGAGCTGGAACCTGTCATAGCCGCTAAGCGCATTGCGCTGCTGAACTACAAGAAAGCCCCCAGCGAGTTAACATCCGTAGCACTTAAAGCAGCCAGAAGTACTGCACAAAGAACAGCCAGGCGCTGTGCAAATGACTACTGGCAACAGCTATACAGTCATATTCAGCTGGCCTCAGACACCGGAAACATCAGAGGAATGTATGATGGCATTAAGAGAGCTTTTGGGCCAACCATCAAGAAGATCGCCCCCTCAAATCTAAATCAGGGGACACAATCACTGACCAATGCAAGCAAATGGACTGCTGGGTGGAGCACTACCTAGAACTGTACTCCAGGGAAAATGTTGTCACTGAGACTGCCCTCAATGCAGCCCATTCTACCAGTCATGGACAAGCTGGACGTACAGCCAACAAAATCTGAACTCAGTGATGCCATTGATTCTCTAGCCAGCGGAAAAGCCCCTGGGAAGGACGGCATTACCCCTGAAATAATCAAGAGTGCTAAGCCTGCTATACTTTCAGCACTCTACGAACTGCTTTGCCTGTGCTGGGACGAGGGAGCAGTACCACAGGACATGCGTGATGCCAATATCATCACCCTCTATAAGAACAAGGGTGACCGTGGTGACTGCAACAACTACAGTGGAATCTTCCTGCTCAGCATAGTGGGGAAAGTCTTCGCTTGAGTCGCTTTAAACAGGCTCCAGAAGCTGGCTGAGCGCATCTACCCTGAGGCACAGTGTGGCTTTCGAGCAGAGAGATCGACCATTGACATGCTGTTCTCCCTTCACCAGCTACAGGAGAAATGCTGTGAACAACAGATGCCCCTCTACGTTGCTTTCATTGATCTCACCAAAGCCTTTGACCTCGTCAGCAGACGTGGTCTCTTCAGACTACTAGAAAAGATCGGATGTCCACCAAAGCTACTAAGTATCATCACCTCATTCCATGACAATATGAAAGGCACAATTCAGCATAGCGGCGCCTCATCAGACCCTTTCCTATCCTGAGTGGCGTGAAACAGGGTTGTGTTCTTGCACCTCCACTGTTTGGGATCTCTTCTCCCTGATGCTCTCACATGCGTTCAAGTCTTCAGAAGTAGGAATTTTCCTCCACACAAGATCAGGTGGCAGGTTGTTCAACCTTGCCCGTCTAAGAGCGAAGACCAAAGTACGGAAGGTCCTCATCAGGGAACTCCTCTTTGCTGACGATGCTGCATTAACATCTCACACTGAAGAGTGTCTGCAGAGACTCATCGACAGGATTGCGGCTGTCTGCAACGAATTTGGCCTAACCATTAGCCTCAAGAAAACGAACATCATGGGACAGGACGTCAGAAAAGCTCCATCCATCAGTACTGGCGACCACGCTCTGGAAGTGGTTCAAGAGTTCACCTACCTAGGCTCAACTATCACCAGTAACCTGTCTCTCGATGCAGAAATCAACAAGCGCATGGGAAAGGCTTCCACTGCTATGAGGATCTGGATCGGTGCAGGCTTGGAGGGCAGAAGGGCCTGTTCCTGTGCTGTAATTTTCTTTGTTCTTTCTTATGTCCAGACTGGCCAAGAGAGTGTGGGAAAATGACGCACTGACACGGAACTCAAAAGTCCGAGTGTATCAAGCCTGTGTGTCAGTACCTTGCTCTATGGCAGCGAGGCCTGGACAACGTATGTCAGCCAAGAGCTACGTCTCAATTCATTCCATCTTCGCTGCCTCCGGAGAATCCTTGGCATCAGGTGGCAGGACCATATCCCCAACACAGAAGTCCTCGAGGCGGCCATCATCCCCAGCATATACACCCTACTGAGCCAGCGGCACTTGAGATGGCTTGGCCATGTGAGCCGCATGGAAGATGGCAGGATCCCCAAAGACACATTGTACAGCGAGCTCGTCCATGTCTCCGTTTTAAAGATGTCTGCAAACGCGACATGCAGTCCTGTGACATTGATCACAAGTTGTGGGAGTCAGTTGCCAGCGATCGCCAGAGCTGGCGGGCAGCCATAAAGGCGGGGCTAAAGTGTGGTGAGTCAAAGAGACTTAGCAGTTGGCAGGAAAAAAGACAGAAGCGCAAAGGGAGAGCCAACTGTGTAACAGCCCCGACAACCAATTTTATCTGCAGCACCTGTGGAAGAGTCTGTCACTCTAGAATTGGCCTTTATAGCCCCTCCAACCGCTGCTTCACAAACCACTGACCACCTCCAGGCGCTTACCCATTGTCTCTCGAGACAAGGAGGCCAAAGAAGAAGAGTATTACAATCTTTTTGTAACTATAGTTTACAATCCCTGGTATCATTCTATGAATTGATGCTGTACATTCTCTGTGGTTTTAATGTTCTTTTTGTAATGGGGAATCTAAACCTTCACACAGTATTCTGTGGCCTAGCCATTGCCTTGTGTAATCTTACTGTTTACCTCTTTGCTCCTGTTTTGTATGCCCTATTTCCAAAACCCAGAATGCTATTTGGCTTTTTATGGCTTTACCTTTCTAACTCTCAGTTTCAGGAAATTATGTATTTGAACACTCAGGTCTTGTTCATACAAACTGTTCAGCATCTTTCCATTAAGTGTATAATCCTATTTGTTGTTTTCTCTCCCAAAATTTATTGTTACCTCACACATATCCACAATAAATTGCGCCTGTCTATCCATTCCACTCTCCTGTTTATTTTGTACAATATAAGAGAAATACAGCATAGGCAGGCGTCAAAGCAGAATCGATTTTCTTCCTCATACAGTCCATTTTACTGTTAAGCCCTTTACTTTGTTGGTGTCTGCAAATTTTGCTGTTAAGCTCCTGATGCTTGCTGTACTATTTCTTCAGTATTCAGGCTATTTACCTTTACTTACAAGCTGCATCAGAGGAAAATTTGGTTTCTGCCAAACTCTTGTAAGTGAGAACAAAGAGCAGCAGAGACTGTTTATAGCATGTTCTAAAGAAAATGGGCAGTTCTACTCTTGAAATTTTATTTTGAATCTGGCACAGAATATATTGCTGTAGTCCAAAGGTTAAAGAGCCTGAGGGTGAGTCTCACTTTGATGATTTGCTCACATCTCTGGGAGAGCCGAAATATAGGACAGCATCTGAAAGGCACAAAGATAAGATAAAGATCCTACTTTTTAAAAAAAACGTTTTCTTTAGAATTCATGGTTGAAATAAAATGGTTACAGGTTTTATTTCATGTTCTTTCTTTATCTTACATAATGCCTACACACCCTCAGATAATTGTATTTTCCCCATATCTCCACAGGACAGTATTTTTCAGATTCCTTGCTGACCTTTCTTAGGGTGCGGGGAATACATGCCAAGTCTTAGTTAAAATTTATCAATCAGTTTTCTCCAATTTGTTAGTTTTCAATCCAATTTATTTTTCAGCAAGGAAGATACTGAACCTAAAAGGGATTTTATTAACGAAATGTTAATGGTCTGAGTGCTATATGTTGAGGTTAATTCCACTTAAATATTGGGAAGACTGAAGCCATTGTGTTTGGTCCCCGCTCCAAATCAGTCTGTTCGCAACATTGTTGACACATTTGACCTCGAGATGAGCTTCTGACCTCACATTCATGCCATCAATAAGACTGCCTGTTTCTACCTCCGTAAAATTGCCCAACTTCGCCCTACCTCAGCTCCTCTTCTGCTGAAACCCACATTCATGCCTTTGTTACCTCTAGGCTTGACTGTTCCAATGCACTCCTAGCTGATCTCCCATATTCTACTCTCTGTAAACTTGAGGTCATCAAAAACTCTGCTGCCCATGTTTGAACTTGCACCAAGTCCTGTTTTCATATCACCCCTGTGCTCGCCAACCTACAGTGGCTCCCAGTCAAGCAACATAGTAATTTTAAAATTCTCATCCTTGTTTTCAAATCCTTCCGTGGCCTCACCCTTCCCTATTTCTTTAATCTCCTCCAGACTAACAACCCTCCAAGATATTTGTACTCCTCTAACTCTGGCCTCTTGTGCATCCCTGATTTTAATCGCTCCAACATCGGTGGCCATGCCTTCAGTTGCCTTGACCCCAAACTCTGGAATACCCTCCCTAGACCTCTCTGCCTCTCCACCTCGCTTTCCTCCTTTTAAGACACTCCTTAAAACCTACCTCTTTGACCAAGCTTTTGGTCATCTGACCTAATCTCTCCTTTTGTGGCTCAGTTTCATACTTAGTTTTATAATGCTCCTGTAAAGTGCCTTGGGGTGTTTTATTATGTTTAAGGCGCTATATAAATGTTGTTGTTTATGTCACATAGACTGTCTTATATTGGTTTTGTAATATGACTTCCATTTAAGTGATCACTGTCTTTTTTTAAGTAATTATTATATATCATGGCATAATGACAGTGTGGCTGAAGACTAGCTTTTAACATCATAATCTCAGACCAAATAATTTGTTTGTTTAGAATGCACATTGTTTGGTCACGCAAAGTAATTATATTATATTAGCAGTCAAGACAGTAGCTGCCTTATTCAAATTGTTACCTTGCTGGCCTTGTGGTTGTAGATAGAATTGAAGCATTTGGAGAGTTGTGAAGCTGGGGCGTCAATGGAGAAACTAGAAATTTTGCATAGTCTAATACATGCTCCAGCCCTGGTTTCACGATGACACATAATGGAAGTCACAAGTCACAGATCACAACAACCTTGACTGACTGCTCTGTTGTGTAACAGATGGAAGTTGTTGTGAACTTGCTTTTTCAGGTGATGTAGCCGTAAAGATTCTAAAGGTAACAGATCCAACACCAGAACAACTCCAAGCTTTTCGGAATGAAGTTCAGGTACTAAGGTAAGACAATTAGAGAGTTTCTCTCAGTATTTTGGCCAATATTCCTCCCTTGACTACTACCACCAGAAATTAAGATTAACTGGACATTTCTCTCATTAGTGTTTATGGGATGTTGCCAGCGTAGAGTGTTTTGTTTTTGCTTTCATAAAAAGTCACTGAGCTCCACAACTGGTTCATTGTGGAAAGCACTGATGACATCATAAGTCACAACATAAAAAAAAAACATTTATTTTTCTTCAAGACGGCAACAGGAACACTTGATTCATAATTCTTGGTCGGATATTCATGGAGAAGTTTAGAACTTTGTCTATGGGTGATGGGAAAGCAAAAGAGAGGAGGAGCTAACCATGTTGCCATATATCACATCATGCATTTAGATAGCGGATTTGACATAGTAAAATATCCCAAGATGCTTCACAGGAGTGAGTAATTTGACACCAAGCAACATGAAGAGATGATGGGACAGGTAACCAAAAGCTTGGCAAAAGAGGTAGATTTTAAGGTGCATATTCAAGAAGGAGCGTGAGAAAGAGATGTTTAGGGTGGGAATTCCAGAGCTTAGTGCCTAGGCAGCTGAAGGCACAGTTACCAATAGTGGAGTGAAGAAAATTGGTGATGCACAAGAAGCCAGAGTTGGAGGAGCGTTGGAGGAGTGGCAAACCTCCCATTTTACGGGCTCTGTAAACTTCGGCTAATCCAAAATGCTGTCCTTGCAGACTTATATTGACTCCCGGCCTCCCAATGCCTCCAATTAAAAATTCTCACTTTCATGTTTAAATCCCTTCATGGCCTTGCACCACCCTATCTCCTCCAGTCCTACAAGCTCCTTGTCCCCAATTCTCCATTACGCTTATTTTGGCCTTTTGTGCATGCTCCCCCTCCTTCGCTGCACTGTTGATGTCCATACCTTCAGCCATCCAGGCCCCAAGCTGAACAATTCCCTCCCTAAACCCACTGCTTGTCCATCTACCTCTCCTCCTTTAAGGACCTCATTAAAATTCACTTTTTTGAGTAAGCTTTTGGACATCCCTCCTAATATCTTCTTCTTTGGATCTGTGCCTATTTTTTATCTGATCATGCCTTTGAAATGCCTTGTGATGTTTTTCTATGTTAAAAGACACTATATAAATTGATGAGTTTGATATTTAAAAAGTCCCTGGTGCCTCAGCAAGTTTATCCAAGTCAGTCGGTGAGCTGTAGAGACCAAGAAGTTTTCAGGTTGTAAGGATTAATTTAGTTGATCTTGGCCAGTGCGGCAGTATGGGTGCAACAGTTGGACTCAGCACCACTAGTTAGGGAGAAGAAAAATTGCCCACGGTTTGGACTTCTGATTATAAACATATGATCAATGACAGACAGGTAAAGATCCTGTGGTCTACCCAGCCTGTCCCACACAATTACCTCGTGTATCACACTATATATGCTCCCCACCCTACCTGAAACCATGTGATCTCCTGGGAAAGGTGAAAAATCAGATAAAAATCCAGGCCAATTTGGGGAAAGATGTCTGGGAAATTTCCTTCTAACCCATCTAGCCGTTCAAAACTAGTTTAGCAGCTCACTGGCCCTGAATTCTCTGAGGTAGCTCTGAATTCTCTGAAGTACCTACCTTTTGTAAGAGGTGATGCCCACCCCAATCAGAAATAGGTCCATCTCTCTCATTTGAAGTAACTCAGCAAGTCAACGTCCACCGTATGAGAAGTTCCAGAGGTCCACTATTATCTGGGAAGAGAACCATCTCCTGACATCTAACCTAGATTTGGCCTTACACAACTTAATATTGTTACCCTGGTATCACTCAGCAGGTCTGGCAGCATCTGTGGAAAGAGAAGCAGAGTTAACGTTTCGGGTCAGTGACCCTTCTTCGGAACTGACAAATATTAGAAAAGTCACAGATTATAAGCAAGTGAGGTGGGGGTGGGGCAAGAGATAACAAAGGAGAAGGTGTAGATTGGACCAGGCCACATAGCTGACCAAAAGGTCACGGAGCAAAGGCAAACAATATGTTAATGGTGTGTTGAAAGACAAAGCATTAGTACAGATTAGGTGTAAATACACTGAATATTGAACAGCAGCAAGTGCAAACCTGAAAAAAAACAGTGGGTAAGCAAACTGAACAAACTAAGATGAAATGAAATAAATGCAAAAAAAAGATTGTAAAAAATGTAAAAAAGAATGTAAAAACAAGGAAGAAAAAAATAACTAAAATTGAAAGTAAAATGGGGGGCTGTCATGCTCTGAAATTATTGAACTCAATGTTCAGTCCGGCAGGCTGTAGTGTGCCTAATCGGTAGATGAGATGCTGTTCCTCGAGCTTGCATTGATGTTCACTGGAACACTGCAGCAATCCCAGGACAGAGATGTGAGCATGAGAGCAGGGGGGAGTGATGAAATGGCAAGCAACCGGAAGCTCAGGGTCCTGCTTGAGGACTGAGCGGAGATGTTCCGCAAAGCGGTCACCCAGTCTGCGCTTGGTCTCCCCAATGTAGAGGAGACCACACTGTGAGCAGCGAATACAGTATACTACATTGAAAGAAGTACAAGTAAATCGCTGCTTCACCTGAAAGGAGTGTTTGGGGCTTGGGATAGTGAGGAGAGAGGAGGTAAATGGGCAGGTATTACACCTCCTGCGATTGCAGGGGAAGGTGCCCTGGGACGGGGACGAGGTGGTGGGGGTAATGGAGGAGTGGACCAGGGTGTCGCGGAGGGAACGATCCCTTCGGAATGCTGACAGGGGAAGGGAGGGGAAGATGCGACTGGTAGTGGCATCACACTGGAGGTGCCGAAAATGGCGGAGGATGATCCTTTGGATATGGAGGCTGGTGGGATGAAAAGTGAGGACAAGGGGAACCCTGTCACGGTTCTGGGAGGGAGGGGAAGGGGTGAGGGTAGAGGTGCGGGGAATGGGTCGGACACGGTTGAGGGCCCTGTCAACCACAGTGGGGGGAAATCCTCGGTTGAGGAAAAAGGAGGTCATATCAGAAGCACCGTCATGAAAGGTAACATCATCAGAGCAGATGCGTCGGAGACGGAGAAACTGGGAGAATGGAATGGAGTCCTTACAGGAGGTAGGGTGTGAAGAAGTGTAGTCGAAGTAGCTGTGGGAGTCGGTGGGCTTATAATGGATGTTGGTAGACAACCTATCCCCAGAGATGGAGACAGAGAAGTCGAGGAAGGGAAGGGAAGTGTCAGAGATGGACCATGTAAAGGTGAGAGAAGGGTGGAAATTGGAAGCAAAGTTGATAAAGTTTTCTAGTTCGGGGCGGGAGCAGGAAACGGCACCGATACAGTCATCAATGTACCGGAAAAAGAGTTGGGGGAGGGGGCCTGAGTAGGACTGGAACAAAGAATGCTCGACATATCCCACAAAAAGACAGGCATAACTAGGACCCATGCGGGTACCCATAGCGACACCTTTTACTTGAAGGAAGTGCGTGGAGTTGAAGGAGAAGTTGTTCAATGTGAGAACAAGTTCAGCCAGGCGGAGGAGGGTGGTGGTGGATGGGGACTGGTTGGGCCTCTGTTCCAGGAAGAAGCGGCGAGCCCTCAAACCATCCTGGTGGGGGATGGAGGTGTAGAGCGATTGGACGTCCATAGTGAAGAGGAGGCGGTTGGGACCAGGAAACTGGAAATTGTCAAAATGACGTAGGGCGTCAGAAGAGTCACGGATGTAGGTGGGAAGAGACTGGACCAGCGGAGAAAAGATAGAGTCTAGATAGGAAGAAATAAGTTCAGTGGGGCAGGAGCAGGCAGACACAATGGGTCTGCCGGGACAGTCCCGTTTGTGGATTTTGGGAAGGAGGTAGAAGCGGGCTGTCCGGGGTTGTGGGACTATGAGGTTGGAAGCTGTAGAGGGAAGATCTCCAGAGGAGATGAGGTCAGTGACAGTCCTTTGGACGGTGGCTTGATGTTCGGTGGTGGGGTCATGGTCCAGAGGGAGGTAGGAAGAAGTGTCCGTGAGTTGGCGTTGAGCTTCTGCAAGGTAGAGGTCGGTACGCCATACAACAACAGCACCACCCTGGTCTGCAGGTTTGATGACCATGTCGGGGTTAGACCTGAGAGAATGGAGTGCCTCAAGTTCAGAGGGGGACAGGTTAGAGTGAGTGAGGGGGGCAGAGAAATTGAGACGACCAATGTCTCGCCGACAGTTTTCAATGAAGAGATCAAGAGCGGGTAAGAGGCCAGGGGGAGGGGTCCAGGTAGAGGGAGAATGCTGGAGGCGGGTGAATGGGTCTGCTGGTCGGGGGAAGGACTCCTGGTCGAAGAAGTGAGCCCGGAGGCGGAGGCGACGGAAGAAGAGCTCAACGTCATGCCGAGCGCGAAATTCATTTGAGGTGGGGGCGTAAGGGGATAAAACTGAGACCTTTGCTGAGTACAGAACGCTCAGCATCAGAGAGGGGGAGGTCAGAGGGTATAGTGAATACACGGCAAGGGGTCCGATCAGAAGGGGTGGGGTCAGAGGGAAGTGAAGCGGAAGGAGGATCTGGAGGGGCATTAGTCCCCATCAGCTGCTGGAGCTTGCATTCCTTAACACCTGAAAGGAAGAAAAAAAGTTTTTTGTTAATGCGTCGGATGAGACGTAAGATGAGATGAAACTGTGGAGTAGAACAGCTTTGAGATAAGGTGAGACGGTGCTGCTGGAGAGAGAGGTCCAGTGTGTGCATGTGGCGGCGCATAGCACTGAGTGTGTTCTTGTTTTTATTTCAGATTTCCAGCATCCGCAGTATTTTGCTTTTATTTTATTGTTACCCTGGTCCTCCCTAACCTATTTAATTGGAACAAACTATCGACTGGAACACAATCTATTCCCTTCATCATCTTATAAACTTGAATCAGATCACTCGTAAGTCTACACTTCTCTAAAGTATAGACTTCAAACTCTTTTAGCCTATCTTGATTTATACTGGGAATTAGTCCAGTGGCCCTCTTCTGCACCCTTTCCAATGCCTCATTATCATCCACCATGTGAGGAGACCAAAGCTGGACACAGTATTCCAAGTGAAACCTAACCAAGGTCTTCCACAAGGACTTTGCTTCGTATTATACCCAGTTGTCCTATGAATACATCTCAGCACCCTGTTTACTTAACAATCGCTTCACTGCATTGCTCATGTGCCTTTAAGATTGCTATCCAGAATCACAAATAGAAGCGTGAATGTGTAGATAGCTGAATCAAAATTTGATCAAGTTCCTTTCAGATACTATCGTGATTCACAGCCCAGTTGTGTAGATGTCTATCACCTACCCAACTTAGCAAGTAGTCCATACCTTTAGGAGTGGAAAGAGAGGAAGAAATTGGCAAAGAAAAACTATAAAATGTTTAAAATTATGTTTCTTATCAGTAATTCGTTTTTTATAGCAAGTGCTTTTCTGATTGCTATCTGTTTTCTTGTTGCAGGAAGACACGGCACGTAAACATCTTATTATTTATGGGCTACATGACTAAGTTTAACCTGGCTATTGTCACCCAGTGGTGTGAAGGTAACAGCCTCTACCAACACTTACATGTGCAGGAAATAAAGCTGGAGATGTTTCAGCTGATTGACATTGCTCGTCAGACGGCACAAGGAATGGAGTGAGTACAACTTCATAAAATCAGCATTGTGGTACAGTGGCATGACTTCTCATCCTGTTGTGTACATCTAAATAAGAACTTTGTTGTGGTGTAATTTAGTTTCATGTTTAACTCGTTAGAGGATTAATGATAATTGTAGCCAGGCTTCACCTATTCTTATAGCTATTTTTTCTTTCTGTGTGACGACGTTCTGGTATCTGTATCCCCTCTGGTACACATTGCAGTAAGCAGTGGTAAATGAGTTTGATCTGAATGTACATCAAGCAGTGAAGGAGTCCAAGGCAACAGGTCTGCCCTTCCCTCCACCCACCACCCCCCCCCCCGCCCCCCCCCCCCCCGGCCCCCCAACCCTGCTCGATCCCCATAGCCCTGCAAGTTTATTTCCTTTAAGTGGCCATCCAATTTCCTTTAGAAGTCATTGATTGTCTCCGCTTCCACCACGTGGGCAGCAAGTTCCAGGTCATTACTACCCGCTGGGTAAAAAAACGTTCTTCCTCATATTCCCCCTGCACCTCCTGCCCAAAACCTTCAATCTGTGTCCCCAAGTCCTTGTATCATCAGTTAATGGGAACAGTATTTCTTTGTCTGTAATCTTGTACAGCTCTATTAAATCTCTCCTCAGTCTCCTTTGCTCTAATGAGAAAAACCCCAGCTTTTCCAACCTAACCTTTTATAACAAAAATCCCCCATCCCTGGAACCTTTCTGATAAATCTCCTCTGCACCCTTTCAAGGACCCTCACATCCTTCCTGAAGTGTGGTGGTGACCAGAACTGGACGCAGCACTCCAGTTGGGGCCTAACCAGAGCTTTATAAAGCTTCAGCATAACTTCCCAGCTTTTGTACTCAATGCCTCTATTTATGAAGCCAAAGATTCCAAATGCTTTACTAACCACTTTCTTAATATGTCCTGCCCCCTTCAAAGATCGATGCACATGCAGCCCCCAGGTCCCTCTGTTCATGCACACTCTAGAACTGTGCCATTAAGTATGTGTTGCCTCTCCCTATTCCTTCTGCTACAATGTATCACCTCACACTTCTCTATATTAAATTCCATCTGCCACCTTGTCGGCTCATTTCTCCTAATCTGTATGTCCTGTTGCAGGTGGTTCATGTCATCCTTAATGTTTGTCACACCTCCAAGTTTGATGGCAGTGACAAATTTTGAAATTCTACCCTGTATTCCAAGATCTAAGTCATTTATATATAGCAAAAAAAGCACTGGTCCCAGCACTGACCCTTGGGGAACACCACTGTCCACCATTCTCCAGTCTGCAAAACAACCATTTACCACGACCCACTGTTTTCTGTCCTTAAGCCAATTTTTTTTTTATCCAATTAAACACTGACCCTCCTATTCCATGAGCTTTAATTTTGTTAACCAACCTTTTATGTGGTACCTGATCAAACACTTTCTTAAAATCCATATAAACAACATTCACTGCATTCCCTTCATCAACCTTCTCTGTTACTTCATGAAAAAATTCAATTAGATTGGTCAAGCATGATCTCCCTTTTACAAATCCATGCTGGCTCTCCTTAATTAACTCAAACACTCTCCAAGTGTCTGTTGATATTTTCCCCTGATTATTGTTTCTAAAATCTTACCCACCACTGATGTTAAACTAACAGGCCTGTAGTTGCTAGGACTATCCTTACACCCTTTCTTGAATAAGGGTGTCACATTTGCCACTCTCCAATCTTCTGGCACCTCCACTGTATCCAAGGAAGATTGGAAGATTATGGCAAGCCCTTCCACCATTTCTAGCCCCACTTCCTTTAGCAACCTGGGATGCAAGCCATCCGGACAAGGTGACTTTATCAACCCTAAGCATAGCCAGCCAATACCTCCCCCATTGCTCTACTCTGCTTCTACCTATATTTTGCCAGATTCCATTCTATTTTCACATTCTCTCTTCACCTCCCCTCTCAGCTTATTGTATATGATATGGTTCTCACTTGAAGAATTCGCCTGACATGTATTATGCATTCTCTTTTTTTGTTTCACTCTCTCTCCCTCATCATCCAGGGAGCCTTGTTTTTGGTTCCTTGCCCTTCACCCTTGTTGGAATGTTCCTAGCCTGTACCTGAAGCATCTCTTCCTTAAAGATAAACCATTGTTCCGATACAACTCTGCCTGTCAGTCTTTGGTTCCATTTTATCCTAGCAAGATCCCTTCTCATTGCATTGAAATTAGCCCTTTTCCAATCTAGACCTTATTTCATTCCTTGCTTTTCTGCATTACTAGTCTAAACCTTATGATACAATGATCACTCTTACCTAAGTGCTCCTTGAGAGACACTTGGTCCACTTGGCCCACCTCATTTCTCAGGTTCCGATCCAGAAATGCCCCCTTTCTATAATAAAAGTAAAATACTGCGGGTGCTGGAAATCTGAAATAAAAACAAAGTGCTGGAAATACTCAGTAGGTCCTGAGTATTTGCAGCATTTTCTGTAATGCCTCCTGTCTAGTTGGGCTGAGAACATACTGCTCAAGGAAGTTCTCCTGAACACGTTTCAGAAATTCATCCCCCTCTTTACCCTGTACTTTTAAATTATCCCAATCGATATTTGGGTAATTAAAGTCCCCAAATATCACCATTCTATAATTCTTGCACATCTTTGTGATTTCCCTGCAGATTTGCTTCTCTATCTCTCTCTCTCACAAGAACACTATTTCGAGGCCCATAGAGTGCCCCTAGTAGTGTTATCATATCCTTTTGCTTCTCAATTCTAACCAAATGGATTCTATTCATGCCCCCTCAAGGACATTCTCCTTTTCTAACACTGCAATGCCTTCCCTAATCAGTACTGCCACCCCACCTCCCTTTTTTCCCTTCTCTTTACAGTTTATATCCTCATATATTAAGTGCTCTGTCCTCGCCATTTTTAAGCCATGTTTCCATTATTGCCACTACGTCATATTCCCATAATACTATTTGTGCTTATAGCTTACCTACCTTATTCACCACACTTTGTGTGTTTACATACATGCATTGTAATCCTGTCTTTGCATTCCTTATATTCCTTCTCAGTTTTCTCCCATCTGATCCGGAACTACTCCCTTCTCTAGTAATGTCTAACACTCTCACATTATGCACCTTAATCCTCTTTACTACTTCTATATTCTGATGCCCATTCCCCTGGCAATTTAGTTTAAACCCTCCCCAACTGCACTAGTGAATCTCCTCGCGACGACATTGGTCCAAGTCCTGTTGAGATGCAACTCGTCTCTTTTGAATAGGTGCCTTCTGCCCCAGAACTGGTCCCAATGCCCCAAGCATGTGAAGCCCTCCCTCCTGCTTGAGGCTGTGACCCAGGTTTGAACCGTTGCACTATTTTATTTGTATCTGTTGTTTTAGTGTTAAATCAGGATCTTTAGAATCTTTACAGCCACATAATGTCAGCCATGGCTCAGTTGGTAGCACTCTTACTTTCGAGTCAGAAAGTTGTGGATTCAAGTCCCACTTTAGAGACTTAAACACAAACACCCAGGCTGACATTCCAGTGCAGTAGTGAGGGAATGCTGCACTATCAAAGGTGATGTAATTTGCATGTTAAGCCAAGTCCCTGTGCGCACTCAGGTGGACATTAAAGATCCCTTGCCCCTATTTCAAAGAAGAGCAGAAGAGTTCTCCCTGGTGTTCTGGTGAATATTTATCCCTCAATCAACATCACTAAAACAGCTTATTTGGCCGTTATCACATTGCTGATTGTGGGAACTTGCTGTGCACATATCGGCTGCCGCGTTTCCTACATTACAACAGTGACTACACTTAAAATCCACATCACTGGCTGTAAAGTGCTTTGGGATGCCCTGAGGTCGTATATCATTGGTGATATACGAGGGCACAGAATGTACTCAGGGTGGGGTCTGCACGTCCATCACCAAGTGTGGCTCAGTAGCATCACTACTGGCCAAGATCTACTGGCATCTACCTGATAAAGTG
This sequence comes from Heterodontus francisci, assembly GCF_036365525.1. Classification (NCBI taxonomy): domain Eukaryota; kingdom Metazoa; phylum Chordata; class Chondrichthyes; order Heterodontiformes; family Heterodontidae; genus Heterodontus; species Heterodontus francisci. The sequence continues at coordinate 65,716,000 of NC_090389.1, forward strand.
GAAAATTGCCCAGGTATGTCCTGTCCACTAAAAGCAGGACCAATCCAATATATTCAATTACCGCTCCATCAGCCTATGCTCAATTATCAGCAAAATGGTGGAAGGTGTCATCGACAGTACTATCAAGCAGCACTTACCAGTAATCTGTTCTCCAGTGCTTAGTTTGGGTTCCACAAGAACCACTCACTTCCAGACCTCATTACAGCCTTGGTCAAAAAATGGACAAAAGAGCTGAATTCCAGAGGTGAGGTGAGAAACTGCCCTTGACACCGAGGCAGCATTTGACTGAGTGTGGTATCAAAGAACCCCAGTAAAATTGAAGTCAATGACAATCGAGAGGAAAACTGTCCACTGGTCGGAGTCATACCTAGCACAAAGGGAGATGGTTGTGGTTGTTGGAGGCCAATCATCTCAGCCCTGGAATATCACTGCAGGAATTCCTCAGGGCAATGTCCATGGGCCAATTATCTTCAACTGCTTTAACAATAACCTCCCTCCATCATAAATTCAGAAGTGAGTATTTTTGCTGATTGCACAGTGTTCAGTTCCATTCGCAGTTGCTGAGATAATGAAGCAGTCTGTGCCTGCATGCAGCAAGACCTAGACAACATCCAGGGGTGGGCTGGTAAGTGGCAAGTAACATTTGCACCACATAAGTGCTAGGCAATGACCATCTCTAATAAGAGAGAGTGTAACTGCCTTCCCTTGACATTCAATAGTATTACTGTCATTGAATCCTCCACCATCAACATCCTGGGGTTACCATTGACCAGAAATTTAATTGGACCAGCCATATAAATACTATGGCTACAAGAGCAGGTCAGAGACTGGATATTCTGTAGGGAGTGACTCACCTCCTGACTTCCCAAAGCTTTTCATCACCTACAAGGCACAACTCAGGGGTGTGATGGAATACTTTCCACTTGCCTGGATGACTGCAGTTCCAACAACACTCCAAGTTCAACACCATCCAGGACAAAGCAGCCCATTTGATTAGCACCTCATCCACCACTATAAACGTTCACTTCCTCTACCACCGTTGTATTGTGTACCATCTATCAGATGCACTGAAGCAACTTTCCATAGCTTCTTCAATAGCACCTTCAAAACTGGTGACCTGCACCACCTACAAGGACAAGGGCAGCAGGCGCATGAGAACACCACCACATGCAAGTTCCCCTCCAAGTCACTCACTGTCCTGACTTGGAAATATATTGCCATTCCTTCATCATCAGTGGGTCAAAATCCTAGAACTCTCTGCCAAACAGCACTGTGGGTGTACCTACATCACATGGACTGCAGCAGTTCAAGAAGGCGGTTCACCCCCACCTCCTCAAGGGCTCAGATTCCATGAGCAATAAATGCTGGCCTGATCAGTGACACCCATATCCCGTGAATGAATAAATTTAAAAGAAAACAATAGAACCAGTACGATAGCTTCAAAGGATTTCTCTTTCTATCTATTACAGCGACTAGTTGACTAATATTTATGATGGAACCTGGGTCCTTTTGAACATGACTCATTAGCTAAACTTGCTGAGCCTTCAGGGAAGCTCATGTGAGGCTTTTAAAGAGTAGGATTCTTGGAATTAATTGCAAATTAATTTATATTAGTTGCCTGATTGAAAAGTGGTATGACCAATAGAAAATAAAAGACTATAAGTTCAATTGTTTTATTTTGTATGTAAATAGATTGTATGGTCCAAGTGAGAAATGACAATGGTTTAAGCAAACAGAATGATAGAGTGCTAAACTGATTAATGCTGGCAAAGAGCACTATCCGTGTGAATGCTCATAGTCTGCACTCTACTATTGCTATACCTCTTTTTAACCTCTCCATATACCCCACCTGGAAAAGTGTCATACCGCACAGTTTGTGAAATACAGGGCTAAATGTTAGTTTCTGAAGATTTCATCACCACAGATGAATTATCTACTTTGTTCACCATTTATAGCAATCTCTATCTGCCACTGTTCAAGAAACAGGACAGGGTAAACAGGCCCTGTTGTTCAATATTATTAGAATTGAATAAACAAACACTGCTAATCTAGTACAATGGTTAATTGTCATAGATGATAATGAAATTGTGTATCTGAGAAAGTCCAGTGGTTGAATGTTAAGGCACTTGTGCATTGGATGAGTGCTGCCAATGGTACACTTGCCACTGATGGCTATTCTCTTATATAAGGCAGGGGCCTCTAGAGACCTAACTGTGTTGGAGACCTATATTCTCACAAGTTGCCGTGAAATTTCAATTTAGATCCGATTTCTCTTATTTTCTACTTGTTTGTTGCCAGTTATCTGCTCCAATGAACCAAAATTTGGAGCAGCTGCAGAAGAAAGGTTAAAATGGGAGAGCAATGCATGGAGTTGTGGTTCACTCTCCTGGACTCCTAATCCAAATGTAAAAGTGCCATTAGTGGAGGATAAGATGAGTAATCCAGTTCTGTAACGTTGTAATTACAGATCTGATCTGTTCTCTAGAATTCCTTATTTGAATGAATGGTACTTAACGCCTAACAAGTCCCTTGAAAATTTCATGGTTTTTAACATTTTATCTGCTTCAAGTGACAATTTCACAGGTCCTATGTAAAGGGAGCCTAGAAATTCCATGGAGTGAGTTGCGTTACTTTCATGCCGGTGGAAAGTGAGTTGTGCCCATGGATAGATTAGAAAGGTATTTACAAAAGAAATTCCTGGGTCAGCTTATTCTCATATCTTTGGGAATCTAACTTGCATAAAATGGAAGTAATCTGCTAGAGTGCCTGGAAATTAGAGTGTACTCCTTTTACATAAAATAAAACCCTGTTCTACCTGAGGATTGCAGGCTGGGGGAGCAGCAGCTAAGTAGGGAATAGTGCTTGGCTCAGTCAGTTGACTGTTAGCTAACTTTATTTCAATTCTGGGGTCGGGACCACAATGTTATGTTCACTTCTGGGACCTGACCCTGTACCGTGCCGGCACTGTACACTTGTAGCAATTTTAATTGAAAATCAAGTTAATTGGCCCAGAGTCATGTTCACAGTCCAATTAGCAGTGGCAGGTGCAGGAAGGAGGCAGGACACAGGGAGGAGCGGACCCAATTTAAAGGGCGAGTGGCAGCCATTGCTGTGGTTGCCATTCGTCTCAATGATGGAAGGAGTAGCTGAGCAGAGGGCAGTGGGTAGGGAGAGTCTCCATGCCAGGGCAGCCCCCTGTTTTTCTGACGCCTCACTTGAATTGCTGCTGGAGGCAGCGACATCACAGAGAAATATCCTATTCCTTGCCAGTGACATGAGAAAGCCTGCAAGACACACCAAGAAGGCATGGCTAGAGGCGGCTCATGAGGTCAGCAGCAGAGGAGTGATAAGGAGGAACTGGGTCCAGTGCAGGAAATATTTCAATGACCTGCTTCGGTTTGGCAAGGTGAGTCCAGAGATAGACCCAGAAGGCCATGCCTCCTGGTCAGCAGTCACCAGAATGCAAAAGAGGGGGGCATCCTGAGGGCGCATAGAGTCCTCCTGACCATGGGAGAGATAGTATGCACAGCAGCATTGATGACCATAAGCATAGTTCATTATCTGAGCGCTATTGGACAGTAAACTACAGTGAAGACAGCAACATACTATGCGAATGAAAAGTGGCGAGGGAGAGAGTCATTGTCCTAATGGCATCTTTCTTCACCTCGCAGGCCAAATGGCAGAACATCAGAAAGAGCGATAGGGCATGTTCGGACGGTGGGGACACCAGCTTGCGCCACTGATGCATTTTGAGGAACTGACCCTTGATCTGGCCAGAATAGCAAGCCACCGGGAAGTTGGGCGTCCAACTTAGCCAGGGTGAGAAGATCTCTATATCTACAAGTTCAGCGGATGCATAGCAATCTTCCCCATGCAACGAGCTGTCAATGCATAAGCTGTCATCTCATTATTTTAAGCACAGAAGCATCTGTCGATTGTGCCAATTTCTCATGTCACCTTCTCTTATGTCTCCCACAGGGCCAGCTGCAGAGTTGACACACTGCCAATCTGTTCTGGAGGAGTCAAAGGAGGAAGACACATCGGAGCCTGTACCATCACATCTTTCATAGGCACCCTCCACCAGCACAGTCACTTGCACCTCGGTGGGTCCTCGCACAGTATTAGAACTGGTGTCACAGGGAGAAGGCAACATCTCTTCAGAGCAGGAGGAGACAGGAAAGGCAGAGTCAGTTGTGGCTAGACCTCTTCAGAGGATGGAGGGCAGGTGCAGCCTTGCTTGAGCCTCAGGAGTCACAAAACAGACGGCTCTATCTTCAGAACCAGTGTGAGATGTGTGCAACATGTCGGAGATACCAGAGGTACTGCAGAGTCATGGGATGTGAATGGAGGAGTCCATTTATCTCATGTGTTCCACAGTGTCCCAGTGCTTTTTGTGCATGAGCTCCTCCATTGAGAGTGTGGCCAACCTCCTGAAGAACCATATGCAGCTTCACCCAGAGTGGATGCAGGAACAGTGCACTGACATGCACAGAATGCATGGGACAGTCTGTAGTATTGACCTGTCAGTGGCACAAATTACACAAAGAAGCATGGAGTGGATGCCAGCTGCACCACAGCTGGTGGTTCCCTCGAGTGATCAAGGATGTCAGGAAAGGGCTGAGGAGGCGATGAGGGAGCCACCCCTCATGGGACTCCATCAATATTATTTGCCTCCATGGCCCTTCTGACAGAGGAAGCATCTGTAGAGTTTTGCCTTATAACAGGCTGCGTCTGCAGTGATGCCAGTGCAGCATCCTTTGGAGGTGTTGCCCCACGCTAGCACCTCCATGACGAGGTCGACCACCACAGGCATCTCCGTCCCAGACAAGCACTAGTGAGCAGTCTGCCTGCGCCTCAACCTCAGCCACAGAGGGAGCAACTCAGCCACAGGGGGAGCAACTCATAAGAGTGGCCATGAGTGCAGGCCACCATGTCAGTGATGTCACTTTGTGGGTCATTTCTGTTGTACATGTAATCAAAGTTTTATGCGATAAAGCACTGAGCGTGTTGTTGCACTAAGGCGGATTTGTGTGTTTCCATTTTATCATGGTGGAAGGCAGGAGAATGGAAAATAAGGGTTAGCAGGGCAAAGGAGTGCCTTGGGAAGAGTCTGTCAGGTGGAGACTGTGGAGTCTTGCAGTGCTTGTGCCATTGGAAGGTTGCTGACATTTGTTCTTAACGGATGCTTACTGCCACTCAGATGAAGGAGAATCTCCTCTCCAAATATCCTGCAGACTGAGTATCGTTCAGGTGAAATGTGTCTGGATTAGAGTGACCCTAGGATCCCTGCCATCCTGAGAAGTGCTCCGCCTCATGAACATACCACAGTGACATCCCTGCAAAGCATGGTGACCGCTTTCCTTCAGCCTTCCCCTCGTCCTAGTCTTCCTCCTCTGAGGAGCTGTGCCATTCCAGCGCTTCTCCCTCTTTAAGGTCCATGCCTCTCTGGATGGCCATGTTATGGAGAGCGCAGCAGACTACCACAATGCACAAACCCTTGAGGGAGTGTACTGGAGGGTGCTACCCAACTGGACAAGGCACCTGAATCTCACCTTCATGAGGCTGATGGCCTGCTCAATGATGACCCTTGTGCTCAGGTGGCATCGGTTGTAGTGTCTCTCAGACTCTGTGGCAGGGTTCTGCACCTGAGTCATCAGCCATCTCTTAAAGGGATAAGCCTTATCCGCTAACAGCCATCCAATGGCTTCATGAAGAGCTGCACAACCTGTGATTGCCAATGGATGAAGGTGTCATGGTAGCTTCCTGGATCACATGTACACACCTGCATAAAGCTCTTACTGTGGTCGCATACCAGCTGAACACTTAGGGAGTGGAATCCCTTCATGTTCAAGAATCTCCCTGGCTGGTCAGTCAGTGCCTTGATGACCACATGGATGCAATCGATAATCTCCTGCACCTGAGTGAATCCAGCAAAGGAGGCAAACCCCATTGTCCCGGAGCTTATCCACCTTGAATTCAATGTAATCCACTGCCTTCTTGTTACCTTCACGATGCAGTGATCTGCTGTTGCCTGGGAGATGCTGCCAATATCTGCTGCCACTCCTTGGAAGGACCTGGTTGAAAAAAAAGTACAGCTATGGGAAGACATGGTGACGGTTCCTGCGAACCCTCGGAAAACCCTCAATGAGGACACACAAGTCAGTAACCATCCGCCTGGACAGGCACAGCCTTCTGCGGTACTGACACTCTGACATATCCAGGTAGCTTCTCCTTTGGTGATAGACCCTCTGCTGAGGGTATTGCCTTCCTGCCCCTCATTCCTCACCCCTGTGCCTTTGTTGCCCAGGGTCTGCCTTTGCTCCTCATCACTAGTCAATCCTATCTTGGAGTAGCTTAATCCCATTTCCTGGTCGTGGATGAGACCCTGTGTGAATCCTACGCCTTATAAAGAAAATTTCAAATTGTCCCTTAACCAGCTAACAAGTTCATTAAGAGCCTTTAACTGGCCATTTATCCATTTCGGGCATGTTGCCTCTCATGGAGGCTCCTCGGAGCCCTTTAAATTTGACCGTGTTAGTTTTGCATCATGAAACTGATACATTGACCCGAGGGGAGGGTTTAAGTGACTGCCTGCCTCTATTCCTACCCTCTCATTTAAATAAATATCCCGCCGTCTAGGCTTGTTTTTAACTCTGTGCAAGTGGATGGGTTTTGAGTGCATTAAAATCTCGTCCTATGTCTCATGGTTATTTTGTGGCACGTTGCAAGAATGCTTAACACAGAAGAGCCTGTAAGAGACAGCCAAAGGAGGGACAAGAGCCAGGTACAAAAGCAGAGAAGAAGCTGCCACAATTTCAGAGACTGCCCTGCAAACCATTCTCAATAAAATAGTGCAAAGCGGAGACAGTGCTGGGTGTTAGTGGCAGTAAATCTATGAAGAAGGTTACTCATGCCATGTAGAGTGAGATGACTCCTGGTCTACAGACCAGTACCCCAAAAAGTTCAATGACCTGACCAGGGCATGCAAGAAAACAAACCGGCCACTCCCCATTTTCTTTCAAATACCTTCTACAATGTTGTACACTGTATTAATGAGAGGCAAAACCGGTTTACATTTTTATTTACTTAGAAAGAAAAACGACATTAATAGCCAGAGGCATCACTGCCTGAACAGAACAGCCTGACTGTGGTTTGCTTCTCTTACAGTTATTTACATGCAAAGAATATTATCCATAGAGACATGAAATCAAACAGTATCCTTTTTATTTGATCTTTGACCATTGTTGTTTATTCTTTAGAATGATTCAGCAGGATGATGCACAGCAGAAATAAATGCCAAATTTCAATGTGTGCCAAGCATGAAATTTTCCAGCATGACGCTACCAACAGTAAAGGAATTCACATCCCCGGCCACACAACCAGTTTATTTTATTTGCAGCTCAGGTTTAACTCCTGTTTCCTGCACTGTGCTGCTTTCTTAACTAACTCACTGGTATGCATTTCACAACTGACAACTAAGCCAACCATTAGGAAAATGCAGATTCCAAGAGCCATATGAATTTGAGATGGGTTTATGGGTGATATATGCTCCGCTCCTGTGCTGTTACACAGGAATCCTGTGCAATTGAAATGCCTCTCTCTGCTGACGGGTTGATAAACAGGCAGTTTAATGGTGATTGCTATTTAGTATACAATTAGTGAAACTTGGGTCCTGCCCCTCAAGTGTGTTGCAAACAATGTCCGCCCCATGGAAGAAAGCCAGTGAACACTGTGTCTGCTGTAGAGCCAGCATCGATTTGTATGACTGTTTTAAATTCTGTGAGACTACACAGCGCTTGGTTGAAATATGAGACTTGGCATGTATGCACAGAATATGTGATTTCTCAGTGGTTTTTATTGGGAACAGTGCTGGTTCACCTAGGTGCATGGGATAAATTTTGGTTAATATATGGAACAATAGTATTTAGGCAAGAGGATACTGAAGCAAATTTTGATTAAATATTGTTAAATATTAGACATTTAGATAAGACTAGTGGATCTTTTGTGGCATTGTTCCCAAGTTAAGTGGTACTGCATTGTATAAGAACAGGAATGTTATATAATGTAATGCATATTGTACTGTTCTGCTGTTGAGGTTTGCCTGTATTCCTACAAGGTCGGAATGTTTGATTGCTATTAAGCAAACACAGCTTGAGGTTATTTAGAGCTTAATTGCTTATTAATATAGAAAACTTGCAGATCAGCGGGTACTTACAAATTTCAGACTACAGATCAGAAACCTCAAGATAAAATACCTGGGTGTTTTTTTATTAGATTGTTTTGAATCAGTAATATAATGTGACATCCAGAGTGTGACAGATGCAGGCTAGATATTTTTGCTTTCTTATCTCTCTTTATCTATATATTATACATTAAAATGGTTCAATCATAGAATCATAGAAAGTTTAAGGCACAGAAAGAGGCCACTTGGCCCATCGTGTCTGTGCCGACTGAAAAACAATCCACCCATTCTAATCCCACCTTCCAGCATTTGGTCCATAGCCCAACAGATTATGGCACTTGAGGTGCATATCCAGACTCCTTTTGAATGAGTTGAGGGTTTCTGCCTCAACTAATCTTATTGGCAGTGAGTTCCAGACCCCCACCACCCTCTGGATGAAAAAGGTTTTTCCTCATCTCCCCTCTAATTTTTCTACCAATCACTTTAAATCTATGCCCCCTCATCACTGTCCTCTCTGGTAAGGTGAATAGACCCTTCACCTCCACTCTATCCAGGCCCCCAAAATTTTGTACATTTCAATCAGATCTCCCCTCAGCCTTCTCTTTTCCAAGGAGAACAACTCCAGCCTATCCAATCTTTCTCATAGCTGCATCTTTCCAGTCGTAAGTCTTTTCTGTACCCTCTCTGGTGCAATTACATCCTTTCTGTAATGAGGTGACCAGAACTGCACACAGTACTCAAGTTGTGGCCTAACCAATGAGTTATACACTTCCAGCATAACCTCTCTGCTGTTATATTCCATACCTCAGCTATTAAAGGTAAGGATTTCATATGCCTTCTTAACCACCTTATCGACCTGTCCTGCTACCTTCAGGGATCTGTGAACATTCACTCCAAGGTCCCTCACTTCCTCTACACTTCTCAGTATTTTCCCATTAATTGTGCATTCCTTTGCCTTGTTTGGCCTCCCTAGATGCATCACCTCATACTTCTCCGGGTTGAATTCCATTTGCCACTTTTCTTCCCATCTGACCAGACCATCAATATCTTCCTGCAGCTCTCCTCCTCACTATCTATCACACGGCCAATCTTTGTGTCGTCTGCAAACTTCTTGATCATGCTCCCTACATTTATGTCCAAATCGTTAATATATACCACAGAAAGCATGGCACCCAATACTAAGCCCTGTGGAACACCACTGGAAACAGCCCTCTAGTCGCAAAAACACCCGTCAGCAATTACCCTTTGTTTCCTGCCACTGAGCCAATTTTGTATCCACCTTGCTGCATTTCCCCAGATCCCACAGGATTTTATTTTTTTAACCAATCTGCCATGTGGGACCTTGTCAAAAGCCTCACTAAAATCTATGTTGACCACATCAACTGCACTACCCTCATCTATCTTCCTTGTTACTTCATAAAATTGGATCAAGTTGGTCAAACAAGATATTCCCTTATCAAATCCATGCTGACTATCCTTGATTTACCTGTGCCTTTCTAAGTGACAGTTTATCCTGTCTCTCAGAATAGATTCCAATGATTTGCCCACTACTGAGGTTAGACTGATTGGCCCGTAATTATTCGGTCTATCCCTCGCTCCGTTTTTAAACAGAGGAACAATGTTATCAGTTTTCCAGTTGTCCGGCACCACACCTGTATCCAGTGAGGACTGGAAAATGATGGTCAGATCTTCTGCTATTTCCTCTCATGCCTCTTTTAACAGCCTGGGGTATATTTCATCCGGCCCTGGTGTTTTATCAACTTTCAAGGATGCTAATCCCATTAATACTTCCTCTCTCCCTATGTTTATCGCATCCAATACTTCACACTCCTCCTCCCCCTTAACTACAATATCTGAATTGTCCCCCCTCTTTTGTGAAGACAGATGCAAAATATTCATTGAGAACAATACCAACATCTTCCGCCCCTACACATAGGTTACCATTTTGGTCCCTAATGGGCCCCACGCTCTCCTTAGTTATCCTCTTACTATGAATTTATTGATAAAACATCTTTGGGTTCACCTTGATTTTGCTTGCCAATATTCTTTCATGCCCTCTCTTTGCTTTCCTAATTTCCTTTTTGATTTCACCCCTCCACTTTCTATACTCCTCTCTGCTTTCTGTAGTATTGAGTTCTCGATGTTGGACATAAGCTTTCCTTTTCTGCCTTATCTTTCCCTGTAAGCTCCTTGACATCCATGTGGCTGTAGACTTGGCCATCTCACTCTTTTTCTTTGTGGGAACATGCTTACTCTGAAACCCTTGAATCTCTGCTTTGAATGCCTCCCACTGCTCTGATACTGATTTATCTTCAAGTAACTGTTTCCAGTCCACTTTCGCTAAATTATTCCTCAATTTAGTAAAATTGGCCTTGCCCCAATTGAGAACTCCAGCTTCTGTTCTGTCTGTGTCCTTTTCCATAATTATGTTAAAGCTGACTGAATTATGATCACTACCACCAAAACGCTCTCCCACTGCCACTCCTTCCACCTGCCCATCTTCGTTTCTTAAAACTAAGTCTAAAACTGTGCCCTCTCTTGTTGGACTTGTTACATACTGACAAAAAAGCTTTTCTGAATGCACCTCAAGAATTCTGCTCCCTCAATTCCTTTCACACTAAAACTATCCCAGTTAATATTGTGGTAGTTAAAATCCCCTACTATTACTGCCCTATTGTTCTTGCACTTCTCAGAGATTTGCCTACATATCTGCTCTTCTATCTCCATCTGACTGTTTGGGAGTCTATTAGTATACTTCCAGCATGAGTGCCCATTTTTTGTTCCTTAGCTCAATCCATATGGCCTCATTTGATGAACCTTCCAACATATCATCCCTCCTCATAGCTGTAATAGTTTCTTTGACCAAAATTGCCACTCCCCCTCCTTTCTTATCCCTCTCCCTATCGCATCTGAAAACCCTGTAACCAGGAACATAGAGCTGCCATTCCTGTCCCTGCCTAAGCCATGTTTCTGTAATAGCGATGATATAACGTTTCATGATTCCTGTCTGTCACATTTGCTTCCACATATTCTGGTATCTAGAACCACCTAAGTTCACTTGCAACTATGCTGAATCAAGAACATTAATGAAACCAGAAATTCATCCAATTAAATTCCCAAATACTTTATGAAATATCCCCTGCCATTTTTCCCCTCACCTTGCTGACAAGTTTGAAATAAGGTTTTTAATTTCAATATATTCATTAACAGTTTTAAGATGTTTATATGTTTAGAACTGCTAACAGATGGGATCGCAGGGGTTACAATTAGGGGCTGTTTCTGTTTTGCAGCTTCTTTTACTGATTAGAGCAAATCATGGAAAAGCAACATTTATGCTGTTTCTCTGAGTTTCTGTGGATGAAAGAGCGAATCATAGAATAGTATAGTACAGAAGGAAGCTATTTTCAGCCCATCAAGTCTGCGCCAGGTCTTTTGAAGGGCAGTCCAGTTAGTTCCCCTCCCCACTCTCACCACATTGCTGCAATTTTTTCTCTTTTAAGTCTTTACCAACTCCCTTTTGAAGGCTACTGTTGAATCTGTGCCCACCACCAAATCAGGCAGTGCATTCCAAATCCTAACCATTTGTTGCTTAAAAAAAGTTTTTCCTCTGGTTCTTTTGCCAATCACCTTAAATCTGTGCCCTATGGTTTTTGACTCTTCAGCCATTGAAAACAGTTTCTCTTTATTTACTCTATCTAAACTGTTCATGGTTTTAAACACCTCCATCAAATCTCCTCTTAGCCTTCACTGCTGTAAGGTGAACAAGCCCAGCTGCTCCAGTCTATCCATGTAACTGTAATCCCTCATCCCAGGAACTATTCTAGTAAATCTCTTCTGCAGCCTCTCCAAAACCTTCATATCCTTCCTAAAGTGTGGTGCCCAGAACTGGACACAATTCTCCAGCTGGGGCTGAAGTAGTGTTTTATATAAAACGTCTAAGGAAATTCACCCCCATTGTGTATCATATGGAAAGTTCTGTATGGAAAGTTGACGGGAAGTGTGTGCAGATGAAAATTTTAAAATATATTAGATACATAGAGAGTAATTATTTACTTCAGGATGAGCAGGTGTTTATTTAGGTAGTACCAAGATCCTGTAATCTTTTTTATTCATTAGCTCTTGTATTCTTGTGAGTAACCTTTGGGCGTTAAATGATTTCAAATATCAGTTTTTTTGTAGTGACCAGTGTTGTGTCCATCTCTGCCGCAGTTTACGACTTTAGATTTGCTATTGAAGAAATGCAACCGCTGACTACTCAAAATGAACAACAACAGTAGTGTTGTTGCAGTAGGCTTTTGTAAAACATTCCAGACAACTAGCCGCATTATATTTGGAAATTCCAGCTCGTTATCAGATGGAGGATGCCACATTTTAAATTGATTGGCAGTTAACATTTCAATGTCTGAATTGGGCCATCAGTTAATATGAGAGACAGATGTTAATGGGTGACTAAAATTTAAACAGGACTAAATGTACTTTTAGATATTACACAGCTACTAATTGGCTAAAGATGGAAATCTGAAGTTTTGTAGTTGTTTCATTGACATTCATTGTTAGCTAAGAATGTAAGCAAACTAAGGGAATCATCTTATACAATTGGTAACCTTATAACTGCCCTATACAACCAAGTGTCTTTACTGCATTCTGTTTTTCTTCTGGTCGGTTAATATCAATTCAAGAAATGTATTACTGGCAAAGCACATAACTGTTTGTAATTATCCTCTTTTTCTTAAGTGGATTTTTTCTTGCACTGTCCAAAAGTGTGCAGGAAAAGTTCCTGAAAATTGATCTTCACGCCAGTTGGGTATGGAGATGAATTTCTTTTGGTACTCATTATAGTGCTGTAAAATAAGTTTTTGGATACCTCCTTAAGCAATCAACTGTAATGAAGAGTAAAGGTTGTAAAATTTGCAGAAATCCAGCTTAACTGGTTCTTACTATCTGGATGGAAGTCATCGGGAACAGCTTTCTTTTTTGGGTAGTACACTGCTACTATCAACATACATTCTCCTTAAGAGAAGTTCAGACATCTTTCTTCATGAAGGCCTCACTGTGAAGATTGGAGATTTTGGCTTAGCAACTGTGAAATCTCGATGGAGTGGCTCCCAACAAGTAGGACAGCCAACAGGTTCCATTCTTTGGATGGTGAGGAATTGGGCACTTTTGGTTGTTTTAGAGTGCTTAACTTTGAAAGCTGGTTTAACTGTAGTAGTTAAGATAAATAAAAACTTTACACTTTTGTTAAATAGGCTTTATTAATATCCAGAGGCCATATTAAACCTAACCTGAGACTCCTAAACTTCTCTGAAAGTCTTTCATTCAGGAAATGAAAGACCTAGTCTGCTCAGATTAGTTTGACTATTAAGCAAGGGAGTAACAAGGTTCCAGTGTTGTCGCTTGTCAAAAGTACATAATCACTGCATTATAAAATGTTACACTCATGAATCTTAAAGCAATTTTTGAACCACAGTCAACCAACCTGTCTCCAACTTTTAAAATGTAGCACTTTTATAGCTAATTATGCAAACAGTCAGAGGTTAGAAAAAAATTCACAGAATGACAAAGAATCAATTTGGGTACATTCATCAATAGTTGTAATGAATGTACCCAAATTGATTCTTTGTCATTCTGTGAATTTTTTTCTAACCTCTGACTCTCTGTCCTTATAATTGGGAATGCTGTAAATACTGCTTAAATGGCAGCAATTTGCGTATATCAAAGACAATTGTGATTAAAAAATTTTACATGCTGTTTTTGGCATCTGATAAACCAAACTTGCTTTCTTTGACTTTTGATTTATGATGATGAGTTTATTTTCCCTATCTCTTTTTTGCAATCTCCTTTGATGTTTTATCTCCCTAATTAATATTTCCTAAATTCACTGTAAACAGAGAATTCCCTTTTATGCAGTCCCTAAAGCAGTTTGCTTGTTCCTGCCTTTTCTGAATTACCGGCAGCAAATGCCACTTTAAAAATAACAATAGTGATCTCATCCTCGGCTTTTCAGGTTTGTCTGATGATCTTCCAAAATAAATTTTCTACATATGCAATTTAGTTTTAAAAAATAATTTTACTTTTACACATACTTGTTGCTGATTCATCTGGGATATCTGTCACTATTCTGTTCCAGTTAGGAAAGGAAAGGCAAGAAATTGGGATCTCTGCCACCTGGCCTTGTATTCAGCACTGATTAGAATGCATTCCATTAATTTGGTGTTTTCATGCACACTGCTATATTTGTCTGAATAGCGAGCATTCAGTGTTAAACTTGGCATTTATCTTATCCAAAGGTCACTATTTTTTTCAAAATTACTTTCAATTAATGTCAATTTGCTTATAAATTAAGTAATAAATTGATAATACTGTCAAAATATCTTTGGAAATAACATTAGAGGTTTAAACATGACTATGTAGTCATAAGATGAGCAGAAATTTAACTTCTTTCTGATCAGCCTAATTGTTTCTGCCTAATCCTGGTGGCCTATTTAAAATTCTGTTGGGCACAGGCAATTTTGATACTTCTCTATTCAAAGGTGCAGCCTCCTACACCAGTAGGGGTCTGCGGTGCTGGTTAATGCTTCACAAAAAAATAGAAAATGTAACTGAAAGTGGATACTTGTTCTAAAATGGGACAATGGAAAGCAGTTTAAACAGTGAATATGGAAAAACACTTTTTGAAATCTTGCATTTTAGATTTTTTTTTTCTCTGCAGCTATGCTGTCTTCAATTAGAATATTCCAGCTTGTAAATAACTTAATGGACACCCCATAAATGATCTGCTTTTCCTCTTAACAAATAAAGTGTTCTATTTTGGTGGCGATATAAGGAGGCCACATTTCATAGAAGGTAAGAAACTAAATGGGGTTGAGGAGCAAAGAGATCTAAGAATACAGATACATTCATTGCTAAAAGTAGCATTGCAAGTTGATAAGGCCATAAAGTGTGCAAAGTATTGACTGGGCTTCATTTCTAGAGGAACAGAATATAAAAGGAGGGATTGTTAAATATATATAGAACCTTGGTTAGACCACAGTTCAAGTACTGTTGTTTAGATCTTGAAGCACTAGAGAAAGTGCAGAAAAGATTTACAAGGATGTTATAATTGAGAGGATGTGACAATCAGAAATGTTTGAATAGACTGGGGATTTTACCTGAAAAGGGAAGACTAAGAGGAGATCTGATAACAATCTTTAAAATTATGGACTGGTTCACTGTGGTGGACATGGAGAAACTGCTTCCACTTTTGGGTGAGTCCAGAACAAGGAGCATAAATAGAGGATAAACTGATCAAATAAAGAATTTAGAAGGAATATCTTTATACGGCATGCTGAGAATGTGGAACTTGCTGCTACATGGAGAGGTTGAAACGGATAGCATTGCCACATTTAAGGGGAGGCTTCATCCACACGTCACTATCGCTGCTTGGTGGAGTCACCACTAGGTGTTCTTGAGTGATGTGGAAAGTAACTTGATCCCAGTTGGTTTGCTCTGTGTGTGTGTGTGTGTGTGTGTGTGTGTATGGTGTAGTTTGGGGGAAGGAGAGGAAAAGAGCAGAGATCCATTCCTAAGGAAAGAAATCAGGAATGCTAGCCTGAATTGAGATTGAGCTACAGCTTCCTTTTAGTTGAGAGTATTGTACTGGAACTGCTGGGACACACATTGGAAAAGATTTAAACCATACATTTCAGTCTGCTCTAGTTAGCCATTTCTAGGCAAGATTGGACAGAATTCTCCCTGTGAACTGACAACTCCTAGCCTGTTCAGGACTAGAGAGGCCTAGCATCTTTGATAATATCCCATTTTCTTCCTCTCTTGTGCAGGTGCTGACTTGTGCTGTGATATGGTTCCAATCAGACCATCCTAAATTTCACTGTTTTGCACAATTTGCATAAAAGAGTATTTTCTAAGGCTTGTGTTTTCTGAAACTTAAGAAAACCTGAGAGAGTGTAACTTGTATGGAACTGTTTTTCTAGGCACCCGAGGTAATTCGAATGGAGGAAATTAATCCATATAGTTTTCAATCTGATGTCTATTCATATGGTATTGTGCTATTTGAATTAATGACAGGAGAGCTGCCCTACTCCCACATAAACAATCGAGACCAGGTAAGAGTGCAATATGTTCAAGTACATAACTCTTTTAAAAACAAATTAGTACTTGGTATTCAACTCCTCCTCTGTCCCCTATTGTTTTTCTCTGCTTTTTTCCTTTGTCACACACTACTGCAAGCTATTGAATTGTTCTGTACCTCTGAAAATTCTACTGTGCAATCAGATGGCACCGAACAGTTGTCCAGTTTGATTTGGCTGTTGATTTATTAATTTTTCCCTTCCTTCCCACCCCCCCCCCCAGTAACAAAGTTCTTCCTTATGATAACCAACTGACACTGGGCAATGGTTTTGTAGGGATATGCAACAGCAGCGACCTACAGTTTGTGGCACATATGTCATGGATTTTGTTTTGTTTGGTGCTGGGAATCTGCAGTTTTATAGGTGCCAAAAGCCATTATTCATCTGTGAACTGCAAACTATCAAATTGTGGGGAATATCACAGCTGCACCTGATCCTGTTAACACTTGTACATCTTTCAGCAGGAGTCCCCAAACAATAATCAGAAGCATTAGTTTAGTGGGCTTCCACCCTGGGGCATTGAAACCAATTATAGAATCCGAATTGCTGCCCTGAATGAAACCACCTTACTCGGCACAGAGTTCAAAATGATACTGGGATCTACCAATCTATATGGTTTAGCACTATACCTTTTACTTGCAGATATTTAATTTCATTGTGATGATGTCACAAACTATTTTGACTTCTTTCCAAATTCAGGACTCCAATTTTGTAACACCATGAATCCAACCTATAATGCATAACATTTGCTATGTATGTGGCACACTTATTTGGGTGTCAATGTTGAGACAGCCATTCCTGCATTTGCACATCTCTGTCACCAGATGGGGCTTCAAAAACAATAACTTGCATTTATATCGCACCTTTAATGTGGTAAAATGTCCCAAGGCATTTAAAAGTATAAGGAGACTCCAAGGAGCTTTATTGACTTCAGAAGCTGCCATTTACAACTCTCTACATTTTTTAAATTTCACTTTTATGTGATGTGAGCATTGCTGGCAAAGCCAGCATTTGTTGCCCATCCCTAATAAACAAAGTAATGCAAATTTGTATTGGTTCGCATTGAAGTTATTTGACTTATTTCATTGACATTTAGTTATTGAAGTGAGCTATCTGAAAAATTTCTCTAAGATAAACTGTATCATGTTGGAACAAGGCTGCGTTTGCTGACAACACTACCACTAGGTGGCGCTGCAGTGGCACATGCGCAAATGCAGCATGTGCCACAAAAACATCACAGTCTGCGACATCTGCAGCTGCCAGGACTAAAGATGGCGCTGCTGAAATAATCACACGAAGGCAACCTAAACACATAGCAAAACACAATGGCAGGACAGAGAGAGCGAGCAGGTGAGCGAGCGAGTGGGCCGGCCGGGGGGAGGGAACGAGCGGGGGGAGCAAGCAGGCGGGTGGGCCGGCCAGGGGTTGGGTGGGGGGGAGGAGAGCGCACCCGCCGCCACCACCAAGATCTTCGGCCACGCTCTCCCCGCTTCCACCACCCCCACTCTCTCCCCGATGACGTTACTCGATGACGTAATCTGCGCATGTGCCAACCAGTCCTGGCAATGCGGAACGCAGCACATACGCAGAGAGTAGGAGCCAATCTGCTCATGTGCGCAGATTGGCGCAGCCTGATGACGTTAGCTGCCGGCTGCGTTGTCGATAATCACTTTGTTGGAACAAAGCCCTTTTGTTACTTGCTATTCGCTGTTACTTTTTTTGGGCTGGTAAATTAAAAATGACAAGAGGGTTCCGCCCTACCACCAGTTCATGTAAACAACACATTAAAATGCATTAATACAAAAGCTGGAAATTTGAAATAAAAACAGAAATCTTGAAATACTCAGCAGGTCTGGCAGCATCTGTGGAGAGAGAAACAGAATTAACGTTTCTGGTTGATGACCTTCTGACAAAAGAAAGATCATTGACCCGAAACGTTAACTCTGTTTCTCTCTTCACAGATGCTGCCAGACCTGCTGAGTATTTCCAGCACTATCTGTTCTTACATTAAAAAACATTATTTCTTACCTTTTTGATAAATATTTCACAATTTTTCATCCATTGGCAAAACACAATTTAACATTTGTATTTGCCTTTGTCTTTATGTGATTAGATTATTTTCATGGTGGGCCGAGGATTTTTAACACCTGACCTCAGTAAACTCTATAAAAATTGCCCAAAAGCAATGAAGAGACTTGTAGCAAACTGTTTGAACAGAAGCAAGGATGATCGACCCCTCTTTCCTCAGGTAAGACCAAAGATAGTGAGGGTATCAGCTGATTTACTTAATAATAAACCAAAAAATGAGATACGGGTTATATTTTTATTTTATATTGGTTACAGAAGCAAGCTTGTGATCTGATCTCGTGTGCTTCTCACACCAAGGGTAGACTAAACTACATAACCAAATTAGCCGAGTAAAAGTCAAAAATTATTATGATACAAGTTGTACTCTGGTGAGATCTTGAGCACTGTGTCCAGTTCTGCTCATTCAGATACAGTATTTGGAGGCAGTTCAGGGAAGAGTGATTGAGTTAATCCCAGAATCATAGGACTGAGTGAGCACTGAGAAATCAGCATGAGATTAGAGAAATGTAATCTCTTTGGAGTCTTGGATGAAGGAGAAAATTGTTATAAAGTATCGGTGATTACATGGTATAGAAAAGATAAATGCAGCGCTATACTTCAAAGTAAACCAAGACAATAGAACAAGGCTACATAGGTGAAGGGTAAATTTAGGACTAATGGCAGAACTAATGTTGAAATAGACTTCCAGAAAGAGTAGTGGAGATGTAAAGTTTTGAAGACCTTATTGAATGACATAATTGGAAGAATTATAGGTTTTAGATAAATTAAATAAGCTGAATTGCCTCTCTCATCTGTATTCATTTGGTGCTCAGGAAATCATCCAAGCAGGGCTCATACAATGTAATATCTTGTAGGAGTCTTCTGCTACACTTAGGAAAGAGTACAGCATGTCACAGATAAATTATAGCAACTTGCATAGCAGCTACCAGGTGTACTGGGGAAATTGCTTACTATCAGCTGGCACTAAAATATGCTTTGATACCACCAGTTGCATAACCATCAGACAACCATACTCCATATGCTCTTTTTAAGTAGTTTGATTACAACTGTAAATATCTTATGGCAACAATATGAGAAGGCAGCTGGTGCTGCTGCTGGAGCTCTTGGCAGTGGTTTGGCTTCTGAGGTTGCAGAAGGTGGAAGTTTGAGCTGTGCAAGGTGCTGCTAAGCTGTGGTGAAGGCTGGCAGCAGGGAAATGTAGCAGAAAGTGAGTGAAGTGCTGGACAGGACTTTCCAAGAAGTCGGCAATCACATGTCGAGCACTTTGTGACGAAGAAATGCTTTGAACAGCAGTCTCTCAATGGGAGTCATGCACTGTTGGGAAAGAAGGCATTCATGGTTCAAAATGCTCATAATTGCCTTTTTAATCACCTTAATTACTTTCCTGCCAGACCCACAGGGATTCCCCACAGGATTTGGAACCTGCCCCAGAGAAAGCCGGAAGGGAGCAGGATCCTGAACGTCACTTTCTGGAACTTTCCCACCTGACACGCAATGAAACCTGCCTCCACCTGGCTGGGAAAATTCTGCCCATTGTTTTTTTTTCTGGGCTAAATGTTAGAAAGAATTAGAATGCTGAAGGACAGATTCCCACATCTTAAATGCTGTGCAACCAAAACATTGGTTTCTCAAATGCCTGTGTGATTACCTGTGCATTTCTAGTGGAGCATATCCCTCTGTTACCAAGTGGTAGAATTTGAAGGTCCTAGTGACATTGAAGAGCATTTCATGAGCACATTATTTGAGATAACATTTATCATAATGATATTCAGGATATCTACAAGTAATCTGTACATCTCAAGGTGTATATTGCTATGACTTTGCTGCCTAGAAAAGCCTGCAGTCTACTAGGGCTGTACTAAGTTCCTGCTACCTTTGTTGAGGCGCTAAACCGTAAGGATTGTCCATACATTGAGAGATGTATTTTAAAGAACAAGGAAAAAGATAGATTCATCATCACTAAATATAATATAGTTGTCACTCTTCAAGTGAAATTATGCTGCACATACCATATCCGCTCTACTGAGATTATCAATCTCTCTTAAATTGAACTTTTTTATAGGCCTCCTTTTTTAAAAATTAAGAAATCAAAGTGAGGAACCTTTGTGCAGAATACTGATGATTGGACAGAGTAAAAGATATTATAAATCAACAAGTAGTGATTAATTAGCCATGCTTGGGTATTAGAAATCTGAAGATTGTAGGAAGTAGGAAAGATTGAGGGGATAAAGAACTCCACTGTTTTAAGGTGCTATCAAAGAATGAGTTAAAACACTGCCATGAATTTTGATTTAAACACCTTGAAAGTGAAAGGAGGAACAGGGCATGTAGAATGGAATACTTAGCACTTTGGAGCTTAATGGAAACAAGATTGAAAAATTAAAGTAAGGCAATAGTAGTATCAATAAAATAAATTTAAATAAACACAAGAAAGGTGCAGAGATGGTGGGAAGCGGGTTGGATACTAAGGCCGGAATTTTTCGCATGGCGGATGGGAGCCGTCCACCGACCAAAATGTCAGTGGCCTCCGTCGGGCCTGGGGATCTAGTCTGGATTTTACAGTCCCCAGGATCTTAATTGGTCTAAGGCAGAACTTCCACCTCATTGAAGCAGGAAGTCCCACCTAATGGAGCTGCTGGCCAATCAGTGGGCTGGCAGCTCTTAGTCCCAGCAGCGCCCCCGGGTGTCCCCAAGAAAGGTAGTTTTTGGGGTCTTGCTGGGAGTGATCAGTTAGGCCCCAGCGAGGCAAGGTGGATTGATTTGGGGCATCGGGGGCGGGCCTCCATCAGGCACAGGGTGCCTGATCAGGAGGGCCATCCCCCCTCCCCAGGCCGTCATAAAGCCGCCTACTTTTGTCAGGCGGCTTTTCTCAGGTCTGGGCCACCCACCTGTCAACAGTAAAATCCCCATGGCAGCGGTCGGCGGCTGTTAATTGGCACTCCCACCCCAGCCACCGGCCCACTTGTTGGAGGGAGGTGTAAAATTCCAGCCTATATGTAAGAAAGGGATTGCCAAGGCATCTTATTTTATTTATATCCTGCCCAGATGAATGAAAGATATTAGAAGATATATTGAAGTACAGGTTTTACAGTCTTTAGAGAAGGAAATTATTGAAGATTTCATTGAGTTGTAGGAAGTATTAAATGGTATACAGTAACAGATGAAATAAATGAAGCACGCTGATTGACTGAATTCTAAGGTCATGTGCCTCTTTTTCGCTATTCTCCCTCCCACCTACACAATTAGACAGACTATCTTATTTGTAATATGTTATGCAGCTTCTTTTGCAGAATAATGATTACTGCTTTAAAAATCAGTACTCAACCCTATCTCTCCTATTGTATGACAAGTCCTGTAATACAATAATTACCTTATTGTATTGCTCTTTTATGAATTAATTTAATTTGGTTGTGCACTTCTACTGGTTGAATTTAAATTTTAAAAGTATTTTTGGATATATTTTTGGTTCAAACTGCTGTAAATTTTACATGTAAAGATCATTTTGATTTGGTTTTGATTTAGATGTTAGGCTCACTGAGCTTTGCATGAGATGAGTACAGTAAGCCTTGAGGCACAAGGCTTCCATTTCTACCACTAAATTACATTCCCACAGGTAGGCTGGAATGATTGACTGCATTAGAATATGAAAGCTGACGTTTCAGTTTATGTAATCAAATGGAATTCTGGGTACAGAATACAATAAATGTAGAAGATGATTAATAACATCCAGACATAGAACTACAAGATGTACTTTCAGGATATTTTTGTGATTGGGTTACAAAGAGAAAACTGCACTTCTGTTGAACTGTTGAATAGATAAAAGACTCCTGCAGCATTCTGATATCACAAAATCTCTCATAATTATTACAAAGCATACAACTGGATTAGAATGGATAATAGTTTCTTACCATAATTTCATTAAACTTAAATTGCCATACTTATAATTTAAATTACATAAAATGCTTGTATTAGATTCTTAAATGAGTGCCATTGCTCGATTTTTTTCTTTTTTTAATTTCCTCCTTTCTGAAATTGTTACAGATTTTATCTTCTGTTGAACTGTTGCAACATTCATTACCCAAAATCCACCGTAGCGCCTCTGAACCCTCTCTTCATCGAGCTGCACACACTGAAGACTTGAATCCCTTCACCCTAACATCAACGAGAGTGGTTCCTTGCTAACTGATCTTGAGTCAAGAGCAATGGAGAAAGCTGTGCAGTTATGTTTCTTGGGGTGGTGCAGCATCCTTTCACTTGTAATCAATCCTGAAAGCTGCTATTGTTCAGATTTATTGATACTAACTATCAAGGTAAAAGTGCGTACATTTCATTTAACGTGTGGATTCCTGGTAAATTTCATGAAGCCTTTTCCAGAGGTGGACAATCAACTGACTTGTACACCGTGGACTCTTGTCTTGCAGTCGTATCATGCCCACTGCCTGCCTTCCACGCTTATCACCAAGCTTCAGACTGTGCACTGGTGCAACGTGGCTGTATTGGAGAAAACCGTATTACAGCATGCTACATGATGATCCAATCACCAAGCAACCTGCTTATCAAAGAAGACATTTCTAAAGCAAACATGTACCGCTTTTATATTGACTTAGTAAATTTGAGGGTTAAAGGTGGACTAATGTGGTAAACTGTGAGTCAGTACGCTGCAACAAGTGTCGAAGTGGTTATAAATAATTGGGAAGTTCATTGTTTCAGTTTTGGGTTTTTTTGCTATTGAGTGGGGATAACATGGTATTCCATTTGAATACCTGTAGAGTTGCTGTCAGTCCCATGTATTTTAATAAAATAAGTTAAAATTTGCATTTTATACAGAACTATATGCAGTTTTTTTAGATCGTTCTATTACTTCAGAACATTAGATAATTGAAAAATGTAATTACAGAATTTAACAGCATTAAAATGCCAAAAGACTATGGATGGATTATTAATTACTCCTGAGAAACAGAATAAAAACAGCCAATAGAAATCAGAAGGCTGCTGCGACCAATTGCAACCATTGATAATCATTTTCATTTTCTGCAATTCCAGTTTAGCCAGTAGAGTAAGCGAGCTTAAACTTGTATCTGTTGTTCCATGATCTACCATATTAACATTTATTTTTATAACCTATCTTATTACATTTTTCAAGTTATGTTAGTGATTTTTCTCTTTTTGCCACTTTCCTCTCCTGCCTGTCTCTCCTCAGATGTTAACTTCTTGATGGAGCACAGTTCAATGGTCATTGATGTCAGTGTGTTCATTTTAGGATGGTAAAAAGAACTTTAAACTAATAAATGGGGCAAGGGCTCAGTCAGAAACAATAGTAAAAATGAGTTTAAAGATTATTTTAAAAAATGGAATAAGAGCAGAGTTCAGGTCACAAGTGGCGATATAGATGCTCCAGTTGAAGGGGATACTTTAAAAAGCGAAAGTCGTTACTGGAGGAGTGACAAATTAGAAATCTGTTACATTAAACAGTGTGAGGAATACAGCAGCAGGTTAGAAGGATAGGATAGGGTCTCTTGTCTAGATAAGAGTTTTATATATTAACACAGAGTACAAGAAATAAACTGAGTGAATTTGAGGCTCAAATACAGCTTAGAAGGTATGACGTGATGGCCATTACTATATCATGGCTGCACGCTGGTCTTAATTGGGAGTTAAATATTTCAAGTTAATAAGTCTTTAGAAAGGATAGTGAAAAACTGGAAGAGGAGGAGGAGTAGTCTTATTGATTAAATATATTGTTACAGTCTCAGAATAAGGGGCAGGCCATTTAGGACTGAGATGAGGAGGAAGCTCTTCATTCAGAGGGTGGTAAATCTTTGGAATTCTGCGCCCCAGAGGGCTCTGGAGGCTCCGTCGTTGAGTACATTCAAGACTGAGATCGATAGATTTCTACATATTAAAAACATCAAGGGATACAGGGATAGTGCAGGAAAAAGGTGTTGAAGTAGATCAGCCATGATCTCGTTGAATGGCAGAGTGGGCTCGAAGGGCTAAATGGCCTACTCCTGCTCCGATTTCTGATGTACTTAACGTTAGGAAGAGAGGATATAGGTAAGGGAAAGCAATCAGCGGAGACTATCGTTAGAATAGATGAATTGAGGACTTAAAACTGTAATGGGAATTGCCTACAGGGCTGTTAATCACAGCAATGAAGTGTCAGCAGAATATAGTAATTCACAGATTAGAGAGGCTTGTAGCAAAAGCAGAGTTATTTTAATTAGAGACTTT
This sequence comes from Heterodontus francisci, assembly GCF_036365525.1. Classification (NCBI taxonomy): domain Eukaryota; kingdom Metazoa; phylum Chordata; class Chondrichthyes; order Heterodontiformes; family Heterodontidae; genus Heterodontus; species Heterodontus francisci. Next base: position 65,740,630 of record NC_090389.1, read on the forward strand.
AATTTTTATATAGATTGGGAAGTGCAGAGTAGCTCAAGCCAGAAAGTAGTAAATTTCTTGAGTGCATTCAAGATCATTTTCTGGAGCAATAATTTCTAGGACCAACAAGAGGGCAGGCCTTAATAGATTTAATAATGAGTAATGAGCCAGACTTGGTTAGTAATCTAACTGTGATGGTACATTTATTTAACAGTGATCATAATACAATCAAATTCAATGTTAGGTTTGAAAAGGAGAAACGTAACAACACAGCTACTAAAATTCTAGATTTTATTAGGGCTAACTTTAACAAGATTATTTAACAAAAGATTGACAGAAAACTGGACAAACCTATTTTCGGGTAAAACTGCAAACAAACAGTGGGAGGGATTGGAAAAAGAATTTAACTTAATACAGAACCAGTCTACATCCCTAAGGGGCAAGCAGTTCTACTTACCAAATAAAACAGCCACGGTTGACAAAAGAGGTGACAAATAACATAAAACTAAAGAAAAGAGCATACAAAAGTGTGACGAATAAGGTAGATCCAAGGGACGGGGAGAGATAGAACAAATAGCAAAGGAAGACAAAAAAAAATTAGTAAGCAATGAAAAGAAACTTGCAAAGGATATCAAGATTAATGCAAAGCTTTTCCATTTGTATTAGAAAAAGGGTAGTCAACGTTAATGAGACCTTTGTTAAAAATAGATGCAGGTAATATTGCAACTAAGGAAATGGCAGACTGAATAATGACAGTAAAACTTCACAGCAGAGGAAGAGGATAATATAACACACATTCCAGGGAAACTAATGATGAATCAAGGACTGGAACTCAAAGTTAATGTAAGAAAGAAAACAGTATTAGAACAAGTAATGGCACTAAAGACCACCAAATCCCACAGACCTGATGGTTTTCACCCTAATGTTTTAGAAACATAGAAAATAGGAGTAGGGCATTCGACCCTTCGAGCCTGCACCTTCAATACGATCATAGCTGATCGTCCAAACCCTGTTCCCGCTTTCTCCCTGTATCCCTTGATTCCTTTAGCCCTAAGAACTATATCTAACTCTTTCTTGAATATATTTAATGATTTGGCCGCAACTGCTTTCTGTGGTAGACAATTCCACAGATTCACCACTCTCTGGGTGAAGAAATCCCTCCTCATCTCAGTCCTAAATGGCTCACCCCTTATCCTTAGATTGTGACCCCTGGGCCTGGACTCCCCCACCATCGGGAACATCCTTCCTGCACCTAGCCTGTCCAGTCCTGTTAGAATTTTGTAGGTTTTTATGAGATCACCCCTCATTCTTCTAAACTCTAGAGACTACAAGCCTAATTGACCCAATCTCTCTTCATACGTCAGACCTGCCATCCCAGGAATCAGTCTGGTGAAACCTCGCTGCACTCCCTCCATAGCAAGAACATCCTTCCTCAGATAAGGAGTCCAAAACTGCACACAATACTCCAGATGTGGGCTCACCAAGGCCTTGTATAATTGCAGCAAGACATCCTTGCTCCTGTACTCAAATCCTCTCACTATGAAGGCCATCATATTATTTGCCTGCCTGCTGCACCTGCATGCATACTTTCAGTGACTGGTGCCCACAGATACCTAGGTCTTGCTGCATCTTCCCCTCTGTTTTTGCCAGCAAAGTGGATAACCTCACATTTATCCACATTATACTGCATCTGCCATGTATTTGCCCACTCACTCAACCTGTCCAAATCACACTGGAGCTTCTCTGCATCTTCCTCACAGTTCACACTCCCACCCAGCTTTGTGTCATCTGCAAAATTGGATATATTACATTTAATTTCCTCATCTATATCATTAATATATATTGTGAATAGCTGGGGTCCTAGCACTGATCCCTGCGGTACCCCACTAGTCACTGCCTTCCACTCAGAAAAAGACCCGTTTATTCCTACTCTTTGTTTCCTGTCTGCCAACCAGTTCTCTATCCATGTCAGTATCTTCCCCCCAATCCCATGTGCTTTAATTTTGCACGCTAATCTCTTCTGTGGGACCTTGTCAAAAGCCTTCTGAAAGTCCAAATAAACTACATCCACTGGTTCTCCCTTATCTATTATACTAGTTACATCCTCAAAAAATTCCAGTAGATTTGCCAAGCATGATTTCGCTTTTGTAAATCCATGTTGACTTTGTCCGAACATGTCATTGTTTTCCAAGTGCTCTGCTATTACATCTTTTATAATGGACTCTAGCATTTTCCCCACTACTGATGTCAGGCTAACCAGTCTATAATTCTGTTTTCTCTCTGCCTCCTTTTTTAAATAGTGGGGTTACATTAACTACCCTCCAATCCGTTGGAACTGTTCCAGAGTCTATAGAATTTCGAAAAATGACCAGCAATGCATCTACTATTTTTAGAGCCACTTCCTTAAGTATTCTGGGATGTAGATTATCAGGCCCTGGGGATTTATCAGCCTTCAATCCCATCAATTTCCTTAACACCATTTCCCTACTAATACTGATTTCATACAGTTCTTCCTTCTCACTAGACCCTATGTTTTATGTTCTAGACCCTATGGAAAGGAAGATGAAGAAATTGCTGATACTTTAGCCATAATCTTCCAAAACACACACTGTTCAGGAATTCACCCTTTCAGATTGGAAAATTGCAAATGTACTTCCATTATTTAAGGTGTGAGATGAACCAGTAAAAATATAGACTTATTAGTCTAACTTCTTTGGGAACTGAGGCAGGTTGGGGGGAGGGGGTCAGAGTTATTAGAATCTATAATTAAGGATAGAGTGACTGAGCACAGAAATTTGAGCTGATTAGAGAGAGAGAGAGAGAGCTAACAAAGGCGGGGTGGGGTGTTAGCGGGAAAAACAATAATTGTTGGCTGTGGGGATGGTGGGAAGGGGTTGAAGGGCAAATGTGGTGAGGTTACGGAGGAAAGGTCGTGCTGGAACCAAAATAGATTTCAATCACATCAGACAATAAAAACACCATTGTCGGGTTGGGAAAGGGGCCTCCATCTTTTAATGTTTTATTTGAATGAAAGGTGTTGTGACATTCTAAAAATTTAACTGAAGGGCTTGAAGCCTTTAAAAATGGTGGCCGCTCCGCCCTCTCCATTTAAATGAGTCCCCACGCATGATATCGCGGGGGCTCTGCGACAGCGCTTCCGTGGCTGAAGGCGCGCCGCCATGGAGTGCAACACGCTGATAAAATTCAGCCCAATGAGTAAGCATGTGCATTATAAGTATCTAGTGGCATTCCATAAGGATGTGTGCTGGGACCTCAACTATTCACTCTATTTATTAATGACTTAGATAACACAATAGAGAACCATATATCCAAGTTTGCATAGATTTTACAAAGATTGGTGGCATAGTACTAAACAGGGGCATAAAATTAAAAAGACATTAATATATCTAATGAATCAGCAATACTGGCATGGATTTCATCACAGGTAAATGGGCGGTCACCCATTTTGGTTCTTAAAAGGATGGAGCTGAGTTTTTTTAAATGCTCGAAAGCTAGAACAATGGAGACTCAAAGAGATTTAGGGGTCCATGTACACAGATCACTAAAATGTTGTGGTTAGATACAAAAAAAATCAAAACTAACTAGAGGGCTAGAATATAAAGGGAAATTTTGCTACAGCTATACAAAGGCCTGGTTAGACCACATCTGGAGTACTAGGCAATGCATTTTAGGATCTATTGGCCTTGGAGTGCAGCAGAGATTCACCAAAATGTTACTAGGGCTTTAATGGTTAAATTATGAAGTGAGATTAGATAAATGAGGTTTATATTCCCTGGAATATAGGTGGTTAGTGGATCATTTGATTGAGGTTTTTCAAAGGAATTGATAGGGTAACTAGAGAGGAAACTTTTTCTCCTGGTGTGGGAGTTTAGGACAAGGGGACATTGAGAGGGGCTGGAAATCACTTCTTCACAGAAAGGGTGGTAGAAATGTGGTACTCTATACCACAGTATGCAGTAGATACTAACTCAATAATTTTACACCTGAGATTGATAGATTTTTTTTGCTAGTCAAGGCTACTGAGGGATATGGAGCCAAGGCAGGTGGATGGAGTTAGGATACAGATCAGCCAGGATTGGCAGAACAGGCTCCAGGGGCTGAATGGCCTACTGTTTTTGTTCTTTCAGGGGATGTGGGCATCCATTTATTGCCCATCCCTAATTGCCCTTGAGAAGTTGGTGCTGGTGAGGTGCCTTCTTGAACTGCTGCAGTCCTGTTCCTAAGTTCATGTGCGAACAGAGACAGTGAGTGTCAGTAGGCTATTCAATTGCAGTGGCATTACAGCTGAACCTGATCTTTTCTCACCAGCGTCCACACACACTTTCATTAGGAGTGGGCATACTGTCCGATTTTCTTCTCCTCTCTGCAGGTATGCAGAAGCCATTCTTGTACTCCTACTGCTGTCCTGGCTGAGATCAGCTAATTCTTCACACTGGGGATTCAAATTGGGAACTTCTTGGACTACATAGTGCAATGAATCACTGTCTAAACCAGCTGAACCATCAGGGCAACATTACAGGAGTGGTTTTATTTAATTTCTCTTTGTTTAGAAGGCTAGGGCAGGACCTTAATTTTCCCACTAAAAATAGAGTCTTGTAAGGCTGCTGCACCAGTGAAACTGAGGCCATGATGAATCAGCGGACATGGAGAAAAGCTTGAGTGAGGTGGACAGCAGGAAAAATTGGACATCATTGTATATATAACAGGCATCCTGTTTATGGCTGGATACAATTTTTTCTGGGCATCTTGTCACATTAGTCAGTGAGTGCACATATGACGTACTTAAATACTGTTCCATGTTTGCCAACTGAAGGTAATGTCACTGAACTAGTAATCCACTAACAGGCCCAGACCAATGCCCTAGGGCCACTGGTTCAAATCCCACCAGGGCAGCTGGTGGAGTTTAAATTTAATTAATAAAAAAATCTGGAATTGAAAGCTAGTCTCAGTAATAGCGCCATAAAACTATAAATTGTCGTAAAAACTCTTCTGTTTCACTAATGTCCTTTAAAGGAAGGAAACCTGCCATCCTAACCTGGTCTGGCCTACATATGACTCCAGGCCCACAGCAATGTGGCTGACTCTTAACTGCCCTCTGAAATGGCCTAGCAAGCCACACAGTTGTCAAGGGCAATTAGGGATGGGCAACAGATGCTGGCCTTGCCAGCGGCACCCACATCCGATGAAAGAACTTTTAAAAATTGCACTACAGGATTTTGTCCCCAGCAGCAATTGTAGTTTTGTCTAAGTAGTGGCAGAGAGTCAAAATAGACCATTTGCCCATGATTATTTTTCTTCTGTAACTTTGGTAAATGAGTCAGCAGTTTATTAGCAAATCATTATTCACAAGCATTTGCATTGAAAAGTCAAATTGGCTTTTGTAAGCCAAATTACAATAGGTCAGAAATTAATTCAGATGTCCAGGGGAGCGGGCAGCATTGGGAAATGCCAGCAGATGGACCAAAAAAGGGAAAGAAATTGCAAGACTAGTTCAGTTTCTAATCTTTTTAGGATTAGTAGATTTTCTTCATTTCTTGCTTTTCTGATTATGACATTTGCACCAACTAGGTGACAGTTTGAGACTGATATTTGCACATAAAGATTGATTAACACTAAAGTGTGACTGACACATTCGCACAGACATGCAGATCTGCTGTGGCATTGCCATTAAATAGGATTATATGCTATTTCACAAGGTTAGGAGCATTATAATATCAATGTATTATCTACTAAGATGAGACTAAAGTCTAATATCAGTTCAGTAAGTACTGGGTGAAGTGGGAGTATAATTGCTCTTCAGGCTGCAGATTGGACCCCTAACTTTCTTTTTAGAAAAGTCAGTCAGGCATAACAGTCATTTTGAATCCTGTGTCAACATATTTTCATACGATGGGGCAACTTGTACATTCAACATGTACCTTTACCTGCCCTACATAGCTTTTTCTCCCCCACCATCCATCTCCTACTCCTTCCAACTCTACTACCATCTGCGTCCTAGCAAGCTCTCCTTCCTTCCCAACAAGTTGTTTCGCTACCTATCTCTTTCACACCATGTCCAATTATGCTCCTTTTCTAACCAACTACTCAAGTCGTTATCCACTTTCCTTGCTGTTTTGCTCAGCCACTCAGACCCCACTTCTGCTCTTCCCTTTCCTTATTCATGTCTTCTCATTGTGCATACTCTACCATCTCCTGCCAACCTAACCATTCTGCTTCTTGTTTCTTCATCCCTCCATCTCAATCTACTTCCTGCTACCTACTCTCGGTGATCTGCTTCAGCCATCACCTCTGCTTACTAGAACTAATCCTTTGCTATACCATACACTTCCCATAGGTTTAACACTTTTAAGTATCCAGCTCGACACCATGTGCAATACCATGGGAGATCTGCATATCTCTAATGGGATAAAATATGTGTTAACTTGGTGCCATGTATCACTAAGGAAGGGGAAGGGATGCAGAGGTCACTAGAAATATGTAAATGCAGATGTTTTGCCAGTGTTAACATTTAATTAGCGTCAGCCTTGGTTCAGCAATGGTAGAGTTAGAAAGTTGTGGGTTCAAGCACAGAATGTGGGCTGACGCTTCACTGCAGCATAGAGTTACAGTGTTATGAAGTGCCGTCTTTTGGTTGAGGTGTTAAAAATGTTAAAGCTTGAACCTTAAGGGTGGCGCAGTGGTAATGTCACTGGACTAGTAGTCCAGAAGCCCAGGCTAGTGCTCTGGGGGCATGGGTTCGAATCCCACCAAAGCAGATGGTGAAATTTGAATTCAATTAATAAATCTGGAATTAAAAAAGCTAGTCTAATGGTGACCATGAAACCAATGAGAATGTTGTAAAAACCCATCTGGTTCACTAATGTCCTTTAGGGAAGGAAATCTGCCGTCCTTATCTGGTCTGGCCTACACGTGACTCAGATCCACAGCTATGTGGTTGACTCTTAAATGCCCTGAGATGGCATAGTAAGCCACACAGTTCAAGGGCAATTAGGGATGGGCAATAAATGCTGGCCTAGCCAGTGATGCCCACATCCCATGAATAAGTTTTTAAAAAAAATGAACAGAGCAGTTCTCCTGCTGTTCTGGCCAACACTTATCCTTCGACCAGTGCCACTGAAAATATTCATCTGGTTAATTCTCCTTGCTGATTATGGGACCTTGCTGAGCACAAATAAGCTGCTGTATTTTCCTACAAGAGGTAGAATGTTTTCTGAGATTTTTGGGTAGCTAGCTTCAGGGACACCCATCCGACAGTACTGACTTGAGTCCCAAACCATTGAGGGCTGGGGTTTGTTAACACTGCCAGCAGGCTGCAGACAGTCTATTGATTCTGCACCAATATCGGACAACCCAGCCAGCCTCTGGATCTGGAAAAAGATAGGCTGGTGTGTGGGTGGAGGGAAGCATTCCTGCTCCTCTTGGCCCTGCATTAATAGAAAGCTTACTTTTGTGCTTCACTTCACCTGGACTGCCAGCTAATACTGGGCAATGTGTGCATGGTACACTCACTGCCAGTTCTGCTAAAATGGTGTTGATGTCCTCGAACCCCAACTTAAAACACAAATTAGCTGTACACGTTTCAGGTGGCCACCTGGGTCACCTCTTCCAAGGACCCTTGGAGTCAAGTTCTTTTCTGTGATTTACGGGGCACTTATTGCCCTGTTACTGCCACATGACAGGCCTCAATTTCCCCCATATTACAAAAGTATAATTGACTGAAGCACTTTGGGATTTCCTGAGGATTTAAAAGGTGCTATAAAAATTTAATTTTTTTCTTTCTTAAACCAAAGCACAGACAAGCCTCTTCTCTACCATAGGAAACTTTTATTCAAAGCAACACTACTACACAATGGAGAAGACAAGCAGGTGTAAATACAGAACTTTACCCAATATCTGGCAGGTACAACAGAACTCAGAATCCATCTATAGGAAGGATACTTTCATTACCATTTTGAGTTTGCTATGGTAGGCACTGAAATAGTTTTTTGGGGAAATATTATCACCAGTAATAGATGGTGAAGATTTCAGTATTAGAATCTCATTTTCCCCAATTAATACCTTTTACAAAAAAGTACAGATTTAAAAAGGACTTGTGTTAGAACATTCAAGCTGAGTAGTTAATAACTAACCCTGACATTCACAGTTGTTTGACAAGTCCCTGTTTTCTGATATGATTCAGTTACAGTTCATATATGTAACACTCAAGCTTTAGTTTGCACTTTCACAATACAAAATACAAACACTATCAAATAAAGTAGTCTTGGCTTGTAGAATAATTATTTTAGTCCCCTGTTCCTTCTTTCCCCCCACCACCAAAACACACACTTTGGAAGGATGATGAACATGTTCAGAATAGCTACCCTGCCCTAAGTTGGTAGAAAAGCAGAATTAGGGATTTGTCCTCTCCTCGAGATGGACAACCTATCACATTGAAATAGCCTGGTTAGCAACTGTAAAAATTGATTTAATGGAACTAAGTAATTGTGAAAACAATTCTATTTGCAATACTGGGATACCTTGCTTTACTAATTTTTTAAAATTATAATACTGCACCAAACCACATCTTTACAGGTGCAACATGATTAATAGTTTTCTAGCCATTTACAAACCTTGACAACATATGTGCTGCAATCTGATCTGTATTTTCAGGGAAAGATTACAAGACTTAGCCAGTCATTTCCCAGATTTATTAACTAGTAATCTCAACAATTGAATGAGCCTTAATAATAAACACTGACCTTTCAACTATTTTCATTCAGGGAGACTGACTACTGTGTCACAAGTATTTTAGTTTCACCCAAGCATGGCTCAATGAGAATAGTTAGCAAAATAGCAATAAGTAAAAAAAGATTTGAGCTATTTTGTTTAAAAATTGCTTCCGACTTTGGGATCTTAATAGGATCTGTGGTACAATATATTTTAGTTTTCTTCTAGCCGTCATTGTAATTTTTAAAAGAAAAGGCAATTCATAAACATTTTTCGCAGCTAACAGACAGTATTGCCAAAACATGTTGTTTTAAACCGAACTTCTGTGCAACAAGACAGGTTCACAACCTTCATCAGGTCATTTCAGTCTGAGAGCCAGGGAAAGGGTAACATATGGTTAGGCCACTTCAGGTTGCTCTCATTCAATTCCTGGTAGATGGTTGAGTGGGCTGGCAGCAGCTTACCTGTCTACTCTCTTGGCAAAGAAAAGATGGTGGGACGTGGATATACACTCCTACACTGTTACCAGGCATCATTCTGGGATGCAGAAGTCAGGTACTTCATCAGAGTGGGAGAGACAGCAGACAAAATTAATCAATTGCAGACTACTCTAGTGCTCCTGAGGTCAGTTCAGAGAAGCACTGATGCATAGCCCACCAACTTGGGAAGTGTGAGAAAAGTGAGGGGCCTTATTCTGAAGTGAATATATTTTGCAGCTTCAACTGTGGACTCAAGCTACAAAAGCTTTGCTTTGTTACTAATGTATACTATCAAGGCAATTAACTACAAGCAATATCTCAACAGCTTCATACATCTTTTCCTTTTAAAATTACAGCAAGAAAATTTCTAATACCAGAAAAACGGCTGTGAATTGTACACTGTAGTGTGCTCTGCAGTGATTTAAAAAAAAACTGTTCAGAATTCATAAATAAATCAAAAGTTTACAATTAAATATAGCAAACACTGCAAAATACAGTCCTGATTCAACCACAATTTCATTGTACCATTTGTTCCCATTATATAGCAGCTCCAATTCAAACAAATTTGAACCAAGCTTCCATGCTTAGGTGAATCAATTTTGTGCTTCAGCAGAAGCAAGCTGTAATTTAGTTTATAGCATCTTATAACACTACAGAAACAGGCTGATCAGCCTGACTCTCACTGGATGCAGTACGCTCATCCGCTCCTGACAGGTGCATGAAGAGATCTCCAAGCTCTGCCACTTCCTCATCACCTGTATGTTGGGGAACATCCCTGTGCTCCCGCTCTTCAATAAAATCCCACAGTCGCATGGAGTGAAGGAACTGCAGGATTAAAAAAAACAAACAGTATCATTGTGCATTGCACTTTTCTGGAACCTATTTTAAAATATATACTTGCAGACAAGATATGAACCATTATTGCAAAAATATTAAGCAGCTGGTGTTCAGTTCTTTCTCCCCCCCAACCCCCCCAAAGGAAAGTACACAGGGTCAAGTAGTGGAAATGTTACTGGACTAGTAATCCAGAAGGCCAGACTAATGCTCCAGAGACAAGCTCAAATCCCACCACATCAGCTGGTGGAATTTAAATTCAATTCATTAATAAATCTGGAGGACGACACAGTTGTATTAAACCTAGACAGAAAAGTCAAAAAATATCGAGCTGGATGGACCATCTGGCATCAACCAAGGCACTGGAAACGACAAAGGCACACCCCGCCCAGCCAACCCTGCAAAATCCTCCTCACTAACATCTGGGGACTTGTGCCAAAATTGGGAGAGCTGTCCCACTGAATCATACCTTGCAGCCAATGTCCCAGACACCTCCACTATCCCTGGGTACGTCCTGTCCAAAGGTGGCGCAGTGGTATACAGTTGGCAGGGAGTGGCGCTGTGTCCTCAACATTGACTCCGGACCTCATGAAGTCTCATGGCATCAGATCAAACGGGCAAGGAAACCTCCTACTGCCTGCCAGCTACAACCCTTCCTCCGCTGATGATATTTTACACCACTTGAAAGAAGCACTGAAGGTAGCAAGGGCACAGAATATATTCTGGTTGGGGGCCTTCAATGTCCATCACCAAGAATGGCTCAGTAACACCACTACTGACCAAGTCCTGAAAGACATATCTGCCAGACTGGGCCTGCAGCAGGTGGTGAGAGAACCAATAAGAGAGAAAAACCTACCTGACCTCATCCTCACCGATCTACCTGTCGCAGATGCATCTGTCCAAAACAGTTTTGGTAGGAGTGACCACTACACAGTCTTTCTGGAGACGAAGTTCCATCTTCACACTGAGGATACTGTCCATCGTGTTGTGTGGCACTACCACAGTGCTAAATGGGATAGAGTCAGAACAGATCTAGCAGCTCAAAACTGAGCATCCATGAGACACTGTGGGCCATCAGCAGCAGCAGCAGCAGCAGAGCATTCAACCATAATCTGCAACCTCATGGCCCAGCATATTTCTCACTCTACCAGGGTTCAACCCTGGTTCAATGAAGTGTGCAGAAGAGCATGCCTGGAGCAGAACCAAGCATACTTAAAAATGAGGTGCCAATCTGGTGAAGTTACAACACAGGATTAACATGCATGCTGAAAAGCAGAAGCAGCATGTGATAGAGAGCTAAGCGATCCCACAACCAAAATATCAGATCTAAGCTCTGCATTCCTGCCAATCCAGTCGTGAATGGTGGTGGACTACTAAACAACTAACCAGATGCTTCAGAAGGCAGAAAACATCCCCATCCTCAATGATGGGGGAGTCCAGGACGTTAGTGCAAAAGACAAGGCTGAAGCATTTGCAATCATCTTCAGCCAGAAGTGCTGAGTGGATGATCCATCTCGGCCTCCCCCAGAGGTCCCCAGCATCAGAGATACCAGTCTTCAGCCAATCCGGTTCACTCAGTGATATCCAGAAACAACTGAACTCAATGGATACAGCAAAGGCTGTAGTACAAAAGACTTGTGCTCCAGAACTAGCTGCGCCCCTAGCCAAGCTGTTCCAGTACAGCTACAGCACTGGCATCTACCTGACAATTTGGAAAAGTGCCCAGGTGCGTGTGGTCCACAAAAGGCAGGACAAATCCAATCCGACCAATTAAGCCTGATCAGTCTACTCTCAATCAGCAAAGTGATGGAAGTTGTCATTGACAGTGCTATCAAGCAGCACCTACTCAGCAATAACTGGTTCACCGATGCTCAATTTGAGTTCCGCCAGGGCCACTCGACTCCACACCTTATTACAGCCTTGGTTAAAACACAGACAAGATTGCTGAATTCCAAAAATTAGGCAAGAGTGACTGCCCTTGACATCAAGGCAGCATTTGATCAAGTGTGGTATCTAGGGCCCGAGTAAAAATTGAGTCAATGGGAATTGGGGATGAAAACTGTCCACTGGTTGGAGTCATACCTAGTATAAAGGAAAATAGTTGTTGGAGATCAAACATGTCAGCCCCAGGGCATCACTGCAGGAGTTCCTCAGGGTAGTGTCTTAAGCCCAACCATCTTCAGCTGCTTCATCAGTGACCTTTCCTCCATCAGAAAGGTCAGAAGTGGGGATTGTTATGAAAGTGATTCTGTTTTTTGTTAAATATTTTTAAAAGGAATTTATGGTTAAACTGAATAAATATTGGACCAGGTTTTTTTAAAAAAAAGGAATCCATCAAGAGGACTGAGGGAGCTGGATTGGCAACAGTGTTGCTGGTTGTCACATGGCTTGGGTTGGAGATGGAGCGTAAACCCTGGTAACAGGGGCAGAAAAGTGACAAGCGCTCCATTGATTGGACAAGCCCAGTAGTAACAGAGAGCACCTGGATTGGCAGAAAAACTCACAAGCTTTCTGGTTGTGTGTCAGAGTGAGTGCGTTTTACCTTTTGGAAGAAGATAAAGTCAAGTCTGAAGAAAAAGTCAAGAAAGGACAGAAGACCACAACCCAGCTCGCTTCCCAGAAATTCCATGAAAGACCCCATCAAGTCAATTCGTCTTGTTTCCTGTATTTCAAGAAAGCTGAAATAATTCTCAACGCCTTCTGAAGAGAACTGTTCTAAAGATTTTAGTGACCAATCTGCTGTTTCCTTCAAAAACGAGCAAGTAGTTAACCCAAATGCTTTTTGTTTGTAACAGAGCTCTGATCCAAAAATCCTTTTTTATTTTTTCGGTTAACCAGTATACATGTGTGTATGTGTGTGTGTGCGCGAGTGTGAATTGCTAAGGAAAAATAGGGGATTTTAAAATTTAATGTTGGGACTTTAAAAATTTGATCTATTTATGTTTTACTTCATTACTAGTTAAGACTTGTTTTACAATAAACTGATAATTTTATTGTTCAGTAAAGAAACCTGGTTAGTGTGTTCTATTCTGGGAAAAATAGTGTACATGATTAACCATATCGATAAGTGGGAAACTTTTATTAAATATGTTGTGACCTGTGGAGAAGTGGGACTGAATTAACAATGCACTCCTCTCGCATCAGTCATAACGGGATGTTTGCTGATGATTGTGGTGTACAGTACCATTCGAGACTCCTCAGATACTGAAGAAGTCTGTGCGCACATGTAGCAAGAACCGGACAACATTCAGGCATTGGCTGATATGCGGTAACTTTCATGCCACAGAAGTGCCAGGCAATGACTATCTCCAACAAGAGAGAATCTAATCATCTCTCCTTGATGTTCAACAGCATTACCATCACTGAATACCCCACGATCAACATTCTGGAGGTTACCATTGACCAGAAACTCAACTGGAACAGCCATATAAATACTGTGGCTACAAGAGCGACAAACACCACCACCTGCAAGTTCTGCTCCAAGCCAGACACCATCCTGACTTGGAACTATAAATGCCATTCCTTCACTGTCGCTAGGTCAAAATTCTGGAACTTCCTTCCTAACAGTTCTGCTGGTGTACCTACACCCCAAGGACTGCAGCGGTTCAAAAACATAGCTCACCACCACCTTCTTAAGGGCAATGAGGAATGAACAATAAATGCTGGCATAGCCAGCGATGCCCACATCCCCTGAACGAATAATAAAAAGAGGTCTGAGGCAGGGAATTCTGCAGCGAGTAACTCACCTCCTGACTCCCCAAAGCCTGTCCACCATCTACAAGGCACAAGCCAGGAGTGTGATGGAATACTCTCCATTTGCCTCGATGAGTGCAGCTCCAACAACACGCAAGAAGCGTGACACCATCAAGGACAACGCAGCTCACTTGATTGGCTGCCCACCACCTTAAACATACAGTCCCTCCTCCACCATCAGTGCACTGTGACAGCAGTGTACGCCACCTACAAGATGCACTGCAACAACTCATCAAGGTTCCTTCGACAGCACCTTCCAAACCCACGACCTCTTTCATCTAGAAGGGCAGCAGATGCATGGGAACACCACCACCTGCAAGTTCCCCTCCAAGCCACAAACCATCCTGACTTGGAACTACATCGCCAAGTCTTCACTGTTGCTGGGCCAAAAACCTGATCTCCCTTCCTAACAGCTTTGTGGGTGTACCTACAGCACATGGATGCAGCAGTTCAAGAAGGCTGCTCACCACCACCTTCTCAAGGGCAATTAGGGATGAGCCACTGATGCTCACATCCCAAGAAAATAATTTTTTTTTAAATTCATATAATCACATAGTATGAAATTCACTAAATCTTGGAAGTATCATCCTTACCGAAGCACCAGTAGCAATGTTCAATAGCTACTTGTACTGATATGGATGTAATTTGTTCCCAAAGTGATGAATGAAGTTTAAACAAAAACTGTCTGCTACTTTCACAAATTAAAAAAAATGGGCCATAGCCACCTAATGTCAATTGTGGGGCACTGTGCAATTTGAGGCTTCAAATCAATGTAAAATTAATAAGAAGTTGATACACTTTCTGTTTCTGTGGGTAGGTGGGCTACCCATCTACAGGTGTCCATTTGTGATGATCAGATTTAACTGAATCTAAAATAAGTAAATCCAAAACTTGCATCGTCAATGCGCTGAACTAGGCAGCTCTAATTATCACCAACTTAATGCAGTGGCATCAAGGGCTCCAGATAGGGTGGCGCAGTGGTTAGCACTGCCGCCTCACAGCTCCAGTGACCTGGGTTCAATTCTGGGTACTGCCTGTGTGGAGTTTGCAAGTTCTCCCTGTGTCTGCGTGGGTTTCCTCCGGGTGCTCCGGTTTCCTCCCACATGCCAAAGACTTGCAGGTTGATAGGTAAATTGGCCATTATAAATTGCCCCTAGTATAGGTAGGTGGTAGGGAAATATAGGGACAGGTGGGGATGTGGTAGGAATATGGAATTAGTGTAGGATTAGTATAAATGGGTGGTTGATGGTCGGCACAGACTCGGTGGGTCGAAGGGCCTGTTTCAGTGCTGTATCTCTAAATTTAAAAAAAGTTGTTCACCGGCTGATGCTTTTCAAAAGCCCTAGGAGGAAAACTGAAAGTTCATCAGAAAAAACATCATGCAATGACAAATCTGGTACTTAGATTATTTACCCTCACATTGCCTTCTGAACTGAGCTGTTTTCTTGGCTGCTCAGGCTCTGCCAACGTTCCATCAGGGTAAGCGTGAAGATAAAGGCACTTTCCACCAAACGGACAGGACCCTTTCCCCTTGTCAAAGTATTTACAAGCCTTCTTACTGTTAAGTGACAACATAAAAAGTAGAAAAGAGGAATGCACAATTAGTGCTGTAATTGGCAATCTAGTTTTGGACAAAACAAAAATACATTTTACAACTGCACTTCGCTCTCCAGCTACAGCATTCAAAGCTCAGACTAGTCATTTACACATGGAATTCAGTAATTTTTCTATCATTGCTAACCATTTAGTATTTCTGAACACCTTTCTATTTAATGTTAACTCAATCATGCCCTTGTATTTTGAGACAGAGCTAACTCGGAGTATAATTCATTAACCATCCCACGCCAGTTCTTCTTTGATAGAAATACTAATTTATACATGTAGCTGCATTACAGTAATTTTTCCTCCCTCTTCAGCTGCACTGGCATAACAAGATGTGCCCAGTTATAGTAAATATAGTTGCCTCGTGAATTTGAAGCATTTGGGTACGAGGATACAGAAGGATTTGGAAAAGTGGGGCCAACATACATGTCACAAAATCATAAGAGGAACAGCAGCTAAAAAGCTGATGACTCAAAGTTGTGACCAGTAAACCTTCCTTAAAAGCAATTTTTTTTTTTTAAATAGCAGCTGCCATTTCACCCGAAGAGCAATGTATTCTTAGAACAAGTTGTGTGAGCAGAGATAAGATATATGTGCCAAAGATAAAAACATGTAACATAAACGCATAAGGATTTGGTTCCTCCCAGCCTCTTATTAGCTAAAAGCAGCAGATTATAACTACTGCAAATCATCAGTAGTTACAGAAACATGAACACCACTGGTACGCATCTTAGACCCAAAGTTGAAAAATGACAAGTTGGCGTGCAAAAACTTTGTTGCCAGCCTCTACACTGTGCCAAATTCTGAAACAAAATTTTTGTTACATGCATTATATTATAAAGACAAATTCCAGTTTATTTATAGAATCTTTTCAGGAATACAGTTCACACACCACATGAAGGTAATCATTCATTTATCTCAATCGGAATATATTCTAATAAAGTAGGAACTTTGATGCAGATTCATAACAGAAACTATCTGGAGCAAACTGATATTTATAGTATTTATCCCTTCTGTAATCCCACATATTGAAGCCTAATCATACATTACAAATTGAGATAAAAAATTAAATTTATTCTTTTGGGGTAAAACAGCAATATATTACAACGGTCTTTGAATTTACATCATAGACTTTGTGTATTTCCCCACAAGTTATCAATGATCTTTTGTATATCTATTTGCAAAGTCATAGAATAGAGGCACAATGTTCACCTTTTAAACTCCCTTGGCTGTATTCACAACAGCTCTGTAAATTACATTTAAGTCACTCATTGGTTAAAACAGCCAATGCCTTCACGAGGCAGGGGAGAAAATTAATGGGAATAAAAAGTCTCAAAATTTCAAATTTTGGTTCCATCTTCACTCTGTTGAAAAATTGAGTATGCAATATACTGATTTCAAAAGATTTCCTATATATTTTATTATAAACTTGCATTTTCTGATTTAGCCTCATGAACGCCTTCAACAGAAATTCAGGAGCTTGGTGGAGTGAGGCCACTTTGGATTTTTGACATTACTGAATTTATTCTGTTAGCTTCAACAAGGATTGCCCTCTCTTACCCTCTGCATTCGACAAGAGATATTGCGTTCAGTTAGAGTGCCACCTGGTGATCAGGACAAGGAAAAAACACTTTCTATGCACCAGAACTCACTGGCTTCAACACAGTTATTTGCTTACACATTTTATGCCTGGAATCAACGGTACTAATTTTACTAAGAAAAGTGTGCACTAGATTAGTTCCTGGAATGAGAAGGTTGTCCAATGATAAGAGGCTGAGTAAATTGCACCTATACTCTCTGCAGCTTAGAAGAATGAGCTGATCTCATTGAAACATACAAGATTCTGAAGTGGCCTGACAAGGTAGACACTGAGGTTATTTCTCCTGGCTAGGGGATCTAGAACTTGGGGGCACATTCCCAGGATAAGGGGCCGATCATTTAGGACGAGACAAGGAGAAATTATTTCACTCAAAGGGTTGTGAATCTTTGGAATTCTCTACCCCAGAAGTTTGTGGATGCTCCATCGTTGAATACATTTAAGGCTGAGTTACAGGTTTTTGGTCTCTCAGGGAATCAAGAGATAAGGTGAAGGGGCAGGAAAGTAGAGTTGAGGCTGAGGATCAGTTATGATCATACTGAATGGCAGAGGAGGCTCGAGAGGCTGTATAGTCTACTCCTGCTCCTATTTCTTATAAGTATCTGATGTTACCACAGTACTGAGTGGCATACATATCAGTGAACCATATATGAAGGCTTTCTAGCTATGATCAAAAAAGTAAAGTCATTATTTACTCTGGTCATTCTGCCCATTGTTGAATTTGTCTGGTTTTTTGATTTGGTTTATTTAAGAATACCAGTAAGGTAACTTACATTGTGTGTTTTCTGCATAACTTGTATTTACTATACAAAAGTAGCAGAAGCATAATGATGCTATGTGATACCAGCAAAATGCCTATGATAGTTGATACATTTATTCATCACAAATGTAAAAAAAATCTCCTTTGAATGATTTCCAACATGTACATGATGTATCGCAGAAGCTCAAAGTTACAAAGCAAGTCTTCAAGCAAACAGACCAACTCTGTCAAGGAAATGCAAGCCCACTCAATGCACTCCACAATCCAGTTCACCCTCACCTTCTGCCTTTAGCAGCTTCCAAGTGAGTCCATGTTTCTGTTTATATATGCTCTGCTGCTGGTGTCATAATTCAGTACTATTCAAGCAAGAGAATGTTTGCAGAAGCAAGGTTTTCCCAGCATACATATGTATATAGTGATTGGTCCTGTTGAAAATAACAGAGGGCTTCCAATTTTCTGTATGGATACTGAGATAGCACCATCTCCCAAACTTTCCTAGATTTCTCTCACTAATTCCAAGCATCAACAAGATTCACAAGTTGGACAGGCCAGGTAAGAAAAACCATTGTATTGTAAATAGAAAAACATAATATAGTACAGAAAAGTGCAGTCTCAGTTTGGACATTTAAAATTATTTTTTTCTTTTATTCGTTTCACGGGATGTAGGCATCACTGGCCAGGCCACTGACTCCGATGTGCTTATTTTTCTGTAAATCAACAGCTAGTTCGACAGAAAGGTCATGTGCCAAGACACATCATACCTCCTAGTTGCAAGAATATGAAACTCTGCCACATAACCAATAGAAAGAAGCATTTGACTCAAACAGATTCAATTTACATTATGTTAAGCACCTTCATTCTGATTTTACTGCATACATGTTGAACCATCTCCATGAATGGAAATTCAATACCCCATTTCATAAAGCAAGAACTCCTCACCTCATTCCCTGCTTGAATGCGTCAATAAGCTGGTCCTTTTCCTCTTTTTCCTCCACCCAATAAGCACTAGGGATCACAAATTCAGACACCACTCGACACTCAGGGCAGGACCTAAGACAACAATTTTCTTTTAAAATACTGAGATTTTATAAATGACACATTGGCATGTGCAACATACAAAATGCTTTAATAATCAGAAACCTAAATGGAGGATCGGAGGAATTAGCAAATTTGATTGATAAATGCATCCTTAATAACCTCATTATGCACATATACATGTATGGCACAAGGTTTGAACACGCTGAATTAAGCAGTGATTGTAAGGGCGCCAAAAACAACTCTGATTGGTCCACTTCTGTAACAATTCTGTGATTCTAGAAATCTGTGGGGAGTCAAACGTCCCGTGCAGAAATCATCTGATAATGCATTTCCGCTCACTATGCGAAACTGCATTAGTTACTGTGAAAGACATTTCTGTAGCCCCTCCTGACTGCTGTATGAAAAGAGAGATCCTTGAAGTAGTTGACTATTTGAGGTACACGGTCCCTATATGACTGAAGGCAGGGTGAGCATCTTGATCGTCTCAATTTTTCCTCAGTTTTTGAAACCAATAATATTGAACTCTTGATATTTTCTTGGGAAACTACAAAATATGACATTTTAGAAAAAGGGGGAATGGCATGAATCGCCAAACAAGGGCCCCGCAAAAAAAAAGTATGGATCCTCTACACTGCAACACAACACAATGAGTAATGTAATCATAATCTTTAAAGGTTGAACAGCAAAAGCAGAAAGATTCTCAGCATCAGTCAGCTCAAGAATTTGCAATGAACATGCCCATCTGAATTTTGTTTAAAACTCTACAGTGGAGATAAACAAGTCACCTTGGAGCACATTAAAAGGTTTAATTCAATCTTAGGGTTTAGAGGAAATGTACAAACTGCTTTAGTTTTGACCTCACATTTCATGGACTTATCAGAGCCTTTTGATTTATAATTAAGTACTCAGAAGCCATGGCTGCTTTTAGCTTCCTTACTCCAGAAGCACTGGAGATAATTGTAGCTTGCCAACTGATACTCTGGCTCAATATAGACATGTAATGAAACCAGACACTTTGTGATCCTGATTACTTACTGTTCGACATGGCAGTACTGTTATGCGTTAGGGCAAAGGGTGGGGATGGGCAGAGTTTCCTCCAAAATAAAAACCACCTCCACAGTTTAAAAGCTTCAATGGATCATGGTATCTAACATAGAATTTTTTAAGAACAGGAAATGCCATTATCCCCAATGAAATTTTGCACTCTATAAAAAAAATTCTTCCCGTATCAATGGATCCAATATTATGACTCGCTCATACAGGACACTAGTATTTTAAACTTCAAATAAGGGCAATTATGAGGGCATGAAAGCAGAGTGAACTGCCAAATTAGGTTAAAGGATAGGTCATTAGAGATGCAGTGGCAGACATTTAAGGCGCTATTTCAGAACAGAATAGATACATTCCAATGAGAAAGAAAAATTCCAAGAGGAAGACTCACTATCTGTAATTAACTAAAACAGTTAAAGATAGTACCAAACTTAAAGAAAAAGCATATAATTGCGCAAAGATGGGTGGCAGGTCAGAAGATTGGACAGAATACAAGTAACAGCAAGGAATGACTAAACGATTGATAAGGAGGGAAAAATTAGAGTACGAGAGAAAGCCAGCTAGAAATATCAAAACAGACAGTAAGAGTTTCTATAGATATTTTTTTAAAAAAAGAAAAAGTTAACAAAGTGAGCATTGGCCCAATAGAAAGTGAGTCTGGGGAATTAATAAAGCAAAATAAGGTGATGGCAGATGAATTAAACAGGTATTTTGCATCGGTCTTCACTATAGAGGATACAAATAACATCCCAGAAATAGATGTAATCAGGAAACAGAAGGGAGGGAGGCACTCAAGAAAATTACAATCACCAGGGAAGTAGTACTGAACAAATTGTTGCAGTTGTGGCCTGACAAGCCTCGAGTCCTGATGGACTTCATCCTAGGGTCCTAAAAGAAGTGGCTAGTGAGATAGTTGATGCGTTGGTTTTAATTTTCCAAAATTCCCTAGATTTGGGGAACGTTCCATTAGATTGGAAAATAGCAAATGCAATTTTTTTTATTTAAAAAGGGAGGGAGACAGAAAGCCTGAAATTACAAGCCAGTTAGTTTAACATCTGTCTTAGGAAAAATGTTAGAAGCTATTATTAAAGACGTTATAGCAGAGCATATAGAAAAATTCAAGGTAATCAGGCAGAGTCAACATGGTTTTGTGAAAGGAAAATAATGTTTAACCAATTTATCGGAGTTCTTTGAAGAAGTAACATGTGCTGTGAATAAAGGGGAAATCGCTAGATGCACTGTACTTAGATTTCCAGAAGGCATTTGATAAGGTGGTACATCAATGGTTATTGCGGAAAATAATGGTGTGGGGGTAACATATTGGCATGGATAGAAGATTGGCTAGCTAACAGGAAACAGAGAGTAGGCATAAATGGGACATTTGCTGGTTGGCAAGATGTAACGAGTAGCATGCTGCAGGGATCAGTGCTGGGGCCTCAACTTTTTACAATTTATATGAATGACTTGGATGAAGGGACAGAAGGTATGGTTGCTAAATTTGCTGATGACACAAAGATAGGTTGGAAAGCAAATTGTGAAAAGGACCTAAGGAGGCTACAAAGGGATATGGATAAGTTAAGTGAGTGGGCAAAGATCTGGCAAATGGAGTATAATGTGGGAAAAATGTGAAATTGCCCATTTTGGCAGCAAGAATAAAAAAGCATATTATCTAAATGGTGAGAGATTGCAGAGCTGAGATGCAGAGGGATCTGGATGGCCTAGTGCATGAATCGCAAAAGGTTAATACGCAGGTTCAGCAAGTAATTAGGAAGGCTAATACAATGTTATTGTTTATTGCCGGGGAACTGAATACAAAAGTAGGGAGGTTATGCTTCAATTATACAGGACATTGGTGAGACCACATCTAGAGTACTGTGTACAGTATTGGTCTCCTTATGGAAGGATATAAATGCATTGGAAGCAGTTCAGAGGTGGTCTATTGGACTAAACCTGGAATGGGCGGGTTGTCTTATGAGGAAAGGTTGGACAGGCTAGGCTTGTATTCACTGGAGTTTAGGAGAGTAAAAGGCGACTTAATTGAAACATATAAGATCCGGAGGGGTCTTGACAGGGTGAATGTGGAAAGGGTGTTTCTTCTGTGGGAGAATCTAGAACTAGGGAACACTGTTTAAAAATAAGGGGTCGCCTACTTAAGACAGAGATAAGGAGAAATCTTTTCTCTCAGAGGGTCGAGAGTCTTTGGAACTCTTCCTCAAAAGGCAGTGGAAGCAGAGTCTTTGAATATTTTTAAAGCAGAGGTAGATAGATTCTTGATAAGAAAGGGGTTGAAAGGTTATTGGGGGTAGGCGGGAATGCGGAGTCGGGGTTACAATCAGATCAGCCATGATCTTATTGAATTGCAGAGCAGGCTCGAGGGCCCGAGTGGCCTACTCCTGCTCCTAATTCGTATGTTCGTATGTCACTTTATTCACACACACATATGTGCAGTGCTAGTCAAAGGCATCACTAACTGCAAAGTATCCAATTTCATATGTAATTCATATATATGAAATCAGACTGGCCCAGTTTAAAGAAGGGATGATTTTTTTTTTTCTGCTTTTGCTGTGATTTTTCTTTCCCAAAATACAACGTTAATGTCAAAAATATCAACCTTGCCATGTTCAAAAAAAACTCTCCACCTTTCCAATGCTTGTATCCTTTAGAAAGCCTCATTAAAATTGCTGGCCACTTGTTTCGCAAACCATAAAAATGATTGTGATCTATATTTGTCTGTGTACAATACTCAAAAGTTGTCACTTACTGATCTGTAAAACCAGTTACACTCACTTGATTATTTTATTCTCAAACTGTTTCGCACATCTCCACTGTCTAATGCAGGACAGACAATACGGGTGAATGCAGTCAGAAAGAATTCCAAATCTTCTCTCGGATGGTATCATTTTATCATAGACTATCTCCATACAAATGTTACAGACTTTATCTTGACTCTTTTGTACAGCAAAGGCTTTCTCCATGTCTTGTTCAAATGCAATGAGACACATCTGATCGAATCAAAAAGGCAACAGTCAGAATTTAAAGGACACATATTCCAAGCAAATTGAATAAATTTACCCAACCAAAAGACCTAATACCATCATTGTCTGGTGGCAGACCATGGATTTTCTACATATGGCAAAATTTCCAGGCAGTTCATGCTTACTCAAGGTGCTGTTTTAGTTATTTTATTTATAGTAAAACTTCAATAAAGCAACACAGAGCAGAGACAGGAACATTGAGAATCATAAAAAGAACTGAGAGGGAAGAGGAGTTGTCACTGAACTCAACATTGCCTCACCAATCTTTCAATCGCAAATCAGAGTGAAAGGCTCAATGACACAAGAACACTAGTTAGAGTTAATTGGGCAAAAGTCTTTTGTTAGTCTACACATTTTAACTACCAATGTACAAGCAAATATTTCAATACAATTCTAGGCATCAGCCTTCACTCAGGAGTAGCGCTCTCATCTCTGGCTCAGGTCATGGAATCAATAAAAGAAACACTTGCATTTATATAGTGCCTTTCAACCACCGGATACCCCAAAGCGCTTTTCAGACAATGAAGTACTTCTGAAGTGTAGCCATTGTAGTAATGTAGGAAATGCAGCAGTCAACTTGCACACAGCAAACTCCCACAAACAGCAATATGATAATGACCAGATATCCTGTTTTTTTGTGATGTCGAGCGAAGGAAAAGTATTGGCCAGGACATTGGGGATAACTCCCCTGCTCTTATTTGAAACAGTGCCCTTGGTTCATTTACATCTGCCTGTTAGGACAGATGGGGCCTTGGTTTAACGTCTCATCTGAAAGACAGCACCTCTGACAGTGCAGTCCTCCCACAGTACTGCACTGGAGCATCAGCCTTGATTTTTGTGCTGAAGTCCTGGAGTCCCACTTCACAGACTTCAGTACATAATCTAAGGTGACACCTGCACTGTTGGACGTTACGACAAGCCCCATCTCAGGGGGATGTAAAAGATCCCATGCCACTATTCGAACAAGAGCTGAGGAGTTCTCCAGATGTCTTGACCAATATTATCCCTTAACTGACATCACTAAAACAGATCATCTCATTGCTTTTTGTGGGACCTTGCTGGGTGCAAATTTCCCTATTTTATATCAGATCTACATTTCAAAAGTACTTTATTGGCTGTAAATCCTTTGGGATCTCTACAGGTTATGAAAGGTGCTATGTAAATGCAAGTCTTTTTTTCCTTTCTTAATCTATAATAAATTAGACGTCCCATAGTTTTGCTCACAGTAGGTTAGTGGATATGCTGTTGCATAACAATTGAGCTCTTATATTGTGATGGGAAAGTATTATTGGAAATGTGATCTATAGGCAACTTTATATTTATATAGATAATACAGATTAGGCACATCATTTTTGCAATTAGGATCAGAAACAAGCAATAAAACATAATAAAATGAAAAAAAA
Organism: Heterodontus francisci; assembly: GCF_036365525.1. NCBI lineage: Eukaryota > Metazoa > Chordata > Chondrichthyes > Heterodontiformes > Heterodontidae > Heterodontus > Heterodontus francisci. The sequence continues at coordinate 65,764,887 of NC_090389.1, forward strand.
CACAGCAAAAGCAATAATCCCAAGAAATGGGAGGTGTGAATTTTACAAGAAATACCGCCACCCCTCATTTTCAGCACATTACACCATTATTCCATTAAAGAAAAAACAATGCTTGTCCATAGATCACTGAAGGCAGCAGCACAGGTAGATAAAGGTGCTTCGGATGGCATATGGGTTACTTGTCTTTAATAGCCAAGGCATAGAGCAAGGAGGTTATGATGGAGCTGTATAAAATGCTAGTTAGGCCACAGCTGGAGTACTGTGTACAGTTCTGGTCACCATACTATAGGAAGGATGTGATTGCACTGGAGAGGGTGCAGAGGAGATTCACCAGGATGTTGCCTGGGCTGGAGCATTTCAGCTATGAAGAGACATTGGATAGGCTAGGGCTGTTTTCCTCACAGCACAGAAGGCTGAGGGGGGACCTGATTGAGGTATACAAAATTATGAGGGGCATAGATAGGAAAAAACTTTTTCCCTTAGCAAGGTATCAAAAACCAGGGGGCATAGATTTAAGGTAAGGGGCAGGAGGTTTTGAGGGGATTTGAGGAAAAAAATTTCACCCAGAAGGTGGTTGGAATCTGGAACACACTGCCTGAAGGGGTGGTAGAGGCAGGTACCTTCACAATATTTAAGTAGTATTTAGATGAGCACTTGAAACGCCATAGCATACATGGCTACGGGCCAAGTGCCGGAAAATGGGATTAGAATAGATAGGTGCTTGATGGCTGGCACGGACACGATGAGCTGAAGGGCCTGTTTCTCTGCTGTATAACTCTATGACTCTATGAGGATGAAATTTCAGTAGTTTTACTTCATGATGAAGATTAAAGGTAAATTCTTTCAGTTAACATAATTTAAAGTTGAGTTAACTAAACTAAGAAGTTGGCAATAACTAGAGCAAGCTATAGCTGAACATACAAATATGAATAATATGGAGTAAATCCAGGCCTTTGAAAGGCACATTGCTTTGGCCTACACTTGCCTGTTCATGTGCTCTACGTTGCTCAAGGTCAGTTGGATGCAGTACTTGCAGTCCACACACTTCACACACATCCCCATGAAGATATAAACAGCTGTCACCATAATGACATTCACCAGCTGCTGCAAAAGGGCACAGCTGCTGTGCAGAATTATTGCTGCATACTGATGCTGAAACATCCAGTCCACTGCGAACTGCGTCCAAATACGATGGTGGCTTCACTTGGACATCTTCATAAGCAAACTTTGCTGAGTCAAAGAAATGCGATGCAGTCTTTGTGGTGTTGCAATAAGATGGTGGGAAAGGAAACAATTTAGATTTTTCTGCTGCTCGGTTGCAAAGGTCTAAAAAGAAGAATAAACCCAAAAAAAGTTGCAGCATGAAATGCAATTAAAAGTTACAGGATCATGCTTAACAGACATAATGGAATACAGAAATGGTCACTGCCCAGATGGTCTCCTCCCCAATCCCTCTAACTGAGCTTATAAACAAAGGAAAAACACGCAAAATAATTTCAGGCATACATTAATGGAATTAAGCTGTAACCTTGACCATAGAGGCTTGCACAATAACAGATGAGATGCAGAACTGGATGAGCAGGTATTCTGGCGATTGACAAATGAGGCAAGAGTGACAACTGTAGGTAAAAAAGATTAATTATGCATGTGGGTTAGGTGCAAGTATATCACTCAGTTTAAGTTGGTGTCTATGTAAGGTCTATAAGCAAGGAAATTCATAATGTATGGCACAGGTAAAAGAAATACGAAAGCTAGCTGCAACATAGACCACCCACATTCCACTTAAGATCCCATTGCTGCAGTACAGGTGAATAAATTATAAATAAACCAAAAATCTTTTAAGTGGAGATCATTTATTTTGCTAACAGGGAAGTATATGAATAGATTTGAAAAAAATACTTGCAGTTTTACCCTATCATGATAAGATGGCTCTGCTCAGTTTGTATTTCAGAGGTCATGGCAGAGGTCAGATGACAAAAATTGATTTAAGCAGCACACCAAATAAAATCTACTCCTTGGATTGTGCACTTTTTAATAGAGTGATGGTTCACCGGCATTCTCATTTTGCTTTAGAGGAAATATGCTAAACTACTTCCCTCCCTGTTTCAGTCCCCATAAAAAAAGAATATGTTTGTTAGACAATAATTATCATAATAATAATTATAGGGCAATAATTATCAGCACTGCTCCAATTTAACTTATCCTCTGAATAACATCAATTCTAACAGTTCATAACAGTTTATGCCATGTTTTGTTACGTGTTTAGAATTTGGTCCCTGCTAATTACAAACAAAAACAAACTATTTGCAAATGGATAGAGCAAGTCTGAACTCATGTTTGTGATGCTTTTCATTTTCTCATGCAAGTACAATTTGTTAAAATGGTAACTAGGTTCTGTATTAAGACGGAAGAACTACTGAACATTAGATGGAAGACACAAAATGGAAGACATTATCTCATTGAAACCTGCAAAATACTTAAAGGGATAGACAGGGTAGGTGCAGATAAGATGTTTGCCTCAATTTCAAAATAAGGGGGAAGCCACTTAGGACCGAGATGAGGAGAAATTTCTTTACTCAGAGGGTTGTGAATCTTTGGAATTCTCTACCCCAGAGGGCTGTGGAAGCTCAAGCATTGAGTATGTTTAAAGCAGAGATTGACATATTTCTCAATACCAATGACAAAGAAATATGGGGATAGTGTGGAGAAAAAAGTATTGAAGTGGATGATCAGCCATGATTGTATTGACTGGCAGAGCAGGCTCGATGGGCTGAATGGCCTACTCCTGCTCCTATGTTCCTCTTAAACAAAATACATACTGGTTCTGTAGTAGCACTGGACCACAAAATTCTTAAACTGAACAAAAACACAAGGAAAATCCCACTTAAAAATTTCCTCTGCACTGGTACTCCCACCGGGATATTTGAGTTCGTTCACTCTTGATACAAGAGCACAGAAGCAAGATACAGCATGGTCCAGAGTGTGCTGCTTTTTCAGTATGAGAATAGACAATTTCATATTTGGTTTTTAATTATTTCCATACTTAATTTACTTTTTGTAAGTACAAATGAATATTTTAACTAAATATCAGGACTTGAGTTCGACATGCATAACCTCTGTTTATATAAAAAGTAAGCAATGCTGATGACCAACATGTGCTCTAGCTCACTCTAGTGGATGGAAACAAGACTTGCAAAAAACTAAAAGTATCTCGTTTTTTCTTGATTTAGCAACAAAACCAGAGTTGGCAGTGCCCTCAGACAAACAAATCTTAAGTCAAATATATTTTGCTTTATAGCTCCATCCATTAAAAAATTTAATAGAAAATTTACACCATGGGCCTAATGGCCTCCTTCTGTACCATAAATTATTCTACAACCTATGAAAATCTCACAGAAAAAGAAACTTACACTATTGGAACCAAAAGTGTGGTAATTGGTTGGCACTCTCAAGTACTTCTGCTGCCCAATTTGCAACAATTACTGAAACAGATACTAAACATCATCCAAGATACACTGGAGCAATTCTGTGCAAATGTATGGCCATTTCTACTGAAACTGGTCAAATAACATACTGTACTATTCATACCAAATAGCTTGAATAATATAGTTTTTGTTATATTTTTCTTCCCTTTTTTCATACAAAGTATAGTGCCTTTAATGTAGTAAAATGTCCCAAGGCACTTCGTGGGGGTGTCATGGGTCAAAAACTATTACCAAGCCAATGAAGAAGATATTAAGGTAGGTGACTTGGTCAAAGAGGTAAGTTTAGAAAAGGGTGAGAGGAGGAGAGGTTGAGAGATGATGAGGTTTGGAAAGGGAACTTTAGAGTTTAGGCCCAAGGCGGCTGAAGGAATGATGTGTCATGGTAGGGTGGCCTTGGAGGGGTTTGAACACTAGGATCAGAATTTAAATAAAAAAGAAGGCATTGGTGAACTCAAGCACAAGGGTGATGGGTCAATGGGTCGTCATACGAGTTTGGAAACGGGCAGCAGTTTTGGATGAGTTCAAGTTTGTGCTGAGTGGAGGATGGGAAGTCGGCCAGGAGAGCATTGGAATAGTCAAGTTTGGAAGCAACAAATGCATGGAAGAGGGTTTCAGCAACAGATAAGCTGAGGTGGGGTGGTGACAAGCAATGTTACAGAGATGGAAGTAGGTGGTCTTTTATGGCGGACAGCATATGGAGATGGAAGTACAACACAGGATTAACTAGGACACTGAAGTTACAGTCTGGTTCTGCCCGAGACAGTGGCCTGGGAGGGGAATAGAATCGGCTGTGAGTGAATGGAATCTGTGGTGGTCTTTGGACTTCCCAATGGCTAAATGGAGGAAATTTCAGCTAATCCAAGACTGGATTTTGGGCAAGCAGTCTGACAAAGAGAAAGTGGAGGGCTCGAGAGACTTGGTGCTGAGGCACAGTTGGTAGCCATCATGTTTTCAGATGATGTCACCAAAAACAAAAAGACAAGGGGGTGGAGCTGAAATGCAAAGAGGGGAGTTTTTAGGAAACTTTTGAAAATAGAGAGCATTCCACACTGTAACAGATGAAGGACCAATTGCTAAAGGAGGAGCAGAATGGAGGACAAGGAGTAGACTAGTGTCACAGTCTCTTTGCAGCCTCTCAGATTTCACTACATGTGCCAAAAAAACAAGATACACCCATGTTTCTCTCATAGCTTTGGGTAGCAAAATATCGCAAAACCCATGAGTGAAAAAGGCACACGACCAATAGACAGTCCCATTTTAACATACCTCGATCTTTTAGTTCAAGTGTTTTCTTTTTACATCTTCCAGATTCAGTAACTTTGACAGGCACAGTCTGTTCTGCAGCAGTTGATTCTGCAATTGCATCATGAACAACAGGTGTACAGGTGACTCTAGAGATTACTGGCCCCACTGCTCTAGATCCAGGAAGTTTCACATGGTCATATCTTATCAATGAAAAATAGAGTGTAGTTAGACACCAGATACATTATATCATCACATCAGTAGGCCTACTGATGAACAGCAGACACATTTAATTTAAACCCAAACAACACCTGAAATAAAAAGGGGGAATTTTAACTCGCAGACAAAAAACTGGTAGGACAGGTGTGCTGCCCACCCGGGAGCTGCAGCAGGAGGTTCAGTCAATTTTAACGGCTGGGCTTTCATTAACATCTGCTGTCCAACCAACTGCTCAAATTGGGGATCTAAAGAGGCAGTTCATCGGCTTTGGAGCTGCCAAGATTTGGCAGCCCTGAAGCCACCAGACCAGTAAGGCCAGTTGTGGGGGGGAAGGGGAGGAGGCATTGGGTTCTTGTGGGTCGGAATTGTGGGAAAGACTGGGTGACTGCAGCAAGAAAAGACAAACAAAAGGGCAAAACTATTGAGGTTTTTTCCCCTCTAACAGATAAAGGAGCTGCAAAGAGTTGAATAAACAAAGGTGGTTAAAGTGTCCGTGCATTTAACAAGACTTGTGGTTAAAGTGCTCATGCATTTAACAAGACTTTGCCATCTGTTATACCAAGTAATAACATCTTCAGGCATTTCACAGAACGCCACTCCTTTGCAGCACTTGAAAATAAATTAATAAACTTCATTTCCATAAATATTTTCAGACCCTTCCACTATTGTGCTGGGATTCATGTCATTTTGTCAGAGCAGACATGCTTGGCTGTAATTAGTCATTTGTACCTTCAGCAGCCACAAGATGCAAGGGAGACAGGCATGACTTTCATACTTAGGTGCCATGTGTGTGCACAATGGTTTATTTCAGAAGGTGGTACTAGATAGAGTTTTCCTGCTCACAGCTGGCCAGCAGCAAACACAGCTCATACTCCCATAAGAAAATGAATACCATGAGATTTTTTATTGAAAACCAAAATAAAAATTCAGGAAGTGGCACTGTTGTTGATACTAAGTCTCATATCAACTAAGAATGTAGCTGTTGTTAAAACGAGAAAAAAATGGAGTCAAAAACTAAAAGGGTAAGTCTTAACTTGCGACCTCTACTGCCTAGAAGAACAAGGGCAGCAGACACCTGGGCACACCGCCACCTGCAAGTTTCCCTCCAAGCTACACACCATCCTGACTTGGAACTATATCGCCATTCCTTCACTGTCACCGGATGAAAATCCTGGAATTCCCTTCCTAACAGCACTGTGGGTGTACCTACACCACATGGACTGCAGCGGTTCAAGAAGGCAGCTCACCACCACCTTCTCCAGAGCAATTAGGGATGGGCAGCAAATGCTGGCTTTGCCAGTGACGCTCACATCCCATGAACGAATAAAAAAAAAGGAGGCAGAAATAAACAGATTAGAGCCAGAAAAAGCAGAAGCCAATAATTTGGCAATGCATTCAGATTTAAGCAATAATTTTGCGGTAATGAGAGCTAGCAAAGAGTGGATATATGATGCTTGTTTTCCCCAGAAAAACAATTTTAGCTAGCTTCAAATTACAATAGAGAGCATGAGTCTGACATGCTTGCCCCCCTGTTCCTTAAAACTGTATAACTCAACAATTCACTTCCCAAAATAGCATCGTAGTAGCATGGTATTAGTTTGAAAAACACAAAATCACTGTAACCCTACCTGCAGTGCTCCCCATAGGCACACTGCCCTTTCTGGTAGAATTTACATATTGTAGATGGCTTGCTTGTAGACAAATCATGGGAAAACATACAGCGACTTCCTTCACGGCAGACCCCATGCATAAAATATCTAAATAGAATTATTTATAGGGTTTAGACAATTTTACTTCTGTTAGCATTATAAACAGATAGGACAACATTTGAGACATCAACTAGGTATACACCATTGTTTATAGAATTATCTGAAAAGGGCAGCAAAATAAAAACACAAAAACAAAAAAAAGGCATCCGTGAATAGCTATAAAACCACCCCTACACAAATAATCAGTGTGATGTTAAATTTTACAAAAGCATTCATACATGTGAAAACAAATGTTATGTAGTCTGCTCCAACTCATGCCAATTTACATTTTATAAAGTGCTGCCTCAAATTTCTCTCATTGATCCCTAAGCATATTGCTTTGATTTGATTTAGAGATACAGCACTGAAACAGGCCCTTCGGACCACCGAGTCTGTGCCGACCATTAACCACCCATTTATACTAATCCTACACTAATCCCATATTCCTACCACATCCTCACCTGTCCCTATATTCCCCTACCACCTACCTATACTAGGGGCAATTTATAATGGCCAATTTACCTATCAACCTGCAAGTCTTTTGGCTGTGGGAGGAAACCGGAGCACCCGGAGGAAACTCACACAGACACAGGGGGAACTTGCAAACTCCACACAGGCAGTACCCAGAATTGAACCCGGGTCGCTGTAGCTATGAGGCTGCAGTGCTAACCACTGCGCCACTGTGCCATAATCTTTAATTACAACACCCCAAAAAATAGTTTGCAGCTATACTTAGTTGGGATGCTAGGAATCCACATCAGTTACAAACTGCTAGAAATGTTAGTGTTAGGGGGTCCATTATTGTATACTGAAGGGCAGCTGTTAAACCTAAGTACCAATAATTCCAAATGAACAGGCTGGGCCTCTTTGCTCTTGAAAGGAGAAGGCTGTACAGTGACCTAATCGAGGTCTTTAAAATTAGGAAAAGTTTTGCTGGCAATGACAGACAGAATATTTCTATTTGTGGGGAAGAACACTCCACTGGAAGTGATTAGCAAATTCTGCTACCTTGGTCTACAGTGACAGACAATCTGACCCTTGATGCAGAGTTCAATACACACAAAGGAAAAGCAGCTAGCGAAACGCTCGTGGTATAACACCAAGTTGACCCTTAGGACCAAGCTGTTGGTTTATAAGGCCTGTGTTCTCAGCACCTTACTGTATGACTGTGAAACATGGGCGACTTACAGCTACCAGCAAAAGCAGCACAATAATTTCCATCTTCGCTGTCCGCAGCGCATAATGGGACTATCCTGGGAGTAGGACAAAATCACAAATGTGGCAGTCCTCTCAAAGGCTGAGTTGGCACTACTCAAACAGAGGTGGCTTCGGTGGATTGGTCACGTCCACAGGATAGAAGACAGTTACATAACCAAGGACCTTCTGTATGGGGAGGTAGACAGGGTCAGACGACCAGTGAGGCATCCAAAGCTCCGCTTCAAGGATACTTGCAAGTGTGACATGAAGGCCCGAAATGTCGACTATCACACCTGGGAGTCACGAGCTGACAAAAGAGGAAACTGGCGACACATCCGGTGGACTGGTGTGCACTATCACGACGAACAGTGGCTACAGCAGCTTGGCAACAGGTGCCAACATCAAAAACAACAACTCATGGCATCACTTGACAGCGTCGCGTGTGACACTTGTGGCAGAATCTGCCTCTCAAGGATTGGCTTTCACAGCCATCAGCAAAGGTGCACCAAGAGAAGACACCCCACCTAAATAGATTGTTTGCTGCGTGTCCATCATCTTTCATAGATGGAAGGATGCCAACCGGGGAAGAACAAAACTAGAGGCCCATCGATATAGGATAATTACCAAGAAATCAAATAGGGAATTCAGAAGAAACTTCTTTACTCAGAGAGTGGCGAGTATGCAGAACTCTACCCCAGGCAGTGGCTGAAGCAAATAGCATAGATACCTTTTAGGGGAGGCTAGATAGGCATATGAAGGAGAAGGGAATACAGGATTATGCTGATACAGTTAGATGAGTAAAGCCAGGAGGCGGCACGGACTGGTTGCACTGAATGGCCAGTTTCTGTGTCGTATATCCTATGCAATCTGTAACATAAAACTTGATTTAAAGGGAAACTGTACTTATCTAAACTGAATAACCAAATGTTAAAGGAGACAGCATGTTGTATGCTTAACCTATGGCCCACAGCTGTCTTTTAAACTTTAAAACTGCTGTGCAGAGGCTGCTGAACACAGATTTTACATAAAATATATGCAGAGCTCACCATACAATGACAAATATAGTCATAAATACTCATCACTACAAGATAACAGCCAAAACGGGTTTGCAGTCATATTGTACTCAAATGCTGAAGAATCCAGACAGAGATTTAATCTATATGGGCTAGCCTGTGTATAAACCTAGATTGCAAGACAACTTACATTTATAGAGCAATGTTCCAATGTGCTTCAAAGAGGCAGAATGAAAAAGATGGACACCCAAAGGAGATATTTAGGAGAAGTGTATCAAAGCTTGGTCAAAGGCTGGGTTTCAAAGAGGGCCTTTAAGGGAATAGAAGTGGAAAGAAGGGGGTTTAAGGGTATTCCAGTCTGTTGGGCCTAGGCAGCTGAAAGCACAATGATGGGACAAATGGAGGGGTGCACTTACATGAGCTTGAGTCAGAAGAATGATGGGTAACCAGGACTTGGTGTAGCATAGAACAAAGAACAGTACAGCACAGTACAGGCCCTTCGGCCCACGATGTTGTGCCGAACCTTTAACCTACTCTAAGATCAAACTAACTACCTACCCTTCATTCTACTATCATCCATGTACCTATCCAAGAGTCGCTTAAATGCCCCTAATGTATCTGCTTCTACTACCACCGCTGGCAGCGCATTCCACACACCCACCACTCTGTGTAAAGAACCTACCTCTGACATCTCCCCGAAACCTTCCTCCAATCACCTTAAAATTATGCCCCCTGGTGATAGCCCTTTCCACCCTGGGAAAAAGTCTCTGACTATCCACTCTATCTATGCCTCTCATCATCTTGTACCCCTCTATCAAGTCACCTCTCATCCTTCTTCGCTCCAGTGAGAAAAGCCCTAGCTCCCTCAATCTTTCTTTGTAGGACATGCCCTCCAGTCCAGGCAGCAACCTGGTAAATCTCCTCTGCACCCTCTCTAAAGCTTCCACATCCTTCCTATAATGAGGCGACCAGAACTGAACACAATATTCCAAGTGTGGTCGAACCAGGGCCTTATAGAGCTGCAGCATAACCTCGCGGTTCTTAAACCCAATCCCCCTGTTAATGAAAGCCAACACACCATATGCCTTCTTAACAACCCTATCAACTTGGGTGGCAACTTTGAGCGATCTATGGACATGGACCCCAAGATCCCTCTGTTCCTCCACACTACCAAGAATCCTGTCTTTAAGCCTGTATTCCGCATTCAAATTCGACCTTCCAAAATGAATCACTTCACACTTTTCCAGGTTGAACTCCATCTGCCACTTCTCAGCCCAGCTCTGCATCCTGTCAATGTCCCGTTGCAACCTACAACAGCCCTCCACACTATCCACAACTCCAGCAACCTTCGTGTCATCGGCAAACTTGCTAACCCAGCCTTCCACTTCCTCATCCAAGTCATTTATAAAAATCACAAAGAGCAGAGGTCCCAGAACAGATCCTTGTGGAACACCACTGGTCACCGAGCTCCATGCTGAATACTTTCCATCTACTACCACCCTCTGACTTCTATGGGCCAGCCAATTTTGTATCCAGACAGCCAACTTTCCCTGAATCCCATGCCTCCTTACTTTCTGAATGAGCCTACCATGGGGAACCTTATCAAACGCCTTGCTAAAATCCATATACACCACATCCACTGCTCTGCCTTCATCAATGTGTTTTGTCACATCCTCAAAGAATTCAATAAGGCTTGTGAGGCATGACCTGCCCCTCACAAAGCTATGCTGACTGTCTCTAATCAAACTATGCTTTTCCAAATAATCATAAATCCTGTCTCTCAGAATCCTCTCCAATAATTTGCCCACTACCGACGTAAGACTGACTGGTCTATAATTCCCAGGGTTATCCCTATTCCCTTTCTTGAACAAGGGAACAACATTTGCCACCCTCCAATCATCCGGTACTACTCCAGTGGACAGTGAAGATGCAAAGATCATCTCCAAAGGCGCAGCAATCTCTTCCCTCGCTTCCCGTAATATCCTTGGGTATATCCCATCTGGCCCCGGGGACTTATCTGTCCTCATATCATTCAAAATTTCCAGCACGTCCTCCCTCTTAACCTCAACCTGTTTGAGCATATCAGCTCCCCTACCACCTCCGACTCCAGGCACAAGTTCCCTCCACTATCCCTGATCGGCCCTACCCTCACTCTGGCCATCCTCTTGTTCCTCACATAAGTGTAGAACGCCTTGGGATTTTCCTTAATCCTACCCGCCAAGACTTTTTCATGTCCCCTTCTAGCTCTCCTATGTCCATTCTTCAGTTCCTTCCTGGCTACCTTGTAACCCTCTAGAGCCCTGTCTGATCCTTGCTTCCTCAACCTTAAGTAAGCTTCCTTCTTCCTCTTGACTAGCTGTTCCACATCTCTTGTCATCCAAGGTTCCTTCACCCTACCATCCCTTCCCTGCCTCATCGGGACAAACCTATCCAGCAGTCACAAGTGCTCCCTAAACAACATCCACATTTCTGTCGTGCATTTCCTGGAGAACATCTGTTCCCAATTTATGCTCCCCAGTCCCTGCCTAATAGCATTGTAATTCCCCCTCCCCCAATTAAATATTTTCCCATCCCGTCTGCTCCTGTCCCTCTCCATGACTATCGTAAAGGTCAGGGAGTTGTGATCACGATCACCGAAATGCTCTCCCACCTGGCCTGGTTCGTTGCCAAGCACCAAGTCCAACACAGTCTCCCCTCTAGTCGGCCTATCTACATATTGGACATCAGAATTACAGAGGGTGGACGATGGGAATCTGGCCATTAGAGCTTTGGAATAGTTGAGTTGGAGACGCCAAAGGCATAGATGAGAGTTTCAGCAACAGATGGGCTGAGATACTGAGGGCAGAATTAGGCATTATTATGTAGGTGGAAGTAGGCAGTCTTTGTGTCAGGCTGGATAGATCAGAAGTTTAGCTCGGAGTTGAACATCATGCTGAGGCTGCAAACCGCTTTTTGGACGATCCTGATGCCAATACAACACCACAGCTCCAGATGTGTAGAGCAACCACAGTACAAGTTCGTGATGCTACAGAACACAGGCATTCGGTCCCGCAAGTAAAACTTTAAACTCCTTAAAGCACAGAAACAAAGACCACGGTGGCTTTAGAAGCAAACGAGTTTAACAAGCAATTCGATCAGTTTTAAAATATTTTCAACAAGCCAAAAAAGTAGAAACGGAATCAAAGTATTTGGCTAGTATTGCTATTTAATATTTAACCCCAAAGGCACAAAAAAAATTTTTTGGTCGCAGACCTGCTGTAAATATGACAGCGCACGGTCAAAAGTGAGCCCGGACCCTCCGGTGTTCAGCTCCTTTGTACTGAGGGAGTTTGTTCGGTGTTGAAAGCAGAGGGAGGAAGGTGAAGGCCTGGCCCTTACAGCCCCTCACCTGATAGCGGATAGAAACCCCGGGAGCCGCCAACTCCTGCTGCCTCAAACCCTTCGCCACCCGCACCTTCCCCGAAGCAGGAACAGGATTCAAGAGGTCAGTACCTGCACGTCACCTGTTTAGTACTCATCGTCCCGCCGCCAGTCCTACATCATCTTCATTTCCCCAGCCACCCACCCCCCCATCAATTTCCTGTCCGTCCGTCTAAACCCACGTACCCGCCACAGGAACTGACACGCGGTTCCGAGGCTCAGCAGCGCCCTCGCGGTACCGGCCCCGGCCAGAGGGGGCAGTACCGCCGGCGACGCCGCGGCTCCTCTATGGCGTGCTCAATTGACGTCACGCACCTGACCAGCTGGTACCAGGAGCCAAAATTGTGCTTGGGCTGCATTGCGTGGTTGGGCACTGCGGTACCTCTCATTGATCTGAAACATTAACTCTGCTTCTCTTTCTACAGATGCTGCCAGACCTGCTAAGTATTTCCAGCATTTCTTGTTTTTATTTCAGATTTCCAGCATCTGCAGTGTTTTGCTTTTATTTTACCTCTCATAGTAGAGTTGTCCTTGGCTGCCCCTTGATTCGAGGACAACATCTGCTAAGGGCCGGGAGTTTCTGCAGTGGGTCTTCACGTGACTGAGCAGGCTGATTTTCAACCCACAGCTCTATGGGCACCTGGAGCGGGCCGTCCCATGAGCTAGTGGGACCTGGAGAGCAGGATTTGTCTCCTTTTCTTCTCTACTGTCACTCTGCCTCATCAATAAGGCGTTGGGACTCGTTGCAGCGTTGTTGGATAAGTTGTCACCATTCTGAACCATTAGTAGCAAGCTCCTCCCAGTTGTTAAAGCCAATGTAGCGGCGCTTCAAGGGGAGCTTCAGATTTTTTTCTTTTCGATGGCGTAAGACTGCAGACAGGTCAAGAAGGATAAGGAGGCCTGTGTCACAGTCACATACAATGTCATTTGTGACTTTGATAAGAGATTTTGATAAGAATGACTTTGAGAAGAAATAAAAGGAGGTGGTAATGGGATAATAAAAGAAACAAAAGATGGGTCTAGAGAAGCTGATAATGACAAAAGCAGAATCATTACCAACACCTGCTGCCTGATAAAAGGGATCCATGGTTATGATAAATAATCTTCATGTATTGTTTAAAAAAAGTCAGAACATCAGCTGACCAGACAGTGCGATTTTTTGAGTGGAGGTTATAAAGGCCTGCAAATGATGGAAATTGAACTAAAAGCAAAATTCCGTGGAAAGTTCTACTGCTGAAACATCAACCCATCCGTTCTCTGTACAGATGTGCTGGATCAACTATTTATTTCCAACATTTTTCTATTTTTTCAGTTTTTTATTGAGTACATCAGGCAATATGCAAAGTGAAAACTAGATACTAATCAGATTTTCAAAAAAATGCTGTTTTTCCAATTTCTGTGTTTTTTGATGTGGAGGCATAGATTGTTATTTTTTCCAAATTAATTATCAACAAAACAAACATCAGAACAATGATCAGATCAATTTGTAGCAAAATCGGCCCATTTCTCTTTTGAATATGTCATATAGAAGGATGTTGGAGTGCAATACAAGTGTTATTTTACATAACTTGAATGTGCCACAGGTAGGTGTTATTGTTTAAGTTGTTATGTACAAGTGAAATCCTGTGAGAGTTTAAAATTATATGAGATCTGGAGATCCAGGAAGGATCTTGAATTCTCTCTGTGTGGCTAAGCCTACTTCATTAAGTGTGTTCTTAAGGTGCTGGAAGATTTTTTTTCCCGTTTTATAGTTCAGTGTCACTGAAGTTTGAAATATTTCTTGAGTTCCAGCATCACAAGTCACTACAAATAACCACACAAAGTTAATTTTATGAGGTAAGTAGTTTTTAGATCCGAACCGACCATACACTTACGACAGTATTTGTTGTGCTAATTGTGCATAGTTTTTGTTTATAGAATAGCAAAGATTACGAGGGATGCACTGTTAATATCTACATTGGGTTGAAACTTATACTCCCGCTGCCGAAATCGGTGGCGGGCGAAAACAATGGCGGCCCACCTGTGCGGGCCGCATGTCGTGGAGCCACTGCGATATTAAGCGCAGCGGCTCATTTAAATAACCAGGGCGGGTCGCCCCCTCCCCCTGAAATGACTTTGGGGGGGGGGTGGGGTGGGCTGTCCATCCCAGGCAATGGAAGGCGCTGACACCATTTTTAAACGGCTTCGAGCCCTACTGTTCCATTTAAATATTTAAAGAGATATGTAATAAAAAAAATTAAATCCCTTTATTCTGGCCCACTCCCACACCCCCAGTAACAATTAAATTAATTACTTGGCCTCCCCCCCCCACCCCAAAACACTTAACTTGTCCACATTGCCTTCCCCCCACCCCCAACAAAGTACATAAACTTTAAACTATAACCCTTCCCACCATATTACTTTGACCCTGCTCTCTTCCCCCCACCACCCCTGCACTGAGAAACTTACCTCCTCCCCCCTCCCCACCAGTTTTCCACCTTGGTTCCCCGAACACTGATCCGAAGGCGCAGGAATGCCAGCCAGCAGCATGACAGTTGCACTGGGACAGGTAGCAGGAACGCAGGTCTCATCAATTCGTTGATTTAAATTAATTTAAATACTGGTCCCGTCGAAGAGTGGTTGGGGGGAGGGGGGGGCGCCACGAGGCCTTGCCACCACCGGCAATATCAGATGGGGCCTTCCTGGCGTTGGGGCGCGTGGCGGCCCCCACCCCACCACCATGACCCCTGACGTCGGGGGTCTGTAAAATTCACCCCATGTTTGTTAGGCTCTCAATTTGGAGTACCTGAGTGAAGAATTACAAATATTTTTTAGAAATCAATCAAAAACGTTAGCCTGAACCATGATGTATGTATTGTAGGTATCTAATTAATATTTGCAATTATAAACAGACATATGACAGCCATATAAAATGAAGAACTGCTGTTCATAAAAAGGTATATTGGTAAACTCTATTATGTAAACTTTTTATTACTTTTGTTGGTAGGGCAGTTCTTACAAGAGGAAACAGCAAAATGAGAAGCATTTTTCTCTTTTCTACAGCTGCAATGAATGTCCTTTAGAGGAATAGTAATATTAAACTTTCTACAAATGCATGGAGAACGGAGTTTGTAGTTGGGACCAAAGACAAGGGCTTCGATCTTTCCAATGTTTATTTGGAGGAAATTTCTACTCATCCTGGATGTTGGAGAAGCAGTCTGACAATTTAGAGACAGTGGAGGAGTTGCAAGAGGTGGTGTGGTGAGGTAGAACTGGGTATTGTCAGAATACATGTGGAAACAGATGCTGTGTTTTTGGATGATGCTGCCGAGGGGCAGCATCTAGATGAGAAATAAGAGGGATCCAAGGGAAGGTCCTTGGGCACCAGAGGTAGCGGTGCGGGAATAAGGAGAGAAACCATTACACATGATTCTCTGGCTACAATTAGATAAATAATAATGGAACCAGGCGAGGCAGTTCCACTCAGCTAGATGACATTGAAGAGCTGTTGTGGAGGATGGTGTGGATAAGGAGGCATCATTTACTTTTATCACAGTCACATCAGATATCATTTGTGATTTTGATAAGAGCCATTTTGGTAATGTGGCAGGGCCAGAAACCTGATTGGAGGGATTCAAACATGGTGCTCCTGGAAAGATGGACATAGATTTGGGAGGCGATAACATGTTCCAGGACTTTGAGGAGGAAAGAGAAGTTGGAGATGACATTGTAGTTTGCAAGGATGGAGGGGTCAAGGGGTTTTTTTTGAGGAGAAGTGATGTCCGCAGATTTGAAGGAGAGGACAGTTCCTGAGGAGAGAGAACTGTTAACAATACCAGCTGACATGGAAGCCAGGAAACAAAATTGGGTGGCCAGCCCTTTAGTGAGAATAGGGTCGATTGAGTAGGAGGTAGGTCTCATGGACAAGATGATCTCAGAGAGGACATGAAGGGAGATAGAAGACAAACTAGGGTAAGAAGCGAATTCAAGGTTAGGGTGGAGGGGAACCTTGGAGGAAGTTTGGCCCGGTGGCCTAGGGGAAGGGAGGGAAGCGGCAGAGGCAGCTGTTTGGATGGTCTCGATCTAAGTGACAAAGAAGTCTATGAACTTCTTACACTTGTTGCAGGAGAGGGTGGAGGAGACAGAGGAAAGGGGTTTAAGAAGATGGTTTGCAGTAGAGAAAAAAAAGCCAGGGCTTATCTTTGCATTCCAGGATGATCCTGGAATAGTGAGCAGTTTTAGCAGACCTTCTTGCCTCCTTCAGTCATTCCTCCCTCATAAAATCTTCAAGTTTTTAAAACTCAAGTTTAGATTCACCTAACTACAGCCTTATGATTGTCCTGTTCTCTTTCTTTGAACTTTGATGTCTTCCCTATCGATTGGGGTGGTGCAGTGGTTAGCACCACAGCCTCACAGCTCCAGTGACCCGGGTTCAGTTCTGGGTGCTGCCTGTGTGGAGTTTGCAAGTTCTCCCTGTGACTGCGTGGGTTTCCGCCGGGTGCTCCGGTTTCCTCCCACAGCCAAAGACTTGCAGGTTAGTAGGTAAATTGGCCATTGTAAATTGCCCCTAGTATAGGTAGGTGGTAGGAGAATTGAGGGAAGGTGGGGATATGGTAGGGAATATGGGATTAATGTAGGATTAGTATAAATGGGTGGTTGTTTGTCGGCACAGACTCGGTGGGCCGAAGGGCCTGTTTCAGTGCTGTATCTCTCTATGATTGAGCCATGGACTTTCAACTTGCTTTCTCAAGTCAAAACAGGGAAGTACTGAGCCTAGGGTGGTGCTTTTCTGGTCAAAATATTTAACACATTTGTTACGGTCACGTGAAGGGTGTGGGTGGTTTCCACTGTTTAACTCCAACCTGACTGCAGCAAGTATTTTTTAAAACCCCCAGGATTTTAATCCCTTTATGTTTTATTTGTCAAATAAACAGACAGCAACAGGTTTAAAACAGAAGATTAATTATTTATTGAGCAATATTCCTTATCCCGAAATTGTCGCAACCGCACCCACTCACACATTCGTTCGCGCACAGGCACACACACACGAGACAGATAGAGAGGAAAAGGGGTAAGTGGTTTGAAGTGAATTAGGTTTTCTGGGTTCACAGCGTTGAATCTTCTCGGAGGTCAATTTCTCTTTTGTTGCAGGCCTGGGGTGTTTGTAGATTTCTCTGTTGGTTGAAATTTCGGTCTGAAGACAGGGGATCTCTGCTGCACAAGTTGAAGTGTAAAATTCACAGCAGAGTACCTTTTTGGCTTGCTGGATTTTCTCCCAGCTCTTAGCCAGAGAGGCTTTGCTGATGATTTGTTCTAGGTCTCTCTCTCTTTCTCCCTCCAGAGAGCTACCTTTTAAGCTAATCTCACATCTTTCCTCTGTTGGAAGACAGAGATCTTCCTCTCTGTGATGACCAACAAAAGCACCTTTTTTTTATTCGTTCGTGGGATGTGGGCATTGCTGGCCTGGCCAGCATTTATTGCCCATCCCTAATTGCCCTTGAGAAGGCAGTGATGAGCTGCCTTCTTGAATGGCTGCAGTTATTGGGGTGTAAGTACACTCACAGTGCTGTTAGGAAGGGAGTTCCAGGATCTTGACCCAGCGACAGTGAAGGAACGACAATATAGTTCCAAGTCAGGATGGTGTGCGGCTTGGAAGGGAACATGCAGGTGGTGGTATTCCCATGCATCTGCTGTCCTTGTCTTTCTGGATGGTAGAGGTCGCGTGTTTGGAAGGTGCTGTCTTAGGAACCTTGGTGAATTGCTGCAGTGCATCTTGTAGATGGTACACACTGCTGCCACTGTGCGTCAGTGATGAAGGGAGTGAATGTTGAAAGTGGTGGATGGGATGCCAATCAAGCGGGCTGCTTTGTCCTGGATGGTGTTGAGCTTCTTGAGTGTTGTTGGAGCTGCACCCATCCAGGCAAGTGGAGAGTATTACATCACACTCCTGACTCATGCCTTGTACATGGTGGACAGGCATTGGGGAAACAGGAGGTGAGTTACCCGCTGCAGAATTCCCAGCCTCTGACCAGCTCTGTAGCCATGGCATTTTAGTGGCTGGTCCAGTTCAGTTTCTGGTCAATGGTAACCCTCGGGATGGTGTCACTAACCAGGGGGCATAGATTTAAGGTAAGAGGCAGGAGGTTTAGAGGGGATTTGAGGAAAGATTTTTTTCACCCAGAAGGTGGTTGGAATCTGGAACACACTTTCTGAAGGGGTGATAGAGGCAGGAACCCTCAACATTTAAGAAGTATTTAGATGAACACTTGAAACGCCATAGCATATAAGTCTACAGGCCAAGTGCTGGAAAATGGGATTAGAATAGATAGTTTTTATGGCCGGCGCAGACACGGTGGGCCGAAGGGCCTGTTTCTGTGCTGTATAACTATGACTCTATGTTGATAGTGCAGGATTCAGCAATGGTAATGCCATTGAACATCAAGGGGAGATGTTTAGATTCTATCTTGTTTGAGATGGTCATTGCCTGGCTCTTGAGTGGTGTAAATGTTATTTGCCACTTATCAGACAAAGCCTGGATGTTGTCCAGGTCTTGCTGCTTCTGGACATGGGCTGCTTCATTATTTGAGGAGTTGCGAATGATGCTGAACATTGTGCAATCATCAGTGAACATCCTCACTTCTGACCTTATGATGGAGGGAAAGTCATTGATGAAGTAGTTGAAGATGGTTGGGCCTAGGACATTACCCAGAGGAACTCCTGCAGTGATGTCCTGAGACTGAGATGATTGACCACCAACAACCACAACCATCTTCCTCTGTGCTAGGTATGACTCAACCCAGCAGAGAATTTTCCCCTGATTCCCATTGACTCCATTTTTGCTAGGGCTTCTTGATGCCATACTCAGTCAAATGCTGCCTTGATATCAAGGGCAGTCACTCTCACCTCACCTCTGGAGTTCAGTTCTTTTGTCCATGTTTTGAACAAGACTGCGATGTGGTCAGGAGCTGAGTGGCCCTGGCGAACCCAAACTGAGTGTCAGTGAGCAGGTTTTTGCTGTGCAAGTGCTGCTTGATAGCATTGTCGACAACCCTTCCATCATTGTCGACAACCCTTCCATCACTGTTTCAGAAGTACCCATTCAATTCCAAAAATATCTCTTGATGGGTTCAGGGTGGGTGCAATTGATACCTCTTTGCCTTGGAATGTATCTTTCTGTCCTTGCCAGACAGCAAGACAGTTTGAATATACAAGGCTAGGACTTTTGACCTTTGATGGCCATTTTGAAGCACATTGTCCACTTCATAAAAGAAAAGTCCATTTTTATAACTCTTCAGGTTGAGTTCTTCTAATTTCAGTTGCTGTACTTTATGAGAGTGTAAGACCTTTCAATTTTGATGTTCTTACCACTTCAATTCATCTTTACCCTCAACTTCTATTAACAAAAGCTAGTTGTGTTGAATTGTTATTAGCTGGCTGAACATTTGGATCTGTGACACAATGACATATATTCAACCACTCTTCACATCTCCCCATAAAGATTTTCCTTATCTAATTCCCACTTATACCTCTAGGCATGTTTCTTACCAAAATATCCTCAGTCCTTTCCAGCCACAGCCTCTGCACCAAGCAACTTCTCATCCTTGGTGTTTTTAACCTGAATTTATTCTCTCCAGGTTGATTTCTTAGCCCTCAATCAGCTACACATCCTCCACATCAGCTCCTCTATCCACTCACATGGCAATCCTTTTGACCCCATCATTACATGCCTTCAAGTGCTCAGAGACCTATATCATCTTCAATCTGAAATTCTCCCTCAATAGTTGCTTCCTGTGGAAAATAAGTTTAACCCTACCGCCTTGCAAACAAATTCTCAAATTCTGACCTCACTTTTTTCTGCCCTGCCGCTTGTGATGACAATGCTTCTGAGGGCCTTCTGCACCGTTGTCCCATCTCCACCTCCCATATCCTTGTTCCCCATAAATCCCAAACTATCTCTCATCCCAATACCTGCCCTTCGCAGCCTCAAATCTGTTAGCTTGATAGCAGTTGGCAATTGACTGATCTGACTATTTACTGCCAGATCTGGCTGGGCTATCTATAGCTCCCTCTCCTTGGCTAAAACTGCTAATTAATGCAAGATCATGCTAGAAAGCACAAAGAACTCCACATTCATTTCTCCACCACAAACCGTAATCTCAGGACCTCCACATCCTCTTCATGGTACCACTCTTCCCTGGTTCCACTTATATCTTTTGCAATGCAGGCTCTACGTTACCTCCAATGGCTTCTCCTCCTCTGCACGAATGAACAACTCCAGCACACTCCAGGTGTCCAAATTTGGTTCTTTCCTTTTCATTATTTACACCCTACCCATTTGTGACATCCTCAGGAAAAATGGGGTTTTGGTGCAGGGGAAGAAGTCAGCTGACACATGTAAGCTGAAAACTCCCAGGTTTACCTCCCTGCCTTCTTTATTCATCCAAAGGCTGTTGCTACATTCCAACATCAAGACTTGAATGAGCCAAAATTTCACCCAGCTTAATGTTGGTAAAGTTGAAGCCAAAGCTGTCTTTTTTGAACATTACAACACTTACAAAACTACTTCTGCCCTTGAATCCATGAACCTCTTCATCCACCCACTCTGGCTGATTCAGGAAATATGGAAGGTTGTCTGCCTTTCCCTCATCCGCTCTGTTAACAAGAGTTCTTTCTTCCATCTCTACAACATTTTCCCACTTCCATCTCTACTTCTCCCTGTACCTTCATCATGAGATCTGTATAATGCTGTCCTGGCCAATTTCAATGCCTTACCATTTCACATCTTTACTTGTTCAAAACACTGCAGGTCATATTCTCACCTGCACAAAGTCCCATATCTCTGTCACTGCAAGCTTCACTGGCTACCTAAGCTCCAGCAAGTTGACTTCAAAATTCTTTTCATGTTCAAATCCATCCATGGCTTGTCTCCGCTACTTTAGTGATCTTCTCCTGCCTTACATCTTTTCACTCATCCTTTGCTGCTCTGACACTGAGCTTCTTTCTCTGTTTTATCATTGTTTGCTACAATCTGCCCTCTCAATGTTCTTGGCCAGTACCCTCTACCCTGCTTTTAAAACCATCCTCAAAAAACCTTATCTTTATCTCTACATTTGGTTTCCCCACCACTTTCCATATTTCCTTTTCCCTTCCCAGTTACTATTTCGTTCTTCAAAGGGCTTTGAGATTTCTTCTTGTAAGTGAAGAGTGCTACGAAGATGTGAATTGTTGTCTGTTGTTGATATAGCTTTTCTCTGCAGCTCTAGGCAAACTTTCTACTTAAAATAAAAGCAAGATACTGCGGATGCTGGAAATCTGAAATAAACAGAAAATGCTGGAAATATTCAGGTCTGGTAGCATCTGCGGAGCGAGAAATATAGTTAATGTTTCAGGTCTGAAACTCTCTCTCATCCTTTAAGTCGCTCCTTAAAACCTGCCTCTTTGACCAAGCTTTTGGTCACCTGTCCTAATATCACTTTATGTGGCTCAGTGTCAAATTTTGTCTGATAATGCTCTGGCAAAGTGCATTGCAATGCTTTACTACATTAAAGGTGCTATGTAAAAGCAAGTTATATTAGTTGTATAATGGAATGTTCCAAACTTGCATTAAAAAAAAATCACATCATCATTGGGATCCTATTCATGTCTTTGTATAGGAAGAAATATTTTCCAAAATGGTGCCTCATTATATTTTCAAGTATGCAGGCAACTAATACTATGTGCTATTAAAATGCCTTCCTTCCTATTAATACTGGATATTCCAAATCATAAGATGGATGTTCTTAGATCATGACACCTAATAACAAAATCTTCTCAACTAAAATGCCCTTATTACGCATTCACTCAAAGGGAACAGAAATGTACAAATCATAACAGTCAGAGAAATAGAAAACATTATTACAGATAATATCTTTACATAAATCTTGAGGTTTAAATGACCTGTTATCTTAAAAATGTGCTGTTATACCCACTATGAAAAAAAGAACTTTCATTTATATTGTGCTTTAACAACATCCCAAATGCAGCCAATGATGTACCTTTGAGGTGTTGCCACTGTGATAATGTAGGAAGCACAACAAGTCCCCACCAACTGCAAAGCGATAATGACCAGATAATTTGTTTTTGTGATGTTGATTAAGGGATAAATACTGGTCAGACTACCAGGGAAGAACTCCCCTGATCTTCAAAACTGTACTATGGGATTTTTCACGTGCAGCTGAAATGGCAAAGAAGGCCTCAATTTATTTATTTAGAGATACAGCACTGAAACAGGCCCTTCAGCCCACCAAGTCTGTGCCGACCAACAACCACCCGTTTATACTAACCCTGCAGTAATCCCATATTCCCTACCACCTATCTACACGAGGGGCAATTTACAATGGCCAATTTACCTATCAACCTGCAAGTCTTTGGCTGTGGAAGAAACCGGAGCACCCAGCGAAAACCCACGCAGTCATAGGGAGAACTTGCAAACTCTGCACAGGCAGTACCCAGAATTGAACCCGGGTCCCTAGAGCTGTGAGGCTGCAGTGCTAACCACTGCGCCGCATCTGTGCTTCATCTGAAAAATGGCACATCCAACTGTGCAGCACTCCCACAGTCCTGCACTGTAGTGTCAGCCTAAATTATGGCCAGAAATTTATGTCAGCGGCTGTAAAAGGTGGCAGCCCGCAGACGTGGGCTTTATTCTGCGGAGCCTCCGTGATATTAAACGCAGTGGCTCATTTACATGGCCGGGGTGGACTGCCCCTCCACCACCCCAATGACGTCCCCAGCAATGGCATCTGATGCAATGTGCAGGCGCCAACGCCATTTTTAAAGGGCTTCAAGCCCTTACATGTAATTTGAATTTTTAAAGGAATAGAGACGTGGACTTTATTTGAAAAAAGATTAGTACAAGTTTCAAGCCCCTCTCCCACCCGGCAATGATCAAACAATTCATTCCTTGCCTTCTCCTCCCCAAAATATTTACCTTTCGCACCTACCCCCCAAAGGTCACAAACTTCAATCTTCACCCCTTCCCACCGCCCCCTAGACCAATGAAAATAGTTTGGCCCCACTTCTCTCCCCCCACCCCCCACACTGAGGAACTTACCTGCTCCCCAATCCTCACCAGTGTACCGCCTTCCATCACTGGTCAGAGATCTGACGGCTTGGGAGTGCCAGCCACCGACCGCAATATCGGAGCGGGCGGCCGGTGGGACAAGGTAATTCATTAATTTGTTCATTTACATTTGTTAACGTATTTAAATTCCGGTCCCGTCACCACACGGCAGGGGAGCCGCCACAAGGCCTCACCGCCGTCGGCAATATGGGTCAGTGACGGGCCTCACCCGGAGGCATTTTCTGGCTTTCCCCACCCCCGCCACTACCCCCGATGTCAAGGGGTCAGTAAATTTCAACCCTATGTGTTCCAAGGTGGAATTTTATGCTCTCCCCTGCGGCGGGTTTGGAGGTGACGAGAGCATAAAATTCGATGGGATTGTGGTGGTTGGGGGTAGTTTCCTATTGGATATTTTGGTGACTTTCATATACTGATGGCCTCTAGTTATGCTCTTCCCTACAAGTGGAAACATTTTCTGTGTATCCACTTTATCAAAGCCTTTCATTATTTTAGAGACCTCGATTAGTTCACCCTTCTGCCTTTTTTCAAGAGAAAAGAGACCCATCCTTTCCTGATACGTACACCTTCGCATTTCTGGTATCATCCTTGTAAGTCTCTCTGCACCTTTCCAGTGCCTGTCTATCCGTTTTATAATATGGTGACCAGAACTGCATACGTAAGTGTGGTCTAACCAAGGTTCGATACATGTTTCGCATAACTTCCCTACTTTTCAGTACTATCCCTTTAAAAATAAACCTTAGTGATTGGTTTGTTTTTTTATGACCTTGCTAACCTGTGGCATGACTTTTAATGATATTTGTACTCCGAAATCCCTTTGTTCCTCTATCTCACTTAGACTCAGACCTTTCAAGTAATAAGCGACCTCCCTATTCTTCCTACCAACACGTATTACCTCACATTTAACTGTGCGAGCTTCATTTGCCAAATATTTGTCCATTCTGCAAGTTTATTAATGCCCACCTGTAATTTGTTGCAGTCCTGCTCAGTATTGACTATCTCCCATCCCGCTCCAACCCCCCCCCCCCCCCCCCCCCAAATTCGGTGTCATCCACAAATTTAGAAATTGTGGTTCCAAAGTCCAATTCATTAAATTCTGAACAACAGAACTGATCCTTGTGGAATGCCATTACCCAACCTCCACCACTGTGGATAGTTACTCTTTACTCTCAGTCTGTGCTTTCTGTCTTGAAACCAGTTAGCAATCCATTCTGCCAATTGTCCCCTGACTCCTTATTCATTAATCTATTATGGGATACCTTATCAAAGCCCTTTTGAAAATCCAGATAAATTACGTCTACTGCATTACTATTGTCACCTCAAAAAATTCAATAAGGTTATTCAAACAAGATTTTCTCTTTTGAAATCTATGCTGACTATTCATTACTTTTTTTGTTTCTAGATGTTCTTCTATTTTCTCCTTTAATAGAGATTCCATTATTATTTCCTGCCACCAATGTTAAGCTGTCTGGTCTATGATTCCCTGGGTATGTTCTATCCCCTTTCTTAAATATAGATACTACATTAGCTATATACCAGTCCTCTGACACTACACCTTTTTCTAATGAATTATTAAATATGTGTAGTAATGCCTCTGCTATCGCTTCCCTGGATTGTTTTAAAAAGTGTGGATGCAATCCATCCAGACCAGGGATTTTATCCTCTTTCGAGTTTGATTGGTTTATTTAAAACACCCCCTTTTTATTTTAAATGCACTTATCTCATTAACCTGACAGAGCTTGAGTGCCACCACTGAGCCATGGCTGGCATCTGATGCACGTCTTTGGTTTGTCGTTCTCGATGACAATACACTGGTTTCAGCTTGAATGAGAATTATATTTTAATATGATCACAGCATTTTATAAAATTTGTTCTTGGGATGTGAGAATCACTGGCAAGGCCAGCATTTATTGCCTATCCCTGATTGTCCTTGAATTGAGGAGCTTGCTAGGTCATTTCAGAGGGCAGTTGAGTGTTGTCAACCACATTTTCTGGGTCTGGAGTTACATGTAGGCCAGACCAGGTAAGGGCAGCAGATTTCCTCCTCTGAAAGACATTAGTGAACCAGATGCATTTTTACAACAATCTGGTAGTTTAATGATTATTATTGAGACTAGCATTTCATACCAGATTAATTAATTAATTGAATTTAAATCCCCCCAGCTGAGGTGGTTGGATTTGAACTCACAATTCTGCAGCATTAGTCCAGGCCTACTCGATTATTAGTCCATTAATGGGTTACCACTATGCTACCGTCCTTATCACAGAGACCCCGACCAGTAATACAATGATGCGATCAGTAATAAAATTATAGAATTGCATTGCCAATCATATCTACACCTAGAGTTGTTTTGTCCTTGAGGAACTTCAGTTATGAAGATAGATTGGAGAAGTTAGAACTGTTTTCCCTGGAGAAGAGAAGGCTGAGAGGTGATTTGATAGAGGTATTCAAAATCATGAGGGGTCTGGACAGAGTAGATAGAGAGAAACGGTTCCCACTCGTGAAAGGATCGAGAACGAGCACACACAGATTTAAAGTAATGGGTAAAAGAAGCAAAAGCAATATGAGGGAAAACTTTTTCACGCAGCGAGTGGTTAAGGTCTGGAATGCGCTGTCTAAGAGTGTGGTGGAGGCAGGTTCAATTGAAGCATTCAAAAGGGAATTAGACTTATATGAAAAGGAAAAATGTGTAGGGTTATGGGGAGAAGGTGGGTGGGCCAAATGGCTTCCTTCTGCACTGTAACAATTCTGTGATTTTGTGAGTCAAAAAGGTTAAAAACAAACGTAATGCAGGAATGTGGCATGAATTTACTGTGTTGGCTGACTTTGGATAAGATTGTTCAAGATAGCCTGCATCTACAAAGAGGGAGTGTATGGCCTTAACAGTGAAGTTACCCTAGCTTGCTTTTTGATTATTTTTTTCTAGACTGTAGAAGTCTCATTGCCATTTAGGAAGTAGTTTGTGTGTGCCTCAACCTATTTCCTATTCGAAGACGTAGCTCCAACGCACGAGAAGTAGTAAAATACAACTGCAGCTTCGTCAGCGGCTGAAAAAGGCAAGGTGATATTTCAGATGGAAACTCTATCTCAGTTTCCTTTTTCTTTTATCCTTACAGAACTCCGCTGCACCCAGTAGTAGATCGGGAGAGGCTCACTTTGATACAAGCCGGGCTCCTCCCCCAACGCCCTTGATTGGACCAGCCATCCAAGCACATTCCAAATGAAACGATTTATTCATTTCTATTCAGGTTCTCATTGGCGTTTACATCTATCAATTACATTGTTACTGACCAGGAAGTTGACTGGCATTATTGATATTTAAAGTCACCGCAGCGTTGTAACAAATTACCTGTGTAGTTTAGGGACTTCTGTACCTCACAAAAGGAAGAAATGGAGAATCGTGTTATAATGTTTCGGCACTGTGAGAAACCTATTTATTGCTTTAATATACCCGAGCAGTGTCCGATCTGTGGTCTGAGTCTCCTGGGACGAAGACTGGAAGATGCCCCGGTCAGTATTCCAAACTCCTTTGTCGATGGCCATCATGAAAAGTGCTCATTCCTCATCAAACCTACTAAAGGATCATTCCTGAGGTAAAAAACACTGTCGATAGTCAAACGGAGATTTTAACCAGCATTAATTTACAGCATCAAAATTAACACCAAATCTTCTGCTGCACACTAAAAGCTGCTTCGGGCCAGTGATACCGTTTGAAACCAGAAAAAAATACCTATTATATCTTACAATAATAGGTTACATTTTCTATAATTAACCACAAAGAATATTACTGTACTATTTCTTACGGAAAACATTGAGAAATGTGTACAGTCCAATACTAGAGCTGTTGGACTTGGGGAGCGGAGGAGTTGAGGTTGGGGATGGCATCCTGCCTCATCCAGCTGGATAATCTGTTTCATTATATGTGTTTAGTGTTATTTGCCCAGCATGCTCATACAAACGATAGATTAATTATAACTTTTAAAATGAAGAAATAAAGCTTTGAAACTTGCAAGTATTGTTCCCAGAGAGTAAAGAGTAAAACGATGCATATTCGGTTGAGAATCGTGTTTTTGGGAAATGTGTCATTAATACGTGTGATGTTCTTGTCATATGTTAAATGGTATAACAGCCAGTTACAGATATGAGACTGATGTATATCACAGATTGAACCTGGTGGCTACTGAAAGACAAGTAAGAATTGTCCTAGAATGCAAATGCCAAATCAAATTTCTCATAGCCTACATGTTCCAACCTTGGTTCACCAAATGAGAGTTGAACTTCTTGAGATAATTTCTGATCTAATGCATCGGAAGAAGGTTTGTGACATAGAAAATGTTCTGTATTAGTAGGAGAAGCACAGGATTCTTGAAAAATACCAAACACTCCATGGAAAATAACCAACCTCCATTGTTCCTTAAATGACTATTTGGCTACATGTCAGAAATTCCTATTGTTCATTGATTAATTAGCTCAGTGGGATCACTCTTGTGACTGAGTGAGAAGGTTGTTGGTCCAAGTCCCACTCAAGACTTAAGCACGTAATCTAGGGTGACACTTTGCTGCTGTACTGAGGGAGTGCTGCACTTTTGGTGGTGATGTCTTTTGGATTAAACAGAGGCCTTATCTGCGCTCTCAGGTGGATGTTAAAGATCCCATGGCATTCTGTGAAGTTCTTCCGGTGTCTTGGCCAACATTTACCTTTCAATCAATACCTTAAAAAAAGTTGATCCGGCCATTTATTTCATAGCTGTATTTGGATCTTGCTGTATGCAAATTGGCAGTCGTGTTTCCTGCATTATAACAATGACATTTCAAGTACATTATTGGTTTAAAATGTGTTGAGATATCCTGGGATCATGAAAGACACTATAATGAATCATAGAATGGTTAAAGTGCAGGAGACTATTCAGCCCTTCATGTCCATGCCAGCTGTCTGGAAGAGCAACTCACCTAGTCCCATTCCCCTTTTCCCCGTAACCCTGCAAATTTTTTCTCTTCAGATGATTATCCAGTTCGCTTGTGAAGACCTCGATTGAACCTGCCTCCACCATGCTTTCATGCAGTGCATTCCAGATGCTAACCATTTGCTGTGTTTCAAAAAAAAAAAGACTTTTCCTTATGTCACTGTTGCTTCTTTTGCCAATCACCTTAAATTGGTGTCCTCTGGTTCTGGACTCTTCAGCCAATGGGAACAGTTTCTCTCTATCGACTCCATCTAGACTCCTCATCATTTTGAACACCTCTATCAAATCTTCTCTTATAGATACATAAATGCAAGTCTTTTTTTAATTTAGCATTTAAGCGACAAAGCTTTGGATTATTAATTGCCAAAGCAGACTAGTGTCCACAGTTCATTAAATACAATGTTTCTTTTACAAGTATAGTACTTGTACATTTTGCAAGTCTTGCGCAGCTTTTTTCAATATTTTGCGGCAGTAGGCAATATTTGTAAATTTAATGTAAATTTACAAATAGAAGATTTCACTCTTGTGAGACATTTCTCATGTTTCTGTTGTGGAATTCTTACAAATACTGTAACAGTCATAGGGTTGGAAAGAAAATTGGACTTTGGTAATAAAATGGCATTGTAATGCACAATGAAGTTTATTTTTTAATTACTTATAATTTTCTTACTTCCTCATGTTCCATATTTGAATTAATGCTTTGTTTTCTGTTCCTTATCTTTTATTTTGCTGACGTACTGAGTTGTGAGAATTTCTCTCCAACTTTCTTTTAATTTCTTTTCATTTATTCTAAAGGGGATGCAGGAGCAGAGGAGGGGTATATGTACACAAATGGTTGAAGGCAGCAGGGCAGGTTGAGAAAGTGGTTAATAAGGCATATGGGATCCTAGGCTTTATAAATAGGGGTATAAAGTACAAAATCAAGGAAGTTATGGTGAACATTTATAAAACACTGGTTGAGCCTCAACTGGAATATTGCATCCAATTCTGGGCACCACACTTTAGGAAGGATCTGAAAGCTTTAGAGAGGGTGCAGAAAAGATTTATGAGAGTGGTTCCTAGGATGAGGGACTTTAGTTACATGAATAGATTGGGGTTGTTCTCCTTGAAGAAGAGAAGACCGAGAGGAGATTTGATAGTGGTATTCAAAATCATGAGCGGTCTGGACAGAGTAGATAGTGCAACAGATAGTACATACTGGATAGAGTGAAACTGTCTCCATTGGCGGAAGGGTTGAGAATCAGAGGACATTGCTGTAAGATGAATGGCAAAAGAATCAAAGGTGACACGAGGAAAGACTTTTTTTATGCAGCCTGTGGTTAGGATCTGGAATGCACTCCCTGCGGGTATGGTGGAGGCAAATTGAATTGTGATTTTAAAAGGGGATTGGATAATTACTGAAGAGAGAAAATTTGCAGAGAGCCAGCATCTATACAATGGGCCAAGTGACCTTCTGTGCTGTAACCATTCTATGATTCTTTTCTGTTGCATCTTTTTATTAATTTCTTTCCAACTTGTTTATATAATTTTTAACCATCTTATTTCTCTATTTTCCTTCCTTTCATTATTTATTGTGGTTCTTTCTTTCTTAGGCTCCCGTTTTTATTGCCCATTTATATTTGTTACCAATAGGTATTTTATTGTCCAGTTAATGTCATTGTGTAAGAAATAATGTTTTGTAAGACTGTACTTTTTTTCTAGAGAATATGATGGAAGATCTGATCTTCATGTTGGAATCTCAAATACCAGCGGTGAGTTTAAAATAAAATCACATTTCTTAGTAAAAACACCTCTAATTTAAGCACAAAATGACAGATACTCCAAAAACCTTACAGAAAATATATAGTGAAGAATACAAAGTTTTAAGAATAGTTAGGACAATAAATTATTCTGTACCATTTTTGATTTTAATTTTTTCTTATTTATAGGATGTTTGGGAGTTGGTATGAAACTTATAATTATGAGATTAATAATTGTTGTTATCTTGCACTCATTAATATCCTGTCTTCCACCCCATTCTATTTTTCACAGTCAGGAGGACACAGCCTATGGCATCAATACTGCAGTAGCAGTGACCGGTTGATGTGCTTGAGCAGTGCAGCAAGGGCGCCTTTTTTCATGAAGGAACTGCCAGAGACCAGTAGAATGAAACCATTCATATAGCAGAAATCTATCCTACTCAGAGTTTTAGCTATAACTCAAACTTAAATGTCCCAGATTTAATATACATTTACATATGTCCTTTTAGTTAACACTGTTCTCTTTTTGCAGGAGTTGTGTACAACTATATTGAAACTGGTGTCCAAAGGGATAACTGTGGTTGGGAGGAATGTGTTTGTGTACCACTGGTACAACCAGACATGTACAGTTTAATTAACCAGTGGGATCTTTATCTGGAGCAGTTCTCCACAGCTGATTTATGGCTACCAAACAGGTATGAATCATAGTACATCACAGTGCAGGTCATTTGGCACATCGAGTTTATGTTGATAATGCCACTGTGTGAAATCTTGCTTTAATCCCAGTCTCCAGCTCACTTCCCATACATTTTTAATATTTTTTGAAACATCTATCTAATTTCCTTTTTAAAATAACATGGGCTCTGCTTCAATGATTTGTGGCAGAGAATTCCACATTTAACTGCCCTCTATGACAATTCATTAGGTTTAATACAGATGATACAGCATTGCACTGATCACAGCTACTAAACCTTATTGCACAATTGATCTATACACAGACTACTGAACCAAAGCCATTGCACACAGGTGCTCCAATTGTAGGCGGTGTAAAATTGAGCGGGAGGCTCCGGGAGGCCAGTTGGGAGGGGGGGGGGGGGGGGGTGCGAGAAATGGGCCGCCTGCCTCAGGCCAATCAAGGCCCTTTGGTGGCCATTTAACAGACTCTTAAGGGCTTTCGCTCGCCTCCACGGGTGCCCGATTGAGGGCCGCCCCCACTTCCGCAACCACCCCCAGGACTCGAGGCGCCCCCTTCCCCCCCAAATGACCGTCATTGTCTCGCTGGGGCATGACCAATCAGCCCGGCGAGGCAACCCTATTTTATCTGGACTCCTGGCTCCATGTCCTTGGCTGGGCTGCAGTCCCAGCAGTGGCCACCGCTCCCGGTGGCGCTGCTGGGACTAAAAGCTGCCGGCCCGATGATTGGCCGGCATCTCAATGAGGCGGGACTTCCTCCCTCAAGGTGGAAGTCCCACCTCAGAACGCTCAAAGCCTGGGGACCCGTAAAATGCGGGTCAGATCCCCGGGCCGGCTGGAAGCGGGTTCGTCACCGACTTTTACATGGTGGCCAGCTCCCGTCCGTCTGACGTAAAATCTACCCCTTAGCCTTTATTCTTTATATGATTATCCTTGATTTTTTTTAATTAGAAAAGGTGTATGCCTTAGTAAAATCTTAGGAGGTATCACATTTTTGTATAATCCTCTTTCTGTTTAGGTCTTCCACTCCCCCCTGTTTCCTCCCATTTATTCCAGTGGATAACTGCATTGGTTGGTGTAGTGCTGAGTCATGGTGAGCTGAGAAGTTTTGGGTTTGATTTCCTGGCCTGTGATGTGTTAGTTGTTTTAATCTGGAGTGGCAACGTGGGCTCCTGAAAACTGAGCATATGTGGATGCTGGGTGGAGTCAGGTTGGGCTTGGCTGTGATGCCCTTCATGATTGTCTAAGCCCACATGTGAAGAACAGACATTTGGAGATATTGGCACCCCTGAAACTCAACTCTGGCTTGAGGCAACAGCTTCGTGAGAACAGATTGAGAAAAAAAAAATACCAGTCTGGAGCATTACTACTGCAGAATCTTCATTCATGTTACACAGCTGGCCAACAACAATAAAACAAATATCTGCAAACTTATATTTTGTTTACAAAATGCAAATGTCTGGTTGCCACCATACAGTATATTGGAGCAAATTCCAGTCCTTGTAAGGGCAGTTTCTTTTTGTTTTCACTATACCTCTGCATATGCGGCATATAGGTAATACAGCACGTAGTGTATAATATATACTTAATTTGTGAGACCTACTTTAAAAAATATTATCATCTGGCTCCATCTGACTATCATTCACCTACAAGTCTCACATGATACACTACAATGGTGTATAATGTTTCCTTCCGTAGGTCCTTCTTATCTATTCCATCTATACCCAGCTGTTCAAAGCTACCTTTTAATAACCATGCAATCACATACAAACATACGAATTGGAGCAGAAGTAGGCCACTCGGCCCCTCGAGCCTCCTCCACTATTCAACAAGATCATGGCTGATTTGATTGTAACCTCAACTCCACATTCCCACCTACCCGCAATAACCTTTCACCCCCTTGCTTATCAAGAATCTATCTACCACTGCCTTAAAAATATTCAGACTGTGCTTCCACTGTCTTTTGAGGAAGAGAATTCCAAAGACTCATGAGCCTCTGAGAGAAAAAAATTTCTCCTCATCTCTGTCTTAAATGGGTGACCCCTTATTTTTAAATAGTGACTCCCTAGTTCTAGATTCTCCCACAAGGGGAAACATCCTTTCCACATTCACCCTGACAAAACCCCTTAGAATCTTATGTTTCAATAAAGTCACCTCTTACTCTTCTAAACTCCAGCAGATACAAGCCTAGCCTGTCCAATCTTTCCTCCTAAGCCAGCCCCCACAATTCCAGGTATTAGTCGAGTAAACCTTCTCTGAACTGCTTCCAACACAATAGTCAATCACAGTCGTCAATTTTCTAAATATTATTTTTGTTTATAATTATAGGTATAATGAATGTGAGCACAACTGCTATTCCTATGCACTGACCTTCATCAACCGTGTGCTGGCAGTACAAAGTAAACGACAGCTGAGTAGGACTGAATTTACCGAGAGGTTTGTGATTCCACGGACCAAAAAAGCCTCCAGATATATCACACTCTACCGAGAGTTATGCAGAAACTACTTTTATATCGCAGATGGCTTACAAACTGAAGAAATCAGCAGCCAGTTTTAAAAAAAAAACTGTAGATTTAATTATATTAGCACTCAACAGTTATCACCTAAATTTCTCAAACTTAACAAATATTACAATTGAACCATAGAAGAGATTTATGTGGAAAAAGATGAATAAAGCTACCATCAGATTAATAGCAATACATTTCCTACAGTTGTCCACTGGTCATAAAGTGCACTGTGGTCTGTGACGGTTTTATTCTGCATTAACAATCTCGAATTTTTCTTGTGTCTTGAAAATTAAACTGATTTAAATAAATGAAAATAACATGTAAATCAGCATAATACCCATATGGTAGTCACTGGAGTTTCCAATATAAGTAAAATTTAGTAACTACATTATATTTTCTTTTACAAGGATCACATAATTCTGCTTCATCAAGGGGTTGGATTCCACCTCTATTGTCCTCAAGTTCTCATTTTTCTGTACTTTGAAAACACTGGTCAATACAATAGAGTACGTTCACCAATCTGGAGAGCTGGTCTGGAAAGGATTGAGAGTTGGAGAATTATGTTGTAGTCTGTGCTGAGCTGGCTGGTCTTAGTAAGGTGCTCACCTTGGACATGCGTGAGGGGTTGGGGGTGGGGTGCGGTTGGTGGTGGTGTGGAAAGCAAACCAGCTAGGGCTCCTACTCCTGATTACTATGTAGTGACCTTTGCTGGAAAGTGAATATATGTGGAGCTGAGGTGAGAACAGGATTGGGCTGGTTGTGCTAGCCCCACAATTTAATATCCTTCTGACACTCACTACCTATGGTCTTACATGAAGGAAATGGTAAGAAGGAAATGATAATATATTGAAATGAGACCAGAAAGTACCAGAAATGCTCAGCAGGTCTGGCAGCATCTTAGAGAGAAACAGAGTTAACGTTTCAGGTCTGTGACCCTTCATCAGAACTGGCAAAAGTTAGAAATGTAACAGTCTTTGAACAAGTGAAAAGGGGGAGGGGGGGAAGAAGAACAAGAAAGAAGGTCTGTGATAGGACAGAGGGGGGAGAGATTAAATGACATGCAATGGATCAGAACGCAAATGGTGCTAAATAGTTATAGCGAAAGACAAAGCATGATTTGAAAGAGAATGCTAATGGCAGAATAATGAACAGCTCTGTATGAAAGCAAGAACATGAAAAACAAGTTTAAGACTAGAATATGGTTTAAAAAAAAATAATAAAGAAAATATATTTTAAAATGTTTTTTTTTAAATAAAGAAAAATAATGGGGCTCAATGGTCTGAAATTGTTGAACTCAATATTGCCTCCAGAAGGCTGTCGAGTGCCTATTTGGAAGATGAGGTGCTGTTCCTCGAGCTTGCGTTGAGCTTCAGCAGCAGGCCAAAGACTGTTACATTTCTAACTTTTGCCAGTTATGATGAAGGGTCACAGACCTGAAACATTAACTCTGTATCTCCCTACACAGGTGCTGGCAGACGTGCTGAGTATTTCCAGCACTTTCTGTTCTCATTTCAGAGTTCCAGCAATCACAGTATTTTGCTCTTATGATAATATACTGTTTGATTTCCAAAAATGGGGAGCATAGAAATTTTTGGGGAGTGAAATTGGTCAGTGCCAGTAGTGCAAAACAGGCTGATAGAAAATCTCCATTGGTGCCTAGATTTTATTCCTTTGTTTACTGTATATAAAATAAGACAAACTTAGCCAATCTTAATTATATTTATATGTCATAATAATTATGCCAGTAAGACACTGTCATTTCACACAGTGATCATGTTGGAGTGAAATTGCCACTTAATGTTGAATTACGGGCGATTTAATGCGATGGCTTTGATTTCACAAGAAGCTGGATTGGGACTACCCAAACTCATTTCAGTTAGTGCCCTTCCATCCAGCAAAAGCGATGTTAACTGGATTTGGATCCCTTATTCCAAAAATGAAACATTCCTTGCTTGTGAATCAGCCCTATAATGTACTGGACTCCCTCATTATGGTATCAGCAGTAAAACCAATTAATCACAAAAGGCAACAATTGGGATCATAAAAGGAGTTTGTCCCCTCAGAATAAGACTGTTGAATGAATTATAGCATTAACAGACAAGCTTTAAACTGTGACAAAAATGTATTTCAGAATCATATGCCAGTTGTAATGGATAGTTAGAAAATAAACCATCAATACCTCAAGGAATGTAAAAATCATGCATAATGTTAATGTAATGTGTGAATGATGTAAAATTTATATATTTCTAAATCATTTCCTGTTCCATTTAGAGTAACAGCATCATTTTCTGCTCTGCTGGGATTATGTTAATTGCTTTTGGAGAGGGAAATGTGTTCAGTTTATTTATCTGGAGGATACAGCCAAGTGATGAAAACTGTATTAAAAGTGAAAATTTTAGTTTTAAGACTACTGCCTTCTTTACTGTTACAAAAGCAAAATACTACATATGTTGGAAATCTGAAATAAAAATGGAAAATTCTGGAAATACTTAGCAGGTCAGGCAGCATCTGTGGGGAGAAAAACAGTTAACATTTCAAGTTTGTTCTGATGAAATGTCACGGACAACATCCGTTCTGATGAAAGGTCACAGACCTGAAACGTTAACTCACTTTCTGTCTCTACAGATGCTGCCTGACCTGCTGCGTATTTCCGGCATTTTCCATTTTTATGTCTTCTTTACTGTTATTACTTTATAGTTTACCATAACGATTCACAAATGATGTCTGTCATTAAAGATATTTACACTATTTTAAATGAAGCTTGTAAATATGCATTTACGTTTTGTATCTAAGTGAAACAAAGTAATTTCATAGAATCATAATAGAATAGTACACCACTGAAGGAGGCTTTTCAGTCTATCAGATCTCTGCTGGTTCTTTCGAAGAGCAATCCAGTTAGTTCCACTCCCCTACTCTTTCCCCCATAATCCCTACGATATTTTTTCCTTTAAATATTTATTCAATTTCCTTTTGAAGGCTACTATTGAATCTGTACCCACCACCCTATCAGACAGTGCATTCCAAATCATAACCACTTGTTGCATAAACATTTTTTCCTTAAGTTGCCTTTGGTTCTTTTGCCAATCACCTTAGTTCTGTGCTCTCCCATGATTGACCTTTCGGCCATTGGAAACTGTTTCTTTTTATTTATTCTATTTAAACCTTTCATGATTTTAAGCACATCTATCAAATCTTCTCTGCTGTAAGGAGAGCAATGCCAGCTTCTTCAGTCTGTCCATGTAACTGTAATTCCTCATCCTTGGAAACATTCTAGTAAATCTTTTCTGCACCCTCTCCAAAGCCTTCACGACCTTTCTAAAGTGTCATGTCCAGAATTGCATACAATGGGCAGAATTTTCCCATGCGCTTTGGGAACCTGACTATGGGACCATATTGGGGTCCCAAGCCCACACTTACTGGCAGCGAAACCAGCGTCATAATCTTCCGGGAGGTGGCCCCCTAATTGTCTGCCTCTGAGCTCACCATCCCAATAAGGACAGACGGCCGGCAGCTCTAGAGCCTCAACGGCCCCCCAGGGAGAAACAGGTCGGGGATGGAGGCACCCTCATTGGACTGCACATCAAATAGCCGGCATCTAGACTGGTAGGTGAATTGGGCTGGGGGGGAAACCCCACCATTGGCTTAGTCTCGGCAATGATTGTGACTTTTCATGAATGCAGTTCCCTTTTGCAACTTAGAGCCTATGGTGATCTTATTGAAAGATATAAGATTCTGAGGAGGCTTGACAGGGTAAATGCTGAAAGAATGGGTGGAATTTAGTGCTTGCAGCAAGGGTCTCGATGTCGAGGGAAACTGACACCGAGAACACCATGTTGCCTCTAAATGGAAAGTCCACCAAATTTAGTGCCAATCAGGCACTTAACTGGACAGCGGCAGGCCTTCTGTACAATTTAGGACTCGGCCATCAGAAGACCTGGACTTGCAGAGCTTCTGGGCAATCAGAGACCGGCAGTTGCAGCGCCACCAATCAAGAGCCCTCAGTACCCCCCACCCCCTTCCCGATGCCAGGTCCCTCGTTCAGGCACTAAGCACCATTTTCTGTGCTGCACTTCCCGTGTGGTGACAGGGCTGAGGTCCCACGGGTAATTGCAGCCGCGGCAGAAGAGGCCCTTAATTAGGTGTTAATTACCCAGTTAAAGGCCTCAGCTGGCAGTGAGGTGGGAAGGCCATGTACAGGCCTTCCTGCTCCAGACTAAATTTCGGTAGAGGCGGGATGGTGGCGGGGGCCCCCCCCCACCCGATTTTATGCTCTCCCCGCCTCTAAACCTGTGTGAGGTAGAGCATAATATTCCATCCAACGTTTCCCTCATGGGGGAAATCTAGAACTGGGGACAGTTTCAAAATAAGGGGTCTCCCCTTTGAGATGGAGAGGAGGAGGAATTTCTTCGGAGAGTCGTTAATCTTTGGAATTCTCTTCCCCAGACAGCGGTGGAGGCTGGGTCACTGAACATATTCAAGGCTGAGTTAAACAGATTTTTGATCTACAAGGGAGTCAAGGATTATGTGGCGGCTGGTGGGGCGGGCAGGAAAGTGGAGTTGAAGCTACAATCAGAGTCGCCATGATCTCATTAAATGGCAGAGCAGGCTTGAGGGGCCGAATGGCCTACTCCTTCTCCTATTTATGTTCTAGGAATGTGGAATTATAAGCCAAGTCCACGTCACCAAAATAAAATGTAACATTGCTTAAGCAATTTATTTTGAGTGTAATTGTTTCACTGAAGTCTTCTAGAAATGTAAATAAATATGCATACTGATAAAGAATTCTTCTCCATGAGATGTAGAGTATTATTTGAAATATATATTTCCTGGATAAAATAATGGCTAACTGCATATTATTGTAGCACAGCACATTTCCATGGCTGTGCTAACCTATCAAAAGTGCTTTCTCGATACAGAAGTGAAGTATTGGGGTGAAGCACTTCAATTTGTAAGAATTTTTAAAATAAATTCCTCAAAGAAAATTCCACTAGTTCAGCTGATACAAGTGCTTTTTTTGTTTTTATTCACATTTCTGGCATTTGCTTTGAACAAAACATAAATGTTCAATGCCAACAATATAAACCTCATTACAAATCTCAATGAGTAGCACGAGAACTGAGTGCAATTAAAAAGATATTTTTATTTTTATGATTAATCTACCTAATTCTAGTGCAATTTCATAGAATAGGTGCTGAAAAGTTATCTGAAGCCACATATTCTTTTAATGGGCAGGTTAAATAATAAAATCAGCTGTAACATTCTTTTAAATTAGGATTTACGCCCATTTTCCAATGGCTCTATAAATATTTAATAGGCTTAAAATCTGAATTTGACCTGCATCAGCCTCGAGAGCTACCATTCACATGGCTTACTATAAACAGATCGCTTTTCAAAAAGTTTCCATTAAGCGTTCAAGCAAACAGAATAACTGGTGTAATTGTGACTACGTGGCAATGTGGAACGAAGGGATTAGTCATGAAAAATAAATGTGTGATGCATAAACGCTGTAATCTGTGAGTATAAGTTATCAGTGGCAATTATAATGTGATACACTGCCTTTGCCGTGTATGAAGTTTTAAAGGTTTAACTCTTAATATCACAGTGCGGTTGAGAATTGGTGATTTCTGCAGTTCTGCTTAAGTTACGTTTACTCATAAGCTTCACAGTGCTGAATTTGAATTGACTTTAATCAACAGTTTCACTAGACTTTTTGCCTACTTAAACAAATCAGCTTTTAATAAAGACAAAAAACCCCAGTAAATATCGGAAATAGTAGGTCAGTCAGCATCTTGAAATAGAAGATAGGTCAACATATTATGCTGAGACATGTTGTTGGAATTGGCACTTTTATTTGGATTTTTATTAATACTGGCATTTTGATTTTAAAAAACCCAGATCTGGTTAATTTCTGTTTTTAGAGAATTTTTTAAAAATTAAATGCTTTTGAAGTGTCAACGAATGCTGCAACTATTCAATAATGAAATATGAAAACACAGTTTAAAAAAAAAGTCTTCTTTTGAATTTTATTAGTTTCAGCTGTTCTTGCCCTAGCTGAAGGTACATTTATTTGGTCGCTACACAAATTCACTGGATCAGTACTTTGGAAAATGCTACAACTCTTCTTGGTCAGTGCGTTCTCGGGAAGAAATCCAACGGCTTATAATCAGCTCCTAATCAGAGAGACAAGCAAAATTAGCTCTGAAATAATGGACGTGCCACAAACTAAACAAAGGCAAACACTATGGCTACATTCGGTTTTCTCATCTATTCACTAAAAGGAAATCCATTGTACCTGAACTTTAATTCTCTTCATACATTCCGGTGATGTCATTTCCTCATCAGTCATATTTGATGGCTTAATTAAATAGCATAACAGAAGCTCCTGGAACAGGAAGACATAGCAAAAGTTTTAGTGTCAATATTAAAACAAGCAAAAACACTGCCATTAAAGGTGGAAAATATTGGAAACACACAAGAGTCAGTCAATATCTGACAAAGCAAGATAATCCTTTTCTCAGACGTGATGATGGAGTATCGCCTGAAACATTTGCTCACCTTTCTCCTTTAGATGCGTCCTGACCCATTGTATATTTAGAGCAATTTTCACTGTTCTTTCAGACTTTTAGCATTCAGTTTTTCTTTTTAATTTCCAACCAAAAAACTTTTATGCTGCTTATACTGATCGGTTTAAAATTTCCACTTCCCACTTAAGGTAATTAACAGCAAATGCCTTTCATATACTGGAAATTTATCATCTGCTTCACAGGCAATCAACTTGGATGTGAGATTGAACCAAATAAATGTGAAAGGGCAGGATGATTAACAAAAATGGTTTGTAATATAACCTTCTTATAAATGGCTTTGCTGACACTGACCGTACATGGAGCAACTGTGAACTATACAATTCAGTATTATTTGGAATTTTCTCAGTCACAGACATTTCTTTCTCAAAATATTTTCAAATTTGAAAGTACAAAAACACAGCATAAACTGGAGAATATATTCCTGGGTAATCAGTAATCAATTAAGTTTAAAGAAGTAAATTTAAACATAGTAGTGATAATTATCAGAACTAAAGCAATTTTACACAGTTATTAAAGTAGGGGGTGAGCAAAGAATCGGGATAATTGGAAAAGACTTCAGGACAATCTCGATAAAATCAGCAGAATGGGTGAACAGAAAGCAATTGCAAGTTAAGCAGCAGGTGAAGCATTTCAGGAGGAATAATAAGAACTAAGAGTATACATTCCATGGAAAAATGCTGAAGAGTATTGAAGAGGAGAGAGATCTAGGGGAACAAATATAGCTTTCCTTAAAAGTACATGTGCAGATGAACCAAAGAAAGGAAAATAGCATTTTGGGTTTAATAAATAGGGGAAGAGAGTACAAGAGCACAGAAATAATGATCAATTTATATTATTAGGCTGAAATTAGAATATTGTGAGAATTTCAGGTATATCATTACAGAAAGGGCATTAAACCCACTGAGTGGGTACAGCGTAGATACATCAGGATGATGTCAGGTGTACGGCATTGTCATAACAAAATATTTGAGATGCTGGGACTATTTCCACTTGCATTTATATAGCATCTTTCATGATCTCAGGACATTCAAAGTGCTTTACAGCAAATGAAGTACTTTTGAAGTGTAGTCACTTTTGTAATGCAGGAAATGAGTGAACAGAAAAATCCCATTGCTACTGCTTGGGCAGTAAGTGTCTATTTAAAATTTTTATGAAGAAAGAGGTTATTAGGAATTCCTTTACACAAAAGTTTTGTTAGAGCATGGGATGAATGCTTTGTTACAAGCAGCGGTTGAGGCAGAGTCCACTGCACCTTTTAATGGAAGAGTTGATACATATTTAAAGCAGAGAAACATACAGGGATTCGAAGAGAAGGGACTAGTTTTGGATTGTTCTAGCAAAGATTCACAATGGGTCAAATGGTCGCTTCCGGTACTAAACTTCTATGATTCTATGGTGATTCTGCTGAGGGCATTACAAATGCCATCTACTGTTGCGCAGATGCCAAATATTCTCAACAACCAAAGTAGATATGCCTACTGTGAAAATCTACAATCCATAAAGAAAGTGACAGTAGGAACCCTGGGAGCAAATCAGGAATTTTCTATATTATCACAGAATAGCTGAATACACAGGAATAGGGATGAGTATTAATGTCAACTAAGTTGAATTTCTGGTTGTATGTCTTATGAGGACCTTTACCTTAGAGACATTAGAAGTGGTTCGGTTTAACCCAGCAAGTGATCTCCAAGTAAAGGGCCTACGTAGTGAA
The DNA here is from genome assembly GCF_036365525.1 of Heterodontus francisci. Taxonomy (NCBI): domain Eukaryota; kingdom Metazoa; phylum Chordata; class Chondrichthyes; order Heterodontiformes; family Heterodontidae; genus Heterodontus; species Heterodontus francisci. The sequence continues at coordinate 65,806,508 of NC_090389.1, forward strand.
CCCTGACAACTGTCATCAACCATTTCAATCACCAATGAGTAACTGCAGGCAGAAAGAAAAGTATCATTGGAACTTCTGAACATGACAAAGTAGAATCAGACTCTAATACGATTACTATTTCAACCGCACAGTTCATACCTTGCATGATAAAATGGAGGTCCTTTTCGATACAGTACTGAAATACAAAGGAAAATCAGCTGTTACTTGAAATCTGGTACAAAAATTCTAATTTTGTTTGGTTGGATCAGCCTAAGAAATATTGAATATTATGTGATTAAATACATTGGGCTCATCTAGTGTTCCATGACACCTCCCTATAAAACACACTGAACTCATCCAACATGATAACTGCTGGTCTTTGCCTGGAGTAAGTCAGTGAATTATTACCGGGGAAGGATGATTTTCATTCACATTTTTTAAAAATATAGTTGAAGCACCTGTGTTTTTTTTCTAAGTTCCTTTGTTCCTTTTGGATAACTTTCTTTTGAACTCCTTGTTTAGCCACACAAAGTAACAGGTATAGTCTGTATATATAAAAAGGGCTAAACTGGCAATAAAACAACATACAAGAAGTAACCTTCCCAAGTATTCCTATTTTCATAGGAAATTAATCCCCACTATTCCTATATTGGCATACTTGTTCACCTGAGATTATTAAACAGACAAGCAGTTCAAAGATTGATAATGCTAATAAGTTCTTCCTAAAACACGATAGCCAACAAACTGAGATGGACAAGAAGTGATAGAAAATCTCTTGGGCTTGTCGTCAATTATTTAACAGAAATGTCGGGGCCCTACGACACAGAAACCTTCCGGAATAAATCTTGTGCTGCTCTGTTTGTGTATAATATGCCAAGTAATCAAATAACTCTTTTAATGAGTGGTGCAAACTGTACTATTGCTAATAAAAGGTAACCCGATTCTTTTGTTAGTATCCTATTTAGCCGCAAGTATCTGTGACTCACAGCCTAATGCAGAATACCATTCCTAACAGAATATTGAATTACAATAGCAATGACAGTCATTATTCTAAATGCAAATAACGTGCTGTCAAACGAAAGGTGGGATGCAGGTTTGGGCCTTCCAAGTCCTCTATTTCAACCAGGTCTTCAGTGTCCGATGCCAAATGCTGCAACAGCTGCTGAAAGTGAGAATTTGTACAAAAATACAATAGAAACAGAGACTGCACATGTAGGACTGTGTGGCCAGGAGCAGCTTACCTGCTTTCCTATGTCCCTAGTTGCTAAATGATCAGTGGCAGAGATAGTTATATAACACCTCATGATGTCCCAAAGTGCTTTAAGCCAATCAAGTACTTTTCAACAGCAGTCACTGTTGTAATGTTGCAAACGCAGCAGCCAAATTAAGCGCAGCAAGCTCCCACAAAGAGCAATGTCATAATGACGAGATAATTTTTTTCCCAGAAATGTTGGTTAATTGATAAATATTGTCCAGGACACCAGGGAAAACTCCCCTGCTCTTTAAAATAGTGCCACAGAATATTTTACATCCACCAGGCAGATGGGGTTTCAGTTTAATGTCCCATCCAAAAGACAGCAACTCGAACACTGCAGCATTGAAGTGGCAGCCTAGATTTTGTGCTCAATCCTCCGAATTGTACTTGAACCCACAACCTTCTGATTCGGAGGCGAGAGTGCTACCAATGAGCCACAGCTAACATAGATCTAAAGAAAAATCAAAAAAGAAAAATTGCCTTGCCATTATAGAGCTATTTTCACAAAAAAAAAGCTGGTGATTTGGAATACATGAAAAACTAGTCGAATACAAAAGTTCCATATTGTTCATTACTTTAATATTTTTCTACAACTATCATGATGCCACCAGATTCCATTGACAAGAAAACATGCTATGCCAAATGAGGATTTTTAATTCATTGGTTGGAAACCAACATGAAACTTTTAAAAAGGAGCTGCGATCCTACACTTAACTTTTTAAAATGCTGGCAGCCAAGATAGCCACCACAATTTGCATTGAAATACCTCACATTCCAGGACATTGAATTGGAGGCGCATGTCTAAGGAGGTTACATCCAAAATAATGCCTCATGAATTTGGACACAGCCAACAGCTTTGCTTCAAATGGCAAAACATTCAAAGCCATCTTGGAACATTAACAGTGGAGTCATACCTCCAGGGGGTTAACATTGACACAATGAGACTCAAGAGAGATTGAAAATACCTAGACTCAAATCTAATTAAATTACAAACGAGGACTCTGGACAATCATGTGACCACCTCCCCATCTGTGGATAAACTAGCAGTCTTTTGCAAAAGGACAAGCTCCTGAGATTTTGAAGTAGACAAGCTTTGAGTGCTAATCAGACAAGATCCCAGTGGGGGCTGTCTGTGTGTCTCTCTCTCCAGGTATCATCGCAAATTTGAAACCTGTCTGCGACTGTGGAAGACCCAAGTCTACCACTGCTACAGACAGAGAACCCAGGAAGGAAGGTCACCTACGACTTCGTCTCCAAGAAAAACCCTGAACCAGGTGGGCCAGCCACAAAGTGCACTTCTACCAGCCAAAGACTTCAAGATCACAACTTCAGCCAAAGACCATGGAATTACCCAACCCTACAGACTATATATATATATATTTTTTTTTTTTTTTTTTTTAAACTTGTTCTAGACTCTAATTCAAACCAGACTATTTCTTATCACTCTGTACTCTATTTGTCTGTGAGATTCTCGTGTGTGCATGAGAGTGAAAGTGTGGCGTAGTTTTATTATTTTATTTAGATCAGGTTTAGTTTTTTTTCTTAAGTACAATAAACTTGCCCCTTTCTTGTTTAAACTCAAGAAAACCTGTCCAATTGTTTTTTTTACCATTACAACAAAGGTAAAACACTCACTGAAGTGGTAAGCACATCCAGTATTTTAAAAGGAGCAACCCCTGTTGTGGTCAAACATGGAAAAGGAGAAGAGGGGAGCCTTGTGACCCCTCCTCACCTGATCGTTACACCTCATTCCATACATAACTACTATATGGTTAAATTATTAGAACTGCATTAAAAGGGTCGAGACAAATATCTGCAGCAAAATAGACAAGATTAGAAGAGTTAAAACACTGGAAATCTGAAATAAAAGTAGAAAATACTGGAAACCCCACAAATTCATCAGTATCTACATAAAAAGACAGGTTTTGATGCTTTAGGTGATTAGAATAATTAGAAGACTTGACCTCATTAACGTTCACTTGTCAGAATGTAGGATTGTTGATCAAGAATGCAGCCAATACCTTTCATAAATACTCAACTGATCCCAGTCATTAAAGATAATGACAAATAATGTGATGGTTTTGTCATGGTCAAGTGCAGGAGATGGATGCAGCCTTGAACTTGTTGAGTCAGAAAACGCACAAGTGACAAAGTCCAAAATACGAATGACCAAATGCAATACAAGCAATTAGTGACAATATACATGCGATACCTCCTTTCATTCATTTTTCTCCTCCGCCCTTGTGAGGTTGAACTCACAACCTTCTGACTCAGAAGCAAGAGACAAACTGACAGTTTAATTCCACTTTAATCACTGACTAAATCTTATGAAATTCAGCCGTTATACAATCAATAATATGCAAGAGTTTGAAAGTACTTAAGGAAATTTTCAGTTCTAGAGTTTGCAATATTGACAAATTGTATGTGGACCTTTGAGAATTTGGACAAAAATACAATAGAAACAGAGAATGCACTCATTAAAATATCCCAAATTTGAAATCTTTAATTAAGAGCTGCCCTAAATCATAGCCCTGTACTACCCTGAGCACTCTTCATGTACAAGGCTTAATGATGAGTATTGGCAGGCTAATTTATCACAAAGAGAACTGAAGTATACCGGATCCTATTATTATCCAACACCAGGAGTACACTTTCAGTAATGACTGCTTGTTAGTTATCTGGACTTAACCCTCCCTGGCCTAAAGAAAGTCTACTGTTGCCCTGGTTGACATTAGCTAACATAGTACAGACAAGGAATTAAACTGGGACAGTTTGGGCATGTACAGTCAGTTGTTCATTTTATAAATTCTGAGCTATATGTGCTACCATTAGGCTCATTTCAATCTAAGTGTTTTCTGATGCCAAAATAATGAGGTTCAAAAACATAAATTTAGGAAATACTTACAAAGGTCTGTTCCATACTTCAGTCCAGTTTTTGGCACCCAGCCTTTACTTCGAAAGTAATGATAGCCCATGTAATTGGTTTTAAACCCAGGCTGAATCATACTAAATACTTCCCACAATTTGATAATAGTCAGAGGCTCCTGAAATTGAACCAAAAAAAAAAACACCATTAACATGGGCCAGACAACTGTCATTTCAACTCTTTCTAGCAAACATCACTTTTTGCTTTTAGTGTACATCTTATATGACAAATAGATTCTAATATGCGTTGTTTAATCCACTATTACAGAAAAAGTGGGTAAAGCATTTAACAGTCAGCTGAATTTTTGCATCTCTGATGCTGTTAGTCATATCATTTCCCAACAGAACGACGCCAGCAAACAAATTATTGGAAGCAACAATCCGAATACATAAGAACTGCAACCCATATCAGGAAGTAAATGTATACTAACTTTGCCATGCTCATGTATACTTAAAACAAATAATAGGAAATTAAACCATATGTGATACAGCATTACCTTACTGTTTCATCCAAGCTGAGTATTCTAGAAGACAATTCCACCACTGAACTCTAAACTACCAACACTTCCAAATGTAAACTTCAGACTTTTTTGTGGATAGATTAATCCTGATGATGTACTTTCACAAATGCTGGTGTCTCAATCAATGCTCCCATTGGTTTCATATTCAAAGATAAGCTAGTAATTTTCAGGGCATAGAACATGCTTCAACCCAGGGTTGAGTTTGCAAGTGGAGGATGGACAAGTTGGCACAGTAGACACGGTCGAAAAGGAAGAGTCCTAATCGTAACCCAGCAACGCAAAGACCAATTGTATTGTTCCTATTGCCACTCAGCTGAGATCAGATAATTCAGTACAAATTGTGGATTGAATCTGAGATTTTCTTGATCTGCCTGGCTTAACTACTCACTGGATAAAACTGCTGAACCATTGGGAGAGCCCAGATCAATTTTGTATTTCTTTATCCAAAGGAAAACATAAAACTTACCTCATTGTGATAAATAGTTAAACATCCCAAGGCATAGACAAGGAAAAAGGCCTGAAACAGCAGAGTTGGGAATAAAATTTAAATACATGGACTGTGAGTAAAAGTTTTGCACGTCTAGATTTACCAATTTATCAGGAACAGGGATACTGCAACTATAATTATTGTGCTAATTAAATAAATCCTCTGAATTATTTTTCATGGCTAAAATATTTAACCACATTTAGAGATATGAATTATTAAATGTTAAACATGAATGGACTATAAACAGTCCTGTTCAGTATAGAGTAATGATAGTAATAATCATTTGATGACTACATTATGCAGTATTACTCAATAAGCCACATTTAAAAGTTGTTCCTTGTGCTGGAATAAGATGAAACAGCTGCATTCATTAAACAAGTAAAATTAAATATCATTCTGTAACATATAATCTTACATATTGTGAATTAAACACCAGGCATCTTGACTTTTAAAATTATACAGTGGTACTATCACCAGATGCTAAACCTTAATAGTTAAAAGGTAAAGTTTACAGATCTTGTACATTTACTGGCTCTATCATACCTCTTCCAAACTGAGCTGAAGATATTCAAAAACTTTGAAAGGGTTCCTCTTGCAGACTAATTTCTCTGTTACTTCAAGCTGAAGGAAACAATTTGTTAGGTGAGCCAAATTCATTTCTTCAATCAAAATAATTTTAGTTACTTTTGTTTTGTATGTGCACATATGGAATGACAGTGCCAGATAATGAAATTAAGTGCTTTATAATTAGTTGTGGTTATAGTCCCAAGGCAACTTGATATCATAGAACATTCTACTGCACCTCAATGACAATCTGCACACTAACAATAGTGCAATTTACAGTAATACGATTAATCTGCAGGGTCATTCAGTCACACTGAATCAAAACTCTTGACTTTGGAGTTAACATAAGTTACAAAAACAGAAGCTTTCCTTTATTGTTATATTTATCTGATGTGACATTCCAACCTACTACTGATAGAATGGAAAATTCTATGCATCCAGTGAATTTACTTAAGCTCAATATGTGAGCCAAACTTGGAGCAGTTCCTGACCTGCATTGAGCCATTAGTCAACCAGAATATATTAATGACTAAGATGAAGGAATAGAGATTTAAATATTCAAGTTTTCAGATGATGCCATGTTAGGTGACACAGTAAATTGGTGTACATGGGAGCAGGAAGTTACAAAAGGACACAGACAGACTAAGGGAGCAAACAACACAGTGCCAGATGGAGCTCAGTGTGGGGAAGTGTGAGATTATCCATTCTGGATTGGAGAAAGACAAACTGAAATATTTCCTTAAATAGTGCGAGACGAGGAACTGTGGAAAAGGAATTTAGCTGCCCATGTGCACAAATCAATAAAAGCTAGTACATAGGTACAACAAATCATCAGAAAAGGTAATGGAATGTTGCCCTTTACCTCATGGGAGATAGAATTCAAAAAAGGGAGAAAGTGATGCTTCAGTTGTACAGACAACATCTGGTGTACTCTATTCAGTTTTGGACGCTATACTGCTATTTGCCTCAACTATTCCTTGTGGTAGTGAGTTCCACATTCTCACTACTCTCTAGTTAGAGTTGTTTCTTCTGAATTCCTTAATTGGAAGATGTACAGCACAGATCTATCATAATGATACCAGAGGTTAAAGGTTAAATTATAAGGACAGGTTGTAGAAACTTGGCTTATATTACCTTGAGCTTAGACCGTTGAGCGGTGATCTGATTAACGTATTTAAAATTATTAAAGGTATTCGATAAGGTAGATACAGGGCAATTGCTTCCTCTGATGAAATCCAGAACAAGAGAGCATTATTTAAAGACTAGAATTAGGAAGCAATTTTATCAAGGTGGTGGAAACCTGGAACTTGCTCCCCCCAAAAGCTATGGATGCTGGGTTAATTGAAACTTTCAAGACTGAGATTCATTAATTTTTGTTAGGTAAGGGTAGCAGAGTTGAGGTACAGATCAGCTATGATCTAACTGAATAGGGGAACAGGCTCAAGGGGCTGAATGGCCTACTCCTGACTCTATGAATGCAAACTCTGTACAGGCTCCAACAGAACTGGAGGTTTCATAATAACTTCCACTGAGTTGGACATTTCCATGAATGAACTTCATACTGTAAGACACAAGATGGAATTAAGAGCATGCTATAATGTTGAGTCCAAAAGACGTACAATATTGTACTCGAGAAACACTTGGCATATTTTCTGTTCATAACATCAATCCAATTTGGTTGCAGAGCTTTTTTTTTTAAAAAGAAAATCTAATTCCAAAGGTCTTAACAGGCAATTTGTGATGTGGCTAGGTTGTACTGACTGAACAGTACTTTCAGTGCAGCAGTTAAGGGTTGCAATATGTGAAAGGATAGCTGAGCTGAGAGTATACTGGAGATTGTTCAGTGCTAATTAGAGGCATAAATAACAAAGATTATTCTAAGCAAGGATGATGGAAACCTTGTGATGTAGCGGACAGACAACTGGGGATTGGAACTACTTTTAAAAGCAAGTGAATTTGTTTTTTTAAGAAGGTGAATGCTTTTGATGGCTTGGACTTTGGAGCGTTATGGGTGCATTCCTAATTATCTTAACTGTTTGTAATGGGAATTAAATCGTGCTTTTCAGTTTTGTTTTACTAGTAGTCCCATATGAAAGAACAAAACAAATCTTATTCAATGGATCCTTAGACCATAATAGCCATGTAAATGGCTAAATTTCAGTTATGAACATGGTCAAATTAGTGCCATATTTACAACACATTGCCATTTAGCAGACTGAGTTGAATTAATTGTACTGATGGTCTCCGACAGCCAGACAGAATATCTTTAGCTGCGCTTGCATTTGGGTTCAGACATGACGAGTGCCATTTCTCACACTCTCTAATTATTGTACTCACTTTTCTATTCGATTCTTTATCATCACATGGTAGTACTTTTTCTACCACTAGTACATATTCATGCTCTGTGGAAAGCTTGCTATCTTTAATTGAATTATGTTGCAGAGCCTCTTTCATAGCATCTTGGTATCGGCAGCCACAGTGTATAACAAAATCATCATGGCTCGGACAGTGCACTTTTGTTAGAGCTTCCCTGTCTATTGGATCACAGTCGACATATCCATATTTTGCTAAAGGATCATAAGGTTCATCAACTTCCAAACAAAGCTTCTTATTTTGAGGGCTTGCGACAGGATGATTTTCTCCATTATGTGTTTCTTCAGCTCTTTCATCAGACTCTGTTTTAGTTGCATAGACGTTGGAGTAGTCAACGTTTATTTCTTGCGAACTGTCACCAAAATTACTGCTCCTTTTATCACAAGGCAAGTCTATTGGTTTCGTGTAATTTTCAAGCATTTTCTCAATGAAACTGTCCTCCAGCCCTTCTTCTTGCAGGAGGCTTTTAGCCCAGTCTACATGACGCTGAAACCTGTAAAGATAGTGAAAAGAAAAGAGACGATATGTTAGTGAGTACAAGTTGCATAACACATATGAACCACGGAAAACAAATTAAAAAAGTGTTTCCATTGCTTTGTGTAGAAAGTTTATAAAGAGTGGTCAGTACAGCACATTATAGTAAAATTGCACCGGGTTGTAGGAAGCAAGTTGATACATGCAGTGCCCTGCTTTAGAGGCCTGCTACCCGACCCAACGATGTGTGTCGGGTTCGGTTCGGGTCGGGCCCATCTTCTGGGTCCAGCTTTCAGGCTTGGGTGGGGTCGGGCCGAGTCGTGCCGGACACACACATTAAGTGCTCTGCTGGCAAGTATTGAAATTTAAAAAAAAAAAACTTACCCGAGCTGGGAGTCTGGGACGAAACTGAGTCTGCACAGTGAGCGAGTGACGTCACTATGACACCATCATGCATGCGCTGCAGCTTCTTGCAGGTTTGATGTCAGGAAGGTAAGTAAAGGGATGGTCAGGTCGGGTCGAGTCAGGGTGGGTTAGGGTCAGGTCAGGCTTGGGGCAAAATCGGAGGGACTCAGGCCAGGTCAGGCTCGGGTAGGGTCAGGTCGAGTCGGGGTGGGTTCAGGTTGGGTTGGGCTCGGGTTCCTTTTCCCGACCTGAGCAGGCCTCAACCCTGCTTTCCTGCTCTGAACTACATTATTGCAGAGATATCCGATGTGGAGACAAAATCAGGCACAGAAAGAAGTTAAAAAGTAGAGACCCATATATCCCATCTCTCTCACACAACCCATTACAGTTCCCTACATAGCAATACCAGTGGAGGTCTGAGGCAATTATATTTCACATAGACAGTAAGTGCTTAATTTAAAAGGAATCTGTTAATTACTTAGACCTCATTACATGGAACACCTCACACAACAAAATCGAAACTCTATTATCCTTCTTTTAATTTAAAATGGGTCCCCAAAAATCTTCTCAGTATAAAGTGGACACAAGTATAAGGGGTGAAGTTAGCTGAGGCGTGACCAAATAGATAGACTTTCAACAAAATGCAAAATACTGCAGATGCTGGAAATCTGAAATAAAATCAGAAAATACCGGAAACACTCAGCTGTTGTGGAGAAATGAAGGTAGGGTTAGCATTTCAGGTTGATAATGAAAGATCAGAATTTCTATAGTTAGATAATGAACATATTTTTAAAGGCACGACAAGAGGAAACAAAGGTGGAGGGAGATCTAGAAGGGAGGTTCAGTAGTAAATTTCAAAAGGGAATTGGATAAATACTTGAGGAGAATATTACAGAGCTATGGAGAAAGCACAGGGGAGTGGCACTAACTGGATAACTCTTTCAAAGAGCCTGCACAGACATGAATGGCCTGCTCCTGCTCAGTAAGATTTTATGATTCTATGAAGTAGGGCTGGGAAGCCTGAAAGTGCTCCTGCCATGGTAGAATGGATGAAAAGGAATGCACAGAAGATCAGAGTTACAGAAACAAAAGGGCTGGTATTGGGTTATAAGTGGGCAGGATGTCAAAGGTAGGGTGGAGCAAAGCAATGAAGGAATTTATAAGAGAGGACAGGGATTTTGAAAGCGATGTATTGGGTGGTACAGAACCAGCACAGTGTCATGGATTAGTGACTGGTGAGTGGAACTTACTGCAGATAGGATATGGACAGCAACATTATGTACAAGCTAAATCAAGTATGGGAGGTGAAAAAAGATGGATTAGGGTTTTGGTGAGTGATGAGAGGGTAGAGATGGTTCATGTTGCTGAGTGAAAATTAACTGTTAAGAGTATGTTGTTTAAATCTCAGTTTTGGTTGAGCAATCAACTAAGGCAGCCTGAGTGAGTAGTTAAGGAAGTAGATGGATTTAGTGGCAAGGGTATGGAGGTTTTTTGCATGGCTAAATAAAATGTTTTAGTCTTCCCAATGTTCAACTGGAGGAACTCAATTGGCTCATCCATGACATTAAGTCAGACAGGTATTCTAACAGCAGGGCAATTGTGGTTGACAGAGAAGTGGTGAATAGATGTGTGTTGTCAGCATACATAAAGAAATGGACCCCATACCTAGAGATACTGCCAAGATATTAATGAGTAGAAAGAGAGGGCGAAGGATGGTGCATAGCAGATGTGACTATGTAGAGCTGGAAGAAGTCATTGATGGCTGCATTGGGACAGTAGAAAGTGGAAACTTGCAAGGGGCAGTGTCATGGAGGTGGGCCACAGAGGAAAGGAACTAGATGTAAGCATACATGAGATACAGCCTGTGATAACAATGACACTTGTTCCAGAAGCACAAAAAAAGTACAACAAACATCAACAAGCAATAAAATCAGGTGAGAATTAAAAATAAATGAAAGATAAAATCTTGAAAATACATTGAAATTTCACACATCAGAAGGTGACCCTCCCAAAATATGTTTAGTTGCTCCTCCCTTAGCTGTGCTAAACTAATTATGTTAAACATTTTCTTTAATAGAATACTTTCTCTCCAACCATCACGTTGACAAAAATGACCCATTTTATTCCCCTTACAAAACAGACAATGTGAGTGTAATAGAAAACAGATAAAAAAAGGCAATAATATAAAAGCAAAATACTGCAGATGCTGGAAATCTGAAATAAAAAGAAATGCTGGAAATACTCAGCAGGTCTGGCAGCATCGGTGGAGACAGAAGCAGAGTTAACGTTTCAGCTCAGTGACCCTTCATCATTTATTATTTTTAAAAAAACATGTCACTCATCAACAGCAGTAAAACTTGTTCTGGGTCTTATTATAGATGTGAATTCCAACAAATAAAAATGACTTACAAAACATTAAAAAAAGCTGGTGAAGAGCAAACTAGTAGCTAAGAAACATTTTAGGTGGAATATGAATACTGAATTACATTGCAAAATTATAATGATAGGCCCAAACTTACTTTGTTGATGAAATTATAGGCATGTGCATAGGATTGGCATCTACAAACAACCAAAAGGGTAAAATTAATGCATTTCAGACGTGAAAATCATACATTATATTTTACATAAAAATATTTGAATAAAAGTCCTACTGTCTTCCTAAAATGTACTCCAAGGGTTAAGGCTGCCGTCATAAATCCACATATCTGCAGGAGATATTTTCTCAGATTCAGCATTACCAGCCACTCTTTTATGCAGACCTCAGGTCTCCAATAAACTGGAGAAAACCTTTATTGATTTTGCAAGTGCATACTCCAGAAAGCCTGTTGTTGAAGGATTATTCTGCAGCCAATCTTTACAGTCTTGCATTTATTTTACAAAGTAAAAAGCTTACAAACATGCAGCTCCTCACTCATACCTTCACCTGACTTCAATGAGCATTTCCTTAAATATACTCAAGTAAGACCCTAACTAACACACCCCACCTGCATATAACTGAACACAATTAACTGATTCTCTTCTTTTTCTTTAAATAAAGCTTAGGGTTTAACATGCAGAAACATTTCAAAACAAATTCCAAAGCATTGCATTGCGAGACGTCCCTCCTCTAGGACCCCTAACAATTTCTTTGTACAAGCATTTCTTTCTGTAAAACAAACAAACAAACAAGCACAGATAGTTGATGACTTGCATGTACCCATTTAATTTTGGAGGTTTCCTTTCTCTACAGCATTTGTTTCCATCCAGCAAGGTCAATCTGTAACCTTTCTTCGCTCACACTTTTTGTAGAATGTACATTATCCCACAAGAATGATTATCTACATAACATTCAATGGGTATCTTATCTTCAGTACACCCCTTGTACAGAATCTTACCTAAAATATTTGACAAATAGAACCCCATATCCATTGCCTCCACAAGAGCCAGTGTTTCCGCAGCTAAAGTACTTTTAACAACGCTTTTTATTTTCTTAGTTTCCCAAGCTGTAGGACATTTCACATTTTCACCCCATAATATTTGTCATCAAAAATAAATATTATGAAACTGGCTGCATTTGATACCCATCAGCAAGATTAGCATGTAAAACATCACTAAACATGACTAATTTTATATTCATTGAGTCACTTAAGGATGGGAACTTAAGTATGCATTTCTCCAAATTTAATTTTTTAAATGTTTTATTTGTCCTTAAAACATTCTCAACGTTTGGGTGTTTCATTGTAGTACTTAATTCCAACAGATCAAAACTAGCATCAGGTGTAGTCTGAGTGCGCAACCAGTTTAATTCACCTATCAAGCTTCACAACTGCTCTGTCTGTTCTTTAGATATATCATCTAAACATGATTAACCGGGATGGGAGTAACACTCTCCAAATTGGATTACTGATTTAAAGTTATTCCAGACCAACTATGCTTAACATCTAAGACAATATATTTTAAAGCTCCACAAGCCTGACTCCCAATCTTAAATTCTACTCTAATCTTAACATATTTCTCAAATTCTGCAATACCACCACATAATAAATCATCAACGTGCATCATGAAGATGGCTAAAAATGTCCTTTTATGATACCAATAAAACATTGTGGGATCCATTTTTAGTTGAACCCAACCAATTTTCAGCAAAACAGATCTCACGGAGAAATAACCACACCCTGGAAGCACCATTAAGGCCATAGACGTATTTGTTTAGTTTCCATAGTTCACCTTTGCATCTGCTGCGTCTTTAGCCAGTTTCAGAAACACTTCTCTCTGAACAATCTGTGTGTGGAGCTGGAGGACATAGGTGAGGTTTCATCTGTGTTCACTATGGAGAAGGACGATGTAGGTGTAGAGATCAGGGAGGGGGATTGTGATATACTTGAACATATTAGTAATGAAAGGGAGGAAGCATTAACTGTTTTAGCGGGCTTAAAAGTGGATAAATCCCCAGGCCTGGCTGTTGTGAGGCAAGGGAGGAGATAGCAGGGGCTCCGACACAAATTTTCAAATCCTCTTTGGCCACAGCAGAGGTACCAGAGGACTGCAGGACAGTGAATGTGGTACCATTATTCAAGAAGGGTAGCAGGGATAAACCAGGTAATTACAGGCCAGTGAGTCTAACATCAGTGGTTGGGAAACTATTGGAAAAAATTGTCACGGAGAGGATCAATCTCCACTTGGAGAGGTAGGGATTAATCAGTGATAGTCAGCATGGCCTTGTCGGGGGGAGATCCTGTCTAACCAACTTGATTGAATTTTTTGAGGCGGTGACTAGATGTGTAGATGAGGGTAAAGCAGTTGATGTAGTCTACATGGACTTCAGTAAGGGTTTTGATAAGGTCCCGCATGGGAGATTGGTTAAGAAGGTAAGAGCCCATGGGATCCAGGACAATTTGGCAAATTGGATCCAAAATTGGCTTAGTGGCAGGAGGCAGAAGGTAATAGTTGAGGGCTGTTTTTGCGAGTGGAAGCCTGTGACTAGTGGTATACCACAGGGATCGGTGCTGGGACCCTTTCTGTGTTTTAGTGTACTTTAATGATTTAGATGTAAATATAGGAGGTATGATCAGTAAGTTCGCAGATACGCGAAAATTGGTGGTGTCGGAAATAGTGAGGAGGAAAGCCTTAGATTACAGGACGATATAGATGGGCTGGCAAGATAGGCAGAGCTGTGGCAAATGGAACTTAATCCTGAGAAGTGTGAGGTGATGCATTTTGGGAGGACTAACAAGGCAAGGGAATATACAATGGATAGTAGGAACCTAGGAAGTACAGGTGGTCAGAGGGATCTTGGTATACTTGTCCATAGATCACTGAAGACAGCAGCACAGGTGGTTAGGAAGGCTTATGGGATACTTGCCTTTATTAGCCCAGGCATAGAATATAAGAGAAGGGAAGTTATGATGGAGCTGTAGAAAACGCTAGTTAGGCCACAGCTGGAGTACAGTTCTGGGCATCACACTATAGGAAGGATGTGATTGCACTGGATAGGGTGCAGAGGAGATTCACCAGGATGTTGCCTAGGCTGGAGCATTTCAGCTATGAAGAGAGACTGAAAAGGCTAGGGCTGTTTTTCTTAGACCAGAGAGGACTGGGCGGGTGACATGATTGAGGTATACAAAATTATGAGTGGCACTGATAGGTTAGATAGGAAGAATTTTTTTCTCTTAGTGGAGGGGTCAATAAGCAGGGGGCATAGATTTAAGGCAAGGGGCAGGAGGTTTAGAGGGGATTTGAAAAAAAAATTTTCACCCAGAGGGTGGTTGGAATCTGGAACGCACTGCCTGAAGAGGTGGTTGAGGCAGAAACCCTCACAACATTTAAGAAGTATTTAGATGAGCACTTGAAACCCCATAGCATACAAAGCTACGGGCTGTGCTGGAAAATGGGATTAGAATAGTTAGGTGCTTGATGGCCGGCACAGATACGATGGGCCGAAGGGCCTGTTTCTGTGCTGTATAACTCTATGACTCTATGAAAAGCATAACTCTGCAGAAACGTGGCTATATGTCAATTGATCTACATTTCCATAAATATGTGGCCAAAAGAGCTAAAATGATTTACAAGATTACTTTTACAGCTGTGGGAGAGTCCACTCTAACAACTGTATCACCCAGTCGCTCTTCAAAACCCCTCACAACCATCTTTGCTTAGCCTTATAAGTCCCATCTGCAAGGACTTTTTCGGTACAAATCCATGTGATAAGGCTGGCTGTCCCTTTACTGGTACCTCAGAATAAACACCAAAATCTCTCCAACTCCCTTAACTTCTTTTGTTTTTTCTCCCTTATTAGTTCATTCTCAAGTTTATTGGGCAGCCACCAAAACTTCATGGTCATGAGGACTTCTGCTTCTAGTTCTATTGCGAGACTCTTCTTCAGCCTTCATTTCATTGTGTGATCAGTTCAAACTATGGCCTCTACTAGCACTTTGATGTCTTACCAGACTACTACTACTGTAAAATCTCTCACGCCATCAGAGACTTTCTCCAGTACGTGATAGTTTCCTGACGCAATTGTCACTTCCAGACCCACTATTAGAACTTGCACTCTGCTTTCTTATGGTCAACTCTTTCACCCCATTCTATCAGTCCATGCACCTCACTTCATGGCCATCATCATGAACATTCAACCAACATTTAAACTTGCCAATAGATTTTCCTGCGCGTCCCACAATTATCACATCCCTCCACTCACTTGATCCCTCTGGAATATATATCACCTGAGTACCGACTGGGGGCAATTGGCCTTTGGATGTGATAGCTCTGACCTGCATGTCGTGATTCACATTACCATCGTCCAACCCTTGATCGACCGTATACTGTTCCT
Organism: Heterodontus francisci; assembly: GCF_036365525.1. NCBI lineage: Eukaryota > Metazoa > Chordata > Chondrichthyes > Heterodontiformes > Heterodontidae > Heterodontus > Heterodontus francisci. The sequence goes on from NC_090389.1 coordinate 65,822,299, forward strand.
CAGGACCTTCATCACAAAACACATGAGCATTTAAGTTACAAGATGCCTCATTTCCTTTTATCAGCTGCTCAGTTTCTGAGATTTTGTAATCAATTTCGATTACTTGTGAGGAATGAACCAGTTTGATTTCCAAGTTTGATAACTACTGTCTTGTCATCAATCTATTACCTTACCAGGGCCTCTACATTCCATGACCCTCTCTTTTATAATGCACAAAATTTCCCGAATTAAATTCTGTCTCAGATGGACTTATACAATGCCTCGGAGCTCTCCAAATTTTCTCTGAAACCTTAGCCTTGATGAAAGCCCATCTCCCTGCATGTAAAGTATTCAAATATGAAGAGAAAAAATGGAACGAATTGTAGTCCCTTCTAGAGGAGGGCTGTCGCACAGCACAGAAGGCAATTTGGGATTTTGGCCATAGACCAATTGATAGGGACTATACCCTCCAACCATCAGAAGCGAATTCTTTGCATGAAACGCCCATGTCAGTTGGTTGCAGTTTGGTTGGTCAGCTAAGATTTTATGCAGCATTTCATCGAGCACCATGTGAATCCTTTCACAAAGCCCACTACTGAAAGGACTTTCAGCCGCGGTATTCACGACCACAATGTTCATTGTTTCACATGTCTCTGAACTTTTCATTGGCAAAGTCCCCTCCATTATCAGTCAGAAACTTAGCTGCTGCCCCAAGTCTATAATTACCCTTTGTCCTTGCTAATGTATTATTGTAGAAAGTCTAAATCTGGTTGGTAGGGCTATAAAACGTAAAATTAAAATACTTCTGTCTTTGTCCCATACCTTTAAATCCATGGCAACTACCTTGATAATGTCATGTGCCAATGAAAGGCTTACAATAGGACATGACGGCATCCTACGATACTTGTTACAGGTTTCACACTTTTCACTAATGTCTTCTACTATCCCTGTATACTCTTCATCAATCAAACAAGGGCAAGTAAATTGTCTGTGTAACTTTAACACAGTTTGCTTTTTTTTCTCTCTGATTATCATCTGATGCCATTAATACTTCTCTAACATTCTGACTAGTGTTAATTTATGTGAAGTGCAACAATTGAAAATATAAGAACGTAAACTGACAAATTATAAAAATTGATTTTTCCTTTAAAAAGTGGTCAATGTGCTGGAAAATATGGCCGCCAAAGGTCAAAAGACCTAGCCCTGTATATTCAAACTTTCTTACGATCTGGCAAGAACAAAAAGTATACATCCCAAGCTAAGAGGTGTCAATTACACAAGAACCCATCAAAAGACATTTTTGAATTGAATGGATTCTTCTGAAACAAGGAAGGTATGAAGTAGCCATATCCTGGGCCATTGTGGGATTGTGGGTCACTACAGGGAGGGCGATCCATGTCTCCCAACAGAGGCACGATGTGAGACCATTCTAATGGAGGGAAGGAGGGAGGGAGAGGGAGAGAATCAGGACAAACATCACAAAAGCTTGTCCAGCTAAGAGCTGGGAAAAATTCAGCAAGACAAAGAAGGTGCCCTGCTTTGAGTTCTACACTTCAACTTGTGCAGCAGAGAACTGAAAGCGATCCCCTGTCTTCAGACTGAAATTTCAACCAGCAGAGAAATCTACAAACAATGCAGGCGTGCAACTTTAAAAGAGAAATTGACCTCTGAGAAGATTCAACATGTTTACCGTGAACCCTGAAAACCTACCTCACTTCCAACCACTTACCTCCTTTTCCTCTCTATCTGTCTCTTCTTGTGTGTGTGTGTGCGCGCTCGAGTGAATGCATGCGTGGGTGTGGTTGCAATAAGTTTGGAATGAATTCTGCTCAATAATCTTCTGTTTTAAACCTACAAGAGAACCTGCCGCTGTCTATTAGACAAATAAAAAGCAAAGTGGTTAAAATCCTAGTAACAAAAACACTTGCTGCATCAGTTGGGATTGAACAGTGGGGACCACCCACACCCCTTAACACTTGGCCGTAACACTAGAAACATCAGGTTTTATTAAGGGAACACAATAATGCCCTGACTGGGTAAAGTGTAAATCCACTGACTTTCCAAAATCAATTGCCTTAACGTGCTCTAGTTTTATTTGTGTCATTTTCATACAAGGTTTACTCAACAGTAAATGTATCTCACTGGAGACTGCATCAGTACTGATAAAGTGGCTTACTCTGCTATTTTACATGGAATTACAGCTCTCTTTAGTGCCCTCAATGCGTTATCACCAAACCTAAAGCAGTACTTTTATACTCCCTTAAACTTGCGTTGATCCTCACTACCGAGTGAGTCCAGGTAACATTTTAACCGATCTGCTCCACATACTGTCAATGTGCAGGCACCAACAAACACAGCACAACTGAATGAAATTGCGACTAACACATTCATCACGGGAATAAAACTCCTTGTGACTAGTGTAATTCGTTCAGATTCATCATCATCTTCCTCTTGTACCTCAGAATTCTGTGTGCCACGTGTCATTTCAAGGATCCTGCCTCTCCGCTTTGGGCAGTTCATTGCATAATGATACTCCCAGTCACACCTGAAGCACCTATTAACTGTTCCTTGGGCATTCCTGGGATTCATTCGTCTATGATTGCTGTTCTAATTTTGTCTTCCGCTGTAATAGACCTGCTAAAGGTGATTTCATCCTCATTCCAGTGTTCTTTAAGTCTTTAACTTTTCCACTGTACTGTTGCCTGTATCCAGTAGCTGGACCATTTCGAAATCTGGCAATCAGAGTCCTCCATTCTTTGAATGTCCCATTTGTTCTACCAAGGTTGTAGGAAAGGACTGTTTTCCCAGAATTTTTTTAAGGCAGCAGACATCTGATCCAACAGCGAGTCTTTTTTTCCGAGAACCAAACCCCAGTTAGAACTTGGAGTCTGGCCATATGCGACACCCTAGTACAATCTAGCAATTTAAATGCTAGCACTGAACCAGGGACCTCCAAATTGAATTTCCTCAATCTTCTATATAGTCTGTTAAAGCCACTGATATATTCCTCCATTGAATAACCATGTTTTCCAAAATCCAGCAAAGTCTGTCCATACCTCATTTAATCGATCATTTTCTTGTAAATCTCATCCAAAAATTCTAACAGAAGATCCAAACCTTCATCAGCATCCAACTGATGAGCATCCAGCTCACAAAATACTTTACTTCTGATAGGAAGTGACAATACTAAGGTCATACCTTGTTTCCTCTTTGGTAGGGACGTAACCCGTGTCCACATATCCACTTCATTCTTCCACTGGTCATATGGTTCAGAGTCAGAACATCGGAGGGTAATCATACCCTGACAATTTACACTTGCTTTCTGCCATTTTGCACGATAGTCACTGGAATTTTAGTTTTCTATGTGAATTTTTTTTCTTCTTAATTTCTACCTTCACCTTTAGGCAATCACCTGCTATCATGTTATATTCCAGAAAGCTTGTTGTTGAAGGATTATGCTGGAGCCAATATTTACTCAGTCTTGCATTTATTTTTATTTTACAAAGTCAAAAGATACAAACATGCAGCTCCTCACTCAAACCTTCACCCAGTTTCAGTAAATGTCTCCACATATATATATATATATATATATTTTGGAAATCAATTTGAAAAGTGCTCTAGTGGGACAAGGCTGAATGTGAAGGAACAAACTAGTTTATTTTACATGAAACATATTAGTCGACAGAGCACAGGTTTCAAAGTGAAGCCCGTCTATTTCCTTTCGCTCCTCAGACCACAAAACATAATCAAATGCACAACCTCACCTTTGTTATGTGTTCAACTCAATCACTCTCCTGAACAGAAATCAGAAGTTCGCTTTCTCTCTGGTTGCCTCAGTCAACCCTAGATTGACTTCTCCAGAAATATTGAGGATTGGCTCACCAGAGGTGCCAATCAAAGTTGCAACCTTAAAAGTGAAATACACCATCTTGGCATGGGAGCTCATGGCAACTGTACTTCTTGTTTAGCTGGGTACAGTGAAAATCATAGTCAGAACGAAAACTACAAACCAATCTTCTCATTGTCTCAAAACAAACATGCTATGCAAGAGTAAACAGTTTCAATAGCTCTCATTTTCCTTCGAGATAGTACATTAGCATTCTGATCTAGCTACTCTTCAGTATTTACAGATTAAGTCAGAGTATATATGTTGGAACTCTGGTAATTGTAAATTAAAACTGAACCAGACTTCATTATGTCAAAAACCAAAATCCCTTCAAGGGGAAATAGGTAAAAATCCTAATATGTTACACCTGCATAAAACCCACTTTGCGGCCTGTGATATTTGAATTGATTTACTGAATATACCACTGGAGTTACTATATAACATTAACTTTAAACAGCCTGGATGAAGGGGAAAGCTGGGTGAACTGAGAAGGCTTTTCTTGTTCAAACATTTTATACTCTGACTTATGAGCAAAACTTTTTTTGCTTTTGTTGTACATTTTAAAATACCAAAGAAAAACAACAAAAGTGGAATAGTGCAAACCTCTGCAATTTTCTGAACTTCTGGAAACTATTTTTTTTTGGTGGGATTCAAGCACTCAAATGCCAAAATTAATGAGCCACCAGAACCAGGAACCTTTTTATCCTCACTGCATATTACCACTTTTTTCTTTCTCAAATAGATCTATCCACCTCAGGATATGTTACAGCTTCTGCTAACTAAGTGACCTAGTCAGTTAAATGCTTTGACTTCCAGAGGGTCATGTATCTCAGTAGGAGGAAATGCTGACTTATGATGAATCCACTGAAAGACACTGCAAGTTAAAAGGCAGAAACAGGTGTATAATACACCTTTGTCAAATGGGTGTGGAAGATGAAGACCAGATGACTGAAGGTCATCTGTTAATTATTCAACTAGTCTTGAATTTTGCAAGTCCTTTTATGTGAACCAATTACATCTTAGAAATATTCAGTGATTTATTTTTTTCACATCGTCTCTTTAGGCAGCCATGTAATATACAATAATGCAATATTAGGCTGCAAGCTCCCAAAGGCCCCCACCTTATTGATCGGAGTTGACGGAACATCAGCAGAAGTGCTATTTGAGTCAGGATTACACACCATCCACCAGGTAGCGCAAAAAACTGGCCTGGGATAAAAGTTGCTTGTTGCCCCACCCGACACAATGTGTTGTGATGTAGGCCGAAGATGGAGGAAACAAACCAAAACAAGATTAAAATATATATATATTATGAATAACCTGATGTCAAATTGAATTCAGTGGGTTACCGTTTACCTAGAGTATTTTGTAATATAACATTTTAAGAATCATCTAGAAATGATGAAAGAACAGATAAGTCAGGCCAAGTAAGTCTTTAAAGATTTACCTTTCCACTTGGCAACTAAAGTAGGGTCTGAAATATTGTAATCTGGTCGGCTTCTTGACAGCACCCCCTTTCCGAAATAACCCTTTAAACACAGGTAAATAAATGAGATTTTCAACATTACCAACATTTTAGTTCAAAAGCTGAACTAAGAGACCATCCTACCACAGAATCATAGTATAACACAGGAAGCTATTCGGCCCATTGAGTCTGTGCCAGCTCTTTTGAAGAACAATCCAGTTAGTCCTACTCCCCTGCTCTATCCCCTTATCCCTGCATTTTCTTTCTCCCTCAAGTATTGATTCAATTTCCTTTTGAAGGCTAATATCGAATCTGTATCCACCACTCCATCAGGGTATTTGCATTCCAAATCTTAACTGCTCGTCACATGAAAGAATTTTTCCATCTTCAAAGAATAGGGCACAAACCCTCCCCTCAGTGTCTTTGTTCTTGCACCAGCCTTTAAAATTATACCATTTGGCTTGTATTGTCTCTCCTCATTCTTCCTATCAGAATGTAGAACCTCATTCTTTTCTTCATTGAATTTCATCTCTTTGCCCATTCCTCTCGAGGTCTACTGCTATCTTCCTCACTGTTTACTACACAAGTTTTGTATCATCTGCAAATTTCAAAATTGTGCCCTGTGTTCCCAAGTTCACGTCATTATTGTATAACAAAAACAGCAATGATCCTGAAATACCTTTCCATACAGGGCTTTCATATCTTCCGGCTTTCTTACAATTATACTATTATTCATCATTTCAGCATAATAATGTTCGTGTTCCTTTGAACTGGTTTCTTCTTGAGTTAATGACACAGGAAAAGGAGCTTCATAAGACTCATACACTCTTCTCTTTTTTTTTGGTACACGGAAGCTGGCTTCTGCCATAGCATCAAGGATTCCTTCAGGAGTAACTTCAGATAACAGGATGGAAACTTCAAGATAAAAAAAAAGTATTGGAGAGTTAGTCTTAATAACCTACAAAAGAGGTTTGCAGTGGTAAGCAATTGCTGAGCAGATCAGCCAGTTCCTACATACTATTTAAAGTTTCAAGTAAAATATTTGCCAAATGCAATGTGTGGAATCTGCAGCTGATAATTTGCAGAGAGTCATATGGGGCCATTAAAGCCCTGTATATGTCCAGATATATCTCATGGCTGGATGCAAGCAGGACTTCAAATAACTAGTAAAGTACAGTTTCTTTTTAACAAAACTCACTATTCAATATATTTGTGTAAGCAATGGCTGACTGCTGCATGCCCACTCTTCAGACAGACATCACAGACAACGTCAGCCAATGAAAAGGGTTGCTACTCTGTAGTTCAAACTCACAGTGAATATCTGCAACAGCTGGGTTTGACAGGGCCACAGCATATTCGAGAGGGGTTGAGGAATTAACGTGTGGATAGATCCCAAGGTATCAAAGGTGACCAGGCTTTGTCTGCCTCTTCTACAATCTCTTCCTCCACTTTTGTCCTGACTAATCCTTTGACTCCAAATACCCCTCTCCGCTACTCCTCCATCTCCTTCTTCCCTCTTATTCCTCTCCCTCTGTAACTACTTCTCCCAACCGCCTACAAGAGCCCATCCCTTCACCTACTGCTTCTCACTGAATCTGCTGTCCCCTCTGCCCCTGCAGCAACCCTTCTCCTCTCTCTGTCCCTCAACCACTGCGCCTCCCCCCTCATGCTGTGCACAGCTACTCTTGCAACCCATACACCACCTTGCTTTTCCTCCCAATTCGCGGGATCCCCCCGAACTTGTCTGCAGCTCTAAAGAACCGCAACATTATAAGGGTTCCAACAATTGTTACAGTGAGAAACATTCGGAAAATAGCGACTCAAGCGCTGACACCGCGATATTATAACCACCGGGGTACTCACTGCCGTTCCAATCATGCGCAGTGTCAACCACCACTGCAACTCTGAAATATCGCCGGCTGAACACTGTGTTTCGGTTTCTTTGTTCCCACTGTGTTTCCACAATTATTGTCTTTTTACACCATTCTGTTGTTTTGTGAAATCATTAATTTAGGACACATTAAGCTTCTGACGGAGTTTCATATGTTTCATTTACTTTTAACATGCATTACATTAGTTCTAGAAATAATTGTGTAAAGGCAGTATTTTACTTTTGTATGAGGATATTGCTTCGAGTGGACCAAACCCATCATCAGGATGGGACTGTTAGAGGTGTTCATCTTGGGGGGGGGGAGGGGGTGAGAGTTGGCAATGCAATGGCTAACCGTTTCATAATCCTTAAAATGTAGATAGAAAATGTAGCATGGCAATATAAAGGAGTTTGGAGCATGTAGATAAATGCTTAATAGTACATTGCCTCGCAAACTTACAAAAACTACTGAATTACTTCAAACATTTGACACAACTCCAAAATATAACCACAACCACCCTTAATATAGGCCATTGAGACCGTTACTTTCAGCTGAGCAGCTAGTAAAATCATTTTTAATTAACATAAATTTCAGGAATTTAACCAATGTTTTAATGATTGTATTTTCCAATTCAGCTTGCTGGTCTAAAACTGCAACCTGTTTGCCTTATTTATGATGTGTAATACAGCACAATGGAATCATTCTTGAGCCACTTGGGAAATTTCCCAAGTGCCAGTCCACCCAATGTGAAAGCATATAACTATGATGGGAGGCCAGTGTTCTGATGAATGGTCATTGACCTGAAACGTTAACTCTGTATCGCTCGCTCCACAGATGCTGCCTGACCTACTGAATGTTTCCAGCATTTTCTGTTTTTATTCACTACAAGGGGAATGCAGTGGAATATCAGCTTGTAATTTGAGCTGCAGGTATACCCAACCTTCTATCAATTGTATCACATGGCAAAAATAATTGGACATAAAATTCTGATTTTCGTAGTGATAGATTTACAAATTTCTGAAGAGGAAAATGAGCACCGATGGTGCAAAATTTATCTTCCAGGAAAGTTTGGGGTCATACTCTCCCCCAGGGAATTTTGATTTTGACACTTTGCATACATTGATCAACTTTGGCTGGTGATTTGGATCTCAGTGTCGGATGTCAGGAGGCCATCACAGAGAACCAAAGGAAGAGTCCTCACCAGTCAGGTAACTTGCAGGAATGGGGGTACGTGAAGGCCTTGGGGTCAGGGGTTCAGGTGGACCCATGGCAAGGGAGGCTTAAACTTTCCTTTTGGGGTTTGGAAGTGCACTTCTACTGGCCCTACAAGAAGATACATCATAAGAAAAAAGCATTACTTTTTTGGGTCTCTTCCGATCCTGACTCCTCTTGGCCTGGTGGTAAAGCCACAATGGCTAGCACAGGCATCTGGTTAAAATAACAGTCAGGCCTCAATACCATCATCAGAATTCGATCTGTATATTTAAGGAAGCACCCTGTTGGTTTCCAATGGGTGTCTGTCTTGGCTGCTCAGCAAATTGTCCCACAAACAATCTTAACTGCCCGTGCTCCCAGATCCTGCCAACCGGGCAGGATTAAAATTGCCCTTGTAGTCTTATTTTGGATGGTGCAAACTTCCCTTTTTTTTGTCTTCGGTTTCTTAATCATAGTTTTCCCTTCTGTGCTTGTGCATCCTCTTGCTCTAAAATCTCTGGTTAGGCATTTGTTACCCTGGGCCTCTCACCAACAAAAATATAATGATCTAAGTCTGGTTAATGCACCTTTCACAGACTTTGGCCGAATATTTACAGGGAGGGGACAAGGGACTGGGAGGGGGCGTAGTTATGTTTGGAAACGTGGAAATTCCAGGGTTGCCGAGGACCTGCCAAATTAAACGACAGGACCTCATTATCATACTTTTCTGGCAAAGAGCCACATTGACATACCGACCTGCTACTGGGCGGGAAAGTCAGCTGCAGGAGGCCACAGCCAGGGACTGTTGGGGAAGGTGTCTGGCAATCGGGACAGATTGAGGCAAGGATAGAGCAGGGGGTGCAAAGACTGGCATTCGCGAGGGAGGAACATATTGGGGCTTTGGAGAGGGGCTGAATGTGGGATCAGCCAATCAGGGGGCAGGCCAGAGACTGGGAGTGGAGGGGGTCACTGATTGCAGCAGCAAAGAGAAGGAGTCCATAGGTTTGCTGAGGCTGGGGCGGCACAGTGGGCTACCACTTCTGCTCCTCCTGGCCCACAAGGAGTTCTCCAATATGCACTTACTTTCTGGAGCCAGCTGCTCCCATTCCCATTTCTCAACCAGGTTTCCCGAGCCCTGGAAAACCTGGCCAGACGCTGTTAAATTTGAATCAGGCTCCCAACTGCACTGTTGAGAGCCTGATTTGAATAGTATAATGAAATGTCCAGCCTCTCTAAGACAGACACTTGTGTACCATGTTACCTGCCACCATAAAATTGGCAGCAGGCAGATATGGGTTGGGTTGGGGACGCGCCTCCCAAATTTTAATTTTTAACCCCCACCCCCTCCCTTGCTGCCCCTCTCTTACGGTGGGAGTGTTAATATCGACTCCTTTGTAGTATACCAAACTTTCATTCAAGTGTTCCATTAGCTTTACAAGTCTTTGATTAACTTTTCTTGCAATAAAGTCAGCTAATAAATACCTATTGGCCTGTTGATCCCTAAACCTGAAAGCACACAATGCATTCCTTACACCGCACGTTGCATTCCTTACACCACACAATGCATTCCTTACACCGCACATTGCATTCCTTACACCGCACATTGCACTTTTGATCTCAAATGGGCTGGCCGGGAAAGACAAGTCGGAGTGATAATGCCCCTCAGTCAGAGGGACTGGAAAAGTAAATCAAAGGGCAACTCAATAAATTCCACTAAAAGACTGATATTGTATTACACCTTTCACAACCTCTGGACATCCCAAAGCGCTTCACAGCAAATAAAATACCTTTGGAGTGTAGTCACTGTCGAAATGTAGGAAATATAGCCACCTATTGGCAAGATCCCATAAGTAACAATGTGATAATGACCAGATAATCTGGTTTAATGACGGTGGTTAAGTAATAAATATTGGTCAGGACACCAGGGAAATCTCCCCTGCTCTTCCTCAAAAAGCGCCATGGGATCTTTTACATCCACCTGAGATGGCAGACGGGGCCTTGGTTTAATGTCTCACCTGGAAGGTAGTACCTCTCTGCTGCATGGAAGTGTCAGACTAGATCTTGTTCTCAGGTTTCGAAAGTGGAACTTGACTTTCTGATTCAGACATGAGAGTGCTTCTACTAACCCATGGTACAGTGGTGCAGTGGATAGCCTCACAGCTCCAGTGACCTGGGTTCAGTTCTGGGTACTGCCTGTGTGGACTTTGCAAGTTCTCTTTGTAACTGTGTGAGTTTCCTCTGGGTGCTCTGGTTTCCTCCCACAGGCCAAAGACTTGTGAGTTGATAGGTAAAATTGGCCATTGTAAATTGCCCCTAGTGTAGGTAGGTGGTAGGAGAATTGAGGGAAAGTGGGGATGTGAGAGGGAAAATGGGATTAATGTAGGATTAGTATAAATGGGTGGTTGATGGTTGGCATGGACTCGGTGGGCTGAAGGGCCTGTTTTGGTGCTGTATCTCTCTCTCTCTCTATGACTCTATAACCCACAACTATCACTGTCATACTGGGTAATTCAATAATAGTGTCAGAAGAGACATGGAATAGATTTTCTGCTTTACTGGTGAATGATACATATCTGCTTGGAACTAGAGATAACATCATATGCATTTCTGTTGAAAATACACAACAGCAGCTACATTCACTTTTTTTAACTTACATATTTTTCCTTTAATATTACACTGATCTTTGACTGACCATGAGTTTGAAGAAACAAACCCAAGCTAAGTTAACTAATGCTCTTTAGAAAAACTGCTGTGCCAATTTATAAATTCAACCCCATTTTAATAATGCACTACATCTTGAAAATCAGTAGGTGGCACTTGTGTTACTGACCAGGCACCATAAATATCATGTCAAATAATGGTAATGATTGTTTAAGTACTATTCTTCCCCTCTACTTTTGTTGCTTACTTTATATGATACCAAAAACAGTGTACGTATTTCCATATAGTAAATAAATTGTAAATTTGACTGCATTGTTTGTGTTTTTTACTGTCAGTTTGTTTGACTTAATTTATTACATTATTTCCATTCAGTATACCAAGGATGGACGATTGCTGAATTGTGCAATATATAATGACGGGGTATATCTTGTAAACAGTACAAATAAACAGGTGAGAAAGACAAGTGGAATGCGATAACAGACTTCTTGTCTGTTTGCATTGTTACTTGAATATGTACCAGCAGAGATTAGCAAAATGAAGTTGTCTGTTAATGCCTGACTAAAAGTTAATCAGAAATTTGTACAGAATTATGCAGTTTGGAAAAGCCGGCATTAGTCGACTGGATGAAAGGCAAGATTTGAAAGTCAATTGAATTGTGGGTTTTATAAATAGAGGCAAAGAATGAAACTACAACGTTAACTTCCATTTATTAACATGGTAACAATATTCCGAGGCAGTTTACAAAGCATTATTGGACAAAAATCTACCCTGAGCCAAAGAAGAAAATATTAGGAAGGATGACAAAAAGCTTAGTCAGAGTGATCTAAAAGGAGTGTCTTAAAGGAGGAGTGAGAGCTGGAGAGGTTTGGGAAAGGAATTCCAGAGCTCAGAGCTATGGCTTTAAATAACAACACAATATCCTGATAGATGTGAATATTATAGAGAAAATTTCAGCTTTACAACATTGGTGTAACGGCCACTGCCAGGATTGATCCATGTAGAACAAGCAGCACAAGAGCGGCTGGGAGAAAAGAAAGACTTGCATTTATATAGTGCTTTTCATGACTGCCGGACGTCTCAAAGTGCTTTGCAGCCAATGAAGTACTTTTGAAGTGTAGTCAGTGTAATAATGCAGGAAACTTGCCAGCCAATTTTGCCTGCAGCAAGCTTCCGCAAACAGTAATGTGATACAAAAACAAGAAATGCTGGAATCACTCAGCAGGTCTGGCAGCATCTGTGGAAAGAGATAATGTGATAATGGCAAGATAATCTATTTTTGTGATGTTGAATGAGGGATAAATATTGTCCAGGACAAACTCCCCTGCTCTTCTTCGAAATAGTATGGGATCTTTTACGTCCACCAGAGCAGGCAGATAGGGCCTCGGTTTAACGTCTCATCCAAAAGACGGCACCTACAGTTCTTAGGGCTAATGGGACCAAGGGATAAGGGGAGAAAGCGGGAACAGGTTACTGAGTTTGGATGATCAGCCATGATTGTATTGAATGGCGGAGAAGGCTCAAAGGGCCGAATGGCCTACTCCTATTTTTCTATATTTTCTACCTCCAACAGTGCAGCAGCCCCTCAATACTGCACTGGAGTGTCAGCCTTGATTTTTGTGCTCAAATCCCCTAGAATGGGACTTGAACCCTGAACCTTGTGACTCAGAGGCGAGAGTGCTACCTAATTCCTAGAACAAATTACCCCAGGCAGAAGATCCCACACATGAAAATTATGTACCTGGGCATTAAAAAGCATCAGTACATGATGAATCACAGGCTCAGTAGGAAGCTATGACTGAGCTATGTCATCTGACCTGCAGAAATGGTTAACATCTACATTGCGTTACCAGTGGCAGTGAAGGTTATCACTGTCCTCAATTTCTATGCCACGGTCACTATACGACAATGATCACTCCTAATCAATCTTAGCAACTCCACTCCTACCATCCCATTACCACCACTGATTTATGCTTCACTCACTATTCCACAATTTCATGACTATATATTGGTCATAAAGTATCAGTGCCTGTACTTATTAATGTGAATGTGTGGTGACCTGCTGACTGTACCACAGCAGCAGCTAAGCATTGTAGATCATTGTGTTCTCCTTGCTTTGTGAAGCAAGCAGATCGGACATGATGGGCAGAATATTCTATAACCCCACCTGGCTGGTCATTCATTGCTGCAGCCAGAAGCTTATGGATAAAATGTGGTTGCATTGTCTGCCATTTTCCATCCATTGACATTAATGGACAGAAAATGACAGGTAATGCATTTGTGATTGTCTATTAAACCTCCCACTGCTGGTGGTGTACAGCCTGAGAAAATTCCACCCTCGAGGTCCACAGGTACATTTACCTATTGGGCACTTATGTATTTGGGTAGTGTATCATCATTGTGCGCAGCTACTTCATTTACATAATCAATGTATGGCACATCGGTGTAATATACGGTTCAAATTATAGAATGTATAATTAGAATGGTACTCGGCAATCGATCTGCACATGGGTTCAACTTCCTCCAGCCCAATACCTTTAAGAATCTTCTTATTAATTTCACAATCCTGAATTTGAATGAAGTTAAAGATTTCTCCTAAAGAAAATGTCCACCATCTGCTGCACACCTTGGTCTGCTGTTACTTACGTGTCATTACTGAGATACTTTGTATGACCCGCAGTTGGTAGAATGACAGTTTTGCCAAATGACTCTTGAGAAATGTGAAAGAAGCATTATTGCAGACACATCATTATTGGACAGTTTCCTACTATTCCTGCTAACCAAGTAATTCTGTGTGAAATTACTCATAGCAAATATGCTCTCACCCACTATCATGATTTTTAGAATGTACAGGAACAGAGTTAGTTAATAGTCATTCGTATAAAAGAAGAAAAATATAGCTGTTGGTCATGGGATATGTCATCTTTAGTTATCCAGCGCCAGAGGATGACAGCTTTGACTATTATAGTATAATTGGACTTGATTTTTAACAGCAAATTATTTTCTGGCAGTATTTTCACCCTCCATTTTTATTCATCTGAGATTTACTTTACTGACCAACAAGGCACTTTTTTTTATCGTGTTTAGAAATCCATTTAGAAAAAGTGTCATGGATAATTTGTGAAATGAACAACTTCACTGAGTTTTTTCCCCATCATTAAAGAGTTTCTGCAAAGCATTTGAAATCAGATTTTCCATTCGGAGTTTGGAAGAGATGATTTTGGTGATAATCCTGTAATAATTCTGCCTGATGTTCACTGTTCCAGTGCTGTATTTTTCTGCAATGCTCTGGTGGTAAATTTTGGCAGCCAAGCAGAGTTCAAAATATGTAACTTAATAAGTTTAACAAGCCACAAATGAGCCCTTTGACTTGTGTAAAGAAGTTTAGCAATGGTACAGTGAACAACAATGAGATTATGCAACGAGTAACTCACCTCCTGACTCCACCTACAAGGCACAAGTCAGGAGTGTGATGGAATACAATCCACTTGCCTAGATGAGTGCGGCTCCAACAACACTCAGGCAGCTTGACACCATCCAGGACAAAACAGACGGCTTGATTGGAACCCCATGCACCATCTTAAACATTCACTCCCTCCACCACCGATTCACAGTGGCAACAGTGTGTGCCATATACAGGATGCACTGCAGCAACTCACCATGCCTCCTTTGACAGCACATTCCAAACCTGCGATCTCTTCCACCACCATCTGCAAGTATCCCTCCAAGCCACACACCATCCTGACTTGAAAATATTATCCCCATTCCTTAACTGTTGCTGGATCAAAATCCTGGAACTCCGTCCCAATAGCACTGTGGGTGCACCTGCACCAGATAAGCTGCAGAGGTTCAAGAAGGCAGCTCGCCATCACTTTCTCAAGGGCAATTGGAGATGCACAACAAATGCTGGTCTTGTCAGCGATGCCCGCATCCCATGAAATGAATAAAAAAGATAAAAACAGCATGGAAAACAATGTTTGAGTGATCCAGGAACTTGTATCAGCGATCCTAAAAGCAATAAAAACAAGAAATGCTGGAACCACTCAGCAGGTCTGGCAGCATCTGTGGAAAGAGAAGCAGAGTTAACGTTTCGGGTCTGTGACCCTTCTTCGGAACTGTTCTGAAGAAGGGTCACTGACTCGAAACGTTAACTCTGCTTCTCTTTCCACAGATGCTGCCAGACCTGCTGAGTGGTTCCAGCATTTCTTGTTTTTATTTCAGATTTCCAGCATCCGCAGTATTTTGCTTTTATCCTAAAAGCAATATTTGGATCTGAAAACTATATGGGATAATCATCAATCTTGGGCTCCCAGCAGGGAGATGCACTCAAATAGAGGAAGGCCGGTAACCAGAGGACACACATTTAAGATAGTTAACAAAAGAACTAGTGAGGAGATGAAGAGAAATTTTCTTGCACAGTGAGTTATTATGAGCTATTATACACTGTTGAAACAGCAGTAGAAACAAATTCAATAGTAACTTTCAAAAGAGAATTGATGGCGAATAATTTGTAGGGCTATGGGGAAAGAACAGGGGAGTGGGACTAATTGGATAGCTCTTTCAAAGAGCTGGCACAGGCTCGATGGGCAGAATAATCTCCTTCCGTGCTGTACAATTCTATGATTCAAAGGTTGAATGAGATGGGGATATCGGCAGGAAAACTCTAAATAATGCTAAAAGAACTGTAAAAGGCAAAATTTTTTGTAATATGAAAACCAGAAGGTCAGCACCAGAGCCTCTTTGATCTCTGATAAGCTGTCCCACGTGGATTCCATAAGTAATTGGAAAGCCACAGATTAGACTGCAAAACTCCAGTAATGCAGATGATTTTTAATCATCGTTGAGGTGTTTGGAAAAAGCCAGTAGAATAATGTTGATGGCTGAAGGCATTTTCATTCCAACTGGCAAAGCAGTGCAAATGATGGATTGAGATTCTTAAATTATGCTGTAAGTCATGACATAAAAAAAGTTTTCTATTTTTAATTTGAACTGATTAAGCTCGATAAAACACCATTGGACTGACAATATGGGGTTGATGTTTATTTTGATCACACAAGTAAACTGCAGCAAACCAAAAATGAAGACACCCAGAAATAATCGTTTCTACAATTCGTTTAATCCACAATCAGAAGAAAAGTCTCACTGAAAGACAATTTGGTGGAAAACAAATGAAAGCACTATAGAAGCTCAAATTTAGTGGAAACAAACATGGTTAGAATTAGGCACTAGAAACTGTAAAACACTAGGCTTAAAATGAACAGAAGGAACAATTTTAGGCAGGTTCTGGTTTGATGCTGTTCAATTTTACATTCCATTGGCATTTGTAATTTACAAGAACACTGTGTTAAACACAGATACAAGACTCATTTTCCAAAATTGTAGCTGTTTATGGGATTTTGATCACAGTAAAATGCTCATAGCAATTTCTTAAGATTCTTAAAATAAATTCAAAGTCGAGAGAGAAGACAAAAACAAATATCTGAGAACCTTGGATCAACATTTTCCTATATGCACAAGAGAGAACACAAGAGGCATAGAAACTATTTTATTTGGTGGTTTGTGACCCTGGAGAACTATATAGATGATGCTACATAGATATTGATATGATATTGCACTTAAACATCAAGTGGACAATCCTGCACAATAGACAAGCATCTGTTTGGTAAATAATATATCAGGTAGAATGCACAAAATGTTTATGTGGAATCACACTAGGGCCTACGTGTGTACTTTTCGTATTAACTATGGCTAATTAGAGATCCCCCAAAGGCTTACTGGGTATATGTATCTTGTGGTGTGGTATTAAACCATATAGATAAGATGTTCACTGGTTTGATCCCAAGTCTGTGCTGAGTTAGCAGATCCCAGTCAAAGTAACAGTTAGTTTTCTACAATTGGCCTAAGCTCCCCAAACCAGTGTAGGATGGATCAGTGGGGTTTCCAATCCTCAAAGCTATTAGTGACCCCTGATGTAAATGCATGTAGAATGTCAGGTGATGACAGGACTAGGCACACCTGCATGTTAGAATAGTCAGCTATCGCTTACTGTCTAGGCTGATACATGATAAATATCTGTTGGAAGAGGTTTCCAAGGCATCATGAAAATGTGCTATGCTGAATGATGATTCTTAATTCATCGGTTGGAAACTTAAATTAAACTTTTAGAAGGAAAGTTGGAATCCTAAATTCAACTTTTAAAAAGACAGCAGCGAAGAAGGCCACCATAATTTGCATTGAAATACCTCACATTCCAAGGGATCGAGGTGAAGATGCATATCTGAACAAGCCCTCATCCAGAACAAAGGCTTGAGCAGTTGAATGAATTATGTAATATTGCCCTCGTTAGCAAGGCATTCAAAGCCATCTCAAAACATTAACCCTGGTGGAAACAAACCTCCAGGAGAAAACATTGAAACAATGAGACCTGAGAGAGATTGAAATTCTTAGACTTTGAACCTCATTAATGTGAAAAAGAGAATACACCGAGAGAATCATGTGAAAGACTCCCCAGTCTGTGTGAAAACTTGGAGTTTCTTTTGAACACATCAGACAAGCTTTGAGAGATAATCAGTGCAGGACCCCAGTGGGGCACTCTCTCTCTTTCCAGGTAATACTGTAAGTTTCGAACCTGTTTGTGAACTGCAAAACATCCAAGTCCATTATTGCTGCAGGCAGAGACTCCAGGGACAAAGCCATCTACATCACTGTCTCCAAGAAAAACCTGAACCAGGTGACCACCTCAACCAGCCAGGAACTTCAGGACCACGAATTCATCCGGAAGACAACTCAATTACCAGACTCCACAGACTGTATATTATTTTATTTGTTCTGGACTCTAATCCAGCCAATCTATTCTTCATCACTCTGCAACCTATTTCTGTGTGTGTGATTCTTGCGTGTTTTATGTGTGTGGGTGTGACAGTTGGAGCGTAGTTTATTATTTTTACTTAAATTGGGTTTTGATTTTAAGTATAATAAAATAACCTCTTTCTTGTTTAGTTTTTTAGTTTTAGAGATACAGCACTGAAACAGGCCCTTCGGCCCACCGAGTCTGTGCCGACCATCAACCACCCATTTTATACTAATGCTACACTAATCCCATATTCCTACCACATCCCCACCTGTCCTTATATTTCCCTACCACCTACCTATACTAGGGGCAATTTATAATGGCCAATTTACCTACCAACCTGCAAGTCTTTTGGCTTGTGGGAGGAAACCGGAGCACCCGGAGAAGACCCACGCAGACACAGGGAGAACTTGCAAACTCCACACAGGCAGTACCCAGAATTGAACCCAGGTCGCTGGAGCTGTGAGGCTGCGGTGCTAACCACTGCGCCACTGTGCCGCCCTTTTAAACTCAAGAAAACCTGTCTAATTGGTTCTTTTATGATCATAGCACATAAAGGGCTAAATTCTCACTGAATCGGTAAGCACTCCATTGTTTAAAAGAAATAAACCCTGTTGCGGTCAAACGAGGAGAGGGACAAGAGTGGAGTCTTTTGACCCTTCCTCACCTGATCGTAACACAAGGCCTGTAGAATGACACTGCATTTAGAAAAGAAAGGAGTGAAAAAAAATTGCTCGGTTGAAGTTAAAATTTCTTAAAATTAAAAAAAATGTTTTTCATAAACTAACAAAAATGAAATAAATGTTTGGCTTAGAAAAGAACAGTTGCTTGTGATGATGCAATTTGTATGTTGGCAATCAGGGATAGTATCACAGCTGCAGAAAGGGAGGTCGTCGAGGAGGGTTTGTCCACTGAGTCAGTATGGGTGGAAGTCAGAAACAGGAAAGGAGCAGTCACTTTATTGGGAGTTTTCTAAAGACCCCCCAATAGCAACAGAGACACGGAGGGACAGATTGGGAGGCAGATTTTGGAAAGGTGCAGAAGTAACAGGGTTGTTGTCATGGGTGACTTCAACTTCCCTAATATTGATTGGAACCTCCTTAGTGCAAATAGTTTAGATGGAGCAGATTTTGTCAGGTGTGTCCAGGAAGGTTTCCTGACTCAGTATGTCGATAGGCCGACTAGAGGGGAGGCTATGTTGGATTTGGTGCTTGGCAACGAACCAGGCCAGGTGGCAGATCTCTCGGTGGGAGAGCATTTCGGTGATCGTGATCACAACTCCCTGACCTTTGCTATAGTCATGGAGAGGGATAGGAGCAGACGGGATGGGAAAATATTTAATTGGGGGAGGGGGAATTACAATGCTATTAGGCAGGAACTGGGGAGCTTAAATTGGGAACAGATGTTCTCAGGGAAATGCACGACAGAAATGTGGAGGTTGTTTAGGGAGCACTTGCTGCGACTGCTGGATAGGTTTGTCCCGATGAGGCAAGGAAGGGATGGTAGGGTGAAGGAACCTTGGATGACAAGAGATGTGGAACAGCTAGTCAAGAGGAAGAAGGAAGCTTACTTAAGATTGAGGAAGCAAGGATCAGACAGGGCTCTAGAGGGTTACAAGGTAGCCAGGAAGGAACTGAAGAATGGACTTAGGAGAGCTAGAAGGGGACATGAAAAAGTCTTGGCGGGTAGGATTAAGGAAAATCCCAAGGCGTTCTACACTTATGTGAGGAACAAGAGGATGGCCAGAGTGAGGGTAGGGCCGATCAGGGATAGTGGAGGGAACTTGTGCCTGGAGTCGGAGGAGGTAGGGGAGGTCCTTAATGAATACTTTGCTTCAATATTCACTAGTGAGAGGGACCTTGTCGTTTGTGAGGACAGCGTGAAACAGGCTGATATGCTCGAACAGGTTGATGTTAAGAAGGAGGATGTGCTGGAAATTTTGAAAGACATGAGGATAGATAAGTCCCCGGGGCCAGATGGGATATACCCAAGGTTATTACGGGAAGCGAGGGAAGAGATTGCTGCGCCTTTGGCGATGATCTTTGCGTCTTCACTGTCCACTGGAGTAGTACCAAATGATTGGAGGGTGGCAAATGTTATTCCCTTGTTCAAGAAAGGGAATAGGGATAACCCTGGAAATTATAGACCAGTCAGTCTTATGTCGGTGGTGGGCAAATTATTGGAGAGGATTCTGAGAGACAGGATTTATGATTATTTGTAAAAGCGTAGTTTGATTAGAGATGGTCAGCATGGCTTTGTGAGGGGCAGGTCATGCCTCACAAGCCTTATTGAATTCTTTGAAGATGTGACAAAACACATTGATGAAGGAAGAGCAGTGGATGTGGTGTATATGGATTTTAGCAAGGCGTTTGATAAGGTTCCCCATGGTAGGCTCATTCAGAAAGTAAGGAGGTATGGGATACAGGGAAATTTGGCTGTCTGGATACAGAATTGGTGGCCCATAGAAGACAGAGGGTGGTAGTAGATGGAAAGTATTCAGCCTGGAGCTCGGTGACCAGTGGTGTTCCACAAGGATCTGTTCTGGGACCTCTGCTCTTTGTGATTTTTATAAATGACTTGGATGAGGAAGTGGATGGCTGGGTTAGCAAGTTTGCCGATGACACAAAGGTTGCTGGAGTTGTGGATAGTGTGGAGGGCTGTTGTAGGTTGCAACGGGACATTGACAGGATGCAGAGCTGGGCTGAGAAGTGGCAGATGGAGTTCAACCTGGAAAAGTGTGAAGTGATTCATTTTGGAAGGTCGAATTTGAATGCAGAATACAGGCTTAAAGACAGGATTCTTGGCAGTGTGGAGGAACAGAGGGATCTTGGGGTCCACGTCCATAGATCCCTCAAAGTTGCCACCCAAGTTGATAGGGTTGTTAAGAAGGCGTATGGGGTGTTGGCTTTCATTAACAGGGGGATTGAGTTTAAGAGCCGCGAGGTTATGCTGCAGCTCTATAAAGCCCTGGTTAGACCACACTTGGAATATTGTGTTCAGTTCTGGTCGCCTCATTATAGGAAGGATGTGGAAGCTTTAGAGAGGGTGCAGAGGAGATTTACCAGGATGCTGCCTGGACTGGAGGGCATGTCTTATGAAGAAAGGTTGAGGGAGCTAGGGCTTTTCTCATTGGAGCGAAGAAGGATGAGAGGTGACTTGATAGAGGTGTACAAGATGATGAGAGGCATAGATAGAGTGGATAGCCAGAGACTTTTTCCCAGGGCGGAAAGGGCTATCACCAGAGGGCATAATTTTAAGGTGATTGGAGGAAGGTTTAGAGGAGATGTCAGAGGTAGGTTCTTTACACAGAGAGTGGTGGGTGCGTGGAATTCACTGCCAGCAGTGATAGTGGAAGCAGATACATTAGGGACATTTAAGCGACTCTTGGATAGGTACATGGATGATAGTAGAATGAAGGGTATGCAGGTAGTTTGATCTTAGAGTAGGTTAAAGGGTCGGCACAATATCGTGGGCTGAAGGGCCTGTACTGTGCTGTACTGTTCTATGTTCTAACTGAATTTGTTGTCCTTGTGAAGTGCGGATAGTTTAGAAAATGCAGTTTTTCTAACTTCTAATGTATTGGAATTTGGCGTTTTCACAAGTTTGCGCGATGTTAGATGTTTCTGTAATGAGAAGGTTGTATTCTGTGGTTTTATTGACATTTTTCTCCTTTTTTACTGAACTTTGTCTTCAGAGGATAACGTAAAACCTGCCTGCTGACATTATGCAGCTTGGAAAGGTTAAAGATAGGCCAGTGAAAAATAAATATTACTGGTATTATTACACTGCTCTGGAGACCAAAACCATTGTGTAAATTTGATGTAAAGTTATATCACGTTTCTGGGATCCAGAATCTGTGACCAGTGCTTCACGATTAACAATATTTTCAATACAGTAATAATTTTCTGGAATGGGGGAGCTGCCATTGTCGATGATAGACTATCCCTGGCCTTTCTCATTACTACCAGAGAGTTGGGTAGACCTTGATGAGATAATCAGACGTGTGCTACAGTGCTGTCCTTATCAGAAACTGTATTCATCCCACGCTTGTACTCCCTCTCCTTTTAGAAAGCATCTGGGAGAGGACAATGACAGAGAATCATAGCATGTCAATTAGTTGAGTGTTCTGCATAAATGGTAAGCTACTTAGCTGGTTCTGTAAGAGGAGGAGCAAACTGTGCCATATATACATTTAAATATACATAAAGCACTTTGGGGCCATGTTTCCTGTCTTCTTTCAGCATGAAGGATTTCAGTTCCCAGCTCCCCTCCTGTTTTTTCAGTACCTTCAACATGTTAGTTTTACCACTCATGGGATGCCTAGTTATTTAAGTCAATGATCATTTCATTTCTGTCTCAGTTTAAAATTAATATGATTTATAACTCTAGCTATACCAGAGTATTGTTATTATTTTAAATTTATATGGAATACTCATCAATATGGCATATGGTTATAAAATAAATGACTTTGTAAACTATGATCACAAGTAATAAAAAAGGCAAAAGTACATGCTTTGTATTTTTCCACTGACAAATATATAAATAAGGATGTAGAAGAATGAGGTGCAGGGCAATTTTTCTCTGGTAAAGAATGTACTGTGGTTAGCAATACTTACAGAACAATGCAGTCTGTAATATATATGCCTGTGATAAAATTTTCTTCCAGACTGTGTCGACACTGTGGGATCAATTTTCCTCCTGAGTGAATTTTAAGTGTTCGATAGTTCTGGGTGGAGACCTGGTCTACTTGAGAGTTAGATCTCATTAGCATCAGGCTGATGGGTTCAGCAACTCCAGTGACATGGTGCAGTCCACTGGTTCTGGGCTGCTGCATTTTTGAGCAGCCTGGCCAACTTCCAGTAGGGTGGCCATTCATCCAGTCAATCCGGTTTTTAGCTGATCTCTTCACTGTCTGGTACCATTTATGTCCAGGGTTAGGATGAAAGAATCATTTAAAGACACATGCACTTGAAGTAATTTTGCAAAATACAGGAGTCTAAAAGACTGTGACTAGCCAGGAATACACTGTGATTCAGGTTTCTGTTTTCATCAATGTTTTTCACTTGAAATTAATCCATTATACTCACAAACACAGGTTGTTCTGATGCATTTTTTTGTTGCAGGGTTGTAAATGTGAGGCCCGTGATGACATTATCTCCGTGTGCGGTGACGTCTTTCCCCCTGCGTCACAGTGCCACTGGTCTGGTGTCTGATATTCTTGGCCTCCAGCAGTGGTCACCCTAACCTCCAGGCAGCAAATAGATAAAACCATGGGGTTGGGGTGTGGAGTGGCTGGCGGTGTGATGAAATGAGAGCAGCAGCGGCCTAGGCAGGCTTTTTGAAGCCTAGTGGAACACCCCTGTTCCTTCTGGCCCCACAAAAATAACGTGAATCTTAACTGTTGCTTCCTCTTTGGGCCAGCCGCCAGGTGATACTGGGTGTACACACCACCCCATTCACCCCTAAAATAACTTTAGGATCCTATTGATGGCATAGGACCCCGATTTCAATATTTATGCCAGTTGGGTCTTCCTGTCAAGCAGCCACTCTGGCCACCCATGCAGAGAACTCCAGAAAGATGGAGACAGCACAGCGATGTTGGGAACAGGGCATTAAGTGCTTCCACACCATTTTCAGAGTGCTACTGTCCCATTTCTGTCATGTTATTTCATTTACTGTAGTTGAGTGCCCGAGTTTAACCAAACCCTGACCTTTTGTTTTGTAGCGAGATGAATAGCATAATGCATAAATGACACGGAACATAAAAGTCCGAGTGTATCAAGCCTGTGTCCTCAGTACCTTGCTCTATGGCAGCGAGGCCTGGACAACGTATGCCAGCCAAGAGCGACGTCTCAATTCATTCCATCTTCGCTGCCTCCGGAGAATACTTAGCATCAGGTGGCAGGACCGTATCTCCAACACAGAAGTCCTCGAGGCAGCCAACATCCCCAGCTTATACACACTACTGAGTCAGCGGCGCTTGAGATGGCTTGGCCATGTGAGCCACGTGGAAGATGGCAGGATCCCCAAGGACACATTGTACAGCGAGCTCGCCACTGGTATCAGACCCACCGGCCGTCTATGTCTCCACTTTAAAGACGTCTGCAAACGCGACATGAAGTCCTGTGACATTGATCACAAGTCGTGGGAGTCAGTTGCCAGCGTTCGCCAGAGCTGGCGGGCAGCCATAAAGGTGGGCTAAAGTGTGGCGAGTCAAAGAGACTTAGCAGTTAGCAGGAAAAAAGACAAAAGCTCAAGGGGAGAGCCAACTGTGTAACAGCCCCGACAAACACATTTTTCTGCAGCACCTGTGGAAGAGCCTGTCACTCTAGAATTGGCCTTTATAGCCACTCCAGGCGCTGCTCCACACACCACTGACCACCTCCAGGCGCTTACCCATTGTCTCTCGAGATAAGGAGGCTAAAGAAGAAAATAAATCAAAGAAAGAAATCAGAAGGGTAGAACAATTTAAGGATAAGTAATGTTAAAAAAACTACTTCTGAGATGTTTCTATAATATTGATTGCAATGTGAAACACCAAGTAAAACATCGATATAAGTGACTTCGAACTAAAGGTTTCTTCAAATCTTACGACTTTTTAATCGAACCAAAACCAAAGCTATTTCAATTCATGGAGTCCCACCACCTGCCCAGTCCCACTATTAAATCACAGCTTCAGGGAGGTGAGACTCAGTTCTCAATGATAAGCACCAAAGCTGTTGAAATAAAATATAGTAAACAGCAGCACATGTCGACATGAACTCTTCCTCCTTCCAGTTTGTGTTTCTTTCACCCCCAGTTAGTTTCTCTCTTCCTCTCCCAGTTTGCGTTGCTCTCGCTCTTCCTTCTTCCCCAGTTTGCCTTGTTCTTTCTCTCTTCCGTGTTGTGCTTGGTCTCTCCCTCCCTCCCTCCCTCCTCCAGTTTGTATTACTCTCTCAGGACACATGGAGCTTCCAAGTAATTTTCATTGGCCTTGATCCTGCCATTTTCACACTGGTAAGGAAGCGGTACATTGTGAATAATTGTGGGCTTGCAGGACTCAGACAACAATATTTGGCTGCAAGCCATGGCAACCAGGCTACTGTGCATGCCTGCACTGCTCAAAGAAGGAATGTTTCTCCAGAGGTGCCAGCAGCAGCTTGGGAGACCAATCAATAATCCATTCTGGTAGACTCCCACCAAAAGCAGAACGGTTGGGAATCCTTAGCCATAGGCCAAGGCTACTGTGATGGAATCTGCAGTTTGTGGGACCCATGGGGAATGTCTGCGAGCTGTGGTCCAAACAGATGACTTGTTGAATGTTCTGGAAGGTGCACTGACCCTTTTTTTGCAACATTTGTTTCATTTTTTTTGGAACAGGTTGTCCTAGCAGCCTGAAACAAACCTTCAGTTTGCTGGGAGGGGCTAAAGCTGGGTGGACTCCGATAGGAGAGAGAGAGAGAGCCATTGAAGGTCAGATGACCGGAGGGCCATTGCAGGCAGGTTGGGAAAAGTAAAGCCTAGATCCAGGGGCTATATTTGTTCCTTAGAGTAACTGGCTAACCAGACTCGATCATACCATGCATAGGATGGTCACTGAAAGGGTAGGATAAAGGATAGTCTTGATGGTGTTACGATCAAGGTGGGAGTAATGCACTGTTAATTCAGTCCCGATACTCCACAGGTCACAGCATATTCGTAAAATTTTCCACCTACTGGAAATTAGCCAAATTAAACACTTTATTTATCCCCAGAATAAAGCACGCCAAACCAGGTTTCTTTAAAAAACAACAAAATTAGCTATTTATTAATAAATCAAGTTTTTAAATGATAAAAAGATACATCTATATGCATGAAAAGATTTTATAACTCCTTATTCTTCCTAATCCTCATGCACACATTCCAAAATAAAACGGTTAAATGGGGAAAATGGATATTGATTTTACAATGGTTTCTTAGGATTAAAAAATAACTGGGTTGTAACTTCTGGTAGGATATTTCAGGAGCGAGGAGGTGTCCCAGTGTTGAATAGTCAGATGCCATTCGATGTCTATACAGGTGAGTTTGATAAACAGTCTGTGATGGGTCAGCATTCAAGGCAATTCATCTGCAGCAGGCATCACACAGATCCCTCAGCAAAAGGTGTAACAGCAGGTCAACTTAAATTCTAAAGCAGCAGTCCAACAGTAGAAACTTTCTTGAGATTTCAGGGTCTTACAAATAAAACTCAAAAGACAACACAACTCACTCTTGAGGCAAGGATTCTTGAGACTGGAGGCAACAGCAATCTGCCACACCTGAAACACAAAGTTTCCTATCTCCAAAGCAGTGTTCCTCCACAGAGTGTAGCAAACTCTCTTTCTCTGGCCCCTTTATCTTCAGGCAGGTCAAAACCACGTGTTAAATGTAGCACTTCTTTCCATGAAATGCAAAGCTTATTTTTCAGAGAGAATAGGTCTTTTTCTCTGGTCTAACAGCAAATCACAGCTCCCAGCTAGCTCACTTCTCTCTGGTCTGTTTCACGCTGCTGAACTGACAAAAAGCTTTCAACAGCAACCAAGTCACAAGACAGTCGTAAAACTTTTTGGTTGCTTGGACATCAGTTTTATAGCCTGCATACTTCAAACACCAGGTCAACATTCAGCTCACAGAAAGTCTTTTTTTTCTCAGTCTTAAAGGCACACCGACCTCTTAGTTTTAAAAAATAAAACTCTTATGACATTGGATACATGCCGTCAAACCTCTTGTGAGCAGAGCTGAGAAAATTCTGGACAAATGTGCCTTTTTGGGGAAGACCTTAACTGTGAAGTTTGTATTGAAAGTGAATTGCTAAATTATTGAAGAAAGGAGCTGAAAATCTACCTGAGGAAGTTCAGAGCTTTGAAGGACTGTGTGGCAGGTAATCGGGTACACTATATGCTGAGTGGACTTACTAGTAAGGCTGCGTTTACTGACAATGCAACCACTAGGTGGTGCTGTACTAGCAGATGCACAAATGCAGCCTGTTCCACTGTAATGTCACTGTCTGCAACATTCAGGCAGCTGCCTGGATTAAAGATGGCACTGCTCGATTTATCACAGAAAAACAACTTCAACCCAAAAATTTCCTCAAAAGTTGCCATCGCCACCTCCATCCTGCCCCCAACAGATCCCCACTCATGCACCAGTTATATAGTACCTAGTCATCTTAATTCACCTAAAGTGAATTACTTTAAAAGCAGTGACTGTCATTTCATAAGCAAATATGGCAGCACACAATGAACATTTTTTGGTTGATACATGGAGAAGGTTGTGCTGTTTAAAATCTCATCAGAAGGACAGCACCTCTGACAGTGCTGCACATCCTCCGTAGTTCTGTGAGGTATCAGTGCCATCCTGCTCTCCAGCTGCTCGCTCCCTGCATCCCCCTCATCCCACTCAACGGCCGCTCGCTCCCCACTTCCCCCCCATTCTCGCTCTCCAGCCGCTCACTCCCTGCTTCCCTCCCACCATCCCTCCAGATGCTAGCTCTAGGCCACACCACTTCCCTCCTCTCAGCCACTCACTCCTATGTCGCTCTGTCACCCTTCATGGCCTGCCTTGCTTCTTCGGGCGGCACAGTGAGGAATGATCGAGAGTCGGAGCAAGTGACCTAGAGGGGTAAGAAAGAGACAACCTGCCTGCGAGTTAGTATACCGGTCCAGCATCAGCAAGGATTTTGACCAGATGGTGAAATCTTGTGATGCGTGTCAAGAACCAGGCTAGTCAACAAAAAGTACCTGTCCAACCGCATGAAATACCATCATCACCATGGATAAAGATAGCAACAGATCTGTGGTTTGTGGGCAGAGAAGACTATCTGCTGGTGACTATCACTCCAAATTTCCTATTGGGCAGAAGCTTTGAGACACATTAAGTACAGCAGTGGCCACTGTTAGTGTCACCTTTAGTCTTTTGGTGCCCCAGTAGAAGTGATATCCGACAATGGTCCACAATACACTGAAAACCATTCCCGTATATGAACAACGGTCCATCAACCATGTCACATCATCACCCAGATATCCTCGTTTGAATGGGATGGCTGAATGTATGGTCAGGACAGTCAAAATGGTGATCAAAAGTGTTCAGAAACCAGGCTTGATATCCAAATTGTGTTATTGCATCTTTATGCAACACCATTAGACTCCGGGTTGCCATCACCTGCTGAGATTATGTTTGGTCGACTGGTGAGCCCACACTACCAAGTGATCATCTCACCAGGAGCAAGATAAAATGAAAGATGCACATTACGTGCATGCAGGTGCAGAATTACCCCCACTATACATTGGCCAGAAGGTGAAGGTCCTTCACACACATGGATCCCAGCAGAGGTGTCCAAGGTGTGCAAAGAACCACGTTTGTATGAGGTGACAACATCAAATGGTGCAGTTCTGTGAAGGAATCAATCTCATCTCAGGGGACTCGCTGCTAGCCAAGCACAAGACGACCAACCAGCATCACCTACGCATACTTGCGTAAGCTTTGAAGACAAAGACACAACAAGGAACATACCAAGAACAGAGGACAATCCTCCCAAACACAATCTTCAGGAAGAGAGGATGGACAGTTCGAGAACACACCCACATATCATTGTCACAAAGTCTGGTCGAGTCAGCCGATGACCAGCACAGTTCCAAACGTCGAACACCTAGAAGAGGAGTGTTCCAAATGTTCCTGTTGCAGTTAAATGTTTTATGTAAATAGTGTCATAGTTGTCAAGCTTCTTATATCTCATAAGTGTTATTTATTCACATACATATTAATATTATACTATACAGGGTTGCCATTTAAGGGAAGGGGGATGTTGTGATAGTGTATTTGATAGTATGCTAAATATAATCATTTAAATATATGTTTATGCTAATCTGTATGTCATCACAGGAAGTGTTGTAATATCAAGTAGCACAGTCAGCACGTGTAAGCTGAAGCAACAGCAAGTCTCCATAAAAGCTCTGCGTTCAAACCTTTATGCCTGTGTTGTAGGATCACTTTAAGAGACTGTAAGTGAAGGAAGAGTTTTGGGTGTAGCCCAACAGATTAAGATGTGTGTAAATGTACTTCTGTAGTAGATGTGTGAATATATGTTCCAGTTTAAGTTATAATAAAAACCCACATATTCTTTGGATATTACTCATATTCCTGTGACCCTTACAATAGTTCACACACCAAAGGATCGAGCAATATTATATGGTGTCGGAAGTGGGATACATTTTTTCTGAAGAACACCAAATATTACATCACAGCAAAGTTTGATTTTTTCTGAAGAACACACCAAGAGAGAACAAGGAATAGCTGATTGCTTACCTGGAGTGGCTGAAGATTCAGGAGAACAGAAATTGACAGAAGACCTCACAACAGTGCTGCGAGCTAGGACTGCAGACAGTCTGGGAGGCATTGAAACTCTGTGAGTACATTAGGCAAATTGTCAAGGGATCGGAGCTTTCAACTAATCTGGCAGTTGGTCAGAACATTTGAAAAGCAGCAGCCATTAGTGCTTTAGTTTTCCCAGGTTTTTACTTCACGGGTGGGGCATAAGCTGAAAAGAGCCAGAAGAGCTCAAAAGCACCACTGGAGGTCCAGCACAGAGTAGACAGTCTGGTTGTGGCAGCTGCAGGTACTGCAAGCTGCCGTGCTCTTCATAGAAAAAAAGGCTCTCGCAGTTTAAAAAAATGAGCTGTGTAAACAAAAAAGCAGCTGTCATCTCTCACTTTAAAGGGGCAGTCCTGAAAAGATTAACCTGTCTAAATAAGGAGGAAAAAAAGCAATGCCTGTGAAAAATAAGACTTGTAAAGCAGAGAGCTTGTAAAACAATTGTGCCTGATAAAAAGAAAACTGTGAAAAGTCCTATATTTGTAGAGAAGTAAGATCATTAAGAAAATGGCATTCAAGTATCCAATTATGGATTAGAAGGCATTGGACATAGCGTCTGAGTTTAAACTGTTTCAACAATGGATTGAACTGTGTTTCCTGGATTAAGAAGTGAATGAACCAGAGAAACAAACTCATGATTGCACTGGGCAACGAGGGCTGGCAACAGAACAACACATCAGCAGTCAGCTGAGGATCAGAAGACCCTAGCAAGCGACAGGCACTCCTGGAAGATCAACGCAAGGTAAAGGTCAAATTCTGAGTACATAGGCTTGAGCTTATGACATACTGGCAAAGGCAAGATGAGTTCATTGACTAGTATGTTGCAAGGTGTTGAGACAAAGCTCAAGAATGCGACTTCGCAGATATTGATTTGTTGGAACGGGTTATAGTGTTAGTAATCGCATCTACCCCAATAGAGGCCTTTCAAAAAGACCTGCTAGAAAAGAAGAAAGGGCACATCATGGATGCATTACTTTATGATGGAAGAAAATTTGAAGCCATCATGGCTAGGCACCAACAGTTACAAGCGTTGGGGGCGGCTACGACAATTGGTATGGTAACCAAGGCTCAGAAGTCTGCTAAACCTTGTGTGGCAAATGTGGCCTCATTCACCCAATTCACAGTTGTCTGGCATACAAGGACCAGTGCAAAGCTTGTGACATGTGAGGACATCAGTCAAGGCAGTACAGAAGGCAGAGCTCAGATACTGCATACAGGAATGGTGGCAGTTCATGTGCAGAGAGACATCTGCAAGACAGGATGGCAAACGCAATACAATGAAAGGTATGCCAACACACAACAAAAGCCCAACTGGGTACATCAGGTAGCAGGTTAGCAGAAACACAGATTGCCAGGAAGACACAATTGAAAAATGCACTCAAGTGAACAGCGAGCAAGCATTTCACATAGTTAATTTGGATCAACATGTCAATGCTATCACACAATCTCAGGTATTTGCCGTGATCGAGATTATATGTCCACAAAAGAGTGGCAAGCAGAAACTCAGAGGCAAAATTGCCACCGGAACAAGTGTAAACATTCTACTCCTCCATATACTGAAGGACATGGACTTAAAGAAATGGGAGTCTATATCGTGCAACCAACCATGGCTAGGCTGACGGCCTACAATTCTCCATTCAAGTGCATTGGAATAACCTTGCAGTGCAGCTATGGGAGCTCTGAATGGCTACCACAAATGTTTTATATTGTAGACACAACTTGACCAGCTGTCGCAGGACATCCAGTAGGCCAAGGTTTACAAAGTCATAATACATGAAGTCAGTAATGCATCGAAGATGGTACAAAGTATCCAGGTTGAGTGTATCAGGTTGGTCCATGCAAAGGATGACACAAAGGCTGGGACTCTTGACATGAAGAAGTGATATGATCGGGAGTCTCTCCCTTGGCTACAGTTCATTGCAGCAAGCACTCAGAGGTCAGAGGAATTGTCAGTAATTGATGAAGTTGCCAGTCATCATTTTTCTAAGCTTTTCAAACAAGGGAAGATGAAGGCATCGTATGACAAGCAATCAGGACCAGAATTAGCTCGATTTGCGAGTAGAACAGAAGGTCAGAGTCCTCAATCATGCGTCAGGAACTTGGTATCCTGTAGATATATGCGACCATCCCAGATCATACGACTCCAGACACCCAATGGCACGATTCTCAGACACAACTGAAGTCAACTCAGAGAGCTGTGTGACAACACCATGTGTGACAAAGCTGTGGCATCATGGACATATTCCAAGACAAAGTCTTAAGATGATCATATAAAGGCTATGAGGACAGAGGAAGAGCATGCCAACTAGAATTATGAGTTACCAGAGTCTCAAAGGAGTCATCAAATGAGATCAGCTCTGAGCAGAGGTTGACAATGACAAGATTCAGGATGAATAAACAAACCTCCTCTATGTTTTAGAGAGTGTTAAACTTGCTTACTTTTAAATTACATTTTGTTTTATTCCTGTATAGTTAGTCTGAACTGCAACATCATTGTATACTGTACATATGTTTTTATCTGTGGGAATAAAAGGGGATGTTGTGTGTTCACTTTAAGAGGCTGTAAATGAAGAGTCATCGGAGGAAGTGATGTCACATCCCATATCACCAGAGAGTTGTGGGTGTAACCCGACAGAGTAAGATGTGTACAGGTGTACTCCTGTAGTAGCTATATATTTATATGTTCCATTTTAAGTGAGCATAAAAACCCATGTATTCCTGTGAATCTTACAATAGTTCACGCACCAAAGAAATGCATAGTATTACAGTCTGCGCTTCAGCTTTATTTGTCTTAGTCTAGAAAGAGATAATACACTATTCCTCTGCTTTATTCTGTGCTCAGATGTATGAAATTTACAGTATAAGCTTTTATGTTTCTTTGTTCTTGTCTTTTTTTCTGTTTTATTTTCACTTATCAGCTTTTTTGTTTGAATAAGGTGACTGAACCTCTGAAGTCTTTGGGCCTGATTTTAACTCTGTGCAAGTGGATGGGCTTTGAGTGAGTTAAAAGTACTGCCAAATTTTGAAAGTCATAAAATCATTGTTTATCAAGGTTCACCTTTGGTTGAAGTTAAAAAATAGCTTTCTGTTACTGTGCAAAACTTTAAAACAGAAACTGGCAGAAAAAATTTGAAATAAACTTCTAAAGCTTTGGTGAAAGACTATGGCAGTCTTTATGCAAACTTACTTTTTCTCACGTGAGCTCTGATTGAAAGATCAGTTCGAAGTATATACATTCAATTGTCGATTTATAATCAAACCATGTGGGGTTTAACAATGCGGACAGCAAAGCCTCTTGAATTTTTCATTCAGTGCAATTTTTTTCCTTAAATAGATGGTAGAGAAAATTACATGAAACTTTAGTTAGATGTGTATAGTATGTGTTTTATAGGAAATATATAACTTATTTGAAGCACATACCATGTCTGCCTGCAGACTAGCAACTCATCATATCCTAAATGTTTTTGAAAGGCTGAATGTGTTTTGACTTCCTCTGTTCTATTAAATACTGTAACTAGTGAAACAGTAGTTAAGGTCTGGCTTTAATTCATCTGTTCTTATTTTATCATTTTAAATTCAGAAACAATAGCAAATCACTATATAAACTAATAATTCACAGGCACGACTTGACCAATTAACTTTGGTTTAAAATTGTCTGTATGGTATTCATATGGCCAGCCTATTTCCAGTAACTTTAAGATTAAAGTGAAAAACAAAATAACTAGAAAATTCTTTTAGCCCCAGAAGATATTGAAAAATAATGACCAATTTACTCAGTTTATGTTGTTTGCATGCAATTATTCTGTACCAAAAAATATTATAATTTAAACTTTTAAACAAGAAAATAATGTTATGTAGCCAGTAAAATTAATTTACAATTTTTCATCATATACTAATGTGTTTTCAACCTATTAGCAATTGAGAAATGATAGACAGTAACTTTTAACCTTTTAAAATGTAATTATTTATAATTATCATACAAATGTTCACTGTACAAATCACAAGAATACAAATCACAAGAACTTAATCTACCTACTGTCACATATCTGTACATAGGCTTCTCGGTATTAGCAACACAAAACTCTTATGATTTTTAGAAACTGGAGGTTTTGGCTTGTAAGCTAGACAATGGCCGTGATTTTACCCTAGGCGGACGGGAGCCGGCCACCGACTCAAAAGTCAGTGGCAAACTCGCTTCCACCTCACCGTATTTTGCGGGTACCTGGGCTTTAATTGCTCTGAGATGGGACTTCCACCCACTTGTGGCAGGAAGTCCTGCCTAATGGAGCTGCCGGCCAATCAGCGGACCGGCAGCTCTTAGACCCGGCAGTGCCACCGGGAGTGGTGGCCACTGCTGGGACTACAGCCCAGCTTGCAGAAAAGATGTCGGGGAGCCTGGAAAAGGTAAGTTTTGGTTGCCTCGCCAAGGCTAATTGGTCGGGCCCCGGCAAAGCAAGGGTGGTTGATTGGGGGGTGTGTTGGGAGTGGTTGGGGTAGCGGGGCGGCCCTCCATCGGGCAAAGGGTGTCTCATCTTGAGGGCCCCTCCCCCGCCCCCCCGGGCTGTTTGAAAGCCATCCGCTTTTGTCAGGTGGCTTCTCTTGGGTCTAGGACTCCTGCTTGCCACACATAAAATCCGCCTGGAGGTGGGTGAAGGCCCTTAAGTGTCCACTTAAGGGCCTTGATTGGTTGGGGGCGGGTGGGCCATTTATCGCTGCCGCCGCCCTGTGTAAAGTGGCAGCGAAGGTGGGAGTGGGTTGGGAATGACTCCCGGAGCCTCCCGCTCCGTTTTATGCCACCCCCCCCGCCACCATCTCGCTCTTCGGGGGGAAGTAAAATTCAGCCCATTGCCTGTCGATATAACCATTTTGATGAAAAAGTACATTTTAAAAAATTTTGGCTGGCTATAGATGAAATTCTTAGTACTGCAGATTCAGTGCTGGAAAAAATCCAGCAGTCAGTCGTTTATAAACAATTAGAATGTCTAGGTAGGAGAGCATTGCAGTCTATTGTGCATCTTACATCCATCCTTGTAATAGAAAGAATAAAATAAAATGTTATACAGTAAAGGATTAACAGTGTTATGATGCACAAAATATTACAACTTGTATTTATATAGCACTTCTGTGACTTGACTGTTGATCTAGACACATTCACACCTATATGTAAACATTCCAATAGAATTTAAGAATTCATAATGACACCACCTACAGTGTATAATTTTCCAGTCCTCATACCATCTGTCATTGTGAACTCACCAAGCTTAACATGCAAAGTACTGTGTCCTGAGTTAAGACTACTCAAACCTATGTACTGTTAGCATCGAGAGGCAACTCTCATATCATCAATCAGGATTTGAATTCAGACACCAGAGATGATAGGGCACTGTGCTAATTCACTATGTCACACAGTTCCCAACAGTACTAACTTTATTCAGGTAACCATTTATACAAGAGACTGATTTCAGACTTAGAAAAAAAAAAGCATTATCAGTGAAGTGATAAATCCAGCTAATCTCATGTAAATGTTCAAAGTAAGGAAACAGGATATATCAAAGCCTCAACCAATTTAAAAGTATTACTAAGTTCTTTTATTTAAAATACTTTGCCAGTACAGAACTGTCATTTTTACAGTTTATAGACAAAAGTTTACATAACCAAAATATTCCCTTTGAGTAAAAATGATTGAAAAGGCTTTGCAATATGGCAACTGGTAAAATCTAGCCACATTTGTGCTTTCTCATCCAACACTTCCATTAAATCCACCTTTTGAATTATTCAGATGTGAAAAATAAGTTGTTTAGATTTGTGTGATAAATAAATAGATGGATGTGAATACAAGATGGCAATGAAAAATTCTAGTTGTTTCAGGATAACTGAAAGTGCATTGAATGACATAGGCTGTAATTTTACGCCACCCCAGTGAGCTGGATGGTGGTGGGGTGGGGGGGCGGTGGGGTAGCAAAAAATGGAGCAGAAGGCTCTGGGAGGCCTTCCCGACCCAGGCCCGCCTCTGCCCCCACTTTATGTAGGGCGGGGGGAGGGATGGGTGGCAAAAAATGGGCCGCCTGCCCCAGGCCAATCAAGTCCCTTAAGTTGCCAATTAACGTCCACTTAAGGGCCTTCGCCTGCCTCCACGGGAATTTTACCCGTGGCAAGCGGGCGTTCAGGAGCCAGGAAGCTGGATGCCCGATTGATGGCCACTCCCGCTTCACAAACCACCCCCAGGACCCAAGATGCCCCCTTTCCCCCAAACAGCCACTCATGCCTCGCCAGACTGATTACACCTGGCAAGGCAACCCAAACTTACCTGCACTCCTGGCTCCATGTCCTCGACTGGGCTGCAGTCCCAGCAGTGGCCACCGCTCCCGGTGGTGCTGCTGGGACTAAGAGCTGATGGCCCGATGATTGGCCGGCAGCTCAATGAGGCGGGACATCCTCCCTCAAGTGGGTGGAAGTCCTGTCTCGGAACAATTAAAGCCTGGGGACCCATAAAATGCGGGACGGATCCCCAGGCGAGGCGGAAGCGGGTTCGCCACCTACTTTTACGTCAGTGGCCAGCTCCTGTCCGCCCGACGTAAAATCCAGCCCATAAGGTGTAGCACATTCAATTGCAACTAGGATTTCTTTAATTTAGTTTATCAACAGTTGTGGTAGCAGCCTCTGGTAGTTGCAAATCAATACTGCATGAATTTCCTTTTTCTCAATGATCCATTACTGGTTTTAGGGTAAAAATATTACTCCTGACACAGCAACTAAGTATTCATTCAACATTGTTCTAGAACATATTAAAATTATAACACATATTTTTAGTACATGATAGGGTGCACTAGAAGTATCCTGCATTTTTCAAACCAAAGCAGAATAATAAAAAAGGATCTGCAAAATCCCTGAATGTCACTTTGTCAGTCATACACTGTAAGATGTCTCTATACTTCATTTGTAAAATTCACAATTACACTGCATATCATTGCCTAGGTACAATTTCAAAAGTACTCAGTTGGAATCTTAATTATGTTTGAAAGAAATAAAAAGGGAACATTTAGTTATGTTTTTATTGATTCTTTGTCATTGTAAAATAAGGTTCAGGTTATATGTAGACACAGGCCATATGCGATGCCTTGAGTAGGCAAATTTAACACATCAAAAAGAATTGGCTTACATCATTATTAAATAAAAAAAGTTACACAATAAGTAAACCTATTAATATTTATTCTTTTCAGCCTTTAACTTGTTTAACAAAATAGCATAATTTGACCCCAAAAGAATGCATTTGGAGTTATCCCGTTTAATAATCTATGTTGCAGGAATGTATCCATTGAATTCCTGTACAAAAAGTGTAAGCAGGGTACTTCATAAAATATTTTGATTTTGGACAACTGTAAGTATGCATTATATGTAATAATGTTTTCATTTTTCACTAACAGGAGTGCAGCACCTCACTCCACATGATTAGGCTGAATTCCTTGCATTTTGTTTAACATCCCAAAAAACAATGCAAAGCAAACTTTCTGTTTTACCTTTCACAGATTTCATTAGACACAGTAATTCATGAAAAAAAATGTTGAATATGCTGTTTCATAATACCTTGAAGCTGCAAAAAGTTTTCACTAAATTGCATAATTTGATGGAAAAAAATCAAAAGCAAATCATAGAATTATTCATAATGTTAAAATGAAAAAGAGGCGATTTGTTTATAGTTTGGCAGAAAATATGAAGAGAATCTGGCACAATGTAATCAGCTGGGATCTAGACTTGACTGTGGATATGCTGATTCAACAGAACCCGTTAATCATCAACACCAACAGCAGGATGAAGTCCAATGTCATTTTGCCAAGTTTCCATATAATACAAGGGAACCAGTAATAATATTGCTCCTCCTTCCCTCCCAAGCCAGTGGAGACATTCTGATATGCACAATGGGCTGCTCTTTACTGGTGGTGCTATATATCATAAATAATTTGGCAAACATTTCTACCAGATGATTTGAACAATAATTTCTGTTGGCCCACACAGACTATGTTTCCAAATAGAGAGGCTGCATCATATTCCCTTAAACATATTCCAGTTTTAACAGAAATCAGTTACTTTCTTAACCCTTTTCTTAACAAGTTACTGTGTATAAGAAATATTTCTAGAAAGAAAACATTTGCTTTGAATTAATGGCTTAGAAACATGCCAAAGCACTCCACATAGAATTGAGAAGTTACTGTCATATGAAAAAATACAGAGCCATATTGCACATAGCAAGGTCCCACAAATAATGATGAGATGAATGACATGTTATGGTGGTATTGGTTGAACATCATGTTTCAATAATTAGGAATCTATGTTTTAAATTAACATTTGTTTGTTATGTAAATTACTTTTTGTTTAAAAGTAAGAAATTCATGCATTTAGCACAACATTGACCTGAAATAAATAGCCTGTCTCACCATTATAACCCTTTTAAAAATTGTAATAGTTAAAATAATTAAAGTTTATTTAAGCACACTGCTGACTGAATATTGGTCTGCTAGGCTGAGTGTGTTAGAGGCTGTTAATCAGAGAGATGAAAAGCAGCATTTTTGTTCATATTAATTCTGCTGTCATAATGGTTGTTAATTGTTCCTTATGATTTCATATGCACTCACTATTTAATCAAGGATATATATCAAATGACTGAAATGGATTGAATATAATCTATACATTATATATGTAAACTTGTCATGCTATATATACAGTTTTCCTTCAGTGGTGGAACTACTGCAGCCCTACCACTGGCAGGAGGAGGGTAATTACAGCATGCAAGTGAACATAGGCAGTTTTCATTAGAAATGCAGACATAAGAATTAATAATGGTAATATAAAAATAAGGACAGAATGTATTATTTTAAAATGGAGGCTGAATTACACCTGGTTCAATTGCTCCCTGCCCTCTAGCCCTGCTTCAACTGCAATTGGACCTGTCGTCCTGTAAATTGCCATGCAAGATCAACTAATATATTAAAGAATATTAAAGTCAATAATAACTTTTAGTAGTTGTTTGGTTTTTAATAGGGGCTATGATGGTGAGAATCCCTCTTTAAAGATTACAATAAATTGGAAATCTTGGGCGACACCTCATTCATATGCTATTCTTTTTGTAGAATACCATATGCAGTAAACATAGAGGAAATCCCCACCAGTATAATTATTTATCAAATGGCATTCTGAAACATAATGTTTGCTGTTAAACTGATTTATAGTTTTATGACGTAAGAAGTGTAGAAATGTAACATAAGCAATCTGTACATTTTGCACAATACAAATGAAAAATTATCACAAGAGTTCATGAACCCAACAACCCAACTTAAAGTATGACGGTCATTTTAGTAATTCCAGGGAGTTGGGGCAGGATGGGGAGGAAAGTCATGTGACAAACTTTTTTCCTTATATTAAGAGTTTTCCCTTTAATCCACACTTACAACAGTAAAATTGTTAAAATGCATAAAGAGGTTTCAGGCCAAAAAGTTTTATGACTATATTGGTATTTTTAAACTAATTATTAATTTAATTGAAAGTTATACAACATGCATCAGACCAATTTGATAAATGTAAATAATTATAGATCAATGATTATAGTTTTTGGAATGTCTTACCATGTCCTTAAATTGTACTATTAATAAATTCAATGTATCATTATAGAATTCTTCTAATAAAGGTTTTGACTCAGTTTGCACTCAGTATTTTGTATTCTGTTGGCTTCACAAAGAATCCAGTGTAACTATGTTTCGCAGTTTGTGGATTATACAACAGTATACACTATTAATTTTCACATTGTTCAATGAGAACTTTTTGCATTTAAAACAATGAAAATAACTTAATTCTGTGTTCACATAGAATACTCTCTCTTCCAGTAATACTTCTATCCAATTGTAAAATTACATGGCAGGAAGTGCTTTCAACACACCTTTCAAATGTTAGCTTAATTATGCAGAAGATATCGTAATGAATGACAAAAAATACAATCTGGAGACAAGTTGTTTAATATAATAAAAATGAATAACTTCAGTGAATTATAATGTACTGTATTATGCCCAATTGTGTGCATGTGCATCGTAATAATAGGCCTAGATGATTTTTCTTGAAAAGACGGGCAGAAATTTAAGAGAAAATAATTTGCCAATTGAACAGTTTGCATAGTAATTGCTGCCAGCACTGATCTAAAGAATGTCAGTAAAGTTTCATTTATCACAATGATAATAATGATGAGTTTGTACAAGTGTGGTCCTGAAGGACAACACAGACTGGCACAAAGTTGTTTGTTGGAAAAATGACAAGTTAACTTGTGAACACTCTAGACTTCTATTCTTTATTCCTAACTGTTTGATAGAACAAATAATTTCCAAGGCACTCAAAACAATTATTCACATTATTCAGTAACATCCCCAAAGGACATTACTACTGCTATAGAAAACATCTGGCATTCCTGCCTGTGTTTCTTTTGTACAATGGAATTGT
This sequence comes from Heterodontus francisci, assembly GCF_036365525.1. Taxonomy (NCBI): domain Eukaryota; kingdom Metazoa; phylum Chordata; class Chondrichthyes; order Heterodontiformes; family Heterodontidae; genus Heterodontus; species Heterodontus francisci. Next base: position 65,862,048 of record NC_090389.1, read on the forward strand.
GTCCAATTCCACAAACTATTGCTTGGATGCCGAGGCCTAATGAAGCCACCATTCACAAGTTGTTTCAGTCGTTCCACTGAACACTAAAAGGGTGAAACTTGAGAAAGGGAATTTGCTTTGTCTGTGGTTCAAGGGTAGACTTTCTAATACAAGTCCTTGTATATTTCTTGCAGGAGTGGATGGAGACTCATTTCTGCCTCTGTTTTCCTGATGGTGTGCAGAAGCTGCACATGCTCAGTAACAATCTGTCTTAGATCAGTCATTTTCTGAAGTAGTTTTGCAAATAATTGCGGTGAATCTGGGTGATTTATCTTAAGTTGAAGGGCAAGTGCTTGTAGGATGCTGTCTTGCAGTTCTTCAATTGGTTTAACATTTAGCAATCCAGGTCGATCTAGGGACAAAAAAGATAAATAGTGTCATGTTCTGATATAACAATTACAACTTATTTATATTACCCCTTTAAATGTAGTAAATCATACCATGGTAACTCACAGGAGCAATTTGAAACAAAATTAGACACCGAGCCACATAAGGAGATATAAGAACAAATGACCAAAATGTTGGTCAAACAGGTGGGTTTTAAAGAGCATCTTAAAGAAGGAGAGAGATAGAGAGGCAGAGAGGTTTAGGGAAGGAATTCCTGAGCTTCGGGCTGAAGCAGTTGAGCTGAAGTGCTAATTGTGAAGACATCTTACGTTTGAATGAAATAAAAACAAGAATTGTTGGAAATACTCAGCAGGTCTGGCAGCATCTGTGGGGAGAGAAGCAGAGTTAACGTTGCAGGTCAGTGACCCTTCATCAGAACTAGCAGATATTAGAAATGTGAAAGGTTTTAAGAAAGTAAAGTGGGGGTGGGGCAAGAGATAACAAAGGAGAAGGTGTAGATAGGACAAGGTTACAGAGAATAACTGACCAGAAGGTCGTGGAGTAAAGGCAAACAATATGTTAATGGTGTGTTGAAAGACAAAGCATTAGTATAGATAGGGTGTTAATGGACTGAAAACTGAACAGCCACAAGTACAAACATGAAAAAAATTAGTGGGTAGGCAAACTGAACAAACTGAGATAAAATAAAATAAAATAAACACAAAAAAAAGAAAAAAGAAAAAATAACTAAAAATAAAAGTAAAATGGGGGGCCTGTCATGCCTTGAAATTACTGAACTCAATGTTCAGTCCGGCAGGCTGTAGTGTGCCTAATCGGTAAATGAGATGCTGTTCCTCGAGTTTGCGTTGACGTTCACTGGAACACTGCAGCAATCCCAAGACAGAGATGTGAGCAAGAGAGCAGGGGGGAGTGTTGAAATGGCAAGCAACCGGAAGCTCGGGGTCATGCCTGCGGACTGAGTGGAAGTGTTCCGCAAAGCGGTCACCCAGTCAGCGTTTGATCTCCCCAATGTAGAGAAGACCACATTGTGAGCAGCGAATACAGTATACTACATTGAAAGAGGTACAAGTAAATTGCTGCTTCACCTGAAAGGAGTGTTTGGGGCCTGGGATAGTGAGGAGAGAGGAGGTAAATGGGCAGGTGTTACACCTCCTGCGATTGCAGGGGAAGGTGCCGTGGGAAGGGGTCGAGATTGTGGGGGTAATGGAGGAGTGGACCAGGGACGATCCCTTCGGAATGCTGACAGGGGAAGAGAGGGGAAGATGCGTTTGGTAGTGGCATCACACTGGAGGTGGTGGAAATGGCGGAGGATGATCCTTTGGATATGGAGGCTGATGGGGTGGAAAGTGAGGACAAGGGGAACCGTGTCGCGGTTCTGGGAAGGAGGGGAAGGGGTGAGGGTAGAGGTGCGGGAAATGGGTCGGACACGGTTGAGGGCCCTGTCAAGTAAAGCAGGAGCGGGGCGTGAAAAATTTTAAGCAAGTAAAGCGGGGGTGGGGTTGTGAAAGGTTTTAAGCAAGTAAAGCAGGGGTGGGGCACCCCTACTTTATTTGCTTAAAACCTTTCACATTTCCAATATCTGCTAGATCTGAAGAAGGGTCACTGACCTGAAACGTTAACTCTGCTTCTCTCTCCACAGATGTTGCCAGACCTGCTGAGTATTTCCAGCATTTCTTGTTTTTATTTCAGATTTCCAGCATCTGCAGTATTTTGCTTTTACTTTTGAATGAACTTCACAATTAGAACTTCTTAAAAAAAGAAGAGTTCACAAAACTTTTAATATTAGTTGTCCTTTTTGTTTGTTTAGCCTTCCTTTGATAGTTTTTAAAATGATGTGCTTATGGGGGAATTGATTTGGTGAAGGTATTGAGCTTCAGAAGTGAGGAAGCTGACTTCTCAAGGGTGACTACCTGATTTTGTTATTTCACCAGTGTATGTTCATTTATACATTCTTGCACTATCAAATTTATTAACTCTTCCAAGCAACTTATCCTAATATCATAAAGCAATTAGTGTTCAAAAATGTTAATAAAACACCAATAGAAATAGACTGAGGAAAAATATGAATCACAATTTACCTAATACATGCTATGTGGTTTATCTAAGATTGTGCAGAACACAAAGGTGGACAGGAGGGGACTTTCTCTTTGTGCCACGTGTAGCAAAATTGCAAACGCATTTCTAAAGAATACACTGACAATTTCACTATTCACTAATGCAAATTATATCTGTCCCTGTAATTCACAACTAACCTCCTGAAAACAGAAGTATATTTCCCACAGGGAAAGATCTCATGCAGGCCATTAGGGGGTGGATTGAGTGGAGGCTAAAGGAATAAAAGGTGTTGCAACTTTATCCCCGACTTCCACTTGCATCTCACCACTGGCAAATCCTTGCAAAAATACTAATTTTCATAGATGTTTCCCCACATAAAGAAAAATAGGTGAATGAGTAACCCGAAACACCGAATAACCAGTTAGAGTAAGAAGTATTTGCCTTTTCTCCCAGGGAATTGTTTGTCGTGTGGGGGAGGGTCTAAAGTGTGTAGGTGGAAAATAACCTTTTCAAAACACGATGGAAGTCAGGTTCCTAGGTCATGCTCCAAAGAGACACGAAAGGACAATCTCTGGTCATCTAAAATGCAGTTTGGTGACCTGCTATTTAAATAGGAACAGGAGTAGACCAATCATCCCCTCAAGCCTGTTTTGCCATTCAGTTAGATCATGACTGGTCTATATTATGATCCATTTACCCACCTTGGCTCCATATCCCTTAATATCCTTGCCTTTTCAATCGAACTAGCCTCAACAGCTTTGTGGGGGAGAGATTTCCAGACTTCCACTAACCTTTGTGTGGAAAGACTCATGACACCAGTGGCGGTACTATAAGTATAAAAAGCAATTTGATTTACCGTTTCTTCAATTTTTCACTATTTATGTTCCTTGATGTTGCCCTTCTTAAACGTGGGGAGGATACACCATGGTTATCACCAACTTCGCTGTATGATTATGTGACATGAGTTATGATTTTGCTATGTAACACTGAAGCTTTGTATTATTAATTTTCTGAGACAGAGCACTCTGTTATTGTGAAGTGTTCAAATGGTTAACCTGTTTGGAAGCTGGCAAAATGGCAGTCCTGATCAGAAATTTGAACTTGGCTGCTCTTCTTGAGAGTTCATCCCTCCACTATTAAAACTGGCTGCTCACTAAAAACATACTTCCACGTGGCTTATTTTAATATTTGGACAACTTCAGCATTATTTCAAAGACCAAGACCAAAACCATTCAGAAGGAAACTGTAGTCACTCCATGTCATTTACACTGGTTTCCTGGAAAATATTCTACATTATACCAAGTAGATGCTTGCTGATAGAAACCAGGTTTTTGTTCTCACGTACTGGTGAATTTGAGAATCTAAAATGCATGTCTCAACCGTAGACATTCAGCAAGATGGTCTCTGGTCAATATTGAAACACTTTATTGGGCATGTTTTGTTCGGAGTATTTGCCTGCTGGGTTAGAAAGTTCTACACATATGCAGGCAACAGTTTTAAGGTATCAGAAATATGAATGTCCAGGCAAATCCATTGTAATTTCCATGTTTTTTTTTCAAGTGGTTTAGTACAAAACTATGTAAAAAGAACTTAATTATTCATGAGAACTTCCAACAAAATATTAGATAATGTAATACAATTGTTGTGATTATATAGGCGAGACAAGCCCTGTTGTATCTCTGTCCAATATCTACATAGCATCGAAGAATGAGAAAGCCAGTAGTTTGGGTCAACACAAATGGGACAAATTCACCACTCCAGCACCAGCACTGACCAGGAAACATGTGATCAGCATATCCAATTGTTATTGTTGAATTATATTGTCGTTTCATAAAGCCATTTTAAAAAGAATTTTCTGTGATCTCATTTAAATTGAGCCCTAAACCCCATTTTAGCTCAGTGTGTTTTATCTACTCCCAGGAACATTTAAGCACAAAGATCTGTTTGATTCTATATGAACAGCTTAACCTTCAGGCATGACCCTTTAAATTGCTTGGTTTTACATGGTGCTCGTCAAGGAAATGGGCAATCAAAATAAGTAGATAAATGCTGATGGGAATTAATGTTACAGACCACCAAACATTTTTCATGTACATTGCACCACAAGTGTCAATGGATTGCAGTTCAAAATAACATTTTTATACTCAAATAAGGCAAAATCAATACTGGAAAAAACAACTGTAACTGCTACAGAAAATCTAGCTTGAGAAGTGGCTTTCTCACATGGAGGCACAGATGGCACTGTGCTTGTATAGGCTTTAGTATTCATTTCAGCAATCACCATAAAACCATCTGCAACATGATTCTTAACTGTACTAATTCAGTTCTAGGCAAACTAATTTTCAGGGTAAACTGGTCCCTATTTATTGATCTAGTTGAAAAAATAATTCTGAAGATGACATAGGTTAACCATTACATTTTTAACTTTCAACTAAGGTTAACAGATTGTCAAAACTGAGGCGTTTTTGATTCCCTTCTCTGTTTTGTCAGTTACTACAGGCATATAGTTGTTGCACAGTTAGCGGACCAAAAAATGTGAAACTTTTTTTTACATTAACAGAAAGATTTGCATTTATATAGCACCTTTCACAACCTTTAAGCACTTTAACGCCAATGAAGTACTTTTGAAGTGTAGTCACTGTTGCAATATAGGAAATACGGCAGCTAAATTGCACAGAGCAAGGCCCCACAAACAGCAGAGATAATGGCCAAATCATGAACAGATATCTTGTTTTTTTAGGTGTTGATTGAGGGTCCTTGCTCAGTTTAATGGTAATTAAAGACAGATACCGTGAATTTTCTTGGGGCTTTTCTGATCAGCCACCATAGCATTGGTGGAAAGCACGTTTAGATAAGCATCAGTGGATTGAGTTTGTCTTCTGATGAAGCTACAGCAGCCAATTATAGGAGAATTCCTCCCCAAAAATTCCCAAGATTCTTGGAAGCTACCTGGTAAATATAAAATATTCAACTGATTATCCTTACTGTATTTGCAGACTAGTAATTTATAGGTTTTCCTTTTGAAGTTTTATCAAATTTAGACAATTGCAAAAACATCTGATTTTTAAATTTTATATTAATGGGAGGTTTACATTTCTCAATGGAAAATGTCTTATCTCTTACTGTAGTTCTGAAGGCTAATTAATAAGCTTTATTCCCTGAGAAACTGGCATTTGATAAACTCCTCCATCAAGAGGCAAAGTCACTGCAACCGAGAGAAGTGAGACTCATGTCAGCTGTAAAGTTTGCCTGCTTAGCACTAATTTAAATATAGGTACTTTTTCAGGATAATGAGGAAATTAAAAAAAAAGACACATATCAATAGATTTTTGTTGCTAATTTTGTTTCATTTCCTGATCATTAAGAATGACCCTTCTGCAAACTGCTGAGGAAGCTTCATTATCAAGTTTTCAGTAATAAAAAGCAATATCAAAAATAATCACAGGGCCATATCAAGAAGTAAGTACATTATTTTCGAAGGAGTAACTCACAACAACTCAGTTTTAATGCTCAGGATTTAAGAAGCAGAAGTGAATAGGTTGCTGCAGAAAGACATACAGGCCTTAATTTTTCGTTGGGCGGGAGGCCCCGTCCACCGGCCGTAAAGTCGGTGGCAAACCCACTTCCGCCAAGCCTGGGGAGCCAGACTGGGATTTTTCACTCCCCAGGCCTTTAACTGGTATTGGGCGGGACTTCCACCTCCTTGAGGCAGGAGGTCCTGCTTAATGGAGCTGCCTGCCAATCCGTGGGCCGACAGCTCTTAGTCCCAGCATTGGCCACCGGTCCCGGTGGCACTGCTGGGACTACACCCAGCCATCGCAAGAAGATGAAGGACGGCTCTGGAAAAAAGGTACATTTTTAAGGCCTCACTGGTGACAATCAGTCGGGCCTCAGCGGGGCAAGGGGAGTCAGTTAGGGGGTTTGGGGGGAGTCTTGTGCATTGGGGGCGGTTGGGGTGGCCCACCGGGGCACAGTGTGCCAATCAGGAGGGCCCCCCACCAGCCTGCAAGAAGACCGCCTGGTTTTGCCAGGCGGGTTTTTTGAGGCCTCAGCTGCCCGTCAGCCGAGGGTAAAATACCCACGGCGACAGCGGGTGGACGCCCTTAAGTGCCAGCTGATTAGCCACTTAAGGGCCTTGATTGGCCTGGGGTGGGCAGGCTCTTTCTTGCCGCCGCCCTGTGTAAATTTGCAACAGGGATGGGTGGGGGTTGGGAGCTGCCCCCCTGCCTCCCACTCAATTTTACTCCCCTCTCCCCACCCACCCTCACCCCCGCCCGCTCGCTTGGGGGGCGTAAAATTCTGGCCACAATCTCTGAGAAAGGTAAAACAGCTGAGTTACTGTAGCTTGTAAATCAAATTGCCTCTTAGATAATGCAGTAGAGGGGCCAGGACAGTCACAATCAGGCGAAAGTTAAAAAAAATTGTGATAATTTATGATATAGGCTCATGAAACTAAGCATGCTTTATGACTTCAGTCAGTCAGCCTATGATCCTAAAAAGGAAAAACTTTCCATATTATGGCGAAAGAATGGGGCAGTGGGACTAATCAGATAGAGCTTTCAAAGAACCAGGAAAAGCCTTATGGAACGAATGGCCTCCCTCTGAGCTGTAAGGTTCTACAGCTCTGTTATTTATGTGGCGAGGTTTACGGTAGTGGGGGGAATCTCAGAAAGCACAGCTTTTTCCCAGAGTGGGGGATTCAATTACAAGGGGACACGAGTTCAAAGTGAAAGGGAAAAGTTTAGGGGGGATATGCGTGGAAAGTTCTTTACGCAGAGGGTGGTGGATGCATGGAACGCATTGCCAGCGGAGGTGGTAGACGCGGGCACGATAGCGTCTTTTAAGATGTATCTAGACAGATACATGAATGGGCAGGAAGTAAAGAGATACAGACCCTTAGAAAATAGGCGACAGGTTTAGATAGAGGATTTGGATCGCCGTAGGCTTGGAGGGCCGAAGGGCCTGTTCCTGTGCTGTAATTTTCTTTGTTCTTTGTTCTCTATATGGAGGTCCTGCTGAATCTAACAGCAAGACCTCACTGACCTTTTTTATTCCGTTTCCCGCTCAGCAGCTGGCCAGATTGATAAGCAGGCCACCTGCCGGGCCGGAAAGCCAGTGGCAGAAGGGAACAGGCCGTGACAATCGGGAAGATGGGAGGGAGAAAAAGGCAGTTTGGTCAATTTGCTTGAGGGGCAGGGGGGAGCACTCCTAATCCTCCTGGCCTGCAAGGAGTGCTTGAAAAAGCACTTACCTTCTGCAGCCAGTTGTTCCCGTTCCCATTTCATTGCTGGTTTCCCAGAGCCCTGGGAAACTTAACTGGCAACTGCTAAATTTAAATTAGGCTCCCAACTGCACTATGGCACCCTGATTTAAATATTGTAATAAAGGCTGCAATGTTATACCCCCCCCCCCCCCTTCCCCCCTGGCCCTGCTATTTTACCAGCGGCAGGGAGGTGGCAAACAGCCCAGGCCAATTGAGCCCTTAAGTGGCCTCTTCAAGTGCCACTTAAGGGCTCCTGCTTTCTCCACTGGTATATTACCAGCAGCAGATGGGCACTTTGGCACCACAGGGGGCCACCTAGTAATACCTGGTGGCCTACTTGTGGGCTGGGGGTGGGCCCTCCTGTTTGGACACCCTGTGTCCCACGGAGGGCCACCCCAGCAGCATGGGCTTCTCCCCTTAAGACAACCCCCACGCCCTACATTCCGAACCCCACCCCACTTGCTGGTGCCTAGTCGATTGTCCTTGGCGAGGCCCCACCCCCACTCACCTGTTTCAGGCCAGTGTCCATGCTGGCTCCACTGGCTGAGTGCAGTCCCAGCAGTGGCCACCACTCCCGGTGGTGCTGCTGGGACTGAGGAGCTGCCGCCCTCTGATTGGGCAGCAGCTCTTGAAGACAGAACTTCCTGCCTCAAGAGGGGCAGAAGTCCGACTGAAGCCAATTAAGGGCCAACTTGCAACCCGCTTCTGTAAAAACATCAGCAGGCGCACATGCTGCTGGTTGGGGTCGCGTTTTGCAATTTTTTTATTTTTAAGTCACCCTCCCCCGTACCCTGACCCTCTCCTGCCAGTCATGGGGAGACTGGGTGGGTTAACATCAACCCTTATGATTCTAAGTTTATAGTCATGTAACTAGATATGCTACAGAGATGATATGACAGGATATCCTACTAGAATATTTGTGCATTAAGAGAAACCATCGTGCTCAAATGATTTAAAGTACTAATGTAAACATCAAAATTGTGAAATAGTGCTGAGGTCCAATGTTCCCTCTAAGCTGCTCGGCCATGCAGCCACACAGCAATCGTAAAGGTACTGCGCAGGGCACACACAAGCTATCCCCTTTAAGATACTGCACGTGTGGCTGCACACAAACATTTAAAGGTACTGTGCATTGAAATAAACAGGCCATGCATAAGAAAGAAAATTTAAATGGATCATTGCTGAAGTCCAAAAAGTTTTTTTTACTGTGAAATTGCAATATTAGAGCATGCCTTGGTTAAGATGCCTGGAACTTGCCGATACGCTAATGTCACACAGAGCACTTTCATCCCCTTCAGCATCATTCTCTGAAACAAATTAGTTGCTTTAGTTTATTTCAAATTACAGTATGTTCCAACAGAAAATGAGAATGCTAATGTACCACATCTGCTGCACCACGTCCAAAGAATAATTATCCGCATGATTAGGCCAAGGGGGGAAAATATTGTTCTTAGAATGTCCCTTGTGGTCAAACAGCATGCCAGCACTCATTCCCAAGCCGACACATGAATAATGGCAACAAGGGCAAGGTACTAAAAGGCAACCAACAGCAGTGTGTACCCCATCAAGGTGTCAATGCCTTCAGCAGAGAAAATTGCTGATAAACAGGCTTATTTTTTGAGATGTACACCTGAGTAGTATTTTCTTAACATAAACCAGAAGTAGTATTTCTTACCTCCACTGAGTATGACAACAGCAATAAATATTGCAATGTCACAGTCGTTCAGCCCCAAACCATTGAACTTCATAGCAAATTCAAATTTTGGCTCCATGATGTCACAAAAGGGTTTCCTCAGGCTCTTTAAAAACTCACGTGTCATGAAACCCTGGCCGGCGGCAATCAGAACTCCATCTTTATTCATCAGGGAAGCTAACATACTGAATATGACCTCGTGGACGCCATATTTAAGAAGAGTCACTTGATCATTTAGGTCCAGATTTATGAATCCTGGGATAGATTTGGCAAATTCGGTGATTTCCCTCACAGCTTCCACTGAACGAAACTGACAACGTTGAAAAATTCGTATTTCGACCTCTGTGTTCTGCTCTTGCAATGGTGTTTGTTTGAATTTGATGCACTGCTCTCCCGCCTTTAAGGAATTCATGTCATAAATAACAAATGGCTAAATGGGAAAAATAAATGCATTGTACATTAGTGATGTACATTGTATTTTCATTAACACACTGTATCAGCATCAAGACACAGGGTTTTCACCAACAACTTGTTACTTCAGTTACCTATACAATTGTCACTTTTCTGAGAATATTGAGGACAAAGACCCATTGGAGTGGAGATTCGTGGGGAATGTGGGGTGGAGAGAGGGGTTGCATTTTGGCTTAGGTACTGGGATGTGCCTGCCTGGGCCATCAGCTGCTAACTCCAGCACTGCTAGTTCTGCTTCTCGGACACCTGCCATGCCACTGAGGTGGACGTCACTGGTTCTGGGAAGGGTAGGAAGAGGAGGAGTGGACCAGGTTGCTCGTAGAAAGAATTTGAATGTGTTCTCCAGTAGACGCCTTTGCAAGAGGGCTGAATTAAAAAGAAAATGCTGACATTTTATTTGGGGATTCAGACCACAATTCCAGCCTTGATCTCATTAGGCAGGCTCCACTTTCACCAAACTTCTATTTCTAAGAAACTATTTAGCTGTAGAAAAAGACATAGCAACTGAGGCTCAGCATAACAGTAACAAATTATTTCAGTCACCATGGCAGCAAAAGGCCAGTCAGAGAAACACAAGCCAGTCAGCCCCTGAAGCCTGTTCCACCATTCAAGTAGATAATGGATGATATGTACCTTGGCTCCATAGGAGATGTGAAAACCATAAACGATGCAAAAATGCTTGAAATTAAACTTAAAATAATAAATATTCAGAATGACTGTTTCCTCTAAGTATTAACAAAAGCCAGAGGCCTTCTTCAAACAAAGATGTCACAAGTAAAATCAATGATTTTTATAGTAAATAAGATCGAAATCCTGTATAAAAGTGTCTAAAACAATTAAATTCCAATCATAAATGGTATTTATCCAAGTGTGCTCGAAGACGCGAGAGGATTTTTCATGAGGCACTGATAATTATTATAAGGGGATTAACAGACACTGGAGAAGAATCCAGTAGATTGGAAACAGTCTAATGGAATGCCCAAATTCAGAAAGGGTGACAACACAGACATAGCCAGCCATAGACCCATTATTCTTACTTAAGTGGCTTGGTGTAAATGGGCAGTAACAGCTGAGAATGCCTTACCACCTTATTTACTGCTGACAGGGAGAAAAAAAAAATAATACACAGGATTCCTAACCTGTATGAAATTTCAGCCAGTACCAAACAATGGGATATAATAATCTACTTATAAAAGAAATAATAACAACACAATCTATTTACAACACTCAGTTTTGTTTTAATTCTGTGGATGAACTAATGAGATAATTTGTATTAAACTGGATATTAGAGAGGTTTATGCATTAAATAGAAGCAGTTTAGAGCCTTTTGTCCTGATGCATCCTCTTCAGACATCAGGATAAAGAAGGTTGGGTTGAAATCTTTTTTAATAATCATTAATGTACCTTTGTTTTGAATGGATAGGACTTCTACTTCTCTGAATAATGCTTTCTCCTGACAGCAAATAGGCAATTAAGAGCTTTTCATGTTGGGTAAGATAGGTATTAAACCCACATATCACCTTTCTGTGTTATAATGCTTTGGTCCTCCAATACACCGAATCACTCAGCTGCTGTCATCTTTGTTATTGCCTCAATCATGCCCAGCACAATTGCTCTAGCACATTTAAAATATATACTTACATACAAAAATGTGACTAGTATAGCAAAATAGCTTGCCGAATAAAATATTTTATATTAAGCCTTAAGACTGCTGGTGGATCCCGGTCTTAGGAGAAACTTCTAAAATACTGAAAACTGTTTCCAAAGTCCCTTTTAAAAATCAAACATATGGCAAATGAGTAAGATTTACATGAAAATACCATATATGCTACCTGATCAGTGGATCAAAACAGGAAAAGCTATCAAAACAAGAGTACACTGCAAATTGTACATGACACTGTTCACCAATAAACTGCACAGCTAAGCTCCACAACTCAAGTGCAACGTATGACATCTGCATGATTCAACCATGAAATACTAGCATTCATTTTTCAATCAGTGAAAGCATTGAAAAGGTACATACCGATTTGTCTCCTGTTTTTCCTGCCATGATTGCTCGAGATTTAGCTTTTGTGATAGGAAAAGATTTATTGTATGACTCAAACATGTGTTTGGCAAGAGCACGAAGATCAGCAGACTCAGGGTTCAGTTGATCTGTATCGCTGGAAATTTCAGCTAGGAGTTTCTCCTTTTCAGCCTGTGGCATTCTGCCAAATCTAATTGCTATAAAGTAAACATCAAAAACCAAGGACATTTAGTTTTCAAATTAATTCTATGTGCTGTCAGTAAATTACATTCATAAAAGGTAAATTGTAAGATTAAAACAAGTACTATCGATTGTTACAAGTGTTTCCGTGTTTTGTTAAATTTTGAGAATTTGTGTTTTAAAACTGAAAAGGAATCCATGGATGTGTTTTTACCAGGGTCATTGAGGGCTCTGGCTTTGAATACAAACAGTTACTGGAAAGCACCTGTTTTCAAATAATTACCCAGCAGGTGTTGTTTTTGACTTGGGGAAGATGTTTACAGAGAAGTGACAGGTCAAGATTTATAGAGGTCAGGAGGTTTGACTTCTGGAATGTTTTTGGTTTCACTTTGAATTGTTACAAAAGGCAGTTGGGGCTGAACAGTGGCTTGAAAAGGAGTTAAGGAGTCACCTTGCCAAGAAAAACAAACCACCTCAACTCAGTCTGTCTCAGCTCTTTGAAAAAAAACCTGCCAGTTTTCCATTTCTCGAGAATTTGACAAGGTGCCACATAAAAGGTTATTGCGCAAAGTAGGAGCTCGTGGTGTAGTGGGTAACATATTAGCATGTGTAGAAGATTGTCTGGCTAGCAGAAAACAGAGGGTATGCATAAATGGGTCCTTTTCTTATAGGCAGGATATGACGAGTGGAGTCCCGTAGGGGTCTGTGCTGGGGCCCCAAATTTTTACAATTTATATCAATGACTTAGATGAAGGGAACAGTGGCATGGTAGCTAAATTTGCAGATGAAACAAAGATAGGTAGGAAAGCATGCTGTGAAGACGTCATAAGGAGGTTGCAGACTGATATAGACAGGTTGAGTGAACACAAGAACACAAAAAATAGGAGAAGTAGACCATATGGCCCATTGAGCCTGCTCCACCATTCAATATGATCATGGCTGATCTTGGACTTCAATTCCACTTTCCTGCCCGCTCCCCATATCCCTTGATTCCCAGCGAGGCTAGAAATCTATCTATCCCAGCCTTAAATGTATTCAATGAGGGAACATCCACAACCCTCTGGGGTAGAGAATTCCAAAGATTTACAACACTTTGAGTGAAGTAATTTCTCCTCATCTCAGTCCTGAATGATTGACTCCTTATCCTGAGACTGTGTCCCCGTGTTTTAGATTCTCTGACCAGTGGGAATAATCTCTCAGCTTCTACCCTATCAAGCCCTTTCAGAATCTTGTATGTCTCAATTAGATTGCCTCTCATTCTTCTAAACTCCACTAAAAGTGAGTGGGCAAATATCTGGCAGATGGAGTATAGTGTGGGAAAATGTGAAGTTGTTCACTTTAGCAGGAGAATAAAAAAGCAGAGTATTACTTAAACGGAGAACGACTGCAGAATTCCGAGGTGCAGAGGGATCCAGGTGTTCTAGTGCATGAGTTGCAAGAAGTTAGTATGCAGGTACAGCAAGTAATAAAGAAGGCTAATGGAATGCTATCCTTTATTACGAAAGGAATTCAAAATAAAAGTAAGGATTTTATGCTTCAGTTATAAAGGGCATTGGTGAGACCACATCTCGAATATTGTATGCAGTTTTGATCTCCTTATTTAAGGAAGGATGTAAATGCTTTGGAGGCAGTTCAGAGGAGGTTTACTATATTGACACCTGGAATAAGCGGGTTGTCTTATGTGGAAAGGCTGGACAGACTGGGCTTGTTTTCACTGGAGTTTAGAAGAGTGAGAGGAGACTTGATTGAAGTTTATAAGATCCTGAATGGTCTTGACAAGGTGGATGTGGAAAGGATTTTTCTTCTTGTGAGTGAGTACAGAACTAGGGGATACTGTTTTAAAATTAGGGGTTGCCCTGTTAGGAAAGAGATGCGGAGAAAATTTTTCTCTGAGGGTTGTGCGACTTTGGAACTATCTGTCTTAGAAGGTGGTGGAGACAGGGTCATTGAATATTTTTCAGGTGGAGGTAAATAGATTCTTGTTAGGCAATTGAATCAAAGGTTATTGGAGGTAGATGGGAGTGTGGAATTTGAGACACAAACAGATCAGCCATAATATTATTGAATGGCAGAGAAGGCTTGAGGGGCGGAATGGCCTACTTCTGCTCCTAATTAGGGCGGCACAGTGGCGCAGTGGTTAGCACCGCAGCCTCACAGCTCCAGCGTCCCGGGTTCAATTCTGGGTACTGACTGTGTGGAGTTTGCAAGTTCTCCCTGTGTCTGCGTGGGTTTTCGACAGGTGCTCCGGTTTCCTCCCACCACCGAAAGACTTGCAGGTTGATAGGTAAATTGGCCATTATAAATTGCCCCTAGTATAGGTAGGTGGTAGGGGAATATAGGGACAGGTGGTGATGTGGTAGGAATATGGGATTAGTGTAGGATTAGTATAAATGGGTGGTTGATGGTCGGCACAGACTCGGTGGGCCGAAGGGCCTGTTTCAGTGCTGTATCTCTAAATAAATAATTCGTATGTATGTATGAGAAGCTGAGAAGCAAGTGTAAGAAGCAGACTAAACTGTTGCCACATTTCTCCTGTAAGGCCTGTGTCTGAAACCTCTGTTGCTACATTTCCTGGAAGCCTACCCAAACTGATCTTCAACTTCGTCTGAAAAGAACTGTTCTGGGAAGATCCCAGTGACAGCTGTCTGTAGGCATTTGGGGCACCAAACCAAACAAAGGACATCTTTCTATATCTTCTCTTTCTTCTTCAAGAATTATAAAGTATTTAACCAATTTTCTTGTCTTTTTTTTGTTAATGGAGCTCTAAAATGCAAATTCCTTTATTTTTCTGGTTAACCTGTGTGCGTGTGTGTGTGTGTGAGGGGCTAAGATAAAAAGGGAACTTTAATATTTCAATCTGTGTGTTATGCTTTGCTTCATTACTGGTTAAGACTTGTTTTATAATAAATTGATAATTTTGTTGTTTATTCAAGAAAACTGGTTGGTGTGTTTTATTCTAGGATAAAAGGGCAGTCTATGATTGATGGTATCGTTAAGTGGGAAAAAAATTAAATATATGTTGTGACCCGTGGAGAAGTGGAACTAGAATAAACAGTACACTCCTCCTGCCTTGGTTGGAACACCATATTGAAGTGAATGGGTCTAAACACCATTTCCTTATTTATTAGTAGAATTTTGATTATACTTGGATTCCACTTTGTGACTACAGTTTGAGTAAGAGTCAATATTTACTCTTTGTAGTCCATATGTCTCAGGCCTTTTTTTGTATTTCACTGAACTATTTGAACTGTTTGTTATAAACAGGCTAATTGCTACATCTGACTTAGAGGGAGGGGCACAAGGCTTCCCTCCTTCCATTTGGAGACCTCGAATCTTTTACTGCTGCTTCCTGGGCCTACTGCCAGTGTCCACAAGATGGCCCTGGGAAGCAAGACCCAGTGGGGTAGGAGAAGCCCTTAGGTACCCAGGCACCCTACACCATTTGCATGTGGTGGGTCGGGTGGGTTCTGGTAGAGTTTGATGGAAGGAAACCTCAGTCAGGATGATAAGCAGTGGTAAGCCTGACTGCCCAAATTTCCTGTTATTTTGGTAGGTTTGTAGAACAAAATTACCTGCAACATATTGCAAAATAATTATTTGCTGTAGTTGTGAAGACATAAGGAACACAAAAGGGCCATTTATCTCATAAAATGTGTTCTGCTATCATCCACATCACTGAATTCTTGCGCTTGACAGGTATATATAACACTACTGTTTCAATTTTGATACACTTACAACTCCAATTCCTAACTTCGTATAAAATAACCCATGAATGATATCTGCTATTTGTATTCCCATAGGCTCCTGCAACAAAATTGGGCTGGATTTTGCTCTCAGTGATGGTCAGCCATTTGTTACACTTGCACTTGCCTGTGGACTTTCTATGGGGTTTTGCACTGGAATTTACTGTAAATTTGGGAGCCAAAAGTGTAGTACCCTCTACAGGGTATCTTGAAGCTTTGTGAAACAGGGCAAGCAACAGTGTATCTCCTGAAGCAATCAAATTGAAGAATCGTAAATGAGCAGCGCACAGTCTGAACCAGGAACTGTAAATTCAAATATTGAAATCAATGTCACATGAGGTGTAGAAAACAAAATAAAGAGAGTGAAAGAAAGATTGGATTAAGAAAGAGAGAAAGACAGAGATAAAAAAGAGACAGGAAAAAGTAAAAAAGTTATTGAACTTTTTGTTTAAATTTCCAACAATAAATAAAATCTGAAGGAATGAGACTCCATACTTTTAAAAGTTAATTTTCAGTACCAGAGAGGTGTTTGGCAACAATTAAAATTTATCATGCTGTTAAATAGGTACTTAACTTGGAATGGACAAGTCCTATCTTTTTCTGGCGGGTTTAGTTCATATCTATGAGATAATTACTATTGCCCAATATATTTTAATGGGGAATCAGATGACAAGATGCCATTTTTGGGAAGTTTTTGGAGGAATGTCATATCCCAGACAACAACATCCGGATTCCAGCTTTTAACTGCGCATGTGCTTTTGCCTAAAGTAGCTGCGCCATTTCCACATAAATAACGGTAAACATTATAAGTTTCATCATTAATTCTACAGTAAAATCCAGCCTAAGGGCCCGGATTTTGTGGTCAGTGGCCAAAATATGGCATTCGCCATTTATCACGCTGACAGCTGCCCACAGACCTTTCCTGGCTTTTCCATGGTAACTTTCTGTCAATTGGGGCTGGAATTTTACTTTGGGCAGGATGCCCCGCCCACCGGCCAAAGAGTCGGGACAGAGCCTGCCTCCGCTGGGCCTGGGAGCCATGCCAGGATTTTATATGCCCCAGGCGGCCCTTCATTGGCCTAGGCCGGGACTTCCACCTCTCTGAGGCAGGAAGTCCCGCCTCGAAGAGCTGCCAGCCAATCAGTGGGCCAGCAGCTCTCAGTCCCAGCAGCGCCATCCGGAGAGGTGGCCACTGCTGGGATTGCACCCAGCCACAGCAGCAAGGGGGATGCCGGTCTGGAAACAAGGTAAATGTCTGGGGCTTCCCTGGGGACAATTGGCTGGGCCCCAGCAAAGGGGGTTCGGTTTTGGGCGGGGGATGGCGGGGGGGGTGAGGGAAGTAGTGTAGTAAAATGGGGGTGGTTGGGACGTGGGGGGCCCTTCGTGTGTTTTAATTGGCGGCCTTCTGGAGGACCTCAGCTGCCTGCCAGGCCCTGGTAAAATACCAGCGATGGTGGGAGGAGGCCTTTAAGTGGCAGTTAATTGGCCACTTAAGGGCCTTGATTAGCGGGGGGGCGGGAAGATGCTGGAACGGCATCCCCCACCTCCCACTCAATTTTATAACCCCCGTCACCAGCTCTCTCCTGTGGGGGGTGGGGGGGTGGGGGAGGAATTCCAGCCCGGGTGTCTAATCCAGTGCGCCGCACTCTGCAGGGGATCCTGGGTGAGTGTGAGCTGGGCAAGCCACAGCTTGGCTCCTCAACCAATCAGACTGAAAAATCGTCACTGAGACACATAGGGCCCACTTTTAACTGCGTAAGTGAATTGGTTTTTAGTGAGTACAAATCCTGCCACAGAGACTAAACTAGGAAGTATAAATTAGATAGAATTATTTTGCTTTCTGTACCTGGTTTTGCAAATAAAGAGTGAAGGAAAACTTGGATTAAGAGAGAGAGATAAAAGGACAGAAAAAGTGAAAAAAATTAAATTGTTAAAAAAAATTCCCACACCAATTAAATTCTGAAGGAATGAGATTCCATACGTATAAAATTAAGTTACCAGTACCAGAGAGGTTGTCTGGCAGTAATTATGATTTACCATGCTACTAAAAAGTCACTTACACCTGAATGCACCAGCCCCAACTTTTGCTGGTGTTTTTAGTAGGTAACTAGTGGGTTAAGTACAGCAACTTCATGCACTTATATAGATTTCAATGCTGAGTCTCTCAGCAAGATACCAGAGTAGCGAAGCTAGTGCAGGAGCAGAGCAAGTCAGACAGCAACTTCCGGATATCGGCATTTAACTGCGCATGTGCGGACTCTGCTGTCAGTTTATTCCATAATAGCAATGAGCGATGATAGTTCTGCTGCCATTCACAATGCAAATTTCAAACCAATGCCTCCAATGCATAAAAAGAAGTTACTATTATTGCAGTGTAGGAGAAGCACCTTCATCCAAATTTCTGTTTAAACCTTTACCTATAACTTTCCTAACTTTACTTTCTCCTGCAATGGACTCTATCCCTCCCATTTAATCTCCAGAGGATTCAGCAAAAAATATTCTCTGATCCTTGAAGGGAGTTCAGCTAAACTCCATATTGTTTCTTCACCATCCAACTCTGGCCTGCTTTCCTCCAATGATAATTTTGCACACCAAAGTCCAAGCAGCACATGAACCAATTTGTTCTATGGAATATTTGATCATTTCAGTTGATATCTGTCCCTCCCATTTAATCTTCTATTTCCAATTCGTGCTCCCAACCCAGGTATTTACCCAGCTTTTTCTGAGGAATTAATCAACAGAGGATCAACCACTTTTTCTGAGGGAAGGTTACTGACCCAGAATTTATCGGGGTTTTGATGGCAAACTGTCAGCATTCACCAACATTATCCCTCTGAATCAGACTGCAACTTCAGGATTTAATGCAATAACAGATTAACATGGAAATCCCCTCCACCAGATCCGGCAATCAGCAAAATCAGTTAATCTGATGGGAACTTCCCCTTTTTACACTCACATATCACTGTTAGAAACTCCACAAAAGGTGGAGTTGTTCAATGAGGTGTAACTGGGTTTTTAACAGCAATCGGTGTAATAACGACTGCTGAACAACTGATCTGGCCCTGAAAAAAATCTTATATTTGTGGACTGTTGTCAGATGTCTCCATTGTGATTAATTACTAGATCTTTTTAAAACCAGATTTTTAAAAAAAATTAACGTTTGTTCATGATATTTCAGCTTTTACCTTCACCCAATGTGCATTTCCCAATCTTTATTTCGTTCTCTGCAAAATCTTTACAAATAATTTTCTTATTAGTGCTTTTCATTTACTGGTTGACTGTGAGAATTCTTTAATGTGATTAGCTGCTTGGACGGCTTGGTGATGTTACTGCAGCTGTATGCTGGGAATTCCTATCAAAGAATGCTGCAATCAATTGCAAGTCGAGTGAGTTAAAGCTCTCGCCTCAGAGATCACTAGATGTCTCAGGGCAGCTTTCTTTGAGGACAGTGGTAAGGGCCCTTGCTTCACAGTTGACCACAAAATCTGGGCCATGGTTTCCAATTTTAGCAAATCCTCTCTCAATTTTAAATAATCCGTGGTCCATCAATCTATCCTTGTGGCATTTGGACCAAGCCTGGAATTCTCTTCTTTTTCTAAGCATTATGACAGAAACTAGATACAAAAATTCAAAATGCATACTGATGTAATATTAGACAATAATTGCTCTAGTTGACAATCGCCTCATACAGATATCATGCTCTTCAAAATGAACAGCAGGATGGCGAACTGAATCTGCTAATGGGGAGAAAAATGCAAATTTACTAGTTTTATTTAACCACAGTATAGCAGCACATTGTTCAGATAAATTGGCAGAGGAGAGTATTTCTGAGTAAACAACTCAAGCTTACCATTTTATAAACTGGGTTAAGCCCTCTTTCAATGAAGGCACATACTAAATAACTAGTCAGAGCAACAGTGTGACTATTCACTATCTGACCACTAAGATTCAGAGTTGATTGACAGTGTTATGATTCATCAGAACATAAAACACAGGAGCAGGAATGGGCTCTTCAGCCCTTCGAACCTGCTCCGCCATTCAATAAGACCATGACCGATCTTCTACCTCAGCTATACCTTCTGCACTATCGCCATATCCTATGAGTCCCTTAAAATCTACTGATCTCTGACTTGAATATTCTCAACAACTGAGCATCCATAGCCTCTGGGATAGAGAATTTCAAAGGTTCACAACCCTCTGAGTGATAAATTTCTCCTCATCTCAGTTCTAAATGGCGTACCTCTATTTCTAGACTCCCTAACCAGGGGAAACGTCCTCCCAGCATCTACCCTGCGAAGCCCCTTAGGAATTTTATGTGTTTCAATTAAATTGCCTCTCATTCTTCTAAACTCTAGGGAATTTAGGCCTAATCTACTCAATCTCTCCTTATAGGATGATCCCTTCATCCCAGGAATCAGTCAAATGAACCTTTGTTGCCCTTCCTCTAAGGCAAGTCTATCTTTCCTTAGCTAAGGAGACCAAAACGGTACACAGTACTCAAGGTGTGGTGTCTCCAAGGCATTATATAACTGCAGAAAAACTTATTTATTCTTACACTCTAAACGCTTTGTAATATATGCTACATTGCATTTTCTTTCCTAATTTTTTTTTTAAGAGATACAGCACTGAAATTGCTTGCTGTAGCTGCATGTTAACTTTCATATAAAAGGACACCCATGTCCCTCTGAATATCAACATTTCTCAATCTTCCATTTTTAAAAATATTTCTATTTTCCTTACCAAAGTGAATAACTTCACCTTTCTTTACATTATATTCCAACGATCACTTAACCATTCTATATCCTTTTGCAGGATCTTTGCATCCACCTCACAGCTAACTTTCCCACCTAACTTTGTATCATTAGCAAACTTTGATATGTTACGCTCTGTCCCCTCATCTAAGTCACTGATATAGATAGCAAATAGCTGAGGCCCAAGCACTGATCCTTGCGGTATTCCATTAGTTACAACATGCCAACCCACAAATAACCTTTAATTCCTACTCTCTGTTTTCTGCCCATGAACTAATCTTCAATCCTTGCAATTATAATACCCTCAGTCTGATGAGTCCTAGTTTTGTGTAATAACTTCTTGTGTGGTACCTTATTGAATGCTTTTTGAACATCCACTGGTTCCTTCTTATCTACAACCTCTCTCTTTCACCCGCCCCCCCACCCACCTTTCTTGAATAGCGGAATTACATTTGCTACCTTCCAATACACGGAGACCATTCTAGAATCTAGGGAATTCTGGAAGATCAAAACCAATGTATCCACTACCTCTGTCGCCACCCTTCCACCTTTATTTAATATCCTAGGATTTGTTGCCTTTTAGTCCCATTAATTTGTCCAGTACTATTTCTTCACTGATACTAATTCCTTTAAGTTGGGGAGGCGGTGGTATAGTGGTATTGTCACTGGACTAGTAACCCAGAGACCCAGGGTATTGCTGTGGGGCCATGGGTTCAAATCCCAGCATAGCAGAGGTGGAATTTGAATTCAATTAATAAATCTGGAATTAAAAAGCTAGTATAATGATGTCCATGAAACCATTGTCGATTACTGTAAAATCCCATCTGGTTCACTAATGTCCTTTAGGGAAGGAAATCTGCTGTCCTTACCTGGTCTGGCCTACATGTGACTCCAGACCCACAGCAATGTGGTTGACTCTTACATGCCCTCTGAAATGGCCTAGCAAGCCACTCAGTTGTATCTAACCGCTACGAAGTCAAGAAAAAGGAATGAAACTGGACGGACCACCCGGCATCGACCTCGGCACCGGAAACGACAATGGCAAACCCAGCCCTGTCGACCCTGCAAAGTCCTCCTTACTAACATCTGGGGGCTTGTGCTTAAGGTGGGAGAGCTGTCCCACAGACTAGTCAAGCAACAGCCTGACATAGTCATGCTCACGGAATCATATCTGACAGACAATGTCCCAGACAATGTCATCACCATCCCCAGGTAGGTCCTGTCCCACTGGCAGGACAGACCCAGCAGAGGTGGCGACACAGTGGTATACAGTAGGGAGGGAGTTGCCCTGGGAGTCCTCAACATCGACTCCGGACCCCATGACGTCTCATGGCATCAGGTCAAACATGGACAAGGAAACCTCCTGCTGATTACCACCTACCACCCTCCCTCAGCTGATGAGTTAGTACTCCTCCATGTTGAACAGCACTTGGAGGAAGCACTGAGGGTGGCAAGGGCACAAAATGTACTCTGGGTGGGGCACTTTAATGTCCATTACCAAGAGTGGCTCAGTAGCACCACGACTGACCGAGCTGGCCGAGTCCTAAAGGACATATCTACTAGACTGGGTATGCGGCAGGTGGTGAGGAACCAACAAGAGGGGAAAACATACTTGACCTCGTCCTCACCAATCTGCCTGCCGCAGATGCATCTGTCCATGGCAGTATTGGTAGGAGTGACCACTGCACAGTCGTTGTGGAGATGAAGTCCCGCCTTCACATTGAGGATACCCTCCATCGTGTGTGTGGCACTAAATGGGACAGATTTTGAACAGATCTAGCAATGCAAAACTGGGCATCGATGAGGCGCTGTGGGCCATCAGCAGCAGCAGAATTGTACTCAACCACAATCTGTAACCTCATGGCCCGGCATATCCCCCACTCTACCATTACCATCAAGCCAGGAGAACAACCCTGGATCAATGAACAGTGCAGGAGGGCATTCCAGGAGCAGCACCAGGCATACCTCAAAATGAGGTGTCAACCTGGTGAAGCTACAACACAAGACTATCTGCGTGCCAAACTGCATAAGCAGCATGCGATAGACAGAGCTAAGCAATCCCATAACCAATGGATCAGATCTAAGCTCTGCAGTCCTGCAATATCCAGTCGTGAATGGCGGTGGACAATTAAACAACTAACTGGAGGAGGTGGCTCCAAAAGTATCCCCATCCTCAATGATGGGGGAGCCCAGCACATCAGTGCAAAAGATAAGGCTGAAGCATTTGCAACAATCTTCAGCCAGAAGTGCCGAGTTGATGATCCATCGCGGCCTCCTCCTGAAGTTCCCAGCACAGATGCCAGACTTCAGCCAATTCGATTCACTCCGCGTGATATCAAGAAATGACTGAAGGCACTGGATACTGCAAAGGCTATGGGCCCTGACAATATTCCGGCAATAGTACTGAAGACCTGTGCTCCAGAACCTGCTGCACCCCTAGCCAAGCTGTTCAAGTACAGCTACAACACTGGCATCTACCCTGTAATGTGGAAAATTGCCCAGATATGTCCTGTACACAAAAAGCAGGACAAGTCCAAGCCAGCCAATTACCGCCCCATCAGCCTGCTCTCAATCATCAGTAAAGTGATGGAAGGTGTCATCGACAGTGCCATCAAGTGGCACTTGCTTAGCAATAACCTGCTCAGTGCCCTCAGTTTGGGTTCCGCCAGGGCCACTCAGCTCCTGACCTCATTACAGCCTTGGTTCAAACATGGACAAAAGAGCTGAACTCAAGAGGTGGGGTGAGGTGAGAGTGACTGCCCTTGACTTCAAGGCAGCATTTGACCGAGCATGGCGTCAAGGAGCCCTAGAAAAACTAAGGTCAATGGGAATCAGGGGGAAAACCCTCCGCTGGCTGGAGTCATACCTAGCGCAAAGGAAGATGGTTGTGGTTGTTGGAGGTCAATCAACTGAGCTCCAGGACATCACTGCAGGAGTTCCTCAGGGTAGTGTCCTAGGCCCAACCATCTTCAGCTGCTTCATCAATGACCTTCCTTCAATCATAAGGTCAGAAGTGAGGATGTTCGCTGATGATTGCACAATGTTCAGCACCATTCGTGACTCCTCAGATACCGAAGCAGTCCGTGTAGAAATGCAACAAGACCTGGACAATATCCAGGCTTGGGCTGATAAGTGGCAAGTAATATTCGCGTCACACAAGTGCCAGGCAATGACCGTCTCCAAAAAGAGAGAATCTAACAATCTCCCCTTGACATTCAATGTCTTTACCATCGCTGAATCCCCCACTATCAACATCCTAGGGGCTACCATTGACCAGAAACTGAACTGGAGTACCCATATAAATACCGTGGCTACAAGAGCAGGTCAGCGACTAGGAATCCTGAGGCGAGTAACTCACCTCCTGACTCCCCAAAGCCTGTCCACCATCTACAAGGCACAAGTCAGGAGTGTGATGGAATACTCTCCACTTGCCTGGATGGGTGCAGCTCCAACAACACTCAAGAAGCTCGACACCATCCAGGACAAAGCAGCCCGCTTGATTGGCACCCCATCTACAAACCTTCACTCCCTCCACCACCGATGCACAGTGGCAGCAGTGTGTACCATCTACAAGATGCACTGCAGCAAGGCTCCTTCGACAGCACCTTCCAAACCCGTGACCTCTACCAACTAGAAGGACAAGGGCAGCAAATGCATGGGAACACCACCACCTGCAAGTTCCCCTCCAAGTCACACACCATCCTGACTTGAAACTTTATCGCCGTTCCTTCACTGTCGCTGGGTCAAAATCCTGGAACTCCCCTCCTAACAGCACTTTGGGTGTACCTACCTCACATGGACTGCAGCGGTTCAAGAAGGCAGCTCACCACCACCTTTCTCAAGGGCAATTAGGAATGGGCAATAAATGCTGGCCTGGCCAGCAATGCCCACAGCCCATGAATGAATAAAAAAAAAATTCCTCATTCTCATTAGACCCTTGGGGGGGGGGGGGGTGGAGCTTTATGCTCTCCTCCATGATGGGTATGGATGTGGGGAGTGCATAAAATTGGGAGGGATGTTAATGGAGGGGGTTCCTGCCAGCATCCCACCTCTGCCAAAATGTAGTTTGGGGCGGGAAGGTCGTCAATAGCTTTCCCACCTCGCCGCCAATTAAGACCCTTAACTGGGCAATTAACCTCCCCAGTTAAGGACCTTTTCCCATCGCAGCCACAATTAGCCATGCGGCGGATGGTCCTGTTGCCACACGGGAGGCATGGCATTGAAAACTGTGCGGGTTGCTTCCCAGCTGCGGGGGCAGGGGGGAGTGGTGTCCCTTGTTAAAAGGCACTTAGTGCCTGAACAAGGAAGCCCTTACTGCCGACCCCCTCCCCTCACGACCCCCACCCCACAAGACTCCTCCCACTCTGACCTACCTGAGGCCTGGTTCCAGCAACCCTCCTTGGCCTCTGGTAGGTGCACCTGCAGCAGCAGCCTTCGCCTCTGTGGTGGCGCTGCAGCTGCTGGCCTCTGATTGGCCAGCAGCCTCTGCAGGGGCTGGACTTCTGGTGATTAGGTCCTTCATCCTGTGGAAGGCCTGTCGCTGTCTACATAAGTGCCTAATTGGCCCTACGTTTGGCGAGCCTTCCGTATAAGAGGCGATGCAGGGATCTCAACATCGGTTTCTCTGGATGTCGAGACCCCTGCCGACTGGATAAAACTCCCCCTTTGGTTTTCCACTATATCTGGAACTTTTT
This sequence comes from Heterodontus francisci, assembly GCF_036365525.1. NCBI lineage: Eukaryota > Metazoa > Chordata > Chondrichthyes > Heterodontiformes > Heterodontidae > Heterodontus > Heterodontus francisci. The sequence continues at coordinate 65,887,311 of NC_090389.1, forward strand.
GTGTCTTCTGCCGTGAAGACAGATACAAATTCATTGTTTAATGTCTCTGCAGTTGACTTATTCCCTTTATAATTTCTCCTGTCTCTGCCTATAAGTGACCCATATTTACTTTCACTGGTCTTTTCCTTTTTATTTATTTATTTAGAGATACGGCACTGAAACAGGCCCTTTGGCCCACCGAGTCTGTGCCGACCATCAACCACCCATTTATACTAATCCTACACTAATCCCATTACCCTCTCACATCCCCACCTTCCCTCAATTCCCCTACCATCTACCTACATTAGGGGCAATTTATAATGGCCAACTTACCTATCAACCTGCAAGTCTGGCTGTGGGAGGAAACCGGAGCACCAGGCGAAAACCCACACAGTCACAGGGAGAACTTGCAAACTCCACACAGGCAGTACCCAGAATCGAACCCGTGTCGCCAGAGCTGTGAGGCTGCGGTGCTAACCACTGCGCCATTGTGCCGTTTTTATGTCTCTTGCTAGTTTACTCTCATTTTCTATTTTCTCTCTTTATCAATTTCTTGGGCCTCATTTACTAAATTCTAAAATTCTTACTACTGTATTTTATATTATAAGCCTCTTCCTTTATTCTAATACTACCATTAACTTCTCTTGTTAACCACGTATGGACAATTTTTCAGTTGGCAACAAACAATTTGTTCTTTTTCTACATCTAGTTGCTTTCTGTTCAGGATATCAAGCAGTATTTAAGAATGGAGCATTTCCACTGGACAGGAATTTTAGTGCTTATTTGAGATATTTGTGGCAGAGAATAGAATATTTTCCCACTTAGTAGAATTGATTCTCAAGCACTAAGCACTACCAATTGAGGTATATATGGGTTAGGTGCAGGGTAAAGCTCCTTCTATCCTTTCCAAAATAATGGGATGGATTTTCATCATTACTCCCTGGGCATTAAGCATCACCTAGGCACAGCGCAGAAAGGAAAATTTGGTGGGGAAGATTTGCATGCCTCTCACAGAGCACACTGGAGTTTCTTTCTATTAATTTCAATCGAAGGAAAAACTGACTTTTTTTTTAAAGGTTATGTGATTTTCCTTTTGTTGTCCTACATTGGTCGCAAAGATGAAAATCTACCACAATGTGTTTTAACCCCACCCATTAAAGCTCAATGAGACATTTCCATTTAGCACATCAACTCGGCTTGTGGCCTTTGGGTCTGACTGTCAATTTATTACCAAATAATTCCATTTGGCACATCTACAAATCTGACTTCTCAGAGCTAAATGTGGACACTTGCCAAGTTATCAACTTTGAGCTTTTAAAAGAAAGAGTTCACAAAACCCATTAGATTATGGGATGATTCAACTGCTGTTAAATGCAAGTTGAACACACACAGGCAACATTACAGAAAAATACTTAGATACTGGAAATTTCAAAAAATTGTTTTGGATTGTTATTTGCTTCTTTGCTTTTACTTTTGGTATTTGTCTATCTTCCTCTCTATTTTCTCTCCTCCCCTTCACGTTAGCTCCTACTTGCCTCTTTGATTGATAGCATTGTGAAGCTGGCCATGTAATCCATGCAGTGCCAAACTGATCAAAGGATTAGAATGTGCTCAGGTTTGAAAAGGACTCCACAGACAGTTTTCCCTCCTAGCCCTAGACCACCCAGCTGGGACTGATGAAATTATCCCTCCAGTGAAGGCAAGAGTGTGATTATCAGTCAATGTGGAATTCAAACTTGAGTTAACTTGTTGAGTTATTTGTAAAATTAATTTATTTATTATTTTAATTAATTTTGAGCACCATGTCTCCTCACCTGATAATACTCATTCTTGGTGGCATGTCATAATTCAATGATGTAAACAGTAGACTGTGAACAGTGAATCTTGGATATTCCAATTGATGTTACTTTAACACTGGTATTAACATATTCATTTAAAATGTTTTAATGTTGGTGTTTAAAGTAAGTAACACTGATCAGAAAATTTAAGGTCAAATGTTAGGAGACCACCTAACCATTGAAACATTTCCACTGAGCTCAATCCCATTCTCACCCAAAATTCACACACATGAATTTTCTACAGATGCCACTGTATAGCAATCCAAAGGGAACCATGGCTGATTTCTCCTCCCTATGCTCAGTGGATGAAACCATTTTTAGCAAAAGCAAACTTAGCACAGTTGGGCAATTGAATCTTCTAATCTGTATACTACAACCTTATAATGAAAGTTGTAGTTATCAAACTGGCAAAACAGCATGTTTTAATAATCACAGTGACTCATGACAAAGTAGAGCATGCGTAGAGCGATTGAATGAACGCATGCACGCACTGACATCACCACACAATGACGCCCTCACGCAATAACATCCTCACCCCTCAATAGCTGCGATCACTGGCTCCATTCACCCGAACAGTACTCTGCTCCCTCCCACCGTCCCAGCTTCAATTGCTGCTTTCAATTTCCCGCTCCATCCCATCTCGCCGATGCCTTCCCTTAGCCACTCGCTCCTACCTCGCCACATCCCCCCTCAGCTGCTTGCTTCCCCCCATCAGCCACTCGCTCCCACCCTTGCCCTTCCCCCCTTGGCCGCTTACTCCCAGCCTCGTTGTTTACCCGCCTCGGCCGATCGCCCCTGTCGCGCTGTCTAAAGAAGCGGTGGGGGGGTGGGGAATGAGCCGCTGAAGCAGCAAGGCGGGGAGTGAGTAGCTGAGGGGTGATGGAGTGATGCGGGAGTGAGTGGCCGAGAGTGGGGAAGCAGCCACGCCTAGAACGAGAAGCTGGTGGGGTGGGAAAATTGGGGAGCAAGCTGTCGAAGCAACAAGGTGGGGAGCATGCAGCCAAGGGCGGAGCGAAGCGGCGAGGGCGGAAGCAAGTGGCTGAGGGAAGGCAGCGGGCAGCAGCAAGGCAGGGAGTGAGTGACCGAGGGGGGAGAAGTGGCAAGTAGACGCAGCGAAGAGCAGCATGATGGCAGAGAGGAGTAGGGTACTGTTGGGGGTGGGATGGAGATGGCGATTGCAGCCATTGAGGGGATTTGGGTTTAATTTGTTTTTTGTGACAAATTGAGCAGCACCATCTTTATTACTGGCAGTTGCCTGGGATGTCGCAGACAGTGACGTTTCAGTGGATGAGGCTGCCTTTGCATATGTGCCAGTACTGCGCCACCAAGTGGTTGTGTTGTCCGCAAATGCAGCCTTTAATAATTTTGCCAGTTAAGGGGGCCTTCCAGTGGTATGGCATATTAGCCATTCAGGAAGGTGGCTCACCATCACCTTCTCAAGAGCAACTAGTGATGGGAAATAAATGCTGATCTTGCTAGCAACACCTGTACTCCAAGAATGAACACAAAAAATGTGTCTATGTACTGCACTCCAGCTGTAAAATACAAGTCCACACCTGCGAATCCACACATGCTCAGTTACTGACTGTAGCAAGACTGCCGAAAGACATGTCCCTACAGAGAGGAATAGTTGAGTCAAGGCACCCTTGCACACTTCCCAGTAGAGGATGGGAGAATCTGAGGAGCAGTTTAACATTATGGCCTACCCTCAATTGGTGTGATGTGAGGCAGGAGGAGATTTGAAGAGGGAAGAGGATAGATTTAATTTTGTTAGATTAGGATTTAGAGATCTCTTTTTCGAACTGCTGTATTCTAAATCTTTGACTTTTTGAAAAATGTGGAAAATCTGCATGGTTACAGAGAGGAAATTTCCCGTGCACCTACCATTATGCGACATGCCGACTGCGAGACACTTCTGGAACCTGCAATACTGACATTTATTCCTGTTCTTTTTCTGAATCCTACAGTTTAGGTCACACTTGTCATACATCAACTTCAGCCTGATTGTTCTCCGGAAAAAACCCTGTTATGCAAATCAAATCATGTCACAGGATGGAACATATATATATATATACTTATAAAATGGAAGAGTTAATCTGATGAGAAAGATGTTGAACATTTGTGTTTTTGTGCTTATTTTTATGTAAACAGTTTTAAATTCTAGGCTAAATTTGCAAAACAAAACAGGGTGAGGTTCGCAGCAATAGTATCTTTCTTATCTATATAATATTTTTAAATATGTGCGTAACTAATGTGCAAACAATTAAACATTTAACCAGTGGTATTCTACACAAATGCTTTTTGGTCCGATAGATTAGCAATAGTAACATAAATCCAACACACCTTACATCCTTCACATGCATGGACCCCATAATGGAAGCCTGAGGCCTTGTCTCCACATACTCTGCACTCAATAGACAGGGCTGAATTTGATGAATCTTCTTGCAACTTTGATGACAGTCCTTTCCCTGATATTTCATTTAAGGAAGATGGTTCGACTTTAATACAGCCTGTGTAAAGATAAATCTCATTTTCATTCAAAATTCACAAAAGTAATGTCACCCATTAAAGGATATTGAGACTAATTTCACCTGGGACATTAAATTAGAGCTGTAAGAGTAGGGATATCCTTAAAACGATGAGCAGTTTCAATGAAGAATTGTGCAGTTTCAGTTTCGAAATCCTGACATTCAAGCAGAAAAATACATTTAATTCTCATCAATGAAACGTCTCTGTATCATTAACCTGTACTTGTAAAATATTCAGGCCCAATTTCCTGCACCTGAATGGTAAGGCCCAAGGTTCCCCAGAGCATTTAACACGTTCTTGAATGTTGCCTTGTCCTTCTCCCTGCAGGATATGTAGTTTGTTTATCATCTTTATTTCACTAGATTTTTTTTTTTGGATCCATTTAGGGTGATGTTGGTTTAGCCTATACTTGTTAATGCTAGGCATGCATTTTCCTTTATTCTCAGTAGTATGCCTTTAATAGATATTCCATTTGTTCGCTCCTTCCCCAAATCATTCTTAAGCTCACCTTTATTCTTTTAAGGTTAGTCAAAAGGGCATGAATAGAAAGGTTTTGCTCACATGCATATTATTTCTGATACTAGGAATTCAAATACTGTAATCCAAATTTTAAAAAAACTGAATGAAAAGTTTGAAAATAGCTAGCTTTCATGATAGTTTATAGGACAACCAAACCTAATGAAACAAGTAACATACTTTGATAGTCCAGATATCTTTCATCATATTTATAGTCTGAAGAATTCTCATCAATTCTGAAAGAGGTTGAAGCATGATCCTCATAATTAACTGTAGAAACACTGGAGAAGTCTACTGTAGCAAATGGCTTTACATCGAAGGAATGAGAATAATTGGCAAGTTCCGACAGGTCCATTGTACCCATAGCAAAGTTGATGGGCCATAAAGGCAATTGTGTATCTACCATTCTTGATCCTAGGAAAAAAAAGTAAAAATAGAAAATTATTCTTTTTTTTTACGGAATCCAGCTTGGATTCTTGTGCAACCTAAACAGGTATAGTCAATAATACTATAGTAAGCATTTCAGATATCATGACAAACAGTTCATATAATGTACAACATTATACTATTAAAAAGGGAACATTACTCCTGAAAAATTATTCACTAATCTTTCATGTCACTGTATTGAAAGAGATCCAGTTCGTGTTGGAAATTGCTTTCATACCTCTTGCATATTAAGCTCATGGTAGCATAACTCTTCCAAGCCTTCCCAGAAAAATAATGACCCTACTTTAAAAATATACGGATAGATTTTCATCAGTGCCTCTGGTTGGAAACAGAATGGTAGCAGTCCTTAATATGTTGGGAAAAAGCATACTGCCCAGTTCCGGCACCCGATCCATCCTACGCCAACTTCAGAAGGGGCAGTTGCCTAAAACAGGCATCAGGCCCCATTATTTTGTTAATTTAGGGCCTACTGCTTGTTAAAGGACCCCTGTATAAAATTTGTTTCTGATGAGCGGATCCGGTATTTGCTCTTGTTGGGATTCTTCTGTGGTCCTTGTGACCAATTACAGATAGGTTTTAATTGTTCTTCTGAAAAAAAACTTTCTGTGGAGTAGCAGGAGTGCTCACGCCAACTCCAGAGTCCTGGTGATCATCCCTACCTATCACCCCCTGCCGTTTTCCGCTTCAATTCCACCCCCACTCCTGGAACTTACCTAAGGGCCACTGCCAACGAGACAATAGTCAAAATCGATCTTCTCCTTTGGGTGAGCAGTCTGTGGAGGTACGACCAGTACCTTTAGCCTACCTCAATTATTCAGATGAGGCCCGAGGGCCAATCTGTATTAATCCTTGGGCTCTAGCTTCTGGTGCTTGCTGCCTCAGCAGCAAAAAGTCTGAACCTGAAAGCAGGCTCAGCCTAATTTCGACCTCTATGCATTTGTGATTGCCTGGTGCATATTTCGCTGTAGAAAGAAATCGGTGCAAACCAGAATTGATAAGATCAGCACAGGAACTGTCATGAAATTGCTCATGAAGCATGTGCGTTATTGCCCTTCTTTAATCTTTCAGATCTAAGCTTCTATACTTTGTTTAACAAGGCAAATGAGCACTGCCAAGGCTGGTTATAACTACTAAAACTTGCCCAACAGTCTGAAGTCTTTAATTCTAACTTTTAATTAACTTTTTAAAAAACAATAATTCTCAGTGTAATATAGTTTTGTTATTGTGTCAAAACAGAAACATCAGATTGCTTTTTATACGTCTTATCTATGGATTAGAAATTATTTGTGGATTCTGTACGTCTATGTAAATCTACTTTAAAGTTATTAGTACTTATTTCAAAAGGAACTTATGTGAAAGTAAAAGCATGAACATATTTAAGATTGATAACATATCTCCATGGTGTGAAGATTCAATGGCTACATTTTTCCAATTCATGTTTTAAATGCAAAAACATATTTCTGCTGTATCAATTACTTCAGAAGAACGATACAATTCAGCTGTTAAGAAGTTATCTTGAAATCTCCTGCAAGTAATGATTTCCTAGTTGATGCAATCAGCTATATGCATTGCACAATATATGCTTTATAAATTAAGGTCGCTCAGAACAAGAGAGTATAATGTGAATAGGATTCAAAGCATGTGTACTGATTATGCAACTATAAAAAGTAAAAATGCTAACTTTATTAAATTAAAGCATTTAGCCATTATATTTGCAACAGCTATGTTATTCATTTACAGATTTCCAGCATCAATGGAGCCAAACTCAGAACAAATACTTCCTTTGTTTCGCCACATCACATCAGCATAACCATAGGGCACTGAAAATTCGCTACAAGACATTGTAGGTTTCAGACTGCTGCCATTTTTACATTACATCAAGTAGCAGAAACATAGAACCATAGAAAGTTTAAGGAACAGAAAGAGGCCACTTGGCCCATGACTAGTTAAAATTTAAAAAATACAGTTGCAAGTTGTTTGCTTGTCGTACTTACAGCATGTCACTTAAAAAAAGAAAGAAGCAAATAAAACAATAAGTTAAACATCTCAAATGTATTTGCTTAAATTAAAAAAATGTTTTTGCAAGGAATTAGGCATTTCAGTTCTCCAATGTAGATTAACTTTCAAATTTGGTCAGCAAATTTATCCTGTGACAATATATTAAACTACTGATTGGATTTAACCCCCCCCAAAACTTATGGTAGGTAATAAAAATTTATATAAAATACTATTTTCTGGAAATCAAGTCCAAGTTATCAAATCAATAAACTTGCATAATTTCCTCTCCAGGCTCAGATGGCTGATTTTTGTTTTGTTTTTGGGAAGTGGTCAGTACTGGGCAAGGCTATATTCCCTGCCCATCCCTAGTTGCCCTGGTGGATCATCTTCTTGAACTTCTCAGTCCTTGCAGTGATGCTGCTTCTACAATGTTGTCAGAGGTTCCACAAGGAAATTTATTATATATAGTTGTACAACCTTCAAGTGGAAAGGTATGTTAAGTAGAACGCAGCCACAACTTGTTACAAGGTGTGTGGTTTGTGGGTTTTTAATTCTTACCTCAAATTTAAACCGAAAATATCAAATATGTTTTCAAATACCATCACATTACATTAATTATTATAGTTTGGAAACTAATTATTGGGTAAAAAGCAAATACATTTATTAAGCCTGTAGCAAACAGGATGTCCATGTAGCATCGGGGCCAATACACCAGGTATTCTCATTTTGTACAACATGAGCCATGGTGCGTTGAAAGCTAGCTAATCACAGATGTATTTTTATTTATTCGGTGATAAAATCTGGTTACTATTTCCTGTGTCTGTTTTTGCACCTCTCAGCTTTGAAGCAGCAGTTCTGACTGATGGCTATTAGAGATTCCAAGTTTTCATGCAACTTAACGTACCATGGATTTTACCGTAGCTCCCTACCATTCAGAATAGTTCTCTACCCTTTACCATAACCAAATTATGGTAAAATAATCAATCCTTTCAGATCTCCAGTACATTTTTTAGACTTGGGGATGGGAAAAATCTTTATATCTGCTGTTACAGAGAATAAATACATAGAAAAGTAACAGATTCAGAGTACTGTAGCCACAACCATTCAATACAGCTCATTGCTATTTTCCTAATCATTCTTCGTTGCTCATACCAGGGTTTCCACATTTCATAGAATCATAGAAGGTTTACAGCACAGAAAGAGGCCCCTTGGCCCATCATGTCTGCGCTGGCCGGCCATAATAACAAAGAGTCACCCAGCCTAATCCCACTTTCCAGCATTTGGTCCGTAGCTCTGCAGGTTACGGCACATCAAGTTCACCTCCAGGTACCTTTTAAATGAGATGAGGGTTTCTGCCTCTACCACCATTTCAGGAAGTGAGTTCCAGATCCCTAAGACCTTCTGGGTGAAAAATATTTTTCCTCATCTCCCCTCTAATCCTTCTACCGATCACTTTAAATCTATGGCCCCTAGTCACTGACCTCTCTGCCAAGGTAAATAGGCCCTTCCCCTATCCAGGCCCCTCACAATTTTGTACATCTCAATCAAATTTCCCCTCAGCCTCCTCAGTTCCAAGGAGAACAACCCCAGCCTACCCAATCTTTCCTCATTGCTGCAATTTTCCAGTCCTGACAATGTCCTCATAAATCTCCTCTGTACCCTCTCTCGTGCAATTACATCCTTTCTGTAATGAGGTGACCAGAACTGCACAATTTCTCAAGTTGTGGCCTAACTAGTGTTTTATACAGTTCCAGCATAACTTCCCTACTCTTATATTCTATACCTCGGCTAAAAAAAGAAAGGATTCCATGTCTTCTTAACCACCTTATCAATCTGTCCTGCTACTTTCAGGGATCTGTGAACATACACTCCCAAGATCCCTCACTTCCTCCACACCTCAGTATCCTCCCATTAATCGTGTATTCCTTTGCCTTGTTTGACCTCCCCAAATGCATCACCTCACACATCTATGGGTTAAATTCCATTTGTCACTTTTCTGCCCACCTGACAGTCCATTGATATCTTCATGCCATCTACAGCTATCCTCTTCGTTATCAACCACGCGGCTGATTTTTGTGTCATCTGCAAACTTCTTGATCATTCCCCCTACAATTACATCCTAATTGTTAATATATACCACAAAAAGCAGGTGACCAATGGAAACAGCCTTCCAGTCGCAAAAACACCTGTCAACAATTTCCCTTTGTTTCCTGCCACCAAACCAATTTTGTATCCAGCTTGCTATATTCCTCTGGATCCCATGGGCTTTTTTTTTAAACCAGCCTGCCATGTGGGACCTTGTCAAAAGCCTTGCTAAAATCCATGTAGACCACATCAACTGCACTACCCTCATGAATCCTCCTGGTTCTTCCTCAAAAAATTCATTCAAGTTAGTCAGACACGACCTTCCCTTAACAAATCCATGCTGACTATTCTTCATTAATCCGTGCCTTTCTAAGTGACAGCTTATCCTGTCTCTCAGAATTGATTCCAATAATTTGCCCACTACCGAGGTTCGACTGACTGGCCTGTAATTATTCGGTCTATCTCTTGCTCCCTTTTTAAACAAAGGTAGAATGTGAGCAAACTTTCAATCTGCTGGCAACACACCTGTATCCAGTGAGGATTGGAAAATGTTGGTCAGACCTTACGTTATTTCTTCCCTGGCTTTTTTCAACAGCCTGGGTTACATTTCATCCAGCCCTGGTGATTTATACGACCATACGAAAAAGGAACGGAAGTAGGACATTCGGCCTGTCGAGCCTGCTCCGCCATTCAATACGATCATGGCTGATCTGTTTCCGTCTCGAATTCCACATTCCCATCTACCCCCGATAATCTTTGATTCCCTTGCCTAACAAGAATCTATCTACCTCTGCCTTAAAAATATTCAATGTCACTGCCTCCACCACCTTCTGAGGCAAAGAGTTCCAAAGTTGCACAACCCCAAGAGAAAAAAATTCTCATCTCTGTCCTAAAAGGACGACCCCTAATTTTAAAACAGTGCCCCCTTGTTCTGGACTCACCCACAAGATGAAACATGCTTTCCACAGCCACCTTGTCAAGACCGTTAAGGATCTTATATTCTTTAGTCAAGTCTTCTGAACTCCAGTGAAAACAAATCCAGTCTGTCCAACCTTTCCTCATAAGACAACTCGCTCATTCCAGGTATCAATCTAGTAAACCTCCTCTGAACCACCTCCAATGCATTCATATCCTTCCTTAAATAAGGAGACCAAAACTGCACACAGTATTTAAGATAATAAAAATAAGAAATGCTGGAAATACTCAGCAGGCCTGGCAGCATCTGTGGAGAGAGAAGCAGAGTTAACGTTTCGGGTCAGTGACCCTTTTTCAGAACTCCGAAGTTCCGAAGAAGGGTCACTGACCCGAAACGTTAACTCTGCTTCTCTTTCCACAGATGCTGCCAGGCCTGCTGAGTATTTCCAACATTTCTTGTTTTTATTTCAGATTTCCAGCATCTGCAATATTTTGCTTTTATCACAGTATTTAAGATGTGGTCTCACCAATACCCTGTGTAACTGAAGCATAACATCCTTACTTTTATTTTCAATTCCTCTCATAATAAAGGTTAGCATTCCATTAGCCTTCTTTATTACTTCCTGTACGCTAACTTTTTGTGACTCATGCATTAGAACATCCAGATCCCTCTGCACCTCGGAATCCTGCAGTCGTCCCCCATTTAAGAAATACTCTGCTTTTTTATTCTGCCTGGCAAAGTGAACAACTTCACATTTTCCTACATTATACTCCATCTGCCAGATTTTTGCCCACTCACTCAACCTATCTATATAGGTCTGCAAACTCCTTATGTCCTCTTCACAACATACTTTCCTACCTATCTTTGTGTCATTTGCAAATTTAGCTACCATGCCATCACTCCACTCATCTAAGTCATTGATATAAATTGTAAAAAGTTGAGACCCCAGCACAAACCCCTGCGGGACTCAACTCGTCACATCCTGCCAATCAGAAAAGGACCCATTTATGCAGCAACGGGCTCCACTTTATCCACAGCATGTTACCCCTTCAAAGAACTCCAATAAATTGATTAAACATGATTTTCTATTCACAAAACCATGCTGACTATTCCCGATTACCTTGTGTTTTTCTAAGTGCCCAGCTATAGCCTCCTTAATGATCGATTCTAACACTTTCCCTACCACAGACGTCAAGCTAACTGGCCTATAGTTACCTGTTTTCTGCCTCCCCCACTTCTTGAAATGAGGGGTTATCTTTGCTACTTTCCAGTCTGATGGAACCTTTCCAGAATCTAACGAATTTTGAAAAATGAACACCAACGCATCTACTACTTCATTAGCCACCTCTTTTAAGACCCTAGGATAAAGCCCATCAGGACCCGGGGACTTGTCAGCCCGCAGTTCCATCAGTTTGCTCAGTACCGCTTCCTTGGTGATTGTAATTTCAGCAAGTACCTCTCTTCCTTCCAACTCCTGATTTACAGCTATTACTGGAATGTTTTTTGTATCCTCTATAGTGAAGCCAGAAGCAAAATATTTGTTCATTTCATCCGCCAATTCCTTCTCATCTACTATGAACTCCCCATTCTCATTCTTTAGAGAACCAACATTCACTTTACTTACTCTTTTCCTTTTTAAATACCTGTAGAAACTCTTGCTATCCATTTTTGCATTTCTAGCTAGCTTCCTCTCATATTCTAATTTCTTTTTCCTGATTAACCTTTTAGTCATTCTCTGTCATTCATGATATTCTGACCAATCATCTGACCTGCCGCTCATCTTTGCACAATTATATGCTTTTTCCTTAAGTTTGATGCTTTCCTTAACTTCGTTATTTAACCGCGGATGGTGAGTCCTCCCCTTAGAATTTTTCTTTATAGTAGAAATATGCTTATTCTGAATATTCTGAAATATCCCCTTAAATGTCTGCCACTGCTTCTGTATTGATTTATCTCCTAGCCTAGTAACCCAGTTCACTTCAGCTAGCTCAGCTTTCAAGCCCACATAGTTCCTCTTATTTAAGTTTAAAATACTAGTCTTAGACCCACTCCTCTCTCTTTCAAACTGGTTGTAAAATTCAATCATATTGTGGTCGCTGCTACCGAGAGGTGCCTTTACTCTGAGGTGATTAATTAATCCTGTCACATTACACAATACCAAGTCTAATATAACCTGCTCTCTGGTTGGTTCCAGAACATGCTGCTCTAAGAAACTATCTCGAAAGCATTCGATGAACTCCTCATCCAGGCTACTATTGCCAATCTGATTTTCCTAGTTTATATGTAGATTAAAATCACCCATGATTATTGCCGCCCCTTTATCAGAAGCACCCAATATTTCTTGTTGAATACTTCGTCCCACATCGTGGTTACTGCTAGGGGGCCTGTAGACCACTCCCATTAGTGACTTCTTTCCCCTACTATTCCTCATCTCCACCCAAACTGATTGCATATCCTGATCTCCTGAACCAAGATCATCTCTAACTATTGCACCAATGCCATCCTTGATTAACAGGACTACCCCTCCACCTTTTCCTAGTAGTATAAGTATATTCCTACTATCCACTTTCAAGGATGCTAATTCCCTTAATACTTCCTGTCTCCCTATGTTTATCACATCCAATACTTCACATTCCTCCTCCTTAAGTACATTGTCTGCAGCGTCCCTTTTTGTGAAGACAGATGCAAAGTACTCATTAAGAATTTTTTTTTTTATTCATTCATGGGATGTGGGCGTCGCTGGCCAGGCCAGCATTTATTGCCCATCCCTAATTGCCCTTGAGAAGGTGGTGGTGAGCTGCCTTCTTGAACTATTGCAGTCCATGTGGGTTAGGTACACCCACAGTGCTGTTAGGAAGGGAGTTCCAGGATTTTGACCCAGCGACAGTGAAGGAACGGCGATATAGTTCCAAGTCAGGATGGTGTGTGACTTGGAGGGGATCTTGCAGGTGGTGGTGTTCCCATGCATTTGCTGCCCTTGTTCTTCTAGTTGGTAGAGGTCGCGGGTTTGGAAGGTGCTGTCGAAGGAGCCTTGGTGCATTGCTGCAGTGCATCTTGAAGATGGTACACACTGCTGCCGCTGTGCGTCGATGGTGGAGGGAATGAATGTTTGTAGATGGGGTGCCAATCAAGCGGGCTGCTTTGTCCTGGATGGTGTCGAGCTTCTTGAGTGTTGTTGGAGCTGCACCCATCCAGGCAAGTGGACAGTATTCCATCACACTCCTGACTTGTGCCTTGTAAATGGTGGACAGGCTTTGGGGAGTCAGGAGATGAGTTACTCACCGCAGGATTCCTAGCCTCTGACCTGCTCTTGTAGCCATGGTATTTATATGGCTACTCCAGTTCAGTTTCTGGTCAATGGTCGCCCCTAGGAAGTTGATAGTGGGGGATTCAGCAATGGTAATGCCATTGAATGTCAAGGGGAGATGGTTAGATTCTCTCTTGTTGGAGATGGTCATTGTCTGGCACTTGTGTGGCGCGAATGTTACTTGCCACTTATTAGCCCAAGCCTGGATATTGTCCAGGTCTTGCTGCATTTCTACACGGACTGCTTCAGTATTTGAGGAGTCGCGAATGGTGTTGAACATTGTGCAATCATCAGTGAACATCCCCACTTCTGACCTTATGATTGAAGGAAGGTCATTGATGAAGCAGCTGAAGATGGTTGGGCCTAGGACACTAACCTGAGAAACTCCTGCAGTGATGTCCTGAAGCTCAGATGATTAACCTCCAACAACCACAACCATCTTCCTTTGCGCTAGGTATGACTCCAACCAGCGGAGGGTTTCCCCCGATTCCCATTGACCTGAGTTTTGCTAGGGCTCCTTGATGCCATACTCTGTCAAATGATGCCTTCATGTTTGGGCAGTCACTCTCACCTCACCTCTCGAGTTTAGCTCTTTTGTCCATGTTTGAACCAAGGCTGTAATGAGGTCAGGAGCTGAGTGGCCCTGGTGGAACCCAAACTGAGCGTCACTGAGCAGGTTATTGCTAAGCAAGTACCGCTTGATGGTACTGTTGATGACACCTTCCATCACTTTACTGATGATTGAGAGTAGGCTGATGGGGCGGTAATTGGCCGGGTTGGACTTGTCCTGCTTCTTGTGTACAGGACATACCTGGGCAATTTTCCACATTGCAGGGTAGATGCCAGTGTTGTAGCTGTACTGGAACAGCTTGGCTAGGGGCATGGCAAGTTCTGGAGCACAGGTCTTCAGTACTATTGCCGGAATATTGTCAGGGCCCATAGCCTTTGCAGTATACAATGCCTTCAGTCGTTTCTTGATATCACGCGGAGTGAATTGAATTGGCTGAAGTCTGGCATCTGTGATGTTGGAGACTGCAGGAGGAGGCAGAGATGAATTATCAACTCGGCACATCTGGCTGAAGATTGTTGCAAATGCTTCAGCCTTATCTTTCGCACTGATGTGCTGGGCTCCCCCATCATTGAGGATGGGGATATTTGTGGAGCCACCTCCTCCAGTTAGTTGTTTAATTGTCCACCATCATTCACGATTGGATGTGGCTGGACTGCAGAGCTTAGATCTGATCCGTTGGTTATGGGATCGCTTAGCTCTGTCTATAGCATGCTGTTTACGCAGTTTGGCATGCAGATAGTCTTGTGTTGTAGCTTCACCAGGTTGACACCTCATTTTGAGGTATGCCTGGTGCTGCTCCTGGCATGCTCTCCTGCACTCTTCATTGAACCAGGGTTGGTCTCCTGGCTTAATAGTAATGGTAAAGTGGGGGATATGCCGGGCCACGAGGTTACAGTTTGTGGTTGAGTACAATTCTGCTGCTGCTGATGGCCCACAGCGTCTCATGGATACCCAGTTTTGTATTGCCAGATCTGTTCGAAATCTATCCCATTTAGCATGGTGGTCGTGCCACACAACACAAAGGAGGGTATCCTCAATATGAAGGCGGGACTTCGTCTCCATAACGACTATGCGGTGGTCACTCCTACCAATACTGTCATGGACAGATGCATATGTGGCAGGCAGATTGGTGAGGACGAGGTCAAGTATGTTTTCCCCTCTTGTTGCTTGCCTCGCTACCTGCCGCGTACCCAGTCTAGCAGATATGTCCTTTAGGACTCGGCCAGCTCGGTCAGTCGTGGTGCTACCAAGCCACTCTTGGTGATGGACATTGAAGTCCCCCACCCAGAGTACATTCTGTGCCCTTGCCACCCTCAGTGCTTCCTCCAAATGCTGTTCAGCATGGAGGAGTACTGACTCATCAGCTGAGGGAGGGCGATAGTTGGTAATCAGCAGGAGGTTTCCTTGTCCATGTTTGACCTGATGCCATGAGACTTCATGGGGTTCAGAGTCGATGTTGAGGACTGCCAGGGCAACTCCCTCCCTACTGTATACCACTGTGCCGCCACCTCTGCTGGGTTTGTCCTGCCGGTGGGACAAGACATACCCAGGGATGGTGATGGCAGAGTCTGGGACATTGTCTGTCAGGTATGATTCCGTGAGTATGACTATGTCAGGCTGTTGCTTGACTAGTCTGTGGGGCAGCTCTCCCAACTTTGACACAAGCCCCCAGATGTTAGTAAGGAGGATTTTGCAGGGTCGACAGGGCTGGGTTTGCCGTTGTCGTTTCCGGTGCCTAGGCCGATGCCGGGTGGTCCGTCCAGTTTCATTCCTTTTCATTGATTTCAGAGCAGTTAGATACAACTGAGTGGCTTGCTAGGCCATTTCAGAGGGCATGTAAGAGTCAACCACAGTCTGTGGGTCTGGAGTCACATGTAGGCCAGACCAGGTAAGGACAGCAGATTTCCTTCCCTGAAGGACATTAATGGATCAGGTGGGTTTTTACTACAATCGACATGGCCATCATTAGACTAGCTTTTTAATTCCAGATTTATTAATTGAATTCAAATTCTACCTTCTGCTGTGGTGGGATTTGAACCCATATCCCCCGAGCAATACCCTGGGTCTCCAGGTTACTAGTCCAGTGACAATACCACTATGCCATCCCCTTCTCTGGACATACCCATATCGCCCGCCTCCACACATTAGGTTACCTTTTTGGTCTTTTATGGGCCCTACTCTTTCCTTAGTTATCCTCTTACTCTTAATATATTGATAAAACATCTATTGGTTCTCCTTGATTTTACTTGCTAATAGAATTTCATGCCCTCTCTTTGCTTTCCTAATTTCCTTTTTGATTTCACCCCTACACTTTCTATATTCCTCTTGGCTTTCTGTAGTATTGAGTTCTTGGTGTCTGACATAAGCTTTCCCCGTCTGCCTCATCATACCCCGCAAGCTCCTTGACAGCCAGGGGGCTCTACATTTGGCAGTCCCACCCTTTCTCTTTGTGGGAACATGCTTACTCCGAACCCCCTAAATCTCCCTTTTGAATGCCTCCCACTGCTCGGACACTGATTTACCTTCAAGTAGCTGTCTCCAGTCCACTTTTGCTAAATCACTTCTCAGCTTAGTAAAATTGGTCTTACTACAATTTAGAACTCCTTTGTACCTCTGTCCTTTTCCATAATTATGTTAAAACTGAATTATGATCACTGTCACCAAAATGCTCTCCTGCTGCCACTCCTTCCACCTGCCCAGCTTCATTACCTAAAATCAAGTCCGGAACTGCACCCTCTCTTGTTGGACTTGCTAATTACTGGCCACAAAAGTTCTGTGAATGCACCTTAAGAATTCTGTTCCCTCCATTCCTTTCACACTAAAACTGTCCCAGTTAATACTGGGATAGCTAAAATCCCTGACTATTACTGCCATATTGTTTTTCACTCCTCAGAGATTTCCCTACATATTTGCTCTTCTATCTCCCTCTGACTGTTCAGAGGTCCATAGTCCACTCCCAGTAGTGTGACTGCCCCTTTTTTCTGCCTAAGCTCAATCCATATAGCCTCAATTGACGATCCCTCCAACATTTCATCCCTCCTCACAGCTGTAACCAAAACTGCCACCCCCACCCTTTTTATCTCCCTCTCTATCTTGTCTGAAAACACTGTAACCAGGAACGTTGAGCTGCCATTCCAGTCCCTCTTTAAGCCATGTTTCTGTGTAAGCTATGATAATATACTGCCACGTTTCTTTCTGTGCCCTCAACTCATCTGCTTTATTTTCTATACACCTTGCATTGAACTATCTACCCTTGAGCACTGCCAAACTCTTATTTATTTTGTCCTTTGTTTCCTCTGCCTTCCAGACTCGCTCAATAATTTTCTGCCTTCTATTTCCATTTCTGATTTTGCCCCATCTGAGTCTACCTTCAGGTTCCCATCCCTCTGCCAAACTAGTTTAAACCCTGCCCAACAGTACTAGCAAACCTTCTGGCAAGGATGTTGGTCCCAGCCCTATTGATTAGCAAACCACCTGGCTTGTACAGGTTCCACCTCCCCCAGAACCGGTCCCAATGCCCCAGAAAACTAAAGCCCTCCCTCCTGCACCATCTCCTCTTGGACATTTAAATTTTTCTCAGTTCCTGCTCTGCCACCTCTCCTCTTTTTTTCCCCCTCCGTGTTTTGTCTCCTCTGTTCCCTTTCTCTTGGTGCCTCCTGTCAACATTCCCTTCTCTCTTTCAGTGTCCCACATTGTGTTTCCTCTCCCTCTCAGAGTTTTTCTCTCCTTTATTCACAATGCATGATCCTATTGATACTATTCAATTTTATATATATATTATATATATATGATATATATGATATATATATGATATATATATATATATAATATACATATATATTTGTTCCACATGACCGCAATCACATTCAGAAAATTAAAGTTGTGTGCCTAAATAATGAGAACTAAATCTATATTTGGCAATTAAAGGGAAATAGTAAAGGACAAGCAAGTGTAATCCGTCCAGACAACTACACCTTCCCAAATATCTCTATCGCTATTAAAGCAAGACAAACATGCATGAGTCTGGATTTTATAGTGGGCAGTGAGGGGACGGCACTCGCAGTTTACCTCGAGAAAAAGCTGCCCAAAAGGATTTATGGGATTTTAGAGCATCTATTTCCCCTTTTCCAATGTGATTTAAATCTGTTGCCATCAATAGGGGATTTGTGGTGTCCAATAACAGTGAAGCCATCAGGCAGGCAGGCTGGTCAAATTGAAGAATTCTCACATATAGCAAAGCAGGAAGCAAAAAGCACAAATTATAATTCACATTTTAATCAGTTTACAAAAAGCAGAATAAAAACTAGGACATACACGTGGGATTAATGTAGAAACTAAAATATCAAGCAAACTTTAAAGTAAAATAAAAATTAATTTTAAAATCATGGAATTTTTATATGTTCTTCTGAGGAAATGAGACTCCACGCTTGTAATATTAGTTTTTCAAGGCCAGAGAGATTGCTCAGCAGTAACTGTGACTTAGTACTCAGTTAAAAACTCAACTACACATCATTCAACAAGGCTAAAATTTTCAATAGTTATTACAGTGTGAATAGTGCATAGAAAGTTGAAGTTTAATATCAGTTCACTGGTTCTGTGTTGATTGCATCTGCAAAGACTACAACAGCATCCAGTGGAGCTACAGGGATCACTGATGGCAACTTCCACATTTCCGCATTTAACTCCACATGGGCAGTTGTCAGTTGTAGTAATAACGGTGAGTGCTGACAGTTTCTCTGTTGTTCCAACTGCAAATTCCAGTCCATGGTGACTACTGGGGTCCAACTTTCAGAACACATAAAAGTTCCTTAAAGTAATCTTTGTCATGGCATATTAACCTTTTACAATGATATTTTGCCGAATATAGTTGTGAAAATCATCAACTCACAGATGAAAATTGTAAAAAGTCTGTGTACTCAATGGAATATAATCTGTTTACTCGTATTTCCATCATTCCCTTTCTCACTTTCTCAATCATTCTGAAGTTTACATTCCAACCAGTTCTGCCTCCAAGATGCTTCCCAACTTTTCCTTGCATTTTTCCTACACTCTCGCCATACCTCTGAAATATCCTTCCATGTCTCTGTCTCAAATCACATTCCCCCTAACTGATGCTAGCTTCAACCTCCATTTTGCTTGATCAATAGCAGCTTTAAATCACCATCTATCCAAAGTCTACAGCTGCCTTTGACCCTTTCCCCAGCTGAGCAGCAAATCTGCCCTTGTGGAAGAGCACCTCCCCCTACCTAGTAAATGAATGGGAGCCACTCCATCCCTGTACTTAGCAAAACATCCCACGGAGAGAATTTGATGTCCTGCTGCGATTGTTTCCCTGTCTTTGCTTCCCAGTTAGAATCTCCATGCTCTCTCTGTTGTCTTCCAACATTCCCTCTCCCTCTCTACCCCAAACCCCTTCCCCTTACCCACCTGGGTCCAATTATTCCCCAACTTCTAACTTGACCTGAACACTGCACTTTCTGTTGACAATTCTACATATTTCCAGGAGTGGTGTTTGCCTTGCAAGGTCCCCCTGTAAAGGTGTGATTTGGGGCCCATAAAGTCGAGAATTTTAAACAAACAGGATTCACTCAGAAATGCATGATCCTAATGCCACCTCTGTATATTTCAAACAAATAGGAAGTTCAGAGTGACAGAAAACCTTCCAAAAACATGTTTTAATGAATGCAGTAAGGGTTTACAGATCGGAAGAATTCTACACCCTAAAACTCTGGTTGCAATAATATTTGTGAAAAACATCACAACTGGTACACTGCAGACTGTTTATAGATTTTTAAAAAGTAGCATTAACTCTGGTTTATTTCCAGCATTCACAGGAGGTAAACTCATCTCCTCTGCACACTTTAATATTCTTGCAAGCCCTTGCAAATCTCAAAATCAAATGCCTCAAGCATATGGGTGTGATGTATAAACTGTGGGAAGTTTTGGCCTGGTAATACAGGTAGTCTTAAGAAAATATTATGGATGTATCAAACATGTTTCAAAAAAAAGAGAGTTATCCAGAAAAGTATTTTATGGTTTCCTTTGCAAAAATATCCATGATCAATTGAGAAAACCTCTATGTAAATGCACTATCCGATTCATTATCTCATTATAACTGTTAATCTGAGTGACAAATATAGGGCTATAGAATATTGTATTAAAACTGTTCTTTAAACATGACATGGGGCTATTGGAAAATTAAGGAACTGATGTGCTACCAACATGCCATGACTGGCAGAACTGCTGAAAATTAAAGACAAAGCTTAATGGAGACTTCTATATAAGGACATACTTTTCGCTTTTTTTCTGCTTTACTGTATTTCAGATAGACATAGATTTAAATACAACTTGCATTTATATATTTCACATCAAAACAGCTTAAATAAATCATACACTGAATAACTTTGAAATGCAGTTGACTTAAGAAAATACACTAGCTTCCAAAATATAAATGTTTATTTAAAAATTTTAGTCACAAGAAGTTTCCTAAATTTTTCAATTAGTACTACTAACCATCAAAAATTAGTCCATCAAAATAATAAAAACAATTTAATTCTATCATCACACAGATAAATACATTTTTCAGATCTATTTATCAAATTGACTGGACAGAATGTTTTTTGATAAACATAAAAATTACTTCTGCACAGAATAGTCAGTTTAGATAGCTTCCAAATTTTAATATTACCGCAACAAAACTGATAAAAATTGTCATTGATTTTCAGGTTGTTTATTTCCATCATCATTTATCCTCATCTCCGTTGTGACTTTGTTAACTGTACTTTTGTGTCACTTGTTATGTCTTCTCTATAGCTTGAAAATTAGCCTGTGCAATTTATTGTACAAACACTTGGCATATTTATGTCACATTTCTCTTGTGCTCTATTTTAACAGAGGCGTTAATTCATTTATTTATAGAACTGCATTTTAACTGAGGTTATTTAACTGTTGGAGTGTTTGCTGAACTTCCTCACTATACAAACCTTTATTTAAAATATCTCTAGACAGCGGTCACGCTGGTCATGGTAGCATATTCCACTTCCTCTTATCAAAATGAATCTGATCAGTGGTTGGGAGCTTCCCCTGCACCAAGAGGGCACATACAATGCAGTGCAAACTGCTGAATTTTCCATTGAAATCAACTTTATTTTGACCTACTACACTGCGGAAAAAAATTACTGCAGGTCTTGGTCTTATAATGAGCCTGCAGACTTACAAACTCCTTTTGGTTTGGTTGGTCTTTAGTATGGATAGCTCTTGCCAGTTTCCTAAATTCTGAAGGAGCCTCCTCCAGTTAATTCCAGTCAGAATAAGTTTTAAGAAGTGCTACATTAAAATTTGAATTAAAACACTGGTGAAACAATACCAATCATGAGAAAGGTCTAAGAAAGGTCTGAAAAAGAGTTTGACCCAAACATTGACACTGCTGTTCTCTTCATGTGTGCTGGCGATTTCTATCTGTTTCCAGCACTTCCTATTTTTATTAATCATGTGATTAGCTATCCCAGCATTGTAAATTATTGGTACATTCAGAATGTTCACTTCAAATGACAGTTGTTTTCTTGATGTGTATTTTGCTTCTATAGCTGGCTCCACTACTTGTTATTTTCAAATTTAAATCATATTTTTCTCTACTAAAACTGTTGAAATAGTAAAACAAAACATTATGGGATGGTGGGTGACAATGATAAACTGCAAAGCTGGAAGATAAGTTAAGACTTTTAGCATATTACTGACTATCCTATCAGCAGGGCTTGTCTCATGACAAAACAATCACTGGCGTGGTTAAAACATTCTATTCAGGCATCCATTATTGTGGTTTAATTAAATATTCAACTGATCACAACAAAAGCCTAATAATTCTGATATAGTAACCTTCTTCTTCTTCTTTGGCCTCCTTGTCTCGAGAACACAATAGGTAAGTGCCTGGAGGTGGTCAGTGGTTTGTGCAGCAGCGCCTGGAGTGACTGTAAGGGCCCATACTAGAGTGACAGACTCTTCCAAAGGTGCTGCAGAAAAAATTGGTTGTCGGTGCTGTTACACAGTTGGCTCTCCCCTTGCGCTTCTGTCTTTTTTCCTGCCAACTGCTAAGTCTCTTAGTAACCACTGACAACTTAAATCATAACACTTTATTATGCTTTTAAACTATTTGTGTGTTATATAAAACTTACTTTGCCTCATGATTATACCTTAATCACAAAAGAATAGAAAAGCAGCCAAGAATCTTAAATCTAAATGCTCTAATGTGAAATAAGCATCAACTGGATATCAAATTTCACAGTAACTTATTAAAGTAACCCAATCATATGCATGTCAATTATGCAATAATATTATTTAGCAGGTATTATTCTTCTGCTCTAGTCCCCCCAACTCCTCTTTCTTGAAGAGTCACAGTCTGGTGGTGCTAATCATCCAAAATCTCGGCTAAGCAGCCATGCCAGCAGGATATACAGTTGTACTGAGAGGTAGTATCATGGGTCAGGCCCTGTCATCGCCTGATATCCATGTATATACACTTTCCAAAAGGGGATAATTTGGAGCAGGAACACTGCATTCAACCTGTGCCAAGTAAGCTGACTTCAGTCAGACTAGTGGTATGATTGGCCAAGGAACCTGTAGTTTTGGAGAAGAAATAATAAAAATTGACTAGGTTCATTCTGCTCACCGCAATTCAGTAACTTCTGCTGGAAGTATGCATTTGTTCGTATTGGGTAGGGACAAGATCAAGCTTGGTTGCAATGTCAGCTGCAGTCAAACAGCCTGATGATACTCGTTCACAAGGTTCACAGATGAGTAATGGCCGCTTGGGCAAGGTACATGGAGGGCACTGCTTGATGTGAAACTATACCCAAGCTAATGGCCTGGATTTTGCGATAAAAATAATACTGAGGCTAATGGTGCTCAGTTATTGATGAGTAAATCAGACAGCGACTTCAGGTGGCCTCACTTGCGCAGTTAAAACTTGGAAATCCGGAAGCTGCTGTCTGAGTTGGCTTGCTTCTCCAGAAGTGCAATATCGATGTCTTTCCAAAAGACCCGGCACTTAAATACATGGAAGAGCATCAAGTTAGGATACTTCTGTGATAGTTACCCATTAAACACACCAGAAAAAGTTAGGGCTTGTCCATTCGAGTGTAAGTGAATTTTTAATAGTGTGGTAAGTCTTAATTACTTAACAACCACTCTGGCACTGAAAATTCACTTTTACAAGCGTGAAGTCTCATTCTCTAAGATTTTAATTATTGGTGGAGATTTAAAATATAAACATTTTTTTTTTACTTTTCTCTCTTTTAAAACTACCTTTCTTTTCTCCTCTTTATTTTGCTTTCTGTACATGATTTATTCATTTTATTTTTTTATTTATTTAGAGATACAGCACTGAAACAGGCCCTTCGGCCCACCAAGTCTGTGCCGACCATCAACCACCCATTTATACTCATCCTACACTAATCCCATATTCCTACAACATCCCCACCTGTCCCTATATTCCCCTACCACCTACCTCTACTAGGGGCAATTTATAATGGCCAATTTACCTATCAACTGCAAGTCTTTGGTGGTGGGAGGAAACCGGAGCACCCGGCGAAAACCCACGCAGACACAGGGAGAACTTGCAAACTCCACACAGGCAGTACCCAGAATTGAACCCGGGTCACTGAAGCTGTGTGGGTGCGGTGCTAACCACTGCGCCACTATTAGCTTTGGTACTGAATTAATTATGCTGACACTTTCTGGGTTAGACTCTGCAGAGCTCAGTAAGGATTCTTCAATTTGATTGGTTAAGGAGATAGATAGTTACTTGCCCTGTTCAGACATGTCCCAAATCCCCTGTAGAGAGTTCCTTTCTGTCTTGAATTTCTAATCACAGCAGGTACCAGTGCAAAAGCTGTGGGCGAGTTCAAGTGTAATGAACAGTGCCGTTTGTTTGGTATTGACTATTCAGAAGAGAAAAGGAGGGAAGGAAAATTGATACAGCAAACTCGTAAAGAAAAAGGAAAAATGGTGAATATTGAAAAGAGTCAAATATTTAAATAAGCTGTCCTTGATCACCAGACTGAGAAATAACTCTACCAGAGACTGTGGTAAATTCTTTTTTTTACTAGTAGTAACCTCTAGTAAGGATTATTCCACTTTTTAAAACCTTTGAATCAATATTTCTTTTTATAATAATGGGCATTGCAGCACAGTGGCTTTTGGTAATTTTGTCACACTGTGGTGAATCACATTATCGTTACAGTGCAGAAGGAGGCCATTCAGCCCACCGTGTCCGCACTGGCTCTCTGAAAGAGCATTTTCCTCAGTTTCATTCCCCTGCCTTCTCCCTGTAATCCTGCACATTCTTCCTTTTCATATAACTGTTTAATTCCCTTTTGAATGCTTCAATTGAACCTACCTCCACCATGTTCTCAGGCAGCACATTCCAGACCTTAACCACTCACTGCGTGAAAAGGTTTTTCCTCATGTCACTTTTGCTTCTCTTACTACTTTAAATCTGTGCCCGCTCGTTTTCGATCCTTTCACGAATGGGAACAGTTTCTCTCTATCTAATCTGTCCAGACCCCTCATGATTTTGAATACCTCTATCAAATCACCTCTCAGCCTTCTCTTTTCCGAGTAAAACAGTCCTAACTTCTCCAATCTATTTTCATAAGTGAAATTCCTCATCCCTGGAACCATTCTCACGGATCTTTTCTGTACTCTCTCCAATGCCCTCACGTCTATCCTAAAGTGCAGCGACCAGAGCTGGACGCAATACTCCAGCTGAGGCTGAACTAGTGTCTTATACAAGTTCAACATAACTTCCTTGCTCTTGTACTCTATGCCCCTATTAATAAAGCCCAGGATTCTGTATGCTTTATTAAACGCTCTCTCAACCTGTCCTGCCACCTTCAACAACTTATGCACGTATACACACCTAGGTCCCTCTGCTCCTGCACCCCCTTTTGAATTGTACCCTTTATGCTATATTATCTCTCCATGTTCTTCCTATCAAAATGAATCACTTCACATTTCTCTGCATTGAACTTCATCTACCACCTGTCTGTGCATTCCACAAACTTGTCTATGTCCTTTTGAAGTTCTACATTATCCTCCTCACAGTTCACAATGCTTCCAAGTTGAATGACACAAGATGCACCTCTTTTTGGACCTCATGCCACTGTTCTTTAAACTGTGTTCTTGAGCTTTGTGCGCCAGCTCACACACTCTGGGCTGGATTTTACCGGCCCCCAACGTCAGGGGTTGTGGCGGGGGGTGGCTGCAAAATGCCTCTGGGAGAAGCATGCCACGGGCCTTGATGCTGGGAAGGCCCGGCCCCCTATTGCCGGCGGCGGCGAGACCTCGTGATGGCTCCCCCCACCACGGCAACGGGACCAACATTTCAATATGTTAATAAATGTAAATGCATGAATAATTACTTACCTCGTTGCGCGGGCTGTCCCGCTCCGGTATTACGGTCGGTGGCCGGCACTCCCATGCTGTCCATTCTCCGACCAGTGAAGTATGGTGGAACACTGGTGGGAAGGAGGGAGGAGGTAAGTTTTCAGGGTGGGTGGGAGCGGTGTCAAACCTTTATGATTAGTCTAGGGGGTGGTGGGAAGGGGTAAAGTTCATAGTTCATTAACTTTGGGAGGGGGAAGGTCAGGATTTCAAGGTACGTTTTTTGGGGGAAGAGATGGCAAGTAATAAACTTTAAGGTCACGGGCAGGGGGTGGGTGGGAGAGGGTCGCGATAATTTAATTCAGTTGTTTATAATCAGGCTTCTTTAAAAATTCAAATTACATTGAAGGGCTGGAAGCCCCTTAAAAATGGCACCAGTGCCTGTGTATAATTTTGCAGTGACTCTGCAGAGTAAATCCCGCACATGCGCGCCGCCATCTTTGATGCTTGCCGCCGAAATCATGAAGTACAGGAAATTTACTACTTTTTGCTGTCAGTTCCACCAAACTAATTCATCAAATGAAATCGGCAGTGAGCTGGTAAAAATCGGCCCTCTGTATTCCTGTCTCAATTTCCTTTTTCTGACTATATCATTCACAAAACATGAATGGATAGTAGAAAGGCTAATATGTTTGATGTGTTCATCACAAAACAAAGAATGCAATCTGTCTCCACTAAGAACAGCTATTATACAGAACAGCAGAATTTAGCTTAGCACCACCTTGTTAAAATTAGTTTGGTGGAACTGACAGTAAAAAGGAGAAATTTTCCTATACTTCATGAGAAGGTCTACCTACAATTTAAGCTAGAAACCTGTTGTGGATTTCATTGAATTAAGGTCCGGTGAATGGCATTAAAGCCAGGCTCGGGTATAAAATTAAAACCCGACCCGACAACAGCCAACCCGAACGCAACCCAAGTCCAAGTCCTTTAATTTTTTTTAAATGCCCGACCTGACCCGAACCCGACACATGTATTCGGGTTTGGTTGGGTAGCCAGGCTTTAGACCAGTGATTGCGTGCAGGTGCCAGTTGTTGATGTACCTGTGTTCAATTAAATATCATAAAGTTTAAAAAAACAACAAACATTGATTTCAAACAGGCAAAGGCGTCACGACCCTGAGCACTCATGGGAAAAGAAGTATGCACTTCAGGAAATCATGCAATGTAACAAACCAGCTTCTGAACTGTATCAAGTTCCGATGTCATTAACAAAAAAAATCTCAGCGGAGAACGCATGTTGGGAAGTTTAATCTCCCTATTTCCAGATAATTTTAAATCCTTGGGCCAAGTATAGATTAAAGCAAGAGCTCAGTTGATGTTTCTGTACTTACTGTACTTATTGCAGGTACTGGTATCTTCCCCGGGCTTGTCAGTTTCTCCCCAACTTGATAGATTTCAGAGTGTAAGGGGTTGGGCTAATTTCACTAGGGTGCTTTATGTTGGAACTTGTAGCTGTTTATTTCCCCCCCACTCTTCTCACCTCTGATTTCTGTTTCTCTTGATCTCTGGCCACGTCCAGCCCGACCTGGAAGAGAGACCCGACTCCAACACGTGTCGTCGGGTCTGGGTTGGGTAGCCGTGCCCTAAATGGCATAACCTAACACTCCTGGCAACCCTCAACTATTTAATATCAACAAGTTGGATTATCACCAGTCCAAATCTTAGATAGTCTTATTCACTCTTGCTGTCTTTCCCTTACAGTGTCGGTCTGTCTCTATAATTCAACAGGATTTCAGTTCATGAATTTCACATACTTCTTGTTCTAAGATGTACCATCTATGCTACATTTAGTCAGACTGCCAACACAAATCCACATGCATGAGGCACTAAATCAAGGTCCTGTCTGCCCCCTCAAATGGACGTAAAAGATCCCATTAGCACTTTTTAAAGCAGAGCAGGGGAGTTCTCCCAGTAATTCTGGTCAACATTTATCTCTCAACTGACATGACTAAAACAGTTTATCCAGTTAATTATCTCATTGCTGTCATTCCTGTCTATGGAACCTTGCTCTGCAAAAATTGTCTCTGGTGTTTCCCCACATAAGAACAGTGACCAAACTTTAAAAAAAAAACTTAATTGGCTGTAAATCATTTTGGGAGATCCTGAGGTTGTGAAAGGCGTTATATAGATGCAAGTTCATCTACAAACATAATCATTGCCACATTCCCATATCAAATAAAGAACCTGCCTTTCTCATGGACAAGTATTTTGTTAAAAGATAAAGTCAAGATTTTTAATTTTAAACACGTGAAATATAACAACTGTTTACACTAACTGCACATCTTTTCAAGTCAATTCCATGTTATATATGTTAGCCATCCAATACAACTGTAGTCATACTCTTGTGCAAAGAGATTCACTAGCATATACTGTGGTTGATAAAACATCAATATCGTACCAGCTTCACATCCTATGAGCAGCTATTTATCAATTTAAGTTCTTACCTGTTTCAGACATTAGAAACATGAAGTTCCCGGAACAGCTAACTGTCTGATGTGTATTAACAGAACCTGATTAACCACATTGAAACCCATATACCTTTATACCACGAAGACGTAGTGCCAGAGTAAACCCTTTGAATTACTGGAACATTAAAAAGTCACATGATTTAAACTCTTCTGACTTCTCATACATTTTACACCCACTGATTTTGCTTGGTGACAATCTGCTAACTTGTCTGTGGCATAACTAGTTAAAAGTAATAAGATTCCTTGATTTAATTTCTGCATATCTTGGAACCTTCAAAACCTGACATTAATATGTTTGTCTTATCAAATTTCTCCCCTGTTCCCTTTTTATTTTATTGACACCTTGGTGGAGTACATTTCTATGGGGCCAAATTGCCTTCCACTACCTTATTTATGTGACTTATATTTGTGTGTGAATCTTGGCAGTGAGTGTCACCAAGCTATTAAAATAAAGACTTGCAGTTATACAGCGCCTTTTACAACCACAGGATGTGCCAAAGTGCCAATGAAATACTTTAAGTGTAATCACTGTTGTAATATAGGAAATGTGACAGGCAACTTGCACACAGCAAGCTCCCACAAACAGCAATGTGACAATGACCAGATAATCTGTTTTTGTGATGTTGATTGAAGGATAAATATTGGCCAGGACAACAGGGATAGCTTCCTTGTTTTTCTTTTAAATAGTGCCATGAGATCTTTTATGCCCACCTGAGAGGGCAGGTGGGGGTCTCAAATTCCGGTAAAAGCACGCAGAGATAGCCGCATCGCCTCTTCTCCAGAAGGCCTGCCAAATCTAGTGCCAATCAGGCACTTAAGTGGACAGCAGCGGGCCTTCTATAGGATCAAGCACCCGGTCACT
Source organism: Heterodontus francisci (assembly GCF_036365525.1). Taxonomy (NCBI): domain Eukaryota; kingdom Metazoa; phylum Chordata; class Chondrichthyes; order Heterodontiformes; family Heterodontidae; genus Heterodontus; species Heterodontus francisci. Next base: position 65,916,268 of record NC_090389.1, read on the forward strand.
GGAAGTCCCGCCCTTGAAGAACTGCCAGCTAATCAGAGGCCGGCAGCTGTAGCGCCACCACGGAGATGGTAGCTGCTGCTGGAGAAGCACGTACCGGAGGCCAAGGAGCATTACTGGAACCAGGCCGCAGGTAGGTCAGGGCGGGAGGGTATTTGCGGGGTGGGGGTTTGGGGGGTCGGCAGCAAAGGCAGGCGGTGGCTCTCAGTGGGCCCTCCCCCCTTCCCAATGCTGGGTCCCTTGTTCAGGCTTTTTCCGTGCTGTGCTTCCCGCGTGGCGACAGGGCCGCCCACCAAAAAGCTAATTGCGTTTGCGATGGGAAGAGGCCCTTAACTGGGGGTTAATTGCCCAGTTAAGGGCCTCAATTGGCAGCAGGATGGGGACGCCATTCACAGGCCTTTCCGGCCCGGACTAAATTTTAACAAGAGGCGAGAACCACCTCCCCCACCACCATCCCACCCTATTTTATGCTCTCCCCACCTCCAAACCCGCTGTGGGGGAAAACAGCATAGAATTCTTCCCCACCGCCCCCCCGCTCCCGGGGTTTTGGTTCAACAATCTCAGCACCCCCTCAGTACTCCACTGGAGTGTCAGCCTTGATTTAAGGGGGCTCAAATCCTAGAGCAGGACTTGAACCCAGAACCTTCAGATTCAGAGATGAGTGCTATTAACTGTACCACAGCTGACACACTCACATCTCTCTCTCTCTGACTGTCTGTCTGTCTTTCATAAAACAGCCTATGCATATGCACATACACACCTTTGATCATTTGCAAACAGACACAATCATGCAATTTCAACAGCAGTTTCTGAAGCCAAATTGTAGCCCCCCGTCTACTGCATCACATTATTCAAACCCACCTGTATGGCTCACTGGATGAAATCACTGAGCCATCAGGGAGCTGAAGTGTATTTCAGGGGAAAACAAATGATAGGTGAGAGAGATTTCTATTTCTGATGGTATCTCTAGTCTGCAGCAACCAGGAATCCCCTAGATTACCTGTGGGGGTCGAGTAAAATAGCATGCCTTGTTATTTAAACTTTGGGCTGCTCCTAGGATCTATGCATAGGGATCTTTGTGGTTCCTAGTCTGAGCCCTCACTTAATGGGTCTCCTTTTTTCTCCTAGCTGTGTCTGGAAATTTAGTAATGCCCCCTCTTTTCTCAAATAGTAGAATGGAAGTTGTTGGAAGTTGCAAAGGGTTCTAACTCACCCCTTTGGACAGGAATTGTTGAATTTTTAAACTGATGAACTGAGTTAAATATCAAAGTAATAACTTATCTCAATAATTGAGAACTCATTGGTGGTGGGAGTGCGAAGACTAGGTTTAGTTGCGTAAAGTTCACTGCATGAATTAATGCACTTCAATGGAAACTGATAAAGCGCTAACCATTTCATGAGCTGCAAGACTTTTCTGTGGACCTTTAAGACCCTCTATTTTTCACTAACTTCATTTGAAAAAATAAAGTAAAATTTCTCTGGAAAAACTTGAATTGGTATTGAAGTTGGTTTGACAATACAATAAATCTACACCCACAAGAAATGTGAATACTCTTCTACCCTATGTATAGACTTAATCATCTTCTTCTTCTTTGGCCTCCTTGTCTCGAGAGACAATGGGTAAGCGCCTGGAGGTGGTCAATGGTTTGTGAAGCAGTGACTGGAGTGGCTATAAAGGCCAATTCTAGAGTGACAGGCTCTTCCACAGGTGCTGCAGATAAAATTGGTTGTCGGGGCTGTTACACAGTTGGCTCTCCCCTTGCGCGTCTGTCTTTTTTCCTGCCAACTGCTAAGTCTCTTCGACTTGCCACACTTTAGCCCCGCATTTATGGCTGCCCGCCAGCTCTGGCGATCACTGGCAACTGACCCTCACGACTTGTGATCAATGTCACAGGACTTCATATCGCATTTGCAGACGTCTTTAAAGCGGAGACATGGACGGCCGGTGGGTCTGACACCAATGACGAGCTCGCTGTACAATGCGTCATTGGGGATCCTGCTATCTTCCATGCGGCTCACATGGCCAAGCCATCTCAAGCGCCGCTGGCTCAGTAGGGTGTATATGCTGGGGATGTTGACCGCCTCGAGGACTTCTGTGTTGGAGATACGGTCCTGCCAAGGATTCTCCGGAGGCAGCGAAGATGGAATGAATTGTGACGTTGCTCTTGGCTGACATACGTTGTCCAGACCTCGCTGCCGTAGAGCAAGATACTGAGGACACAGACTTGATACACTCGGACTTTTGTGTTCCGTGTCAGTGCGGCATTTTCCCACACTCTCTTGGCCAGTCTGGACATAGCAGTGGAAGCCTTTCCCATGCGCTTGTTGATTTCTGCATCGAGAGACAGGTTACTGGTGATAGTTGAGCCTAGGTAGGTGAACTCTTGAACCACTTCCAGAGCGTGGTCGCCGGTATTGATGGATGGAGCATTTCTGACGTCCTGTCCCATGATGTTCATTTTCTTGAGGCTGATGGTCAGGCCAAATTTGTTGCAGGCAGCTGCAATCCTGTCGATGAATCTCTGCAGACACTCTTTAGTGTGAGATGTTAATGCTCCCTGATGAGGACTTTCCGTACTTTGGTCTTCGCTCTTAGACGGGCAAGGTTGAACAACCTGCCACCTGATCTTGTGTGGAGGAAAATTCCTTCTTCTGAAGACTCGAACGCATGTGAGAGCAGCAGGGAGAAGAAGATCCCAAACAGTGTAGGTGCGATAACACAGCCCTGTTTCACGCCACTCAGGATAGGAAAGGGGTCTGATGAGGTGCCGCAATGCTGAATTGTGCCTTTCATATTGTCAGGGAATGAGGTGATCTTTTCTAGTAGTCTGAAGAGACCACGTCTGCTGACGAGGTCAAAGGCTTTGGTGAGATCAATGAAAGCAACGTAGAGGGGCATCTGTTGTTCGCGGCATTTCTCCTGTAGCTGGTGAAGGGAGAACAGCATGTCAATGGTGGATCTCTCTGCTCGAAAGCCACACTGTGCCTCAGGGTAGACACGCTCAGCCAGCTTCTGGAGCCTGTTTAAAGCGACTCGAGCAAAGACTTTCCCCACTATGCTGAGCAGGGAGATTCCACGGTAGTTAGTGCAGTCACCGCAGTCACCCTTGTTCTTATAGAGGGTGATGATATTGGCATCGTGCATGTCCTGTGGTACTGCTCCCTCGTCCCAGAACAGGCAAAGCAGTTCATAGAGTGCTGAACGTTTAGTAGGCTTGGCACTCTTGATTATTTCAGGGGTAATGCTGTCCTTCCCAGAGGCTTTTCCACTGCTAGAGAATCAATGGCATCACTGAGTTCCGATTTTGTTGGCTGTACGTCCAGCTCATCCATGACTGGCAGAGACTGGGCTGCATTGAGGGCAGTCTCAGTGACAACATTTTCCCTGGAGTACAGTTCTAGGTAGTGCTCCATCCAACGGTCCATTTGCTTGCGTTGGTCAGTAACTGTGTCCCCTGATTTAGATTTGAGGGGGGGGGGCGATCTTCTCAATGGTTGGCCCAAAAGCTCTCTTAATGCCATCATACATTCCTCTGATGTTTCCGGTGTCAGAGACCAGCTGACTATGACTGCATAGGTGTTGCCAGTAGTCATTTGCACAGCGCCTGGCTGTTCTTTGTGCAGCGCTTCTGGCTGCTTTAAGTGCTACGGATGTTAACTCGCTGGGGGTTTTCTTGTAGTTCAGCAGCGCAATGCGCTTAGCGGCTATGACAGGTTCCAGCTCTTCAAAGTGAGATTGAAACCAGTCTGCATTCTGCTTCAGACATTTGCCAGAGGTGGTCATTGCTGAGTCACAGATGGCGTCTCTGATGTGGGCCCACTTGGTCTCTGCATCCCCTGTTGGAGTGTTTTGAAGGGCTTTTTCAAGTGAATTTAGAAACTTATGTAACAGCTGTGGATAAGAAATTCTGCTAGTGTTGGTGCACGGGTGGCCCTTCTGCTTGGAGTGATGCAGCTTCTTTGGTTTGAGTCTAACCTTGCTGCACATCAGGGAGTGGTCGGTGTCGCAGTCTGCACTATGGAAGTTGCGTGCAATATGGTGCAATTATTCTTCCTAGTCTCTTGTGCAAGTTTTGGCATATGTATTTTGGACCTAAGGCATAAAAGACCTCCAACTACTTCTTCCAGAATTAGCTACACTTTTGTCGGAAGTTTAGCCATTGCTAATATTAATTTCTCACTGATTAACTATTTCTTGCTTTACCAGGAGTCAGTCATAAACTGTCTAAGTTTGTGGGCAAATTAACTTTCCACTTCAAAGTACCGTTAGTCCAGAATATTTTCACTAAAGTGGTCTGTGGCATATAGTCCATTTCTTCATTAATGCAAAACCATTTCTACAGCTTTACTCGGAACCATTTGACACAAAGCCAACTTTGAAAAATTCATCACTGAAGCACAGGAGAAGGTGTACAAAAATAGAAGTTAACCATATACTGCATTTGCTCACTTGTTATATTGTGCAAGAGTCAAAACAAAAAAAAAATTAAGAAAATGAAAACTTAGTGCTAAAAAATAAAAAGCTGGTTATATTTTGATTCATCAACGTGCATTGTTCCTCCACAGTAGAACTGATTAAGTAGTTCTGTGGAAGTTAATTGTAATCATAGGTATTCTGAGGTAACCAGATGTTGGAAAGTAATGATGTTGAACTATTGCCCCACCAAAAACACCTCAAACAATATCCCAAATCCTTGGTTAGCAAATTGTACAGCAATGTGGGGCAACAATAGCTATCTCAATGAATATATCCATCTTTGCCTCCATAATTCTCTACCTTCCTATTCTTATTTTCTATGATGAATTCCTGGTTTCAAATGCACCATTGTGGAAAGGTGTGACCATTTCATGTGTCTCTTATTAGCTGATTATAATAAGGACATTAGCAGAAGCCTTGGAGAAGGATTACTGACCACCCTCTGATGAAAGGTCAGCGACCTGAAACGTTAACTCTCTTTCTCTTGCCACAGATGCTGCCAGACCTGCTGTGTATTTCTAGCGTTTTTCTGTTGTTATTACTGACCACCCTCCTGACTAGAGGTGGTGCAATTCTAATGAAGGGTTTCCACTGGAAATACTATCCTGTCTTTTTTTCTTTTAGATGCTGACTGACCTACTGTGTATTTGCAACATTTTCTGTTTTCATTTTAAGTTTTCAGTATTTGTAGGCTTTCTTTTTATCTTGAGAGATCGCAGAAGGTCTGATGAGCCAAAAAAAGAAAAAATTAAAAATTGTGCCAAAGATCAAAGAAGCAATAGAAAGCAAAATGTGAACACAATCCATTTTCTGTTCAACTGCTGCTGCATTTAATAAGCAGATTAACCTTGGAGTACTGCAGGAAGTACATTAAATCAGAAACACAGGAAAGCTCGATAGTTTCCATTATAGCATGACAATAAACCTTGTTTTAGAAAGCTCATGAAGGTTAAATTGAATAACCCCTGGAAACAGGCACACTGATTGTGATGCACGATACATGATTAGCCCACGCCCATTGATTGCCTGTTCATTTCCATGATTTCTGCATGCAACCAGTGCTCCTTGCACTGTTCATTGGCTGCAGCACCAGCCAGATGTAAATATTGTGAGCGCCTAGCGCTACTTAAAGCTAGCCTGCGCCTCTTGAAGGAGAGGTGCATTGTGGCTGCTGGTGGTGCTGAGATAATTCTGAATATTGTGCTGTGAAAGAATCAATAATGGCTGAGTGTGTGAGGGAGCCTGCAGCAACATTTTCAGATGCTGCACTAGAGATCTTGGTGGATGAGGTGGAAAAAAGGGGTGTCCTGTATCCTCGGGATGGGGACAGAGTGGAGTGCGGAGGCCTTCCAGACACATGCTCAGAAGGCAGTGGCAAGAGATAGCAAGTCAATGCCAGGAGTTCAGCCCCAAGGTCCTGCATGCAATGCAGGAAGAAGTTTACGAGTTGTCAAGGCCAGTGAATGTATCTTCAAATGCCATGTTCCACCAACTGCACTCCCAACCTCATTTACTGCTGAATTTACTACATCCCCATCACTCACCTACCAAAAATCTCTATCAATCAGGATTCATACTGAACATTTGTATGGCTTACCTCATCCTCTCAAACTTAGCACTGTTGCAAGCCTTGCACATGGCTCACAGTCTGCACACAGTGGCAGCTATTCAACAATGACAGCCACATTGCCCAAACACAATGCAGACGACACTCACTGACACACATTCCTCTTTCTTGCAGAAGAAAGTGGCGCACGAGAAGAGGCAGCAGGAATTAACAGGACGGTGAGAGGCACGCCTGCATGTTTTAACTCCCATGGAAGAGCCCCTGTTAGCCATTATGGGAAGGACCATTACTGAGACCACAACTACCAGCAAGCCTGAAGCGATTGAAGATGAGGGTATCCACATATCTAATCCTCGTTCCTCTCATCACACATTTCCCTCATTCCTCAATCTCTTCCGACTTACAAGTTGCAGGTGATGTAAGCGTGTACTTTTTACTTTCTCCTCTGCCCTCACAAGCCAACCCTTTTTCATTTCAGATACTTAAGAACTGGAGCCTGCTCAATGAGTGGAGCAAGAAAGTGAAGATGAAGGGACACCGTCACTCGACTTCATGGCTGCAGATATCAGCTCAGACACTGACACTGCGTGTAATTTAGCAGATAGGATAGAGGCGGGATCTGCAAGTGGTGAGACGACAGGCTCATGTACGCTGGAACCAAGGCTGGAGGAAAGGATATTGCAGGTGCCAGCTCCCCAGAGGATGAGGTTAGACACTAAATCTGCTGCAGAGGACTCAGATGAGGACTTCAATGGACCAGGCTACAGAAGAAGGTGGAACAAAATGCTTGGTGCAAGGGGAACCCTACCGGAAGGCCCGCATTCAATGTCAAGGAACATGGAGGAAACTAGCACCAACTTGGTACAGGGCTTTGTGCAGAGCTTGGAGCCAATTCTTTCCAACATGGAACAGGTAGTCACCTTCAGCAACAAGCCTGTGGAGGCAACCATGATGTAGCATCTGATAGCTGAAATCTCAGTTCCACTGCAGTACAAGCAGCATCCATGCAAGGTCTGAGTCTTGCAATGGAAGCTCAGCTTGCTGACGTGGAAGCTCAGATTGTTGCCATCATGGCTCGGGATACCAGTGTGCAAAGGGGCTTTGAGAGTGTCACAGCACTCAGCAATCTGTTCTCCAACAGAGTACTAGAATTGCTGAGGCGCCTCCCTGGAACAGTGGTAGTGGCTCCATGGAGTACGAACTTGCTGTTTTCTCTCAGGAGGGCAGCATTCCTGCTCCCACCTGCCACTCCGCCAGTGCCCTTGCTGTTGCCTGTCAACCAGCCCAGACTTCTGCAGCCCAGGCCAAGATGGTGAAGCATGCAGCTGAGTCGTCTAGGCTCAGAGTTGCTTGAGGCTGTCCTCCACAACTATCTGCAATCTTCTTCATTGAAAAGTAGCAGCTTTTCACCAGTCATGCTGCAGCCACTGGGGTAGTACAATGTAGGAGTACTAAGACAGGCACATGGGTGATCAGTTTATTTTTGTATGCACTATGGCATGATTTAATTTATAAATTTGGATCGGAATGTGTATTTTATTTGGCTGCTATTTTTGCATTGTGGAGGACAAAGGACAATGTGATGGATAATGACAGGGTGAAGGTAAGAAGGGTGCGAATGTTGGTGAGTGTGTTATTGGGATTGTGGTTATTGGTATCACATGAATTATTTACTCATGTACAGCCTGGTAGAAAGGGTTGCAGCCTCCCTTCCTCTTCTAGCAGCTTGCCCTGCTCTGAGTGGCCACTGCTCATTCTCCCTATCATACTCAATGCCAAGAGAAAGCCCAACTAGGCCACCCATGTCTGGTAGCAATTGATTTGTGCACAAGGCTTTAAGTCACCAAAAAAAGTACTTCAGCACAGCCAGACCACTCCCTGTAGACTATTGAAACTTTAAACAGGTGTGGAAAAGCAGCCCAAAAGACATAGAATTGCAGCAGCAGCCAGAAGAAATAATCCAGCAACTAACCTGCAAGTAGTTGATGATCGCTTCATATCACTTAACATGTTCAGCTGAGTGAGGTCAAGAGGTGGCATAGACTTAAGCCTGGAGCTCCAAAATGGCAGCACTGGCATCAAATCAGCATTACACAATGATTTATGTCACGATCTGCCTGCTCTGCATGCTGCCGGCTGCCATTAGGTGCACGCGCTAACCCCTTTATGAAGATGGCGTTTGGTGCACGTCCCGTTGGAAGGGTGAGCATGTAATGTAGATGCCATTTTTGTAGTTTAAGAGGCTTCATAGCACCCAAAACGGTTCCGAAGAAGGGTCACTGACCCGAAACGTTAACTCTGCTTCTCTTTTCACAGATGCTGCCAGACCTGCTGAGTGGTTCCAGCATTTTTTGTTTTTATTCCATTCTAACACTCCCTTGCTATGCCTATTTCCATCATATCTTCATGTCATCTTTTAACTATCCTGATCTATTGTACTGGCTTCCCAATGAGCGCGCTCAGGTATGGCTGCAGATCAGATGGTTCTCTAGTTCTGGCAGTTCTAAAAAGACTGCTCCAAGAAAAAACACTGCACCAACAAAAGCCATGTACCAAGCTAAGCACTGCACTTAAGTTGGTTGGGTGCTTTCAAAAGCTTCTGCTTTTACAAATACTGAACAGCTTAAAGCTGGTTCCTGGACACAGCCAGGAATGTGGCTTTTCTTGAGTGTGGGTGTGGGTGCTGGAAGGCCATGAGAGGAAGATGGCAGGTGTAGTGTATTGAACTGGCTGGGCATTTTGTTGTACTGCTATACTGCCTCTCTCCTGCCCTCTCTATTGGGGAGGTATAAATAAAAAGTTCCACAATGGCTGCCTACAGTAAGACTCATTTATACTAATCCTACACGAATTACATATTCCTACCACATACCCACCTGGCCCTATATTTCCCTACCACCTACCTATACTAGGGACAATTTATAATGGCCAATTAACCTATCAACCTGCAAATCGTTTGGCATGTGGGAGGAAACCGGAGCACCCGGAGGAAACCCACGCAGACACAGGGAGAACTTGCAAACTCCACACAGGCAGTACCCAGAACTGAACCCGGGTCGCTGGAGCTGTGAGGCTGCGGTGCTAACCACTGCGCCGCAATTAATCTGTAAATAAAGTGTATAGTCAACATAATGCCATCAAAACACAGTCCAATTTAAAACGCATTTCTCCCATATTAGTGAGCTATCTGGCATTGTTTTTGCTTGCACAAGCACACTTGATGCAGTGATGCGGAGAATCCAGATAGATGTCCATCTGTTGGGAGTGATCTTTGATCTCTTTCTCTCCACTCTCGCTCTCTCTCTCCCCCACCGTGTTCATCCCTCTCTCTCCCCCATGTCCATCTCTCTCCCCCACTTCTTCCCCGTGTCCATCTCTCTACCCCCCTCCCCCATCTGTGTCCATCTCTCTCCCCCTCCCACTTCCCCGTGTCCATCTCTCTATCCCACCTCCCCCATCTGTGTCCATCTCTCTCCCTCATGTCCAAGTCTCTCCCCCTCCCTCTCCTCCCACTGTGTCCATCCTTCTCCCTCTTCTGTGTCTATCCCTCTCCCCCCTCTGTGTCCATCTCTCTCCCCCTTCCTCCCCTCCTCTCTCTTGCCCCCTTCTCCCTCTGTCCCCCTCCTTCTTCCTCTCTCCTCCCCATCTCTTTCTCTGACCGTTGCTGGCAGCGGGAACAGCAGTTTCTGAACTTCAGACAGATTTGGGGTTTTCCATTGGGCTTTCAAAAGAAAAAAAAAAATCGAAACCTGCCGGAAAACCCCAAATCTTCCCGAAGTTCATAAACTGCTGTTCCCGCTCTCAGTGCCTGTCAGCTGTGAATCTGACACTTGCGACTTTTTAAAAAAAAAGTTGGTCTAATAGTAAGGTAGAAGCCAATGAGAAATTTCTTGTCCCTGAATTTACCACTCATGGATCTCAAAATCTTTTACCATGGACACTGGTATCTGTGTACGGACACATTGCCGACCCCTGTCCCAAAGTTGCTTTTGAGGAAGCTTGGGCGATTTGAAAGATTGCTCCGGGTGTGTCTGCAATTCTTGTTCAGGTTCAACTCAGTGAGACAGCATGGTACTTTATTTTAAAAAATATGGCACAGAAGACATATTTTGGGGCAACGGGGGAATTCAACCCTAACAAAGGTTGCATATTTGGCTGCAAGCTAATAAAATCGTAAATGAGTATAAAGTGAAGGTTTTCCTCACCATGATGGGGCCAAATGCTTTTGAGGTGGTTGGTGCTTAATCTATGTTGCCTACAAGACCCCAGTACTATGGACTATTCTGAAATTCATGAGATTCTGGACTCATATTATTGCACGACTAAGAATGAAATTGCACTCCAAGTTGCATTTCGTAAAAAGAAACAGTTGCCAAGTGAGTTTATTGCAGATTATATTCTTGAATTAAAGAAACTCTCTTGTCACTGTGGTTATGGTGAAAACTTAGAAGTCAACCTTCGAGACATATTCTTTGGAGGTCTAAAGAATAGTAAAATCCAGGCAAAGCTTTTATGTAAAGGCAGTAAGCTTATGGGGAAGGAGGCCTGCGATGAATCCACATCCATGGAAATGGAAGGAAGGGATAGTTGCAGATTGCAAAGAAGTTCCTTTCGCGAGCGGGCAGGGGAGGTCCACCAGATTTCAACGAGAACCAGGCCATGGCAGCCAAGGCCACAGACTCAGAATCAGAAATTTAGGTGCTACCATTACCATGGTAGCCAACAACCATCTAAATGCCCTCATCCAAAGTGCTATGCCTGTGGGAAAGTCAATCATATCCAGATGGCATGCAAGAGTAGAGGAAACAGTAATGTTCCAGGTCGCGGTAAAGCTTAAGGTCACAGCAATGCACCAGGTCGAGGTCATTTTTTTTTTCATTCATTCATGGGATGTGGGTGTCACTGGCCAGGCCAGCATTTATTGCCCATCCCTAATTGCCCTTGAGAAGGTGGTGGCGAGCTGCCTTCTTGAACCGCTGCGGTCCATTTGGGGTAGGTGTACCCACAGTGCTGTTAGGAAGGGAGTTCAAGGATTTTGACCCAGCGACGGTGAAGAAACGGTGATATAGTTCCAAGTCAGGATGGTGTGTGACTTGGAAGGGAACTTGCAGGTGGCGGTTTTCCCATGCATTTGCTGCCTTTGTCCTTCTAGTTGGTAGAGGTCGTGGGTTTGGAAGGTGCTGTCTAAGGAGCCTTGGTGCATTGCTGCAGTACATCTTGTAGATGGTACACACTGCTGCCACTGTGCGTCAGTGGTGGAGGGAGTGAAAGTTTGTAGATGGGGTGCCAATCAAGCGGGCTGCTTTGTCCTGGATGGTGTCGAGCTTCCTGAGTGTTGTTGGAGCTGCACCCATCCAGGCAAGTGGAGAGTATTCCATCACACTCCTGACTTGTGCCTTGTAGATGGTGGACAGGCTTTGGGGAGTCAGGAGGTGAGTTACTCGCCTCAGGATTCCTAGCCTCTGACCTGCTCTTGTAGCCACGGTATTTATATGGCTACTCCAGTTAAGTTTCTGGTCAATGGTAGCCCCTAGGATGTTGATAGTGGGGGATTCAGTGATGGTAATGCCATTGAATGTCAAGGGGAGATGGTTAGATTCTCTCTTGTTGGAGATGGTCATTGCCTGGCACTTGTGTGGTGTGAATATTACTTGCCACTTATCAGCCCAAGCCTGGATATTGTCCAGGTCTTGCTGCATTTCTACACGGACTGCTTCAGTATCTGAGGAGTCACGAATGGTGCTGAACATTGTGCAATCATCAGCTAACATCCCCACTTCTGACCTTATGATTGAAGGAAGGTCATTGATGAAACAGCTGAAGATGGTAGATCTAAAGCTCATTCAGGAATCTGGACATCCTTGAACGTGTACATGATGAATATGGAAACAGAGGTTGATGTTATCAAGCAGGAAGATCAGGAGTTGTACTCAGTCAGAGTGCAAGAAAAACAGCACATGGAAGATGAGAGAAAAAGGGCTTAACATATAATTCTAGAGTCCACAATAAAAATGAAAGTCAGAGATTCACAATTTACATTCATCATTGATACAGCTGCAGTAGTGTCTGTTACCTCATGAGAGTCCAAGAAGTCCCTAAGTCACATTCCCTTACAGAAAACTGATGTGAAACTGACTAGTTATTCCAATAACAGCATTCCAGTGGTAGGTAAAGTTAGTGTTAGGGTAGACTATGAGGATACATCCTATTACTTGCCATTGGTAGTAGCAGGAGGGAACAAAGTATCCCTGATGGGAAGAAATTGGCTTAAGAAAATATATTTGAACTGGGCAGAGTTATTTACAGTAGGATAAGAGCATGTCTGACATTGAAAAAGTACTAAGAGAGCACAAAGTGGTCTTTGAGCAAGGGGAACCAAATGATCCAGCCAAGGTTCCTTTCATTCCATGGTCAAACACAAGAAAACCTTGGGAATGAGAACATGTCAATTTCTTTGAAGTGGAAGGGAAAGAGTATTTTGTTTTGGTCGATAGCTATAGCAAGTGGATAAATGTTGAGTGAATGCCCAATGTCAAATGTGCTAAAACTACTGAGGTTTTGAGAAGTTGGTTTGCAATTTATGGGTTGCCAGAAGTGTTGGTATCAGATAATAGTCCACAGTTTACGTCTGAAGCATTTGAAATATTTCTGAGTAAGAATGGAGTCAAACACACTCTAATACCATCATATCACCCAGCATTGAATGGTGCCGCAGAAAGAAGTGTACAAATTGTCAAGAGGTCTTTGCAGAAGTATTTGCTAGGTGATAAGATGGGCAGTAATTTCCGTGTTTTTCTTCGACACAGGCTAGACAATTTTCTGTTCTCTTACAGAGTAACCTCACATTCTACAACAGGTTGCTCACCTTATGAGATAGCGTTTAAACACATACCTAGGACAAGGTTTAGTTTGCTTAAGCCTGACGTCAATAGCAAAGTAAGAGAAACGCAAGACAGTATGAAGATAAGTCATGATACATGAGGCATGAAGCTGAGAGTGTTCAGTGCTGGTCAGAAGGGCATGGCAAAAACCACTGAGGTGATAAGGAAAAGTATGTCTTTGGAGTTGTTGTAAAAAGACTAGGTGCATTCACATTTCTAGTGAGGATTAGAGAGAGACTCTGTCACTGTCATGTAGATCATTTGCTTGAAAGAGGAAATCTGACAAAGGGAGAGCATGAAAAACCTCCTATAGTTCAAGTTCCTACAGTTCCAAGTGAAAGTGAGAAAGAAAGTGCAAGTCATAAAGAAACTGAAAGTTTGCCAGTATCACAGAATCCATCAGTAGAGCAAAGTGAGTCAGGGGGCTGAATTCTACGCTGCCCCAGCCCCAGATGGTGGCGTGGGGGCAGTGTAAAATCGAGCGGGAGGCTCCGGGAGGCCTACCCGCCCTGCTTCCGCCTCCCGCCAAGTTTATGGCATTGGGCGGGGAGTGGGGAAATGGCCCGCCCACCCGAGGCCAATTAAGGCCCTTGAGTGGCCATTTAATGGGGATCCTGGCAGTCAGGCACAGGTGCCCGATTGAGGGCCGCCCCTGCCTCCCAACCCACCCCGGGACCCAAGACACCCCCCCAAAACCCCCCCAAACATCCACTCCATCTTCACCAGGGAAGGACTGATCCCCCTGTTGAGGCAACCCCAACTTACCTTCCCTCCAGGCTCCCTGGCATCAGCTGGGCTACTGTCCCAGCTGTGGCCATTGCTCCTGGTGGCGCTGCTAGGACTAAGAGCTGCCGGCCCACTGATTGGCCAGCAGCTCACTGAGGCGGGATCTCCTCCCTCAAGTGGGTGGAAGTCTCGCCTCGGGACAATTAAAGCCCGGGGACCCGTAAAATGCGGGTCGGATCCCCGGGCTAGGTGGAAGCGGGTTTTGCCACCAACTTTCACATCGGTGTCGAATTCTCATCTGCCTTACGTAAAATCCAGCCCAGGGTCTTTGATTAAGACTAATCAATCAATTTCACAGTCCCAACCATTAAGTGGAGTTGTTAGTCAAAGGTCAGGGTCGACACAGTCTGAGATGTTGTTAGGAGAGCAGAGTCAAGCTAAATGGAAATGGATGAAGATACCCAGACAGAAAGACAAAGAAGCCAGATAGGTTAATTGAAAGTATGTTGGACAGAAGAAGAAATAAGTTGTTCTTTTCATTACTTTTTGTCAGATGATGATTTTTGTTAAAGACATACTCTGTTAAAGAAAAACATTTTTAAAAGTATGTAAAGTACACTGGAAATATTGGTTATATATATTTTAGTTGCGATTACAGTAACAAAGATGCAGCCCAACCGGTTAAATTTCAGGGTATTGTTATTTTATTATGGGAAATTATGTTCATGTACCATTTTACAATTTACTGTACGTTTTGTTTTAAGTGGGGAGGGAGTTTAGAGTACTGAACTGGCATTTTGTTATATTGCAATACTGCCTCTCTGTGAGGGAGGTATAAATAATCAATTCCACAATGGCTGCATAAAGTAAGACTCATTTCAGATTTACTCTGAATAAGCAGCAGCAGGATTCCAAAGACAACGTTTATAGAATTGAAGTGGGAAGCCTATGCTATTTTAAATAAACACTGCCAGAGAAGCCCTTTTCGAAACTTCTTGCTCCCACCCCCACTTTCCTGTGTTTCCTCCTTTTGCCCAAGCACCTGTCTCTTTCCCTTCCATTTCCTCTCGCTATTCCTGCCCAAGCGGAGCACCCATGCCTTTCTCTCCACTTCTCACTGGCAAACTTGCACCAACAAAATCCCTATCACTTATCCCTAATCCCTACCCACTCCCCAGTACTACTATGCACAGCACCAGTAACCCACTTCCAAGCCAGCCTGAAGCTCAAACATCTTTCATATCACTTTCCCCTGCTCCATGAGTTCTGTAAAACTGTGTCAAAATGATAGCCAAAGTTTTGAAAGAGGCCAAGACATCTACATAAATATCTTAATGATGGTATTTCAAAAATATCCCACTCACTGAGGTCAACTTTTCAAGGTGAGTTCTTGATTTCAGCTACATCCTTAGAGAAAGAAGAACGCAGTGGGAGAATCACCCCAGCTGATTGGGCTGATAGATGCTGGTTATAGAGCACCGTTGGGGGTAGCCAGGTAGCAGAGAATAAAATACATTTTGAAGGAAAATATGTATCTATATTGACATATTATTTCAATATTAACCAATTATATATTGTGCTAATATACATCAGTGTGCAGTTTCTTCCTATTTTCTCCATTACACTTATGTTTTGTTTGGGATAAAACCAGATGTAACACCCGACATTGACTTAGACACTGAAAAAGACAACAGCAAACCCAGTCCTGTCAATGCTGCAACGTCCTCCTTACTAATATGTGGGGGCTTGTGCCAAAATTGGGACAGCTGTCCTACAGACTAGTCAAGCAACAGCCTGACATAGTCATACTCACAGAAATATACCCTACATCCAATGTCCCAGACACCACCATCACCATTCCTGTGTATGTCCTATCCCACCAGCAGGAGACACTCACCAGATGTGGCGGCACAGTGGTATACAGTGGGAGAGAGTTATCCTCAGAGTCCTAAACATTGACGTCGGACTCCATGAAGTCTCATGGCATCAGATCGAACATGGGCTTGGAAACCTCCTGCTGATTACCACCGACTGTCTCCCTGAACTGATGAATCAGTACTGCTCTATGTTGAACACCACTTGGAAGAAGCACTGAGGGTGGCAAGGACACAGAATGTACTCTGGGTAGGGGAATTTAATGTCCACCACCAAGAGTGTCTCAGTAGCACCACTACTGACCCCGCTGGCCGAGTCCTGAAGGACATATCTGCCAGACTGGGTCAGTGGCAGGTGGTGAGGGAACGAAAGAGAGGAAAAAACCTACTAGACCTTGTCCTCACCAATCTACCTGTTGCAGATGCATCTCTCCATGACATTATTGGTAGGAGTGACCACCGCACAATCCTTGTGAAAACAAAATCCTGTCTTCACACTAAGGATACCTTCCATCCTGTTGTGTGGCATTACTACCAAGCTAAATGGGATAGATTCAGAACAGATCTGGCAACTCAAAACTGAGCATCCATGAGGTGCTGTGCACCACTGGCAGCAGCAAAATTGTATTCAACCACAATTTTAACCTCATGACCTGGCATATCTCTCACTCTACTATTTCCATCAAGCCAAGGGATCAATGAGGAATGCAGGAGAGCTTGCCAAGAGCAGCACCTGGCATACCTCAAAATGAGGGGTCAACCTGTTGAAGCTACAACACAGGACAACCTGCATGCCAAAGAGCAGAAGCTGTATGCAATAGACATAGCTAAGCGATCCCATAACCAATGGATCGGATCAAAGTTCTGCAGTCCTGCCACATTAAGTCATGAATGGTGTTGGACAATTAAACAACCAACTGGAGGAGGAGGCTCCACAAATATCCCCATCCTCAATGATGGAGGAGCCCATCACATCAGTGAGAAAAAGGCTGAAGCATTTGCGACCATTTTCAGCCAGAAGTGCCGAGTGGATGATCCATCTCGGCCTCCTCCTAAGGTTCCCAGCATTATGGATGTCAATCTTCAGCCAATTCGATTCACTCAATGTGATATCAAGAAATGGCTGAAGGCACTGGATACTACAAAGGCTATGGGTCCTGACAACATCCCAACTGTAGTACCGAAGACTTAAGCTGCAGAACTAGCCGCTCCCCTAGCCAAGCTGATCTAGTACAGCTACAACACTGGCATCTACCCAACAATGTGGAAAATTGCCCAGGTATGTCCTGTACACAAAAAACAGGACAAATCTAATCCAGCCAATTACTGCCCCCTCAGTCTACTCTCGATCATCGGCAAAGTGATGGAAGGTGTTGTTGACAGTGTTATCAAGGGCCACTTAAACAGTAACAACTTGCTCACTGATGCTCAGTTTGGGTTCTGCCCGGGCCACTAGGCTTCTGAGTTCATTACAGCCTTGGTCCAATCATGGACAAAAGAGCTGAACTCAAGAGGTGAGATGAGAGTGACTGCCCTTGATATCAAGGCACAGAGTATGGCATCAAGGAGCCAAATTGAAGTCAATGGGAATCAGGGGGAAAACTCTCCACTGGTTGGAGTCATACCTAACATAAAGGAAGATGGTTGTGGTTGTTGGAGGCCAATCATCTCAGCTCCAGGACATTGCTGCAGGATTTCCTCAGGGTAGTGACCTAGGCCCAACCATCTTCAGCTGCTTCATCAATGACCATCCCCCCATCATAAAGTCAGAAGTGGGGATGTTCATTGATGATTGTACGATGTTCAGCACCATTTGCAACTCCTCAGGTACTGAAGCAGTGCGTGTCCATATGCAGTAAGATCTGGACAACATTCAGGCTTGCGCTGATAAGTGGTAAGTAACATTCGCACCACTCAAGTGGCAGGCAATGACGCTCTCCAACGAGAGAGAATCTAACCATCTCCCCATGACATTGGGGTTACCATTGACTAGAAACTGAACTGAAGCGGACACATAAATACTGTGGCTACAAGAGCAGGTCAGAGGCTGGGAATTCTGCTGAGAGTAACCCACCTCCTGACTCCCCAAAGCCTCTCCACCATCGACAAAGCACAAGTCAGGAGTGTGACGGAATACTCTCCACTTGCCTGGATGAGTACAGCATCAACACTCAGGAGGTTCAACACCATCCAGGACAAAGCAGCCTGCTTGATTGGCACCCCACCCACTACCTTAAACATTCACGCCCTCCAACACCGATGCACAGTGGCAGCAGTGTATACCATATACAAGATGCACTGCAGCAACTCATCATGCCTCCTTCAACAGCGACCTCTTCCACCTAGAAGGACAAGGGCAGCAGATGCATGGGAACACCACCACTTGCAAGTTCCCCTCCAAGCCACAAACCATCCTGCCTTGGAAACATATCGTCCTTCCTTCACTGTCATTGGATCAAAATTCTGGAACTCCCTCACTAACAGCACTGTGGGTGTATCTATATCACATGGACTGCAGCTATTCAAGAAGGCAGTTCTCCACCACCTTCTCAAGGTCAATTAGGTATGGGTAACAAAAGCTGGCCTTGCTAGTGATGCCCACATCCAATGAAACGAATAAAAAAAACTTCAGACTTCAAGTCATAAAAGAGGGACAAATCACAATCTGTAACTATGAGAAGCAACAAAAATCTGCCAATATCAGATAAGCAGAACTTGAAAAAATTAAATCATTTAAACTGAAAAAAATTTATGTCTGCCATTAAGAAACTCATACTCGCCCCAAGAGGTGGTGTTAGATAATTCAGGCATAGGGATAATGTAGAAAGGGTGAAGTGGGTGGCCATTTGCAGAGGCAACAGAGAGAGAGACAGACCTCACAAGTGTAGGGAACCCTTGAATTACTGCAGTTGTTCAATTCTTCTTCTTAGACAGTCCCTCAGGATCAAGGATAACTTACTTCTGCTCACGTTTGGTGCGTTTTAATATGGCTAACGTGTCCGATGCATGATCTACAAATTCTACCACATGTAGGCCAGGTGGTGTTTCAAGGGGGTGGGTAAGTGAGTTACTGGGGGGGCGAGGTGGGTTGTGCGCACCTTCCCCTGCCTGGACTTGGCCTCTGCATGGTCCCTTCAAAGTGTTCCCGAATGCTTCTTCTCTATTTTGGGTGGTCGCGGGCCAGGGATTCCCATGAATCGGTGGGGATGTTGCATCTCTTCAGAGATTCTTTGAGAATATTCCTAAAGCATTTTCTCTGCGCTCCTGGGAGTCTCTTGCTGTGACGAAGTTTGGAGTAGAGCAGTTGATTCTGGAGCCTGGTGTTAGTCATGCGAACAACGTGACCACTCCAGCGAAGCTGATGTTGGGTGATTAGTGCCTTGATGTTGGGAATGTTGGCTTGGGGGAGGATGCTAAGATCAGACTGCTTAACCTGCCAACAAATTTGAAGGACTTTGTGGAGACAGCGTTGGTGATATTTCTCCAATGCCTGCTGTAGATTATCCAAGTTTCAGAAATATATCGGAGAGCAGCGATCATTGCTGCCCAGTAAACCACAACCTTAGTCCCAGGTTTGAGATCCCGATCCTTGAATACTCTTTTCTTCAGAACTGGCACATTAAAGGCGGTGTGAATTTTGCCATCCATGTCTGCTTTCATTGAGAGAAGACTCCCAAGATATGGAAAGCAGTCCACATTTTCCAGGGTGTAGTTGTGGATCTTGATCGATGGGGGCTGATGATGTGTGGCACGAGCAGGTTGGAAGAGGACCTTAGTTTTCTGGGTGTTTAAAGTAAGGCCCAACGTCTCATATGCCTTGGTGAAGGACTTGGAGCTCAGCCTCCAAGTGAGCACAAATGCAAGCATCGTCTGTGTACTGAAGCTCGATGACTGAGGTTGGAGTGACCTTGGTTTTGGAGTGTAGGTGATGAAGGTTGAATAATCTCCTGTCCATCCTGCAAGTTATCTCCACTCCTGTGGGGAGCTTGCTGGAGGTAAGGTGCAGAATTGTGGCAAGAAAAGGGTTGGTGCAATGACACAGCCTGTTTGAACCCAATCTTCACTGAGAAAGGGTCTCTGGTGGCCCCATTCGTCAGAATCACTGCTTGCATGTCAAACGAGCAGTGGCAGAGAAAGTGAGGGAGAGTGAGTGAGTACAGGACCAGCAGCCACTTCAAAAGAGCAGTGGCCGAGAGAGTGAGCGAAAGAGCGAGTGAGCGAGAGCCCGAGGGACCAGCAGGCATTCAAAAGAGTGAGCCAGTCCAGGCTACCAGAGCAGACCAACCTCCTTCTGAGAAAAGAGGGAAAATAATCAAAGTGTGATGTCACAGGAAAACAGATTGTTGATTGGTTGGGGAGTTTTTTAAAAATTATCTTTCAAAACACAGGTAATTTTACGAATTGTAAGTTTTTATTTACTAATACTAGTTAAGCTTAATAGATTAACTGGTGAATATTTCCTATTAATCAATTAAGTAAACAATGAATTAGGTATTTAAAACACAATCAGGATGGCAGAGCAGGTGATGTGCTGCGGCTGCAGTATGGCGGAGCTGGTGGACACCAGCGTGATCCACGGCAAACCTGTCTGCAATAAATGTCTGCGGCTCGAGGAGCTTTGGCTCGGAGTCAGTGAGCTGGTGGCTGTGCTACAGACTTTGCGATGCATCAGGGAGGGGGAAAGTTACTTGGAAACTTTGTTCCAGGAGGCAGTCACACCCCATAGGATAGTGTCTTCTTATTTGGTCAGGGACAGAAGGATGTGAGTGCGAGTGAGGCAGGTAAGGGGATTGAGAAGACAGAAGTGGAGGAGGCTCAGCCCTTGCAATTGTCCGACAGGTTTGAGGTTCTGTCAAGTTGGATGAGAGCGAGGTCTTTGGGGTGGATGAGCAAATTGACCATGGCACCATGGTACAGGAAGCCATTCAAGTGGGGGGAATAAATAAGAATGTAGTGGTTGTAGGAGACAGTTTGGTCAGACACCATTCTCTGCAGTCAAGAGTGAGAGTCCAGAAGGCTGTGTTGCCTGCCCAGTGCCAGGGTTCGGGACATCTGCTCAGGGCTGGAGAGGAACTCGCAGTGGGAGGGGGAGGATCCAGTTGTCGTGGTCCATGTAGGTACCAAAGACATAGCTTGGACTAGTAATAGGAATAGGAAGTATGAGCAACTAGGGGCTAAATTAAAAAGCAGATCCTCAAACGTAATAATCTCTGGGTTATTACCTGAGCCATGAGCAAATTGGTGTCAGGTATACGAGATTAGACAGTTAAATGCGTGGCTCAAAGATTGTTGTGGGAAAAATGGGTTTTGATTCATGGGGCATTGGCCCCAGTACTGGGGAAAGTGGGAGCAATACCATTGGGATGGTCTTCACCTGAACCATGCTCGGACCAGTGTTCTGGCGAATTGTATAACTAGGGCAGTAGAGAGGGCTTTAAACTAAATAGTCGGGGCAAGAGATCAAGTGATAGTTTAAAGAGAGGAGAAGGCAAAAGAGCAAGATAGCAATAAGGATAATGAAGGATAGTGACAGGAAGGGACAGTGCGTACAAACTCAAGAGTGAACCAGCAGATAAGACTAGAGGTTTTGAACTAACAGAATAGGGGAGGGCTTGGGAGAGGTAAGATTTAGAAATCCAAAAGAGGAAGGCCAAGGCATCGGAACAGTATAGTATTGTGGGTAAAGACAACCAGAATGGGACAGGAAGAGACAGAGAGTTTAGCAGAAATTGTACATCAGCAAATAAGGTCATTGAAGGGAATAGAAGCAAAAAAAATGAAATTAAAGGTTCTATATCTGAATGCTCAAACCATCTGCAATAAGATAGATGAACTAGTGGCACAAATAGAGGTACATGATTTAGATCTAATCGCCCTTACAGAGACATAGTTACATGGCGATCAAGTTTGGGAAATAAATATTCTTGGGAACACAATATTTCGGAAAGACAGACAGAATAGCAAAGGAGGAGAGGTAGCACTGATGGTAAAGGATAACATAAAGGCATTAGTGAGAAAGGATTTTGCCTCAGAAGATCATGAAGTAGAATCAGTATGGGTGGAAATAAGGAATAGCAAGAATCAGAAAAAACTGGTGGGAGTAGTTGATAGGCCCCCTAACAGTAGTTACACCATTGGACAGAGCATTAAACAAGAAATTATTGGAGCTTGTAACAAAGGCAATGTAATAATTGTGGGGGACTTTAATCTTCACAGACTGGGCCAATGAAATTGGCAGGAGTGGTCTAGAAGATGCGTTTGTAGAATTTTTACAGGACAATTTCTTGGAGCAATATGTTGTGGAGATGCACTGGGAAACAGTGATCATAATTCCACTGAATTTAATGTTAACTTTGGAAGTGACGTGCTCCAATCACAAACAAAAATCCTAAATTTAAACAAAGCCAATTACATAGGCATGAGGGAGAATTGGCTAAGGTAAATTGGGTAAATAGACTAAAAGGTATGGCGGTAAATGAACGGTGAGAAATCTTTAAAGAAACCATTCAAAATGTTCAACAAAAATACATTCCTTTGACAAACAAAACCTCAGCCAGAAAGACCCATCCATAGCGCACTCAGGAAATTAAGGATAATATTAGATTAAAAGAAAAGGCTTACAATGTTGCAAAAATTAGTATCAAGTCAGAGGATTGGGAGTGTTTTAGAAACCAGCAAAGGGCCACCAAAAAGTTGATAAAAATGGAAAAAACAGAATGAGAGTCAACTAGCCAGTTATTTGCAATCGCTTTTGTAGGTATATCAAAAGGAAGAGAGTAGCTAAAGTAAACGTTGGTCCCTTGGAAGCTGAGACAGGAGAAATTATCATGGGAATGAGGCAATGGCAGAGGCGCTGAACAAGTATTTTGTGTCTGTCTTCACAGTAGAAGACACAAGTTCCATACCATAAACAGGCAGTAACTTAGGGGCTAAAAAGTGTGAGGAAATTAAGGAAATTCATATCAGCAGAGAAAAAGTATTGGAGAAACTTAAGGGACTAAAATCTGACAAATCTCCAGGAACTGATGACCGATATCCGAGGATTCTAAAAGAGATAGCTGCAGATATAGTGGATGCGCTAGCTATGATTTTCCAAAATTCCTTTGATTCGGGAATGGTCCCATCAGATTGGAAGTTGGCAAATGTTACACTGCTTTTCAAGAAAGGAGGCAGAGAGAAAACAGAGAACTACAGGCCAGTTAGCCTAACATTAGTCATTGGGAAAATGCTGGAATCGATTATTAATGAAGTTTTAACAATGCACTTAGAAAAGCACAGTATAATTAGAACAAGTCAGCATGGTTTTACCAAAGGGAGATCCTGTTTGACAAATATATTAGCTTTTTGAGGATGTAACTAGTAGGGTAGATAAAGGGGAATGAGTAGATGTAATATACCTGCATTTCCAAAAGGCATTCGATAAGGTACCACACAAAAGGTTAATTGGCAAGATAAGGGCTCATGGAGTTGTGGGTAATATATTAGCATGGATAGATGATTGGTTAACTAATTGGAAGCAACGAGTGGGCATAAATGGGGCATTTTAAAGTTAGCAAACAGTAAATAGTGGCGTGTCGAAAGGATCAGTGCAGGGGATTCAGCTATTTACAATCTATATTAATGACTTAGTTGAAGAGACAGAGATTAATGCATCTAAGTTTGCTGATGATACAAAGGTAGGTGGAAAGGTAAGACGTGGGGAAGACACAGAGAGGCTGCAAAGAGATAAAGACAGATTGAGTGAGTACGCAACAAGATGGCAGATGAAGTATAATGTGGGGAAGTGTGAAGTTATGCACTTAGGCTATAAGAATAGGAAAATAGAAAATTTTTAAAAAGATGTGCAACTTGTAAGTGTCGATGTTGCAACTTGTAAGTGTCAATGTTCAAAGAGACTTGGATGTACTTGTACAAGGAATGCAGAAAGTTTACATGCACGTACAACAAACAATTAGGAAGGCAAATAGCATGTTGGCCTTTATTGCAATGAGTTTGGAGTACAGGAATAAGGAAGAATTGCTACAATTGTGCAGGGTTTTGGTGAAACCAAAACCAACATATGGAATACTGTGTGCAGTTTTGGTCTGCACATTTAAGAAAGGATATACTTGCATTGAAGGCAGTGCAGCGAAGGTTGACTAGATTGGTCCCTTTGATGAGGGGGTTGTCCTATGATGAGACACAAAGTAAATTGGGCCTATATTCTCTGGGGTTTAGGAGAATGAGAGGTGATCTCATTGAAACATATAAGATTCTAAAGGGGCTCGACAGGGTAGACACAGAGATTATTTCCGCTGGTCGGGGAATCTAAAACTTGGGGTCACCATCTCAGGACAAGGGACTGATCATTTAGGACTGATATGAGGAGAAATTACTTCAATCAAAGGGTTGTGAATCTTTGGAATTCTCTAGCACAGAGGGTTGTGGATGCTCCATCGCTGAATTCAGTAAGGCTGGGATAGACAGATTTTTGGTCTCAGGGAATCAAGGGGTAGGGCAAGCGGGCGGGAAAGTGGAGTCTTAAGATCAGTCATGATCGTTTTGATTGGTGGTGCAGGCTTGATGAGCCATATGATCTACCCCTGCTCCTACCTCTTGTGTTCTTGATCATGTTGTTCAATAAATACACAACAACAACAACTTGTATTTACCCTCTTTTTTTTTCTCTTTTGGGGCCTCCTTATCTCGAGAGACAATGGATACACGCCTGGAGGTGGTCAGTGGTTTGTGAAGCAGCGCCTGGAGTGGCTATAAAGGCCAATTCTAGAGTGACAGGCTCTTCCACAGGTGCTGCAGAGAAATTTGTTCGTTGGGGCTGTTGCACAGTTGGCTCTCCCCTTGCGCCTCTGTCTGTTTTCCTGCCAACTACTAAGTCTCTTCGACTCGCCACATTTTAGCCCCGTCTTTATGGCTGCCCGCCAGCTCTGGCGAACACCTTTATATAGTAAAACATCATAAGGCGCTTCACAGGAGCATTACCAAACAAAATTTGTCACCAAGCCGCATAAAGGGATAGCAGAACAGATGATCAAAAGCTTGGTCAAAGAGAAAGGCTTTAAAGGAGGAAAGAGAGATCAAGATGTGGAGAGGTTTACAGATGGAATTCCAGAGCTTAGATTTTAAACTTACTTGCCTGGCAAAACTGGGTGGGTGGGGAGTTAATTACCCATGTTATTTACCTGCACTGGAGCTGTGGGGAGCTGACTGGGATTTTCATTGCAGCAGGTGGCGACAACACTCAAAGTTGACGAGGTCTTTTTTAATATATTGTTATGGTTAAGTGAGGAGGGGTCGAAGGGCTTCCCCCTTTCCCTCTCCTTGTTTGACCACAACAGGTTTAGTGGATGTACTGGCTAATTCAGTTGGTGTTTGATTATTTACTTGCTATGATCACAACAAGAACCAATTGGACAGGTTTTCTTGCATTTAACAAAGAGGTTAACTTTATTGAACCTAAACTGAACTAATTAAAATAATAAACAACACGCCAACTTTCACACCCACACACTAGAGGTTTACACATACACAAATAGGTTACAGAGTGGGGAAAGGTAGATTGGTTGAGTTAATATCTGTAACAAAAAGGTATACAGTCTGTGCAGTTTGGTGATTCGGCTGCTTCTAGCTGAATTCAATGGTCCTGAGGCTTTTAGTTTGAAGAGGTAGATGACTGATTCGGTGAGTCTCTTTGAGACAGCGATGCGGATGATTTCCTCCCACGGGGTTTCTGATTGTAGCCGGAGTATACAAAGGTGGTCAGTCAACTAGCAGGATTTGAAAGCTTTCAAGCTGGAATAGAGAGTGAAAGAGAGGTACCCCACCCCCCAACTTAGGGTCTGCTCATGTCAGAGTCTAGTTGCTTCTCCTCTGCTGCAGAGAAAACACCAGCTTAAAAACACAGATAGGGAGGGATTGTCACATGACAGTCACTCAATGATTCAAACATAGCAGTTAGCAGTATTTCTCTGCTTGCTGAAAAGAACAGGTAGTTCCTTTAAACTTTGTGTCTTGGTCCTTGCAATGTCAGATACAGTATGGAAAACTAGGTGACCATCTTAAGCTTCCAGCAGTCATCCTGCTTTAAATATTTTAAAAAATTTCTTCCAAAAAATTGTTACGACCGACCGCTCCAGTCAAAGCCCCCAATCAAAATATACGATTCTGATTATGGTGGGAGAAATGCATTGATAATTCAATCCCGTCACTCCACAGATCGCCTAACATATCATTTAAAACTTTCCAAATTAAAGACCCAGCCAAATTGTACCATCTATTAACCCCTGAATGAGGCTAACCAAACCAGGTGTCTTTAAATCAATAAATTAACTCTTTAAGTAGAATAACTAAATTCTTAAACACTATGAAGATATAAACAACATTTAAAACAGAAATAATTAGAGTCATTGCAAATTTACAGTCCAATGTTGCTTGACGTCCTTACAGAATGTTGCTTGAAGTCTCTCAGTCATCCGATGTGGAAAAAAGGTTCTTCCAAGGTAGAACAGTCCATAGTCTAACTCCAGGTGATGCTTTCCTTCTCCAGCGAATTTCAACAATTAATGACTTGCAAACACTTTCGATAGAATCAATCTAACTTTAGAGTTTTTGAGGAATAAAAGATTGTCACAGTCTAACTTCCCTTTCTTCAATTTAAATTACCAGAGATCTTTGTTTTGGCTTGACTTTTTAAGAATTTTGAGAGATAATAATTAACAGATTAAAATCCTCTTCCTTCAGTTTAAATGGTCGAGAGCTTATTTTCCAGGTGCTGTCATCACAGCAGTCTGTGTCTCTGTGACTGTGTGTTCTGTTAGAACAAACTGTCTTCAACTAAAAGCCAGTTCAAAACTGAATTGTAACAAATGTATTGCATGAGACTCACTCCCAGTGGCTGTTTCTATGGTAACGAGAATGCACCCTTTGAATCGCAGTCTCCAAATGCCTGTTTCTAAGGCAACGAAAATGCACCTTCCTATAACCCCTGAGGCTTGCTGGTTCTTAAAGCAATACTGATCCCTTGCAAGCCTTAAAGGCAAACAGCATATTCCAAAAAAAAAACTACAGGACCATGACAAAATATAAATTCAAATCTCCAGTCAATGGACCAAAGAAAATTTTCAACAAAACACATTGGCTGAACAATACGCAAGGACTGGGAATTTCAAAGAATTTCAGGTGGGCTAGGAAGGGAAAGGGGAGGGATGGAATGGGAGCATTAGTAAATAATACTAGAATGTAAGAACATCCTAGAGGGTTGTACTGAGAAAGAATCCATGTGAATAGATTTTTCAAAAAGTAAAGGAATTGTACAAATTCTCAGGTCGAATTACAGGCCACCAAACAGTACAGATGGAGAGGAAGATTGGCAGACAGTTCAGAGATATATGGAACAACTGATAATACTGGTTAATTTTAATTAGACTGGAATAAAGGTAACACATTCTTTCGATATCAGTTTATTTCTACTCCAATGAGGAAAGAAGCTTTGCTTGGTTTAATACTGGGAAATAAAGTGGACAAATAACTGATGAGAGTAGGAGAACAATTGTGTAATAACAACTGCAACACAGTAAGGCACAATGTAAGAATAGGAAAAGATACTGCGTTCTAGAGTGGAAAAAGGAAAAGTTCAGCAAGGTAAGAAGAATTTTTTTTTTATTCGTTTCATGGGATGTGGGTGTCACTGGCCAGGACAGCATTTATTGCCCATTTCTAATTGCCCTTGAGAGGATGGTGGTGAGCTGCATTCTTAAACCGTTGCAGTCCACGTGGGGAAGGTACACCCACAGTGCTATTAGGAAAGGAGTTCCAGGTTTTTGACCCAGTGATAGTGAAGGAACTGCGACATAGTCCCAAGTCAGGATAGTGTGTGGCTTGCAGGGGAACTTGCAGGTGGTGGTGTTCCCATATATCTGCTGCCCTTGTCCTTCTAGTTGGTAGAGGTCGCGGGTTTGCAAGGTGCTGTCGAAGGAGCCTTGGTGCATTGCTGCAGTGCATCTTGTAGATGGTACACACTGCTGCCACTGTGCGTCGGTGGTGAAGGGAGTGAATAGTTGTAGATGGGGTGCCAATCAAGCGGGCTGTTTTGTCCTGGATGGTGTCGAGCTTCTTGAGTGTTGTTGGAGCTGCACCCATCCAGGCAAGTGGAGAGTATTCCATCACACTCCTGACTTGTGCCTTGTAGATGGTGGACAGGCTTTGGGGAGTCAGGAGGTGAGTTACTCACCTCAGGATTCCTAGCCTCTGACCTGCTCTTGTAGCCACGGTATTTATATGGCTACTCCAGTTCAGTTTCTGGTCAATGGTAGCCCCTAGGATGTTGATAGTGGGGGAGTCAGCGGAATGTCAAGGGGAGATGGTTAGATTCTCTCTTGTTGGAGATGGTCATTGCCTGGCACTTGTGTGGCGCAAATGTTACTTGCCACTTATCAGCCCAAGCCTGGATGTTGTCCAGGTCTTGCTGCATTTCTACACGAACTGCTTCAGTATCTGAGGAGTCACGAATGGTGCTGAACATTGTGCAATCATCAGCGAACATTCCCACTTCTGACCTTATGATTGAAGGAAGGTCATTGATGAAGCAGCTGATGATGATTGGGCCCAGGACACTACCCTGAGGAACTCCTGCAGTGATGTCCTGGAGCTCAGATGATTGACCTCCAACAACCACAATCATCTTCCTTTGCGCTAGGTATGATTCCAACCAGTGGAGAGTTTTCCCCGATTCTCATTGACTCCAGTTTTGCTCGGGCTCCTTGATGCCATACTCAAATACTGCCTTGATGTCAAGGGCAGTCACTCTCGCCTCACCTCTGGAGTTTAGCTCTTTTGCCCATATTTGAACCAAGGCTAGAATGAGGTCAGGAGCTGAGTGGCCCTGGCGGAAACCAAACTGAGCGTCACTGAGCAGCTTATTGCTGTGCAAGTGCTGTTTGATGGCACTGTTGATGACACCTTCCATCACTTTACTGATGATTGAGAGTAGACTGATGGGATGGTAATTGGCCGGGTTGGACTTGTCCAGCTTTTTGTGTACAGGACATTTCCACATTGCAGGATAGATGCCAGTGTTGTAGCTGTACTGGAACAGCTTGGCAAGAGGCGTGGCAAGTTCTGGAGCACAGGTCTTCAGTACTATTGCCGGAATGTTGTCAAGGCCCATAGCTTTTGCAGTATTCAGTGCCTTCAGTCGTTTCTTGATATCACGTGGAGTGAATCGAATTGGCTGAAATCTGGCATCTGTGATGCTGGGGACTAAAGGAGGAGGCCAAGATGTAAAATCAACTCGGCACTACTGGCTGATGATTGTTGCAAATGCTTCAGCCTTGTCTTTCGCACTGATGTGCTGGGCTCCCCCATCATTGAGGATGGGGGAGTGATACACCATCCTGACTTGGAACTATATCGCCGTTCCTTCACTGTCGCTGGGTCAAAATCCTTTAGCTCCCTTCCCAACAGCACTGTGGGTATACCTACCCCAAATGGACTGCAGTGGTTCAAGAAGGCAGCTCACCACCACCTTCTGAAGGGCAATTAGGGATGGGCAATAAATGCTGGCCTGGCCAGCGTCGCCCACATCCCATGAATGTATTAAAAAAAAAATGTTTTCAGCTCCCCCTTGGTGAATCCTTTTACACCGCTTTCCAATTATAAGGCAAAGAAATCAGCACAACAGGTTTTCTCAGCTTTAAAGCAGAAAAGTGAAAAGTTCTTTACGCAGAGGGTGGTGGGTGCCTGGAACGCGTTGCCAGCGGAGGTGGTAGACGCGGGCACGATAGCGTCTTTTAAGATGTATCTAGACAGATATATGAATGGGCAGGAAGCAAAGAGATACAGACCCTTAGAAAATAGGCGACATGTTTAGATAGAGGATCTGGATCGGCGCAGGCTTGGAGGGCCGAAGGGCCTGTTCCTGTGCTGTAATTTTCTTTGTTCTTTGTTATTGAAATTAAGCACTAATTTGGTTAACGCATATGGATACATGACGCGCACATGCTAGCATGCACACATAATACACACATGTAGATCGAGACAGAAGAAATAAAGTGGAAAAGTTTGAGGCAATATCTGAGGAGGTTTTTTGCGTTACAGTTCTTCGAGCTCACTGTAGTGTCCTTGGTTGCAGGTAGATCTTGCTTTTCTTTGGGGCCCAGTATTCTTCTTAAACCCTTGTTCGCTGTAGGAGACTTTTCTCTCTTGGGGCTCATGTGTCTTCAGTGGATTTGGAGTTCCGTGAGAAGGAGATGGGAGCAGGAAGACAGGAGAAGCTGTGGTGAGCCAGCCAGGAGAGATCTTCTCAGTCCAGCAGCATTCTGTTTTCTGCCCAAACTGTTCGTACAAATTCAAAATACTCAGGTTGCCCAGCAGGTTAGTCATGTGATTAGCTGGTTTGACCATGTCCGTTTGCCATCTTAGTAGTCAACCTGGAATGTGAGCTCCCCCTCCTTCAACGCCTGGTTATCAAAAGTCCATTCTGGGTTGAATGTGTCAGGGAATGGTCCTTTGTCCTTTCCAAGCACTGTCTGTCAATATGCAAATGTCTTTCCAGCTAAGATCTGGCAATTTTTTATAAAGCAAGTCCTTTCTTCACTTCAACAAAAGTTTGAAATTTAATGTCCATGTGGCAAAATTAATATGCCTCATGCTTGGCAGATGGGAGCCTGCATGACACTTTCTTAAATTCTGTCTTGGGGTTATAATAATCAATTTTATGCTGGTTCAACTGATTTCAGTAGCATAAAAAGCCACAGGTACTATATAGACTAGAAACCACAGACAGGAAAACAGAGGTTGAACAGACAAGACTGTGAACTTCTGACCTTGGCTGCAAGTGCATCAAAATTAAATGCCTGTAAAGCTAATAAATGTTGTGGTGTACCAGGCTTTTTTTTTCATGCACGCAATGCTGCGAGCACAAAATACTGAACTATTTTGAGATAGGACTTGACATTAAAAATTCTTCATTGTCATTTAGTAAAATGCAGTTGATTTTTTAAGTCTTACAAATCAATATCGTTCTTAATCTGCAAAGGTGGTGGAATCACTACAAGTGCTTTAATCTGTAGTCTTTCTGGGTCAACAAAAAGTCACAAACTTTCATGTACCCATTTGCTCAAGCAAAAATTGACTCACTACGCTTGAATGCAGGTTCAGTTAACATCTAGTGGGACATTATACTGCTGACTTTGGACTGATCCAGTGCAGTTTTCACATTCCACTGAAGCAGAATCTGTAGCATAACCACAGTTTCAGTCATCTAAGCATGATTCAATTGAGGTGTGACATAGTCTTGAGAAGCTAGATTCACGCCTCTTTAATTTCACGTTGGTTGCAATATGAATGTAACAGGCACAAAAACGAACTTTTTCTGACTTAAAAAATAAAAGTGTTTCCTGGAATGTTTTATGATGCTATAAAGGACCTGTCAGTCCTATTGGCTTTTTCTGATTTATCTACAGCACTGGCACTGCCATGGTCCAAGTTATCAATGATATTCTTTGTGACTGAAACCAGAGAGGCTTATTCATTCTTCATGGCCTCTGATAAAGTAAACCAACTTCATCATCTTCTTGGTAGTACCAAAGAGTTGGACTATCCGCTCATGGTCTCATTCTTAACTTCCCCAATGTGGTCAGCACATATCCTGCAATAATATTTTCACCTGCACCTGCATGGTCACCTCTGGCATTAAGGTTTCAACCTTGGCACATTTTCATTCCTCGTCTATATGCTGACCCTCGGTGATAATATTTAGAAGCATGGGTCACCTTCTGCAGATAGTGATGACATCCAGCTCTACCTCTCCAGCATCATGTTGTGGACAAATGAAAACTTTCACTATTTTAACATTGGCAAGACCAAAGCCATCCTGCTTTGCACTTGCAAAAAACTCTTAGCACCTCAGCCCTCAGTTCTATATTCTTTCCTGCCTTCACACTGAGCTGAACTTGATGGTGTGGAACCTTTGGTTTGACTCTGAGCTGAGCTTCAATATTCTATTTGCACTCTTAAAACATCACCTCTGGTGAAGCTCGCATTTGTGCTGTTCAAGCCATTTTACAAGGGCTTCCGTGCCTTTTCCACTACATGTAGGGTAGGTGCTCAGAAGAACCCATGTGGAAATCTACCCCTCAGGTGTTTTTATTCTAATATTAAAATGAACATTAAAAGCTTTGTTTGTAGAGCTGTGTGAAAGCTGCTTTCATATTGGTATATGCCATACTAGTGCACCAGCTCTTGCCAGCATGAAGACTCATGCAGCTGGCAGAAATCCAAATATAATTTTTTCAGAAATCATGCTTGATGGCAGTGAGTAAAGCAAATTAGATGTTGGGATTTTGCAAAGGTCACGCACACTTTATGAGGTGACTTCATTTTCTCCCTTTATCAGGGAATCTGTTCTTAGAACTAAATTTATTTTATTTGTAGTGTAAGAAGATTCGCAATGTTTACTGACAGAGACCTCCCACCTCCATTTTGCTGCTGGGTTTTCGAAGTTCCCCATTCTACTGTGGAAATCTAATTTCAATATGATAATGAAGCCTCCCCGCACACCACGTTACCCTTCGCCATGGGGACACGTTCCCCATTTTTTAAGGTTTAACCTAGGGTTTCCAACCCTTCCAGAATGACAGAGTTTTCCAGAGTTGGGGGTTCCTCCCCTGAGCACTACCAGCGGCAGCTGAGGGGATTCAGCCATTTAAATTTCCCACCATTGTGGAGCAAGCCACCACCCCCATTTTGTCACGTCACCAGCTGCTGATACAGAAACTTACAGCTTGGTGATGCAACCTGCAGACAGCCAAAGCGATATGGAGGTGCTTGGAGAGTCAAGAAGTCGGAGGGCTCAGGAATGGCAGATCTCAGGATTTGGTGTCCTCTGAAATGGTAGGAGAGTCTCTGAAATGGGGGTGTCTCTCAGTTTTCCCTCTTCATCTGCTTATGGGTGCTCTCCTGGATCTTGGAACTTGTCATATAAAGCTACCGGCACAAAACCACAAGTAGAAATACTTAACTTCAGGGGACCCAACATTTGTTGCGTAAATACAATGTCACTTGTAGAAGTCAAGTGAACAAATGTTATATGATCAAATGTCATATAATTAGGTGTCACATGGCCAATCTCACATGATGAAATCTCCAGGAATGCATCCAACTAGAGTTGGCAACCCTAGTTTAACCACACCCCCTTGCGCTCCTCCTGCCTGTTGGGGGTGGGTGGAATTCGTATCGAGGCCTACATTTTGGTGAGAGAGTGATAACCTATGTCAGAGGCTCCCTAGGCAGATACTTGAAGCAATTAATATTGATACATTCAAATGTAAATTAGATACATTTTTTCAGAAAATAACATTTTGGGATACAGTATGTAAGTAAATTGAGACATGACTTGTGATAAGTGCAGCGTACATGCGAGGGACAGATGATTTTGGAACTCCACTTTCCTCACGTTATGTCTGAGTCTGTAATAGACCAACTGATAGTGAGTGGTTGCTATGATTAGTCAACAACTCTGTTACGGCCAAGTGAGGAAGGGGGGGGGGGGTGGTCTCAGGGTCCCCCTTGCCCCTTCCTCTTATTCGACCACAACAGGGTTTATTCCTTTTTAAATAGTGGTTGTGCTTGCCACGTCTGAGTGTTTTATGTTTTACCTTTACTGTGATCAGGAAAGAACCAATTGGAAAGGTTTTCTTAAGTTTAAACAAGAAAGAGGTAAGTTTATTATACGTAACACTCTGACCCCATTTAAAAATATACTAAAAAATATGTTACACATTCATACACATATTTACATGAGAATCACACATATACACAAATAGACTGCAGAGGAAAAAATAGATTTGGTGGTTGGATTGAAGTCCAGAATAAATGGAAATTAAATACACAGTCTGTGAATTGGATGATCTGGTAGTCCTCAGATGAAACTGTATTCTTGAAGGGCTCGCTGGTCAAAGTGCACTTTGTGGTTGGCCTGCTTTGCTCAGGGTTTGCTTGAAGGCAGAATTGCAGTTGTTTCTTTTCCCCTTGTCGCTGGCTGTAGGAGTCTGTAGGCTTGGAGAGTCCCCCAGTCACAGAAAATTTTAAAACTTGATGTTTTCTGGGGAGAGAGAAAGGGAAGCACACAGCTTTCTGCTGAACACACTGTTACTGCCTGTCTTCTTTATATGTGTAATAACTCCCAATTTCTTCAGAGATGAACAGATGGTC
This sequence comes from Heterodontus francisci, assembly GCF_036365525.1. NCBI lineage: Eukaryota > Metazoa > Chordata > Chondrichthyes > Heterodontiformes > Heterodontidae > Heterodontus > Heterodontus francisci. The sequence continues at coordinate 65,949,997 of NC_090389.1, forward strand.
ACATGGTTCTTTCAATCCCTTGTTTCTAAGGAGACTTTCTGCAATTTACTAATGAAATTCAGGGTTTGACATGCCCCAGAATACCCATTCACACTTGTAGGGGGTTGGCTCTTTCAAAGTCAAAGTGTGAGGATGGCCTTGGTGGCCATGCTAATGAATCCATTTTAGGTAATTCAATGACTTAGAGCAAGCCATTGTCCTGGTTGGGCTTCTTGTTAGAATTTTCTTGGTATTTCAGATGTAAATTGCAGTGGCCACCTTGGCTGCTAGTTTTGTAAAAAGTTAACTTGCAGGATTTTTTCCATTAAAAGTCGAAGGTAAGTTTCCAACCAATGAATTAACATTTCTCATTTGGTTTTCTTGACAACAACATTATTATTATATCAAGTAACTACCAGGATGGTAAAAGGCAAACGCAACCTTGGTCTTTTTTGGTCCAGCAATTCCTATATTCTATTCATTAAGTGGCTGCTACCTACCTTGCAGTCAGCCTAACCAAATTTAGCAAATTTACTTTGAGGTTGCTACACAAGACCTGCACAGTGGATGCAAGTGGCACTGGCATGGCACAAAACCAATACTAAAGTGATTATACAACTCATGTGCAGAACTCTGTTTTATTTGGACATAGGGTGGTATAATTTGGTGTTGCTTGCTCCAAAAGTAGTTACTGCTGTCAAATGAATACCTACTGTTTCAATACAGCATCAGATTTGTGGTTACTAACTATAGTAAGTCCCTTCTGTTTTGTCTGATCAAGTTCTGCACCTTCACTTATCTGATCCAAGCCACACTCTCCTATTCTAGACTGTAAAACCACTACATTTTGGGGTCTGTATTATTGTCTGCCACTCAAATATTTTTACTATATTTGAGGATATATGACATTTGCTATTTGATGAAAGGTCTACTTCGTCTGACAAATTACAAAATGCCTATCACTTGGACTTAGGTGGGAATTTCACTGTCTCAACCTAACCACTGGCTGCAACAACCCTGAAGTTTCCTGTATTCATTCTTATGATGTCACACAATCCTCTGTGAAGTGATTGTCATTTACATAGAAACATAGAAAATAGGAGCAGGAGTAGGCCATTCAGCCCTTCGAGCCTGCTCCACCATTCGTTATGATCATGCTGATCATCCAACTCAGTAACCTGTTCCCACTTTTGCCCCATACCCTTGGATCCCTTTAGACCCAAGAGCTATATCTAACTCCTTCTTGAAAACATACAATATTTTGGCCTTAACTGCTTTCTGTGGTAGCGAATTCCACAGGCTCACCACTCTCTGGGTGAAGAAATTTCTCCTCATCTCAGTCCTGAAAGGTTTATCCCATATCCTTAGACTATGACCCCTGGTTCTGGACTCCCCCACCATCGGGACCATCGTTCCTGCATCTACCCTGTCAAGTCCTGTTAGAATTTTATAGATTTCTATGAGATCCCCCCTCACCCTTCTGAACTCCAGCGAATATAATCCTAACTGACTCAATCTCTCCTCATACATCAGTACCGCCATCCTAGGAATCAGTCTGGTAAACCTTCGCTGCACTCCCTCTATAGCAAGAATGTCCTTCCTCAGATAAGGAGACCAAAACTGCACACAATATTCCAGGTGTGGCCTCACCAAGGCCCTGTATAATTGCAGCAAGACATCCCTGCTTCTGTACTCGAATTCTCTCGCTATGAAGGCCAACATACCATTTGCCTTTTTTACCACCTGTTGCACCTGCATGCTTACCTTCAGCGACTGGTGTACGAGAACACCCAGGTCTCGCTGCATATTCCCCTCTCTCAGTTTAAAGCCGTTCAGATAATAATCTGCCTTCCTGTTTTTGCTACCAAAGTGGATAACCTCACATTTATCCACATTATACTGCATCTGCCATGCATTTGCCCACTCACTCAACTTATCCAAATCACCCTGAAGCGCCTCTGCATCCTCCTCACAACTCACCCTCCCACCCAGTTTTGTGTCATCTGCAAATTTGGAGCTATTACATTTAGTTCCCTCATCTAAATCATTAATGTATATTGTGAATAGCTGGGGTCCTAGCACTGATCCCTGCGGTACCCCACTAGTCACTGCCTGCCATTCGGAAAAAGACCCATTTATCCCTACCCTTTGTTTCCTGTCCGCCAACCAATTTTCTATCCATTGCAATAGACTACCCCCAATCCTATGCGCTTTAATTTTACATGCTAATCTCTTATGTGGGACTTTGTCGAAAGCCTTCTGAAAGTCCAAATAAACCACATCCACTGGCTCCCCCTCATCAACGCTACTAGTTACATCCTTGAAGAATTCTCGTAGATTTGTCATTCATGATTTCCCTTTCGTAAATCCATGCTGACTCTGCCCAATTCTACCACTGTTCTCGAAGTGCTCTGCTATAAAATCTTTGATAATGGCTTCTTGAATTTTTCCCACTACTGACCTCAGGCTGACTGGTCTATAATTTCCTGCTTTCTCTCGACCTCCCTTTTTAAATAGGGGGTTACATTAGCTACTCTCCAATCTGTAGAAACTGTTCCAGAGTCTATAGAATGTCGGAAGATGACCACCAATGCATCCACTATTTCTAGGGCCACTTCCTTAAGTACTCTGGGATGCATACCATCAGGCCCTGGGGATTTATCGGCCTTCAATCCCATCAATTTTCCCAACACCATTTCTCTACTAATACCGATTTCCTTCAGTTCCTCTCTCTCACTAAGCCCTGTGTTCCCCAACATTTCTGGTATGATATTTGTGTCCTCCTTTGTGAAGACAGAACCAAAGTATGTATTTAGTTGGTCGGCCATTTCTTTGTTCCCCATAATAAATTCCCCTGTTTCTGACTGTAAGAGACCTACAGGTTATTGTTTATACCAATTTTCTTTTTCAAACATCATATTGTTCTCATTACTAAAGTTTGAGAACATGGCACTAAAATCAATTTCTGCTTAAAGTTCTCAAGGCCAGTTGCAATACTTTTAGGAAATCCATTTCTCCTGAAGGCCAGGATAAGATTTTGAACAGCTGACTGCAAATAAATACATGCCTCCCTATTCCAGATGTAGGCAAACAAGCAATAGAAAATTCTGAGGCTAAGCTGGTAAGGGCTTGTAGACTGACTGGAGATAGATACAGATATATTTATTATTAGGTGGGCCTCAAGATAACAATTGAAACTTTACATTTTGTAAATAAATACATATCGAAACTGGCCATCGGCTCGGCGCAGGTGGGTGGGGGGGGGGTGGGGGTGTGGAGAGTGGGCAGTAAGCCACGGGCAGTGTAAGGGGTTGACCCTCAAGTGGCATCGCAGGGGTATGAGAGGAGGGGCACAGCTGCCAAACACAATTAGGGGACCACCTGAGTACAAGGAAGCATGACATTCCAATTTCCACACAATGAAATGTCTTGCAAGCTGAAGTTACAGCATTCAAATGGCAGCCACAGTAATGGCTGCGTGATCTGTTTAAATCAGGCCCGCATGAGCAGTCCCACCTCCGATCCTGCCCACTGCAGTCACTAATTGGCCACAAAACTCAACTCCATGCTAATTAAGGAGGCGTCCCCGTGAAACTCGCAGTCGAAGACTATTTCCCCCCAGTTTGGGTGGTGGTGGTGGGGATTGAGTTCAGGACCTGGAAATGGCTCTGACTTCCGTTTCCTGCCCTTGCAGTGAAAACTCAGCCCTTGCCTCAGTTTTTGCTGAAGAAGAGATGACCTTAGAAGTCAAGAAGAATATGACAACATTTAAGATAGGAAGAAAGGAAACACTAGACAAACTTACAAAGGACAAGACTTCGGGTCCAGGTGGATTGCACCTGTACATACTCAAATAAATTAGAGAGAATAGCACAGGCATTAGTCTCCGTAAATAAAAATTCGATAGAAAAAGAAATGGTGATAGAGGACTGGCAAACAGCAAATGTAGTATTAACTCAGAACTATAGGCCAGTTATCTTAATAACAGAAATCGGGAACATGCTAGGGTCTTTGTTTAAAAAAAAATCAGATAAAAAACAGCTCGAGAAGGAGAATATAATAAAAAACATCAGCATAGAGTTCTAACAAAATGTAATGTTTAACCAAACTTTGTGAATACTTTGAATAATAGAATGAGTAGACAAGAGAAATGCAGTAGGTATACACTCTCAGAAGGCCTTCAATAAGGTACTACATGAGAGAGTCACAACAAAGGTTAATGTGTGCGGAGTTAAAGGCCAGCTAACCGAATTGATTGAAAAGTGACTATAAAACAGAAAACAGAGGGTTGGAGTTAAGTGATGTTTATTGGACTGGCATTAAGTGTGTCCCACAAGGATCAGTGTTGGGGCCACTGTTCACCATATATATGTGTATATACAGTGTTGCAATTTGCAGATGATATGAAATTGGCGGTATAGCCAATAATGAGCATGACTGCCCCAAAATGCAGGAAGACATAAACAGGATTGCAGAGTGAGCAGGTAAATGGCAAATAAAATCCAATGTAGGGCTAATCAGGAGGCCACTTATTCCATAGATGGTAAGAAACTAAATGAGGTAGAGGAGCAAAAAGATCTGGGAATACAGATACATAAATTACTAAAAGTAATAATGTAAGTTGTTAAGGCCATAAACGTTGCAAACAAGGTACTGTGGATCATTTCTAGAGGAACAGGAATCAAAAGCAGGGAGGTAATGTTGAATTTATATCAAATCTTAGTTAAATAACACTTCGAGACTCCACACTATAAAAAGGATAATGAAACACTGGTAAAAGTGCACAAGGTATTTGTAAGGATGCCACTAGAGAGGATGCAATTATATGGAAGATGGAGCAGGCTGGGCTTTTTCTTCTGGATAAAAGACTAAAGACCCGATAGAGGCTTTTCAAGGGGGACATGGAGAAACTGTATCCGAGTCCAGAACAAGGGGAAATAAATATAAGATAGCTACTAACTAATGAAATAAAGAATTTTTTCACACAGAGTAGGTGAATGTGGAATTCTCTGGGTTGGATTTTCATTCTGGAGGTGGGAAAAAGGAACCATGTCTGGTTTTGGGTCTGAAATCTGCCGCCTCTGGGAAGCTGATTCAGATTGCAATTTTCAAATGGGTAAGCCCTTAATTGGTATGGAGATGAGTTTCTTGTCCTCAGAGCCAATGGGATTGAAAATGGCAGTGGGTCAGATCAAATATAGGGCTCATGCAGACTCTCCACAGCAGTCATCTTTGAGGTTTCTGGTTGTCCTGAAGGAGAGATCTGTCTTTCACAGCATCAGAAGGAAGCAAAATGTCACAGGGGATTGGACGCTTGGCACTAGGGGCAGGGCAAACCCTTGTTTCACTGATGCCCACCTGGATCTAATGCTGGAGACTGGGAGGGAAAGGAGGGAAGTCCTCTCCCCAGGGAGTGGCTGGAGGAGGACAACTCATCATGCAGGGGGCACCTTTCAGTTTAGTATTATCTCCCTCTGCCCCCTCTTTTATCTCTGCTCCTGCCCTCACAAGCTGCCTCCTTCTAGGGCCTCACTATCCTCAAGGTCCACACCTCTCTGGAGGGCCATGTTATGCAGAGTTCAGCAGACCACCACAATGACTGAGACCCTTCCAGTAGGGTATTCGAGTGAGCCACCCGACATATCCAAGCACCAGAATTGGATCTTCAGAAACCCGATGGCCTGCTCAATGGTTGGCCTGCTCAGCAGGTGGCATTGGTTGTTTCGCTTCTGTGCCTCTCGGTCTGGGGCTCCCGTAGAGGGGTCAGTAGCCATCTATTCAAGGAATTTCCCTCGTCTGCTTGGAGCTAGCCATGCACTTTGGGGGATGGAGTGAAGTACTCAGGCAGCATGGACTGGGGAAGGATGAAGGAAACATGGCAGCTGCCAGGAAAGCAATGCACACATAGAATAGCGTTGAGGGAGTGGAAACTCTTCCTGTTGATGGATCTTATTGGCTGGTCATTGGGTGTCTTCGTGGCCACTTGGGCGCAAGCGATGATGCCCTGTAACTGGGGGAATCCAGCGATGGAAGCCAATGCCTTCTGTGCCTGCGCAGGCCCATCAGTGTCAAAGTGGGTGTAGTCTCCTGCCGTCCTGAAAATGGCATCCGTGACCTGCCTAAGGAGCTTCGAACTGTGAGATGCCACCTAGGTCCACAGCTGATCCCTGGAACGAACCGGTTGCATGAAGTTTAGGGTGACTCAGACCTTGATGGCTGCAGATAGGGGCCTGCCATGGGGACCACGAGACCTCAGGTCACAGGACCAAGACCATCTGCCTGGATAGGCGCAGGCTCCTACAGCATTGGTACTCGGTCATTTGCAGGTAGCTGACTGTTGGGCTGTGCATCCAATGTCTTGGGTCGCGCCTTCCTCCCCTTGCAGCCCCCACTATGCTCCTCTGGCCTCCTGCTGTCCAGGAGATTGTATTTTTTTGTGCCACTGCAGTGTTTTAATCAGCCCTTTCCATAGCCCTCATGGCCCCCTGCTGTGTTCACGTCTTGAACACCCCATCATGCTTCACCCATGGCGTCCTCCACATTCCCAGCCTTTAATAATTAAAAACTGCTGCCGGCAAGCCTGTTAATGAACTCTTCAATGAGCTCAACATACTATTAATTGGAAGTGTGCACAGGACCCATCCCCTCACTGCCGGTGTCCCTTTAAAAATGGCAGCGCGTTCCTAAGGTGGCAGGTCTCAGTGCCAACCTTCGTGAACACAATATTCAAAGTGTGCTCGCCTCCGTGCCCGCACTCTGTGGGCTTTGAAAACATGGCCCACTGTCTCAGAGAGATTGAAGCAGGGAACATTAATGCATTTAAGGGGAGGTTTGAGTCATATATGAGGGAGAAGGCAATAACATGGTTTGGGAATGGATTGGAAAAAGGTGATTAAAGTGGGAAGAGGCTTGTGTGGTGCATAAACATTGACATAGACCAGTTGGGCCAAATGGCCTGCTTCTATCCTGCAGAATTAATGTAATTCTATGTGATTTAAAACTTAATGTTTGGGAGCAGAACTCTGTACATGCATATATCCATGCATGCACATAGATAGCTCCCTCAAGACATGCAGAGTTACAACCATGAGCCCCCTCCAATATAACTCAGGTGCTGGTAATTATAAACTTCTCTTTGCAGTTAACACTTTCAGACATCAACAACAGCATGACACCAGCTATGTAAGGTTTTATGGTAGGACATAAGTAGGAAATTCAATAGCTTTTAGTTGATCAGGCTTGGAAATCTGACAATGTTACATTCATACCTAAACTGAATTCCCCCAATGACTACAGAAATAAATAATTTGGTGCTCAGCAAAAAAAGAGTGAATTTTACCATGGTGGGGGCGAGACACACATTCAAATCCTTTGCATCTAAGCCAAAGTGCTGTGGGGAAAATTAATCAGAGGTTAGACTCAGCTGCAACGAAAAACAATTATGCACCCCTTTCCTCCTTTCTCATCAACCCTCTCTAATGGTACCAATGTAGGAGGGTGTTACTGTGTTTATAATTTTGCCTCCTTTTAGTTTTAACCTGTAGCTATCTCCTGTTCCCTGTTTCACCTTTCAGGTAAGTGGACAGATTAGTGTGGGCCACAGATTCCTCCACAGCCACTCTCAAATGTGGCTGCAATCAGCTAACTGGGGCTACATTTTTCCAGGGTGGGATGCTTCTGCCAGATCCCATATTTCGCATTCTCCTATAAAATAACACTGTACCTCAGCAAGGCTTTTCATTGAATGACCTAACTGAGAATTGGCAGCTTAGCAAATTACAGCAGGTAAGTTTGAATGACAGTCAAGGTTACAATTTGGCTTTGCAAAGCTTTGGCTTTGAGGTTTAATACTTTTCCGCCAGAGCTACAAGGTCAGAGGAAGTGGAATCTTATTTTTGATTTAGAGTCCATCAAACCTCAGTATATTCAAAATAAAATTGTTGGCACGCTGTAAAATTGACTAATCTCTATTTTTCTTTCTATTTCAGACCACCATGAGAATTCAGAAATTGGACACGATTACATTCATACTTTCTTTTTTAAACCACATTCGATCTTTCCCCCAGATTCTTTTGGAATTCACAGAGTTGATTACTCCAATGGGAACTGTTGTATTTCCTTACGGATAAGGAAAAGCTTCAGTGACATATAAAGACATTTAGGCACTAAAATTAGAATTGTAGTGCAGATAAGGGACCACAATATTCAAGAAATCATATATTTTCAATTAAACTAGCATGTATCAAAGTTTTGCCATGTTTAGTATAGTTTGTAAAATGTTTCACTGCATGGGCTGAATTTTACCTTAGTCGGATGGCACTTCGCCACCGACATAAAAGTCGGTAACGATCCTGCTTCCGCCTAGCCCGGGGATCTGACCCACATTTTATGGGTCCCTGGGCTTTAACTGTCCCGACGTGGGACTTCCACCTGCTTGAAGGAGGAGGTCCCACCTCAGTGAGCTGCTGGCCAATCAGCGGGCTGGCAGCGGTGGCCACTGCTGTGACTGCAGCCCAGCCAACCGAGGAGGATGCCATGGAGCCAGAACTGCAGGTAAGTTGGGGTTGCCTCACCGGGGGTGGGGGTGGGGGGGGATGATCGATCGTGCCGGCGAGGCAAGGGTGATCATTTGGTGGGGGGGGGGGGCGTCATGGGTCGTGGGAGTGGGTTGGGAGGTGGGCACAGCCCTCAATCTGGCACCTTGTGCCCAACTATGGCACCCCCCTGGGGTGCAGAAAGGCTGGCAGCTATCGTTGGGAGGCCGTTCACGTCCCCAGCACATCCGCTTGCCATGGGTAAAATACCCATGGAGGCGGGCGAAGGCCCTTAAGTGGCCGTTAAGTGGCCATTTAAGGGCCTCGATTGGCCTGGGGCGGGTGGGCCGTTTCACCCCCGCCCCCGACCCCGGAGGCGGGAGCGGGGCAGGAAGGCCTCCCGGAGCCTCCCTCTCAATTTTACACTGCCCCCACGTCACCTTCTGGCCCGCTGGGGTGGCGTAAAGTACAGCCCCATATCTCTTCAGTGATGTGTGTTCCTACATCAGTAACCCATTTAGTTATTTGTGTCATTGAATATTTCATAGTTATCTTCTGCAAGTAGCTCATCACTGCTAGTATTAAATACCTTGCAACAATCTAGTTAGACAAGTACAATAGGCTGGTAATAGAACCAGAGGGGGTGGTAAGAATTATTTTTACAGAGCGGATGATCTGGAATGCACTGGAATGGTGGTGAAAGCAGATTCAATAGTAACTTTCAAAAGGATATCTAATATATAATTGAAAAGGAAAGAGTGGGTCTAATTGGATAGCTCTTTCAAAAAGCCCGCATGGGCATGATGTACTGAATGACCTCGTTCTATGCTGTAAGATTCTACGATTCTAAGATTTGTCCTAACATGTCCATTTTGTGAACAGCATTAAGGGAGGTACTACAAAATCTGGTGTGTATAGTTGAAAAAGATGGATATTGAAAGGCTGCATTTGCTGACAACGCAACCAGATGTGGAACTGAATTTTATGATACTTTATACAAGACAAAAGTAACTTCATTAGGCCTACTGTTAAAATATGATGTCAAAGAAACGTAGACTTGGGAAAACTGATTGCATCAACATATTGAAAATTGATTGTTTAACATGGGTATGGTATCATAATAGTTAAAAGAATGTTAATTCTGCAACATCCAAGTTCTATCCACAAAAAGCAGGATAAATCCTGCCTGGCAAATGTAAGAAGTCATCTGTAATGTCATTAAGCAACACCAACTCATCTATAACCTGCGACCATTGTTTAATTTGGGTTCCACCCGAACTACTCAGCTCTAAATTGTGTTGCAGCCTTTACCTATTCATGAACACAAAAGCTGAATACCAAAGGAGAGTAACTTACCTTAAAATCAAGCATCCCAAGTAAAACTGGTAAATAGGGGGTGGGTCAAGATCATGTGAACAAATAAAAAGCAATTCTTACCCCATAAAGAAAGCCTCTTTGTTGAAATCAAAATAGTCTGAATTGGTGTTAGGGCTCCAAATTTCAACAAAACAAAGGAGTCATTGAATAATAAATTATTTTTTGGCATTCTAGTTGTCAAAAATGGAAACAGTTAATTTTTTGTTTTTGTTTCAGTTAAGTGTTGCTGAAGGCAACTGTAGTAATGCAATTCTTAGATTAATGGAGGAGGACAGAAGGGGACACGGGTTCAAATCCTGCCATAGCAGCCAGTGGAATTTAAATTTAATTAATTACTAAAAATGTGGAATTGAAAGCTACTCTCAGTAATGGTGGAATTATTCTATCGATTGTGGTCAAAACCCATCTGGTTCACTAATGTCCTTTAGAGAAGGAAATCCGCTGTTGTTACGACCAGGTGAGAAATGTGTCTAGGGGTCTTTTGCTGTCTTTACCTGGTCTTATTGTAACAGGGTTTTATTTTTAAACACAGTGGGCTGAATTTTACTGGCCCCTTGGCGCCGCGGGTCACGCGCGGGGGCCGGTAAAATGCTGCGGGGAGAGGCCCGCCTCGACCCTTGACGTCGAGATGGGCCCGCTGCATTTTACCGGCGTCAACGGGACTTCGTTGCGGCCTCCCCCCACCGCACGGCAGTGGCACTACAATTGGAATATGGTAATGATTACTTGCCTATGCTGATTATGCAGCCCACCGCCTCTGCACCGACACTTCCTGATTTTACATTGAATGGACAGCTGTCACGTGCCATCCCGTTCACAATTTGAAAAGCCGGCGGGTCCTCAGAGGCAGAAGTTGTCGCCAACGAAGGCAAGTTCTGTTATTCAGGGGTCTCACTCTGCCATTACTGGAGGGGCGATACACAGGGGTCTAACTCTGCATTCTTGGAGGGAGGGGGTATATTCAGGGATCTAACTCTGCTTTCTGGAAGGTAGCCACTGCGATTCTGCCCTCCGTAATGGTTGGCAGCTCTGTACCATCAACTGCCTCTGTCATTGAAGGAGCACTGGCACTTGAGTCACCCTGTATGTGGGGAGAGTGCCACAGATGGCAGGTGTGTGAAGCTTATATGTCTTGTGGGAAAATCTATGCAGCTTGTTCAATCTTTATGTGGTCATGCAGTGCCACTCTTAGTGGGAGCTAAGACGGGCAATATTATGCCATACCACACAGTTGCTGCATGAAAGCACCTGATGTTCCACTCAACATAAATCTCTGCCCTGCCAGGAACCTTTGAAGCATTGAAGGAACCGAGTTGAATTGCAACTTGAAGATGGGGATGGTTCACTCTATATTCATTGATGCACTTCTTGAGAGGATCCACATGCGCCGCAGGCAAAACCAACAGGCAGATGCAGCACACAGAGGCCCCCGGTTGTGAACAGCAGCACCCAAGGAGAGCTCACCACTACAGATCGCCGCGCATCCTATGCCTGTGGCCCTCAGTGACAGCAGCTCTCAATTTTTACACCTCTGCATCATTTCAGGGGCCCACTGGAGACCTTTGTGGGGTCACAAAGTCAGCAGTGCACCGCTGCATCAGGGAGGTCACCGATGCCCTGTTCCGGAGGGCTGGTGACTAAAACTGCTTCACGACAGACCCTGAAAGCCAAGCCGAGAGGGCCACCGGTTTCGGCTCCATCACGGGTTTTCCACAGGTGCGAGGGGTCATAAACTGCACCCATGTGGCCATCAAGGCTCCTGCCGGGCGACCAGCTGAATATGTAAACCGTAAGGGCTTCCACTCAATGTTCAGCTCGTACGTGATCACCAGAAGCAATTCATGCAAATCTGTGCCCGCTTTCCAGGCAGCTGCCATGATGCCTTCATCCTGCACTAGTCGCAGTTGCCATTGCTGTTCACTGAAATGGCTCAGATGGAGGGGTGGCTTCTTGGAGACAAGGGCTACCCCTTGCAGACATGGCTGCTGACACTGGTGAGACACCCCAGCACTGCTGCAGAAGAACGATACAACGCCAGCCACGGAGCTACAAGAGCCACCATTGAGCAGGCGATCGGCATGCTTAAAATGCGATTCCGCTGCCTGGATAGATCGGGTGGTACCCTGCAGTACAGGCCGGAAAGGGTAGCTCGCATCATTGCTGTTTGCTGTGCTCTGCACAACTACACAATCAATAGGGGGGAGGCCTTGCAGGATGAGGAGAGACATAAGCAGGACTCATCTTCGGACGATGATGACGCTGAGGTCTCACAGCAGGGAAGGCACATGGGAGGACAGAGAACATCCAGGCACTGCATGCAGGGCGAGCAGCAAGCTAAGGATGCACGGCAGCGCCTCATTGCTCAAAGGTTCTCCAGGCCATAGGAACCACCTTGGGCTCTGCACGCCACACAGCACCCTCATTCACCTGTTGTGCAGCAGTCCGCATCTGCAACATTTTTTTGTCCAGCATTACTGGCAGCAGAATACTGAGCCATTGTCCATATTACTGCATCCGTGGAGACGCACATGAGTGATACTGACATGGCAATGATGTTATTCCATACATTGGCAATTCTGGAAGGCCAATGCTGTAATGGGAGGAGCCACGATCAGTACATGCTGGCACACTTCATTCTCATAGTAAAAGCACTGCAAGGTTAGTGAAGATGACTTTGTTCCCGGCCTTTCTAGGGTGTTGTGTCACCCATGCAGACCCATCTATGTCAGGATGCTTGTTGGAAATGCTTGCAGATTCTCCAACGTTTTGCCACTTCTGCACTAGCAGCCTCACTGTAGGAAGGCTGCTGCTATGATAGCCCTTTGGCTGTGGATGACTTTGGCAGTCATACCCTGTGCGCATGAAGCCTTGAGGGCCCCGGCTAGCTGGGAGTGTGATCGTTCATCGCCTTCTGACATTGGACCCTTTGATGCCGGATAGCCCCACGGATACTCACCTTCTCTGCCACCTCCAGCCAGACTGCATCGCTGGTGAAAAGGACCTCTCGCTTTGCTCACACAGCCTGGAGGAGAGTGAGCAGAGAGGCTTCACTACACTGTGGGGCCACCCTAGAGTACCCCTCTGCCATCCTCAGCTTTTGCTGTGGTTTTTTAAATGCAAAGGTGACTCCACCATGTAACAGCTCTAACGTCTGGCTGCAAGGTTTGTCTTTCACATGTTTGAAAACTAATGAAGCACTTGCGGAGGTGGGGGGTTGGGGGGTTGGGGGGGGGGTGGGGGGGGAGAACGGGGTACGAATCTGCACTGCTGTCATGTGTTTTTCAACAATTACACATCGACACATGTTCACGAACACTTTGCTTCTGCAGCAGATCATATTTATTGGTGTAATATTTGTAGTTGGCAAATCAGCTAGAATATGAACATTTTTTCCTGCTTTTTTTTTTAAACAAAGATGGTATAATTGCAGTTACATGTATTTTCACCTAACAGTTAGCAGAGAAATGAATACAGATTCCAAATGCATATTAGTTTGCGCTTTTTCACACAGATGCTCAGATACTCATAGTAGGTAATTATTCTTCAATTTTGGTTTTATTTCTGTTGTGTATTCACCTTTTATGGTATATTTCAGTCTCACGTCATGGAATGTGCAAAATTAAGATTATTCACTCAGGTGCGGCACGCCTACAAGAAGGAATGTTACACTTGAGTGGAAGAAGAGGATCGTCACTTCATAGGACACTGGAACACAGCAGGGTAAGTATGTTACAGCAAAGCATAAAGTGCTGGGGTAACTCAGCTGGTCAGGCAGCATCTGTGGAGAGAGAAGCAGAGTTAACTTTCAGGTCTGTGAATTTGGTCAACTTCTCTCTCCACAGATGCTGCCTGACCTGCTGGGTTTCTGCAACACTATCTGCTTTGCTGCCAGATTGACAGTAGCCCCACTCGTCAGTAGTCAGGTAAGTATTCTTTGACAGCTGTCAGGAAGCAGGTGCTGGGGCAATTAAAATAGGGCCCCTGCACCTGCTGCACAACTCTCAAAAACTCTCTCCCTGCGCCGAATGTCCCAACTCTCCCCACGTAATATGGGGAGGGCGGCGTGCTGCCTCTATGGAAATGAGACCCCGCAATTAATATCGTGGGGGCTTGGCGGCTGCTGCTAAATGTGGCGCCATGCTGACTTTAAAGAGTGCCGCTGCGGACGACGGCACCCCAATAAAATTCAGCCCAGTGAGTTTTGAGTTCCCCCCTTTTTTGTGAATCCTTGTTCATAGTTTTCCAATTATAAGGCAAAGAAACCAACACATCAGGTTTTCTCAGGTTTAAAGAAGAAAAGTGAAATTTATTAAAACTTAATCTCTAATACGGTTCACGCCTACGGATATACGATGTGACCATGCTAGCATGCACACGCGATATACACATGCAGATAGGCTCAGAAAAGAGAAGAGGAAAATACAGTAGAGAGGGGTTTGAGGCAATATCAGAAGAGTTTCTTGTTTATTGTGCTTCGAGCTCACTTGATTGTAGGTAGTCTTGCTGTTTGTTAGGGCCTAGTGTTCTTCTTAAACCTTGCTCATGTAGGAGAGTTTTCTCTCTTTGAGGTTCACGTGTTTTCACAAGATTCAGTTCCGTGGGAAAGAGATGGCGGCAGGCAGAACTGGAGTGGTTCTGCTTCAGTTCCAGGAGCACATGGCTTTCTGAGTTCAAATTTCAACAGCCAGCTAGTCATATGACTAAAACTGGTCTGACCACTTTTTCTGTGTTTGTGGATTCTGCTATCTTAGCAGTCAACCTGGAATACTAGCTTCCCCCACCTTCAAAGTCTGGTAATCAAAAATCCATTGTTGGTTGAATGGGTCAGGGCATGATCTTCTATCCCTTGTTCCAACTCTGCTAGTTACTAAGCAAATGTCTTTCCAGTCAGGAAACTTTAAGTTTTAATGTTCATATGGCGAAATCATGTGTGTCTCAGTCTTGGCAGGTGGGGGGTTTGCCTGACAGCTGTCCTTACCTGGTCTGGCCTATGTATGACTCCAGACCCACAGCAATAAGCTTGACTCTTAACTGCTCTCTGAAATGGCCTAGCAAGCCACTCAGTTGTCAAGGGCAATTAGGGATGAGCAAAAATGCTGGCCTTGCCAGTGATGTCCACATCCCATGAAAGAATTAAAAAAAAAAAATCAGTTTTTGGCCAGCATTTATTGACCATCCTCAATTGCCCTTGAGAAGGTAGTGGTGAACTGCCTTCTTGAACCGCTGCAGTCCTTGGGGTGTAGCTACACCAGCAGTGCTATTAGGAAGGGTGTTCCAGGACTTTGACCTCGACATTGGTGGTAGAAAAAAATAATGGAATCCCTACTAAAGAAGAGAACAGAAGAACATCTAGAAAAGAAAAAATATAACTCAGTCAGCCTGAATTTCAAAACGGAATTCCTTACTTGACCACCCTTATTGATTTTTTTGAGCAGGTGATAGAGTATAGACAATGGTAATGCAGTAGATTTTCAAAAGGCCTTCGATAAGGTGCTCTTTAATAAGCAAATGGACAAGGTCGGAGAATGCAGAGTCAGGGGACAATTGGCAGAATGGATTGCTAGCTGGCTTCAAGGCAGAAAGCACACAGTGGGAGTAAAGGGTATTTATTCAGAGTGCCTGAAGGTGGGAAGTGGTGTTCCACAACGATCATTGCTGGGACCACTTACATTAATTTACATTAATGATTTGGACTTTGGAATCAAAAACACAATTTCTAAATTTGCAGATGCCATCAAATTGGGTGGGGGGGGGGGGGGTGGGAAATAATCAATACTGCAAATTACAGGAGGACATTAATAAACGTGTAGAATGGGCAAATAATTGGCAAATGACATTCAACACAAATAAATGTGACATACATTTTGGTAGGAAGAATAGGGAGGTTGCTTATTACTTGGAAGGTGCGAGTCTAGGTGGGGTAGAGGAACAAGAGGATCTCGGAGTACAAATACACCAATCACTAAACGCTGTGCCACAGGTCAGCAAGGCCATAAAAAATGCAAACAAAGAACAATGCTTTCCTCTTAAAGGGACTGAATTGAAAAGTAGGGAAGTTATGATAAACCTGTATCAAATCTTGGTTAGAGAACACTTAAGAGTACTGCGTGCAGTTCTGGTTGCCATATTATATAAAAAAAAAGAGGCACTGGAGAGGGTGCAAGAAGATTTACAAAGATGTTACCAGCAATGCGTAGGTATAAATATCAGGAATGAACGAACAGGCTGGGTCTCTTTTCTCTTGAAAGAAGAACGTTGTATGGTGACCTAATAGAGGTTTTTTAGAATTATGAAGGGTTTTGATAGCGTGGATAGAGAGAGAATGGTTCCACTTGTAGGGAAGAGCATAACCAAAAGACCATCAGTATAATATGGTCACCAAGAAATCCAATAGGGCATTCAGAAGAAACTTCTTTACCCAAAGAATGGTGAGTGTGTGAAACCCGCTACCACCAGGGATGGTTGAAGCGAATAATGTAGATCCATTTAAGGGGAAGCTAGACAAGCATATGAGGGAGAAGGGAATAGAGGGTTACGATGATAGATTTAGATGAGGAAAGATGGGAGGAGGCTCAAGTGGAGCATAAACACCACCATGGACTGGCTGAGCCAGATGGCCTCTTTCAGTGTTGTATATCCTATGTAATCCTATATAGTACTCCCACCATATAATCTAACTTGGCATAGGCAAGGATCCCATCTAGTACCTTCCTGGTTCGTATGGTTCATTGTGATGTCTACAATGCATTTATCTACTGAGCCACTGGGGGACATATTCTAACTTTTCGAGATAATGGACTGGGCTCGAGTTAAAATGGGATTGAGCAGTACAAGCAGCCCAATTTACACTTTCGAAGAAAAAGAATACCTTTCCTCCATTATTATACAGAAATCAGAAGTAAGTGTGGCCTTATGCTACATCTACAAACCTAGAAGCCTGGTGATAAACATTGCAAAGAATGGTTGTACTTGATTTTCTCAAGTATTCTTGTGTCTTGCTGAAACAAAAATACTATGTAACTGGGTCAGCCACTGAGGTCAGTGATCATAAAGTCTCATCCACAGGAACTGAAACAATCTATATAAAATCGGCATTGTGTAACCTCGCTGGCTTTGTAGATATCATAAAATCATGCGACTCCTGTGTGGCATATTTTTAATTCACACAATTTTCTATGAGTTTAAGGCTCATAGGAATGTGTAATGCTTAAATGTGTAAAACAGTAAACCTGTCAGTCAGGTATATTGGCATCTACCTAGCTTAGGCAATATTGCAAGCATTCACTTTTTCAGATGTTTGTTACTAATGGCTAAAATGAAAGTTTAAAGAACATATCATTCCCATGTTAGAAGTGCACTGGGCTACAATTACATCTCTCCACTCCTAGAACCCTGGGTTAAAATCTAACCCACACTAATGGGAGAAGGGGCCTCTCTAAAATTACTCTTTATTTTGCTCAGTTGCCATCTTTATTTTCAGAGTGAAAGTTTGGTAGTAAATTGTGAAGGTAGTTCTTTAAAAAAAATGTAATTTTCCTCTAGTTACAATGCCTCAGTCTGAAAATAAAGATGGTAACTGAACAAAGATGTAATGATGATTTACACATTTATACATTATACTGTCACACTCATTGGAGTTAACAATATAACGTAGAGCAATGTATGGTCAATATGTTCTTCAAAAGCATTAAAAAATTTGTTAGAGTGGAAAGAGGAAATCATTTCTACTTTTCAATATGCATAGCACAATATGATACGTAAACCTTGTGATGTGTGGCTTTGCTTGACTTGGAAGTGAGCATGCAGATTCTGCTTCTAATTCTCTGTGGCTAATAAACAGATTTCCTTATTCATTCCATGAGTGAGTACTGTTTTGTCTTTCTGACTCCACAATTTCACTTGTAGCTCCATCTTAAGATTTGTGTCTCACTCCTTGTGCTAGTACACACTGTAGCATTTATATTCTATGATCAGCTGTCTCTTGTCTGAACAGAATTTTAATCCAAAAGACTCTGCTTCACTCCTTTTCTGACAGATTCCTTCTGTTATTGAAGCTAAAGCAGGGTAAAGGGCATTATTGCTCTAACAAGGAATGATTAAATAGCTTAGTTCCTGAGAACTCAGCTGAAATGCCATTATGGGGGATTATTTCCGCTGCTCACTATTTATAGTGAAATTATAAATGTGCTTCCAATTTCTCTATAAATAGTGAACAATAGAAATCTTCCCCTACGTATTGTTGGGAAGAATCAATGTTTCAGCAGATTTCTATTGCTGTGTGAACTTATGTCAATATTGTTTTAAGCTTATTGATCTTATCTCATCTTCTTGAACTTGCAAAATGTAAGCTTTGCTTTATGTCATCCTGATGAAAATAATGCATGGCTCTTCAGCAAAGTCAGCAGATCAGAAAACAATTTTAAATATTACGAACGTTCAGAGTTAGAATTTGCAACTACTATTCGATTGTTTGAGTAAGAGAAAACAGATATATCTGCACACAGGAAACTTTAAAATTTTATTCAGAAAACCAGGTGAAAGAGCCAAGGCACTTCAGCACAGGATACAAATAAGGTTGAAAAAATAAGTAAAAATACATGATGAATTAAGAAGTTGCTATTAGATGATGCTAAGCTTGGGTTTTAGAAGCTTGTAGATTCTAAAAGATGGAATTTGTAGGTTGAGGAAGTGATTAGTGAAGGATGTAGGTAGTTTCAGTTTTTTCAATGCTGACAGCACAGGTCAACCACATCACTCATGAAATAATGGCTCGGATTTTGTGGTAGGAAAAACAGTGAGGCTATCAGTGTTCACCGTTATTAAAGAGTAAATTGGACAGCAATTTCTGGTGTCTGCACCTGTGTAAATGCGGAACACAGGAATTTGCTGTCCAACTTACCTTGCTCCTCCACAAGCTTCGCGACACTAGTACTGCATTGTCAGAGTTGGCATTAAAAGATGTGAAGGCTACGAAGTTGTGATACTTACCAACTAGATAACCACCAAACATGCCAGAAAAAGTCAGTCTTAATTATCAGCAAACAACATCTCTGGCACTGAAAATTTATTATAAATGTAGAGTCTCATTCCTTTAGATTTTAAGTATTGTTGGGGATTAAAAAAAATAAGAATTAAGCTAATTTTCTTCACTTTTTCTTTCTCTCTCTAATCCCATCTTTCACTTTCTGTACATGATTTTAAATTGGCACTTCTTGGTTTAGATTCTGCGGAGGAGTTGGGGGAACATTTAAATTGGATGTGCAGTGGATTTGGGTGCAAGTGTGGGATGAAAACTGGGACAAATGTCAGTGCATCTGGAAGCCCTCTCCAACCTGCTGGCTTTTTTGAGTGATACACGGCTTGTGCGCAACCTCCTTAGGAGAAATAGGTTGCCTATTAATATATGCTAATCACCAAGTTGGAGGGATATTTCAACTTATTTTCAAATTTAACACGCATCCTGGGCTTCCTGAAATTCTCCAGTGAAAGTAAAGCAAGAACACAATGGTAATTAAGGCGCTGCATCAAATTCATGAAGATACTAAAATTAATACTCAGCACTCAATGCTGCTATCTTTTGCTGAGAATTTGCTTTCCATACTTAGATGGTTTTCTGAAACATATCAGGATGGGTGGCATTTTGGTTGCCATAGACTGGACCTTGGATGGGGAGCAATATGACCAGCAGCAGAAGCCTGCTCGAGAGACTGGTAGCTGAACTGCAAAGGGGCACGACCCATGACACAAGGTCTACAGGCAGAGGCTGAGTTTCTTTAACATGTCCAAACAGCAGTGTTTCAGGAGGCTCTGGTTGTTGCATTACATGGTGGCAGGCATCTACAGCCTGCTAAATGACTTGCTGCCTATTGGATCTGGTGGCTACATGTTACCAGTGGCTGTCAAAGTCACCTCTGGACATATATCCAGGATCTCCCAGTCGGCGGCCCCACAAATGCATTAGAGAACTGATGGTTTGTCTGCCAAGGCTGACAATTATGGAACCTTCGCCTGCGATGATGCCAGTCAAAAGTGGGCGCTTGGGGTTGCATCTCTGACTGGCTTCCTACAGGTAAAGGGCATCAGCAAATGCACATACCTTACAATTTGGACAACCCCTGATTAATAAGGGTATTTGTCAACCGCAAGGGCTTCCATTCTATCAATATGCGGCTGGTGTGCAACCATAAAAGGGTATTATGCAGGTGTGTGCAAGATTGCCAGGGAGCAGCCATGACGCTTTTGTCCTGTGGCAGTCCAAGCTCCCTGCTGCCTTCAGACCCAGAAGCACACGTAAAAGGTGGATGATAGAAGACAAGGAATACCCACTTCAAACTTGGCTGCTGACATGTGTCAGAAAGACAACTAATGTAACTCAACAGCCATATGACTACCAGTTGTGAAATTGAGTAAGCCATTGGCATGGTGAAGATGCGCTTCTGGATCCTAGGCCAATCTGGAGGTGCCTGTCAGTGCGTGTGGTGGAGGGAGTGAATGTTGAAAGTGGTGGATAGGGTGCAGATCAAGCGGGCTGCTTTACCCTGGATGGTGTTGAGCTTCATGAGTGTTGTTGGAGCTGCACTCATCAGGCAAGTGGACAGTATTCCATCACACTCCTGACTTGTGCCTTGTAGATGGTGGACAGGCTTTGGGGGGGGGGCGGTCAGGAGAATGCCCAGCCTCTGGCCTGCTGCTGTAGCCACAGTATTTATTTGACTAATCCAGTTAAGGTTCTGGTCAATGGTAACCCCCAGGATGTTGATGGTTGATTCTGCAGCGAGACACGTCTGATCGTCTTTTTGGGCCTTGACCTATTTCTGTTTTGTTCCGCATGTTAATTAGATGGCACTTTAAAAGCAGAGGCTTGCCTTCTGGAGCCTTTTTTTGGACTTCTTTTGTTGAAAGCAGGCCAGGCCCCTGGGAAACCCTCATTGTTCTTTTGTCAGCTGAATAGGTAGGCTTGATACTAATTTATCTTCCCTGCACTTCCTCACATCCCCATCTATCTATCCACCACTGCCACTCGCTCTCATCCTTATGCAATTTCAAGCTTCTCCCTCAGTCACCTTCACCAAATACACTGCATCTGTTGGCTGAACACATGCCATTTCAGTCACTCATAGGCCTTTTCTTCCCCACTTTGCAGGAGGATAGCACAGAACTCGAGGGTGAGGGAGAGAACTGGAGTTGGACCTCCTCAGGTCTTACACCTCACAAATGCAGAAAAGGAGGTGCATGAGATCAGTGGCGTTTCAGGGTCCCTGGCCATCGGAGATGGGGAAACTGGGACCACCCAGCTACCTGGTGACAAAATTAAATATTAGTGACCCACATGTCATACAGGACTCAGTCATGCTGACTTGTTTTCAACAGCGAGTGAAATATGATCATCTTCACAATGAAAAGTTGCAACATTTTTATCTTGCCAGTACTAATTAATATCTTTTATCTCTGACAGGGCCTTCATGCATGCAGTTACAGCGGTTGGTGGAGGTCACAAACAAAGATTCCTCAGAGAGGATGATTTCTTCTGGAGGGTGCACTATCACAGGACTCTCGCAGACCATGCTCAGCTCAGCTACTTGCAACCACAACCATCTTCCTTTGCGCTAGGTATGATTCCAGCCAGCGGAGGGTTTTCCCCGATTCCCATTGACCTCAGTTTTGCTAGGGCTCCTTGATGCCATACTCGGTCAAATGCTGCCTTGATGTCAAGGGCAGTCACTCTCACCTCACCTCTTGAGTTCAGCTCTTTTGTCCATGTTTGAACCAGGGCTGTAATGAGGTCAGGAGCTGAGTGGCCCTGGCGGAACCCAAACTGAGCATCACTGAGCAGGTTATTGCTAAGCAAGTGCCGCTTGATGGCACTGTTGATGACACCTTCCATCACTTGACTGATGATTGAGAGCAGGCTGATGGGGCGGTAATTGGCCGGGTTGGACTTGTCCTGCTTTTTGTGTGCAGGACATACCTGGGCAATTTTCCACATTGCAGGGTAGATGCCAGTGTTGTAGCTGTACTGGAACAGCTTGGCTAGGGGCGCGGCAAGTTCTGGAACACAGGTCTTCAGTACTATTGCCGGAATGTTGTCAAGGCCCATAGCTTTTGCAGTATTCAGTGCCTTAAGTCATTTCTTGATATCACACGGAGTGAATCGAATTGGCTGAAGTCTGGCATCTGTGATGCTGGGGACTAAAGGAGGAGGCCGAGATGTATCATCAACTCGGCACTTCTGGCTGAAGATTGTTGCAAATGCTTCAGCCTTATCTTTTGCACGCACTGACATGCTGGGCTCCCTCATCATTGAGGATGGGGATATTTGTGGAGCCACCTCCTCCAGTTAGTTGTTTAATTGTCCACCACCATTCACGGCTGGATGTGGCAGGACTGCAGAGCTGAGATCTGATCCGTTGGTTATAGGATCGCTTAGCTCTATTGCATGCTCATTATGCGGTTTGGCACGCATACTGTGTTGTAGCTTCACCAGGTTGACACCTCATTTTGAGATATGCCTGGTGCTGCTCCTGGTATGCCCTCCTGCACTCTTCATTGAACCAGGGTTGGTCTCCTGGCTTGATGGTAATGGTAGAGTGGGGGATATGCTGGGCCGTGAGGTTACAGATTGTGGTTGAGTACAATTCTGCTGCTGCTGATGGTCCACAGCGCCTCATGGATGCCCAGTTTTGCACTGCCAGATCTGTTCGAAATCTATCCCAGTTAGCACGGTGGTAGTGCCCCACAACACAATGGACGGTATCCTCAATGTGAAGGTGGGACTTCGTCTCCACAAGGACTGTGCGGTGGTCACTCTTACTAATACAGTCATGGACAGAAGCATCTGCAGCAGGCAGATTGGTGAGGACGAGGTCAAGTATGTTTTTCCCTCGTGTTGGTTCCCTCACCACCTGCCGCAGACCCAGTCTAGCAGCTATGTCCTTGAGGACTCAGCCAGCTCAGTCAGTAGTGGTGCTACTGAGCCACTCTTGGTGATGGACATTGAAGTCCCCCACCCAGAGTACAAGTTTGTAGAAAGTCCTACAAGAGATGGGGCAGTACTGGACCTAATCCTAGGGAATGAAGCCAGACAAGGGTAGAAGTGTCAGTGGGGGAACATTTCGGGGATAGTGACCATAACTCTGTTAGATTTAAGGTAGTTATGGAAAAGGACAAAGATGGACCAGAAATAAAGGTACTGAATTGGGGGAAGGCCGATTTTAAGATGATAAAACAGGATTTGGCCAAAGTGGACTGGGAGCAGCTACTTGTTGGATAGTCTACATCAGGCCAGTGGGAGTCATTCAAAGAGGAAATAGTGAGAGTTCAGAGCCAACATGTACCCGTTAAGGTGAAGGATAGAACCAACAAATTCAGGGAACCCTGGATGCCAAGGGATATAGAGGATTGGTTCAGGGAAAAAAAGGAGGCTTATGGCAGATTCAGAGTGCTGAAAACAGCAGAGGCACTAGAGGAATATAGGAAGTGTAGGGGGGTACTTAAAAAAGTAATTAGGAGAGCGAAGAGGGGACATGAAAAAACACTGGCGGGCAAGATAAAGGAAAATCCTAAGGCGTTTTATAAGTATACTAATTTATTTATTTAGAGGTACAGCACTGAAACAGGCCCTTCAGCCCACCGAGTCTGTGTCGACCAACAACCACCCATTTATACTAACCCTACAGTAATCCCATATTCCCTACCACCTACCTACACTATGGGCAATTTACAATGGCCAATTTACCTATCATCTGCAAGTCTTTGGCTGTGGGAGGAAACCGGAGCACCCGGCGAAAACCCACGCGGTCACAGGGAGAACTTGCAAACTCCGCACAGGCAGTACCCAGAATTGAACCCGGGTCCCTGGAGCTGTGAGGCTGCGGTGCTGACCACTGCGCTGCAAGAGCAAGAGGATAACCAGGAAAAGAGTAGGGCCCATTAGGGACCAAAGTGGCAATCTGTGCGTGGAACTGGAGGACATAGGTGAGGTTTTAAATGATTACCTTTCATCTCTGTTCATTATGGAGAAGGTGGATGTAGCTGTAGAGATCAGAGAGGGGGATTGTGATATACCTGAACATATTAGCGTTGAAAGGGAGGAAGTATTAGCTGTTTTAGCTGGCTTAAAAGTGGATAAATCCCCAGGCCCAGATGAGATGTATCCCAGGCTGTTAAGTGAGGCAAGGGAGGAGATAGCAGGGGCTCTGACACAAATTTTCAAATCCTCTCTGGCCACAGGAGATGTATCAGAGGATTGGAGGACAGTGAATGTGGTACCATTATTCAAGAAGGGTAGCAGGGATAAACCAGGTCTAACATCAGTGGTTGGGAAACTATTGGAAAAAATTCTGAGGGACAGGATTAATCTCCACTAGGAGAGGCAGGGATTGATCAGGGATAGACAGCATGGCTTTGTCAGGGGGAGATCATATCTAACTATCTTGACTGAATTTTTCAAGGTGGTGACTAGATGTGTAGATGAGGGTAAAGCAGTTGAAGTAGTCTACATGGACTTCAGCAAGGCTTTTGATAAGGTCCCACATGGGAGATTGGTTAAGGAGGTAAGGGTCCATGGTATCCAGGACAATTTGGCAAATTGGATCCAAAATTGGCTTAGTGGCAGGAGGCAGAGGGTGATGGTCGAGTGCTGTTTTTGCGAGTGGAAGCCTGTGACCAGTGATGTACCACAGGGATCAGTGCTGGGCCCCTTGCTGTTTGTAGTGTACATTAATGATTTAGACATGAATATAGGAGGTATGATCAGTAAGTTCGAAGATGACACGAAAATTGGTGGTGTCGTAAATATTAAAGGAGGAAAGCCTTAGATTACAGGACGATATAGATGGGCTGGTAAGATGGGCGGAGCAGTGGCAAATGGAATTTAATCCTGAGAAGTGTGAGGTGATGCATTTAGGGAGGACTAACAAGGCAAGGGAATATACAATGGATGGTAGGTTCCTAGGAAGTACAGAGGGTCAAAGGGACCTTGATGTACTTTGTCCATAGATCACTGAAGGCAGCAGCACAGGTAGATAAGGTGGTTAGGAAGGCATATGGGATACTTGTCTTTATTAGCCGAGGCACAGAATATAAGAGCAAGGAGGTTATGATGGAGTTGTATAAAATGCTGGTTAGGCCACAGCTTGAGTACTGTGTACAGTTCTGGGCACCACACTATAGGAAGGATGTGATTGCACTGGTACAGAGGAGATTCACCAGGATGTTGCCTGGGCTGGAGCATTTCAGCTATGAAGAGAGACTGAAAAGGCTAGGATTGTTTTCCTTAGAGAAGAGAAGGCTGAGGGGGGACCTGATTGAGGTATAGAAAATTATGAGGGGCATTGATACGTTAGATAGGAAGCAACTTTTTCCCTTAGCGGAGGTGTCAATAACCAGGGGGCATAGATTTAAGGTAAGGGGCAGGAGGTATAGAGGGGATGTGAGGAACAATTTTTTCACCCAGAGGGTGGTTGGAATCTGGAATGCACTGCCTGAAGAGGTGGTTGAGGCAGGACCCCTGAAAACATTTAAGAAGTATTTAGATGAGCACTTGAAACGCCATAGCATACAAGGCTACGGACCAAGTGCTGGAAAATGGGATTTGAATAGTTAGGTGCTTGATGGCCATCGTGGACACGATGGGCCGAAGGGCCTGTTTCTGTGCTGTATAACTCTATGACTTTATGACACCCCAACCCTGCCTGTTCCCTAAGATTTAACATATTCAAACGATCATTGCTGAAGATGGCATATGTACCAATCCACATTGCTAGCAACACTTTTATGAAGTTGGTCACAAGTTATGAGTTTTGCCAATAAATTCACTGCTAAGAACAGGATGAGTAACTACAAACTTACTCTCAAATCCCAGTAGAACATAATGGACAGGGATGAATTTACTTGAGTAACTGACAATGATTAGATATAGTTCTCCCAGTGATTTTCCAAAATTCCTTAGATTGGAAGTTGGCAAATGTAACACCACATTTCAAGAGAGGGGGAGAGAAAACAGGAAACTACAGGCCAGGTAGCCTGACATCAGTCATTGGGAAAATGCTGGAATCCATTATTAAGGAAGTCTTAACAATGCACTTAGAAAAGCACAGTATGATCAGAACAAGCCAACATGGTTTTACGAACGGAAAATCGAAAACACGGGGACACAGTTGCAGGTTACGGGGCCGATCATTTAGGACTGAGATGAGGAGAAATTACTACACTCAAAGAGTTGTGAATTTATGGAATTCTCTACCCCTGAGGGTTGTGGATGCTCCATCGTTGACTACATTTAAGGCTAGGATAGCCAGATTTCTGGTCTCTCAGGGAATCAAGAGATATGGGGAGTGGACAGGAAAGTGAAGTTGGAGCCCAAAGATCAGCTGTGATCATACTGAATGGTGGAGCAGGCTCGATGGCCAAATGGTCTATTCCCACTCCTATTTCTGTGTTCTTGTATCTTGGCCAACATTTATCCCTCAATCAACAACACTAAAATAGATCATCTGGTCTCGCTTTCCTCCTTTAAGACGCTCCTTAAAACCTCCCTCTTTGACCAAACTTTTGGTCATCTGACCTAATATCTCCTTTTGTGGCTCGGTGTCATACTTAACAATGCTTCTACAATATGCTCCTGTAAAGTGCCTTGGGACATTTTATTACATTAAAGGCGCTATATAAATACAAGTTGTTGTTGGTCACATGCTATAAGTGGGATACTGATGTATGCAAATTGTCTGCTGCATTTTCTACTTTATACAGTGACTACAATTTAAAAGTACTTCATTGGCTGTGAAGTGCTTTGGGATGTTCTGAGGTCACCAAGTGTGTTAGATAAATTTAATTATTTTTCTTTTCTTTCTTTAAGATGATTGTTACTCTAAAGCCAGAATATGGCAGAGACTTTCTTGTATCTCCACTGGCCACATTAGTCTTGACAACAGCCCCACAAACTGTACTTTGGTGGTGTCCTTTGAAGAGGTTTCATGAAAAGTTTTGGCAAATAAAAGGAGAAAAATCAGAAAAGTGCTCAATTTTTGTCATCATGGCATCACACACAGTGATGTGATGTATTTTAATGCAATTTAAATAACAATGATGTGAAGAATGTTTTCCAAGCACTATAAAGCCAGTATCCCTTTAAACAACCTTATCTTTGTGAAGTTTTGAGTTGGTGTTAGTGGTTTCAGAGCAATACAAAAAGAGACACCAGAACTGAACACAGTATGTTCAGGCATGTCTCCTTGTTAATGTATTTAAAGGAAAAATAACTCAAAGCAAAGACCGGAAGAGAAAATACAATGTGCCAAATGGTCAATAAATCCATGTGCTAAAGATTTACGCTGGCACAAACGGTATGGGTTCTTGTGCCCAGGTGAAAATTTCAACCAACGCATTTTAAACTAGCTCCATTAATACTCAAAATGATGGACACTACTATAAGCCTCAATAATAAAAAGAAAACACAGGTATTTATTGCAGCACATACAGAAGTATATTAAGCTTACTCATAATCTAAATAAAGCATTGTTGGCACAATGTGAGGATTATTACATTATAAATTTTGTTCTATTATGCAACAGCATGAAGTACTTAAACAATCATTTTAAAAACTACTAGATTTCCCATGCCAGTGCTCATGGCAAATGGGAGGATAGACTGCTTTATAACAATAGGTAGTTTATTCCATGAGGGGCATACCATGAGGGCCACTGATCTACAGTGACTGAATTAAGTCAAATTAAATGTAACTAATGCTACCTTTACTATTTTACCATCTTTAGGATTGAGTTCCATGCTTTTATCCTCAAGTCTGTAAAAACCATAAATGAGGAATATAATATAGATGCATAGAATGTATCATAGAACCATACAACATAGGAGACCATTCAGCCCATCATGCCTGTGTATGTGTGTATATATACACATACATGAAGTATGTGTGTTTTTTTTTTAACCCAACTTCCTCACACTTAGAAAGCACAATGAATGGCATCAGTGCTCATCCCCTTTATGTGAATCATGGCTTGCCCAGGCTATGGAACTGGATCAATACTGATGGTATCTGGCTGGCCAAGTCTGCCCCATCACACTTCCAGCAGCATAGCAGCACGCCAGCAATTTTGGGGCTATAGTCTTCAGTCTGGATTTTGTTTAAATGGAAAGTTCAGGCTGTTGTGATATTTCACTCTCCATTTAAGCATGCTGTTATATTTATTAAGCATAACAACAAAATTGTAGTTAATACCACATCGAACCTTACAGGCTGCAATGTATTACATCATAGATTTAGTTTTAGATCAGTTAATTGCCAGAAGTGCCTAAATAACTTGTGACCTACTGTGACACCGAATCACCACAGCGCTCTAATACAGTCTTCACCAAGCAGCATGGCGGGCTGTATGAAATAAAAGAGCTCCAGCCTTTCCAAGTCGAAAGTGTGATTATTTCTAACAATGGGAACCAGAAGACAGAAGATGGTGTCAGCAGGTGTCTGTGAGTAAATCTAAAACATTTTAAATAAATTTAATGCTCTTAGATTGAAAAATTGACCCAAATTAGTGCCAGAGAGAGAGAGAGAGTGCAAGAGAATGAGAGAGAAACTGAGCGAATCATACAAAAACAAAATGCCCGCTGGTACAGCAATGAATGCACAGCTACAGTCCATAATGGATTGGGAAGCTGATGTCATAGAGGCAGTTCAGAAGTTTAAACAAAAATGCAGATTCACATTCAGTAATTTTCTAAAAGGCACTAGCAATGAGAAGTTCAGCTATATCCTTCCGTGGGCAGGAAGGATTAAACTTGTTTTATAGCTGAGAGCTGAGTGAAGAGGACAGCAGAAACCCAGACAAAATCTCTGAAAAATTCAGCACCCATCTCCAGCCAAAATCAAATCATCAGATCTACTGATATGAATTTCAAGGCATCAGACAGGAACTAGGTATGCCCACTGACAATTTCATAACAAGATTGAAAAATACAGCCAGAAAATGTAAATTTAAGAACACAGATGAAAGGCTGATAGATCAGCTAATCTGGGGTTCTGCACACCCTGAAGTACAAAAAGCTGTAATGGGATAGGCCAAACTCACAATATTGCAGGCTGCAGACACTGCCAGAACACGTGTAGCCATGAGCAGACAGATAAAGACACTGACTACCCAAACAGCTAGCCTTCAGCTAAGCCAAGAGGAAGACAGCAGGGGTGATGCAGTGAAACAGCAATAAAAGAATGCATACCAGAGAGAAAGATGTGCAGGAGATGTTGATGACCACATGAATTCACAGACAGAAGGAAATGTACCACATATGGATAAATCTACAGAGCTTGCGGAAAGGCCAATCAATGGGAAAAGATGTGCAGAACAAAGGAAGAAATTGTTAGATGAGTCACCAGAGACACAGCAACAGGGCAAATGAGTAGGAAAAGAATCCAAAATATCCATACCCTGGAAGATGACAATGAGTTTGAGAACATGATAGACGCAGGAACCATACAATTGCATGAAATGTCCGGATGCGACAGTTCCCAGAGAAAAGAAATTCACACAACCATTCAGACCAGGAAGAGCGTGAGAAATAAGCCCGCAACAATAAATCTGAAGGTGAAGATTGATACTGGAGCGCAGAGTAACATCATCCCGCTCAGACTATACCAGAAGATTGTTCCTAAACATTTGGAAGAAAATAGTTATCCGAGGAAAGGTGTTCTGAAATCGAACAACTTCATGCTAATGGCATACAGGGTAACTGAGATTCGACAGCTAGGATCAACCCAAATCAGAGGGACACACAAAGGAAAAGATGTTAACTGTATTTTTACGTCACTGAAACAGACGGTCCAGCTATCCTGGGGTTGAACCGTTGAGAAGAGCTTCAGATTATCTCAGTAAAACCATGAGGTAAAGGTAAAACCACTGAGGGTTGACAATAGTACACCCATTGAAAAGCATCCCCCGATCAGAAGCAAAGAAGATCTGGTACAAATGTACCCAGAGTATGTTGATGAGATGGTTGGATATTTTGAAGATTTTGAGTATCACATCACTATTGATCTAGCGATGAAACCAGTGATTCATCCCCCACATAAAGTACCAATAAAAGTAAAAGGAAAGCTTGAAAGAGAGCTCCAAGAGATGAAAGAAAAGAAGGTGATCACCAGAGTCACAGAGCCTACAGATTGGGTAAATTCCATCGTGGTGAGAGAAGCCAAATGAATGGCTAAGAATCTGCCTGGATCCCAAAGATCTTAATCTAGCAATAAAGAGGAATCACTACCCTATTCCAACATTGGAAGAGATCACACCAGCACTGGCAGGAGCAAAGGTTTTCAGCAGGCTTGATGCCAGAAACGGCTACTGGAACGTGAAGCTTAATGAGGAATCTTTGCTGTTGACAACATTCAACACACCCTTTGGATGGTACAAATTCCTTTGTCTACCTTTTGGCCTTAAAGTGAACCAGAATGCATTCCAGTAGAAAGAAGACGAGACACACAGAGGATGTAAAAGGAGCAGTCGGTAAGCAGATGATATCCAGATATATGGTGTAGACAGAAAAGATCATGACTACCATCTACATGAAGCCATGGAGAGAACCAGGAAAGCTGGGATTAAGCTAAACACAGACAAATGCTTTGTGAAAGTGACAGAATGCCAGTTCTTCGAAATGGTGTGCACAGCTGCCGGAATCAAGCCGAGTCCCGAAAGAATCTCAACTATCTCTGGGATGGAAGCCGTAAGAGAGAAGAGAGTTGAGAAGTTTCCTTGGCTTGATCCAATACATGAGCTCCTTCATACTGCACATTTTAGAACACAAAGCAAACCTGCGAGAGATGAGGAAAGAAGATGCAGAGTACCAGTGGTCAGAGCCACACAACAGGAGTTTCAACAAATTCAAAAAGGTAATATGCAAGGAGACAAGTCTGTCATACTACGACAGAAAGAAACCTGTCACTCTGCAAGTTAATGCTCCTACAAAAGGACTGGGAGCAGCCCTAGTACAAGAGGGAAGGCCAATAGCATTTGCACCCAAAGCTCTAACATCAGCTGAGACCAGATATGCCAACATAGAAAGAGAGCTGAAACAAAAACAAGAAATGCTGGAACCACTCAGCAGGTCTGGCAGCATCTGTGGAAAGAGAAGCAGAGTTAACGTTTCGGGTCTGTGACCCTTCTTCGGAACTGTTCCGAAGTTCCGAAGAAGGGTCACTGACCCGAAACGTTAACTCTGCTTCTCTTTCCACAGATGCTGCCAGACCTGCTGAGTGATTCCAGCATTTCTTGTTTTTGTTTCAGATTTTCAGCATCCACAGTATTTTGCTTTTATTATAGAAAGAGAGCTTCTGGCAGTCGTATATGGATATGAGAAGTTCCATACATATCTCGAAGGGAGAAAGATCATAGTGGAGAGTGATCATCGTCCACTGGAGCTGATTTACAAGAAAAATTCATGTAAAGCACCAGCAAGATTGCAGAGGTTATTCTTGAGGTTTCAGAGTTATGGTTTCACTCTGAAATGGTGCTGGCTGATACTCAATCTCAGTTGTTGTTACAGGAGAAACACGCGATAGTAAATCTAGAAATAAAGATTCATCACCTAGTGAGCGTAACACCACTGAAACGGAGCCAAATTAGAGATGAGACCAGCAAAGACGAAAAGTTACAGATGCTCTCTTAGCAAGTGGTCCAGGGATGGCCATATAAGATGCAGCAAACACAGGCAGCAATGCAGCAGTACTGGTCGATCAGAGATGACAACTCACTAGAAGATGCTGTGCTGCTAGCCGGATCCAGAATAACCTTATCTAAAAACAATGCAGGAAGAACATCTCCAGAAGGTACATGAAAGCCACATGGGAATGGAGAGAATTGTAAGTTCGGAGCCAGATCAGCTGGATAGGCATAAAGAGGGAATGATAGCAACAGAAATACCACCCAGACCATGGCGTGCTGTAGGAGCCGATTTATTCACACACAACCAAGAACGGTATCTCATGGTCGCAGACGACTATTCAAAGTTCCCTTTTAGCTGGAAAGTGACAGACTTGAGAGCCACAACAATTATCTAAGTTGTATGAGTTCTCTTCGCTGAGCAAGGGATTCCTGAAAGATTAATGTGCGACAAGGCACCCAATTCATCTCCAGAGAATTCTTTGAATTTGCTGAATAGCATGTGTTCAACACCATCACCTCATTACTACACTATCCACAGGGACACGGGTTTTTAGAAAGACACATCCAGATGGTCAAAAGAACCCTTGCGAAATGTCGAGAGATGAAGGAAGACGCAAATCTTGCCTTATTATCACTCCAATCCACACCTCTCAAAGTTGACATGAAATCACCTGCAGAGCTGTTGAGTGCAAGAAAATATAAGACTACTCTGCCAAGCAAAATGCATCCTCCAAGTGAGCAGGAGGAAGTGAGACAACAACTCACTGAAGCACAGGTAAGAGGAGATCAACACTCCCTACCTGAGCTGTTGAAAGGACAAACTTTAAAAAGTACAGGATCCAATCATGAAATCCTGGAGCCCAGCAAAAGTTGCTGGTGAAGCTGAGACTCCAAGGTTATACATCATCGAGACCAAAACCGGTAAGTAAATAAGTCAACCTATACCTGAGCTGGAAAAACATAAAAGACCATCAACATCGGAAACATCACTATCCAGCAAGACAACATCAACAATTTCACCAGCAAACGACACAACACTCGCATGAACAAGCACAACTCCTACGACACCAGGAGCAACACGCATGACATTGCTTGTGCAGCGTGCCAACTCACCACCGAGGGCAATGAATGCCAAGTCTACAAGATGGAGGCACAATATCTTTCCACCAAGGCAATACCATGAATAATACTCTTAGAAAAGAAAACGCGCTATAAAAAAATCTAAAAGGAGTTCAGTTTATTTCTAAAAGTTTCTAAATTGTTAATCTTTAGTTTAGAAACAAAGTTCATGATTGGAGCATACAGAGGCATTGTGGTTTTTAAAGAAGGAGGGCTATTATATATTGTTATATCATCTGTAAAGAGCTCAGAACTAATTGTTATGTGCAAGTTTTCCAGGCGGCCACATTCATGGCTGCACTGGAGAGTCATGTGATGTGTAACACTACACCACTCTAAGAGTCTTTACCAATCATCATGGCAAGCTGTATGAAATAATCAAAGAGCTCCAGCTTTTCCAAATCTAAAGTGTGAGTATTTCTAACTTATGGGAACCTTAAGACATATACCCACTCTGCAGAGCCAGGCTGTGCAGTGCACAGCAGACCATGACAACCTGGAAGACCCTTGCCAAGGCATACTGAACAGCCTGACATACCAGACTGATCTAAGCACCCGAATTTTATCTTTAGCAGACCAAAAGCCTGCTTAATGGTAGTTTGCACTGTCCCATGGCAGGCATTGTATCTCTCCTCTGCATGTATGTGTGGGCTCCTAGGAGGCGTCAGTAGCCATGTCCTCAGTGGGTAGCCCTGGTCTCCAAGGATCCATCCCTGAAGCCTGGAGGGAGGTCAGAAAAGTTCAGGCACCTGGGACTGCCTCAAGACACTGGCATCGTGGCACCTTCCAGGGAAGCATTCACAGGCCTGCAGAATCTGGTTATGGTGGTTGCAGACCAGTTGTACATTGAGGGAATGGAAGCCCTTACTGTCCGTAAAGGCCACTGGCTGGTGTTTCGGAGCCTTAAAGGCCACATACGTGCAGTTGATGATCCTCCCGCACCTGGGAGAATCCAGCGATGGCCCCGAATCTGATGGTGCTCCCAGCTTGTGAGTTGGGATTTGTGCGGAAATGCACATAGTCTCTGGCCCTCCCAACAGGGCACTGACGACCTCCTTGATGCACCAATGGGCTGCTGACTCTGAGATCCCACACATGTCTCCTGGAATGATCCGGTGGTGTAGAGGTTGAGTGCCACAGTGACCTTCAGGGCCACTGGCATTGGCTTTCCACCAAGTCGCCTGGGGCACAGTTCATCCTGCATCATGGCATACAAGCTCATTGCAACCTCCACAGGGAGGCGTACTTTTGCTGGCACTGCCTTTCGGACATCTGTAGGTAGTTTAGCCTCGATCTGCAGAAGCTTTCTGGGAGGTACCTCCTTCTGGGTGGGGCAGCTCCTCTCCCACTCCTCTGCGTCCTTCTCCAGAGCCTGGAGGCCATTGCTGATCCTCCTGTGGGCTCACAGGCTGTTGTGGTCCTGCTGCAGGTACCTGGCCCTCCCTCCCACTCTGCTGCATCTCATCTTCCACGAAGCCTGGATGAATGAAGCTCATGATAGGTGGCTTCTCCGTGAAAGGCAGCCCTTCCCTGCCAGTGGCCCCCTCTTCTTGCCCCCACTTGTGAGCCTCGCCTGTTGTCCTCCTTGTAATGGTACCCCTTTAGCTCAACCAACCTTCCCCTCACTCCTGCCAGGCCCTCAATGTTTGCCCTGTTGACGCCTCCACTTTCTTCCAGCCATGCTCTGCCTCCTCCATGTTGCCTCCTTGAAGGAAGTTATGCCTCTGAAGCCCTGTGAGACCCACACACTATTTATAAAATTCAATTTGCTCCATAATATCTCATTCAATTGACGTGATAACTATATTAAATACCTGCCAGCCATGCTGCCATCAGGCCTCCGCCCTCCATTATTGCCATCTTGGACAAAATCAGGATGGGACATCACATTGTCGGACTTCCTGGGCTGAATTTTATGGGCCCCCTCAGGATGGGAACAGAGGCGGGGGGGACCATAAAATTGCGTCGCCTTCAAATTTAGTCTGGAGCGGGGAAGACCAAGGATGGCCTTCCCATCCCAGGCCAATTGAGGCTCTTATGTGGACAATTGATGGTCACTTATGGGCCTCTTCCTGTCTCTGCCTCAATTTTATCAAAGGCAGAGGGGCCAGCTGCTGCAGGAAGACACCGTCAGGCAGAGTTGCATGGAGGCCCCACCTTTGGCAGCAATCTGGGGCCCCCGTAGGGCACGACCCCAGGCAGCGATCGCCGTCCCTATGGGAAGACCCCACCCCCCCCACGACCCTCACTAACCCCCTCCTCCATCCCGTTGCCAGGGCCTGCCTGAATGGCCCCAGCAACTACTAACCCACTCACCTCTCTCGGGGTCTTCTCTCTCCTCAATGCTGCATGGCCTCCTGCAGTACCAGCAAAGGCCACTGCTCCCAGGGGCACTGCCAGTACTGCAGAGCTGCCAGCCTTTTCACTGGATGGCATCTCGGAGGCGGGAGCTCGTCTCTTAAAGGGGCCGATTCTCTGACGGCGGACAGTTAGTTGCCTGCCCGATGTGGAATTGCAATGGGGTTCCGACAGAGGACCAGGAAGGGGTTCCCCCAACCTTCTGGCCTGCTTCTGTGACCCGTTCCTTCAGAACAAAATCCAGCCCCCTGTCCGATGTGTCCCATGCCAATTTTACGTCGCTCCATGCCTCCTTGGGCACCAGAGATGAGGTAGGAGGCACGGGGGCCCAGAGAATCATGACGGGTGGTGAGGGCAGAGGGTCTGTCGCTGCCCCGTCGCCAAACGATCTTGCCAGGGGCACGATAGGACAAGGACAGCCTTTCTGTCCAGAGGCCAATTGACGCTCTTAAGTGAATCTAATCAGCAGGGGGAGTGCCTCCGCCACGCGAGGAGGGTGCCTTGTAACATGAGGCGCCGTCCCTGCGGGCTTGGGGTTGAGGGGGGGTCCCCTCCTCTGTGGGCAATCTGTAGCCCACGGAGGGCCCAGGCTGGGAAACAATGCACCTCCCAGGAGCCCCCTCCCCTGTGCTTTACGATCACTCTCCCAACCCCCCTTGCCTTCCGGACTGGCCCCGGAGACCCTTCCTCACTTATCTGATGTCCGGGTTCTTTAGCACTGGGCCTGGGTCCAAGGCCTCTGCAATACCAGCAGTGGCCGCCATTCCCAGTGGCGCTGCTGATACTGCTGAGTTGCCGGCCCTGCGATTGGTCGACAGCTCTTGGAGGTGGGATCCCGTCTTTAAAGGTCTGGGGATCCCAATGCCAGAAACGTCGCCTTCGGAACGACGGAGGATTGTGCTGGCGTGGTGCGAGAAAGCCAAGGTTTCACCCCGCCGCCTCCACAAGATCCAGCCCGACATTTCTAATGACCAATTAAGATTCTAGATAAAACAAAACTAAAAAAAGTTACACGTTTCATAATTACAAAATTAAATTTATCAACTGAATCGACTTATGTCTTTTAGTAAGTTCATTAAACTTTTTAATTTAAGGGCTTAACTTTTCTAAAAAGCCTGGATCGAGACTTGATGGTCTAGAAATTCAATGGCGCACACGTGTACTTATTATGTGCAAGAGGTACGCCACCCACCATGTTGGTGAACGCAGAAAAAGAAACATCCAGGGCTCTTGCCTGAAACAGGAATTAGGCATTTTCATGGGCAGATAGTGGCCCTTATGCATGTTTGAGGCCCTCATGCAAAACTGTGCTTCTCTGAGGTAAATTTTGACTCAGATCAAAGGGGCTGAGCTGCAAAGTTCTCTGGATGCGGGATTGCTTTTCTATCTTTCACAAATATACACAGAAGTAAGACAGTCATAATTATAGTTTTATTCAGTCACAGATATGGTTTCACTGAGTCTCATCTGTGCCAGCTACAAAATCAAATTGTCAAACTGTCACGGATATAATAAAGTTTACATTTACTCTTTTTGCAGTTATTGTTGAGTTCTTCATCGGAAACACATAAATAACAGAAATGTAGCTGGTTCAATAATTTAGAATGCCGTATGAAATACATAAAAACAAATGCCAAGATTTCATGGCACATTTCACTTGTCATATAGGGAACATGCTAAATATGCAGCAATAGTATAATGTCCCAGTCCTTATCAAACAGTGACTCCTGGTTCGGCAATGTCTCGTTTATAAAGTTCTCATCCTCGTGTCCCAGTCCCTCCATGGCATCTCTAACTTCCAGCCCTACAACCCTCAGGAATCACTGCACAGAATACAGAATGGTGACAAAGCAAAGAAACCCATTTTTCGTAGCAGAATCAGTTCTTAACTTTGATAGTGCTTCTACGAAATACAAGAAATAGTTTATGAAAAAAATCATGATGTATGGTAAATATAATACTGCGAAAAGAAGCAGTGGTTTCAAATATCCATGTGCAGTTTCACTAATATAGCTAAAAATATTTAGGTCAGTTAATAACTGAAAAATAGAAGCTTGGAAATACAGATTTGTGTGTATATTTTGTGTTATGTTGTGTACATGAACTCCTGTAACTGGGATCACTAAGAATGCAAACTGTAGAATTTGAATAATATTTTCCCCGAGGCCTGCAGCTATACTTGTTGAAACTTTATTTACCAAAGGTGTGCAGGAAACTCAGTTGAAAATGACAGAGTAGATTTGATAAAAATCTAAACATACTCTGTGAACCCAGTATTGATTTGTTTTCCAAGCCTCACCTTAAATTCACTGCCAGGCATACTTAAAAACTGCCATGAACAAAGATCACTTTTAAAAAAAAGCACACCCTTGTGACTTAGTTCTTCTAACTACAATAATTTAAAATAAGTACATGTTGTGTAATATGCAAGGTCAGGGCTAGAGTGCAAACATGAACCTTGAGACATCGGGTAATGTTTTTTAAAGATAAAGTTAAAATTTGAGACTAAATATATTTGTTTTTTTCCCTGTGGCATAACTGCATGTGAGTTATACGCTTACATAGGTGTCTTGGCTTGCTTGTTGAATTGAATGGCCTCACAGCTGATCAAACATTTAAAATATAATGATTACACTTTAAGCAACAACCTTCACAAACCTTAAGGTTTCAAAAGAATTGGCTGAAACAAAAGACTGAAATCAGAAGCCGATGAAAACAGTCTAGTTATGTTTCTTGTAAAATGAAAGAAAAATCCAAACCAATTAATATGTACCTTAAAACAAATTTTAATTTTCTCCCTTCTCTCTTGAAGCTACTGACCATTGCTCTTTGCTGGGGTACAGTTCCATGGGTGCCTGTTCAAATAGTTACTCTTCACGTGTGAGCTCAATCCCAAAAAGTTATTTGACTCTCGTTTTTTTAATGTCCTTCCTCTTTTTGAAGCACTCCATTCCTGGCAGGGAGTTAGCTTGCTTCCTTGTCCTTATCAATATCACTTCATAAAACTCAAACTTTCTTTTTCTAATTCTGCAACTCACAAGAAAGATGAGGCTTTGTGGTAGATCAGCAATTGGTGTTCAAACATGCTGTGCCATAAATGGCTGCACTGCAGCTTTGCACTGATTCCCCACAGGGCAAGTTCTGAATGAATCATAGCCATATTATTATGGAGAGGCACTGAGTGACAGTTTACTTCCCCAGGGGCAGGAAGCTAAATTAGGATGTACATTTTTTGCAGGTTATTCTCGCAAACATCTGAAGGGCACTGATAGCGGGCCAGTTCAAATGCTTACCTCCCCAGCCTGTGAGTAATGCATTAGGATCTAAACGTGGTGAGGAAATATAACCTATTAACAAACAGAAAGACATGTCATATCTAAGTCACTGTAAATATATCAATCTACACAGGAAGCAGCTCATCTGAATATGTAGATGAGGCCTGAAGCCCAACTTTGGGCCAGCCTTAGCCTCTCTGTTCGAGTACATACTGCTCGCGTGGTGCCAAGACTGGCCTTGTTTTTGCCCCATAGTGCTGAAGACAGAATAGTTAATTCTGGATTACAGCAGCTGATTTAGCCAAATGAAATACACATGGAAATTCCAACTTCTAATGAAACATCCCAAAACCTCAAACCTGTGGAACTCCTTCCCTTCCTCAGTTTTCTCTATTTCTTGCAATCTATTAGCTTTGAAAAGACAACCTTACCAGTGTTTGACCATTACCTCTTCATTTATCTCATTTTCTCTCCTATTACTTTCAAACTTAGTAATGTCCTTTACTATAAGCTTTGGCCCTTTGCTGTAGTACGTACTAGCTATAGAATACTGCAGCAGTTAACCAAACCAGCTCGACAGTACATCTCACCCCATGACCTCTACCAGCAAGAAAGATATGAGCAGAAATTTTAGGGAAACATCAAGACCTCCAAGTAACACAATACCCTGCCCTGGACATACATCACCATTCCTTCATCATCCCTGCATCAAAACCCTGGTGTTCTCTACTTATCATCATAGTAATGCCATCACCACTATGGTTCAAGAAGGCAGCCTAACCTCACCTTCTCAGGGCAACTGAGGATGGGAGACAAAGGTGTTCTTGCCAGTGTCACCCATACCATGAGACCAAATCGGAATATCGAAATGCGAAAAAAAAGTTCACCACATAATGGAATGTGATGTTAATCTATGTTATTTCTATACTGGTAAAAACTAGAAGTTCATTTATACGATTTATTAAGATTATTCAATAAAAATAGCTGGTTATCTTCGTGTCAAAGTATGGAATCTATTTACTTTATTTTGCTTGTTACATTATCCGGCAATTCAAGGCAGGGAATATGATTTTACATAGAATTACAGAAGTAAATCTATTTGTTAAAATCAAATCATCTAGCATTCAAATATCACATTTCATTAACCTGTATTTATGCCACACATTCAATTCCTTTGTATTCAATGACATTGAAATGGATCATTTATTTATCCATTTAAAAATAATTGGTGATTTCATGCATTATCTAAAATTATGATCTTTTCAAGGCCATATTAATCTTCAAGAAAAGTAAAGATGATTGAAACAGATGTCATACTGGATGACTCAGTTGCAAGGAATGATGTGGTCAGAATCAGCTGCCTTTCCATTGCGAGATCTTGCGTTATATGGTTTACGTAACAAGGAGCTTGCAAGTGCAGCTCAAATTAGTAACAGATTTATGTGCAGTACACATACATAATGACACAAATGAAATTCTAAAGAGTGATGGAATATCAACAGTAGATCATTGTTTATCCTTTACTTTTATTGCATGTTAGTGAGTATGGGGGTGGAAGAAGTTGAACCAGTTTGGTTACGAATTTAATCAGTAATCCTTGCCTCTTTCAAAAGGTTTCTCAGTCAAACCTGCTAAACACCAAAAATATTTTGAACAAATGCTGTTTCTTTGTTTGATGTAAAATGGTCTGACCACATATCAAAGTCAGCATTTTATAATGTCTGTTGGAGAAGAATTAAACATTTAGGCTACGAAATTCGGATCCATAGCACCACTAGAGATAGCACTATGGAAGCCAGTTGCCCTCCTGGGGAATGCGCATTGCACTGCAAACTGCTTCCAGCACGGTGTGGCACATTGTCTTGAGAAGGGCCCCAGCACAGGTGTCCCTGCGAGCATGGGAAGGAACTGACCTGGTGATATCATAGGCTGATGTGATGTGCATTTTCCAAATTTGGATCACATAGGTCCAGTGAACAAATTTGCACATCACTCAACAAAGAACAAGTATTCAGCTGCAAAATGGGCCCTGCATCTGTGCTATTTAAAAGGCCAGTCAACAAGTTGCAGGTAAGGTGCTTTTGACTTACTGATGCTTATCTGAGTGTGTGTAATAACTGTGCCTTGTTTTTGGAGTTGGTTTTTAAGAGCTGGTGCTCACAATCAGCGAGGACAGAGGAATACCTGACCCAGTCATGGGGGCTGAGGTTGCAGTGCCTCATGGCCTGCAACATGACTAGGAAATGGAGCAGAGGATGCAGAGATGGGAGCTCTGTCAAGGAGGAGGAGAAGGGCTCGACACAGTACGCCCTATTCACCAAGGATTTTTTGAGAGCACTTCTTACACCTACAGTTGACCCAGGAGCAGTGCCTGAGGCAACTCAGGTTCAACTAGGAGGTGGTCACCTAACTGTGCCACCTCCTTTTGCCTGACCTGGATGGTGAAGACAGCTATGTCAGGGCCATAAAGGTCACCGTTGTCTCAATTTTTACACCTCCAGGTCCTTCTAGGTGGGTGCAGAAGACATCGCCAATAATTCCCAGTATGCCATCCATCTGGGAGGTCATGGAGGTCATGTAACCCAGATAAGGAAAGTTCATTGTCTTTTCACTGAGGAGGGCCAAGCAGGATGAAAGGGCATGCGATTTTGCCAGGATGGTAGGTTTCCGATGGTGGAGGGCACCATCAACTGCACACTTGTGGTTCTGCAGGACCTCATGCCAATGGGGAGAGATATAGGAACCACAAGGGCTTCCATTGCATAACTGTGCAGGTGACGTCTTGGCATCTGCCAAGACGATCATCTTGGTGTATGAGCACTATCCTGGCAGCAGCCACGATGCAGTCATCCTGTGCCATTTGGCCCTATCACTATCTTCGGTCCTCCTAAAGGAATCAGAGGCTGGCTGCTTGGGGACACGGGCTACCCACTCTGTACATGGCTGATGACACCCCACCCACCACTGTCATCACACCAGGCAACAGGTGGAGTGGGGGGGGGGGGGTGCCTACAGTAAGAGCCAAGGAGCCACTTGGAACACTGTTGAACAGGCAAGCTGCCTCCTCAAACAACACTTCCGCTGCCTTGACCGCTCGGTGGGGAGCACTGCCTTACACACCAGAGTGGGTCTCGAGGCTTGCGGTGATGGTATGCTACACCCTCCACAAACTTGCCATCGTGAGGATCCAACCATTACGTCCAGAGATCCAGAGGCTAGCTCAGGAGGAAGAGGAAAAGCAGGAAAGGAGGAGGCTAGGAGGAGGGAGGAGGCATCCTGGACCCCTTTTAATCATTGCGCTGAGAGCGCGGATTATCAGGCTCCGATTTCAACTTCCCCACGCCAACATGGACCCATTGTTTCCCATCATACATCCATCTGAGACGTCCCATCACCGTGGCCCCTTGGTCACCATCCAATAATAAAAGTCACCAACAAAATTCTTTCCATAACATCTTTATCAACAAACTATCCATTTATACAAACATAAACAAACTATTCACCTTTTGCATTAAAACAAAGTGCTGGAAATACTCAGCAGCTCTGGCAGCATCTGTGGAGATAGCAGCATAGTTAATGTTTCAGGTCAGTGACCTTTCACCTTTGGTGCCTGTCTTGCAGGTGGCTTTGCCTGTCCTAGTGCTCCTACACATTTCCAACTCTGGCTGCAGCATGACTGGTGGAATACTGCTGACCGTCACTGGGGAGACTGCAGATGGCCTTACATGATGCTCTCAGTCAACTCTGGGCATGAGGGTCCGGCTTCAGAATGTTCCACCTTGGCACTGGCAGTAGCAGTCTGAGTAGGCTGGCTGAGAGGCAATAGCAAAGGCACTGGTGAAGTGGTTGTGGTGAGAGTATGAATGCTGTCATCAGGGAAAGCAACTGCACCATGAAACCAATGCCATTATCACAGTGGGGTGGCACCTCAGAAATTCTAGTAATCTGCTAGAGGACAGATTGCTGGACTGCTGTGAGAGTCTGCAAGCCCCTTTGAGCACTGAGATCAGCAGCCATGATGGCACCAGTCTGAGCCTGCATGACAACAAACATGGATCTCATGACCTCCATCTGAGCCTCCACTGCAGCAGTGAAACATAGGGCTGGATTTTGTGCATCCGGCGGATCTCCTGGTGCCGGGCTAAAAAGGCAGGGGGAATGCTGCCTCGGCCTTATTGAACCCTGCCACCTCCGAGGCCATGATCCTCTGTTGTTTCGGAAGTGAAGTTTCCAGTGCTGGGATCTCCATCCCTTTAAAGATGGAGATCCTGCCTCTAAGAGCTGCCAGTCAATCACAGAGGTATCAGCAGCGCCACTGGGAGTGGTGGCCACTGCCGGTACTGCAGAGGCCTTGCACCCAGGCCCAGCGCTGGAGACCCAGACCTCAGGTAACTGAGACAGGGTCGCTGGGGCCAGTCGGGAAGGCTCCAGTGAGGGGAGGAGTTTGGGGGTGTGGGCGTGGTCCAGGGGTAGGGGATCCATGGAGGTAGATGTTTTTCGGCGGTGGTCCTCCATGGGTCACAGATTGCCCACAGAGGAGGAACCTACCCCAAGACCGCAGGAAGGGTGCCTCATATGTCTGGGTGCCTTCCCCATTGCTGGTTAATTCCCAGCGACAGGGGAAAGAGGCCTTTACGTTGCCGTTAATAGACCACTTAAGGACCTCAATTGGCCTTTGGGCAGGTATGTCATCGTCAGCCTATCCCACCCCTGGCAAAATCACTTGGTGACGGAGCAGCGACTGCCCACTGCCTCCCATCTCATTTCTATGGGCTTGCCTGCCTCTGACCCCGTCTTGGGAGGCCCATAAAATCAAGCCCATTAGGTGGCTTCCACCTGTGCTGTAATGAAAGCTGAGACAGTGGCCACCTGTCGCTCCATCACAGTTGGGTCTGCTAGTGTAGTCAGAGTTGGCCACCTCTTTCGCAGTGGAAGGGATGGCTTCCAAGATCTGCATGATGCCATGCCATGCTGAAGCCAGACTCCTCCATGCTCCTTGACATTGACAGGATGTTCTATGGCAGGTCTGTCAATGCACTAAGCATTTCAGCATGCACGGTCATAAGAAATTCTCCAGTATGTGGCCCCATCAAAGTCCTAATCTGAGTCCCTTGCAAGCAGAACTCATATGCAATCTTTCCCTACGATGTGCTGGCACGCACACTATCCTTTCCACCAGGCCTAGCTACAGCCCACTCATAATAAATAAAAACAGAAAGTGCTGGAAATACTCAGCAGGTCTGGCAGCATCTGTAGAGAGAGATGCAGAGTTAACATTTCAGGTCTGTGATCTTTCAATCAGGGTCACAGACCTGAAACATTAACTCTGCTTCTCTCTCCACAGATGCTGCCAGACCTGCTGAGTATTTCCAGCACCTTCTGCTTTCATTTCAGATTTCCAGCATCTGCAGTATTTTCCTTTTATTACAGCCTATTCATGCCCGGTGACTCACCACATGCAGATCCTGACTCTATACTAACCTCTAAGGTACATGCAGTGCTGGTATCTGCACTGGTGGCTGCGAGTGTCAGATCAAGTGACAATGCTTCCTCAACACTTGTGTGGGGTTGCTCTCCCTCTTCCTCATGGGTGTGCTACAGCTGGGATGGTGGGAGGTCTTGTGTATCAAAGCATGAAAATAGAAAGGCAGAGTTGAGTTGAGGGAGGGGGATGACAAAGAAATCAGGATGCCTATGGTCACACCACCTGCAGCTTTCACTTCATGCCAGATCTCAGGACAATGGTGAGGAGACAGTTCAGAAGGGGCACAATGCAGCAGCTTACTGTCATCCTTGATGGCTTCTACAAAACACTATTGCAGCTTGCCCCATGAATCGGAGTACCATTTCCTCCGTCAGGCTGAGTGGATGGCATTGTGGCACCAACCCCCCATGCTTCTCCAGTTCTCCCTCCTGTTATGGGTGACCATGTCCTGCAAGAGGGAGGGCAGAATGTAAGTGATTGTGTAGCACTTTGTTTGGTGGGTATGCCTGGTGGAACTGAATAGCTAGAGATATGAAGAGGCAGCAAGAGGTGGGTGTGCATGGGGTGGAGTATATGAATGTTAGATGTAAGTTCTGAGTGCTAGTGAATGCTGCTGGGTGAGTGATTGGGGGGGGGGGGGGGTGGGGGGTGGGTGGTGGCGGTGCATTGAAAAGTGTGAGTGACTGGTGGTGTGATGGGTCGGAGATGTCATGTGAAAATGCATTCCCTGGCATTGACTATCCATGTGAGATCACTAGATTTCTCATGGCACTGCTACCAGGTCCTTGGGGACAGACTCTGGAAATTGACCTACCTGGTCAGGTGCTCC
This sequence comes from Heterodontus francisci, assembly GCF_036365525.1. Lineage (NCBI taxonomy): Eukaryota > Metazoa > Chordata > Chondrichthyes > Heterodontiformes > Heterodontidae > Heterodontus > Heterodontus francisci. The sequence goes on from NC_090389.1 coordinate 65,994,618, forward strand.
CACTCCCTTCTTCAGGTGGACATTGATGGCCTCTTGGCCCCCTGAAGAACTAAGGCATCTCTCCTCCTGCCCACCTTCACCATTAATGCCTCCCGCACTCATCTGTCACTATGGATCCCTCTGTCCTGGTGTTTAAATTTCCATCTTTTAAGTTGCCTGTTAGGAAAACCAGATCTACAAGTGGACTGAGCGTAGCTGCTGCTGACTGCCCAGGGAAATAAAATCTTAGTGGGAGCACTGGCAAAGGATGAAATGGGCACTGCGCGCCAATTTTTTGGCCTTTCCCAATATGGCAGACTACATACTTCAGTTTTGTAATGAGTGTGCACTTCCTATTTGCCATACTGGAGTCTGAACAGCTGAATTTCTAGGCCATTAATTCTTAAACCTGCCCATTAATCCCCGGCACAGTCAGGAAGGAGGCTGCACTACCATTATTTAACAGATTCTCAGCTGCATTCAAGTAAGACCCTGGTTAGTCTTTCTAGACTGCTAATGATCTTATAATGTTTATTGGCCTTGTTGGTTGCCCTGGAGTTTAAACATTTTGGGCTGTGATTTTTTTGGAGCTGGAGGGCAATCCCTGTGCAAGAGCTTTTGGAAAAAAATCTCACTCTTACCAATGAAGTGATGCAGAGAAAAAGCAACAAGCAACACAGAGACCTGAAGCTGCTGGGAGGAAGAGGAGAGGGAGCAGGAGGCCTTACGTTATGTATACTACAAGAACACATTACAGGGGGGCGTTCTATTGGCCTCCAAATAGTGAGAGAGAGAGTTAAAGGAGCAAACGTGCAGGGAAATCAGAGAGATGTGCAAGAAGTGGTTATATTGGGAGAGACTTTAATTACCCAAACATCAATTGGGATAGTTTTAGGGAGGAATTTCTGAAATTTGTTCAGAATAACTTCCTTGATCAGTATGTTTTCGGCCCAATTAGAAACGAGCTGGATCTGGTGCTGGGAAATGAGTTTGGCCAAGTGGATCAAGTGTCTATGGGGTAGCAGTTGATAAAAGTGATCATCATAAGGTTTAGACTAGTATTTCAGAAAAGCAAGGAACGATATAAGGTAGAAGGTCTAGATTGTAAGAGGGCTAATTTTAGTGCGATAAGAAGGGATCTAGCCAAAGTAAAATGGAACCAAAGACTGACAAGAAAAACTGTAGTGGAATGATGGGTTATCTTTAATGGAGAAATGCTTCAGGTACAGATTAGGTACATTCCAACAAGATTGAAAGGTAGGGGAACCAAAAACAAGGCTCCTTGGATGATGAAGGAGTTATAGATTGTGATGAAACAAAAGAAAGTGTATAATGCATGTCAGGTGAATTCTTCAAGTGAGAAACAGGCCAAATACAATCAGTTGAGAGGGAAGGTGAAGAGGATTTTTAAAAATTCTTTCTTGGGATGTGGGCATTGCTGGCTAGGACAGCATTTATTGCTCATCCCTAATTTCCCTTGAGAAGGTGGTGGTGAGCTGCCTTCTTGAACCGCTGCAGTCCATGTGAGGTAGATACTCCCACAGTGCTGTTAGGAAGGGAGTTCCAGTATTTTGACCCAGTGACAATGAAGGAATGGCGATATAGTTCCAAGTGAGCATGGCGTGTGGCTTGGAGAGGAACTTGCAGGTGGTGGTGTTCCCAAGCATCTGCTGCCCTTGTCCTTCTAGGTTGTAGAGGTCACAGGTTTGGAAGGTGCTGTCTAAGGAGCCTTGGTGCATTGCTGCAGTGCATCTTGTCGTTGGTACACACTGCTGCCACTGTGCAGTGAATAAGACTGGCAAAGAGAGAATATGAGAACAGAATGGCAGTCAACATAAAAGGGAACCCAAAAATCTTCTAATGGCATGTAAATAGTAAGCAGGTAGTAAGAGGTGGAGTGGGGCCTATTAGGGACAAAGAGGATAATATATGCTTAGAGGCGCAGGGCAAGGCTAGAATACTTAATGAGTACTTTGTCTTGGTGTTTACTAAGGAAGGCAATTCTGGCAAAATATTAGTAGAAGCAATTGACAAGGTAAACATAAGAGGGAGGAGGTACTGGAAAGGCTGGCTATGCTTAGGGTAGATAAGTCACCTAGTCTGGATGGCTTACATCCCAGGTTGCTAAAGGAAGTGGGAGTGAAGATAGTGGAAGGGCTTGCCATAATCTTCTAATCGTGCCTAGATACGGGAGAGGTGTCAGAAGATTGGAAAGTGGCAACTGTGACACCCTTATTCAAGAAAGGTGTGTCCTGGAAACTACAGGCCAGTTAGTTTAGCATCTATGGTGGGTAATGTTTTAGAAAGAATAATTAGGGAAAAAATCTACTGAGGTTTGAGTTAATTAAGGAGAGCCAGCATGAATTTGTACAAGGCAGATCTTACTTGACTAATCTAATTGAATTTTTGATGCAGTAGCAAGAAGGTTGATGAAGGGAATGCAGTGGATGTTGTCTATATGGATTTTAAGAAAGTGTTTGATAAAGTACCACATAATAGGCTGGTTAAGAAAATTGAGGCTTATGGAATAAGAGGGTCCAATTGGATAAAAAAAATTGGCTTAAGGACAGAAAACAACGAGTCACGGTAAATAGTTATTTTCAGACTGGACGATGGAAGGGTCAGTGCGAGGACTACTGTTTTTTTGGTATATATAAATGACTTGGATCTTGGAATACAGAGTAGAACGTAAAGGGAATAAACTTGCAGGGCTAACGGGCATTGAGCAGGGTGTGACGGACTGACTGGATTGCTCTGTGGAGAGCTGGCATGGACTTGATAGGCTGAATGGCCTCCTTCAGTGCCAAAAATGACTATGACTCTATAAAAGCAGGCTCTAGGCTTTTCCAGAATATCAGGCTTCCGGTGTACAGTAAATCATGACTGCACCAACATAGCCTTGCATGCTCTGTAAGACGACCTAGGGCTATTCCAAAACAGGAAGGGCTTCCATTCACTCAGTGTGCAGCTTACTTGCAATGGCACAAATTACATCAGGCAGGTTTGAGCTGGCAGCTGTTACGATGCCTTTCTCTGCATCAGTCCTGAGTCCCCCTTCTGTTCCACCCAGATCATCAGGGGTCACATTAGCTGCTTGGGGCAGGGGGTATCCCCATAGTACATGGCTCATGATACCTCTCGGGAACCTAAAAATGGATGTCGAGGTTTGCTACAATGAGAGCCACACTTCTCTCAGAGCTCTGATTGAGTAAACAGTCTGCCTTCTCAAATGGAGGTTCCACTGCCTGGATAGGACTGGAGGCATAATGCAGTAGAGTCCTAAGAGATTCTCCAGATTCATGGTAGCATGCTGCATACTCCATAACTTTGCTGTTTAAAGAGCAACTCTTATCATAGGAACATAAGAACATAGGAACATAGGAAGATAGGAACAGGAGTAGGCCATTCAGCCCCTTGAGCCTGTCCCGCCATTCAATGAGATCATGGCTGATCCACAGCCTAACTCCATATTTGGCCTTTGGCCCGTATCCCTTAATATCTTTGCTTAACAAAAATCTATCTATCTCAGATTTAACATTAACAACTGTTCGAGCTTCAACTGCTGTTTGTGGGAGAGAGTTCCAAACCTCTTTTGGTCCAAAATGGATAATCTCACACTTGCCCGCATTGAAATCCATCTGCCACAGTTTTGCCTACTCACCTAGTCTGTCAATATCTCTTTGCAATTTTATGCTATCATCTACACTGTCTACAATGCTGCCTAACTTTGTACCATCAGCAAATTTGGATATATGACTTACTATGCCATCATCCAAGTTAATGAATAATGTGAATAATTGAGGCCCCAACACAGATCCCTGCGGGACACCACTAGTCACATCCTGCCAATCGGAGTACTTACCCATTATCCCCACTGTCTGTCGCCTACCACTCAACCAACTTTCTAACCATGTCAATAATTTTCCCTCAACTCCGTGGGCTTCTACCTTAGTTAACAGTCTCTTATGTGGGACTTTATCAAATGCCTTCTGGAAGTCCATATAAATAAACACCCATAGACACTCCCCTGTCCACTACCTTAGTCACCTCTTCAAAAAATTCAATGAGATTTGTCAGGCATGACCTTCCTGTCATGAATCCATGCTGGCTGTCCCTGATTAACTGAAATTTTTCTAGGTGTTCAGTCACCCTATCCTTGATTATAGACTCCAGCAAGTTGCCCACCACAGATGTCAGGCTAATGGGTCTGTAATTTCCTTGGTTCCCCCTTTCACCCTTCTTAAAAAGTGGATCGACATGTGCAACTCTCCAATCCAGAGGGACCACTCTGAATCTTGGGAACTCTGAAAAACTATAGTTAGGTCATCTACAATGTCCTCCCCTACTTCCTTTAACACCCTCGGATGGAAACCATCAGGTCCTGGGGATTTCTCACTCTTTAGTTCCATTAATTTCCTTGTTACTGCTTCTGGTGAATAGCACCTCCTTCCTCCTGTCCACCATCTCAATCAGAACCTTCAGGACAGTAATTGCGAATTGGGAGGCCTTGACTGCACTTAGTCTAGCTGCTCTTTGCACAGCACTGATTCACTAAAGGCAAAGTGCAACTCCAATGCAAGTGTCGGCTCCTTTGACTGGTGTCACTGATAACCTGATTTCCTGCCCCACAATTGGCGACCTTCCAGTAAGCAGCACAAGTAGTGATTAAAATTAGCTAGATTCAATCAGATGAGACTGCACACCAATTTAGCTACAATTTCCACGAGTCTCCCTGATGTCATTGGGCACATGCTCCAATTGCAAAGTTCATTTTATACCAGTTCCTGTTGCAAGTTGAATTTCTCTCCCTTTGTGCCAAAACAATGAAGAAATTCAACTTGTGTCCCAAACAAGCACAAAGTCATTAGAGTGACCGCTCTGTATGCTGGCACGAGGCATTCATTTAAATGCTGCCAGCAAGCTGCAGGAGCCAAATAGGCAGTTTGCTGCAGCTTGCTGGTTTTGTGCTCGAGAAATCCTCTAAGGTCTGTGGGGTAAAGGGGGATGGAGGTGGTGATTGGGGGAGCGGGTTTCAAATGTGCTGGTAGTGACTCAGAGATTTTTTGGGGGGGCCAGGCATAGGATGCTCATTTATATCTTTAGCAGCCTTACACTTGCTCCTGGCAGATAGGCTGCTCACTCATTTGAATATGGTACAAGGTGGGCCTTAGGTGCCAAAGGGACAGCTAAGATTCTTCACAAATTTTCAACTGCTGTCCACCTGCTTTTCAGGAACAAAATATATGGGCATGAGTTAAACGTCACCCCCACTATAACTAGGGAGTGAAGTTGCCGATTTGACAATGCATTGAGTTCTGGCAAGCAATCTATCTCACTTCAGTTTTGCAGTCTTTAAACATTAGCAGAGAGCTGACTGTCCCATCAGCTCTTCGCTAACAATAAAAAAGTGAGATTTGGATGCCACTGAGTTTGTCTGACCAGACAACTATTTGGGGCCAGCTCTGCATCTCTCTAAACAGGTACTAGTCTCAACCTAATACCTACACCTTTGCAACAACATTTTCCATCTTTGACTGGCTAGCCATTGGGGATCTCTGTTAAGTTTGCTGTACTCAAGATGTTGTCAAATCAATTTCAAGCTGAGAGAGGTTGAAGGGTAAAGCCGTATTGGAAACACCATAAAATTCTGTCACCCATTTTACCTTTTCTTATTATGACGATATCACATACTTAAAGTTGACAGTAATCTTATAAAATACTCATTAAAACTTATTCAGGGAAGATAATTCACATTTAAAAATAAAAGGACGATTGGTGCATGATTAAAGGATTTGAAAAATATTCTAACAACAACTTAAGCCGAGGTTTAAACCACCAATATAAATTCAACATGTATATTGTTTAAAAAGAGTTAATCATCAATGAAGCAGGTATGCAATTACTGTTTTATTCCCTTAGTCATATGCTACCAGCCTCAGCTTAAAGAGCTGAGGCCCAATGTGCTTTTTCATGACTGGTACCAGTATTGTTCCGTGAGCGGCCAAGCTGGGGGAACAACCGACAAAGCAAGACAAGCTGGACTGTTAACATTTATTTTCTGTTCCATGACCAAATAAACTAAAAAAAAAAATCCACTCAAATGAAGTAGATGTATACGAGTGACAGTCAATTGTGAAATTTGAACTTTCAGCCTTATGACTAAGAGCCACATGTCATATCACTTGACTTGATGGGAATGTTTAGCTTCTGTTTTTCTCATTAAATATATTTTAGAAGATCATAAAGGAAATTTGGAAAATTACATATTCTTCTTCACATTATAATACTCCAAAGGGCTGTTCCACACTAAAAGATGAGAAAAGATTTTCACACATTACAGCAGTGACTACACTTCAGAAATATTTCATTTTCTGTAAAGCGTCTTGGGATGTCCAGGGACTGTGAATGGAAATATAAATGTAAATCTTCCTTTTTTTGAATATATTTATCTAGTACCCACACCAGCTCTCAAAACATCTCAATGACTGCACACAATAAATTGTAGCATTTAGCTATTTGTTATGAGCAATTTAAACGGCTTAATTAATTCCGATTTAAAATTTGTATGTAACACTAATTACATACTGTTTAGCCGATATAACTACTTGCTCTCCAAACTACTACTGTCAATATTTCCCATTTTCAGATATTTGCCCTGAACAGCACATCAGACAGTTGAAGGTTGTTTCAAAATAAATTAATTATTTACCACATTTGTGCAAAGTGGGAAAGACCACATTCTATTTTTGCTGGATAATAATGCATAGAAACAAACCAAAATTTATTACTCCTTTTAACATACTTTCTGGGGTGCAAACTTTATTCTAAACTAACTGCACAGAATTCAGCCTATATATACAGATTATATTGGGATTTCAAATGAATGTTACAATTCTTCACTGAATCTAGTTGGGAAATTATATGTATTACTAATTCTTGCACTGGCAAAGATCCAACCACTGAAGCAGAAAGGCACTAGATTTATCACAGCTGTATGTGAATATTGTATCAGAGTTCTTCAACTCACACAATAAAATGAGTTCCTTAGCTCCTTCACTGGCCTAAATCTACTAAACGTATAAATAAAAAGACTCTGTACAGCATGAACCCATATTATTGTTTGTCTTGCTTCTACTTTTTGTTTGGTAAACTTTGCTTTCCAATGGTGTGACATTTCTGTGAAAGAGGTATATGTAAATAAGGTGCAATTCAACAAATATATTAGTAAGTAATTAACAGTACCTAGAACCAGAGTTTCTAATTTATTGACAAATACAGAGATCCACAATTCTACATCTAGAATTCAGGAACCTCTTTCATAAAGGGAGTGGGAGCGAAGGAGGAAGTTGGAAATGTACAGCACAGGGGAAACAGGACTAATTTTAGGTTTCAACATTGAAGTTATGTTGGCAGCCTACAAAATACGCTCTGAAAGGAATTCTAGAGTGAACATATTTTAGTTTTGCTCTCTGCTGTCAAAGCCTACTTTCATTATCTTACAATTTAAAATAAGTAAACAAAATGCTCAGCCAAGGCAAAAGATTTAATGACCACTGATTTTCAAATGTTATGAAAAATAACAGAGCAGGAATGTTTCCTAAAGCTCAAATATTGCACAGAGATTTTATAGTGAGCTAAGATTCATTTAGAAATAAAGTTTGTGGGGGTTAATTCTCAGTATTAATGGAGCAATATTATATATTATGAAGTGTTTGATTCAAAACAAAATGCACACACACTGTATATATTTTGAGTTTCAATCAAAATTCTCATTTTGATCATGGGACACGCAGAATGAAATGAGTTTTGAGTTACATATTTCATTGAGGGATTAGGGTGGGGCGTTGGGGGAAGCTGAAGAGGGAAGAGAAGCTCAAAGTTAAAATATCTCACAACTTTCTAAAAACAAAAAGCATGCTGAATTTTGAGATGTTAGTAATAGTTAAAGTATCTACTTTTTGAAATAGTTAAGCTTTTCCTTTTGTCAAGAATTAAAACTAAAATTATGTTCTTTTCCATACTAGCTGTGCATTAACAAAAAAAAACTTCTCATTAATGTTCACATTTCCATTTCACTTGGGTCAAGCACAGTGTACAGCCAAATTATGAAATCCTCAAAAGGTTCAACTGGCAGGAGGTCTCAGTAATACTGGAACCAGTCATGTTAGTCTATTCAATGCCAGGCATCTTAAGCAACATTTAGCCCACCCCTTCTTAAGGTCATGTGTAGGATATTCAGCCGATCATTCGTGCAGAAACATAAATATTTGGACAATTAGTGGTTGGTGTTACGAATATGACCCAAAGGATGTAACCATCATCATCGGATATTGGGAGATTGACTCACCCACCCAACCAATCCCACCTAGCTTTTCCCAGGCAGGAGCATAACCAGCCCAACACAATGTTTTCCATCTACCAGCGATGATCTCAGGGTGACGAGGCGGATCATTTGCACTCAAAGATAAGTCACTGAATTACTCTAGATGAGAAGATGTATAACGAGAGATAAGAAATTCTCCATATTGATTTGCACAGCTAATAAAACATGGTCACCACCATTCAATATAGAAAGTGATCTCGGTCATCTGACCAGTCACAGGTGAGGTAATTTTCAAATAGGGGAACTCGCCAATGCTCTCTATCATTCATGACAATGGCGACGGTGAGAAGATTTCTCATTTTATGGCCAAGATTAGTTAAAAGCCACAGCCTGAATTTTCTCCTCAATTTAAACCCAGACCATGGTGCCACTGCATACATGATGCAATGAGCAATAAAAAATTATTTCAGGCCCATACCTGAGCAGTTGCGATTCTATGTAAGTGCTGCTATTCTGCATGACCATTTAAATGGCTCATGAGCATTAATACGGTGATTTATTTGAGGTTTTTAGGATTTTGAAAGGAATTGATAGGGTAGATGGAGAGAACCTTTTTCTGTTCATGGGAGAGTAAAGGACAAGGCTACATAACCTTAAAATCAGAGCAAGGCCATTCAGGAGAAAAGTTAGGAAACATTTCTTCACACAAAAGGTGGTAAAAGTGCTGAAATCTCACACAAAAAGCAACAGATACTAACTTAATTAATAGATACATTTAAGGGGTAACTAGAGAAGGGAATAGAAGGTTATGCTGATAAATGAGGAAGGATGGCAGGAGGCTCGAGTGGAGCATAAAAGCTAGCATGGACTGATTGGGCTAAATGGCCTGTCTCTGTTTGGTATATTCAATGTAATTCTATGTAATTAATGATTTTAAATCTTCAAAGATACTTCAAATGGTCACCAACTTCCATGTGAACCATTTGGTCGAAAAAGGTAGAACATTAGGTACTAAACTCTAAAACGAGGATGAGAGTCCATAAATATGGATATTTTGACTGTATCATAGAACACTAACAACAACATCTTGTGTTTATATAGCGCCTTTAATGTAATAAAACATTCCATGGCGCTTCACAGGAGCATTATAAAGGAAAACTTAACACCGATATTAGGGCAGATGGCCAAAAACTTGGTCAAAAAGGTACGTTTTAAGCAGCATCTTAAAAGGAGGAAAGAGCAGGAGAGAGGCAGAAGGGTTTAGCGAGGGAATTCCAGAGCTTATGGCCTAGGTAGCTGAAGGCATGCCACCAATGGTGGAGCAATTAAAAATTGGGGATGCTCAAATGGCCAGAATTAGATGAGCGAAAAGTTGTGGGGCTGGAGGAGATTACAGAAATAGGGAGGGACAAGGCCATGGAGGGACTTGAAAACAAGGATGAGAATTTTAAAATGGAGACATTCCTTGACTGAGTTAAAGTAGGTCAGCCAGCAAGGGATGATGGGTGAATGGAATTTGGTGCAAGGACATGGGCACCAGAGTTTTGGATGACCTCAGGTTTACAAGAGGGTAGAATGTGGGAGGCCGAGTGCATTGGAATAGTCAGGTCTAGAGGTAACAAAGGCATGAAAGAGGGACTAGTTTGATAAAGCAGAAGTGAAGTAGAGAAAATTGGACTCTTACAGGACTACAATGGCCTCAACACATATTGATACTTGAAGCCACTACTCAGCACAGTAGCAAAAATTCTGGTCAGTAACATTTCTAATATTCTGAGAACAGAGATGACCCAATAATATGCTAAAATCCATTTAGGGACCAAAGGTGCCTCTGCATCAACACCAGCTTCCCTTAGTACCCTCTCATTTTCTCACATCATCAGGAGTGGGTAGGATAGATGGCCTTGAAAATTGATTCCTTGATTATTTTCGGTTGGTCAAGGCCAAGGGACTTTTCTTTTGCAAGGTATGCCTATTTCTATACACTTGGATTGAGTGATTGCTGGTGAGACGCTTGCTTCACTATAGACTACTATGCCTAGGAGGTGTTCTTGCTTGATTCAAACTTATATGTGCATTCTCAAAGTGCAAAATTAGAAGAATGTAGCAATGAATATTTTGTTCATGAAAAAAAGAATATACAACACAAAAATAAATATTCAAATAGAAGTAATAAAACTATGTTAAGACAATTTTTATATTCCAGTGTGGCACAATCAGAATTCTCTTACCTGTGTATCCAAGAATCAAAAGTAATCAATGCCATAGTAAATCAGATTAAATAGATGACCTCATTAGGACTCTGAAAGAATGAATGAATCTTGGAAGCACTTTGCATATTCAAGCTGCATATATGTAGAAATGAGTCAGATAAATATACCATTCATAACATTGCTGTCCATTGATTTAAGTATTCATTTCTTCCTGGATGTTCTAAATAGTGAGGCCATGAGCTGGCCTACTGGTCACAAGGTAGTCCAAGATGTTATGTCGTTAGTACCCTTTACTATTGATATCGATGCTGCCAATTTAATGATTGGCACCTCAGCGCACCATGCATAGGGATCTACTGGGGTGCCCTTTCATTTGGCATAATTATTGAATCAGGCCACTTTGGAATTTACTATGGTATTTTGCAAAGATGCACCAATGGGGAGATTTTTTTCCTCATCTCTTAGTACCAAAGCAAATCTGTGTTTGTGGGTAGGTTCTTTGTAGTCAAGCATCCTGGTTCTGAAGACCTCTGAAGGGACCAATGTGGAAACAGAACTCACGGTTTAATCTCAGTCGTAAGGTTTGGAGCCACGAAAATGTACTCAATAACTATACTTGAACTGGAGCTACTAACACCAAAACGGAGCGTCTGTGCAGTTTGTCGAGATGGTGGCCAACTTGTTGTTACTTGGTAGTTGTGGACTATATTGGCTAGCAGGTACCACATGGAAATCAAATATTTAGTACACGCAGATAGAATCAATGACAGTAATGAAAAGAAATGTCATAAATGTAAAAACTGTGCAGATACATAAAGAAATAATAAGCTAAAAAAAAAACAATTTTTTTCTACAGATGAGTATGAAAACGAATAAAAGCTCAATTGGCCAGCATTGAATGCTGAATTTATACTTGTGTATGCACATCAGGTTTTTCATAGATTGACTGCCAAGTAAGAATGGCAAACATTTTGTAATCTGACCTTTGATCAGGGAAATTATTCAACTTCTTTTAACTAATTCAATGAACTTTCAGTGAATGTGCACAATATTTCTACCTTACTGCAAAGAAAGCAAGATACAACTTCTGCCGATTTCTCAATATTAAACTGTAAAATGTATAAACAGCATAATTATTTTATTCATTCATGTTTACAATAGACAGCACAGGGCCATCTGAAAAAAGATTTTAAGTTTTTAACATTCACCTTTGAACTGCAAGATGGTATTTGTTTTATCTTTAAATCATTGCTGGGTGTAATGTAATTATGCAGAAGTAATACTTTTATTACACTGACTTTTTTTTTCTCCATTTACTAACTGTGAATGTTTATCAGTTATTCTTTGTTCTGATTGAACAAACAGGGATAACCAGTGTAGGCCTTAGCAGTTCTGCTGTCTTTTTACCCACTTTAAAATTACTGGAAGATCATGTCACTGTGATTAAAAGACTTTACACAGAAACCTGCAACATGACGCCCATTTTAGTAATAAAGCTAACGTGATTGGGTGGCTGTCGAGAAGATTATTTTACATGGCTCTCTAATTCTACAATTCATAGATAACTCCTAGCAAGAAACATAAGGTTAATATCTGAAGGCTAATATAAATGAGCAGAGTGGTCTTATACAAAAAAGCCGAGCAACATTCACCATCATGATTTTTAAAATCAAGAGACATACCACCTTATCCCAGTAAAAACAATGGCTGACACCCCATTCATCGTGTCTTGTCAGAGTGGTTCTATGTAGGGTGTTCGTTCCGAGAGTGCCCGAGAGAAATGGTATAAATGGCACCACACAAGTTATTGCACATTATTGCAGCTCACAATCAGAGATATTCCCAAGAATAATATAGTTCTTCCCTTGCAGAAGAAACTCTAAATTAAATGGAGTTTTTTTTGTATTCCTTACCTTAACCAGAAAAGAAGTATTGTTCTGGGCATGAAAATTACAATACATTCCTTCTGCTGTGATTACTTTCATAAGTAGGAGATGCTGAGTGGAGATGGTGATGTGGTAGTGTTTTCTGTGCTAAAAACAGCCCAGTTCCCTGTTAAATTTGGAGACTCTGTCTTCTCAGTCTATTCTGTCAGTTCTCAACTCTCCCTGTAAACCAGCTAAGTCTAAGCTGTCTGTTTGTCCTCTCTCTTCTGAGTTCCAGTCATGACTCCATCATTGTTCATGCAAACTCCTCTAAATTCACATGATTAAAAGATCCAGCAATCGCAGCAGAAGGAATGTATTGTAATTATCTCATACAATTTCTTTTTCCTGGTTAAAGTAAAGAATACAAAAAATGCATTTAATTTAGAGTTTTTTCTGCAAGGGAAGGACTGTATTATTCTTGGGAATATCTCTGACTGTAAGCTGTTTTTGTCCTGGCACTTGTGATGTATTTATTGGCACACCATCCATGCCTGGTGTATCTGCTAATGTAGATGATACAAGATTTTAAGATAATTGGCAAAAAAATGCAGGGGGCAAATTAGGAGAATTTGTTTTAATACAGTGAGTTGTTACAATCTGGAATGCACTACCTGAAAGGGTGGAGGTGGGTGATTCAATAGTAACTTTCAAAAGGGAATTGAATATATACATGAAAAAGGAAAAATTTTCAGGGCGATGGGGAAAGAGCAGGGCAGTGGTCTAATTAGATAACTCTTTCAAAAGAGCCAACGCAGACAGGATGGGCTGAATGATTCTATGAAGTAACAGAATATTTGTACATATTAGAGAGAAGACACAAAGCCTATATCACATTTTCCAAAAAAGTATTTAAAATATACTATAAAGGCAAGCACTTCTGTTAAAACTACTAACTCTTACATACCGAATAATGTTGTAGACATTCCCCATTCCTATAACGTCTAGAAATTTAGTATTGAGGAAAAACTAACTTCAATCAAAATCTCATGAAAATATAGAGTAGCAGTTATAAAGGCCTCACTCCATCAGTCAAAGAATTCCAAACAAGTAACTTCTCTAATTCAGTCCTCTAATTGGTTGCATTAAACACAATTTCAGAAATGTGACAAAGGGCACTACAACAGATTATAAGATACACTTCTTCAACTCCATAGATAATTGTTTCCTCACAAAAATGAATACTTAGAAGAGAAAGAGAAGCGAATGATACAAAAAAAAACTAAATTCACCCTCCCTTGAACTATCCTATGAGGAGATAAGATCATTTTTATATTTATAATTTTCTCCTAATGAAGACCTGCCATTTTGGGCTTCTGCTCCCTTCGAAGACATTTGAGGAATCCTCCCAGAATTCTTTGTTCCTTTAAGCATTAACATTTCCTGGCCTGTGCTATAACATATGTTACATTATTGGAACTGAAGAACAATTTTTGACTAATCCATTATATTTCACTTAACATGCTTTATTTGCCCTAGCCATACATTCTTATGCTGTTTGCCTTGATGCTAATATTTCCATTCTGTCAGATGACATTCATAAATGAGAGATTACAATGTCAATGAATAAGTCACTTCTCAATTTTTTTGGAGCCCAGTATCTCTCACAAGTAAACCCAGATCTCAGGTACAGCATGGATGTAATTCAAAAGAGAAGCTCCCATCATTTAGCTCTCGCATGAGCTTCAGAAAAACACTACTAGGAAGACAGTCCAGTTCCTAGCAAAATGAATACACAGCACAAAAGTGCTCAAAATAGGGCATTAATTGACAGGGCCATTCAAGGGGCCTATGAAGAGGTGTTGGTGTCGTACATGGAGATGCTCAAGATGCTCTTGTGAGGATTTGGTAGAAGTACGTCTACTCTGTACTGTATTTGGTATGTGATTGCTTGGTGCTATTAAAACTGGAGACAACTGTTCCAGTTGATAAATGAATATAAATTATGACTGAATTACTACTGAAGTTGAACCAAGAGCACCTCAGACGATTACTGTTAATCTGTCTATATAAATAAAAGTCTTGAGTCTGCCATAATTTGAAACCATTAAACATGCAAAACTAACTTTACACTTGCAAATGATTGGCTCAAATATAAACTTACAAAAGGAGTAACAAATCACTACTGACCAGTAGGATACCTAGTATTTTTTTTTTGATTCATTCATGGGACGTGGGCATCATTGGCTAGGACAGCATTTATTGCCCATCCTTAACTGCTCGAGAAGATGGTGGTGTGCTGCCTTCTTGAACCGCTGCAGTCCATATGGGGTAGGTACACCCACAGTGCTATAAGGAAGGGAGTTCTAGGATTTTGACCCAGCGACAGTGTCGAAATGGCAATATGGTTCCAAGTCAGGATGGTGTGTGGCTTGGAGGGGAATTTGCAGGTGGTGGTGTTCCCATGCAACTGCTGCCCTTGTCCTTCTAGTTAGTAGAGGTCGTGGGTTTGGAAAGTGCTGTCTAAGGAGCCTTGGTATGTTGCTGCAGTGCATCTTATAGTTGGTACACACTGCTGCCACTGTGCGTTGCTGGTGGACAGAGTAAATGTTTGTGGACAGAGTGCCAATCAAGTGGGATCTGCTTTGTCCTGGATGGTGTCAAGCTTCTTGAGTGTTGTTGGAGCTGCACCCATCCAGGCAAGCGGAGATTATTCCATCATACTCCTGACTTGTGCCTTGTAGCTGGTGGACAGGCTTTCAGGAGTCAGGAGGTGAGTTACTTGCCGCAGGATTCCTGGTGTCTGACCTGCTCTTGTAGCCATGGTATTCATATGGCTACTCCAGTTCAGTTTCTGGTCAATGGTAATTGTAGTGAACATTGCACAATCATCTGTGAACATCCCCAATGGAGGGAAGGTCATTGATGAAGCAGCTGAAGATGGTTGGGCCGAGGACACTACCCTAAGGAACTCCTGCAGTGATGTCCTGGAGCTGAGGTGATTGACGTCTGACAACCACAGGGGAGGCGGTGGCGTACTGGTATTGTCACTGGACTAGTAACCAGAGACCCAGGTATTGCTCTGGGGACTTGGGTTCGAATCCCACCACAGCAGAAGGTGGAATTTGAATTCAATTAATAAAAAAAAATCTGGAATTTAAAGCTAGTCTAATGATGGCCATCAAACCATTGTCGATTGTTGTAAAAACCCATCTGGTTCACTAATGTCCTTTAGGGAAGGAAATCTGCTGTCCTTACCTAGTCTGGCCTACTTGTGACTCCAGATCCACAGCAATGTGGTTGACTCATACATGCCTTTGAAATGGCCTAGCAAGCCACTCAGTTCAAGGGCAATTAGGGATGGGCAATAAATGCTGGGCTGGCATCCCAAGAAAGAATAAAAAAAGAAATTAAAAAAAAACCACAGCCATCTTCCTTTGCGCTAGGTATGACACCAACCAGCTGACAGTTTTCCCCGATTCCCACTGATCCCAGTTTTGCTAGGGCTCCTTGATGCCAGACTCGGTCAAATGCTGCCATGATGTCAAGGGCAGTCACTCTCACCTCACCTCCTGAGTTCAGCTCTTTGTCCATGTTTGAACCAAGGCTGTAATGAGGTCAGGAGCTGAGTGGCCCTGGCAGAACCCAAACTGAGCGTCACTGAGCAGGTTATTGCTAAGCAAGTGCCGCTTGATTGCACTGTCGGCGGGACACCTTCCATCACTTTACTAATGATTGAGAGTAGACTGATGGGGCAGTAATTGGCCAGGTTGAATTTGTTCTGCTTTGTGTGTACAGGACATACCTGGGCAATTTTCCACATTGCCGGGTAAATGCCAGTGTTGTAGCTGTACTGGAACAGCTTGGCTAGAGACGCGGCAAGTTCTGGAGCACAGGTCTTTAGTACTATGTAATATGTAGTAAGCAGTTAAAAAAACTACCAATCAAAAATCAGCAATCCATATATATCTACGAAAAATGAGAAGTGGAAACAAAGTACAAATTCCATATTAGATATAAAAGTGGTGAGTGGCCTCAGGATTGCAAAAGCACTACACGTGCGGTGAACATAATGGTCCAGAATTGGCTAGAAAACAATGCAATTTGCTGGGTGAAGAGGAAACGATACCTCGCAATAACAACAGCTCATCGTTAACCTCCCAGTGAAACTCAAGAAATTGTTACATTTACTCACAGGGATCAGTGCTGGGGCCTCAACTGTTTAAAATTTATATAAATGACTTGGATAAAGGGACTGAGAAAGATAGGTAGGAAAGTAAGTTGTGAAGAGGACACAAGGAGGCTACAAAGGGATCTTCTTCTTTGGCCTCCTTGTCTCGAGAGACAATGGGTAAGTGCTTGGAGGTGGTCAATGGTTTGTGAAATAGCGCATGGAGTGCCTGTAAAGGCCAATTCTAGAGTGACAGACTCTTCCACAGGTGCTGCAGATAAAATTGGTTGTTGGGGCTGTTACACAGTTGGCTCGACCCTTGCGCTTCTGTCTTCTCTCCTGTCAATTGCTAAGTCTCTTCGACTCCCGACTTTATGGCTGTCCACCAGCTCTGGCGATCACTGGCAACTGACCCCCACGACTTGTGATCAATGTCACAGGCCTTCATGTCGCATTTGCAGACATCTTTAAAGCTGAGACATGGACGGCTGGTGGGTCTGATACCAGTGACAAGCTCGCTATACAATGTGTCCTTGGGGATCCTGCCATCTCCCATGCGGCTCACCTGGCCAAGCTATCTCAAGCGCCGCTGGCTCAGTAGGGTGTATATGCTGGGGATGTTGGCCGCCTTGAGGACTTCTGCATTGGAGATACGGTCCTGCCACCTGATGCCAAGGATTCTCCGGAGGCAGCGAAGATGGAATGAATTGAGATGTTGCTCTTGGCTAACATACGTTGTCCAGGCCTCGCTGTTGTAGAGCGAGGTACTGAGGACACAGGCTTGAAACACTCGGACTTTTGTGTTCCATGTCAGTGTGCTGTTTTCCCACACCCTCTTGGCCAATCTGGACATAGCAGTGGAAACCTTTCCCATGCGCTTGTTGATTTCTGCATCGAGAGACAGGTTACTGGTGATAGTTGAGCCTAGGCAGGTGATCTCTTGAACCACTTCCAGAGCGTGGTCGCCGATATTGATGGATGGAGCATTTCTGACATTCTGTCCCATGATGTTCGTTTTCTTGAGGCTGATGGTTGGGCCAACTTTGTTGCAGGCAGCTGCAATCCTGTCGATGAGTCTCTGCAGACACTCTTCTGTGTGGGATGATACTGAAGCATCGTCAGCAATGAGGAGTTCTCTGATGAGGACCTTCTGTACTTTGGTCTTCGCTCTTAGACAGGCAAGGTTGAACAACCTGCCATCTGATCTTGTGTGGAGGAAAATTCCTTCTTCTGAAGATTTGAACGCATGAGAGAGCAGCAGGGAGAAGATCCCAAACAGTGTAGGTGCGAGAACACGGCCCTGTTTCACTCCACTCAGGATCGGAAAGGGGTCTGATGAGGCGCCGCTATGCTGAATTGTGCCTTTCATATTGTCATGGAATGAGGTGATGATACTTAGTAACTTTGGTGGACATCCAATCTTTGCTAGTAGTCTGAAGAGACCACGTCTGCTGACGAGGTCAAAGGCTTTGGTGAGATCTATGAAAGCAACATAGAGGGGCATCTGTTGTTCACGGCATTTCTCCTGTAGCTGGCGAAGGGAGAACAGCATGTCAATGGTGGATCTCTCTGCTCGAAAGCCACACTGTGCCTCAGGGTAGACATGCTCAGCCAGCTTCTGGAGCCTGTTTAAAATGACTCAAGGGAAGTCTTTCCCCACTATGCTGAGCAGGGAGATTCCACAGTAGTTGTAGCAGTCACCGCTGTCTCCCTTGTTCTTATAGAAGGTGATGATATTGGTACTGCTCCCTCATCCCAGCACAGGCAAAGCAGTTCATGGAGTGCTGAGGGTATAGCAGGTTGGCACTCTTGATTATTTCAGGGGTAATGCTGTCCTTCCCAGGGGCTTTTCCACTGGCGAGAGAATCAATGGCATCACTAAGTTTTGATTTTGTCCATGACTGGCAGAGACTGGGCTGCATTGAGGGCAGTCTCAGTGACAACATTTTCCCTGGAGTACAGTTCTAAGTAGTGCTCCACCCAGCGGTCCATTTGCTTGCGTTGGTCAGTGATTGTGTCCCCTGATTTAGACTTGAGCGGGGGGCGATCTTCCTGATAGTTGGCCCAAAAGCTCTCTTAATGCCATCATACATTCCTCTGATGTTTCTGTTGTCGGAGGCCAACTGAATACGACTGCAAAGGTGTTGCCAGTAGTCATTTGCACAGCGCCTGGCTGTTCTTTGTGCAGCGTTTCTGGCTGCTTTAAGTGCTACGGATGTTGAACTACAAGAAAGCCCCCAGTGAGTTAACAGTGCAATGCGCTTAGCGGCGATGAAACCAGTCTGCATTCTGCTTCTCATGTTTGCCATTGGTGGTCATTGCTGAGTCATAGATGGGTCTCTGATGTGGGCCAATGTGGTCTCTGCATCCCTGTAGGAGTGTTTTGAAGGGCTTTTTCAAGTGAATTTAGAAACTTATGTAACCGCTGTGGATAAGAAATTCTGTTAGTGTTGATGCGTGGGCGGCCCTTCTGCTTGATAATAGATAGGTTAAGTGAGTGGGCAAAGACCTGGCAAATGGAGTATAATGTGGGAAAATGTGAAATTGTCCATTTTGGCAGGAAGAATAAAAAAGCATATTATCTAAATGGTGAGAGATTGCAGAGCTCTGCGACACAGAGAGATCTGGGTGGCCTAGTGCATGGACCGCAAAAGATTAGTATGCAGGTTCAGCAAGTAATTCAGAAAGCTAAAGGACTGTCATCATTTATTGCGAGAGATTGAATATAAAAGTAGGGAGGTTATGCTTCAGCTATACAGGGCATTGGTGAGACCACATCAGGCGTTTTGTGGACTGTATTGGTCTCCTTATTTAAGGAAGGATGTAAATGCGTTGGAGGCAGTTCAGAGAAGGTTTACTAGACTAATATGTGGAATGGGCAGGTTGTCTTATGAGGAAAGATTGGACAGACTGGGCTCGGATTTTAGAAGAGTAAGAGGTGACTTGATTGAAACATTTAAGAGCCTGAGGGGTCTTGGCAGGGTGGATGTGAAAAGGATGTTTCCCCTTGTGGGAGAATCTAGAACTAGGGGTCACTGTTTAAAAATAAGGGGTCGCCCATTTAAGACAGAGATGAGGAGAAATTTTTTCTCTCAGAGGGTCATGAGTCTTTGGAACTCTCTTCCTCAAAAGGCGGTGGAAGCAGTCTTTGAATATTTTTAAGGCAGAGTTAGTCAGATTCTTGTTAAGCAAGGAAGTGAAAGGTTATTGGGGTAGGTGGGAATGTGGAGTCGAGGTTACAATCAGATCAGCCATGATCTTATTGAATGGCGGAGCAGGCTTGAGGGGCCGAGTGGCCTACACCTGCTCCTAATTTGTATGTAAGTGTGCATTAAACTAACCACAAAAAGTTAGGGCTTGTACTTAGCAGTGTAAGGATCCTTCTAATGCCACTCAACCTCTCTGGCTCAGAAAGAGAACATTTTAAACTGCGGAGTCTCATTCTGGCAGGTAAATTGTTCTTAGAGATTTTAAAACTTTTAAATGAATTCTTACTTTTCCTTCCAGTCTTTTTTTCTCTATCCAAATCTTTCCTTTTTATTTCTCTTTCTGTACTCAATTTGACAAATTCAGTTTATTTCCTTCTCCCTGTTCTTCTCCTTAAATCTCATTGGTTAAGCAGATAGACTATTGGCCCTGTCGTTCACCAAGATCCCAGATGCCCTGTTGTCCCTGCCTGTCATTACCAGCCCACACTCCCAGCAATTTGTGGCACAGAATAACGAGCTGAGAGGAGAGGGAAAAGTTCTAACTGAGGGGGCATGTCCACTTCAGCAAATGCTGAGCTACTGTTACGTGACTAATTGAGCACTTATGGGCAAGTACCCAACGTGACGTCCCAAACTGTAGCTTCAATGATCCTCAGGTGCTCCTTTCTGAAATGGTCACAATGCAACCGGCAAACCCAAAGACACAAAATAGTCAATAATAACCTGAATCTATTAGCTGTTAATTCGCAGAGCAGTTGTAAAAATAAATGCACCTTTCTCACAGTATGTTCGTGAAGTTTGTAGAGTCAGCCTCAGAAATGAGATGCAATAGCAACAGAATTATTGCCGTCTAAAATACAACGATTACTCACATGGAAACAAGAATGAAGTAGAGCGCTGTTCACAATCACGAGAACCTGAACAATACAATGCGCAAGTGGAAGCGACTGTGGAGCAGGGTTCGAGCCGCAGTCAGTGGGAATCGCGGAGAAGCGCTGTCTTGTAGTTCTGGAACTGGAGAAAGTGAGTAGTGTGGAGAAGGGCAATAGTAAAGAAACTGAGGTCCAAAAAAACAGCGCAAGTCTGTCGCTTAAGCACTCTCCCCAATCGCCGGAAATCACGGCAATCCAACACCTCAAACTCATTGGCATCAATTCATTAAAGGAAACTCAAGGAGAAAATCAAATCCTCTCCCGTACTTCGTCTAAATCTTCTCGCATCAAATCTTGAATTCAAACTGCAAAGCAACAGCAAGTCTGAGCAGCCCCTTCCAGTGAGCCTTGACTGTGAGCATAACAGCAAAGTTTGCATTAACTTGCCGAACAAAGTACCAGTCCACCTCCTAGTTTTAAGAAGAAATCATTCATGGGAGGTGCAACTAAGTCGCTTGGTTGGCCATTTCAATTGAAAGGGCAATTCAGGGTCAACCACATTACTGTGGGTCGGGAGTCACATGTAGCTCAGACCAGGTAAGAACAGGAGATTTCCTTCTCTGAAAGACATTAGTGAGCATCAATTCCTGAACTGAACAGCAAACTCAGCTTAATCTTCAAGCACCACCACTGAGCAGTGATGCTTGGATTGTTTACTAGACTCGCATTCACCCCAACTCCCCCCAGAACAGAAATGTTTAATTGGACCAGAAATCTTACTCCCCTCCCGCCAGCAGAAATTGAGGCATACGACTGCAAACCTATATTTATACTTAACACCCACAACCTCCTCCCCACCCCCCTCAATCAACTGAACAGAGGATGTCAGACCGTATCACAAACCAAAGAATAACTCCACCCACCCCCAGAATGGAAATGCTGTTTGGCCCAAACTCCTCTGCCCCATGAGCAGAATTTTCAGGATAGGAGTACAAATCCTCATTGAACTATCCTCTGCGGCAAGCATAATTATTGGGATCTGACCCCAACTCCAACGGATTTCCTCCTCCCAGCCAGCAGAGATAGCACAATGCACCCTGCAGAGCTGAGCATCCCTACGGCGCAGCAGTATTTACAGAAAACCCCAACCCCATGTTTGTTCTTTCCCACAACACCGTCTCTCCCTTTCTATGCTCCTTCCTCATCCTCCTTCTCTCCCTTGCCTTCACCTGCCTATCAACTCGCTGCCCTCCATCCCTCACTTTCTCCCCTCTATCATCCCCCTCCCTCATACTCCCCTTTCTTTCCAATTGCATTTTTGATCAGGTGTGCCTATCACTGTCACATTGCAGTTGGGAAGTAGTTAGATAGCAGGAACATAATAGCTGGAGTTTGCCTGTACATTGAAACTATAAATTGGCAATGTACATTGCATAACATGGCATGAATACCACAAATTAATTTAAAAAATATGATAGATTGCAGTTCAAATCTACAAATTTCCCAAGAGAATAAAGTAACCATAATATGCTGCTTACCCAGAAAGTTACAGAAACCAATTACATCAGCAACACTTCACAAAAAAAGCTACAACACAGGTGCTTATTTAAGAGCAAATCTTTATTTAAATGACTGTTTCCAAGCCAGCTTTAAATACTTCATCTTAAATTGACTCAGACATGGAACATTCCGACAATTATTAAATGGCTGTTGAACATACAAACATACGAATTAGGAGCAGGAGTAGACCACTCGGTCCCTCAAGCCTGCTCTGCCATTCAATAAGATTGGATTGTAACCACAACTCCACATTTCCGCCTACCCCCGATAACCTTTCACCCACTCGCTTATCAAGAATCTATCTAACTCTGCCTTAAAAATATTCAAAGACTCTGCTACCACTGCCTTTTGAGGAAGAGAGTTCCAAAGACTCACGACCCTCAGAGAAAAAAAATTCTCCTCATCTCTGTCTTAAACGGGCGACCCCTTATTTTTAAACAATGACCCCTAGTTCTAGATTCTCCCACAATAGGAAACATCCTTTCCATATCCACCCTGTCAAGACCCCTCGGGTTCTTATATGTTTTAATCAAGTTGCCTCTTACTCTTCTAAACTCCAGCGGATACAAGCCTAGCCTGTCCAACCTTTCCTCGTAAGACAACCTGCCCATTAGTATTAGTCCAGTAAACTTTCTCTGAATTGCTTCCAACGCATTTACATCCTTCCTTAAATAAGGAGACAAATACTGTAGACAGTACTCCAGATGTGGTCTCACTAATGCCCTGTATAACTGAAGCATAACCTCCTTACTTTTGTATTCAATTCCCCTAGCAATAAACGATAACATTCTATTAACTTTCCTAATTACTTGCTGAACCTTTTGGCACTGTACCCCAGAAAGGGGCAAGACCTTCAGGAAAGGAGGGATGAAAATTTGTGTGCCACGGGTAGATGATTGTCATGTCACATGTTTGTAGATTTCACAGCACCCAGTCGAAAAACAATTTAGATATAAGTGCTATTAACAGTCCAAATTAAGTAGTGACCACTCTCAATTTTCATCTTTCAAGAATAATGCAAAAGGATGAAATCACAACAAATTAAATTTAGCAATGTACAATGTTGTTCGGTGAGCTGTATCTTTAATAGCAATTTATAGGGGAAATGGAGAATCCAAACCTTCACTTTCTTCGAGCAGAGGTTTTATTATATAAAGAATTACCAGATAATGTTATAAAGAATAATGAAAGAAAAAGCATCTCATAAAAGATAAATTACTTAAAGTAAGAGTCATGTTATGATGAATTGTATGATTAGCACATCACAACCCAAGTTTAGTATTTCTGAAGTTCTGATAGTGTTTTGAAACTATAGGTTTTTCTAATGGGGCAGATAAACTCTCTTCAGTCTATTTGAGACAGTTGCAATACATTGTTATGACGAGGTGAGAAAGGGGTCTAGGATTCCCTCTCAGCCTTCATCTGGTCTTACCGCAACAGGGTTTAATTTTAAACACACCGTTTGTTTTTTCGCTCCCCCTTAGTGAATCCTTGTTCACTAACTTCCAATTATAATGCAACGAAACTAGCCAAACAGGTTTTCTTAGGTTTAATGAAAAAAGGTTGCACTTTATTAAACTTAAATTCTAATTTGGTTAACGCCTATGGATACATGACATGCCCACGCTAGCATGCATATGCAATACACATATATGAATAGAGACAGAAAAGAGAAGAAATAATGTGGAAAAGTTTGAGGCACTATCTGAAGATGGTTTTGGTTACTGTTCTTCGAGCTCGCTGTAAAGAGTGCTCTCTTCTCATACAGTATAAACTTGTTCCCTAACATTAGTATTCTTGTGGATTGTCCCGATGAGTGCAAGATGAAAAGCTTCGACAACATGTCCCTATTTTCAGCAATACTCAAGTTCTGTACTACCAAACGACTATTTGTAGAAAGGTCTTTCTTCTGGTAGCTGACATTTTTGTTTGAAAGGTATGACAAAAGGTCTTGAGAGTGTGTCAAAATTTGCAGAGGCCCCCAAATAGAAAAGTATGAAGACCATTGCTCAAACTTACCACTAATCTGTTTTTTATATAGAAAACAATAAAAGTCTAGGTAGTATAGCGTATTTTACGTTGTCATATTTCCTGTCATACAATTTCTACAGGTGTGCTTTAATTACAATATTCTAACTCTTGTCTCATTCCCTTTATAGGATGTGAACTTGAAGGAAGTCAGCAATAGCATAAGTATTATAGGTAAGGCAAAACTAAAGGTGAAAACCAACAATATAAACTTAAACCGTAAATATTATAAAATGGCTCTGTCTTAAATTGTTGTACTTAATAGGTTTTTTGTTAAAAAAACCTTTTCTGTACTTATATGGGGCATCAGTAAATACATTGCTTCTATCTGAAGCCACTACAATTTATTGACTATAAAATGCTGTCAGATCTATACAAGATCAGAAATCCTGGAAATGCTCAGCAGGTTTGGCAGCATCTGTGGAGAGAGAAACAGGGTTATCGGGCAGAATTTTCCCAGACCTGTGGAAGTGACTTTAAAGGCTGGCGTGGGTAGGGGGGGTGGGCAGAAAATTTAGAAAAAAGAATCAGGTTGGGTCTCCAACATGTTCCCATCTCCTCGTGAAGTTTTTGGAGGTAGCTTCAGGGAGATGACAGCTACCCACCTGGCATTGGCTAGAAGCCAATGAAAGTAATTATTGAGTCAATTAGCAGCCATTTTTAGAAGGAAATTAAATTTTCCTGACGGGGCATGGGACCCCCGCTTTGTCTGCAGCACACTTACTCACAGGAGGTGAGAGCGCCCTGAGATGCATATGCAATGTTCACTTTGAATTACCAAATTGGCAATCCTCAGGCCATCCGCTGGATTCACCGTAGAGTACTGGGCATGAGGGATTGGCTGCTGGTCCCATCATCAGTATGGTGTCTCCATCTTGTGCTGCCCGCTCCTACTCCATGCAGTTCATCATCACCCAGCCTTCATGGGGTGCTGCCAGCTGACCTTCACATCGGGCGCTCTGATTAACCCTCCCCCGTCCCTGAGCCCCACGCCATCCCTATTTGGATGGCAAACATGGAGGTGGCCTGCTAATTGGCCACCATTTGTAAAATTAAGCCGGCCGCAGTAAGTGGAGTCAGCACCTGGAAATGGTCATGCCTCCCAATTTTTTTCTAAATTGGCAAAATTCAGCCCAATGTTTCAAGTCTATGACCTTTCATCAGACCTGTATAGTTCAGTGTACAACATATGGTTTGAAAGTGAGTTGCAATATTAGTAACATTTTGAACCACTCAAATGTAATTTCTTTGTCTGATATTTTAATGTCATTAATGGATTTATTTCAAAAAAGTTAAGCACCTTTGTGAAAATACCAAACGGAAGAACTTCATATGAATGGTAATATTTCACAGAACAATTTCAATTGTTTCTGTCTTATCATGAAAAATGTTCAGACCACTGAATAATAATTGTTTTTCCTGCGTAACATTTCAGTGTCCTTATTGGAGGTTTTTGTGGAGAAATAGACAATGATAATATTATGATCCTAGTTAACCTCCATCCTCATCTATGCTAAGCACCTGTAGAAGACCAAGTGTCAGATACAGTAACCTGGATAATGCGATATACCACAGCTACATGACTTAGTGCTGTGTCATGAGCTATCAAGTAGGCTTACCGTACTCTATGTAAAGTTATTATTTAGGGCTTCTGAAATGAGCTCAATTAATTAGTGAAAAGAAATAATGTAAAACATCAAATTAATAAAGCAGAAGTGAAAATACAGTCAGCGTCAATTTAAAAAAGTGACTGAAACATCCCAACCTCCCCTTTCTCAATAGGACCGTAAAAAGTTTGGTATTGTACGGTTTTACAGATAGTAACTTAAACATAACTGGAGGTGACTACCTCAGTACAAAGAATTGGTTGCAAAGTGTTTTGCCAAACTCTTTCCACTGGCTACGAGAAGGTTACTCAACATTTAAACACTTTTGTACTTGCCCTTCACTACGTTCCAATGTATTGATTTACAGGCAGTTACATCAGCACTTTCGAACGCCACTAACCTTGACTCTTTAAACATTCAGCAAGAGTCTGGTCGCTTCCTCCGTGACACTTCTTCAGCAGTAGGTGCTAACTTTATCTCTTTCCAGAAGGTAAACACTGAGTCGTCTGCTGCTGTCTCAGGTGCGCGCTGCTCTGCTGCTCCCGGGCTTGTCCTGCCAAAGGGCGCGTGGACTGTCACAGGATTCCAGCCACGCGCTCAAAGTATCCACAGACGCGGTTGTCACAGGGTTCGAGCGGGGGCTGGCGGCGCGTCTCCGTCACCGTGACCGTGCGGGACGGACACTCAGCACGCCTGCCTGCTGCTGGCTGGCTGACTGAGCGAGCGACAGAGCGCGCGCCCGTGGAGAGGGAGCAGGCGCGCCCCCGGATCATGTGCAGCAGATGGAAGGCGGTGAATGAGTCCGGAAGGATAAAGTAGCTCGGTTGGTGCGGCGCCGCATTGCTTTCCACAGATCTGTCCTCGTAAGTTAACCACAAGACGTCACTTAATGTCAAAACAAAAACCCAGTGCTTTGCAGACAACTTTTCCGTTTTTTCAGGTTCCTCAAGCTAGGGCGAACTCCTAACTTCAGTCTTAACACCAGTGATGTTTCATACGCAATTCAGTAATGGGGCTTTGCTATGCGAAAGCAAATTGTTTACGGGGGCTTTGCATTTTAAGCGATAGATATACACAACATTCACTTGTGAAATATAAAAAAACATTGAAAATGTCGAACATACTAGAACCACATCGCAGGTCAATCAGCATTGGTAAAAAGTCAAATATGAGATTTTGCGTGTATACTATGCATTAGCACATTTGTACTGCAGAAGGAAAAACATAAGGACATGAAAGTTTAAAGGGTATAAAAGACATAAAATTGGTGCTACGTTTCTTGAAAAAATATCGAATTTTTATATTAAAGTATAGATTCAGATTCATTGTACTTCAATAGATTTTTAATATTTAAAAAATAAAAATAAAGTCATATTGTATTGTTAACATCTCTACTCCCAGCTTTTCCTGCTCCCCCACCCACCCACCTACCTACCTACCTACCTACCTACCTAAGTGATGCTCCCCTACCATCCATTTTTCCTTCCCTCTCCCCTTTGCTTTCCTCACTATCTTTTCCATTCATTGCCATCCACTCTACTCAGTCTTTCACTACCGTCTTCTCTCCTTGATATCCACTTGCATCTCTTTACTGTTTTTACTTTCCTGCAAACACACATGCGGGGATTGTGATGCACAATTAACCCGTGCCCATTGCAAACTGCGTGCTGCCTGCTAATTTAAATTTACATTTTTTCTCCATTCCTTCATGGGATGTGGGCATTGCTGGCAAGGCCAACATTTATTGCACATCCCTAATTGCCCTTGAGAAGTGTGCAGCCAGTACTAACTCACTGTTCAGCAGCTACACGGCTGATCAGGGGTTGCAAAATTGTGACAGGCTAGCACCAGTTAAAACTAGCTGGAACTACTTAAAGCCAGCCTGCACTTCTTAAAGGCGAGGGGCATTGTGACTGTACTAGGTGCTGGAAGTCATTGTATAAGTGATTTTGATCTGGGAAAGACACAAGAATGGCACAACAGGGCAGAGAGCAGACTCCAAGATTTTGCTACACTGCACTGGAGGCTTTGGTGCAGGAAGTGGGGAGGACGCGGGATGTCATCTATCCACAGGGAGCTAGGAGGCCCTCCAGGTTTGCAAAGACAGTGGGACCAGATAGTTTTAGTGGCCATTGCCAAGAGTCTAGCCCCAAGGACCTGGATGCAGTGCCACAAGAAATAGTCAAGGTCAGCGAATGTATCTTCAAATGCCATATCCTACCAACTGCACCACTTGCCTCAGACACTGCTCAATCAAAGCACCACGCCTCCAACACTCATTCAACAATCTCTCAATCAGGACCCATTCGTAACTTCCGTAGCTTCACCTCACCCTCATAGACTTAGAACTGTTGCAAACCTCACACCCATATCTCACAGCTTGCAAACACCCTGCCAGCTATTCAACTATGATAGCCACATCACCCAAACACATTGTACCACACTCACAGACACATTTCCCTCTGCCTTGCAGGACAAGGTGGACCAGAGGCAGCAGCAGCACCTAAGCAGTGGGGGACAGGCACGGCTGCATGTTCTCACCCTGATGGATGTGACAGTGCTGGGAACATCCGTGAAGAGTATGATGGGGTGGGCCACAGAAGAAGGTTAATGGGTAGGCATTGGTGGGTAGGCACAATGAAATGCTTGGTGCCTGTCAGAAAGCCTGTGGTCAATGCCAAGGAGCATGGAGGAGACTGGCACCAGCTTGGCACAGGCTTTGAGCAGAGTTTGGAGTCCATCCTCACCAGCTTCGATGTGATGGCCAATTCCAATGGCACGCTTGTGGACCCAACCATAATGCAATGTCTGATGGCTGAAGTTTTAAACTTCCATTGCAGTACAAGCAGAAGTCACCCGACATCTGGGTGCTGCAGTGGAAGCCCAGACTGAGGTCATGCAAGCCCAACTTTCTGCTGTGCATGTTCAGACAGCTCTTTTGCAAGCTCAGCTTGCTGCCATGCTAGTTCTTACTGCTGCCATCATAGCTGTGAATGCCAGAGTTCAAAAGAGCTTGCAGGGTGTCACAGCAGTGGAGCAATCTGTCCTCCAACACTGCTAGAACTGCTGAGGCACTGCCCCGGGGAGTGGAAGTGGCACAATGAAGCACAAACCTGCTCTTCTGTCTCAAGATGACAGCATTCGTCCTCCCACTAGTGCCACTGCACCAATGCCCTCGCTGTTGCTTGACAATCAACTAGCCCAGACAGCTGCAGCCCACACCGAGATAGTACTGTCCAAAGCTGGGCCTTCTAGAGCCAGAGCTGTTTGAAGGTGTCCTGCAAGGCATCTGCAGTCTCCCATACTGAAAGTCAATAGCCTTCCATCTGCTGTGCTGCAGCCATTGGGGTAGCACAGCGTATGAGCACTAAGACAGGTAAAGGCACACAGAAGACAGGGACTAAGGGAATACATAAGAATGATTAGTTGACATTTGTAGGCAATATGTATGGTTTGATCCATAAATTTGGTTTGGAATGTTTTATTCTGTGGTGGCTTATATATTTTGCATTTTGGCCAAGGGGATGCTGTGATGGTCAGTAATAGAACAATGTAGATAGCGTAACATAATAAACGGCCCTAAGGTGCTTCACAGTAGCATTACAAAACAAAATATGACACTGAGCAGGACACATTAGGTCAGATGACCCCAAAAGCTTGGCCAAAGGTAGGTTTTAAGGAGTCTCTTAAAGGAGGAAATTGAGGCAGGTGGCAGATTTCAATGAAGATGCCCTTAGTGAAGTGGAAAGTTCTGACACATTGTTCCTTGCTGAGGTATGAGAATTGCTCCCCAAACACCCTGGCGAATATGGCATCCTGTTGAGAGCCCTTCTTGCTCCCCCACCTCCTCCCTCTTCCAGCAGCATGTCCTGCTTTGTCGCTTCTGCTCATTCTCCTCGTCATGCTAAAGTCCAAGGGGAATACATACTACTGCATGCATGGCTGGGCGCAAGTGATTTTTGCAGAATCCTTGAAGTCTGGAAAAAGGCCTCCAACATCTGTCCCGTCCCTCCCCATAGACTTTAGCAACTTTAAACAACTCTGGAAACCACCAAACACTTCTACAATCGCAACAAAAGCCAGTAGAAATAAACTAGCGGCTAAGTTGTAAGTCGTTGATGATTCCTTTAAATAGGGCTGGTGGCGCATCTTTCCAGCTGGTGAACTCGTGTTCAGCTGTGCGTGATTAAGACTGAGGGTTGGCTGGAGCGTTGACATCCAAAATGGGAGTGCTGCTGTTGACTCAGTGTCACAATCTGCAAGTACTGCATACTTCTGGTGGGCGTTCACTATGCATGCACTAACATCCTCCCCAAAATGCATCTGGCGTAGCCATCATCAGCAGTGTGTGCACGCCAATGTCATTTTGGAGGCAAACCAGTGCCTCGGAGCCAAATTTCACAGCCATTTGTTTTCCCATTGAGAATAGTCTGCGTTTTCTTTGGAGGAAGAAGAATAGGAGAAAAGGAAGGTGGCCAGACTGGTCAGGCAGTATAAGTATAGGAGGTGCCTGGCACTTACTCAGTGGTATGATTACTCCAGAAATACAGATTGAGGCATTGGCACCACTACTTGATCCAAGGACAATGTTGTGGGGAAAATGCCTCACAATGGAAGCCATCAATTATTTATGCGACTTGCTTCAACCTGACATATATAATCCCTTTTCCATCACAGGCAATGCCAGTGGCTGTCATGATCACATCCGCCTTGAACTTTTATGCAACAAGGTCATTCCAAGCTGCCACTAAAATATCAGTAACATTCGAAAATTAGCTGTGCTGTCAGAGAGGCATTTTTGTTAGGGTAAGCCAATTCATCTACTTGCACATGGGCGACTAGCGGTAGCATGACGGGGTGTAACAATTTTGCAGAGTAGCAGGATTGTCCAAGGACCAAACAGTAGATTTGACCTATATGTTAAAATGTTCTCCCTCGATTAATGCATCACCTCTGTTAACAAGAAAGAATTTCACTCTCTCAGTATCTAGTTTGTTTACAACTAGCAGCACCACATCATGCAATTGAATGCTCGCTTCCTGGAAACCGCTACACTGTCTTCATGTTAAGGTTCTTCACAATGCCACACAGAAAGTCTAACAGTGGTTGAGAGGGGTTCAGGGGTTCTCTCTGATGCCATGATTGATGAATCTATTTTCTTTCCCAGAACATCGCTGAGTACCTCAATTATAAAGCCTATTCTACCACAAGAGTCATATTGAGCACACAGTGAAATTTTAAATTCATGCTAGGGGTGCAATTTGGAAAAGCCCAGCACCGGTGGCCATTCTCACTGCTGTTATGCTGTCTTCAGATTTTTATAAAATGATCTCTAGTTAGCATAAGCTGCAATAAAATCCAGGTGATAGCATACAAACCATAATAACAAGTGTTATGAACCATGCATTTACTATGTGAGGCTATCAGTGAGGTGAAAGAGTATAAGGATGTGAGTGATGGAATAATTCCAAGGGAAGGCTGAGGGATATAAAGGGCCTTAGGTGATGCATGGAATTGATGGTGAGCTATTGAAGCATTTAAATGCGGTGAGGGAAAGGTGATTGGAAGTAGCATGCTTATTTAGTTGAATGCATTCTTAAAAGGTAGGCTGGCTTCTCCTTCTTTGGCAGTCTTGATAAAGTTGCTAAACTTTTTGTGACATTGCAGTGCAGTGTATAGATCGTGGCGTTGCCATTCACTACCCTGACCACCTCCTGTCACTCTGCTGTGCTGTTCTCTTCATGGAGCGATGTTGCAGTGTTCCAAATAAACACTTTTATTGCTTCATTTGATAGCCTGGGGCCTCTCATGCCTCCTGCGAACTTATATATTTTCTGCTGAAAACTAGCTAAACTGCTGCAGGCCTTTAAATGTTACAGCAGGATGCAAGTTTCTAATTTCACGATAGGAAGCTCTCAGTGACTGGTCTTTTTGTACACAGGAGTTGCCATGATTAAGTGAATCTTCAATGACCCTAGAAACTTTGTCGTGGTCCACCCACTTATTGTTGAGTGAACATGAATTTCTCTCTACCATTTTCACTTTGACTTTTCTGGGCTGTATTGCCAAGGTTCCCATATAAAAATGGTCACTGGGCAATATGTTAGCATGTAGCTGGACTCATGAAATTATCCTGAAGCCTAACTCAGTGGCTTCAGGTGAGGAGTGGAGTAAACTGGAGAAAAGAATTTTTTTTAACTTGCCAAGGTAATGAGTTGACGTATGGCTGAACTAAGGATTTTTCTCTCAGCCATTGTGAATATTGTGCTGCACTGTTTGACGAATTAGTTGTTTGAATAATTACCAGCAAATTATATATGTGGATAAGAACTTAATTACAATTTCTAATGTAGACTGCTGTATTGTAAACAAGTGTGATGTCAGTACATTATGTTTACAGATACTTTGACATCCAAACATATATAGTTGGCGAGCAGCATCCACAACCAGATACTTGTTGTGACCAGGGGAACCATTATAAACTGATTCCTGCCTGGCCTCTTATGACCCTTGTAGTTTTTAAAATTCTGTTTCCAACAAGAATCAGAGAAGCAAAAATTAATTATGTTTGTTGAAGTCAATAATGATCTTGCCAAAATACCTCTGCCTTTAGCTCTAAAGAGGAAATGAAACAGGGAAAAGGCTGCAATAACTTGACAGATGATGAGTCATCCCAAACCCAAAGTGTTTGTGGATTGATGCCTGGTTATTCCAGTGAGCTGCCAATTGAAAGGAAAGCAGGCGCAATCCTATCCGGAGGCAGATAAAGCAACTTTTGGAAGAATTGGTAATTGTGATGTTAGGATGTTTCAGGGTTACTCACAGATCCCACATCAACATCTACCTCATCATAGAAAGTGCTCCAATTTAAAAAAAAATACAAAAGTATTAACAAGAGGTTTAGTCCTCACTAGCTAACAAAGTTATAAACACCAGTTTTTTTAAAAACAAGGGGAAAAGGTTGCAACGTTATTCTTAACTATATTGGAACAAATTTGAAAGGAAATTACAGAGAGGTGCAACAGTTATAGGGTAGTTATAATGGGGGACTTTAATTATCCTAACATAGACTGGGATAGTCGTAGTTTGAGGACAGGAGTTTCTGCAGTATGTTCAGGAGAATTTTCTACATCAGTATGATTCCAGTCTAATGGGGAAGGAGGCATTGCTGGATCTGGTTCTGGGAAATAAGAAGGGTCAAGTGACTCAAGTGTCAGTCGGGCAACATTTAGGGGACAGTGACTGTAGCATCATAAGATTTAGGTTAAGTAGGGCAGCACAGTGGCCCAGTGGTTAGCACCGCAGCCTCACAGCTCCAGCAACCCGGGTTCGGTTCTGGGTACTGCCTGTGAGGAGTTTGCAAGTTCTCCCTGTGACCGCGTGGGTTTCCGCCGGGTGCTCCGGTTTCCTTCCACAGTCAAAGACTTGCAGGTTGATAGGTAAATTGGCCATTGTAAATTGCCCCTAGTGTAGGTCGGTGGTAGGAGAATGGTGGGGATGTGGGAGGGAATATGGGATTAATGTAGGATTGGCACAGACTCGGTGGGCCGAAGGGCCTGTTTCAGTGCTGCATCTCTCTATGGATCTCTATTTCTCTGAATGGTATTTAGCTATGTGTCCCAACTTTCAGTAAATTATTAGTTAATTTATGAGTGGACTGTTTGACGGGTGTTTGTTGGCTGTAGTCAAAGCATGTCAAACTGCTGTTATGCCTGCTCATAAAATTGGATAAAGCAAAAAACAAATATTGGAAATAAGTTTAAAGAAAATCAATCTTCGAGCCATAAATCACAGTGTTGCCCATCACCAAGGGTCCACTAGGAACATTATTTTGCAGTCTAAGTCCCAGATTTGCTGAAAGCAGCATGTATTTAGGGAACTCATTCATCAAGAGGGGTAGAGCTATGTTAACTCATTTTTCACTGTTTCAGCAAGGGTAGCAGCTGAGTGGCCTAAAAGTCGAAGGAAATAAAGGCATGGCATATGTAATAGCATAAGTCACTCCATAAGCTCCTGGAACATCTGTGTTCAAATAATCACGTACAACATAGAAGCACCAATAATGCAGCACAGGTTATCACAACATCAGGGCCAGTATATCTTAAGAATTGATGAATGGTGTACTTGGGACAAACTGATGCCGCGGAATGGGGTGGCACAGTGGTTAGCACTGCAGCCTCACAGCTCCAGTGACCCAGGTTCGGTTCTGGGTACTGCCTGTGTGGAGTTTGCAAGTTCTCCCTGTGACTGCGTGGGTTTCCGCCGGTTGCTCCGGTTTCCTCCCACAGCCAAAGACTTGCAGGTTGATAGGTAAATTGGCCATTGTAAATTACCCCTAGTGTAGGTAGGTGGTAGGATGTGATAGGGAATATGGGATTAATGTAGGATTAGTATAAATGGGTGGTTGTTGGTCGGCACAGACTTGGTGGGCCGAAGGGCCTGTTTCACTGCTGTATCTCTCTATGACTGATGGTCAATTGCAGCTTTCCCACCCCGTGGAAAGATTCCTTTTTAAAATTTGTGGCAGCTAGCAAGTTAGCTTGGCCAGTTTTACAGTCTAAGAAGCAAGCTTCTACTTTAATGCCTATGTATGCAGAGAAAGTGAGTGACATCTTTATTACTTTATGTAGTGAGATGCATAGAGAAGTATATAGCATTGATTTCAACCTAACTCTCTGGTGGGGATTGTGTTGGGCTTTGGTCGAGCATTCAGTTTATACCCCGCCTGATTTTATGCTCCACTGACTTCAGTGGGATGCAATATTGTACAGGATGTAAAAGGGGCATCCGAACCAAAAATGCCCCATTTCCACCATGTGGGTTAAGTTAAAATTAGGGTTATGGCTCACTTTTGTATTTGCCATGTTTCAGAATTTTTTAGCTTTTTTCCACTGAATGGTTTTGAAAATAATGAGTTTCATTTGAATTTGTTGCATTTTACAGTTGTGTTTTGATGGAAATGTATTCATGCATTTTGGAACAAAAGGCTTTGTGATGGTTGGTAGTTAAAATGCTAATCAGCTATGTTTTAATATTTTTCTATCATAGGTTGTAAATAATAAACAACTCATTACCCTGTGTCAGAAGTCAGAAAATACCTCAATGCATTGGAAAGTCTTTGATCCCTTCCTGTCTGTGAACAGACGGAGATAAAACACAGATACACAGGCAGTTAACTAGGTTTCTAAAGGGAAAACTGTGAAGCTGTTGCTGAGAGTAACAGGTTAGAATTGCTGGAGGATAGTTAGAAGTCACCTTGTTTAAATCAAGTAAGATGGTCCACAGTATGGAGAAACGTGGTGTGTTCTTTATTTTGTATTATTATGTAAAGATAGATTCTATTGATTGAATTAAATGAGTTTGATCACAACTGTTATTTTATATATTTGCTTTACTGTTAAATAAAATAACATCCATTTGTATCTGGTCTCATTATCAAGTGTTTCCACCTTCAGAGAGATTGAAGAAGCACACATAATTTGAATAATGCATTTCAGGTCACAAGGGGATACTATTACAGAGAAACACCTGTATTATATATTTTGCAAGTGTACATTGGGCAATGTGAGTCAACTCCCATTAAATAAAGTCTTCAACACTCCCCCCTGCTCTCATGCTCACATCTCTGTCCTGGGATTGCTGCAGTGTTCCAGTGAACATCAACGCAAGCTCGAGGAACAGCATCTCATCTACCGATTAGGCACATTACAGCCTGCCGGTCTGAACATTGAGTTCAATAATTTCAGAGCATGACAGCCCCCCACTTTACTTTCATTTTTAGTTATTTTTTCTTCCCTTTTTTTTTGGCATTCCTTTTTACATTTTTTACAATCTTTTTTTGTATTTATTTCAGTTCATCTTAGTTTGTTCAGTTTGCTCACCCACTGTTTTTTTCAGGTTGTTTTTCTTCAGGTTTGTACTTGCTGATGTTCAATATTCAGTATATTCACACCTAATCTGTACTAATGCTTTGTCTTTCAACACACCATTAACATATTGTTTGCCTTTGCTCCATGACCTTTTGGTCAGCTATGTGGCCTGGTCCAATCTGCACCTTCTCCTTTGTTATCTCTTGCCCAACCCCCACCTCACTTGTTTATAATCTGTGACTTTTCTAATATTTGTCAGTTCCGAAGAAGGGTCACTGACCCGAAACGTTAACTCTGCTTCTCTTTCCACAGATGCTGCCAGACCTGCTGAGTGAATCCAGCATTTCTTGTTTTTGTCTTCAGACTGGTAACTGATTCCACAGATCCCTAGAAGGTATCTACAGCACTTCTGAATATGTAACAGTACTGTGTATAGTTCACTTATCTGTCTTACTTCAATAATTAATTGCCGCCTTGTTTAAGATCTTCCTAATTTTATATGATTATTTTATTAAAAATATTCACATTTGGATAGCATAAGAAGATGCTAGGTTATTGCCCACCCAGAGGAAGCAAAGTATAATCAGAAGGATAGATTTTTCTGAGCCTCTCTGGCTTGTACATTGTCTATGGGATGATTTCAAAGCAGCATTAGTAAAAGCCTGGTAACAGGTTACCACCACCCTGTCCCCTTGCCATGGATGGCATGTGATGTGGGAATCAGCAGTGAAGGATAAAAAATAGTTTGGAAATAAATAGTGTTACTTTCACAAAAAACAGAATTTAATGCTACTAAAGATGCTATTTGTATAAGCATTTTTTAAAAATATTTTGTCTGTCGTACATAATTTAAAATAATGTATTAATTGTGATGTGATACTGTTTAATGTGTTAGATATCTTCTAGCCATTATTTCTATTGTGGCAGCTGCTGCCCTTTGTACATTTTCATAGGGATGTCTTTAATTTTATGTAACCATAATGTCAGATTGACTCAGTTGTCACCTGAGTCAGGAGGCTATGGATTCATGCCTCATCAAGCATATAATCCAGGATGATATTTTAGTACATCAGTGAGGGTGTGCTGCATTATCAGAGATGCCAGTAAACCAATGCTCTGTTTGCTCATTCTGGTGGTTCAGGTGTTAATTAAAGCTCCTGTGGCACATTTTACAGGAGACTACATAGAATTACACAGAATTGATCAGAAACATGCCATTCAGCCCAACTGCCTGCGTGAGTGTTTATGCTCCACATGACCCTCCTCCCACCTTACTTTGTCCAACCCCTATCATTCCTTTCTCCCTCATGTACCTATCTAACGTCCCCTTAAGTGCGTCTTGAGAGTTGCGAGTTCTCCTGATCAGAATTTTTCCTTTAACCAACACCACTAAAAGTAGATTAATTGGCCATTCAACCAATTAGCTATTTGTAGAATGTTCTGTGTACAAATTGGCTGCCTCAATTGCCTACGTAATTGCACTTCATAACAATTCATTTGTTGCTGAAGTTCTTTGAAATGACCCAAAGTCACGATAAGGCATTTAAAAAAAAATTGCACTGAAAAACAGGATAAGTGGGTTTACTGTTCTAGACGGATAAAAGAGAGTTTGGAGTGGTGCTATTAATGTTCAGCATTGTGAGTGCATCTCTGGGATTCATAGTTTTGTGTTAGCATTTTGAGGAGAAATAATTTGCCAAGTAAGGTGACCTTCAACGCTAGACATGCCATGTCTAATTTTTCTTGATTTTGAATTTTCAGTATTTATATTTGCAATGTTACAGGAAAACTACTAATTTGCAGTGAAATACAATATTGTTCATTCATAGGATCATGGAATTGTTACAGCGCAGAAGGAGGCCATTCAGTCCATCGTGTTTGCACCGGCTTTCCGGAATGCAATTCATCTAGTACCATTCCCCCCCCTCATCACTGACAAGGCAAGAATTTATTGCCCATCCCTAATTCCATTTAACTGAGTGGCTTGCAAGGTCATTTCAGAGGAAAGTTAAGAGTCAACCACATTGCCGGAGACACATTTTGCCCAGAACAGGTAGGGACAGTGGATTTCCTTTAAGTGAACCAGGTGGGTTTTTATGACAATCTGGTAATTAAACCGTCAACATTACTGACAGTAGATTTTTATTCCAATTTAGTTATTAAATGTATTCAAAATCCCTGGCTGCCATGATGCGATTTGAACTCATGGGGCTGAATTTTCGGGGCCTCCCGAAGGCGGGAACAAAGGCAGGGGGGCTCCAAAAATACTGGGGTTAGCTGGCGTGCCAGTTGCAAGATGCCATTCCAAGCACCAGCCATTTTTGGGGAGACAAATCTGCGGCCTGGGTAGGTTGCCTGCTCCCACCAGGTGGGCAAGCAATTAGGCTCATTTAGAGCCTTGTTAAAGGTAAGTTTAGGAGGTTGACTAGGATTTTACAGTCGGCCTTCTGTTTCCCAGAGCGTCAGGGGGCAGATCAACTCTCTGGAGGTGGGCACACAGTGGCAGGCTGGGGTGCCAGTGCTCCTGGCAGGCCTACAGGCCCTCCCTGTCTGCCTGGGTGGGTGTACCGCCAAAGACCACCCGTAGAGGGGCTCCACTTGGCTACTTTTTCTGTTTCTTATTTAAAATTTTTAAAAAGTGGTTGAGAGAGCACCTTTGTATTGAGGCACCCTCCCAGTTATTTATCTTGTAATGTAGCCAGTGCTTCTCTGAAGCTGGAAGGCCTCTGATTGGCCCTCCAGCTTCAAGAGCCCACCTGCTGCCCTTAATTGGAAAGGAAATCTGTCTCCATGCCAATTAAGGGCTCACCCACTTGAAAATCTTAACTTTAATCAGTTTACCCTTCAGAGGAGGATTTCTGACCCAAAAACAAACTCAACTCCTGTTTCCCTCCTCCATGGGGAAAATTCAGCCCATGTTTTCTAGACCATTGGTCTGGGTCTCTGGATTGCAGTTCAGAAATATAACCATTATACCACCATTTCCTCATGCCTATAATTCTCTTTATGGTCAAGATCTGACTCAGCCTGGCTGTTAAGAGAACTGCTGAGCAGCAACAGGGTGCTTCCCCACCAGGAAGGGAAATCAGCAGGTGTGTTAAACCATGCTTATTTTGCTCACATCATAATCTCTGACTACAAGAGATATGGGAGCATATTACCAGGCCACCACATTCTCATTTGGGAAAATAGTGCAGGGGGGCTATGAAAAGAGGGGAGAATATAACTTTTTAAACTGGAGAAGAAAGAAAACACAATGGCCTGGAATTTGTTGCAGTGGCAATGTCGGTGAAACAATGTTGTTGAACCTGTATATAACTGAAATTTTTTCCAAACAAAGTTTTCCTTTAACAAAATGAATTCTATGTATGAGAGTTTTTTGTATTATTTAGCATTGGCCAAAACCCACTTGAAATGAAACTGATTAAAATGAGATACCACTTATTAAAGCTTTATAGTTTACTGTTGATAATTGAAAGTTTTTTTGTGTTAAAAAGTTTGAATTATTAAATAATTAGGATAAAGCAGTGTACACAACACAGGACATTGGGAATTTAGTGTTAAATGTTGAATTATCAGATCATTTGAATTAAGGAGCTTTGAACTGAAGATTGTACTGACGTTGCCCAAGAAATTACTTTTACTCAAGTATCAGTTTTCCATACATATGCAATTCCATGACCTTGATGAGAGATGGCATGGGTATAGAACTTTACTAATAAGGAAGATTCTGCATTGAAGAATGGAGATTCTGCATTGGAAAATGACATTTCTGCAACAGTTGGAAATAGAAAAAAGAAAGAAAGAAAATAAATAAAATAACAATTTGCCAAACAGACTTCCTCTCAATATTGCACATACGAACATAGGAATTAGGAGCAGGAGCCTGCTCCACCATTCAATAAGATCATGACTGATCTGATTGTAACCTCAACTTCTCATTCCTGCCTACCCCCAATAACCTTTCACCCCCTTGCTTATCAAGAATATATCTATCTCTGCCTTAAAAATATTCATAGACTCTGCTTGCACTGCCTTTTGAGGAAGAGAGTTCCAAAGACCCATGACCCTCTGAGAGAAAAAAATTCTCTTCATCTCTGTCTTAAATGGGCAATCCCTTATTTTTAAACAGTGACCCCCAGTTCTAGATTCTCCCACAAGGGAAACCTCCTTTCCACATCCACCCTGTCAAGACCCCTCAGGATCTTTATATGTTTCAATCAAGTCGCCTCTTACTCTTTTAAATTCCAGCGGATACAAGCCTACCCTGTCCCAACCTTTCCTCATAAGATAACCTGCCCATTCCAGGTATTAGTCTAGTAAACCTTCTCTAAACTGCTTCCAACGAATTTACATCCTTAAATAAGGAGACCAATACTGTACACGGTACTCCAGATCTGGTCTCACCTTTGCCCTGTATAACTGAAGCATAACCTCCCTATTTTTGTATTCGATTCCCCTCGTAATAAACGATAACATTCTATTAGCTTTCCTGATTACTTGCTGAACCTGCATATTAACCTTTTGTGATATATGCACTCGGACACCCAGATCCCTCTGCATCTCAGAGCTCTGCAATCTCTCACTATTTAGATAATATGCTTTTTTGTTCTTCCTGCCAAAATAGGCAATTTCACATTTTTCCCACATTATACTCCATTTGCCAGATCTTTGCCTGCTTATTTAATCTATCTTTATTCCTTTGTAGCCTCCTTATGTTCTCTTCATAACTTACTTTCCTACCTATCTTTGTGTTATCAGCAAATTTAGCAACCATACCTTCAGTCCCTTCATCTAAGTCATTTATATAAATTGTGAAAAACTGAGGCCCCCAGCGCTGATCCCTGTGGCACACCACTCGTTACATCTTGCCAACCAGAAAATGACCCATTTATGCCTACTCACTATTTCCTGTTAGCTAGCCAATCTTCTATCCATGCCAATATGTTGCCCCCTACACCATGAGCTTTTATTTTCCGCAATAACCTTTGACCTGGCGCCTTATCAAATGTATCCAAGTTCAAATCCTGCAAGTAGATACCAGTTGAAAGAAAGCATTTACAGGAGCCTACCCTAATGAATGTAAATAAGGTGTTGTGCTGGTTTTGACAGGTATTTTCACAAAATCTGCCAAGCCCTGGTTCATTTTGATCAGTTGTTCTGTCCCAAAATGGAGGACCTCAAATTTACCAATAGGTGGCTGGGAGATGGGAAAAAATGCCACAATGTCAAACACTGAAACATTTGCTGCAAAGCAGGTGTTATAAACAAAGGTGTTGCAAATGCTGGCAGGAGAGGTTACCCTGTTGCTGCCTGTCTGAGAATATGACCCATCAGACATTTTTAGACTAATGAAATGGGTTTCTTTTAGCACAAGCCTTTATGCTTCTCTGGAGAAATTTATGCGTGGTAAGTTTAGTGATGATGGAGGAATAGTTTTATTATGTGTGAAGATTTGAAATTAGGAAATCAAACAGCAGCAGTTTCCTGTGTGTTATGCAAATAAGGAAGCATAGATGAAGGCTGACATGTTGAAAGTCTGATTGAAATGTCTGGACAACAAGACAAATCAACTTGCATAAAAGTAGCGTAAATTTAACTGCTTAATTGTGAATGAGAAGCAGTTCACAAAAATGCTACAGGGTGTGTGTTATGGCATTGTATACATAGAGCTTTTAATATATTATAGATAGTTATACTATAATGCTCAGGGTAAATACATCATGGTTGTTTTCCTTAGAGCAGAGAAAGCTGAGGGGGGACCTGATTGAGGTACACAAAATTATGAGGGGCATAGATCAGAAGAAACATTTTCCCTTAGCGGAGGTGTCAATAACCAGGGGGCGTAGATTTAAGGTAAGGGGGCAGGAGGTTTAGAGGGGATTTGAGGAAAATGTTTTTCACCCAAAGGGTGGTTGGAATCTGGAACACACTGCCTGAAGGGGTGGTAGAGGCAGGAGCCCTCACAACATTTAAGAAGTATCTAGATGAGCACATGAAATGCCATAGCATACAAGGCTACGGGCCAAGTGCTGGAAAATGGGATTAGAATAGATAGGCTTATGGCCGTCGCGGACACGGTGGGCTAAAGGGCCTGTTCCTGTGCTGTATAACTCTATGATTTGTATTTTTTTAAATTCATTCATGAGTAGGAGTTGCTGGCAAGGCCAGCATTTATTGCCCATCCCTAAATGCCTTTGAGAAGGTGTTGGTGAGCCGCCTTCTTGAACTGCTAGAGTCTGTGTGGTGAGGGTACTTTCACAGTGCTGTTAGGAAGGGAGTTCCAGGATTTTGACCCAGTGACAATGAAGGAATGGCAATATAGTTCCAAGTCAGGTTGGGTGTGTCACTTGGAGGGGAACTTGCAGGTGGTGGTGTTTCCATGTGCCTGCTGCCCTTGTCTTTCTAGCTGGTAGAGGTTGCGGGTTTGGAAGCTGCTGTTGAAGGACCCATGGTGAGTTGGTGCAGTGCATCTTGTACACGGTACATGCTACGCCACAGTGCACTGCTGGTGAAGGGGGTGAATGTTTTAAGTGGTGAATGCAGTGCCAGTCAAGCAGGCTGAATCGTGTGGAATGTCTTGAATGTTGTTAGCCTGCACTCATCCAAGCAAGTGGAAAGTATTCAATCACACTTCTGACTTGTGCTTTTTAGGTGGTGGAAAGGCTTTGGTGAGTTAGGAGGTGATTCACTCATCACAGAACACTGAACCGCTGTCCTGCTCTTGTAACCTTAATATATATGTGGCTGATCCAGTTACATTTCCAGTCAATGGTGACACCCCAGGATGTTGATGGTGGGAGCTTCAACAATAGTAATGCTATGGAATGTCAAGGCAAGTTGGTGAGGCTCTCTTGCTGGAGATAGTGATTGCCTGGCACTTGTGGTGGCGTAAATGTTACTTGCCACATATCAATCCAAGCTGGAATGTTGTCTGGATGTTGCTACATGTGGGCATGGACTGCTTCATTATCTGAGGAGTATGAACAAAGTAGAATCTGTGAATATGTCTGAACTCCTTGTCTTAAGTGTCAAAAATGATAGTTGTTGTGATTTTTTTATGGATGATGACAAAAAATCGGAAATAATAAAAATCAGATATAATGACCCAGGTTTTCCTGGGGACTTGTGTACGTCTACATTGTAGGGACCATTGAACAGTGCAAAGGAGAGAGGAAATCATAGAGTAAGTGATTAATGCCATTAATTATGCCAATTTATATTTTTCTGGAATTTCTACACCACTCTGCCATCACCTTTGCCGAAAACAGTTAGGAGATATTCATCATAGCTCCGCTTCCTATTGAAATCAATGGTGATCACTATTTTGCTGCATTAAAGCCAGTTTTTATGCCACTGCAAGGTAGATTTAAAAATAATGGTGCTAGTGAATTTGCAGTGGCATGAAATTGTCTTTCGATTATGCATTCGCTGAGCCAGACTACTTTTAAGTGATGCTGAAAGTAATTTTGAGCTCATATGGAAATTGTTTCCTTTCAGAGTATAAGTAACAACAAACTCTGTGGAAAAGACATAGTAT
This sequence comes from Heterodontus francisci, assembly GCF_036365525.1. Taxonomy (NCBI): domain Eukaryota; kingdom Metazoa; phylum Chordata; class Chondrichthyes; order Heterodontiformes; family Heterodontidae; genus Heterodontus; species Heterodontus francisci. Next base: position 66,037,854 of record NC_090389.1, read on the forward strand.
AGAACAATGGACTGATTTTGATGCAGAAACAATGGTGAGGCTGACAGCTGTGACCACTATTAAAGTGTCAGTTGGACGGCATCTTCCAGTGACTACACACATGCAGTTAAACATGGAAATCTAGAAGTTTTCGTTAGAGTTGCCCTGCTCCTCCAGAAGTTGTACTATAGCAGTATCTCGCTGAAAGACTCGCCATTGAAATACATGGAATGGCGTGAAGTTGCTATACTTAAGTGACATGTTCTCATTAAATTCATCAGAAAATGTTAGGGCTAGTCCATTCAAATGCAAGTAATCTTATAACAGAGTGTAAGTCTTGATTACTGCGAAACATCCTCTCTGACACTGAAAAATATCTTTTACAAGTGTGGAGTCTCCTTCCTTCAGTTTTAAATTAATGTTGGAAATTTTTTTTAAAATGTTTTTCTTTCTGTTTTATCACTCTCCTAATCTGATTTTTCTTTCCTTCTCTTTATTTTGCTTTCTGTGCATGATTTTATAGTGAATTAAATATTATAACTGACTCTTCCTGATTCTTCAAGTTGATTGGCAAAGGAGATGCACAGTTGCTTTCCCTATTTACACAGGTCCCAGATTCCTGAAGAGGGCACTACATGTTGGCTGTCTAATTTACAAAGTGTTTCACTGAAAAATCCCATCGGAAATCTGTGTGCAAGTGCACTATTGAACGGCAGGAGCACTTTGTTCACCTGTGAGCAAAATATGGCCCAATGTTTCAGGAAAATACCTGAAACTGAAGCAATGTGATTATGTTGTTCTGAGTCCAAAAAAACTTCATAAGACATGTAAGAGTCAGTTTCACAAACTGGTGTATGTTTATCAGCCCTTTTGGAGTTCAAACTAAAACTATTTTTGGAGAACGTCTTTTAATGGTCATTCTGTATAAACGTTTCTTTTCATGTGGCTGTATCTCTGAAATTGATTATGAGTGATTAAAATATATTTCAATTGCTGGAATTTGTGCTGTTTTCTGTTCTTTGATGCAATATTGAGCAAATGGCATGCAGAGCCTTTTATCACTAAAACTCAAAGTGTTAAAAATAAACAATTTGATTATGACTAGTTCACAGGTATGTGTAGCAGGCCTTGCTGCACCAGATATCTAACAAAGAGTCAAATCAAAACACACAAAAATGATCACATTGTATAGTCCTTCAGTTATAAATATCCATATTATCCTTTATGTTGAAAGTAAGATCAGGAAAACCTGTTTCTCTGAGCTGACCAGTATTTATTTTCAGTTTGCACATGAGATGCTGCCAAAACAAACTGTATTACAGTTTAAAATGTGTTTTTGGAAAATGAGAAAAGTTTTGGCAAACACTTTTTCCTCAATAGCACTCTTTTAACTATTGTTTTCTCCTAACTCTTCTCTCATCCTTTTTTTCTTTCCTTTCTGATTAAGACTCTTTAAATTTGCCGTGTGCTTCATGAGTACTTACATCCAATAGATGGGATTCTGAATATCTGTTTGAACATAAACATAATTTCAAATATATTATCTACACAGTATTTTATCTAATAAACAGCTTTCTGTATTCCAGTTGAGTTCATTATTCTATGGGAACTAAAACAAAAAGCAATAATGGGAGTTTTAACTGATAGATGGGAAAGGAGCAAGTATTTGCTGTTTTAATGCCTCTGGATTTGGTGGAGGATAAGGCTCCTACTGGAGTATAGTGGAAGCCTAAGCAATGTATGCAAATCAAGGGCACATGAAAGGTATGAACCGTAATTGCATCTTCATTTCTTGCTGAATGGGGCATCCACCTGTGACCCACCCTGCCAAATATAGCTGTCGGAAAGCGAGATAGGTCACTGAACATAAGTGGAAATATTTTCCTAATTGGGACCAGGAGGAGCAGGAGTTCTCTATCAGGTCCCATAAAGATCATCCAGGGTGTCCCAGGTTCCACCAACCCCCTCTCCCCTGCAACAGTTGCTCACAACGCTTTCCCCTCCCAAGTCTAGCTTGTCACCAACAGTGTTCTCTTGCTGCCAGCAGGTGGCCTCAGGTCTGTCCAATCCTTGTTTTCTCTTCCCCCTTCACTAGCCAGCTGCTGCTTTCCTCCTGAAATGGGGGAGTGACTGACCACTATCATTGAAATGAGGCCCAGGAGATTTCTACTGCAAGGCTTTTAATAAAGATTCTCATGCAGGTTGCTGTTTGCTCCCTCTGGCTTCTCACTGGGAGTTAAAATCAGCCCAAATGGCGGGCAGCCATAAAGGCGGGGCTAAAGTGTGGCGAGTCGAAGAGACTTAGTAGTTGGCACGAAAAAAGACAGAGGCGCAAGGGGAGAGCCAACTGTGTAACAGCCCTGACAAACAAATTTCTCTGCAGCACCTTTGGAAGAGCCTGTCACTCTAGAATTGGCCTTTATAGCCACTCCAGGCGCTGCTTCACAAACCACTGACCACCTCCAGGCGCTTATCCATTGTCTCGAGATAAGGAGGCCAAAGAGAGAAGAAAGGAATAGCCTAAAAATTCTGTGACACCATTGCTCTGGCAGAAATGCCTGGATCAGGGTCTCTGCCTTTAGGACTTTGCAATGATGTTGTAAAATCCCGGGCATGGAGTAATTTGAATGTAAAAAGTGGGCCATTAATGTACTCTGGTGCCCACTTTGCCACATATGCAGAATTGAGAGCAGCACTTTACCACTCTGTTGGGGTGGAGGGAGGGGAACTGCATAGTCTGGCTGAAGGTTTAAGAGGCTACAGTTGCCTTCTTTGATGCTCCCTCGCCATGGATCAGATATCCAAGCAATAACTGACCTCTATTGGACTGATTGCAGTTTGAATATGGCATTGTGGGGCTGAAATATACCCTGTTCAGCAAGTACATCTGCTTTGTGCACGTCTATTTACTGCTAGACGCACAGGAAGCATAACTGGTGGGATTTCCAGGAGGGGTTTCCCCACTTTCAAAAGTAAAATCAGGACAGCAGGAGCAGGTGAGCCGAAGAAACATCCATTGCTCCTCTTTGTGATAGCTCTTTCTCTAAACAAGGCAGAAGCAGATTCCACCCCAAATTCCTGATCTGTCTACACCAGAGTTCTTCACCTCAAAATAGCACAACTTCTAGGCTAATGAATGTAAAAGAAAAATAGGAAACAGAATATATTATAAATCCAGAGGATTATTTTCAGCCTTATGAGGAAATAGGAGATATCTTATTCAAGTAGGAATCCGTATGCCTACTCCATATTCTATTAAGCGAAGGATGTATTTATAATTTACAAAATATAATTCTTCCACCATTACATTAATGGGTTCTTTTCTAATTCATTTGAATTGTACATTTTTTTTTTTACAATCATTTCATTAATGAATTTTTGTAGCAGTATTGGTAAACAATACAGGAAGTTGTAATTATGCACTTGTCCCTGGGGTAGTTATAGAAACTGATGACTTTCCTATTTGAATTGATGGCTGCACGTGATAATTTTAACTGCACTGAGATTGATGTTTTTGGGTTAGTGGCATAACCAAGACGGTCAAAACTGATCCTTGCTGAATTATGGCTTATCAACTAGCCAGAGAAGTGAATATTAAATTAATTACACTTGGTAGAGTTGATGTCGTAAGATGCAAGAAAGCTGATCCCCTTGACTATAGTGTGGTATGGTTTCATTGTAGGTAGGAACAGCAGAGCCTCAGTGGACTGGAATCAAGAATTTTCTGAAATTTACATTATTATGAAAATGTCAAACAGAGGCCCTGTCTACCCTCTACCCTCAGCTTTTGCAGATGGACACAAAAGATTTCATGGTAGTATTCCAGAAAGAGCAGAGGAGCATTCACAATGTTCTGGCCAAAATATTATCCTTCAACTGACATGGCGAAAAACAGATTAACCAGTCAATCATCCATCCCATTGCTGTTTGTGAGACCTTGCTGTCTACAAATTGACTTCTATGAATGTCTTACTAAACAGCAGGGATTACACTTCAAAAGTACTTTATTAATGAAGTGCTTTGGTATATCCAGAGGATGTGAAAAGTGCTGTGCAAATTTCTTTAATATGGAACATAGATTAAGCAGTATTACATAAGCATTTTCCCTCAACATTGCTCAAGAATGTATCCAAGTTCAAGTGCTGCAAGTAGATGGCAATTGAAAGCATGTTTCTTAGTTATTAGCATATGCAAAAACGCTGGCGAATCTTGTTATCTTGAAGTACATTTTCATGACTAAAAAGTGTCACTGAAATATATGCTGATTATAAATGCATGTGTTTTTGTTAACTATAAAAATCATCCCGAATGAAAATTTTTAAAAAAACTATAATTGAAACTAAAATGATTAATATCTAAACTAATAATTAAAAATATTTCTAGAAAATTACTAAAAATAAAAATATTTTGTGTAACTGAAACCATAGTGGCTAACATTCCTAACGTTGCTTATGTACCATTTGGTGGCAGGATAGCAAATGGTTGCTTGAGAAACCTGGTATAGATTGAATAATGCTGTATGTTATGTGTGACTGCAAGACAAGACAGATGTGTAGTTAAGTTGAATCCTTCCTATTCTCTTTCTCACATGTATGTAGTTGTTACCAACCTTGTAAATTTGGGTAAAATATTTATGGAGAACCCCTTTCAATAAAATCTTGGGGTACTATGGATTTTGCTATGATAGGGCCATCTCAATAAAGCAATAAATTGTTATAATTCATTGGCAAGATTTGGCTTTAATCCACTGTAATGTTGAATTCATCAAAATGATCAGCTAAGGTAAATGAGGATTTTGTGTGACTACTAGTACAGAATTCTTACATCAATGAACAACTGCTTGCTAAAGGTATCATTTGAGTGTCATAACTGAAAACTACAGTTAGGGTATTCTAGACTAGTTCTGTTGTAGGATTACATCAAGGGATGCAGAAAGAACAGTTAATTTTTATTAGTCTCATAGAAAGAATGTGGGAGGACATAATATAAAAATTTTAAAAGCTCCAAAAACAAAACATGCTTAGGAAGCTAATGCAATTGAATGTCAACTTAAATTATAACCAAGGTTGACAAATTATACTTTCACATTAGTATCAAATATGTGGCACATAAATAATATTAATATTACACGTTGCCTCAGGGAAAGGATAGAAACATAGAAATGTATGGGAATGTAAAATGCTACTGTGATCCAGCTGGCTGGTCCCTGGATGAGGGATTAGTAAATCGATTAAAGTGAAATTACATATAGCTGTGCATAGAATTTGAATCAGGCTTTCTCTATGAATGGCTTGCCAGTCTACTGCCATCTCCGCTTCCTTTTTTCTTTACAACTTTCAGTTATAAACCTCTCTGCCTTGTTTCAATTTTCTATTATTTTATTAACTGAAGTTTACTTCTTTGTTCATTTAAATTCTCTTCTAGCTTTTTTCAGCTTCGTGTCTATAACTATAATAAGAGAGTGATTGTTGTTGAAGATGTCAAATATATGTGACTTTATTCTTGATGTTGTTAAGTAATTGATCAGTGTGTGGTATATTCACTGTAGTTTTATTTGCCAACATTCTACGGTAAAGTGATCATACACCAAAATGCCTAATCAGATTGTGCTCACATGGCATAGTATATATATTATATGTGTATATATATATATATATAATAGTAAAATATGATAGAACAGGTACAATATGCTGTGATGTCTGGTTTCCTTTGGAGGTATCTCCCCAAATAGTCACAATGTCTTAATTTATTAGATGAGTATATGTACACTGGACATAGAATTGCTCAATTTTATCAGACCATACACGTTATGCTGGGTTAGAAAAGCAAGAAAAAGACTAAAGTATATCAATAACAACAACTTACAACATATTAGATTACATAACACATACACTAAGATAATAGAGGCTTTTTAAATATACATTGATGTCTATAGGAAGTTATTCTATGACTATACCCCCAATTGCCTTTATAAGTTGTTACATTTAAGAGGAAAGCAGTTTCTAGAAGTGCAAATATAGAGGAATGCAATTTTTATTCATTCCTTACATTACAAAAGGATCTTAATCAATTCACACTTAATACTGATGTACACTTTTGTTACTTTTGACCAATTCAAAAGTAACTTGTAGTTTGGCCACAACACATATACTGAATCAAACTTAGTAAAGCATTGTCTAGTTAACCACAAAAGCAGTTTGTTAACTAATATTGCATTCTGGCAAGACAGTGAACAGAAATAAGTATTAATTGAGTTGAGTATCATACTGTCAGACCTCACTATGGAATAAAATATAGAAATGTTACATTCACTATAAGGCATCTCTGTGCACATATCACAACATCACAGTGAATATGCTAAAGGTTAGTTTCTTTCCCCTGTTGAAACCACTCAGATATTGCAGTAGTTCTGACTTAAGTAGAGTGTGTTTTGTTATAAGTTTACCGAAGTCTTTTGCACCTAACTGACCTAAAGCAGCTCATTTATCACATTCTACATTACTCTAACCAACCGCAAGTGTAATACAGAAGGCATCAACTCTAGCGCAACAGAACAGAATTTTTCTATAGTCACTGAAGTTAGCACGCTACAGCTTAGTGTAACATTGACATGGGGTTATTCAACACTTCAAGGCATTTAATTTCTTCTAATCAGAAAATAAGCTGGCAAAGGACTTCCTCAAGTTGCGGATTGTTTCAGCCTTTGCTTCATCCTCATTCAAATTTGATCGAAATATTGATGATTCCGTAATGTTGAATGCATTGGTCAAAGACTGTGATTTGCTGCAAAACCAAAACAAAAACCAATACACTTAAATATATTTTGATCATTGAAAGATATTACATTACCAAAAAAACCATCATTCTCATAAAACCATCTATATCATGAAAGGTGATAACATCTCAATTCATGTCTTACTTTTGTTCCATAAGAACTGAAAAATATGCCTTAGTCATTGTATGACCCCAGTTCATTAACAATTAGTAAATTTTAACACAATTTCTACAGCTACCTTGTATTATAAAAATGTTATTTAATACAGCTTAATTGTTAATTGCAAATGCTATTGATATAAATTCTGCAGGTGCATCACGTGCTGAAACAAATTATTAAAAGGGAACAGTAATAACATTCAAATTCAAATTCAACAGGGATTTCAAGCCTTCTAGTGTGCTGGTATTTCTGAAAATTAGGAACTTTTCTGCTGATGTTGATTTTAGGGAAAATATGCTTAAATCTATGAATATGGAGTTTGAGATCTTCATTTTTTTACTTGAATATATCTCTAATACCTGCTCATATACCCACTTTTAGCTCATAAGACTAGTTTACTGAAGTTTCATTGACTTGACATAAACAAAGTATAAGGAAACCAAAATAGCCATATAACACACAGGACTTTGTAAAAAAAATTATTTAAGAAAAGGGTATGTTCATTTTTAAGCTTGCGGGCCTATAGAACCATCTCTTCAGCTTTGCTCATCTTTGGTTTCATCAGGGAAAACATTGTAAAATGTGTCAGGAGTTCTGCCAGAAAGTCAGCATTGGTCTCCAAACAAACTTGTCTTTTGTGTGCTAAGTGCAAATAATGGTAACACAGAACATTGTACCCGATCAGTGCAGGCAATGGGGAAAATAGTTACTTGGCTTTAAAGAGCAAGTGATCCTGTACCTGCAGTATCAGGACAACTGGATGAGTTATTTTGAATTATGGTTTTATAATTCCTGGCCTGGCAGAATATCCCTGGAGGTGTCATCATTATGAGCAGGTGACTTGAAGACATATCTGTGAATTCAGTTCCAATCAAGACAGCTGGAGAGCATATTAAATTTGCAGTTGTTTCTTTCTTCACATATGCTGTTTGACCTGCTGAGTATTTCCAGCATTTTCTGTTTTTATTTTAAATTTGTAGTTACGATTGAACCTGTTCAATTACTATCTTGAATTAGGAACCCAGATGCCAAGGTATTGTTAGTAACCAACTGTGCTTGCCATCACTCTTACTAGTTTAGTTCTTTAACTTCCTCCTACTTATAATTCACAACTGATAAACAGGATTTGTTTTCTTTCCACTTTTCATTAGCTGGCTTGCTGTGTGGGAGATATAACCCACATTTTAGACCACATACTGATATCAGCACAATCATGACTAAACCAAAGGGGAGGAGAAGGGAAAGGGGGGAAGTATAAAGAGAAGGGAGAGGGGAAAACACAAGAGGCAAAGGGGAGGTTAAAGGGGAAGAGGGTAAAGGGGATGGTAGAGGAGCCAAAGGAGTTGAGAAAAGGGAAGAAGGAAAGGAAGTGGAAAGAGTAGGTGGTAAAAAAGACAGAAGGAATATGCATGGGATGAGAGAAGGGATACGAGGGAGGGGCGACTGTGGAGGGAGAGGAGAAAGTGGGATAAGGAGGCTTACATCCTCATGGTTGGATCACTGCGGAGTTTGACATTATGCATTCAATATTTTCGGATCTGATGGAAGGGAAGGAACACTCCTTTGGCTGTATTTTATGAGGCCTCCGGCATTGGTGTTCGTGGGGTGGGTGGGGGCTGGAAAATTCTTCCAGGAAAGGCCCTCCACGACTCCCGACGCCGAGAAGGCCCCGCAGCATTTTACCGGCGACGGCAAGGCCTTCATTTAAATATTACAATGAAGTAAAATAAATGTAAATGAACTTACCTTGTCCCGCAGCCGTCCCACGCTGATATTCCAGCTGCCGGCCGCAACTCGCATGCCTTCGGAACTCCGTTCGGAGTTCTGAGGAGTGACACTGGTGGGGAGGGGGATGAGTGAAAATTTCAGGGCGGGGGCATGAGGAGCGGGGAAAAAACGCTCTGATTGGTTGTGGGGATGGTGGGAAGGGTTTAAGGTCAAAGGGGGGAAAGTTCGTGAGTGAAAACTCACTTTTTTGGGGGGGATAGGACAAAAAATCAACTGATTATTCATTGGGTGGGAGAGGGGATTGGAAATGTTAATAAAATTTTATTTCAATTTTTGTCCAACTCTGTCTCTTTAAACATTTAAATAGCACTGAAGGGCTTGAAGCCCTTTAAAAATGGTGCCAGCGCCTGCACAATAGTGCCGGACGCTGTTGCTGGGGATGGAACGGCTGCCTCCTCTACATCATTGGGGCGGCCGCTCTGCCCCCTCCATTTAAATGAGCCCCTGCGTGAAATATTGCATCTACGCCTGAAGGCTGCCAATGTCAAAGCGCACCTCCGCAATGTGTGGCACCCTTATAAAATTCAACCCCTTGCTTGAGTAGTTTTGTATCTGTTTTTTAATTGTTTGAAATTCTGAATTTGCATTAGTAGCCTAATTCTTCATTGTTGTATTACCAATATTTGTTTTTGTTGTATTACCAATATTTGTTTTTGTTGTATTACCAATATTTGTTTAATATTTAAGAGGGTAGTTTTATACTCTTCATAAAAAGAAATCTAAAATTAACAACATCTTACTTTAAATGAGGATGGGATTGAGACTGTTGCTGAGGAGTTGTTGGCTGCGATTTGAGCGCAGGCTGTGTTTGCATTTTCGGCTCAGGTTGCCCCTTCAGTGGTTGACCTTGTGGTCTTTGGGTTTGCAAAGTAGGCCGTGGTTGTTGCATTGCTTGACTTGGTTGCCTTTGTTGCTGAGTTGGGGGGCCTGTGGGACGCAGACCTCCTTGTGGATGTGGCCCCTCAGGAGAAGCATGATGTTGCTGCAGTAGATCTTGACTTTGTGGATGTGGTCCTTGGGGTTGTGTTGGGCCCCCTATGTTCAGCACAAGAAATACTATATAATGTTACATTGATAGAAATTCCTTATAAACTTTGAAATCCAGTGCTTCCTTACTAGAAAATTAAAAGGGGTTATTTATATATGCCTAGTGACCTTCAAAAGTGTGACATTTTGTGAGATTCCGTTACTGTGATCATTTTAGATCAATGGCTACATTTAAACCGAAAGTCATAATTGTAAGAAGTGACTCAGACCTTTTTCACTAATAAAATATAATCTTGCTATGAAGGCAATACCAGTGTTAGAATAGTTTTATACAGGAGCTATAATATTTTGAGTTATAAGTAAATAATCCATGGAGAAAACATACTAGGTCGCTGAAAGCAAAAACAATAGAAAAATCCAAAGGAAACAGATAAACAACAAGGTTAGAGTAAACAAGATGGTAGGTGCTACAAATAAATTGAGCCTAGAAACTACAAACTTAAGGAAAGCTATGTCGCTAACATAGCACATTGACCCTATTTATATTAAGTCACCAACTAATGTCAAGTTTGCTGTTAAGCAGTCTGTGGACCATTTTACTGTCTTTATAAACTAATTCTTTGAAGTAACCAGTGCAATGAAATAGGGAGTTAATTCACTGCTTAATTGTCAATATCAATATATTTTCAAAAAACTTTAAATCTTTTTCGAGTCAAGAGAAATTTTGTTTTACACTTATCTGGTATTGGTATGTCATAGATAACTATTGTACTATAATTGATGGAATTTATTCGTGGAAGATTATCAGTCATATTTTCTTATTTCATGCATACAGCAGTTGTTGGGAAATTGGAAAATGAGTTAATATGCTAATCTTTGTCAAGAAATCTTTTGATTATTCAAAACTGGCAAAACATCAACTGCATATAAAAGGGAGACATTAAACATAAATTTAAGATTGTAATTAAATTTAAATTCAGATAGAGAAACCAAGATCAGTCTTTGTGGATGTAGAGTCATTGAAAAACAGTGCAAAAGTAATTAATTCATTAAAGTGCAAACATTTGGTATTTGTAGAATAATATACTTGAGGATGGATATATTTGGTCTACAATTCAGTTCTATTTGATTTTGGATATAGGCAGAAATATTACTGCCATTTCTCTAAGTACGATTAATGAACATTTACTTATCATTTCCCCCTATTTGTTAAGTATTTCGGCCCCTCTCTTGCTATGTTTTTTTTTTACAAAATGAACCATTCCCTGACCAGATGTTTGGAAGGTTTCTTGCTTTCAGGCCTCTGTAATTCTTTAGAGAGACACTTGAAGGTGTGTGTGAGAGTAACTCAAAGCCCTCTGATTTCTGATTTTCCATCTCTCTCTGTGTGGGAAGTGCTTACCCTCAGCTTGACGACTCTCACTGATAATGGTTGAGATTGACAACTTACCACATTGGTATTTGTGATTGCTTCAAAGTGTCTCCCTCAACTTGTTACTTAAAGTTTAAATATTGATGCAAGAAATGGTCAAATGCAGCTACACAAGCCTCTAAGATTACATTTTTAATGTATAAGCAAGTGCTGGATTTAAATAATTCCACAATATTCCATTGTTATAGTGCAATATTTGCAATATAGATTCCTTTAAAAGGAAATCTGAATGACTTTTCAACTGTACATTTTTCATTACATTCAAATTTAATTGAAATTTGAATGAAACAAATTTCATTGAGTGTTTCAACAGGGGATTTGATTTACTAACAATTGAACACAGTTTCACAAAGGTGTTGCTCGCAAAAATTAACAGTGCCAAGAGCCTTTCATCATTCTTCAGTATGTCAGGGCACATTAAAATGCAACTTTAAATCCATTGCTAATACAGTAATGTGTACATGGGTAATTAGGGCCTGTATTCATAAAATATATTAATTATCATCTAAGGAATCCAATAATCTTCATGATGTAGGTAAAACTCATTTCTATAAATAATAATAAGCAGAAATAAATCTTATGAATAATGGGCTTAATAATCAGATGTACATCTTAAAATTGCTTTCCTTTTCAGGTTTACAAAGAGATTGAACTCTACATTTAGGGATAAGCAATGGTTGCAGTATTTGGATCAAACTCATACAGAGGAGGTTAAATAGCTTTGCATAGCCTTTAAATTATTGTCCTAGATTGTTGTATCACAATGGATAAAGAATGCCACATCAAATAGGAGTTAACATTTAAAATGGCATGACGGCTGTTGATATTTTTACATTTTGATACATAAATAAAATCTTTTTCTGTGCTAGCTTTTGTTTCATTTAGTACATAACTGTAGTTCCCTTAATGCATTTCTGAAGAAAATTGTCGGTGTAGAAAACCGTGTATGTAAATGTGCTTAGCTAATGATTTTGTGTTATATTGGTATTTGTGTAAAAATTATATCATAAAGACCCATCTACCTTTTGTGTTTTTATTGCACGTTAAGCTGTACAAGTGTGTAGCCACATTATGTAAAATACTGCAGTAAAACCTGAGCATTTTTTAAACCAAATACAGTTATAATAAAAAAATAAGAGACTTTTACAAACAATTGAACACATTTTGTTATGACCTCAACTGTAACATTAAACTTTGCATATACCATGCTTGCATGCAGATCCAAACGCATTTTTAGTAGGAATGTTTATTTCTGGCTGTGTAATTCAGTGTCCTCCAGGAATTAAAATATTAAGCCATTTTTGTTTCTTTTAGCCACAACACTATACTTTATCTCAACAAATGTCTCTCCTAAAGCAGTGCACAAGGTCAACCATATCTACTTCATATGATTAGGACAACTGCAGAATTACATGCAAATGATTATAACGAGTTCAGAAGCACGCCCATTTAAGTTCTAACAGTGGGCAAGAGACCTTTTTTTCAAAATTTCAGCAAAAACAGGGTATTCGTCAGCCACACACCACCACATTATGACATTTTTGTGTACTAATTTCAAGGCATTTTGGGAGTACATGCTGCTGGCAAGGAGCCTCATCTGCCAGAAGCACGTATTTGCAAATTGCAAGAAAGCTCCTCCATCCATTCATTTTAGCAATAATGGCCCAAAATTTGCTGTGGCAGTGCAATGAATGGCACCCACTGTTAGTTATTAGACTTGTCCTTGCCCATTTAATTTTGACGATATTTTGACCTGCAAGTCATTGAAAATGAGATGGAAATGGCACAGGGTCCTTTATAGGGCAACTGGGACTTGAGTGAACAAGGTAAGCAACTGTGCATCTCATTAACCAATGAAGGATTGTGAAATGAACAGTGCAAAGACTGAGAAAGAAGTGCAATTTAAAATGGTAAATTCAATGTCAAATCAGGTACAGAAAGAGAAATAAAGAGAGGATAAAACATTTGGATTAAAAGAGATAGAAAAAGGTCAAAGAAAACGCAAAACAAAATTTGTTTTAAAAAAATTCTCCAACAACAATTAAAACCTGAGGAAATGAGACTGCACATTTGTAGTAGTTAATTTCAGTGCCAGAGAGGTTGACTGGCAGTAATTAACACTTATCACATCATTAAAAAATATTTTAAGGCTTGAAAAGATGATAACTTTCTGTGGTGAACGTGTCTTGTATCTACTGAGCAACTTCATGCTGCTCAATGCATTTGAATGGGGAGCCAGACAACACTATAAATAATGGTGAGCACTATTAACCTTGCCATTATTTTGACAGCAAATTTCGGGCCATTAGAAATCATAAGACCTGTATTTTCCTCTGTATGTTAACTGTTATGAAAATATAGATCTGTGTAAATAGGGGCATAATACTGGCAGAAAGTATTAATGGACTGTTTGTATGACTACACTCAATAGTATTTCCATCCTAAAATAAACACACAAAAATTAGTGAAAACTACTCCACCTCCTTCCCTGCCCCAGCTTCCGGCTTGTAAGGACTTATTAAAAGCCAGTCATGAGAACTTTTACATAATTATATGAACGTGTGAATAAAAACAATACATGAGCGTTGAAATCCAGATTAGCTAATAAATGCAAAAATTTCAAAGAATTATCACAGCTTTCGAAGAACAGTATAATCAACATTATATCAACATGGTGTAGAGCATACAAACTTTATAAAAGTGGACCTCTCGGAGATTCAGTTCCTGTGACTATGGAGACTATAGCCCATATACAGTTAAAGACCAGAAGTGCGAACGACTATCATTTGTCCACTCCTATTGGATTGTATGGCTGTTTATAGAAATGCATAAAATTCCAGATATATAATTGAATAGCTCAGATACTGAGTGGAGAAAAGAAGTGACAGTTTGGATAGGATTTTCCCCATGGGATTCTGAACCCCGCCATCAAGCTCGAATGAGGGTCAAAAGCTGGCTTTGTGTAGGAAACAATCACATGATATGATTTTCCCTGGAGGGCCCATTAATGGCGAGAGGGCGGGCTTGCTGACCAACTAATGATGGTGGGTGGGCTCTCAAATCTGGGGTGGGGAGAGGGGGGCAATCAGAGGCCTGCTGGCTTGAAAGCAGAAGCAGGATGCCATTGCCATGGCAGTTAAGTGAGGAAGAGGGCGCTTTAAAATGGAGGCACACTCTCTCCAACTCTTTAAAATTTGAAACAAAAAATGGCCTTTACAGCTGGGCCACCATTGTGGGGGAGGGCTGCTAAGCCTGCCTGGAGTGCTGGCACCTCCCTCCCCCACCCAACCCCTGGTCTGCCACTGGGATGCTGTCTCCAGGCAGCTAAAGTGGCCCTCGCCGCCTCTGGGGACCTGGAGGCCGACTAGAAATTCCCAGTCAGCCTCCATTAAAAGACCTTAATAGGTCTTTAATTCGGACAATTGGGAAAATGGCCGAGGTGTGGGTTGGAGCCGTGGAACTGGCATGCAGGCTGGCAGCGCTAGTTTTAGCGACTGCCCATCTCCGTTCCCTGCCCTAGCAGGGGCTGAAAATCTAGCCCTTTATATTGAATTTGTTTATAGGTCTTGCCACATTAAAATAAAGTAAAATATTTACTTTTTCATTAATGGAATGATGGCCATATTTCTAACAAAATATTGCAGCAAGTATAGGTAGGTTTAGCCAATGAAGGGTTTCAAAATTGTGTTTTACCTTTCTCCAAGCTATTAAAAAAACCTTCTTGTCTTTGACACAGAACAAGAACATACAAGCAATATTGATTAAGCTAAAAACTGATCAATAGATTTTCTTTAGAACGTGGTTGTTTGAATATAATGAAGTTTGAACTTTTGGTTAAATTTCCTTATTTCTTTTCTATAAATCACTGAAGTTGAGGTTGAATATACGTGAACACATGGGTCTAGTCAAGCCTGTAAAATTGGAAATGCAGTTTAAACACTGTTTTCCAGGATATGCCTTTAGTATATGAGCTTTGCAGTTATAAATCCAGAACATTGCATTTCTTGCAAATGATCAATATGGTCTTACAGGAGAGAAGAAATGCTAATAGGTTTCTTGCTTCAGTAATCTGTAACCTGTGAGTTATTTTCTGTTGGGCCAAAGCAAGTACAGGAATACATTTTCACATACTTATAGCATAGAGCAGTACATGTTGGGATTGCATATCGCATATTGGGCGTAGAGGATTGTACACCCATTGTCCAACCAACCTGATTTTCCATCCATTTAAATGTTTGTGCAGATCTCCATGCCTAATATTCCAGTAGGAGTTCTGAGCATGTGTTGCTCTACACCAGGAACACATATGCATCTTCATATCTCCTATAGTGGTAGTGACCATAACTTGATCAGTTTTCCGGACCCAGGAAGTTCAGAGACTGGGGTTTCCAATAGTGCACTACACAACAGCCTTCCTGGATAGCAGTGGACATGGATGATACATTGGTGATTGGTGCAGCTTAAGTGTTAAGTGTGGTGATTGAAGTGGGAGTGGCAAGGCACCACTGGTGGTAGCAGAGAGGTCATCAAAGATGGCAAAAGGAGAAAATGGTGGTGGAGCTAGTAAAGGAGTAGCAGACAATGGGGGAGAAGAAGAGCAAAGGGTACAGTACCTGCCTTTGAGGACTTAGGATTTTAATGTATGAGGGTTGGATTTTTAATGTATGGTGTTAAAATTTTTATTGTATGAAGGGTGGATTATTTGTGTAGGGGGTTAAATTTTTATTATGTGAAGGATGGACTTTTGATACATGGGGGTTAGATTTTTATAGTACAGGGGCTTGGATTTTTAATTTATGATGTGGTAGGATTTTTAACATACGGGAGCTGGATTTTTAGCATGAGGGCTTAGATTATTTGAGAGTGGGAAAATTTGATTTTTGCTGTCCTCTGTGCTCAAAGCAGTTTACATTTTTAACATGTAGGGGGGGGGGAACATTGTTTTTTAAAGTACAAGGCCTTGAATTTTGCAGATGTTTATTGAATTAATGTGAAAATGTTGAGTACATTTCAGTGTGCTCCTGCCTTTCTCCAAAGTGACCTGATTATAGGCAGTCCATTCAGTGTTTCTGCCCTGTTGATCTATTCATGTGATCCAAAAGGTTAGGAAGCCCTGTTCTAGAGAATGAATACATGTAAACAATTGTGTTTTCACAAGTGTCAACTTCTGGGAATTGTTATGCTGCATATCTTATTGATGTAACATCTATGAAAGCCATAACATATTGGAATTTGTAGTGCCATTACATTCACTTTAGCATAATTGATGAAAAATAAAAACTTTGTCTTTAAAAAATACCATTATTTGTGAAGCAACCAATCCAATTTCTTAGCAATCTAAAATAAAAGCAAAATACTGCAGATGCTGGAAATCTGAAATAAAAACAAAAAAATGTTGGAAATATTCAGCAGGTCTGGCAGCATCTGTGGAGAGAGAAGGGGAGTTAACATTTCAGGTCAGTGACCTTTCATCAGAACTGGCAAAGGTTAGAAATGTAATAGGTTTGAAACAAAAAAAGCAGGGGTGGGGCCAGAGATAACAAAAGGGAAGATGTTGCTAGGACAGAGGGTCACAGAGAATAACTGACAAGAAGGTCATGGAGCAAAGGCAAAGGGTGTGTTAATGGTGTGCTGAAAGACAAAGCATTAGTTCAGAGAGGGTGTTAATTGACAGAAAAATGAATAGCCCTGGCCAAAAACACAAACATGAAAAAAAAGTGGGCAGGCACATGGTAAAAAAAAAAATGAATGATGAAACAAACTAAAATAAAATAAAAAGAAAAAATATGAATAGAAATGCTCTGAAATTATTGAACTCAATGTTCAGTTCAGCAGGCTGCAGCTTGCCTTATTGGTAAATGAGATGCTGTTCTGCGAGCTTGCCTTGATGTTCACTGGAACACTGCAGCAAGCCCAGGACAGAGATGTGGGCATGAGAGCAGGGGTGTGTGTTGAAATGGTAAGCAACCAGAAGCTCGGGGTAATGCTTTCGGACTGAGCAGAGGTGTTCCGCAAAGCGGTCACCAATCTGTGTTTGGTCTTCCCAATGTAGAGGAGACCACATTGTGAGCAGCGAATACAGTATACTAAATTGAAAGAAGTACATGTAAATTGCTGCTTCACCTGTAAGGGGTGTTTGGGGCCTTGGATAGTGAGGAGAGAGGAAGCAAAAGGCAGGTATTACACCTCCTGCAATTGCATTGGAAGGTGCCATGGGAAGGGGACGAGGTGTTGGGGGTAATGGAGGAGTGGACCAGGGTGTCGCAGAGGAAATGATCCCTTCAGAATGCTGACAGGGTAGGGTAGGGGATCGCAGGAGGTGTAATACCTGCCCATTTACCTCCTCTCTCCTCTCTATCCCAGGCCTCAAACACTCCTTTCAGGTGAAGCAGCGATTTACTTGTACTTCTTTCAATGTAGTATACTGTATTCGCTGCTCACAGTGTGGTCTCCTCTACATTGGGGAGACCAAGCGCAGACTGGGTGACCGCTTTGCAGAACATCTCCGTTCAGTCCACAAGCAGGACCCTGAGCTTCCGGTTGCTTGCCATTTCAACACTCCCCTCTGCTCTCATGCTCACATCTCTGTCCTGGGATTGCTGCAGTGTTCCAGTGAACATCAATGCAAGCTCGAGGAACAGCATCTCATTTACCGATTAGGCACACTACAGCCTGCCGGACTGAACATTGAGTTCAATCATTTCAGAGCACGACAGCCCCCCATTTTACTTTCATTTTTAGTTATTTTTTCTTCCTTTTTTTAACATTCTTTTTTACATTTTTTACTATCCTTTTTTTTTGCATTTATTTCATTTCATCTTAGTTTGTTCAGTTTGCTTACCCATTGTTCTTTTTCAGGTTTGCACTTGCTGCTGTTCAATATTCAGTGTATTAACACCTAATCTGTACTCGTGCTTTGTCTTTCAACACACCATTAACATATTGTTTGCCTTTGCTCCGTGACCTTTTGGTCAGCTATGTGGCTTGGTCCAATCTAGACCTCCTTTGTTATCTCTTGCCCCACCCCCACCTCACTTGCTTATAACCTGTGACTTTTCTAATATTTGTCAGTTCCGATGAAGGGTCACTGACCCGAAACGTTAACTCTGCTTCTCTTTCCACAGATGCTGCCAGACCTGCTGAGTGGTTCCAGCATTTCTTGTTTTTATTTCAGATTTCCAGCATCCGCAGTATTTTGCTTTTATTTTAGGGTAGGGGAAGATGCGTTTGGTAGTGGCATCACGCTGGATGTGGCGAAAATAGCAGAGGATGATCCTTTGGATGTGGAGGCTGGTGGTGTGGAAACTGAGGGCAAGGGTAACCCTGTTCTGGTTCTGGGAGGGAGGGGAAGGGGTGAGGGTAGAGGTGTGGGAAATGGGGTTCTGTCAACCACAGTGGGGGGGAATCCTCGGTTGAGGAAAAAGGAAGACATATCAGAAGTGCTCAACCGTGTCTGACCCATTTCCTGCACCTCTACCCTCACCCCTTCCCCTTCCTCCCAGGACCGTGACAGGGTTCCCCTTGTCCTCACTTTCACCTCACCATCCTCCACATCCAAAGGATCATCTTTCACCATTTCCACCACGTCCAGCATGATGCCACTACCAAATGCATCTTCCCCTCCCCTCCCGTCCCCTGTCAGCATTCCAAAGGGCTCGTTCCCTCCACGACACCCTGGTTCACTCCTCCATTACCCACAACACCTCATCCCCTTCCCACGCCGCCTTCCCATGCAATCGCAGGAGGTGTAATACCTGCTTTGTTACCTCCTCTCTCCTCACTATCCAAGGCCCCAAACAACCCCTTTCAGGTGAAGCAGCAATTTACGTGTACTTCTTTCAATTTAGTGTACTGTATTCGCTGCTCGCAATGCAGTCTCCTCTACACTGGGAAGACCAAACGCAAATTGGGTGACCGCTTTGCAGAACACCTCTGCTCAGTCCGAACGCATGACTCCGAGCTTCTGGTTGCTTGCCATTTCAACATACACTCCTGCTCTCATGCCCACATATCTGTCCTGGGCTTGCTGCAGTGTTCCACTGAACATCAACGCAAGCTCGAGGAACAGCATTTCATTTACCAATTAGGCACGCTACAGCCTACCGGACTGAACATTGAGTTCAATAATTTCAGAGCATGATGGGCACCTATTTTTTATTTTTAGTTATATTCTTGCTTTTTCTCTTTTTACTTTAGTTTGTTTCATCATTTTTTTTACCATGTGCCTGCCCACTTTTTTTTCATGTTTGTGTTTTTGGCCAGGGCTGTTCATTTTTCTGTCAATTAACACCTTCTCTGCACTAATGCTTTGTCTTTCAGCACACCATTAACACACCCTTTGCCTTTGTTCCATGACCTTCTTGTCAGTTATTTTCTGTGACCCTCTGTCCTATCAACACCTTCCCTTTTGTTATTTCTGGCCCCACCCCCGCTTTATTTGCTTCAAACCTATTACATTTCTAACCTTTGCCAGTTCGGATGAAAGGTCATTGACCTAAAATGTTAACTCTGATTCTCTCCCCACAGATGCTGCCAGACTTGCTGAATATTTCCGGCATTTTTTTTGTTTTTATTTCTTAGCAATCTACATAGTTTCGGATCGAGATTTTTCCAGGTTTCAAAAATCTGTGGGAAAATAGGGCATGCAACCCCTTTTTTGCATAGAGGAAAATATGGCCTATAATTTTTTTTAATGTGGTGCGATAATTTTTTTTGTTAAAATGCAAGGGCACTCCTACCAATATTAAAGAGAAATCAAGAAAATATGCATACTTTTAATGAAAATGAAAGTTTTAACACAGAACATCTAGTTTGGATCCGAAAATGAAAAGACTAAAGCTTCAGTGACCTAACTCTAGATGCCAAGTTCTATTAAGAAATGCAATACTAGTTGAGGAGTTCACATTCTTACCTTGGTATAAACAGAAGCTAACATGATCTCTAGTATAGTTCAGTCCTGAGCAAGGTCTGCATACTTTTTGGCTTATCAGCTCTTTTAAATTTTTGCACAAATTGCATATTCCATCTTCCCAATTGTGTGCTATCCATCAACATTTAACTGTTTTAAATGTTGGAATATTGTAATTGATAAGCCAATGTGTATAATATAATTTCCTTAATAAGTCAGAACTAACTGTTTGTAACCTGAGGATCTGACATGGGCATGAAATTTATTAACTAATTAGTGCAGAATTACCTTTTTCATAGCTTAAGGTTAATATTGCCTTGTAATGCCTCTTTTGAGCTGCTGGTGTCATCCTTTGCTCAAATTACTCTCTAGACTAGAGCTTCTGTAATTCATTAAACTAAAATGTCATAACTGTGGGAGTGATAGACAGAATTACCATACTTTTTATAGGAACTAAGAAAAAAAGTTAGAAGACTAAAAAATCTGGCTCATTAGCACAAAAAGAACGAAGTATTAACTCATAAGTTAATAATATAAAGTTCAAGCTTTTAAAATGATCTTTACCTGTTCCATTAATTCCCATGCAGAACAACAAGTATATAGTACGTGGTAAAAGCAAAGGAATAACTCTGAAACCATTCACCTCACAACATAAAGTACTTTGAAACACCATATCTAGCTATTGAATGAAGTACAGCAGCACTGGACTCTGTATAGGCACAGTTGTGTGTACTGTTTACAACACTGGCTTAAACTGCAGTCCCAAAATCACAAAATGTACAGTAAAACATAGCCATAAATTACGAGCACAAACATTGACAAATAAACATCAGACAGTACAGTTGACACTGCATAGAAAAACACAGTCCAGGTCAGCACTGAAACACTGCCAAAATTGCGCGGAAAACTTTTCTGTTTTAGCTAAAAATCAACATCCTTTTATTTTTTTTTAGGAAGCCTGGACTTGTTTTGGTCCTACTGCAACGCCATTACAGTCGAGAATATACTGTAAACAACCTTGTGGTGGTGGTCGCTGCTGAGGAAATGAGCCTGGCTGTGTCTGTGCCTCCTTCAAACTTCCACCCTACAACAGAAAAGATTGAATCCAAAATAAGTCTGGCATTTAGATTTAATCTACTTGCATTGCTAGTATTGGTCTAGGAAGTTCTGATGTGCCACCAGTAGCTGCTCAAAAGTACGAATGTGATAACCATCTACCTATTGGTAATGAATGAAATACGTCAGACAAGGTGGGGGGGTTTGTTTATGATTGGTGCATTTAATTGCTAAAGTAGTAGCATGAAAATAACTATTTAAAACATAGATTTGAGAAAAAAAGCAATCAATTCATCACAGAAGGTTCTGTTTTCACATATAATGTCTATTTTGGTTCTGGTGTCTTTGTTTTAATCCACTTCACTTCACCCCCATCACCATGAAGAGCTGTTGAATAGTACATGACAACAATTGGGGCCATCTTAGGCCACATGAACTATTAGCTGAGTGTAGCAGGGAAACATTTAAGCCATACATACTTACCTGGCAGGGGAGAGACCATGATCAGTGACCTTTGATCCTGCAGGTGCTGTTTTTGTGTTTTTTTCTGGGGTTTTTTTGGGGGGGGTTTCAGTGCCATTTTTCTGGTATTTCACCCTTTGGGATTGGAGATCTACCATGACTGTTGTTTTCCTGTTGGTTGAGGTATTAGTACCTGTCCCAGGGAAGCTTCAAGCAAAAAATGGCTGCAACCAACACCAGAGCTCCAGGCCAGGGGGTGCGTAACACTGTTAGGGTGGCAGTGAAAGATAGTTAAGGAGGTGCACCCATCTACCGTTCCTTCTCGGTGAAGAAAATCCTGATTGAGTGCTGTGGATTCCATGCTGCGGACATCTTCTGTCTGCAGGACTTCCCCAGCAGTGGATATATCAATGTGACGTTCATGAATGTGGTGGGATGCATCAAGTTCCTGAAGGTCTTCAAGGAGAGAGGAAACCAGGCGCCGCTGTCCATCCTCACGGCGGAGCCACTCTTCACGCTGCCAACGCAACATGACCAGTTGGTGACAATCCACCTCTACAACCCCCATGTTCCTGTCGTTGATGTGCTCACCTTCCTCGCCAGGTACGTTGAGGTGGCCGGCAGCAGCACCGAGGACCAGGATCCCTTTGGGATTTGGACCAGCAAGCGGCAGGTCAAGGTCACCTTGAAGGTCAATGCCAATGGAGCCGTCATCCATCCTCCCTCCAGCTTCGCTATCAGGAGACGTCAAGGCTTCTTGGTCTACGCAGGGCAGCCCAGAGTTTGCTGGATCTGTGGCAAATCTGGTCATGTGGTGGCCAACTGCAGCACAGTCGTCTGCAAGAACTGCAAGCAGGAAGGCCATCACACAAAGGACTGTAAGCAGAGTAAGTGCTGCAACCTGTATGGTGGGGCAGGCCACCTCTACAAGACCTGCCCCAAGCGCTGTCTCAGTTACGCATAGGGTGCAAGGAAAGGCTGGAGGAAGGAACGGTGAATGCGCCTCGTGCTGCATAGGAGACTAGAAACCCTCCCCCAGCGAGGAAAATCATTCTGAGAAGGAGAGGAAAAAGGAGGCAGCTGCAACCAGGAATGGTGGCCACTGCTGGGACTGTAGCACAGCTGAAGACATGGAGCCGGGAAGACAGGTAGGTTTTGGTTGCCTCGCCGGGGGTAATCGGTCGGGCCCCGGCAAGGCAAGGGTGGTTGGTTGGGGGGAAGGGGGGGGCGTGTTGAGTGCTGGGGGTGGTTGGGGTAGCAGGGGCGGCCCTCCATTGTCACCCTATGCCCGATGAGCAGGGCCCCCCTCCCGGGATGATTGCAGCCACCTGGTTTTCACAGGCGGCTTTTCCTGGCTCCACAGAGTCTGTGCTCTACAGTCTGTTCCCAGGGACGTATACCGAGATAAACATTAACTGCTGCTGGAGGACCATCAACTCGGTGAAAGACACTCTTTGGTCTGTCTGAAACCTGCTAGTCTTCCAGTGCAAAGAGTTGTCCACGACTGAGTGTTGCAGACTGGCACATTCCAAGGTCCAGGACTACGTGCCGAGGGACGCACTAAAACTTGTGACAGACGCTGCAAAGGGTCAATGGGGAAAGGTCACTGTGTAAGGTCCTCCCACCATAGTGAACCAAGGGGCTGGAACCTGTGTAAAACCCCTCGGGCTGTATGCACCAAAATATGAGTTTACTGTGTAATTCAAATGTAAGTTGCAGGTAAAATGGACTGGAAGGGTTGTGAGGCAACTCACGTTCTGTATTGAAGAAAACTGATTTATTTTGCACTTTCTGGAATGTCAGCTTGGAACTGTTTTGAACTGTTTTGTAATGTATTTTTTTTTACAGATTTTTATGAAAAAGGTATATTTTTGAAAAAAAAAATTTAAGCTACACAAAGAGATGAATAACAGGTACCAGGGTGGCTCTAAGTTAAGCTTCTTCTATTTTAAATGCTAAAATGCTGTTGCCAGCATTGTTTACATGACATATACTGCTGCTGGGCTGTTTACAGTTACTAGGAAGTTGCAACTGTCAGCTGCCTTTAAAATGCGGATGGTACTGATAGCTTTGTTGAAATGGGAAATGCAGCTCTATAGGTCAGAATGGTATTGTGAAAGATACTTTATAAAATTGGGCTACTAATGGAAAATTTAACTGTTGCTGCATATACTGTATTACTGTTATAAGGAATTCTGCATTTAGAGTCCAGTCCTTTGCATGACTAATCAAAGGAAACATTAGGTTTAAACCACCAGTAGTCTAGTAGCCAAGATAATATTGTACCTGGATGCTTTGCAAGGAGGGTAAGTTGCAGTTAGATTACATCGAGGTGCAGAACTTAATGATGCCTTATAGTATATTATCAACACATAGGCCAGAATTTAACCCCCACCTCCCTCTGGGAGCTGGCCGGGAGGTGGGGAGGGGGGCTTAAAATCATGTGGGAGGTGGGGGCTGCTGTGCCTGTGGCTTACCCACCCCACTGCTATTCTAACAATGGTGCGGGAGGTGGCAAATGGCCCACCCGCCCTTAGGCCAATTGAGCCCCTTAAGTGGACAAATAATTGCCGCCTAAGGGCCTCTTCCCTTCTCTGCTGCTATTTTACCAGTGGCAGACAGGCATTTCAGCATTTGAGGAGGCCACCTACTAATACATTGCGGTCTCCTTGCGGGCTGAGGGGGCCCTCCTGATTGGGCACCCTGTGCTCCATGTAGGGACCCCCCAGCACCACAGGCCACCCCACTAAAACAGTCGCCCCACCCTACACTCCAACACCCCCTCGCCCTCTGATTGGCTTGCAATTCTTGGAGACGGGACTTCTTGCCTCAGAGGTGCGGAAGCCAAGTAAGGGTCTGACCCACGCAAGATAGCAGCATGGCTTTCAGGCCCAGTAGATGCAGGCTTGCCCCCAGCTTTCCAGCTGGTGGGCGGGGCCACCGCCTCACTGTTAAATTCCAGCTATTACTTCCATAGTAACAAATATTGCTGAAAGATTTAGATCATCATGTCCTACACTTTAAATATGCACAATAAAAAGAGGTAAGCACATTAGATGAATTTTTGTTTTCTGATTTGCTTGCCTGTGGTTGTTGCGTGGCAGCAGGCCTCTGAGGTGCTGGAATAGGTGCCCTTGGTATCAGTTTGTTCATTTTGGCTAAGACCAGTTCAGTTAGAAGTTCTCTGTCTTCAGCCTGGTGCTCCCCAATCAATGGCATTGTACAGTCCATGACCTGTAAAAGATCATAAATGTGTACCTGTTGTGCTGGTGAAAAATTGATTCATACTATCACAAACCCCGCGAAACAACAAAATTCATTTCAAACATTGGATTGTTTAATCTAGAGCCTTTCTGCTGTAAGCAAAACCAGACCAGTGTAAATCTGTAGTTCTGCTCTTATCCTTTACATTCCCACTCAGTGTGTTAATCTTTTCATATGCAATTCCACATGACTATATGATTAAATACTGTTATCTCCATTATGCCCTTTTACTATTGTTAATCTCTGAATCTAGGCCATTTTATGTAAAATCAAATTAGTAATACTGACACAAATATAGGTTGCCACTGTAATGATGTAGCGGTAATAGATGTTGCTGCTCCCACCACTAAAACAGCACTATTTTATGTAGAAATAAAGTCTTAGTTTTTAGTTCCAATCTTTGAAAAGATAGCGAACCAACAATGCAAAAAGAATGTAAGAGAGGTTGGAATGACAACAGGTCTGTTTGCATGACTGTACAATAATTTAATACTTTACCCAAATAATTTAATCCCCTAAGGGAGATAGAAAAACACAGCTAATTGTTCAAGAAAATAAATTTCTATGAAATATCTTCTGAATCTCAAGATCACCTAGGAAATTGATTTAATTGTTAGCTTATATATTTATGTAAAATAGTACTGGTTGGAGCTATTGATTCTATTTCAACATTTATTTTATTCATTTTCTTTATTTAACCATCATCAGTTGCATTTCATTGAAACCACTTTCATGAATCCAACAACACAGGAGCCATTATGGCCAATAGAATATTTAATCATCTATGTCTGTGCTTTCCTTATGACCTTCGATAACCTTCCAATCCATACATTCATTCAGATCATTGAAAAAGAATTAATTGACATAACATGAGCTGCTTTTGCTAGAAGTCTTTGCAGATATCTTTTTCTGTGTGTGTTTACTGGATAGGCAAGGGTTATTCAATATCTGATTTTTGTATTGGATCATCAACATAAAGAAATATGTTGCAAATTCTTTATTTGATGGCATCCCATACTGAAGTTCCCTTAAGACAGCTTGTAGATCAGTTCTCCCAGGCCGGCAAGGAGTTTGGACTGAGAATCAGTTTCAGGAAGACCAAAGTTATGAGCCAACATGTTGAAACTCCACCTTCCATCAACTTCGACAACCTCACTCTGGAGGTCAACGACAGCTTCACATACCTTGGATCAACAATCACCAGCAACCTGTCCCTTGATGTGAAAATCAGCACCAGGATTGCCAAGGCCGCAGCTGTCATGTCAAAGTTGAGAAGGTGAATGTGGACCAACAGCAAACTAAACGAAAATACAAAGCTCTGCATGCACCAGGCTTGTGTTCTCAGCACCCTCCTTTACAGTAGCAAAACATGGGCAACTTATGCAAGCCAAGAAAAATGGCTGAACAGCTTCTGCCTCTGCTGACTCGGACAAATATTGGGCATCTCCTGGCAGGACAGAGTGCCGAATATGGAGGTGCACTAGCGTGTAGGGATCCCCAGCATGTTTGCCCTCTTGAGTCAGCGGCAACTCCATTGTCTGGGTCATGTGAGCCAAATGGATGACAGCCACATCCTCAAAGACACGCTCTATGGCAAGTTTGCTATCGGTATAAGACCAACAGGTCACCCACATCAGCGAAACAAGGATGTCTGCAAGCAAGACCTCAAGTTGACTGGCATTAGAGACGATGCATGGGAAGTCCTTGCTGCTGACTGGAGTGCCTGGAGCCAAGCAGTCAGGAAGGGTGTGGAAAAACCAGAGGACAAAAGAAACGACCAGATGGTGGAAAAGAGAGCCCAGTAGAAGGAAAAAACATCAGTCGACCTCAGGCCAATGTTATTCATCTGTACCAGCTGTGGAAGAGATTGCCACTCACGAGTTGGCCCTACAGCCTCAATGGATGATGTTCAGTCCAGAAGTGGCATACACCCTGGTGCAGTTCATCATCTCCTGAGACGGATGGCTGCCATCACACTCAATATCTGATTATCGTATTGCATCATCGACATGAAGACAGATAACTTTGATGGACATCATAAGTTATTCAAGATTATTGCAAACACTGCAACTCAACTAACACTCAAAATATATTGGGAACTACTTTGTCTCACTACCCTCCCGTTGTAACCCACCTGGTTGGCATCCCACCTTGAACCCTCTGTAAACGTGAGCTAATCTGAAATTTTGCTGCCTGTGCCCTAATTTGTATTAAGTCCCTTTCACCCATCAACCCTGTATTTGCTGACCTACATTTTCTCTCAACAGGCAATGTCTTTATTTTAAAATTTCATCTTTGTTTTCAAATACCTTCATGACCTTGTCCTTCTTATCCCTGTAACTTCCTCTAACCCTACAACTCTCCTAGAACTTTGTGATTCTCCAGTTCTGGCCTCTTGCACATCCCCAGTTTTCTTCACTTCATCATTGGCAGCTGTGCCTTCAGTTGCCTAGGCCCTCAGCCCTGGAATTCCCTCCCTAAACCTCTCCAACTCTCTGCGCTGGATTTTCTGTTTAGGGTTGGGACCCCAACTTTGGGATCAAATGCGGGTCCCAACCCTGCACTGTGTTGGGAATAGTCACCCAACAGCGATTTTTGCAGGATCAGCCAATTAATAGCCAGAGTGCACACCTGCCATCCAATTAAGCATGGCGGGTGGGCTCCTGAGGCTGGAGGACCAATAGGAGGCCCTCCAGCAATGATGCATCGGCAGTCCCACTGGCTGAGGTGGGAGCTATTGATTCCTACGTGGAGAGAGAGAGGGCACTTCAAGATGGAGGCATCCTCTGAAGGCCAGGTAATAAAGTTTAAATTTAAAAAGGCCACAGCTGCCTGGCTGTGATCATGGATGGGCAACCCATCCACTGGATGGCCAGTGGCCACAGGTGTGGGGGGGGGGGGGGGAGGGGGTTGGGGGTGGGATGTGTTTCTTAATAGGATGAAGTACTGCCCAACCCCCCCACCGGAGACCACCTTGTTTAACTGGCCGTGTTTCAGCTGCAGTGTGGAGTCTGCCTACCGACTGGAAAATTCCAGTCGGCGTGGGAAAGGAGCCTTAATAGGTCCCTTATTTACCTCCACTTGCAGGCAGGTAACCGTTCCACCCCCAACTTGACCTTCTCAAAAATGGCTTGGGGGCGAGATGGTGCCAGCAAACCAGCATTCCAGCCGCCTGCAGGAAATTCTGGGTCTGCCCGCCTCTGGTCCTATCTCTATCAGGCCTCAAAAATCCTGCCCTCTATCTCTGCTTCTTTAAGAGGCTTTTTAAAAGATACCTCTTTGACCAAGCTTTTAGTCATCTGTCATAATATCTCATTATGTGGCTCTGTATCAAAATTTGTTTGCTAACTGCTCCTGTAATGTTTTACTATGTTAAAAGTGCTCTATAAATACAAGTAGTTGTTGTAGTTTATGTAGAAACAAGGCAGTAGTGAGACAAAAATTTTAATGAACCAAAACTGCTGACTTATTGCTGGCTGTCCAGTGTTCAGTGGATCTTGATTTAGGCAGAAACAGGCAGGGGTCTAATGAATATGTACAAATTAGGGTCAAACTATGTTGTCAAGACTCCTGATATATTTTTGTCTCATCTCATCCACAAACTATGAGCAATACATGAGGTGGCCACTTTTAGTGATAGTTAAATAGATCTTCACTTGCTCTTGGGTAAAATGCACTTTCCTAGGATTACACTGCAGTTTTTTGTACACCTGGACCATCTCTTGTAGAGGCTATAAAACATTCTGAACTCTTCTGGTTAGGCACTGTTTTCTTAATGGTGGTCCTTCTGGAAACTCCACTGTGGCAAGAGGAGAAGCAACAGGAGGAAGAAGAGGAGCCAAGGGGCAGCAGTTTCTGGGAGAGTAAATAGACGGTGGTGTGCTTACAGGAATCCTCAACCTCCAAACAGAGTTTATAGACCCAAGATAGCCTGTCTGTAGTTCTTAGGAAGCTGTACAGAGTTGTAATGCCACCTGCAATAAGACCTGCAACCAACTGCCACAGTGAGCATAGCTTTGCTTATTGCAGTCAAGGTTACTGCAATCCTTAGCTTCTTAGCCTCCAGCTCCTTCCTGGCTGCCACAGGGGCTATCAAGTGTCTTTCAGTCTGTTTGCATTAAGCAGATGACTAATACCATGTTTGCTAGAGCAAACACTTTCATCACTTTCCCTGTGGACATCCAGAAACACTTGGACAAAGTGCTGGGGTTCTTACCAATATCAGGCTTCTCACAAGTCCAGGGCCTCACTAATTGCATCCACATTGCTCAGAGGGCTCCTTCACATTGTGCCACAGCTCTCATGAATTGTAATATGTGTGATGTGGGAGCTGTCCACATCTGCCTGCAGCCAGTGCTCTTTCCTAGAAACTCATTCACTGTCATGTGCAACATTAATCCGAGCCCTTCTACCCTCAAATAAACTGCATCCGTCCAAAGACTAACTGTGATATTCATGTCAACAGTCATCAGCAACTACAGAAATACTGGGCTGAATTTAGCGTCCCTGCCCCGGGTCCCAGCAGCAGTCCCGGAAATGGGTGCCGTCGCCCCTCGCGATGTGCGCAGTCCGCCGACCGCGATTACGTGGCAGCAGCCAACTTAGCATAATAGAGGCATGGGGCCCATCCAATTACGCGATGAGAGTGGGCTCTAAGGCACTGATTGCGGTGTCAGATGACTCCAGAGCAGGTGCTGGCACCATATTTAAAGCACTGTCAGCCCTGCTTGCATTGCTGCCTTTGAGAGATTTACTGATTCTGGATTGCTGCTGGACCCGGTATTGTAACTCCTGGACCCTCCAGCCCTGGCCCTCAGAGAAGGACGTCATAATATGGCACAGGCAAGACAGTGGGTGGTCCCATATTTTAGCGATGCCTCCCTGGAGATTCTGGAGGGCTGTGGGTGGCCAGGCCCATGCTGAGCCCCAGGTTGATGATGAGCCTCTGGTGTTGACAGCACAGGGCATGCTGGAGTTGCAGATAGAGGTAAGGCAACATTAGGTGGAGATGTCAGAGGCAATGTGCAGCCATGAGCGGACAATGGAGGAGTTCATCCATGCTATGTCACAGGCGTGTGAGCATGTGGCTTCCTCCATTGAGAGCTTGGTGACCCTCATGGAGAGCCAGATCCCACAAGTATGTACAGAACTTGGCCATGAATTCAATGCAGCAGTGACAAGGCGAGAAAAAGACGAAGCACCTGGAGTCTTCTACAGGTCCTCATCCTTCTCTGGTCAGCAGGGATGTTCAAGTGACCTTTGAAAGGGAGGAGGAGAGGCTGACCTCCACAACTGGGACTTGCCTCAGGACAGTCTAAATATGGACACCGACTCCTCAGCCCCTTTGCCAGTGAACCCAGCTCCAGTAGCCACAATGCCTGAGGAGAGTCTTGCACCTGTGCAGGAAACCCTTAGGTAGCTGGAGCCCTCCAGGGCCTGCCTCCAGCCTCGCTGCTATTGCAGGGGTCACACCTTGTAGAAGCACTCGTAAACATATTAAGGAAACCACCTAGACACACTTGGGGTTTCATGGGGTCTCATGAGGGTTTGCCATTTGCCATTTGTATTGTGCTAGAAAGTTCTATTGTTATTACTGTTCATGTTCATTGCTGAAAAATGCTTATTCTTTCATACTTTAATTGTGAGATGCTGCCTTCACCCTTCCTCCCTCATTGGGCTGCCAGTGTAGGCACAACCCTCCTTTGGTAAGCGTCTCAGATATGCTAGAGCACGTAGTTAAGCTGGGTGCTAGGCACAGAATCCAGATAGACAGGAGGCGTCAGACTGAATACATTGAGGTGAGTCTTTATTGAGTTTACTCTGAGAGGTCATCATAGTGGCTGGAAGTGGGTAAGTATGCGATTGTCCCTTGCCTCCCTTGCCCATTACTCAATGTGCTAGGCCGCTGGTGCAAGGGGTTCAAGATCCAATGCTGCCTGTTCACTAGCCTCCTCCATGTCCTCCTCATCCTCCTTCATGCAAGGCCTCCCCCCTCTGTAGTGCTAGATTGGGCAGAGCACAGCAGACCACCACAATACGCGAGACCCTCGCTGGGGCATACTGCAGGGTTCCATCGGCTCGATGGAGGCACCGAAATCTTGTCTTCAGCAGCCCAGTAGCTTGCTCAGTGGTTGCTGGGGTGGAGCCATGGTAAGTGTTGTACCTCTCCTCTGCTGCAGGATTCCTCACAGGGTCTGAAGTTCTGTTAATGGATGATAAATACCTGGTAGTTCAAGATAATAGGGTGAACAGGTGTTGGATATAAAGAAGAGCGAGCCAGCACTGGCTGGTGGTGTTAGTTGGGAGAGCAGAAGTAAGCTCTGTGACAAGCAATAAACCATCTATACTAGAGCATCCTAGTCTCAGTGTCTTCTTCACAAACAGGCTTGGAGATTTCTCTAACATTGGGTGCAGAGGATGGTTGCCTGAAAGTGAAGATTGGAGACTAAGATTTGTTTTCAGACAGGAGATTAGAATTGGAGTTTTTATTTTTGAGAAAGCTGTATTTGGAGGTTTTTTTGAAGAAAGATGACCGAAACCAAGTGTAAGGTGTCGGGATATGATTTTCCACCGCTGTTTTGTGAAGCCGAATCTTACAATCAATGGAAGAATGAAGTTGATATATGGACATGGGTTATGTCTTTACCTGAAAGGAAGCAAGGAATAGCCTTGCACTTTCACTTCCTGCCAGAAGCAAGATCAGGGAAAAAGTGTTCTCGGAGCTAGAGGCTTATCACTTGGACAATGAGGAAGGTTTGGACAAACTCTTAAAATATATGGATAAAATTTATATGAAAGATGACTTATTGAGTGCCTATGAGGCACGTCCATGTCTCCGCTTTAAAGACGTCTGCAAACGCGACATGAAATCCTGTGACATTGATCACAAGTCATGGGAGTCAGTTGCCAGCGTTCGCCAGAGCTGGCGGGCAGCCATAAAGGCGGGGCTAAAGTGTGGCGTGTCGAAGAGACTTAGCAGTTGGCAGGAAAAAAGACAGAGGTGCAAGGGGAGAGCCAACTGTGTAACAGCCCCGACAAACAAATTTTTCTGCAGCACCTGCGGAAGAGCCTGTCACTCTAGAATTGGCCTTTATAGCCACTCCAGGCGCTGCTCCACACACCACTGACCACCTCCAGGCGCTTACCCATTGTCTCTCGAGATAAGGAGGCCAAAGAGAATGAGGCATGGTCAGACTTTAATAAATTTAGAAAAAATGGATGGTTTGTCCATAGAAGAATATACTATGGAGTTTAACCAACTATATGCAAAGTTGCAGCGATTCTGCTTGGAAATTCCTGGATTAGTATTTGCCTTCAAATTGTTGGATTGTGCTAGGATATCGCACATGAATAGGCTCTTGGTATTAACCGGAGTTAGATTCAATGAAAAAGATATGCTGTTTGATCAGATGTCTGCGCCCTAAAAAGATTTTTGGGAAAACATTCCTTTCCGTCCGCTTTCATGGCGCAGATGGGCTGTTCAGCGGTGACACCAAAGGTGGAGGACATAATGCTAGCAACATTTCGAGGCCGTTCAAGTATGGGGCCCAGAGGTCAGTAGGAAAGGAGAAACACAAACAAAATGAATGAGGATAGAGACCCCTTGGGCAGCTATAACAGACGGCAGGAATTGGGTAATTATGGCAGAAGGATGAACCCCAGGAATAACCAAGGAGTGGTCAACAGGTGTTTCCGATGTGACTCAAAGTATTATTATGTGTTGCATTGTCCAGAAAGGTTTTTTGAGATGACACATGACATGGAAGGTTCGGAAGGCGAGGATGATGGTACTGATTAATCAGAAGGAATTGTACTGGTCATGAGAAGCTTCAGTCCAGTAATGAGTGTCCTAGTCGCAGATTCTTTCAATTGCGCAGTACTAGACAGTGGGTGTATGTCGTGGACATGGATTCTTTAAGTAAGGAAGACCGAAATAAGGTCAAAGAATACAACAGTTCCATCTGTTACAGGTTTGGGGATGACAACACATTGAAATCACTAAAAAGAGTGGTAATTTCATGTAAAATAGCAGGGATAAACAGTTATATTAATACAGATGTAAAATTCAGTGATATACCTTTGCTGTTAAGTAAACCGTTTGTGAAAAAAGCTCAGATGAAATTGGATATAGAACATGATAAGGCAGTTGTCTTTGGGACATCTGTAGCTTTGTGGTTTACACAGTTAGAACATTATTGTATTCCTTTAGCTAGACCTAACATCTCTAAGCAGGATGTTAAAGTAATATTAATGGCATCCGGGGATAGGGATTTAAAGGAGAAAAGGCACATTATTTCAAAACTACATCGACAGTTTGCACATCCCTCTTGTCATAGGTTGAAGATTCTGTTAAAAGATGCAGAGGTAATAGATGACGAATACACTAAACTTATCAACGATATCAGTGGAAAATGTGATA
The DNA here is from genome assembly GCF_036365525.1 of Heterodontus francisci. Lineage (NCBI taxonomy): Eukaryota > Metazoa > Chordata > Chondrichthyes > Heterodontiformes > Heterodontidae > Heterodontus > Heterodontus francisci. The sequence goes on from NC_090389.1 coordinate 66,071,083, forward strand.
TCTGTAAAAAATACAGGACCCATAGTGAGTCTCCCAATATCAAGGGACTTTAATGAAACCGTAGCGATGGATTTGAAGCTATGGGATAAAGAAAAAAACATTTTTATTCTACACTTTATAGACGTGGTGACTAGATTCAGTCTGTCGATGGTAATTTATAGAAAAGAGAAAGAAGTAATAGTGGACAAGATAATGGAAAGGTGGATAGGAACAGGACTGGGAGCACTGGCTAGGTTTCTAACTGACGATGGAGGAGAATTTGCCAATGATGAGTTCAGGAGTATGTGTGAAAATATAAATATTGTAGCAATGCACACGGCAGTAGAAAGTCCTTTTAGTAATGAGGTTTGTGAGAGAAATCATGCCGAGATTGACGAAATGCTCCGAAAAATTTTGGTTGACCAGCCAAATTGTAAATTTACTACTGTTCTGGCGTGGGCAGTACATGCAAACAACACGCTTCAAATGGTTGGGTGCTACAGCCCCTATCAATTAGTTTATGGCAGGAATCTGAAAATACCTTCCGTAATGTGGGATCATCCCCAGCTTTACAGGGGACTACAATAATTCAGTACACCTACTCAGCATCTATGCTCCAACACTCTGCTCCCCACCTGAAGTTAAAGACCAGTTCTATGAGGAACTCCATAATATCATCAGTAGCATTCCAAATACCAAACATTTGTTCCTGCTGGGGGACTTTAATGCCAGAGTTGGGGCCGACCATGACTCATGGCCCTCCTGCCTTGGGTGCTATGGCATTGGAAGGATGAATGAGAATTGTCAGAGACTGCTGGAGTTGTGTACCTATCACAACCTCTGCATCACCAACTCATTCTTTCATACTAAACCCTGTCACCATGTTTCATGGAGGCACCCAAGATCACGTCGTTGGCACCAGCTGGACCTCATCGTCACTAGGTGAGCCTTTTTAAACAGCGTTCAAATCACACGCAGCTTCCACAGTGCGGACTGCAACACCGACCACTCCCTGGTGTGCAGCAAGGTTAGATTCAAACCAAAGAAGCTGCATCACTCCAAGCAGAAGGGCCGCCCGCACGTCACCACGAGCAGAATTTCTTATCCACAGCTGTTACATAAGTTTCTAAATTCACTTGTAAAAGCCCTTCAAAACACTCCCACAGGGGATTCAGAGACCAAGTGGGCCCACATTAGAGACGCCATCTATGACTCAGCAATGACCAGATATGGCAAATGTGAGAAACAGAAGGCAGACTGGTTTCAATCTCACTTTGAAGAGCTGGAACCTGTCATAGCCGCTAAGCGCATTGCACTGTTGAACTACAAGAAAGCCCCCAGTGAGTTATCATCCGTAGTACTTAAAGCAGCCAGAAGCACTGCACAAAGAACAGCCAGGCACTGTGCAAATGATGACTGGAAACACCTATGCAGTTGTATTCAGCTGGCCTCCGTCATCGGAAACATCAGAGGAATGTATGATGGCATTAAGAGAGCTTTTGGGCCAACCATCAAGAAGATCGCCCCCCCTCAAGTCTAAATCAGGGGACAAGATCACTGACCAACGCAAGCAAATGGACCGCTTGGTGGAGCACTACCTAGAACTGTACTCCAGGGAAGTACTCCACTGAGACTGCCCTTAATGCAGCCCAGTCTCTGCCAGTCATGGATGAGCTGGACGAGCAGCCAACAAAATCGGAACTTAGTGATGCCATTGATTCTCTAGCCAGTGGAAAAGCCCCTGGGAAGGACAGCATTACCCCTGAAATAATCAAGAGTGCCAACCTGTTATACTCTCAGCACTCCATGAACTGCTTTGCCTGTGCTGGGATGAGGGAGCAGTACCAATATCATCATCCTCTATAAGAACAATGACCGCGGTGACTGCAACAACTACCGTGGAATCTCCCTGCTCAGCATAGTGGGGAAATACTTCCCTTGAGTCGTTTTAAACAGGCTCCAGAAGCTGGCTGAGCATGTCTACCCTGAGGCACAGTGTGGCTTTCAAGCAGAGAGTTCCACCATTGACATGCTGTTCCCCGTTCGCAAGCTACAGGAGAAATGCCGCGAACAACAGATGCCACTCTACATTGCTTTCATAGATCTCACCAAAGCCTTTGACCTCGTCAGCAGACGTGGTCTCTTCAAACTACTAGCAAAGATCGGATGTCCACCAAAGCTACTAAGTATCATCACCTCATTCCATGAGAATATGAAAGGCACAATTTAGCATAGCGGTACCTCATCAGACCCCTTTCAGGGCTGTGTTCTCGCACCTACACTGTTTGGAATCTTCTTCTCCCTGCTGCTCTCACATGCATTCAGGTCTTCAGAAGAAGGAATTTTCCTCCACACAAGATCAGATGGCAGGTTGTTCAACCTTGCCTGTCTAAGAGCTAAGACCAAAGTACGGAAAGTCCTCATCAGGGAACTCCTCTTTGCTGACGATGCTGCAGTATCATCCCACACAGAAGAGTGTCTGCAGAGACTCATCGACAGGATTGCAGCTGCCTGCAACATATTTGGCCTAACCATCAGCCTCAAGAAAATGAACATCATGGGACAGGACGTCAGAAATGCTCCATCCATCCATATCGGCGACCATGCTCTGGAAGTGGTTCAAGAGTTCACCTACCTAGGCTCAACTATCACTAGTAACCTGTCTCTCGATGCAGAAATCAACAAGCGCATGGGAAAGGCATCCACTGCTATGTCCAGACTGGCCAAGGGAGTGTGGGAAAATGGCGCACTGACACGGAACACAAAAGTCCGAGTGTATCAAGCCTGTGTTTCTGTACCTTGCTCTAAGGCAGCGAGGCCTGGACAACATATGTCAGCCAAGAGCGACGTCTCAATTCATTCCATCTTTGCTGCCTCTGGAGAATCCTTGGCATCAGGTGGTAGGACCGTATCTCCAACACAGAAGTCCTCGAGGCGGCCAACATCCCCAGCATATACACCCTACTGAGCCAGCGGTGCTTGAGATGGCTTGGCCATGTGAGCCGCATGGAAGATGGCAGGATCCCCAAGGACACATTGTACAGCGAGCTCGTCACTGGTATCAGACCCACCAGCCGTCCATATCTGCGCTTTAAAGACGTCTGCAAACGCGACATGAAGTCCTGTGACATTGATCACAAGTCGTGGGAGTCAGTTGCCAGTGATCACCAGAGCTGGTGGACAGCCATAAAGACGGGGCTAAAGAGTGGCGAGTCGAAGAGACTTAGCTGTTGGCAGGAAAAAAGACAGAAGCGCAAGGGGAGAGCCAACTGTGTAACAGCCCTGACAATCAATTTTATCTGCAGTGCCTGTGGAAAAGTCTGTCACTCTAGAATTGGATTTTATAGGCATTCCAGGTGCTGCTTCACAAACCACTGACCACCTCCAGGCGCTTACCCATTGTGTCCCGAGACGAGGAGGCCAAAGAAGAAGAAGACAATAATTCAAATTTTGCAGAATATTTGAATGCCATGCATGCAGGGAGAAGAGCATTTATTAAGACGGAGGTTTCCGAAAAAATCAGGAGAACTTTGAGGTATCGGATCAGGCCATCAGAAAAGAATTTTGATAATGGGGATATGGTGTATTACAAAAGAGAAGGGCAGAAAGAATGGAGAAGCCGAGGAAAAGTTAAAGGCAATGATGGCAAAATGGTGATTTTGCAACATGGCAACCAATCCCTTAGAGTACATTCCTCGTTGCTTATTGGCACTGATTATACATTGACAGAATCTGAACAAATGATGGACACTGATGATGCACCATTACAGATTGTGGTAGATAATAGGGCTGACTGAGAGCGGACCAAGTGATAGTGAAGATTCAGATAAGGCCATTTATCCCAAAGGTCAACTACCAAAAGTTGGGACTAGAGTGACATATATGCCAGAAGGGACTAGTGAATGGAGGGAGGCCACCGTTATTGGGATGGCAGGAAAGGCCACAGGGAAATACAAACATTGGCTGCATGTGCAAGACAAAGAACAGGATATCAGACCGATAGATTGGCAGAAGGAAGTGAACATGTGGAAGGCCAGAAAAGGTGGTATAAGTTCAGACAGTGGGCCTGAAGGTGATCATAGTCCAAGGAAAGGGTCACAAACTTGTGGAAGGAAGTCTGGTTGTAGGAGGGATAGGTCGAGTAGTAGTAGTAGTCCAGAAAGGGATAGGAACTCTAGTAGGGGATGTGGTTTCACAAGAGCAAGGACCAGAGAGCAGACGAGGGGCGCCACAAGTAGTAGGAGCCCTTACAATAGAGAAGCTCCAGTGGCTACTAACAAGTTAGATGATAAATTGATAAAAGATGCCAAGCAAAAAGAGCTTGACAGTTGGAGAGAGTTTGGCGTATACACGGAGTTGCCAGATAGAGGACAATCAGCGTTGTCCCAGAGATGGATCTGTACAGAGAAAGTACTTCCCGATGGTATGTAAAAAGCGAAGGCCAGACTTGTAGCTCAGGGATTTGAGGAATGACTAGGCGACCAGGAAGTTAGAGTGGACTCCCCAAAAGCAGGAAAAGCAAGTTTGAGGATTTTCCTAGCCCTTTTAGCAACATACTTATGGGAATGTAAATCCATTGACATCAAAGCAGCATTTTTGCAAGGGGAGAAATTTCAAAGGGAAGTATTTTTAAAGCCACCAAAAGAAGCTGGAGATATAGAAGGGAAATTATGGAAGCTAAACAAGTGTGTTTATGGGCTAAATGATGCATTCAGGGTGTGGTATTTTTCAGTGAGGTCCGTCCTACTAAAAGCTGGTTGCATTCAACTAAAGGTGGATCCGGGAATGTTTTATTGGTACTGTGAAGAAAAACTAGCAGACGTTTTCCTGATGCATGTTGTTACGACCAGATAAGAAAAGGTGTCTAGGGGTTCCTCTCAGCCTTCATCTGGTCTTACTGTAACAGGGTTTAATTTTAAACACACCGTGTTTTTAGTGCCTCTTGGTGAATCCTTGTTCACCGCTTGCCAATTATAAGGCAAAGAAACCAGCACAAACAGACTTTCTTAGATTTAAAGAAGAAAAGTTGAAATTTATTAAACTTAAACCTAAACTCTAATTTGGTTAACGCCTAGGGATACATGACGCACCCACGCTAACATGCATACGTGATACACATATGCAAACAGGGACAGAAAAGAGCAGAAGAAAAATAAAGTGGAAACGTTTGAGGCCATATCTGAAGAATTTTTGTTACGGTTCTTTGAGCTCACTGTAGAGTCCTTGATTGTAGGTAGATCTTGCTTTTTGTTGGGGCCCAGTATTCTTGTTAAACCTTGTTTACTGTAGGAGACTTTTCTCTCATTGGGTTCATATGTCTTCAGTGGATTCAGGGGCTTGTGAGAAAGAGATGGGAGCAGACAGACAGGAGAGGCTGTGGCAAGCCAGCCAGGAGAGATCTTCTCAGTCCAGAAGCATTCTGCTTTTTGCCCAAACTATTTGTACAAATTTGAAAATCTCAGGTTGCCCAGCAGGTTAGTCATGTGACTAGCTGGTTTGACCATGTCCGTTTGTGTATTTGGCCATCTTCGCAGTCAGCCTGGAATGCGAGCTCCCCCACCTTCAGCGTCTGGTGATCAAAAGTCGATTGTGGATTGAATGTGTCAGGGAATGGCTGCTTTGTCCTTCCAAACACTGTCTATTAATATGCAAATGTCTTTCCAGACATGTCTGATCTGTTATCCTTTTATCACTCCAGTAACAGTTTAAAATCAATGTTCATGACAAAATTAATGTGCCTCATTCTTGGCAGGTGGAGGCCTAGTATGACAATGTGGATGGTTTTCTGTGGGGAGATCTGAGGTATTTGAGAAATTTGTGGTAAATAAAGTTCTGCAGGAATTTAAAGTAGGAAGTCAGGCTTCCTGAGCTTTTAAATATATATGGTTGAATATTAGGCAGACTAAGATGGGGTTAACCCGAATCAACAACCTTAGTTTAGTTTAGAGATACAGCACTGAAACAGGCCCTTTGGCCCACCGAGTCTGTGCCAACCATCAACCACCCATTTATACTAATCCTACACTAATCCCATATTTCTACCACATCCCCACCTGTCCCTATATTTCCCTACCACCTACCTACACTAGGGGCAATTGCTAATGGCCAATTTACCTATCAACCTGCAAGTCTTTGGCATGTGGGAGGAAACTGGAGCACTCGGAGGAAACCCACGCAAACACAGGGAGAACTTGCAAACTCCACATAGGCAGTACCCAGAATTGAACCCGGCTCACTGGAGTTGTGAGGCTGCGGTGCTAACCACTGCGCCACTGTGCCATCTTACCTAGAGAATATTAATAGGATCCCAATAAATCGGGCCAGATCCTCACAAAAGGAAGACTCTGCAACCAAGGAAGAAGTAGACCAGCCAAGGAGCTTAATCGAGCTATTGAATTGGTTTGCACATGAACTAGGCCAGATGCTAGCTATGATGTATTAGAATTGAGCACCATACTGAAACATACTACTGTTGGGCAAGTGCTGAAAGCAAGTAAGACATTGACGAGATTGAGTTTTGATAAATGTACACTCAAGCATTGGGTGACCCAGAAGAGATGAAATTGGTCATTTTTAGTGAGGCCTCACACGCTAAATAAAGAGGATAGTTAAAAGCACCTTAGCTGCTGAGACACTTGCACTGATAGAAGTGATAGATATGAGTATGTATTTATCGAGTATTTTAAAGGAACTCTTGTATAAGGGGCAATTGAAGAAAAGTTTTCCTATAGAATGCTACATAGGTAACACTTCTCTCTGGAACAATGTCCATTCGACAAAAAGTGTCGCAGAAAAGAGCTTGAGGATTGATCTCACGAGTATAAAAGAAATGTTGGAAAGGAAAGAAATTTCCAAAATAAAATGGGTTGAAGCAAATCATCAGTTGTTGGAGTCTTTTACTAAGCGAGGTGCTTTTTCGAAAAAATTGTTGTATGTCCTCAAAGAGAGCTTTCTGGTGTTATGATAAGTTAGGAAAACGTGGAATTTTTTTTTTACGATAAGATTGCTTTTTCTTTAAATACGTTTTTTTTAAGGTGGAGAATATACAGCATGTTAATGGCTGGTGCTGTTGAAAGTTAATGATAAATAATGTAAAGAAAATGTGTCATTATTTGTTTTTTATTTATTTTTCTTTATATATATATATATATTTTAGTTTAAAGAAAAAAAGGAGAATCTATGGATGATAAATACCTGGTAGTTCAAGATAATAGGGTGAACAGGTGTTGGGTGTTAATTAGTTAATTGTATTCAAGTGTGTGTATATATAAAGAGCCAGCCAGCTGGCTGGTGTTGTTGTTTGGAGAGCAGAAGTAAGCTCTGTGACAAGCAATAAACAATCTACACCAGAGCATCCTCGTCTCAGTGTCTTCACAAACAGGCTTGGAGATTTCTCTAACAGGTGTCAGTAGCCATGTCTTCAATGGGTAGCCCTTGTCCCCGAGAATCCATCCCTGAAGGCAAACGGGAGCCTGAAAAGCTGTGGCACGTGGGACTGGTGAAGAGTATGTAAGCATCTCGGCTGCTTCCTGGGAAGCGGGCAGACATCTGCAGGAAACATTTTCCGTGGTCACAGACCAGTTGAACGTTGATGGAATGGAAGCCCTTCCTGTTGATGAAGGTGGCTGGCTGGTCTGTTGGCCACATGTGTGCAATCTATCACATCTTGCACCTGGGAGAATCGAGTGAAGGCCCTGAAGCTGATGGCCCTCAATGCCTGACTGTTGTGGTCAGTCTGTAGTGCACATAGTCCCTGGCCCTATTGAACAGGGCATTGGTCACCTCCTTGATGAAGCAGTGGGCTGCTGCCTGTGAGATCCCGGTGGATCCCTGGAAAGATCCAGATATGTAAAAGTCAAGTGCCACGGTGATATTCAGGCCACTGACATAGAGTGGCCACCGAATCCCATATGTCGCAACTCATCCTGCAGCATGGCGCATAAGTAGGTGACAGCCTCCCTGGAGTGCTGCAGTCTTCACTGAAAATGCTGTTCAGATATTTGGAGGTAGCTGATTCGAGTCTGGTACACAGTCTGTGGTAGGTGGCCCTTCTTGACATGGCCGGCTGTTGTCGCTCTCATTGTGTAGTTTCATAGGCAGGCACAGCTATCTCCTGGCCCTCCCTGTGGAAGGTGCTGCATCACGCCATGGGTGTCGACAAAGACAGGGTGTATGAGATCCTTGCTAGCTGATCAGTAGGTCTCCAGAGTGCTGAGTTGCAGAGACGAAGTTGCCTTGGCACCTTTTGCTTTGCTATTCCCCTCGGCTTATGCGATAACGTCCCTCAGTACCCACCCTTGCTGAGATCCAGCCCAGCGCCCAGTATATGGCCACCAGACCCTCTCACCCGAGACAAGCCCACCCGATCCTCTCATGCAAGATGAAGCCCACCCGGTCCTCTCGCCTGAGTCCAAGCCCACCCTCTCCTGCCACCCGAAAGCAAGCCCACCAGGTACTGCCATCCAAGACCAAGCCCACTCGTGCAGAGTGCACAGCACGGCAGGCTGACAATGGCCTCCACTCCCCCTTCTTCCCCTATTCAGTGCTTGTCATGGTTGCCTTCCTGTCACAGCAGTGAGGCCTCACTCCGGTGCCGCCACTTTTCAACAAACAGGGTTCCAAAGGCATGTGAGGGCCGCCCGCCCTTCACTTTACTCCAAATCCCCATTGAATCATGATCAATTGCATGCTAATGTATTACAATGACCTGCTCAGCTATTCAAATAGCAGTCCCATCATGTTGAGGGGGCAACACCTCCTTGGAGCTTTCCCGCCAATGACTAAATCTGGAACCGATGTCACAACGTTGGATTTCCGGGTAGACATGTCCGATATATTCTCTGGCCCCCACACCTCCATTCTCACTTTAAACGGCCTCACAAAATTCTGCCCAAAGATTTCAAAATGGGTTATATTTTTCATACCTTGTATAAACGTCTAACACTAAGGATGGAATTTTGTGCTCTTCCCCGCGGCACGTTTGGAGGCAGGGAGAGCACAAAATTGGGTGGGATGGTGGCCGGGGGGAAACTGCCACCAACCCGCCTCCGCCGAAATTTAGTCCAGGGTGGGAAGGCCTGTGAACAGCCTTCCCGCCCTACCACCAATTGAGACCCTTAACTGGGTAATTAATCCCTAATTAAGGGCCTCTTCCCACTGAAGCTGCAATTACCTGTATGGCGGGTGGCCCTGTCACCGCACAGGAAGCACGGCACGAAAAACCACATGGGCTGCTTCCCGGCTGTGGGGGGATGGTGGGGGTGGTCCCTTGTTCAAAGGCACATAGTGGCTGAATGAGGGACGTGGCATCGGGAAGTGGGGGCCCACTTAGGGCCATTCCCTGCCCTTGCTGCCAATACCCCTCCCTTCCCCGTGACCCCCACCCCTGAGACCTACCTTGATCCTGGTTCCAGCGCCTCTTCTCAATGTCTGGTAGCTACAACAGGAGCCACCACTTCCACGGTGGCACTGCAGCTGTTTGGGCGGCAGCGCTGCAAGCCTGGGACTTCTGGCGTCAGGGTCCTAAATCGTACGGAAGGCCCACTGCTGTCCAGTTAACTGCCTGATTGGCACTAAATTCGGCGGGCCTTCTGTACAAGAACTGACACGGGGATCTCGGTATCGGTTTCCCCCGACGTCATGACCCCCACCACCAGCGCAAAATTCCACCCTAAATATCATCTGGGTATGAACACCTTCATGCCTAACTTAAGTGTGCTCTTCACTTATCTGATGCTCTTAGAAGGTAACTCCTTCAGTGGCTGCAACATAGTAAGTGGAAACCTACTTTGCTCACTCAAGCACATAGAAACTTGCACACCGTAAATCTCTGTAGGTAAATGGTGAGGCCCAAGGTACACCCGATATTGGGCTCCAGGCCTCATTATCAGGAAGCTGGTGAGCTGTGGGCACTGACCAGCAGCATACTGGAAAAGCAGAATGGACGATGAAGCTACTGCAGTGCCAGCAGTGGCTGGGGTTGGTGGGTGGGGGCGGGGGTTTGTTGACTGGGAAGTAGGGGATGGGCAATCGGGTCAGGAGTTAGTGGTGGGCAGGTGGGTTGAAGGTTGGGGGTGGTTAGGCTAACATGGGAAGGTACTGTGGGCAATTTTGGTGGGGGGAGAGCAGCAGTGGCCCATGTTCTTTGAATGCTGGTCACAAGGAGCACTTCTGGCTCTGTATTCAGGTAAGTATACTTTTAAATCTTACCCCATTGGTAGTGGTTGGCAACAGCTCCTTTAACAACCGCCTGTTAGGTCGCATATTTATTCCTCTCCTGTACGGAGCTGGCGTCAGCAAACTCAAGGGCAAACCAATCTTGCAGCAGGATCTCAAATGGGTGTTAGGCCCCTTATTTGCATATGTAAAAGGCCTAATGCCTGTTTTAGGTGTGGTATGTCACGCCAATTTTTTGGCCTTTACCAATATGGCAGGGGTCGACCTTCTGGCTCATAAGCAGATTATGCTTTCTGTCCATTATATTGGAGATTTAGGAAGTGGTTCTCGGCTGAAAAATGGGTGCTGTACAGCTGAATTTCCAGGTCAAGGACTCTTAAGATGCTTGTGGTAGTGACCTCCAGGAGCTCAGGCCTGCGAAGGGGCAGCTGCAGAGTGCAGAAATCAGCAGATGCCTGGCCAGTTTCACCCAGCTGGCTTTCTAGAACCCGGACGGGTATTGGTTGAGGGATTTGTGAGAGTCCAGACATGATGCCTTCTTGAGATATGACAACATGTTTCCTTCCCATTGAAGGACTCCTACAGCTACCAGGCTGTGACTCAGCTCTTCCACCAATCTACATGACAGCAGAATGTAGGAGATCCATTATCCAACTGAAACCCTTTCCCATCCCGTCTCCCAGCTTGTGATTGATCCCTAGTATGAGCATCCCTGAGACATTCTATTACTGGTGCCATAGACTCCAATAGGGAGGACCCAGCTGCAGCGTCTATTGAGACAAATGTATGCTCCCAGTTTGACTGCTGATTGTCAGTGCATGCCAAGGAATCCCACAGAAATTGGTAGTGGACTCCTCCACACACTTTGACATATTTTGGAAGCTCCTTGGCAGGCCCCCCCAATGCAACGAGCAATTGCTGGACCACAGAAAGCATCTTTCTTTTAAAGGAAGGGCTCCTGAAATCTGCATCTCTGTCCACTTCAGTGGACATAACAAAAGAAATAGGAGCAGGGGTAGATCTTACGGCCCCTTGAGACTGCTCCGCCATTCAATAAGACCATGGCTGATATGATCGTGGCTTGAACTCCACTTTCCTGTCTTTCTGTGAGCTGTATTCTGGATTGTCCATTCCACCTCCAGTTGCTTCTGCTGAGGTGTGTTTGATGAATCACCTACTGAAAACCCCTTGAGCTCACTATCTATACCACACTGCCAGGTTTTGAGCTAGTGCTTAGAAGCAAGTGACCGTGAATCTTTGGGAACGTTGTTCCCTCATACCGTGTGCCTGCAAGGCATGAGGTGTCCAATAGACCCGGAGAAGGGGAGAGGGTCAAGTACATGTAATGCCAAGGATAAGCAGCAGCAATAGCAGCAGTGAAATGTCAGTGGAATGCATTACCAGATGGCCATGCCGAGTGTGTGAGTGAGAAAGTTAAGTAGAAATATAAAAAGGGAAGATGCCCAAACAGTTGCAGTAAGTGGCTTTCAACCTAGCTATCTCCAGTGCTGCGCTCCCTCTCTCTGCCGATGATGTTAATGGCCTTCTCTTCCATTGGTGTCAGGATACATATTGAAACAGGGCCTCCTTTTGGATTTGCACTTTCCCCTCTGTTGTGTTCCCAGCTTCTCCTGCAAGAAGAATGGATGTGGGTTAGTTTGGGCCTTGTTGCAGAGTTTTGAAGATGTTTGAGGCAGCTTCGAATTGTGCGCAAGATGAAATGAAGAAGGAGCAAGTTTTTCATAGAGGATAAAGTTGTTGTGAGGGCAGTAGCAGATTTTGACTGCAAGCAGAAGGGGGTACAGTGATTGGAGGAGAAGTATGGAAAGTGGGAGAGGGAAAGTTTGGCAGTGGTGGGGCTAGATGACAATAATAAAACAACGAATCAAAAAATAACTTTACATATAAATAATGCCTTAACATAGGAAAGCATTCCAAGGAGTTTCAGAAAAGCATAATCAGACAAAGATTGACACCAATCTAGAGAATGAGATACTAGGAAGGGTGGTGCAGGGCTGTGCAGAGAGTAAGATTTGCAAAAGGGTGTCTTACCTTAGCAGTCCTGGTGATTTCAATTTTTTCTTGCACTGCAGCTAGATGCTGGAAACAAAGCAGCTGGCAATGACTTGCTCCACTATCTCTCTCCATTGCAGCTGAGAATTTTGAATGGGCACCCATCGCCCATGGGCAGGAAAGAGGGTCTCCTTTCTGCTGCTGACTTGCTGTATGAGCACCTCCACCGCTGCATCAGAGAATCTAAGGGTCCTGACTGCTGTTTCAGAAAATCACTTTTCATTCCCCCATAGAAAGGTACAACTCCCCTTAAGAAGCCACAGGCTGCCTTTAAGTAGTGGCTGCCCCACCAGATTTCCTGCCCTCTCAATCTGCTTATAGGAAGTACAATGAGCAGTGACAGTTCGTTGATTCCATTTAAATTAGGCCTGGCCATGGAAATGACACAGACCCTCAGCTGACTGTATTGGATGGTGGAATGGACCCAGGCTGACCAATCTACGCCAGCCATGAAAATCAGCCACATTAAGCGAAACATAAGCTGTTCAGACGGGATATACCCAAGGATATTACGGGAAGCGATTGCTGCGCCTTTGGCGATGATCTTTGCGTCTTCACTGTCCACTGGAGCAGTACCAGATGATTGGAGGGTGGCAAATGTTGTTCCCTTGTTCAAGAAAGGGAATAGGGATAACCCTGGGAATTATAGACCAGTCAGTCTTACGTCGGTAGTGGGCAAATTATTGGAGAGGATTCTGAGAGACAGGATTTATGATTATTTGGAAAAGCATGGTTTGATTAGAGACAGTCAGCATGGCTTTGTGAGGGGCAGGTCATGCCTCACAAGCCTTATTGAATTCTTTGAAGATGTGACAAAACACATTGATGAAGGAAGAGCAGTGGATGTGGTGTATATGGATTTTAGCAAGGCATTTGATAAGGTTCCCCATGGTAGGCTCATTCAGAAAGTAAGGAGGCATGGGATTCAGGGAATGTTGGCTGTCTGGATACAAAATTGGCTGGCCCATAGAAGTCAGAGGGTGGTAGTAGATGGAAAGTATTCAGCATGGAGCTCGGTGACCAGTGGTGTTCCACAAGGATCTGTTCTGGGACCTCTGCTCTTTGTGATTTTTATAAATGACTTGGATGAGGAAGTGGAAGGCTGGGTTAGCAAGTTTGCCGATGACACGAAGGTTGCTGGAGTTGTGGATAGTGTGGAAGGCTATTGTAGGTTGCAACGGGACATTGACAGGATGCAGAGCTGGGCTGAGAAGTGGCAGATGGAGTTCAACCTGGAAAAGTGTGAAGTGATTCATTTTGGAAGGTCGAATTTGAATGCGGAATACAGGCTTAAAGACAGGATTCTTGGTAGTGTGGAGGAACAGAGGGATCTTGGGGTCCATGTCCATAGATCGCTCAAAGTTGCCACCCAAGTTGATAGGGTTGTTAAGAAGGCGTATGGTGTGTTGGCTTTCATTAACAGGGGGATTGAATTTAAGAGCCACGAGGTTATGCTGCAGCTCTATAAGGCCCTGGTTCGACCACACTTGGAATATTGTGTTCAGTTCTGGTCGCCTCATTATAGGAAGGATGTGGAAGCTTTAGAGAGGGTGCAGAGGAGATTTACCAGGATGCTGCCTGAACTGGAGGGCATGTCCTACGAAGAAAGATTGAGGGAGCTAGGGCTTTTCTCATTGGAGCGAAGAAGGATGAGAGGTGACTTGATAGAGGGGTACAAGATGATGAGAGGCATAGATAGAGTGGATAGTCAGAGACTTTTTCCCAGGGTGGAAAGGGCTATCACCAGGGGGCATAATTTTAAGGTGATTGGAGGAAGGTTTCGGGGAGATGTCAGAGGTAGGTTCTTTACACAGGGAGTGGTGGGTGCGTGGAATGCGCTGCCAGCGGTGGTAGTAGAAGCAGATACGTTAGGGGCATTTAAGCGACTCTTGGATAGGTACATGGATGATAGTCGAATGAAGGGTAGGTAGTTAGTTTGATCTTAGAGTAGGTTAAAGGTTCAGCACAACATCGTGGGCCGAAGGGCCTGTACAGTGCTGTACTGTTCTATGTTCTATGTTCAGTAGAAACTGCATTGCAATATGTGCAGTGATATATTTTGCAAAGGTAGTGGTGTAGATTTTGATCTCTCCTGCCTGGGTAGAGCACAAGAAGTTTAATTGGATGGGAAGGATGATATACGTGTAATGGAGACCACACAATTTTCCTTTGGTTACGGTAGGCCATTTGTACGGGAACTTCCCTGCCCAATATCCTTCACTGTATTTGCCGAGGCAATGCTTTAACGTGAGGCAGTTAAGGTTGAAATCTAACCCAATGTATTTAAAGTCAGAAGTCAAAAGACTCATGTGAATTTGCACATTATGAATATGGAATAAGGGAAAATCATGCAAAGAATTAATCATGTGACATTTATGAGTAGGGAGTTGGTGATTTATTGTAATATAATTACAGTTTATGAGCAATAATGAAACAGACATTTGAAATTTTTAAATATTTTATAACACCTAGATATTGCCTCTGCTTTCGTGCCATAATGTGTGGAGAAATAGCTATAATTAAATCCTTTGTGTATGAAACTGTTCTATTTCAATGTCCTGACTCTTGATTTGCTTCTCTCCCTAGTAATAACATTTTGATAAAATAACCTATTAACAATAATTATCTGCCACAATAATTTGAGATATATGACAAAATATTCAGAAACAGCATACACAAATATTCACAAACAGGGATGATGATTTCAACAAGACCACTGTGAAGCTTCAGGAGAGCACCTCTTTGATTTGGTTTTAGCTCTGTGAAACCAGTATTAAACCATACCTTATCCATTGCCCAATGATATCATGGTCTACTCAACCCACAGTTTATTATAGTTTCCATGACAACCCTTCTACATTGTTGAAAACATGCTGTGAAAAGTGTTTATTCATTCTTCACATGCAAACTCAATCTTTTCAGAATGCCAAATTACCATCAATTTAGGGAGAGACTGCAGTGTCCCAGTTTTGCCTGAAATTAACTTTAATACCAGATTTTCTTCAGTGATTGCAAAAATTGAAATAGAAACAGCAAGCATATAAACGAGAAAAATTATACTGAAGCCGATATTATACAGGCTGCTGCACAAACTTTGCATTCTAGTTTCATAGGTCATTTTTAAGTAAATTTTAAAAATGTGTAGTAGCACTGAATTAATGATTCCCTCTTTATATATTTCTAAGTTTATAACCTGACCGAAATCTTGGCAAACATTTAGCAATACTCTTCCATGATCAAATTAATGATTACAATTTCAGTAGGTGTTGATGCATGGATAAGACTGTAAAGACTAGAGTTTAACAGGGTGTGAATCGGGCAGCTGGGAGCAAGGAAAGTGGTAAGTCCCCATGGCATCGTTAATGTGACACCAGGACAATTTAAAAACCCAGGCATCAATTTAATATGATCGATGCGTTGCCCAGCCAATCACATCAGAAAACAGGCTTATTTTCAGCGCACAATTTTTGGTGGACCTCCTGAGGCCTATTTAGCATTAAAATACACCTATTTTAGAACACCAGTTCTAAAGAGTGTGCAGGAACAGAGGGACCTGGGGTTGCATGTGCATCAAGCTTTGAAGGTGTCAGGACATATTGAGAGAGTGGTTAGTAAAGCATATGGGATTTTGGGTTTCATAAATAGAGGCATTGTGTTTTGTTTATTCATTTGTGGGATGTGGGCATCACTGGCTGGCCTGCATTTATTGCCCATCCCTAATTGCCCTTAAGAAGGTGGTGGCTGCAGTACTTGGGATGTAGGTACAGCAACAGTGCTGTTAGGAAGGGATTTCCAGGCTTTTGACCCAGCGACAGTGAAAGAACGGCGATATAGTTCCAAGTCAGGATGGTGTGTGGCTTGGAGGGGAACTTGCAGGTGTTCCCATGCATCTGCTACCCTTCTCCTTCTAGGTGGTGGACATCGCAGGTTTGAAACTTTTTTACATAGTGGGCAGTAATGACCTGGAACTCGCTGCCCAAAAGGATGGTGGAAGCGGAGACAATCGATGACTTCAAAAGGAAATTGTGTGGCCACTTGAAGGAAATAAATTTGCAGGGCTAGGGGGATCGAGTAGGGGAATGAGACTGACTGGATATCTCTGTGGAAAGCCTGTTGGATTTGAAGGGCCGAATAGCCTCCTTCTGTGCCGTAAATGACTCTATGATGCCAGATTTTGTGATTATACTGCTGGAAGAAGGACCATTAGGAGAATAAGTTGCAGGATTGCCCCAAGGTTTTCAGATACATCTCGGAGCAGCAATAGATGAGGACAGGCCTTTGGGATATAAACATATCTTGGGCAGTTTTGCAAAACTGGGAGAATGGCATCAGCTGCCTGATATAAAGGCTTCAATGGACATGAAGATCGTGCAGGGCATATAACAGGCAGCCAATGCAATACCATCCATTTTACATGACTGTCCAAGGTGAATTTTTACCCCTTCATCTATCTCGACAACACTTGCTGTCACTCCTTTTATCCCTCCTTGCTACTCTAAACAAATTCCTCCCCTCCACACATCATTAATCATGCAAGCACAAGGATGCACATCTCTGTCTCATTCCAAACAGACTTATATCTTCTTTTGCTCTCTTCACACCACACACTTCCAGCATTCTTTCATCATATCCTAGCACTTGCACAAGCTCGAAGCTCCTCCAAGCACTCCTTTCACATCATATTCCACATAGTTTGCTATACGTTCATCATTTCCCCATCCTCATTCTAGCTTACTGCTTCTACAGCTCTTAGTATTTTTTTTATTCATTCATGAGATGTGGGCATCGTAGGCAAGGACAGCATTTGTTGCCCATCCCTAATTGGCCTTGAGAAGGTGGTGGCCTTCTTGAACTGCTGCAGTCCTTGGGGTGTAAATACACCAACAGTACTTTGAGGAAGGGAGTTCTGGACATACAAGCCCATGATAATTCCATCTGTCTTTTCAACAATTACAATTACAATCAACAATTATGTGCCCCCTCTTGTTCTGCAGGACCAAACAGCACAGAATGCAAGTGAGAGGGCCAAGACTGGAGGAGGAGTACCTAACATCATAGCCCATATCCAAGCAGAGCAAAAAGCTCTGGACATTAATGGCCCAAGTGAAGCCATGAGTATCGGGGAAGGCAAGGCTGGCGGGTTATCTGAGCAGGTTGTCTGCATATTACTTGTTATCCTTCTTTCACCTCAACAACTGTTCAGCATTCTAAAGACTGTCACCTGCTAATGACTAGCCTCTCAGAACCATAATAACTTTTATCCTGTTTTTTCTTTCCTGTAGGTCCTTCTCAGGAACAAAAACGTCCTGTGGAAGACACCCTAGAGGAGGACGATTGTCCTGAAGATGCACCGTCATGTGCTCCATCCTTTCCCAGCATGTCACTGATATAAATGTTGGCTGAATGGCTTCAATATTCTTTAATGTAGTATAAAGGGAGTGACAAAAGGATGTAACAGGGGCTGCTACTCTTAGTTGTGAATATACTCAACGACTGAGTATCTACAGTCCTCTGTGGTAGAGAATTCCAAAGATTCATAATCCTCTGGCAGGTGCCTCGGTTGACTAAGAAAACTTTGTGGTTAAAATGGCAGCCAGCGTGAATGCAGCCAGAATGGAGCAATAAGTATTTTAACCGTCTACCAGCCATGTTCCGGCTGGGAGTGCAGGGTTAAAACCTTAAGATTGGATATTAATTTGTTTAAGATGATGTGATAATCATCTTGGAGACCAAAAAAAGCTGCAACTTTGCCAGTACTACATGTTTTGCATATTGCAAAAGATTAAATTCCTGTTTGTTACAACCAAGACGGGAGTAATGCACTGTTAATTCAGTCGCACTACTCCACAGGTCATACCATATCAAATAAACATTCCTACCTAACGAAGACTAGCCAAATTAAACGCTATTTTCCCCCAGAATAAAGCACACCAAACCAGGTTTCTTTAATGAAGAACAACTTATTCGAAAAGAAATAATAGGTCTTAACAACTAATGAGATAAATTCCTATATATGAGAAAACTCCTTAATCCCTTAACTCTCATGCACACACACATACATTTCAAAAGAAATGGTTAACTAGTTTAAAAAGGGTATTTTACATTACAACTGTTTCTTAGGAATAAAAGGAATAATAAAAGTAATGGAGGTTCATGTTCTGGTAGGATGTTTTTGGTACGGTGAGGTGTCCCAGAGTCAGATGCCACTCCAAGTCTCTCCAGGCGAGGTTGATGAAGTGTCTGTGATGGGTAGGTGTTCATGGCAATTTAACTGCAGCAGGTGTCATGCAGGTCTTCCATCAGGGGTGCAGCAACAGGTCTGCTTGGGGTTTGAAGCAGCAGTCTAGCAGTAGAAGAATTCTTCAGATTTCAGGATTTTTTAGGACACAGAAGGCAGCAGGAATCTGCCACCTTTCAAATGCAGGATTCCTTTTCAAGAGATGCAAGTCTCCTTTACAGAGAAAGGTAACACTTTTCTGGGTCTTTTCTCTCTGGCTCCAGCTAGGACAAGCAAAGATTTCAAATGCCTGCTCTTTGTCCAATTCACTGGCTTTTAAAGGGTCCAAAGTGAAAAAAGAATCTTCCTGAACATGGTCACATGTCCAAACACAGTGTCTCCCCTGGTTCAAAAACTGCTCTGAAGAAAGGTCAAACCCCTGTGATTTCCATGAAACTGCTGACCTTCCTGTCGTTTTACAAGTTTAACTTCCTTTCAAAAGACCCATAAAGTTCAACTTTTTGTTCTGAAATTCCTTTCAAAACATTGCTGGAATTCCAATTATTTTTGTAGGTGTATTTCACTGAGCAACATCCTATTTTCAGTTTTTTTTGAAACACATAGAAGTCCAAGATTTTAGTCCAAAAATAAAACCTTTGTGACATGTTGTACTGGCAGTGTGACTGCACTATGAAAAATCCCTTACCAGAGGTAGAATTATGCTGAGCAATTTAGATCAGCATAAATGGAAAACACTGATACTTAGCATACTTACCTACCCAATGGGGGGAATTTTAACTCCCAAGGAGGGGTGGGAAGGAAAAATTATTTTAACCAATCTTGACCTGCGGTTTTAATGGAGCTGGGTCAGGGATCAAGTGATCAATCCACGCTCAGGAATCACTGAAATCTTTTAAGGAGGTTGCGTGCCTCTATTTTAACAAGAGTTATATGTTTTAACTTATGGAGGCCTGTATTTCAGGGTGGGAATGGAGGCAGGCCAACTATTGCAGGCCCGATTTAAACTCACCATGGCTGCCATTACTGTGGCTGCCATTTCACTGCTGTGACTGGACAGTGAAGCTTCACAGAAAACTTCATTTCCATGATGTCTTAGGAGAGCCAGAAGCCTGGAACCCGGGACAGGGCAGCCCCTCGTTTTCCAGATATGGACCCAGAGGTGATGCTGGAGGCCATGAGGGAGAGGACCGAGATCCTCTTACGAGAGGGTGGCAGAAGGAGACAACCCACACAGACCAAGCAGGCGTGGATGGACATCACTGCCACTGTCAACAACAGAGGTTTGAGAAGAACTGGGATCCAGTGCAGGAAATGGTTCAATGACCTGATAAGCTCTGGCAAGGTGAGTGCTAACCCCACCCCTCAAGACAGGCCTCTGGGTATGCACCGTCCAGCAGACACACCAGCTGAGGAGCCTTAGGGCACATACGGCTCCTGAACATGGTAGGAATGTGTGCACAGGCTGAATCCTGACCCCTCAGAATGGCTCTGAGCCATAGTGCTTCTCTCTCTCCCCATCACCAGCCAAAGATCTGAAGAAGCACCGTCACACCTTACAAGTGCACCGTCCACCAATGCAGATACAGTCACCTTGGTGAGTGCTCACACGCGGTTAGATCGGGTGACACTGGGTGAGCAGCATGACAGAAGTGTGCAGGAGGAGGTGCCAGAGGCAGAGACAGCTGTGGTCAGTTCCTCTCGGAGGAGGGAGGACAGACACAGCCCTGTTCAGCTGGGCACAGATGCAGGGCCTCAGCAGTCCTTGGAAAGGAGGCTCTACCTAAGAACAGCAGCAGCAGATCTGCTCCCACATGTCGGAGTTCCCGGAGAGAGTGAGATGAGGAAAATGGAGGAGTCACTCTAGCCACAATGGCTCAAGGCTTTGAGTTCATGCGCTGCTCCATGGAGAGTGTGGCCAACCTCATGGAGAGCCATATGCAACAGTTTTGGGAGTGTATGCAGGAACTGCACACAGGTTGTAATTATGGGTGACTTCAATCTGCATATAGATTGGGCAAATCAAATTAGTCACAATACCATAGAGGAGGAATTCTTGGAGTGTATACAGGATGGTTTTCTGGACCAATACGTTGAGGAACCAACTAAAGAACAGGCCATCCTAGACTGGGTATTGTGTAATGAGAGAGGAATAATTGACAACCCAGTGTACGAGACCCCTTGGGGATAAGCAACAATAATATGATAGAATTCTTCATCAAGATAGAGAGTGACATAGTTGATTCTGAGACGACGGTCCTGAATCTTAGTAAAGGAAACTACGAAGGTATGAGGCGCGAGTTGGCTATGACGGATTGGGAAATGTTACTTAAAGGGATGATGGTGGATAGGCAATGGCAAACATTTAAAGAGCGCATGGATGAACTGCAACAATTGTTTATCCCTGTCTGGCGCAAAAGTAAAAAGGGAAATTGGAGATAGCATTAGATCCAAGGAAGAGGCATATAAATTTGCCAGAAAAAACAACAAACCTGAGGATTGGGAGCAGTTTAGAATTCAGCAAAGGAGGACCAAGGGAATGATTAAGAAGGGGAAAATAGAGTATGAGAGCAAGCTTGCGGGGAACATAAAAACTGACTGTAAAAGTTCCTATAGGTATGTGAAGAGAAAAAGATTGGTGAAGCCAAATATCAGAAACAGGGGAATTTATTATGGGGAACAAAGAAATGGCTGACCAACTAAATGCATACTTTGGTTCTGTCTTCACAAAGGAGGACACAAATATCATACCAGAAATGTTGGGAAACACGGGGCTTAGTGAGAGAGAGGAACTGAAGGAAATCAGTATTAGTAGAGAAATGGTGTTGGGGAAATTGATGGGATTGAAGGCCGATAAATCCCCAGGGCCTGATGGTATGCATCCCAGAGTACTTAAGGAAGTGGCCCTGGAAATAGTGGATGCATTGGTGGTTACCTTCCAAGATTCTATAGACTCTGGAACAGTTCCTACAGATTGGCGGGTAGCTAATGTAACCCCACTATTTAAAAAGGGAGGTAGAGAGAAAGCAGGGAATTATAGACCAGTCAGCCTGACGTCAGGAGTGGGGAAAATTCTAGAGTCTATTATCAAAGATTTTATAGCAGACTACTTAGAGAACAGTGGTAGAATTGGGCAGAGTCAGCATGGATTTACGAAAGGGAAATCATGCTTGACAAATCTACAAGAATTCTTTGAGGATGTAACCAGTAGAGTTGATGAGGGGGAGCCAGTGGATGTGGTTTATTTGGACTTTCAGAAGGCTTTCGACAAAGTCCCACATAAGAGATTAGCTTGTAAAATTAAAGTGCATGGGATTGGGGATAGTGTATTGCGATGGATAGAAAATTGGTTGGCAGACAGGAAACAAAAAGTAGGAATAAATGGGTCTTTTTCCGAATGGCAGGCAGTGACTAGTGGGGTACCGCAGGGATCAGTGCTAGGACCCCAGCTATTCACAATATATATTAATGATTTAGATGAGAGAACTAAATGTGATAGCTCCAAATTTGCAGATGACACAAAACTGGGTGGGAGGGTGAGTTGTGAGGGGGATGCAGAGAGGCTTCAGGGTGATTTGGACAAGTTGAGTGAGTGGGCAAATGCATGGCAGATGCAGTATAAAGTGGATAAATGTGAGGTTATCCACTTTGGTAGCAAAAACAGGAAGGCAGATTATTATCTGAACGGCTATAAACTGAGAGAGGGGAATATGCAGCGAGACCTGGGTGTTCTTATACACCAGTCGCTGAAGGTAAGCATGTAGGTGCAACAGGCAGTAAAAAAGGCAAATGGTATGTTGGCCTTCATAGCAAGAGAATTCGAGTACAGGAGCAGGGATGTCGTGCTGCAATTATACAGGGCCTTGGTGAGGCCACACCTGGAATATTGTGTGCAGTTTTGGTCTCCTTATCTGAGGAAGGATGTTCTTGCTATAGAGGGAGTGCAGCGAAGGTTTACCAGACTGATTCCTGGGATGGTGGGACTGACGTATGAGGAGAGATTGAGTCGGTTAGGATTATATTCGCTGGAGTTCAGAAGAGTGTGGGGGGATCTCATAGAAACCTATAAAATTCTAACAGGACTTGACAGGATAGATGCAGGAAGGATGTTCCCGATAGTGGGGGAGTCCAGAACCAGGGGTCATAGTCTAAGGATATGGGGTAAACCTTTCAGGACTGAGATGAGGAGAAGTTTCTTCACCCAGAGAGTGGCGAGCCTGTGGAATTCACTACCACAGAAAGCAGTTGAGGCCAAAACATTGTATGTTTTCAAGAAGGAGTTTGATATAGCTCTTGGGTCTAAAGGGATCAAAGGGTATGGGGCGAAAGCGGGAACAGGTTACTGAGTTGGATGATCAGCCATGATCATAATGAATGGCGGAGCAGGCTTGAAGGGCTGAATGGTCTACTCCTCCTATTTTCTATGTTTTTATGATGCATGCCAATGCATGCTATGTAGCCTGGCCCGGTTAGTGGCGTTGATGGCGCAGAGATGTTTGGAGGTGATGCCAGTTGCACCCCAGTTGGTGCTCCCCAGCAGCCATAAGGAGAGCCAGCCAAGGGCTGAGGATGTCACTGAGGAGGATGAGCGTGCCACCCCGCATGGGGTGCTTTCATCATCCTTAGCCTCCTTGGCTTCTCTGACAGTGGAAACATCTGTGCAGCAGCGCCAAGTGACGGAGGTTGCCCATGCAATGATGCAGGTGCAGCAGCCTCTGGAGATGCGCCCACGGGCACCTCCATGACGAGGATGACCACCGCATGCATCTCAGCCACTGGGCAAGACATGTGAGCAGGCTGCCTCCAACACCTCCGAGGCCACAGGGGAGCACCGCATAGAAGTGGCCGAGCGCGGAGGCCACCATGTCGGGCGGAGCACTGTGTGTCACTGGGGCATCTTCTTGATGTAACTGCGCACTGTTTCGTTTTCTGAGCACTAGGTAAATAATGACACTTGAAGCCACACATGTGAGACTCCTTTATTGATGGCGGACAGGAAAAGAGGTATAAGGTCGTGAAGGAGATC
This sequence comes from Heterodontus francisci, assembly GCF_036365525.1. Classification (NCBI taxonomy): domain Eukaryota; kingdom Metazoa; phylum Chordata; class Chondrichthyes; order Heterodontiformes; family Heterodontidae; genus Heterodontus; species Heterodontus francisci. Next base: position 66,094,572 of record NC_090389.1, read on the forward strand.
AAGGGTTCCTCAATGGTGACTATGCAACCTTCATCGATGTTCTTTACATGTTCTTGGCAGCATCTTCAATGGAAGTGTTCGCACAGGCACCTCAGAGTGAGTTCCATACCATTCCCTTCATCCTAGGTCTAAGGGGCTCAGTTGAAACGTTCCTGAATCATATTATCCCTGATGTTGTTGGCATCCTGATGAGACTTCCGAGCCCAGCACTGTGCTCGGCCACCTCCCTGTGCAGGCAGAGCACTTTGGTGTTCTGCATCTTCCCCCGGGCCTACTCTTACTCCTCCTCTTCCATGTCTTGCTTCTCCTTTTCCTCTGATGTACTGTGTCATTCCAGGGCCTCAACCTCTTCAAGGTCCACACCTCTCTAGGGGGCCATGTTATAGAGAGTGCAGCAGACCACCACAATGAGCATGGTCCTTGCAGGAATGTATTGCAGAGTGCCACTCAAGTGGTCCAGTCACCAGGACTGCATCTTGAGAACCCCTAATGCCTGCTCAATGGTGGTCCTAGTGAGCAGATGGCTTTGGTTGTATCGTCTCTGTGCCTCTGCTCCGGGTATCGTAGAGTGAGGAGTAGCCATGTCTTCAAGAGATATCCTTTGTTCCCAAGGATCCATCCACGGACTTTGGGGGTTGGAGTGAAGAGCTGCAGCAGCCTGGACTGGCGGAGGATGAAGGAGTCATGGCAGCTACCAGGAAAGTGAGCACACAGATGGAGGAAGCTTTTGTTGTGGTTGTAGACCAGCTGAACTTTGAAGGAGTGGAAGCCCTTCCTGTTGATGAATCTAAGCAGATGGTCACTGGGTGCTTTGATGGCCACATGGATGCAATCGATGATGCCCTGCACCTGGGAGAATCTAGCAATGGAGTCAAAACCCACTGCCCTCTGTGCCCGAGAGGCCGCATCTGTCGTAAACTGAATGTACTGTCCAGCTCTGGCAAATAGGGCATCAGTAACCTGCCAAGAAGCAGTAGTGTGCTGCCACTTGCGAGATGCTACTAAAGTTTGCA